>NC_090833.1:57486250-58760000 GCF_028021215.1 Eschrichtius robustus | reverse complement strand
CCTAAAAAAATGCAGCACACATTGTAATAGGTGTCATATTTTCGACCAAGTGCATATACCTAATGTATACCATATAAAATCAATAATGTGACATAAGACAAGGTACACAGCATTTTCAACATTTAGTCATTTAAAATAGTAATGTTTTATTGCATATTATTATGGTATTAGGCCTAGTATTCTCCATACATGACAGATACAAAACCTGTACTGCATAATCAGTGTGACTTAGCGAAACTAAGAGTATCTGTTAAATATCAGTAAACACATCTTTAATTAGCAATATTTCTACTTGCCTGAAGAATACAGAAAGACATCTAGGGAAAATTCAGATCATACACTTCCTTGAAAAATGCCAGGCCAGAATACTGAAATAAATGTCTTTCTATTATTATTTTCAGCAAAATCCCTTGGCCAAATATTATCATTCCATGGTTCTTAGAGTAATCTGCAAATATTGAATTGTCTTTCCCATACTAACCATTTCAGCTTTAAATATTTGAAGGTTTACTAAAGACCCTCAAGAATTCAAAAGCAGGAGTCACACTAAACTAATGTTTTGTTCAGTTTCTTTGTTTTCCTGACTCTTGCTGCTTCCCTACCCCCACCACCACAAACATAAATAAATAAAACATAAGGGTGGATCTTGAAGGCAAGAAGTGAGTCAAAACAAAAAGCACCTTAAAGAGAGAAAGGACTCCTTTATTCAGGTAGTCGTTTCACAGTGCTTATTAAAAACCTACTCAGGACTAGACAGTGTTCTAGGTATTGGGGATATAGCACTAATTAAGTACAAGTTTGCTAATCTTGAAAAGTTACCATTGTAGGGAGTGTTGTATTTTTTGCCTTTAAGTTGACAAGGAAAAGAGGAGTACTAAGGAGCTGATTATATGAGTGTTACCTTCTGAGTTTTCTCTAAAAATTCAGCTTGTGAAACTCTCCTTTCTTCCCTAACATCACTACCTTTCAGAATCACTGTCCGGGTGAGGCCACCTGTGTAGATGGTTTGTAGGCTTCATTAGTAGCATTTTGAGTTGTGCTTTTCTGCTAAAAAGAATGAACGAGATTTCTAAAATATAGATTTGATTGCAAATGTTTGTCACATAGCTGTAATCTGATATTACTGATGTTGGATATAGGATACATATTATGACAATAAAATAAAATACTTTAAAAAGTGATTTGTGAATAGACTTTAGCTCCTTCAGCATATTTTGAATATTAAGTGAAAAGCGTGAATTTGAAATTGTTTGATTTGAAATTACTATTCTTTATTACCTTAAAATTATTGGTCAGATTATTTATTAAAAAATATATAGTAATGTTGCTTATGTCTTACATCTTGAAAACAAAATGGCTACTCTTCTTTTACAACAATTTAATACCATTTCATTTTATGTCTAAAATTTTGTTCTTTTCAATGTTTATTGGCATTTAGTTATATCATTTTTTTGAAGCAAGGATCTCATGGGCCAAGCTTGTGGTTATAATAATTGTAATCATTGGAACTACTGTTTTCTGAGGGTGCCAGATACATATTAAGAGCATTACTGGATTAGCTCATTAATCTTCACCGTAAGCTCATGAAATACAGTTACCCAACTGTACAGTACAATTCCAATAATACAATTTTGCCTATTTTTCACATGAGAAAACTAAAGCAAAGAGAACTTAAGCAACACATCCAGGATCTCATAGCTAATAAGTGGTGAGTTTGGATACAAGCCCAAAAATACAATGCTATAATACACTTCTAGTAAACTGAGATTTGTCACCTAAGCATGTCTTACTGTACTTCCTGACCACTCAGAAAACCGTCCTTTGCTGTGATTTCATCTAATTAAATCTTTACTAGGTACATAATTCTGTCATTCTAATAGCAGAGTTTATGGATTCTTGTGATTTCGTAAAAGTGATGGGTAATCACTGTCTTTTTTTTCCTCCCTGTAAGCCTTACCCAAACCTCCAGGAACTCCTGTCGTGACTGAGAGCACAGCTACAAGCATCACACTGACATGGGACTCTGGGAACCCTGAGCCTGTCTCTTACTACATCATTCAGCATAAACCTAAAAATTCTGAAGAACCTTACAAAGAAATTGATGGGGTGGCGACCACACGCTACAGTGTCGCTGGACTAAGTCCCTACTCAGATTACGAATTCAGGGTTGTTGCTGTCAATAACATTGGGCGGGGGCCTCCCAGTGAGCCCGTGCTAACACAGACCTCAGAGCAAGCGCCGTCCAGTGCCCCCAGGGATGTCCAGGCGCGGATGTTGAGTTCAACCACCATTTTGGTACAGTGGAAGGAACCTGAAGAGCCAAATGGACAGATTCAAGGATACCGAGTGTATTATACAATGGATCCCACTCAGCATGTTAACAACTGGATGAAACACAATGTAGCTGACAGCCAAATCACTACTATTGGCAACTTAGTGCCCCAGAAAACGTATTCTGTCAAAGTCCTGGCTTTTACCTCAATTGGAGATGGTCCTCTTTCAAGTGACATACAAGTCATCACTCAGACAGGAGGTAAGTCTGGTTCTGGATGGGGAGTAGGGTAGAAGGGAGCTGGTACTAAGAAATGGCAAGGACAGAAACAAAGAACAAAATAGTATAAGTTTTAATTTTTGAGATTTAGAGTTTCTAAGTCAGGAGTTAGGCATATGGAAAGGAACAGGCATGGACACTGAAAGACTATAAATAATACAGCCCTTTTAAAAGGGGGATGCATTTAGCATCCTTTCTTTTTTTTTTAATTGAAGTATGGTTGCCGTCTAATATTAATTGGGTTTTAAGTGTATAATATAGTGATTCACAATTTTTAAAGGTTATGCTCCATTTACAGTTATTATAAAATATTGGCTATATTCCCCATGTTATACAATATACCCTTGTAGCTTATTTTATACCTAATAGTTTGTACCTCTTACTCTCGTACCCCTATATGTAGCATCCTTTCTTTTTAATTTGTACACAAATGACTTGAAGACTTTCTGCAGGAGTTGGATAAATGCATCCCCCATGCAGCATTTTGAGAACAGAAGAACTATGCTTTTTTTGTATTAGCAACTCCGATAGAATAGTCCCAAAATTTATTTAATTCGTGAAGGAGCGGATGGTTCAAGATAAAGTTAAAAGTAAAACCATTTGTCGGGGGACCTTGGATATTTAAATGGCTTATATTTGCCAGGAAGCAACTTGCTTAAAAATGAATATTCCCTTAACGTTCTTTTCTTTTTTTCTTTGTATGGCCTCAGGGATAAAGAAAGACAGTTACCAAGATCTAAGATCAAACTTTGGGACCTTATTCACCCATTTTCCTGGGTATTAGAGCAGACGCCAAACTATTTTATGAAGAAAAACTTGGCCTTTCCCGTAGTTTTATTTTCATAAGAGGTTATCAAACTTCTCTGGTCTTGGATTCAAAGTGATCAGTTTTGTCGTGGGATGGGAATAAACCATAGCAGCTGTCTTCTTAAGTTTATTCTTGAATATCTGAGAGCTATTCATTTGACTCCTTATTGTCTTGGTACCTCTTAAACTTGCATTAATCTGTGAGGGTTTTGGTGGCCTGCCATTCGTTTGTTCTGAGAATCCACATAAGAACCATGTTATTGGAGATGGTATCTATAATCTGTAGTCATAACTCATAGGTAATTCTGGGAATGAGTTAATGAATATTCTCAGGTGTCAGAACTAGATACACTTATGTTTCACCACTGACTTGTTTTTATGTTGTGGGCTTCGTGAATCTTGAGGCTGAGGACGTTTACCTATTTGCCTTGGCTACTAGGAACCTCAGAGCATGTTTACAGCTTGCCTGGCTTTATTTTCATACTGTTATTTGGTTCTTATTGGTTTGTTCATGGATTTATCCCTTTTTCTAATATCAAAAAAGTAACTACAGAGTGTTTTATCATAATTATACTGAAAATCATCCATATACCTTTCCTATTTGGCTTTTTCATTTCTTCTGTATTTATTTGTTATATTAATATGCATAAAAACATTGTAGATTAATTTTTCCATAAGTTTCTCATTGGAAAATGTAGAAATCAGTGAATCTTGTTCTTTTTCTTGACTGAAAATAGTCAACTGTTAAGAGATTTTTTTTTATCGTACTATTTTAGCAGCTCCATAACCATTAAAGGATATAAGAAAGTCTATAGGAAGAGTATATACCTATACTCCACTTTTAGGTTTTTGGTGTTTCAGCTTTGATATTTTAAAAATCCCTGATCTTGGAGTAACATAACCAGGGTTTGAATCCCAAACTACCATTTTTAGCTCCATATCCTTGGACAAGTTACTTCATCTCTCTGAACTTCCGTTTTCTCATCTAAAATAATAACCACCTTAGAGAGTTTAGTGGTAGTGGTTTTCTTTCTAAGGCTGCCATACAAAATACCACTTACTGGAGGAATTTATCATCTTGCAGTTCTAGTGATTAGAAGTTCAAGAACAAAGTGTCAGCAGGATTGGTTCCTTCTGAGAGCTGTGAGGGAGATGCTGGGCCTCCCGCCTAGCTTTTGGTGGTTTGCTGGTAGTCTTGGCTGTTCCTTGGCTTGTGGAAGCATCACCCTGATCTCTGCCTTCATGGTCCCATGGCATTCTCCCTAAGCGCTTGTCTCTTGCGTCCAAATTTCCCTTTTTTATAAGATACCAGTCATAATGGATTAGGGTCTAACCTAATGATATCATCTTGACTAATTACATCTGCAACAATCCTATTTCCAAATAAGGTCAGATTCTTGGTGTTAGGAATTCAACATATGAATTTTTGTGGGACACACTTCAACCCGTAACAAGGCTATCGATTAGATAATGGATAGAAATATTTTATAACTTCAGTAATATATAGTCATCATCATAATAATAACTGCCATATGCTGGAAACTCTGCTAATAGGTGTATTAATTCTTACTGCTCAATTAGGTAGATGTGGAATTATCTCATTTGCCAATGAGTAAATTGAGGATCGATGAAGGTAAAAAGATTCAGGAACTTCCTTTGGGTCATTAAGTGGACACTCTAGATACTTTTAAGCACCATTATCTTTTAAATTAATAATTTGCTAATGTCTTATTTTTGGTGCCTACTAGGCTTTAGTGCCCACTAGGTGCTCAATAAATGAGTAGAGGCAGGAAACACAGGGTGTCATGTATTCATATCTCTATTCAAGAATTATATATGGGACTTCCCTGGTGGTGCAGTGGTTAAGAATCCGCCTGCCAATGCAGGGGACGCAGGTTCGAGCCCTGGTCCGGGACGATCCCACATGCTGCGGAGCAACTAAGCCCGTGCATCACAACTCCTGAGCCTGTGCTCTAGAGCCTGTGAGCCACAACTACTGAAGCCTGCATGCCTAGAGCCCATGCTCTGCAACAAGAGAAGCCACCGCAATGAGAAGCCCGCTCACTGCAACGAAGAGTAGCCCCTGCTCGCCGCAACTAGAGAAAGCCCTCGTGCAGCAAAGAAGACCCAACGCAGCCAAAAATAAATAAATAAATTTATTTTTTTTTTTTAAAGAATTATATATGATTTACATCTGAAATACTTGAGGTGGCTATTAGGTTATCCCAGTGCAGAAGTACATTAAACCATTTAGATATTTTAAAAAAAGAAAAAAATTTAATCTAAAAGAAGTAGAAGGAATACCTTTTTTATAGAAAGTTATGATACTCAGTCACTAAGTTTGGCTCTTAATTTTCTAACTACAAATTTAAGCATACAAATCTATAGCGTTTCATAATATTATTTTCTTATGACAGAAGGATTTAGCTATCTAAGAAACCAAATAGTTACTGAAACTAAATTCAACCGAAACATAAGAATCCTTGAGAATCATGAGAATCCTTATATTCAGAACACGAAATGACAGTAATGCTTTCAGTCACAGTTTAATGAAAGATACAGAACTGATGTTTAAATAGATCATATTGTGTTTTTCTGTATTACCAGGGGACATAATGTAACATAAATCATAACTCAGTGAAGGTAACATTGTGACAGGAGCAACTGAGTTAATGTGATCCAGGGACTCCGGACCTAAAAAAAAATCTAGATGAATGGATCACAGATGCATTAAAATAGCTGTTCTCAATCTCTGTTTAACTTTTTTTACATTAAGATATTTCCAAGAACCTTCCATAATAATTGTAATTTTAATACCCATTGATTGAGAAGATATATAATGACGTAATGACTTGTGCCTGCCGAGACCAATAGGCTAAGAAAACCTTCCAAAATGGCACAATGATTTGATCTGTTCTCTAGGCTTAATTAACAAAGGCCATTTGATGTTAGTGGACACCTGCCAAATACAATGATGTTAGTTCTGATATAATTAATCCTGAGCTGCTCCTGACCAGCTAATTCATAGGATCACTGCTAGGCAAAGACGTAAAACCATTATGAAATATTCTTTTAGTTAGGTTATATAAAATTTAAGTTTATGATTCTTCTCACTACAATTTTATCTTTTCCAAACCTACAAAAATTTACTGATCAATAACATGCATGAACTTCTCAAATATTTTAATTTCATATACACAGAGATACACATTTTTGTCTACTTTATCTAAAAGGTATACGTTTCATTTTATTATCTTTAATTCCCTGACAGTAATATTCCTATTTTTGTTTAAAATCAGACTCTGCAGAAACAGTATTTAGAAATAAAGTGAGTTTAAGAGGGACATTATTACTTTTGATCTTATCTAAGATTATTGTCACATGTATTGATATAAATGGAGGATGGATGTAAGTTTGTATATTTCTGGGAATATAGAAAGTCAAAATATGATCTATGTTATAGTCAGTAATATATCCCCTTAATTATGAATATTAGTACAGATGAAAATATTAAGTAATCTTTACATGGTTTTAAATATGAAAAGATTTTGGTTAAAATGATTATTTTCTAGAAATATTGGTTAATCTTCCAAGTTTTCCATAGCTTTAACTTCTGGCATTATAGTGACTTGCAACTAATTCACCTTGAAAATACGTGGACGATATGGCCATTGACAAGGGAAGTATTTATGTTGTGCTAGAAAAAAGTCTCTGCTATGAAAAAACACATTCGGGAAGGATGTCTTATATAGTTTTCTCTTGTACGTAATTATAATAAGAACATAGGGTAACTATATTTTACAAAAGAAGTACAAATAAAACTCTGATAAGGAAATGTAATAAATTAACATCTTAAACCTAATACACTAAAATAAATGTTGCTTGTTGTTCCTGCTAATTGGAGGCATTCTAAAGCTGTTAAATCCTAATGTGTCTTTTTCTGAACTTTCTTTAGAAAACATATCTTACCTCTAATTCTTCTATGCATTTAATAGATTCTTGGGGAAAGTACTGATTTATATGTACACACCTCAGTAGTGTATGTCTTTGGAAGGAAAATAATTATACACATTTAATAAATAAATATTAATGAGTAGCATCAACTTTAAACATTTTGAAGAAGCAAAATTGTTATAAAACTATGACATTTTACAGACATTGTGCTTTAGGTTTCCAGTACTTTATAAACCATTTCATTACTATATATCAACAGGCCTGTATGAGCAAACTAGAAAAGACTGATTTCCAATAGCAAAAATTATGAGCCCCATTTGAATTCTTTCTCTAAATAGTTTTAGCAATGAGTAAAGGAGTGCTGGTTGTAAATACAACTGTAATAAAATTTTAGCTTTTTCTTATTGATGTTTAATGACAGTTGAGAGTAAGATTTGTGCAGGTGCTTGTGTATTAAGTACTTATTTTGTCAATGATATATCTGCGGCACTTACAAATCAGACTCCTTGTTTGAATTTTGTTTTGTTTTGTTTTACTACCACTGTAACTCTGGCTGTTGCTTTTATTGTTGTTATTATCATTTGTCAATATGCTAGATACTCACATTTTAAAATATGTACCTTATTAGAGCACTAGATATTTTAGAAATAATGTGTTTTTTAGTCTTTTTGGTAATGTTGCACATTTATATTACGGTGAGGTGAAATTGTTTTTTAGCCATTTTATATGTGCTAACCCCTTTCTCTTCAGAGATATTCCCTAAAATTTAGTCAGATATTGATCTCTTCCAATATTATCAGAGTTCAGATGACATGCAGATTTTCTTCTCGTTTCTTATTCATTCTCCATTCTCTGTGAGTTGCCTTCAGATATATGGAGTATAGTAGTATTGCTACTCAAATATTTTCCATTTCTCAATGGGGTTATAATCTTACTTTAGGGAATTGATAGCTCATATTTGTATTTCCTTGTGGACATTAAATAAGCAATCAAGAAGAAGGATATAACAACACTTTACCAAATATAAGGATTTCTTAAATATAATTTTAAAGAAAAATTTGTGTTCCTACTTTTCTTTCCTCTTTCCACATCTAAATTCTATTGGTTTATGGTCAACATTAACACATCTTTTTTTAATGTAGATGATTGCACTAAGGTTTCTGGATGGGTTCTTTTTATTCTCCCGTGTGTCTTCCAGAATCTCAGATTTTTCCGTAAAATGTATCTGTGGTTAATTGATGGGGAAAATGCTACAGCACAGAAAAGCTCTTAAATAAAAGAAAAATAAAATATATGTAGAAAAACATGAAGTAAGTGAAGATAAAAGAATGTCAGTAAGTTTGAGGTGTCAAGACTGTGGGAGCATTAAATATACATACAGGACTTCCCTGGTGGCTCAGTGGTTAAGAATCCGCCTGCCAATGCAGGGGACACGGGTTCGAGCCCTGGTCCGGGAAGATCCCACATGCCGCGAAGCAACTAAGCCTATGTGCCACAACTACTGAGCCTGCGCTCTAGAGCCCACGAGCCACAACTACTGAGCCCGCATGCCTAGAGCCTGTGCTCTGCAGCAAGAGAAGCCACCGCAATGAGAAGCCCACGCACCGCAATGAAGAGTAGCCCCCACTCGCCGCAACTAGAGAAAGCCCGTGCGTAGCAACGAAGACCCAACACAACCAAAAGTAAATAAATTTTAGAAATAATAATAATAAATAAATAAATAAATATACATACATACAAATATCTATATCTATCTATCTATCTATCTATCTATCTATCTATCTATCTATCTATCTATCTATGGGGGGGAGTGGGAGGAAGAGAGTAAGGGAGGGAGGGAAGGAGGGAGAAGGGATATGGAGAAAACAAATATAAATGTTAATAGAACCTTTGTAGCCACAGTATTTGGTATAAAAATCTAACTGACAGATGATGAAGTATTCCCTGTGTCTCCAAGTGGCACAGACAAAATAAATATTACAGTTTGGAGTCCACTAAAGTGTTTTCTTGTAAACATATATTATGATCATTAAGACTATTATGTTTGGGGAATATATAAATATTAATTTCACAGCTTTTTTCTTTTCCTTTGAATCCTCAGCTTCATTGTGGTTGTTTCAGTAATGACTAAATGATCCTGAGGAAGCAACAGCTTTAGGTGAATCCACAATTCCCAAGAAAGTCTGAGTAGTGTCACTCTTAAGACACGTATGGGCATAGAGCCTGATATAATAAAAAGATCTTTTAAAGCCCTGGTCCTTATGCTGGATTTCGTCTGTAGACACATTTTGCCTGATACAGTGTTTTTCAGTTAATTTCGACTAATTCAATTTATTTCCGACTGTAAAAAATTAAAAGATTTTACCTAGAAGATTCATTATCAACTTCTGCTGAAAAATCAGAAGCTTGGGCAAGACTGGACCCACATTCCACACGGCAGCTGTGTCCTGGCTCTGAGCATCACTAACTCCTTCTGGGGTCCCAGGCACTCCCCCGTTGACCCTGGGCCTGCATGGCCTCTGCGCTCATCTAAGTCATCTGCCTGGCACCTCTAGGCATTGGTGTTTCGACCACAAGTTTAAAATCTATTAAATTCCCCTCCAGACCACTTCAAAAGAGAAGATGTTGAAAGCAGAGGAGGAGAACCCCGTTTGTATTATTCGAAGAGACTCACCATCCAGTCGTGTGGCCACTTCCTACTTACTTTGTCCAAAAATAAAATGAACAGTACACCGTCTGAGACTTTGATGTAGCTGTTTCATTATTTAGAAGGAGAGAGCTCTGAATAGAACTAAACAGAATTAGAGAATTAAAGGAAGTGTGTGGCACTAAACAAGGATGAAACATTGAGACCTACCAGGAATTTGTTTGAGACAAATTAAAAGCAAAAAGTTTAAGTAAGAAAAAGTTAATTGGATTCCCACAATGTTTTCAATCACTGTCACTCAATATATTATTAGCCTTAGCAGGGAGGAAATATGTAACAAGCAATTATTATCCTGAGAGCAGCCCTTCAACACTGTCCATGTTTTTAATTCTTGACAGCACTTTATTTGGTTTGGTTTAAGTCAGAAGTTATCACAAGGTGTTCTTCTTTCCCAGACGTGTGGAGGTTGGGGAAAGAAAAAGGGAATAAAACTAGAGAAAAAGAAGTGACTGCATACATATGCATAGGCGTGTGTATTTTTAGGCTGAGAAGACCTTTCATGATCTGAATATTAGAATCCAATCATAATTTCCCCATCTGATCATTCTTGGCTTCCATTGTGGCTCCTGCCTGTGATATTGGTATTTTCTTTTTAGAAGTAATGCATTTTCTATTTGTTTTGCTATTTGCCTGATTGTTTTTCTTATTTCCCTCTGTTCTACCTTCTCTTGCTCTTGATCTTTTATCTTCTTTTGTCTCTACCTTTCACCTCTCAGTCTGAATGATTGTGTTAGGTCACCCACTGGGCAGGTACTTAAAAAAAAAAGAAGATACTCAGTTCAGAAAGTACATTCCTGGAGGCATCAAATTAATGAGTATCTCAAGGCCTGTGATACGGAAAGAGAGAAAGGAAAATGAATGAAATTAGAAATATGAAGCACTGATTATTGGTGGCCTTAAGCATCAGTCCAAACATGAGTGTGTGCACGTGTACACACACACACACACACACACACACACACATATACACATACACAGATTCACAGGTTAACAGACCAGAGGAATGACATGATGATTAGGGATTGATTCCAGAAACCATTGTTGACCCCTTTAGATTTTAATCTTTTTTTAAACAAAAGGCATTTTTTTTCATCATGCTACAGAGAGATGACTATAGAAAGAAAAGAAAGTAATGCATTTTATATCTCCAAAGACCTTCTTTCTGGTGAAAATGATGCTTTAGGTATTGTTTAAGAAATTGATGTCATACATCAGCTACAAGTTATATTATTTGTATATGTTTTTGAATGTTCATGCTCATTTGCCAAAAATACTTTAGATGTTCTTTACACCTCTGGTGTGAAGTATTATTCTTGTTTTTTACAAATATACACGGAATTCTCATGTGAACTTGTGGGAATATGGACATATGTTCAGCTATGGCACTTTGAAACATACCGCAATATCCGGGGTAATGATCAAAATATGTAATGGCCACTAAGGCATGGGCACCAACCAATTAGAGTAGACATTGGCTGAGAACAATGTAAGTATGAGTAGCTGTGCTACTGATGCCCTGAAGTGCATTAGCCTTGTGTATAATGGATAGAGGACCTCGTGGGATTAGTTGCTAACTAGGAGGTTGGGGTTAGTAAAATTTATTCTAATTCAACATTTGGGTAAGATGGTTTCAACTGGATTGATGTCCCATTCTTGATTACATATGACATATAGCTCTTCCAAATTGTCTATTGCATGGATTACATGACTAATACGAGAATTATAGATGACCTCTGTTAAATTCCTATATTTGTGATAATAAGTGTATTCTATACACTTTTCAACTTGTATAGTAATTTAGCTCCATCTCACTAGGGACAATATTAAATTTATATCGTGTCTAGTGTATTAATTCATATTAAATTCATTTAGAGATTAGAAAGAATTGTTAGTTTTTTTAATTCTCTCTCTTTTTTTTTTTTTTTACATCTTTTTAAAACGTGGGTTGGTAAGAAAAAAATACCAATGATTCTGCTTGCCTGTAGATTTTGTTAATGGAGTAAAGGTGGGATTTTATAAACCTAATTGGAAATAATTTTAAAAGTAAACTGTAGCGTTAGAGAATAAGTTCCCACTCAGTTGTAAAAGAACAATAGCTTTTATGTTTTTAACAATTGGTGTGACTTAGGCAATATTTATCCCAAGTGCTTTATATAAATAATCACATTTATTACTTACAATGATATTATAAAGTAAATATAATTCTTAAAGTTGAATTCAGAGACTGATATATTCTACATTTGCTAATTCCACATCTTGCATATATATTAAACCACTCAGGGACAAGCACAGTATTTATAACATTGTTCTTGTCCCTTAAAGGAGGAAAAATGGGCTTTATATTGACAGGCTAACTTGGACAATGTAAGGAACCTAGCTCTCCATTAAGCTAATATGTGCAGACACTGAGTGAAAAGTTTAAACAGTTAATGAAAGAACTTCTGAATATTTCTGGTGATGGTGAGCTCACTCCTTTGCCTCCCTGATTTTAGTGCCAGGGCAGCCACTAAACTTCAAGGCAGAACCTGAATCCGAAACAAGTATTTTGCTCTCTTGGACGCCTCCACGTTCAGACACCATCGCCAACTATGAACTGGTCTACAAAGATGGGGAGCATGGAAAGGAGGTAGGACTGTGCTTTTCGCCTTGTCGTCATTCTCTACACCCAAGCACTGCTCGCGTTTTGTGTACTTGCCCAAGTTCTGTTAAAAGGTCAGATATCTACAGAGGACCTTGGTGGAAAAGATTTATTCATCAAAAGGGAAGCTTGACCAAAAACACAGAAAGAGTATTTGGAGACTTGCTGGGCTTAGGACAAAAGAAACAAAAAACAGCTATTGTCCGTAATGGAAATTTCTTTTTTTAATTCAGGTTTCTAAGTTACTTATGGAAGTATCTGCTTGTAAAAGAATATACTCCTTGAGATTTGGGGATTTCCTTTCTTTGTCTTCTGCATTAAAATGCTTAAGTCACTGTTAACACATGACTAAGGGAGCTCCAAGGCTTTGGGTAGATGAATTTGTCTAAACTGGTTTCAGAGAAAGATGCCCGATAGCAAATGTTTGTTTGATATGAATGTGAAAATACATATATATATATATATATATATATATATATATATATATATATATATATATATATATATATAGTTTGAGTATGTTACACAAATAAAATAACAGACTGTGGAAGGCTAGAAATTGTTAGTAGTTACTGAAAAGAGAAATCAAAATCAAAATAACACATACATTAACGGGCACTATAATAATGGTTTCACACATATTAAGTTAATCCTTACGGTAGTGCTTTGAGTCAGCCTCTATTATTAATCTATTTCACATATTATAACAAAATGGAGACACGGAAAAAACTAAATAATTTGCCCAAAGCCTCATACTGCTGAATGGTAGAGCTGGAATTTGAATCTAGACAATTTCCAGAATCTGTGTTCTTAACCATTAGGATATACTGGCCCTTCGGTATACTTTGAATAGATTATTTAAATCAGTATTAAGATACATCTAATATTTTCAGAAAGGGATGGTAATAAATACGTTTCTTTTGTTATCGTAAAACCCATTAAGGGGAACATTAGGACAAAAAAGTTGGTAAAACTATATGTGAAAACTCAATCCACGAAGCCATTTTGTTATACCTCTTAGCATTCTTTATCTTAAAAATATCTTCACAAAGCAAAACAGCCCCTAAGTTCTAAAAAAGAATACCTTTCTTAAATACTCACATACTAAATGAACTATTACCAAGCAATTAACTTGTGGCTCATCATTTTGAATGCTATAATACATTAATATGCTACTGTAAACTTCTATTTTATTACATCTCTTTGAAGTGAGCAGAATCTCCAAAGACCAGGTTCTAAAAGCAATGCTTTTAGATTTAGCTAACAAAGCTGATACAAATTAATCACTCAAAAAGTTCTAGAACTGAAGTGCTGATATAACGTAAAGTACTCGTGTTACAACTGTTGGTGTTTGTAATAAGACATAAATTAGCATTAAATTATTTTAAATACTTACCATTACCCAACTAAAAAACAAATAAAATAAAAACAGTTAAGAGAGTGGCAGTCCTTTGGAAACGCTATGGATACTTGACTATTGGCATACCTACTCTGCTTTACAATTGTTTATTTAGGAAATTCCTTTTTTTCTTGTCATTTGGTAAATCTAAAATTTCTGAAAATTTTGTATTTGCAAGCCAGAACACCCTAGGGGTGTATTCTCTAGTTTTATATCTGAATCGCCCTTGACTGATTTCTGTTTGTGTGAACAGCAAATGCTATTTGATAAAAAGCCTTATGAGATTATTGATGCCATTACTAGACTACATAAGAGCATGCATTTTAAGGTTTACTACAGGCTCATGTTCAATCTGAGATTGACTACCCATAGATAGCTATATCTTTGCTAAAATGCAAAGGCAGATTTCAATCATGAAAATAAGTTACAACATTCAATTAAAAAAAACCTTATTTCAAAAGCCCTTTATGATGTTAAAAGTTATAGAAGAGTTTGTGATTTCTTTTTTCTAGCTGTAGGTTCTATATTCACAAAGAAAGGAAGTGTTAAAATTAATTTGAACTCAACCTGGGGTAACAGTATAGTTTCATATACATTATCTAGCTTTCTTCAGTAACTGACATCTGATTTTTATTCCCTCAGGCCTTGGCAATTTCAGATCTCTTTCATAACAGCCTCATGCGAACTGTATGCCGGTTTCCGTTGTTACTTCCGGCCATATTTTCTTTGCCCCTATTTACGTTGCAGACGGTCACGGGAGATGAGCTACACATCTCTTCAAATGGAATGTTAGGCATAAGCCATTGTCAGGGGCGGGGGTCAGTTTCCATTGTGGGCAGTGTCACCGCAACACACATGACTTAAAGGTTGAATGCATTCATGGGTGGTGGGCCTCTCACTCCCTCTTATCTGATGCATTTGGAAAACTGTGTCATCGTTAGATAGATCCCCGACTTCCTTTTTTCCAGTTGTCTTATTTGTTGTAGAAACTTGCCCTTTTAAACTGGTATCTTCATTATGTAATTCCCCTAGTTGATACTCACTGTTGATTCTGTTTGTGATATTTTAATGACATTATAACCCTGATGACAGAAATCTGATGTTCTGGGCAGTGTGATAAAAATATATGCACAAATCTTAATGAAGATGACCAAGGTCCCTTGTTACTTATCCACAGCAACGGATTACCATTGAGCCAGGGACATCTTATAGGCTGCAAGGGCTGAGACCAAACAGCTTGTACTACTTCCGTCTGGCTGCACGCTCTCCCCAAGGCCTGGGTGCTTCCACAGCTGAAATATCAGCCAGAACCATGCAGTCAAGTAGGTGTCTTTCTTTACTTAATTTCTGCCCTTTTCTTCACTAGGAGGCGTTGCCAGCTTTTATCCCCACCAACAACAAACCTGCTAATTAATATTTAATAGTTGGTAGTCTCTATATGAGCAAGTGTCCAGTTTGGGGGATTAGAGCACCATGACCTTGGTTTTCAGACTGGGTCCAAATGACAGATCCCATTCTCCCACTTCCAAAATTGAAAGACATTCAGAGAAGGTAGGAAACCTACTTGAGAAAAATGGGTAAAGGAGTTGGATCAGTCTCCATTTAATGAATTATAAAGCTGTAAAGCAAAATTCAGTTTGAGGACTCTGCGAAATAATCAGAGGAGGGCTTAGCAAACTAAAGAGACAGGAAAAGACCAAACTTTTATCTTTTTTAAGCACACAGGTTTTAACTTTGCTGATGACCAAGTCTTCAAGTCATGTATTTTTTCTTAGTTTGCTGTTAACTTTGCAAGTAGTTCATGTGGAAATTTGGAACATTCACAGAAAATCTGTATTTGTACAAATTTAGGAACAATGGAATAATCACAAGTATATTTGCAATCCTAAATTGTATTTTGTTTCCTCAGGTTCAAATTCTTTTGGGGACTGTTACTCTAAAGCATAGCTGTGTTTATCACAATGGAGTTCATTGTGTCTAGGGGAGATTGTTTTGCATAAAGTATTATATGGCAGGTTGTTTTTGATGGAAAGTTTGGTGGCTTATAATACTATTGTTTGCTCTTTATTAATAAGTTTCTATAATTAGTCTATTAACCATTTACCTTGAATTGAACAGTTTTATGGACTTATTTCCTTAGATTTTTAAAATATTTTACATTTTATATGTGATTTTTTAAATTTTTATATGTCATTTTATCTAGTGACATAGATATGTATAAAATGAATACGTTGAATTTTATAAAGAGAATGCTCTATTGACCTGATTTTTAGACCTATCAGCAAACATGAAATTTACGTTTTTCTAGAAGATGAATTTCCTTTCATATAAGCAAGTCTTCCATCGTTTCATTTTCTATAGATACTTGAAATCTTTCAGGGTTTTTGATGATAAAATTAATATTTTTCCTCAACACATGATTATTCATATGAAAAGCATTAGGATTCTGTTGCTTAATCCCTTACTGATTATAGCTTATTCCCATAAAATTTCTTTTCTTTTAAAACTGAAGCATGTAAATCAATGCAGTATTGTATGTCTCCTTTGAATTCCAGGCAGGCTAATAAGTAATATTGCAGAAGATAATTCTTAAAATCAGACACTTAATTAAAAGAAATGTGACATGCTTTAATATTATATTTTGCATGGTTCACAAACTTGACTGTTTTGCATACACACACATATATGTTCATACATACATACTTACATACAAAGAGACAGAATGGACTTTTTATAGACACATCAAAAGCTTATCCACTCTTTATTTTATTAAGGTTTCAAGTGGTGTTACGTATACTTTCACAGAATAAGGAGGTCTGAAGGTAGGAATGTAGTGAAAACCAAATCAGTTTTTTAAAAAGAATTACAAATGAGTCTTTGCTGTTACATGAGCAACTCAATTTATTATGAATGATAATGCATATAAAATAGTTTCGTAATTTGAAAGATAAGAACCTTTAGTCAGAATCAGTAAAAATGATCTTCTTGTGATTTTTGCAAACCTTATACCAAATTTATAAGGCTGTTTTATGAGGATTTCCTTTTTGTCTGTACAAGGATCTTTTCATTTTGATTGCCTGTAATGAAGAACACAAGACATGTAAATTAAGAAAGACTGATGATCGTCTAAATAATCAGATACACCTGACACTACATAATGTTAAGGCTCACAAAGTGTAAAGAAATACCCAAACTACATGTTCAAATACAAAAAATTAGAAATGATTTACTCATTCTACCATATATGTTGCCTTATATCAAAAATATATATATATGCAAACATATATTCATATATCATCCCAATTCTTTGTTCTTCTTTAGGAATATATATTATTAACTTTAAAAATAATTTATGATAACAGTCACATTGCTCTTTATTGCTTTTAATTTTTTTTCAAATAATGGTATGTTTGATTTATTTGATGGAAAATAATTGCTCAGAAGGTGACTAGTTTATTTTAGAATGGGCAGGAAGCAAGTTTATCTTTGAACTCTTAGGTAAATCCTACTTTATATGAATAATTATGTACAAAATGAAAAGAGCTATGTACAAAATGAAAGATAAGTCGTATCTTTTCCAGATGGTTCTCAGGATTTTTTTTAAACAGTTCTTTTTAATGGCTATGTTATTGACATTTTGTAAGGGATAGATGATTTTTATTGATTTTACCAAAACTTGCTGGTGGGATCTAATTCTTCACTAGCAATGGTGTCTCAAGAAGAGCTATAATTTTAAAAAAGCTGGAAGCTGACATAGGGTAAGTACAAGTTACAGTCAGAATCAACCAGCCTGACATTACCCTCGGGTAGGTAAATCCTGGACTATTCATTTTCATCCTTTATCGTTCTGCATGCTCACTGTATATGGGCTATGGTCAACGTTAGGTTAACACTTGTTGAAACTGGTCAGAAGACTCCGTTTTTCAGATAGTCAGAGGGAACCCTTTTATGTTTGTTGGGCTTTTATTTATCTCCCTTTTTAAAAAATTGGAATTGGTGGAAGGGCATCCAACAGTTATTGCCACTTTTCACACTTAAGAACCTTTTCACAAATGAATACTATGTAGGAATTGCCCTCATTTTAGAATGCAGTAGTGAAAGCTTGAAATGGCATCTCTTAAACATCTTCAGACTCTCACGGAATAAATCTTGTACTGTTTGCAGCTTTTTTGAAGTTCGATAGTCTGTATAATAGGGCTGGGGAATACTGAGGGATTGTTTTAGAAGAAGAATTTAAATTGCAGGTAGGTAATTTTATTTGAGGCTCTGTTATCTTAAGGTTTCATTTTCACATATTCCCCCCACCCATTATTTAACAATTATTTTTGGTCATTTATTCATTTTTTGGTTTATTCATATTACTAAGCCAAGGTACATAAATTTATCTTTAAAAATTTACTTTAAGTTTCAAAGCCTTATTTTTGTTTTGTTGCCCTATTGTTCATTTATTTATTTTTGCCTTTTCTTTTGTTTTATCATTTTTTTTTTCCAACCACTCCTGTCCTTTCACTCAAACCCTCCTTTAACTCACTGCCAAAATAAGAGCCGTCAGCTCCTCCTCAAGACATTAGTTGCACCAGCCCAAGTTCCACTAGTATTTTGGTAAGTTGGCAACCTCCACCAGTGGAAAAACAGAATGGCATTATTACTGAATACTCCATCAAGTATACCGCAGTGGATGGAGAAGATGACAAACCTCATGAGATTTTGGGAATACCTTCGGACACTACCAAATACCTTTTGGAACAGCTGGAAAAATGGACTGAGTACCGGATCACTGTGACAGCCCACACAGATGTCGGCCCTGGCCCTGAGAGCTTGTCCGTGTTGATTCGAACCGATGAAGATGGTATGTTGCCTCTGCTACGTCAGTTTGCACCCTTCTGCCACAGTCTTGGTCTGCTGTCTTTTGATAGGCTAACAGTAATGCATTTTTCTCTGCTCATCTTTTTTACCCAGCATCGCTGTAACTTCAGTGGTTTTTGCCAGAGACCTATCTTTGCTACGGCCTGGGCATTTTTTTTTTTTTTTAACTTTTTTAATCTCAACACAGTAATTTGCTTCCTTTTAAAAGAACAGTTTGCTCCTATGACCTTGCAATCCAGGCCCTTCTCTGTACCTCCATCTAAAGTCTTCTGCATATTTCTTGGTTTTTGTAGTCACTTCTTTTACATTTTGAAGTTAACTTTTCAAAAGTGCCTTCTTATCTTCTTGTTGCCTTTTTTGGCTTGCACGTTTCAGAGACACTGATGCTCGACATTCAATTTTTGGCATCTGTTGTATGGAATACCTTTGATATGAGAAAAAAATAAAGAAGAAAATCCATATAATCAAGAATCTTTTTTATTCTGCTAAAAAGAAACCTTAAAAAGACACACACACACACACAACAATCAACAACCAGTTTTTGTTATTATTTCAATGCTAGACTTTGTGCTTTAATGCTTTGAACCTCAAAGCATCTTCCTTGGCTTTTGTACATTTTTTACATGTTTTTCTATTTCTCTGATACTCTTTTTTTCTTCCATTTTTTTTTTTTTTTTTTTTTGGCATCGGTCATGTTTTTTGATCTTTTCTTAAAAGGTAGAGCAGATTGGTTGAGCATTTTCCTTGGTTGAAAATGTTTGTATTCCCCAAAGGAAACATGGTGGGTCTGCCTTTTTTTTTTTTTTTTTTTTTTTTTTAAAACCTAAGTAAAGAAAATGCTCTGACTGGGTGGGACAAGTGCCTATAATTTTCTTTTATCCAATGATGTTGTTCCAGTTCCTAGTGGTCCTCCTCGCAAAGTCGAGGTAGAGGCTGTCAACTCAACATCTGTTAAAGTCTCATGGCGCTCACCTGTGCCCAATAAACAGCATGGCCAGATAAGAGGATACCAGGTGCATTATGTGAGGATGGAAAATGGTGAACCCAAGGGCCAGCCCATGCTGAAGGATGTCATGCTGGCTGACGCACAGGTAAGCCTCTGAAATTGCATATGTATATTTTTATAGGATACATTTATTTTAGTCTGTACCTTAAAATGGACCCCATTTTAATTTTTTTGGCATGTTAAAACTCCTATACAAAATTCTAGCTTTTTTAAAAAATTGAATTACAGTTGATTTACAGTGTTGTGTTAATTTCTGCTGTACAGTGAAGTGATTCAGTAATACATATATATACATTCATTTTTTATATTCTTTTCAATTATGGTTTATGACAGGATATTGGATATAGTTCTCTGTGCTATACAGTAGGACTTTGTTGTTTATCCATTCTCTGTATAATGGTTTGCATCTGCTAATCCCAAACTCCCACTCTATCCTTCCCCCACTCCGCCTCCCCCTTGGCAACTACAAGTGTGTTCTCTGTGTCTGTAGTCTGTTTCGTAGATAAGTTCACAAAATTCTAGCTTTCAAAACACATGATCCATACTTACCTTCTCAATCAGAGTTGACTTCAAGTGAGGAAGTGAATTGAAATGATACATCTGATTAAAAACATGTAACTGTTTTCTTAAAATACAGATGTACGGCTCTACAGCTATATCTGAGTTTGCCTTTCTGACTTCAAAAAAATTGGTTGACTTAATTAAATCAAAGGGAAGAATTTCAAACAGCAATTTCACTGATAAATCTACTTTCTGCTGTGCTAAAAGTATTTGGAACTAAGTTGATCTAATTTCTAAATGTATGATTTCTTCCACTGAAGGGTAGACATTCTTATTCAGGGAAAGGTATCCAGATAGTATTTTATTTAGTATTTCTTTGCCAAATTACATATCTAATGAAAATAATTGTTTCATTTCCCAGAAAATGAAGATAGTGACAATGAGAAAAATTAGAGTTTCTCAGGGTATTGATGAGATGCCCTATGCTGAGCCAAATTAAGAAAACTATTAAGAGTAGTTGAGAATGTGAGAAATTCTATCAACCCTAAGGCAGTGATTTACAACCATGTAGTCACAATTTGGTTTTGTAATATGTTGTTTAAAACAGAACATTAATTTTTTTTTTTCAGTTTTTAAAAATAAATTAGAAGTGATTCAAAGACAGTACCATAATAAATCTACCTGTACATATTTTTCTGAAAGGGAGAGGAAGATTTCAGTTAAGAACTGCCCTACTGGAGATTATACATAACCCATGGACTAGCTTACCTATGCTTGTTCCAATAGCGATGGGGTATTAGGAATAGGGGAGTGCTTTGCTTATCCAGCAAATTGGTAGCTGGGCATGGAAATGGATGGGATTAGTGAAAATTTGAAGCTATTTCAATTGAAAATTCCTTCCTTTGCATGCAAGTGGGGAAGATTATGAACAAAGTTGAAAACTGCTGTGCCAGATTGCCAAATTTTGCCTTCTTTTCTCTATGAAGATAACAGGGCTATAAAGGGCCCTGTTTTTTTACCCCAAAGTCTTTACTTTGTATTTACTCCAAAGTCTTAATATAATCAACTCACAAAGGTACTTATGTTTGCTTCAGTTTCAAAACATTCTAACTAAAGGGGTCTGGCTTAGTGACTAATTTATCTTCCTCACGTCCAGTTGTATGGTTTTGGTTTGAAGGCCATTTCTATAAATTTAGTGGGAAATTCATAGTGTCCCTTAAGACTCTGGAAAAGGACCATTGACTTGCTTTTTTGTAAGTATTTATTTTGTACTGCCCATAAAATAGAAAGTTCTTATAGTATAAAATTAATAAGGCCTTAACTGCTTACGTTTTATTTGGTGCATCTGCAATTATGAGAAATAAAATGATACGACCATCATGCTTTGATGTCCTTCTTCAGTTCATAGATAATCTTACATTATAGAACTGTAGTTCTGTTGCTGTTTTCATTGGGAATATGGTAGTTAGTGAAATTATATGATACAAAATGCCTTAAATATCAACTCAATCTTTTTTTTTTTTCCTCCTCTTCTACTTTGGTCTTTCTTTATTATTTTGCTGATTTTCTTTGTGGTGTTGTTTTGGTTTTTGGTTTGTTTGGTTTTTGCTCATTTCATGTTCTCTTTAACTATTCATTGAATTTTTTTTGCATCTTACAGGACTTCACTGGGACTGTACATTTTCAATATTAGTGAAAGATGTTCATCTAAATAGTGACTTGAGTTCTGTAACCTAGATAGAAATCAAAATAAATGTCACAACGTAGTGTGCATCAGCTTTTTGCTGTGCCTTATTGATTCATTCCAATGAGCCATGCATTAAACAAAATTAGCCAGTTTTAGTGGTAACAACATAGAACCTATTTACTTTTAACTTCTCAATTAGGAATGAAGGTGGCAGCATAACACACATATACTCTTTGGAATTTTATTGTACACACCTCTTCAGTTGCTTATTTCTTCTATTTTTTTTAATCTAAGGAGGACACCATTGCCTTTATCAGGCTACAAATTTCTCTTCATTTCTTTTTATTTTGTTTCCCTCCTCCCCAACCTTCTTAATCTCAATCAGTGGGAATTTGATGATACTGCTGAACATGTGAGTAATTTTGGGCTGCTTTTTCAAAACAGATTATAAATGGTCGTTTTTTCTGATACCCCTCTTTCATTTATTTGTACTATGTCATCACAATTTGCTTGGATGCATGAACTAACAAATTGTTTTTTAAAATACTTCCACTATGTGGTACACTTTTCATTTTGGTTTTTGTTTTGTGAAATTGCTGTGATGCTATTGATTGCATAAGAAATATCGTGAGTTCATGTTGTTTTTGGTGGCTGCTACTAACTCTGCCTTGTGACACAGTTAGAGGAGGCATGCTTTAAGTGGAGGTATCACAGACGAGAGATGTTGAGTTTGTTCTGGGCTGCTCATAAATCCTGCTCCAGAGTTACTTGTTCAGTGCATAACATGACCTAGATCTGGCACTAATGAACTCTATCTAGAAATGGCAATTCTCTGTTGTACCCATACAAATTTGAGTGAAATTGCATGAGTCATGCCAAGAAGCAGAAAGTATCTTACTGAGTGAAGAATTTTTTTTTTTTTTTTTTTTAATATTTCAGTGAATGGACTGTGTTTTTTATTGAGAGTTTATTATGTATAAGGTACTGTGGGGGCCACAAGACGTGACACGTGCCTTCTAAGTGCTTACAGTCCAGGCGCCTAGGAAGGATATAAAGTTCAGAAAAGTTCCATAAAATACAACAAAAGCGATGACCTCAAGCAGTGTATAATTAATTAATATTTGAATGGCAACATCAGTAAGAGCTATGAGTTCAGAGACAGTGGACCAGGATGGTAGAAGTCCTGAAACTTATTTGAGAACTTAACTGATGAGTAGGGATTGAAGAAGTAAAAGTGTGTGTCTGTGTATGTTGGTGAGTTGGAGGTGGGAATGTACTTTTAAAGGTCAGCACAGCAGAAGCAGTCAGTCAAGAGTGTGATAATAGTCAGGTGACAGTGAGCTTGGCAGTTTGACAGGACTGAAGGATTCAAGTTAGTAAATTAATACTAAATACTACTAAGAGATTAAATTTTAATATAATGTTAGAAAAACCTAAAGTGTCAAGCTAAAGAGCTGGTCTTTAACTCTTCAGTCCTGGAGAGATATAAAAAATTATTAAAAGGAGCAAAAAGATAAAGGCTGGTGGGAGGTATTCTTTTGTTTAGTAAATTTGTTTTTTTGGCCATAACACAGGGCTCTTGTAGGGATTCTTGGTAAATATGATGGTCAAGCGATCACTTCTCGTGAAATTGACAGTGTAGCAGTGTTTTATAAACTTCTTTGACCATGACCCATAGTCAGAAATGCATTATATGCCATGACCAATTCATGCATGGGTTTAAAGTAAAGGTTTGACAAAGTAATACCTTACCTTTAAATATATGCATATTTTAATATTCAAGTATATTTCATTTGTTTACAAAACGCTGGTCATAAATGGCTAAACTGATTTCATGACCTGCTAAACGGGTCATTACCTGAAGCTTAAAAATCAATAACTTAATGGATAGATTAGAGGGAACATAAATACAGTAGACAGGGAAACAGAGTTCTTTCCCTAAGTCGTGAAGTAATCCAAACTGTTTTTAAAGTTGAGCATCAGAAATGAAACAGGGACAGTTATGATCAGTGTTTTGAAGGAAGGATGGACAAAAACATACTAACCAGCTGAGACTGGAAGAAGAAACAGGGACCAAAGATCACTCATGAGTTTTGAAGATGCTCCACCATTCATTAAACTATGGAAGAAGGGGAGTCTGCTTCCGGGAATGACGTTGAAGCTTTAGTTAAGTTGAAGTGGAGGTAACACTTGATCGTCAAGGGAAAACATCCAACAAATATTTGCAATGTATTGGGCTGGCCAACAAGTTCACTTGGGGTGTTCTCTAAAATCTGACGGAAACACCCGAACAGACATTTTGGCCAACCCAATACATGCCACTGGAGCCCTGGGGGGAAGTCAGGGCTAGAGATGAAGTTAGGATATAGGCAGAAAAGATTCCTTAAGTTTTAGAGATGGATCCAGCCTTTTGTTTAAGGACTAGAGAGAAATGCAGCAGATGAGCGACTGTGACAGAGCATCCGGGAATGCCAGCTTTTAACAAGCAGGGGCAAGCAGTAGGGTGCAGATGGGCTAGGAGAACAAAAAGAGAGTGAGGAGCTGTGGCCCCGAGATCAGCCACACTACCCCAGACAGAGGGCGTGGAAACCACTGAGTAAGTATGCCCACAGCTTAAAGAAAATGCAAACCAAGAGATGATGTGATCCAGGCAGAGAGAGGTGTGTCCAGCTGAGATTAGACCATGACAGAGGGCTCGAACATTTTGAGTGGCACTACTTACATTATCCTATCACAACCTGTATGAGAGGAAGGATGTGTGTGGTTAACCCCAATTTTATAAATGAGAATCTTATAGAAGGCTCAGGGTACGTACATTGCTTGCCGCACGATTTGGTGATAGAACCAGGACTCGCTTCTTTTTCCTCCTAGCCTGGCCTGCTTTCATCAGTAATTCTGTGATATCAGGGGGACCTTGGAAACAATAATGTTGGCATTCACCCATCATAATTTTGGGAATTGCCAGTGTACCATCATTTTAAATGCCGCTCTCCGGTGGTTCACTTGGTTTTTATATTCTCTGTAATGTTGGTGAAACCGCTCCTGAAAATAAAATCTCTCGCCCAGATTTAGTCTATTCATCTGACAGAGTAGTATTTCCAGTAGCTCTTCAGGATAGTACCTGAAATTCTTGAACTTCCACACTGGTGATATTCCTACACTTTCGAGAAAAGCACGTTGTTGAAAGCTGTCATCCCTGGGATCAGAGTCAACCAGTGAGTTCTGTGGCGCCCATTACAGCCTTGCACAGAAAAATCCCACCGTTCTCCACACAATCTAATTCATTCACTAAACTCTCACTTGCGTTGTCTTTAGATGCGAAAGACAATGACATCTTATATTTTCTTAAAGTTATCTGTATTCAATTTGAAAACATAGCTGTGCTAAAGATCTGAAAGGTTTTTTTGTTTTGTTTTGTTTTTTGCTGTGCGTGTATGTAGCACCAAGGAAACTATCGGAACAAGTTAATAGCCAGCACTCTGTCTAAAGAGTCATGTAACTTCCCATTTAGAAGAACAGTTCTGCGATTATCTTCTCTTATAGCCACCACAGCTTTGGGTCCTTACTAAGAGAAAACTAAGAGTTTTGATAAATAGTTTGTGATATTTAACATTTTCTACATTGTCGGAATTAATTGAACACATACTCGTGATGTAGTAGAACAAGTCCTGTTAATGTGGTTTTTATGGCCTGGCCTCCAAATCATTAGAAAATTCTCCTTAGTTTATAATGATTTTAGTCCATAGCCTATACAACTAACCAATAATATACTATTTGAGTCCTAAGAAACTTCTCTGGCTCTCTGGCTATCTAGGGCCAACAGATCAGCCGTTTGGTAAAATATTTACATGGTGATAATACATACTGTTTGGCATCAGCCCCATCCACAGTCTGAGGGCCAGGCTACAGTGGAAGCACATGGAGAGCAGCTGGCATACCATAGCAGCTAGAGCATGGATTGCTCACTACAAGCCACACACTGTTTTAAGTGTTTACCCAACATAGCTCATTTAATCTTTTAGTAGCCCTAGACGGTCCTAACATTCCAACTTTCACATGGGAAACTGAGGCACAGACGGGTTAAACTCACTTGCCCTGAATCACCAAACTAGTAAATAAGGAAAGGCATGTTTAAATTCAAGAATTCAGGAGGTCTGGCTCCAGGTTTTGTGGTTTTGACTACTACCCCTTAGAGCTGCCTCTTAGGATGGCTGAAGACCCCACTTCAGTGTCAGCATGAAGACAGATCATCCATATAGCATGAGCTCTAGGCATGAAACTTCCAGTGCTTGGCATGGCTGCAGGGAATGTTTGCGCATGCGCAGAAGGAAGGTGGCTGCCTTGATTGTTCCCCCAGGGCATTTGCGGTGTATGTTTTGAATCAATGTTACTCCCTTGTGTCATTCCAGGACATGATTATTTCTGGGCTACAGCCTGAAACTTCCTACTCCCTCACTGTCACAGCCTACACCACCAAAGGAGATGGAGCTCGCAGCAAACCCAAACTGGTGTCCACCACTGGGGCAGGTAGCTGTATCTGTGCATATACGTATCTTGAATATGTTCCCGGCAACAATAAGAGTAATTTTCCAAATGGTACAGGTGGTTTTGGTCAGAGGGAAAAATGTACAATGG
Organism: Eschrichtius robustus; assembly: GCF_028021215.1. Lineage (NCBI taxonomy): Eukaryota > Metazoa > Chordata > Mammalia > Artiodactyla > Eschrichtiidae > Eschrichtius > Eschrichtius robustus. Next base: position 58,733,249 of record NC_090833.1, on the reverse strand, counting down.
TCAACTTTAGTGATTTTTGATATATAGTTCAGAGGGTAAAAATAACTGAATAACCTGCTTCACCCAGGTTATTCAGTCACTCATTCAACAAATATTATTTGAGCACCTATACTATGTATTGGGCACTATTTCCAGTACTTTGATAGAACAATCAACAAAACAAACGGACTCTGACCTCCTGAAATGTATTTTCTGACTAACATAATTAACTAGTGAATAAATGAGTTTTATAATAATAAAATGCCAGGAAGTGATTATTATCAAAATAAAGGTGTGTGGGCATTAAGGATGGGGCAGTCCCTAAGGACTGTTTTAGAAAGAGTGATGGGAGATCTCTTAGGGGCAGGATATTTGAGCTGAGACTTGAAAGATGTGAAGGAGCAAGTCCCACGAGGGTCTGGAAGGCAGACCATCTAGGGAGGGAAAGCACGTGACAGCTTCACCACCACCCCCTCCTCCCCAGCAGCAAACCTTGTTAGAAGAGCTGCTGTCTTGAACTGGGTTGTTGACTTAAAGTTTTATTTTTTGTCATGTTCTCCTCCTCACCCCTTGCTGTGGGGATTCTAAAGAGGACAAATTGCACCAAAGATGGGAAACAGAAAAGAGAATGAAGAAAAGCAAAAAGACTAATACCAGATTGCTCCTTTCTGAAGAAAAAAGCTTCTTAATGCTATTTAGTCTCACTTTGGTTGGCCACATTAGGAAAACAGCATGTCCGAAGACCTGACATTATAAAACCAATAAATTAAGAGATAATTACTGAAGGAATCTTCTTCAGTCCCTTTATGTAGAAATCTCCTGTGGAACATTTAAGCTATGATTTGATTTATTCCTCCTGAATCACTTCTCGCACAACTTTTTAGGAACACACCTCGATGTAAAGGCATAAAGCAAAGAACAGCTGTGATGTTGAGGACCCTCCTGGGTGCCGTGCTCACTGCCAAATTTGTCTAAATGTCGTAAGATTTGCCTCACTCATATCCCGCCACCTGGAACTGCCTCAAGCAGCAGGATTACAGATGGCAAAACTCCTTCAAGGCAAAATCTTCTGGGCCTTTTCTTTTTTTAATACCATTGTATCAAGTTTATTCAGTACCCTGCATAGGAGATACGGTGCACGTTCAGTGGGGACATGCTGACTGTCTAGCTATGGAATCAGCCTCTATTGGAATGTAGACAACGGAGGGTAAACCCCTGAAATTGAACCCCAAAGTGAAGAAAATACATTTCCTTCACCCGTATTTATAACTGGGTCTTAATAAGCCTGAAATGTCTTACATGAAGCATCAAACTCCTATTGCCCATAAGATGGGGAGGTCCTATAATGAGGACAAAAAAGTAGAGGATTTGTCGCCAAGGGATGCGAATCCTAGAACAAGGAATGATATTGCCTATTTTAATGTCACTAAGATTAGCTTATCACTTTTTAGTCACCATACAGAACATTATTTAGAATTGTGGATCTTACATACAGAATTATTTTGCAATTTGCATTCACAATTTCAGGTCTTTCTTAATCAAAGGAGACTTGGGTATTGAGGGAATGCTTATAATTTAGATGTCTGCACGTTTATTTTCTTGAGACCTCCCTACTGATCCTGGGTGGGAGATGGGAGAATCCAGATTTATAATCCTTCTAAGAGAAAAGCTCTAGTTTTCTTTGCTGCCAACCTATAGTAAAAAACCATTCTAAAGTCATTATTGAACAGATTAATTTGCTTTGTTTTATATAGTATTACAAAAATCCCTTGTATTTATATAACTATGAAGAATTACTGAGTTTATCTCACAGATGTGAGCTCCTAATAACCACAATTATAAGGGCATTTAGTTATAGCTTCCATGGAGAATTCAGGAATTCTCGTGAAATTTTATTTTAATAGTAAAATTCCTGGTTCTAGGATATGTTTCTGTATAATACATTGTTTCTAGAATCTGTGAACAATCATATCTTTGAAATAAAAATTCAGGCCATAACTTAAGCAATCCATGTAGGATTCATGTAACCTGAGGGATGCTTTTGAATAAAATGTTGGCTTTTATGTTTCAATGATTATGACATTTTTGTAGTTTCTTTGTTAATACTCCCATTGCTCTGTATCATAATAATTGGTCTACTGCCTGAAATCTTGTGGTTTTAGGCATATTCTTTGGTTTGAAATTTTCTCTATATTTTTACATGAATTTCACTACTGTACTGAGGAGCTATGTTTAAGGATGAGAGAAAAGATGACAATGACATAGAATTTGGAAGTAATAGGCTTAGGTTCAGTCATTTATGATTGTTGCTACTTAGGTGCTAAGTTAAATTGAAGCTAAGTTTAGAGCCATTGGGACTGAGTGCCTTGGTTGATCCCCAATGATTGCTCTTACTAGGAAGAAGTAAAGGGCAGTACGTGAGTACCATTTCTGAAGTCATGAGAGATTTTTAAGAGGAAGAATACAGTAAGGAGATAAGAATAATCAAAAAGGCAAAAGGGAGAAGAGATTATATGTCATGGCATAAGTTAGAGTTAGCTTATTTACTGTGCAGCTGGGCCTTCTTCTTCCAATAAGTTCACTAACACACTGCTAAAAATGACCTCCAACTCCCAGAGTAAGTATTTAAGACTCTTTTCCTTTTGCCAGTCTGCCAGCTCCTAGGCTGGAGTAAGCAGACCCACTGACCCTGCCACTGCGTGGCCTTTAAAAGTGGCCCACACAATAACCCTAAGGCATTAGAACCTTGGACCCAACTCCACATGCAGCACCATCTACTGGTCCTCTTCATTTCTCCACCTGGAGTGTGCACTGATCAGAGGACAAGGGCCCTGCATTATCCATCTTCTATTTTCCCACCCAAATGCCTGCATGCCATTATATAAGTCCTTACATAAAGTGAGTAGTTGGTAAATGTTTCAGACGTAGAATTTCTGGAAGCCAGAGATGGAGTGGGTTTCATTGCCAATACGTGCAGTTTGGGAGAATTCTTCTTAACCATTCATGCAATGTTGTAGAACTCTCCTCATTCCTTTTCCCTTTTTTCTACTTGTTACTCCCTGGATGAACTACCACAACTGTCCATAACCCTTACCCAAGCTTATTTAAACTGCATCTACTATTCACGCATTTGGGGAGATTTTAGGTGTTCCCTTCATGTGGCTAGCCTCTCCTGAGGCAATGCTGGGAGTTCTTCCTCTAGCTGCCTCAGCTTTCATTTCTTTCTTGAATTCTTCACTAGTGCATCTTGTTGCTTCCAGGCTGATTGTCTCATAGTTTTCAGGCTTAGTGAAACCTCTGCCAGGGAAAGGAGTGACTGTCTTGGCAGTGGAGAGCAGACCGAGGTGCTTCTGGCACAGCAGTGGGAACCAGTAGATCAGAACTGACGCTCTTACTTCTAGAGCATTACTTTGATTTCATGATACCAAGCCCACAGTGTTTATATCCCAGAACAAGAAAGGGCATGCCAGCATCAAAAACAAAAGGCATTAGTACAACCTAAGCTTTGACTATCACAGAAGAATAGATGTACATTTTCATAAGGCCATGAGATCTTTTTTTCTTAGAACTTACGAGTTTGTTAAATTTCTCCAAATTTGTACCATAGCAATATTATGAAGTGAAACACCAGATAATAAAAACATACTCATATATGGCTGACGAATATTATTACAATGCAACCTATATTTGTGGTTGCAGGAAATTTTAAATTGTTTTATTTATCCTCCCTCTACATGCATCTTATAGAAACAAGGTGCACAGTGTATTTATTATGATGCAGTTCTTCATAACCAGAGTTTTGAAAACTTTTGATAAATATTTTTAATAAAATATATTGGCCCTGGAAAATGTGGACACCTAATTGTTATGTTTTTCCCCAAAAGTCTCAACCGGGTTTTGTTTATTGAAGGATGTATTTTCTGCTGAAAGGCCCATTTTTTTTTCTCAGCAGAATCTCAAATGTTTAATTCTTGACGTCATTGATATTTCAATGGGCAAATCATGTAAATACTATATACACATAGAGAGAAATTAAGGGTACTTGCCAATATCTATTTTAAAGTGATTTTTAAAGAAAATAATTTTTAATATATTTAAAATAAAAATAAATGGAATAATTCAAGCACTCACCAACTTATGAATGGGTTTGTTCTGAGAGTTTCTTAGTTGGTTAGTAAGATATCAGAGACACCTTTCCATGAGAAACAGTGAGTCTACAGTTTTTGGTTTGGACTGGTTTGGTTTCTGGGTCAACCTTCAGCACGTGTATATAATTGCCATTAAAAACTTCAGGAACTACTTTCCCAAACATGATGAACCCACTTACTATGAACTTATCCAACATGTGAAACAAAACTATTATATTACTTCATTGGTTAAGGATAGAAATACCACAAAGAATGTGTTCTTGGACAAAGCACACCACTACTGGGGTCTGAAATATATAGTGAGCAGGTTAACCAAGTAATTTCTGAAGTTAATATTCTGTATATTATCTCAACATCTTTCTAGTTTGTTTTTGTTTTTAACATATCTACATCCCTATGACACTATTTTTCATTTCCTGTGTATTTTTCATTGCCATTAGTGTAAGCTTTCCTCCCTTTTGACCATATTCTCTCCCCTTTCTATTAACTTATTTTTAATTCTGGTAATACTCTTTTCCCCTCCCTCATCTTTGGACTGTTTCCAAAGAAACTCCTGGCTCTGTGTTGTTTACCACTGTCCTTGTCTGTGGATTCCAGGAATAATTACTCTTTGTTTAAAAAAAAAAAAAAAAAAAAAAATACGGTTGTAATAATACATTGAATATATTAGACCAATTCACATATCTAACTCATTTAACTTGAAAAGAAATTATGTACTTAGCCCCTGACCACAAAAACCTTAATATTCTGATTATTAATAATTATTATTATTAATGAAATGTAAAACACTTTTCTAAGACATTTACATGCATTTCCTCATTTAATATTCATAACAACAATATGGGGTAGGTCTTAATATAATTCCTATTTTACTAGATGCAAAACTTGATGAGGATGACTGATGTGGATGGTATAAACAAAAAATGCAAATTAGATCCACAGTAAGAGCAACATTATTTTACATTACCTTTTTTTTTTTTTTTTAAACTTATAATCAACATACTAGTTAAATTGTTTGGGCTGTGGATTCAGACAGACCTATGTTTGTCTCATAGCATCCTCACTTATTACGCATCTAACTTTGCACAGTTTTCTATCTCCCTGTTTCATTTTTTTATTATACAAAGTGAAGATAATAACTAAGCAGGGCACATAGTCAGGAGTGAAGGATGTAAATCAAGTGAGATGCTACATGTAATGCTCTTAGTACAGTGCCTGGTACATTGCATGTACCCAGTAGTTAAATATATTTTAATTATTATTCTTATTCGCTGTACCTAATTGGCTAATCCTTACAGAGCTTCATTTCTCTGCGGCATGAACCTCTATGTATTAAGATTCGAAATGTGAAGATGTTTTTAAAAATCTCCTTAAATTATCATTTCAATAATCATTCCTATTTTCTGTCCATTATCAAATTCTAATATCTCACCCTACCTTAAAAGAGTATGAGAAGGAGCATGTTTCCACAAAGACATATAGACCAAGCCCTGGCTTTTTTTTTATAAGTAAAGGCATGGAAATGCCCGTGGAGTGGCATTCCCGTTCACCAGTGATTGAAATGCGAACACCCATGTAGGGTGGTCTCACCACTCCCTCCTGTGTGCTCCAGTTCCAGGGAAACCCCGGCTTGTGATTAACCACACTCAGATGAATACTGCTCTCGTTCAGTGGCACCCCCCTGTGGACACATTTGGACCCCTCCAGGGCTACCGTCTAAAATTTGGCCGGAAGGATATGGAGCCACTCACTACTCTTGAGTTCTCCGAAAAAGAAGATCACTTCACGGCGACAGACATCCACAAAGGAGCATCGTACATCTTCAGGCTCTCAGCCAGAAACAAAGTGGGCTTTGGGGAGGAGATGGTGAAGGAGATTTCTGTTCCAGAAGAAGTCCCAACTGGATTCCCTCAAAACCTCCACTCAGAAGGCAGCACGTCAACCTCTGTCCAGTTATCTTGGCAGCCGCCTGTCCTGGCAGAGAGAAATGGCATTATCACCAAGTACACCCTTCTGTATAGGGATATCAATATCCCTCTTCTTCCAATGGAGCAGCTCATTGTTCCCGCTGACACCACTCTGACACTCAGTGGCTTAAAACCAGATACCACATATGATGTAAAAGTACGTGCTCACACGAGCAAAGGCCCCGGGCCGTATAGTCCCAGTGTCCAGTTCAGGACACTGCCTGTGGATCAAGGTAGGATTTGTCTGCTTACGGCCTTTCTCCCTTAAAGGAATGTCGGTCTTTGGAAATCAGTATTTTGAAGCTATAAATAACTGATCGGCCCATTCATATTAATAGGTTCAGCAGAAGCAAAAAGGTAAAGTATGTAAAACTTAATATGTCTTGGATGCCTTAGATCTCAGTTAGAGAATGCCAAGCAAGTCTGGCTGACAGCACCCCAATGTTCTCAGGTAAGGAAAACACAATATAGTTGACTGAATGGGAGAGAAAGGAGAGATCCTTATGAGAATGAGGTGTTAAAATGAATGCTCTTAACAGGTAGGCAAATCACACTTCTCTGTCTGATCCAAGTAGATGGCATCTAGCTTAAGCCCGCCCGTCCGTGGAAAAGGACGAGTCATACGTTTTTAGGAGTAGTTTAAATACACTGTTTTTCCTTTTCCAGCAGTGTTTGCAAAAAATTTTCATGTCAAAGCAGTAATGAAGACTTCAGTGCTACTGTCTTGGGAGATTCCAGAGAATTATAATTCTGCCATGCCTTTCAAAGTAAGTTGTTTTCTAATGTGTAAGAAGATATCACCGGTAAAAGTGGAGGGGGCAGGTCACCTGGGTAAGTCACTAACAAAGCATACGGACTGCTTTGAGTCGGCCACGCATACTTGCTGTTCTCTCTTCTTATGTGGCTTTCACATAACAGACTGAGTCAGGCTCTTTGGCAGTGTGACCTTTCCCCTCTCGAGAGGAGGCAGGAGCTCAAACCCAGGGCCGGCATTCTTTGTGGGTCACCTAGCACTTCCAAGTTGAACTTTTTACATCTAAGCTAGTGCTTTTGTTTTTTCATCAGGAAATGAGATTTACATGGTTTCTACCTGTTTGTGATGCAGTATCCTGGGATTTGAGTAATTTGTTAATTGGCCTGAATTCTTTGAATATTTTAAACTTCAGTTTCCCATTGAGAGATATTGGCAAACGTTGGCAAGAAGTACAAGTCTGTGAAAGAAAGAACAGAGAAACATTTTTGAAAGTAAAAATATATTTGGGAACAAGAATGGAAGTGTTTGGAAAAAAGTGGTGTGGATGATGCATTGAAACCTAGAGCATTTCTGCCAACATTCCCTTAAGATCACAGACAGCTGACGGGCCAAATATTGTTTAGCTGTTGTACATTTCTTTGTGTATTTTTGATAGACTTAGAAACATTGTATCATTACACAATAAGAAACAAAAGAAAACTGATGCCATCTCTAGAATTTATGAGCACTTACGGGCTTAGGAAATGCCCCAAATTAGAAATGACCCATATGTATTTTCCATAAGCAAGTACCATATTAGTTAGAAAATATTCATTGCCTGACTGATAACCAAATCTCTTTGATTGGTTGTATCTCTCTAGATTCTTTACGATGATGGGAAAATGGTAGAAGAAGTGGATGGCCGAGCTACCCAGAAGTTAATTGTCAACCTGAAGCCTGAGAAGTCATATTCATTTGTGCTGACAAATCGTGGCAACAGTGCTGGGGGGCTGCAGCACAGGGTAACCGCAAAGACTGCACCAGATGTTCTACGTACCAAGCCTGCCTTCATTGGGAAGACCAACTTGGATGGCATGATTACCGTGCAACTGCCCGAAGTACCTGCAAATGAGAATATAAAGTAAGTTTGATCGAAGGTTAGGGCTACAGGATAGAAATGCATGTAAGCAAGAAAAAAATGGTTAAATCTCGGGTATATATATATATAGGTGGTCATAAAAGACTATATTGCTGTATGTAGAGTGAGAGTCTTCTGCACAGGCTCACTGTTTTGTTATTCAAGTTCTGCTGCATTGTGTTCTAGAGTTCATTGTGACACAGATTCTCACCACTTTAACATTAATGAGAGTGATTTTTAAGTTCCAGAAATGATATAATTTAGGAGAGACAGACAAATAGAACATGAACCTTACCATAAAGAAGTTTACGTCGTAGTGTATAGAATGATGTGAATAGTCGAATAACTGATATTTGGCGAATGTTATTGTAATTGTGAGGAATTCTTAGAAAATACTACAATGCTAAAAGAAACTTTAGGAAATTGGATACAAAAAAAAACCAGTATAAGACTCTGCTGTTTTACATGTGCACTGAAAGATGGGAGAGATTTCAACAAGCTAAAGTTCAGAATGACATTAGAAGAAACGTGAAAGCTAGAAAATGTAATTTTTTCTGCTTTGGATGGAGCACAGTGTAGAGGCCAATGGGCCTGAAGTGGAAATTAAATCCAGTCAATTAAGTAGTTTGTTGGTTGTGTATAGCCAGTTGATGGTAGCCAGTAGAAGAAAAAAAGTGTTTTCACCAAAGTATATTAAGTACGAGTACTGTGGTAGACCCTGGAGAACAAAAAAAGAGGATGGGGTCCCTGTCTTCAAAGAGTTTACCACAGAGTGAGGAATACAGAGAAACAGATGTAATACGTGCTAGCGATAGAGTCGTATTCTACCTTAACAGTAGCTAATCCAGAATGAAATGTGTCAAGAAAGTTTCTGAATTTAATCTTGAAGGACAAATAAGAGGCATACAAAAAAATCAGAGGGAGGAAATCGTATGCAAAGGCTCATTAGTAAAGGAAGCAAGTGATTCCATAAGGCACGTGCTCAGAGAGCCAGGGCAAGAGTAGTGAGAGGCAGGTATACAAGAGCCCAGTTGTGCTCAGAAGTTGGAACTGTATCCTGTAGATAGTGACAATCCATGAAAGGACTTTATGCAGGAGAGTGGCATGATGTCATCTGTGTAACACCCAAGTTTCCTTCTTTTCCATTTTAGGAAATATTTATTGTGTGTCTGCTGCATGTTAGGAACTGTGCTCCTGGCTTGGGATAAGACTAAACCCTTTGTCCTTTCTTCTGTTCCACATGATCAAGTTTGGATGAAACTTGCTATGAAAGGTTTGAAGGTCAAGCAGAGGCATTTATACATAATTTATGGATGGTTGGAGCCTTTACATTTAGTAGCAATCTGGTGACATAATTTAGGAAAGTTCTTAGGGAAGATGGCTCCTGAAGGCATGTCGGAAGAATTGGAGCACCACAGAGAAAAGTTTGGGGCAGTCATTGTGCAGTTAGTTGACTCTAGGCAAGTAACAAGATTCTGAAGTGAGATGGTGATGGTGGAAATGGGATGCAGACGCAGACAGAGCAGTAGGAATTGGCAGCTGTCTTAATGGAGGGATCAAGGCAGAGGAAAATGTCATAGATGACTCTGAGGTCTGAGCTTGGATGACAAAATAAATGATGCTGCCATTCATCCTGAAGGATGAAAGATCAGGAGGAAATTAATGAGTTTAATTTTGTGTACATTTTACATGAGGTATCAGTGAAATCAGTCTCCATTTATATTAGTCTCCATTTTTGTCCACTCTTCTGTTTCTATCATTTAGAAAACTAAAAAGAAGAATGGAATATTAGTGTGATTTTGATTCCAACAAAATTTAGTATGAAAGGGAGATTTTATTTTTCTATTGTTTAAATATTCTATGGATATTGTTTGATCTCCCACCGTAGTGCCAGACAATGTTGCAGGAATTCAGTGGAGAGAATGCTGACTTTCTCATGGCTCTTACATAGTGTAGGTAACTGGGGAATTTGGACAAGTAGAGAGTCAGGTGGAGTGGAGTCCTGTGATACCAAAAGTTAGTTGGATAGGGGAGGCCACAGGAGGAGCTCCCAACCCCAGTTTAGTAGTTCAGGGAAGAGGCCCTGAAAAAATTAACATCTAAGCTGAGGCTTAAAGAATCACAGTAAGCTGGTCCATGGGAGCGGGGGTGGGGAGATGCTGTTTCAGGCAGAGGACAGCACATGTGATATTGCACAAGCAAGACAAAGACTAGCACTTGTTATTCGTCCACATCTTACCCATCCATTAAGACTTTTCAGCTGTCATCCAACAAACATGTACTCTAGACATACTGTACTGCCAGCACTAGGTCTGGAAATAGAGAGATGATTGAGATAAAGCCCTACCTTACAGTGGGGAAACAGATACAGGAAATAGATAATAAGAATATAATGGAGCAAGTACTGCCAGGTACTGTAGAAACATAAATACTGTAGAACTCTAGCCCAACTTGGATGTCAAGGGAGATTTCCAGAAGGAGCTGATATCTAATAAGTTTTGAATGATGAGAAAGATTTAGAGAAGGTAAAATAGTTGCAAACAATGAAGGAACAGTCCATATAGTTTATATGGGCTATAAATTGAGTCTATTAGAAACATGTACTGTCTATTCAGGGAAAGAGTAGATAAAAGACGAAAATAGTGTCACATAATCTGTAGTTTTTACTATTAGATTTCAAAACTTTTCTTTATATATTAAAAAAAAGATTTTAATGGCTATTTACCAAATTAGCTTGGTTCTTGGGAAATGACATTTTAGTCCATTGGTGATAGACTTCTTTTTCATTTCCCAACCTCTGAATGGATTGAGAATACTGCAGAATATAGTCTCTCTCTCTCAGTATTTTTCTTTAGCTTGTTCAATTTTTCTTTGTTTTATTTATGCACTTCTTCTTTGTAATATTTGACACGGGAGTCAAAGAAAAGGGATAAAACTTTGGTAACAAAGATCAGAGACTATTACAGAACAGAAAAAGAAAGCAAACCATTATGGAAAAAACTCTGTTCTAGAAATGAAGTAAAGATTCCCAGAAATATATTCTAAACACTCTGGGGAAAAGACAAGAGCAAAAGACAAAACTGGGGAAAAGACAAGAGCAAAAGACAAAACTAGGAAAAAGTATAAGAACCATAAGAAATGAAAAGCAAATCTCCTGTTAGCAAAAATCCCTACATAATTCATATTCACTATGTTTTTTAAAGGGATACTAGCGCAAAGTTACCCATCCAGTCTTCTAGGTTGGTTCATGTGGTATCGTCAAATATGACAAGAAGCTGTGTGCCATGCGGTGCCACTTGCAGTTCAGAAATCAGAGTGGAGCTTTTGTTAAGTATTGTAAGGGAGAAAAGAGGGGAGAAAACAGAATCGATTCCAGAGCTCTGGGGTGGGTTGCTAACGTGTATTTAGGTGAAAGCTAGCTACAAAGATGCTTCCAATTTGTTTTTCTGTCAAAATACAATGTTGATGATTGAAGGGCTGTTTCGTTTATCAACAGAAAACCAGGCTTTCCTCATTTCCGGCCACGATAATTGAGAGGTCTTGATCCCCACCTCCAAACTCCTCACCACCTGAAAATAAATCTGTCTCTTGTAAACACGATGCAGACATAGCTCCTTGCTTCTGTGATTTCACACTTGGTTTTTGTGTGGAGCAGCTGGGAGCTCCCTCAGCGAAGGGCCAGATTTTTCACGAAACAGCCACATTGGTACTGCAGGTTCTAGTATCAGCAATCTCGTGGGGCTTCAACCTTCTCTTTGAATACATTTAGGGGGGCAGAATGCTGGTCAGAAACTCTAGCAATGCCACCATCCGTCAGAAGCAAGTTGTGGTGACAAAGAGGACTTCTGTGACTCTATAGAGCAGGGTTTTACTCTGGTTGGTAAGAAAAAAAAGCACCACACAGATTGTACTCAGAGAAAAAGCTGCCAGAAGGTACCCAATGTAAATTAACTCCATAGCAACCCTTTCATGTTTATGAAAAATAGAAATGAAGAATAAGGGCGTTTTATAAAATTTTAAATTTATTATCTACTTTTTCTTTTAAAGAAAGACATTCTTGGAAGCAAAGTTGTTTCATAACACACATGCACCACTATTAGCAGCTCAGTGTGTATAAGCTGTTTAATGTTTAATTCATGCATCATATGTTTGTTAATTGAAGTGGTAAAGGCTTAAATTTGTATAGAGCTTTACAATTTACTGGAGGTGTTAGAGCATTTCACTTAAGTCTCACAATAACCCTGTGAGGTAGGTGGTCTCCCCTTTTACAGGTGAGTAAAGTGAGGCCCAAAGACACTAAGTGGCCCAGCCAAGATCATAGAGTTGATACTGCTAATAGTTAATAGGGACAGAGGACTTACTAGGTGTTCTTCAAAGGACACTGCACACAGTGACTGCTGTAATCTTCACACCAACGGTCCTCTTCATTTTACAGCTGACGAAGCTATAAGGTGGTGTACGAATTTGCCCTGGCAACACAATAGCAGAACCAGAGAGGAAAGATTTGAACTTAGGCAGTCTGGCTCCAGAGTCTATGTGTTGCACCACAACCATGCCTCTGTGACCATAAAATGATTGACCAAACCAGGATATTTTTTCCTAGGACAATTGCTAAACATTTAAGAAGTCCATAACAATTAGATGTCAATAGGACTGCCCCAGACAAACCTTAGAACCAAGAGGAATCAGGTTACGTGCACTTGGCCACAGATTATGGAAATGTACGTTAAATGTGGAACAAGAAAATCGGTAGATTGTCATGAGAATTTAGAGGAGAGGTAAAGGGAGAGGCTAGCCACAGTCAGCATTATCATCTGCCATTTTACAAATGAGGAAAATGAGGCTTAAGACAATTAATAACTTGTCTGACAACACATAGCTTAAAAGATTAGAAACCTTAATTTAAACAGAGAAACTAGAAAGATCATTCAACCTGCTTTGGTTTTCCTGTGGTTAATTAATTTGATTTAAACAATATATACCCAAATGACCAAAGCCAAGAAAAAAAAAAAAAAAATCAAAAGATTATTCAAGGCATGACATTCATCATTAAACTCTGAGACAAATTTTGACCTCCCAGTTAAATAATGAGTTGGAGAATGCTAGTATGGACTGTTAATACAAAAATCCTGCCAGAATTTGAAGTGGGACTGCCCCGAAGACCAGAGCTCACCTTCCCAGATAATTATATGGAACTGGGCCCCTTGATGATAACATATTAAATAAAATTAGTACAACTTTACATAGGATAATTAAAATTCTGAAGGTTATATTTAACTTATCTAATTAAATCTAATATACTGGGAAAACACAGCTTACTTTATAAGTAGTCGAGGGCTTTCCAGATATATTGATTCTCAAGTTATTTATTTTCCCTTAGTTTAATAGTGAAGGTCTGTGTTGAAAAGGGTATTTGAAGGCTAAACTTCAGGCTTGAATTAGACAGGCAAACAGAGTACAAAGTTTAATTTTACCCATAGGGGAAGCTGCTCTATGTCCAAAAGCAATTTTTTTTTTTTTTTTTTTTTTTTTTTGCGTTTCAAGCAAGTTCTTTCAGTTCATATGATTTGGTTGATATGAATTTGCAGGGTATATGTTAGTTCCTCACTTTACAGAGTCATCTTACCTTACCTAATACCGCATGAGATTAGAACTAGGATCACCGCTTTGCTGGTAACTAAAAGACATTTAGGCATGTCATGAGGCTGGTTTGGAGGAAAGAGAAAAGCTTGATGAGGTTTCAAGTTGGAAAGTTCTAATGCAAGAGAAGGGCCTCAAAATGTTTTTGACTTCCTGATCTAGGAGAGGCATAAATCCCCAAGAGTTACCTGTTTCACCCACTTCCACTTTTCAGTGAAAAAGGAACTCAGTGATAAAATGGCAACGTTAGCAAATTTGGGGAAATTATATGTGTACCTGCTTTAGGAATGTGTTTCTAAGTATAGGAATATGTCTTAAACGTATAAGAAACTTATGGACTAAAAATGGTTCGTTGAGACCGTGTAATAGGGGTCATTGATCTAAGCAGAGGTCAGGGAAGGTTTGAGTTAGGAAGTAAAAAAAGTGAGTTGCTATTTGAGGAAAGAGAGAAGATAACTTGGAATGTGTTGGGAGTGACAGAAGGTTCTAGACAGATGGTACAGAATGATCAAAGACAGAATGGACCAAGTAAATTCAAGAAACTAAAAGCCCACCAGGGCGTAGCTCAGAGAGCACAGAGAGATGGATTCAGGCAAGATCCTGCTGAGTCTCATAATGCCTTTGGTCTTTATCCTAAGACAAATGAGGATCAATGGAAATATTTTTAAAAATGGAAATGTTACAATTAATTTTCTATTGCAAAATGAAAATTTCAGAGACTGGACTAAAGGGAGTTTAACTCAATGGAGAGAGAAAATTAGGAGACAAAGTTAGGAGCAACCCAGGCATGAGACAATGAAATGAAGCCAGAGCGGTGGCGGTAGAGATGGGGAGAAGTGAATGCACTATAGATAGTTTGGAAGTAATAGGACCTAGCGGTAGTTTGGGTATGAGAGAGGGAGAGAGTTAATGCAGATTGTCAGTGATAACACCTAGGTTTACAGCCTGTGCCCTAAAATGGATCGTGGTGCAATATTGGAAGAGGATTACTTTTGGAGGCGTATTTTTTGTTTTATTTTAACCACAGTAAATTTGAGGTACTTTTGTGACATAGAAATGGAGACATAAAGTTGGAAGGGGATAAACTTGTGGAGTTCAGAGGAGCGTTCTGGGCTGAAGATGTGAATCTGTAAATCATTTGCATCTAGGGGATAACTGATTCCCTGAGCTGGAATGAGATCACATGGGAAGAAAAGAGGAAGTAAAGACAAATCCTTGGCTAGGTCCTTGAGGAGCTCCACCGTTGAAAAGCTGGGTAGCAGGTAATAAATCCTGCTAAAGAAGTAAGGTTAACATGGTGAGAGATTTAAGTAGAAAACCAGGAGAGTTGGATACAGAGAAAGAACTGAATATGTTTCGTGGAGGGTGTTATGAATACTCAGATTCTGATAAAAGATCAAGTAAGAAGAGAGTGAAAATTTCTCCTTTTGACGCAATACTGATGACCCAGGTGAAGGTGGTGAGATGGGCAGATGAGGCAGGAGCTAGAGCACAGTTGACTGGGAAGTGAATGGAAGGGAAAGACATGGAGAACAGCAGGAACACGCAGCTTTTCTCAGAACTGGGGCAGTAAGAGGTAGGCGAGAGAGAAAGTGATGACTGGAGCAGGATGTGGTTTGTTTTGTCCTGCCAGGGATTGAAAGCTAATCGATAGAATCCAACGAGGATGGAGAAATCGAGATATGTGGGAGACAAGGGGTAGAGTATATGGTAAACATCCTAAGAGAGTGAGATGCAGGACCCAATTCAAGAAAAAGTAATTGGCTCTGGAAAGTGTAGTCAGCCCTTCTACGGTACCGATACGAAAGATTATGGTTTGCACTCAGATGTAGGGAGGCTTGTAGTTTGTTAGACGATGAGGGAATGCTTGTCTAAATCTTTTTCTTTTCTCTGTATATAAGAGCGAAGGCCATCTTCTAGTGGAGAGGCATGTATGTCCAAGATTTGAGGCCAGGGGAGAAAGTGTGAAAAACTTATTGTGAAGATTGGATCGACTGGGTAACTAGAGAAGCTGTGGTTGTATTGCCAGGCAGTGTTGAAGGCCTGTTTGAGTTTGCTCAATATGAACTTATGGCATCATTCTACCCTGTGCATTATTTCTCAAGCTGTATTCAGCTCCTTGGGTTCAGGCACAGAGAAAGGCTATCAGATTTTAGCTAAGGCAGAATGGAGGATGTGGGTTTTGGAAAAGAAGAGCTCAAGAAATTGAGAGCCCTGGATTGGTGCATGGGCCAGCCCTCTGAAGGTTGAAGTCACCCAAAATGATGGCAGAGTTTGGGAGGAAAAAAAAAGACTGTTAACCCTGGGAAAAACAAAACAAGACAAAAACTTCCACAAAGGAAAGATTCTGAAGAGGTTGGTAGATGGCAGAAATCAGTAAGAGAAGACCATAGCATAGCTGAATTGTACGAGCTTCCAAAAGGAGGGCTTATTGTGATTTTAGCAAAAGGGTGGAGGAAGAAATACCTGCAAGAAGCAACAGTGAACCAGGAAAGAAACCCAAACCCTAAACCTGAGGTTCATGGGCAGAGGAATAAATTAACAGCCGCCACGTGAGAAGTCTGCAAAGAAAGCAGTATCCTCAGGGGAAAGCTAGGCCTCAGGAAAGGCAAATACGAGGTTCTTTACAGAGTCATAGTTGCAGAGAATACAGTTGAAATGTATGGATTTGGACCCAGGAGTTCCAAATTCCCAACACCCCATTTCTTTCAATAGGTGAGAGCTGCTTTGAAAGGCTCCACTTTGGCTGCTCTAGGTGAATGCTTTAGCGATCGTGGCGAGAAAAGGTTATGGATCTCCAGCCACACTGTTAATTAATTGCTATGGGGAAGGCTGTTCAATTCTTATCCGAGCCACAAATGAAATGAATAGTCGGGGAGTGCTGCAGAAGAAAGGACGGATTCTTTTTTCATGTACAAGAATGGCAACTCAAAGTATGAAAGCAGAAGAAAAATTAATAGGATTCATCAGCTTAACCTTGATTTACAAGATTCTGAACGAGGACAGTGGGAGCTCCCTGATCACGTGCGGTATCGTTACTTTAGGCAAAGAGAAGCTGTCCTGACTTTGTGCAATTGGTAGTGAAAAGCAAGAGGTTCCCTGACAAGTGTGTTTATCAAGTCCATCTGCAGTGTTATTTTGTGCGCTAGGTTGCAGCCCCTGTCATTCTTCTCCATGCTCATTTAACATGATGGACCTGTTTGGCAAACTCTTCAGGTGGTGGGAGGACAGGAAGAGGAGGAAGCTTACTCTGGACCATAAAGGATACTGGCCTCTCTCACATCCTCCACTCTTCCTTCTCCCTACCCTCCTTGATCATCATCATTATTTGTGGGAAAGAAAATGGATGGCTAAGTGATGTGACCCTGTTGATGTGTTGCTCAGAGCACCATGGATAGAGGATTCTGCTGTAGTTGTCTGGTTTGACTTGAATTCTTGATCGGGGGGGGGGGGGGGGGGGGAAGAAAAGTTTGATAAGTTCTTTAATCTACATCTCAGGGAATTTCACTGTGTCCTACTGTGTCTGTGTTCAGATCCATCTCTCCCACCATGATGGTCAGTACCAGCCAGTAGCAGCTGGCATCTGTGAAGTGCTACGTGACACACACTGTGCTAAGCACTTTGTGTTCATTTGTCTTATTTCCCCAGAATAAGTCTGATATTATTTACTCTCATTTTCAGTATATGCCACTGAGATTCAGGGATGTTAGATGATCAGCCCAGGATCATACAGCTCATTAGTGGCAGATCCTAAATTCTGGGCCAGATATATCTCTAGATGCCACATTCTTTACCAGAACACTCCAGATCAGCCCTGCCCAACAAATGTAATGAGAGCCACATGTGAAATATTACACTTTCTAGCAGCTATGGTAAAAAGTACAAAGAAACAGATGTAATTAATTTTACTTTCATTTTTTACGAAACGCATTATATCCAGAATATTATCATTTTAACATGTGATCACTGTTAAAAAATTATTGCTGAGATATTTTACATTTATTTTCATACTAAGTTTTTGAAATCCAGTGTCTTTTACAGGTAGAGCACATGTCAGTTCAGACTAGCCACATCTCAAGTGCTTGATAGCCACAAGGGGCTAGCAGCTACTGTACTGGACAGAGCTGCTCCAGACTCTGTTTGTGGAAACAGAGTTCTTTATCACACAGGATTTGCTGAGTTTATTACAGGTTTTGCTTTGCGATAAGAACAAACAGGACTTCCTGTGTGTACTATTAGTCTCTGTAATATAATGTGATACAAGCTTGATAGCACCCATCCTGTTCTCATACCTTTCCTCTGAGAGGCAGAGGTAGGGGTGTGTGTGTGTGTGTGTGTGTGTGTGTGTGTGTGTGTGTATTCATTTCCACAATAAATTTCCATAAAAGTGCTTTATGATCCAGAGTAAATGAGACAAAAGCAGATTATTGCCATAGTTAAGAGATATATCTCTCTCTCTACATATATAGGTTTGTATCCCCTTACTATCTGTTTTAACTTGAGCGATTATTCAGTCTCTGTGGAGCTTTCTTTTTTGTCTCTTACCTGTCCTTAAAGGATTTTTGAGAGGGCAAAATGAGATTATGCATTTACTATAATACCTGAAAAGTAGGAAGTGATTAATGTGGTGGCTATTATTATACCTTATGTTCAAAGTCCTTGTATAGTTACTACCAAAAATCAGTATGAGCAGAGTCCCTGACTCTGAATATAAGAGCACAGTATACGCTATACGGAAGTGACAAAACAACTTTACAAATAACCCACATCTATTTGGGCACAAGGAACCTTTATACATAAATTGTAGTTGACCGTTCTCAGTGTGAGGACTCGCTTACTTTTGTCCCTTCCTATAGAGGTATTATACTGAGACCTATTTTGAAAGCCCTCAGGTAGTGACTGTCTCCAAATTTCTGCAGTACCTACCTTAAGGTTTGCAATTTGATGGGTAGAAAGAGAGGGGAACCTTTACATCTTTATATGATTGTGAGATGATGAGTAATTTTTATGCTTTTAATTTCTTATCCAAATAAAATGTATCTTAACAGTGTATAAAGAAAACCATTGTCATCATCATCGTGTAGGCATTTGTATGAGCTTAGAGTAATTTTTATTACACATCTTCCTTACAAAAATCGTCTTATAAATTAATGTCATGGACAATTCTTGGTTCAGCAGCCTGTGGTGGTAGATTTCAACATACCCACCTTGTATGTGTCCAGCACCAGGGTACTAACAAACTATTTCCACTCTGTTTATGATACCTAATAAAGGTCAGTCAACCATGGTGATATTACCATACAAGATCACTGAAGTCACACATAAATGTCTATCCACGTTGTTTTTAAAATTGAACAAACAGGTGGTTATTTGCCATTGATGGACAAGTCACTCCATATCCATAATTTGCCTTCGGTCTCAATCTTCAGGTCTGTGGAAGATTTAAGGATATATCCACTTTCTTTTCCCTCCGAACTAACCTTATTTTTGTCTATCTATTCTTGTGCAGAGGTTACTACATAATAATTGTGCCTTTGAAGAAATCTCGTGGGAAATTTATCAAGCCGTGGGATAGTCCAGATGAAATGGAATTAGATGAGGTAACTATGTGTTTTGGGCAGTGTCGTTCATTAGTTATTTAATTTTTAAAATAGACCTCTCCTCTCTGTGGAGACCTTTCAGCATCTAATCTGGGTGCTGACTCCCTACATGGCTGGCTGGTCAGCTGGCTACTCAGATGGTTCACTGCTATAGGTGTGTTAACCTCTTGGGGTCCCAACAAAGAGCTTTTTGATTTAATTAAAAGACATTAAGCTGTTGTAAAGCTTACAACCTATCTCATCTTTGTTGGCTTTAATATTTTGCCCCGTGCCCCTTGTAAAACATGATGCAGAGGTGTGGAAGGTGAACTGAATTGTCAGCAAAGACTTAATCACCATTGCTATGAATTCCAAGGTATACTTCATCAGTGCAATGGTAGCTGAGGCTGTTAAAAATGCTAAGTTGCAATTTGCACCAGAGTTCAACACTTGACCTGCTATGTGTTCTTGACCAATTTCTGACAGAACTGTGCTGGTTAGCACATATTTGCTTTATTCTATATTTTGTAGGATATCAGAATCAAAAATGCATGTAACTTCAGGGGCAAACAAAACAAATCGCAGAATTTTGAGCTGAGCAAGAAATATGGTGCAAAAAACAGAGCAAATACTAAATACTATTGATTTCTAAAATCTTACAACAACAATAGGTACCTTGGTACTCTTTTTTGCAAAAAGAACATTTTTTTTTTTTTTTAAAGTAAACACACAGTATATAGAACGAGATCTAATTTTGACATACTTCTGTTTAGATGAGAAAACTGTGATCCCAAGTGTTAAGCCAGATCCCTAGAGGGCCACAGCAGATTAATGGCTGGGCTTCACATTTTGAAATACTACACAGGAGAGACTTCACAATTTTAACATGACTCTAGTTTGAATCGGTTCAGAAGTCAAATAAAAAAGGCCCCCATTAGGGGAAATACGAGATTTTAATTTCTTGGATTTATTTACAACATGTTCTATATCTTATAACCCAACCCGTTATTTTTAGGTATTTTCTGTCCCTCAAATCAGCGCATACAAAGCAAGGAAAGGCAGACATTCCCTAACTGCATTACAGGGAAGTGATGTTTATTTCATACACGTCTGCACTAAGGAGACTGTGATGTCGAGAGCAGGGCTGTTAGCTTCTTTTGACAGACATGTGTCCCTAGAAGTATGTTTCATCATCAACCACTTCATTTGTCTGAGTTAAACTTGATCAAGTTCAGAAAGGGAGATGAGTGCAAGGTTAGGACTATGCTTTTGTGTCACTGTTTAGTGATTAGGTGAGCACTGAAGGAGTATAAAATGAGACACATTTCAATCATGCTGTCAAGTAATTTGTCTTACAAACTTTACTATTTTTTCTGCTGAAAATAAAGGAACAAAATCATTTTTTATGATGTCAGAGGAGCACATCTGAATATGCGAGCCGATGAGCTGGTCTCTAAACATTTTGAAGCAAAAAAGGCATGTTTTACTTGCAACTGACTAATCAGTTAATCCTGACATATTCATTATTATTTTAATCAGTTCTCAGCCGAAATGCAGAATTCAGTTGGAATTGGATTTAAAATGCAAAGGCAGCTTGTAAAATCTATGAATCTTTCTACCTATTTTAAAAAAAAAAAAAAAAAAGTTTTCAAGGAATTAACATCCAAGCCAAAAATGACATCAAATACTTAAAAGAAAAAAAAAAAAAGCTTTCCTTAGAAGTGGAGCCATTTGGTAGTAAGTAATAGGAAGCTGATTCTCTTTTACAGCTAGGTTTTAACCTCCAAAATGCACATCAGTTCTAATGGATTAAAGTATAGAGCTATATGACATTGAACTTTCTTGCAATTACATTCTATGGGTCTCTGCTGCTGATTCCCATAACAAAGGGTCATTTTAATCATCCCACAAATTGTAGTGCATTAATCTGTATAATAGTTTGATAAAGAACACTTATTAATTCAAAATTTTGGGGTCAGGATGGGTTCTTTCCCACTTTTCTTACTGATATAATTGAGACCACATTGTAGAATTAATGGTGGAAGAAATAAGATATGCAGTGACTGGAAAATGAAAATTATTTCTGATAAAAAACTAAAGCCCTTGATGTATCTTCTGGAAACCTCCAATACATCTGGTAACTATTGTGGAGGGGAACAAATGAAAGTAGGCTGTGGCCTCACTTTGTGCTTACTCGTCCAGTTTATGATCCCTACAGACAGGTTTTTTTTTTTTTTTTTTTCTACCATGGATAATAAAAGCACTGTAGTAATTTTATCTGTAGCTTGGTACTGCCAGGTTTGACAAAGCCGTGTTCCTCTCTTAAATGTATTTGACCAAGTGATTTTTTAGAAAGGCCTATAATTCAAATCGCTGAAACCCCATCATCAAATAGAGTGGTGGCCTAAGGGGATTTCCACACGTACGCCTCACACCTAGGCCCATAAAAAATGGAAAGAGGCTTTCCAAACAGAGTCACTCTCAATATCATCTTCTGAGCTCATTTATCCTTTGTCTGGGGATAATCTTCACATAATAAATTCATAGACTGGAACTCTTAGTCGTCAAGGTCAGACTGGGCAGAGCAGACGTTGATGGTAAAAATGAATTCTGGACAGAATGACTCCTAAAATGTTAGTTACATTTAATTCAGGGAAGGTCTTGTAATACATCATAGGCTTTTCATCGCATTGTACTTCAAAGGCTTGCTGTAAAATAATGTGGTCATTTGTGGTTGTAACCTCAACATACTGGCTCACTTCAGTGTCATCTGAGCACACTTGACCCATTTAAAGTATAACACAGGGAGCGTCCTACAGAGATTAGAGCAAGCTGCAGGGGCAGGGTTGATGTTCCAGGTTTGACCTTAATGAATGGCAGCATTGGGTCTAAGGAGCACCAAAACACTAAAATCTGTTAAAGTACTTCCCCGAAGTCTTCTAAAGAAACCCTAGCAAAAGGTACTCATAGGGATGACAGTGACACGGATGAATTATGACAGTTGCCTACATCTGAAATATGAATAAAATCAAGGTGGGGTTTGATCAGTGAAGTAGAAGAGGGGACACAGTTGCATAAACAACGGATGGTAAATGTTTCTGATTAAGCAACTTCAAAAAGCTTTTCGGCTCTTCTGCACTTCATTTGTCCTTCTCTAAGTAATGGCCCATAAATTACTACATATCAACAATAACCTATGTAGTGACTTTTCAAGTATATATTAAATATTTGCATCAGAATTTTTTAAAATACATGTTAAAAGAATCTAGGAAAAAGACATCTAAGTACGCATTTATCTGTGTTAATGAAAGCAGATGCACAAAAATTGTATATTTAAGTATAGACTGAGTTAAGAGAGTTAACATTGTTAATTTAGCCTAAATGTTGCAATTATGTTTCTTTGATATTGTGCAGCCATTAAGTAAATGAAAATATGGTTGGAAAAAAATCTCTTACATGTAATTGCATTTTATTTCACCAATTGAATCCACTATTGTCACTTTCTATTCTGCCTCAGTTTCCTCATTTATAAAATGGGGATAATGATAACCTATTTCATAGAGTTTTTATGAGTAAATGAACTAAGCCATGTTTAGTCTCCTGAGAACGGTGCCTGGCACCTAGGAATTGGTTAACAAAGAAAAGCAGTATTGTCATTATTATCATTATTATAAAACCTAAATGTGACAACAGGATTGAAAGATAGTGCTAAGTTTCTGGACTTGCTTTATTACAACACAGTTGGTCCATAATTGATCAGTCTACCCGAATTTCTCATCAGATGGTCCAAATTTGCTAAACAAGTCTGCTGTGGTTTTTATAAAAGAAATTACATTTCATGTAATTTTAATTGTATCAAGAAACTCAAACTTAACAGAAAGTTTGAGAACATTATAAGTATTCAATAATATGGGCACAAATTATCTATATAACCAAGAGGGTGATTTTTTACATTTTTAAGTTATAATTTTGACCAGCTGAGCACATTTACATTCTGTGTTGAAGAGACTGTAGTTTACCATCAGGTTCCTAACGTAAGGATTTGGTATTTGCCGCATATACAGTCTGCAGCCATTATTATTACAGAAGCCTGGCCTTCATTGCACCAGGGTCTCAGATAGTCTTTTCTATAGGGGTAGTAAAACAAATCAGAATTCTTTCAAAACACCAGTTAAGCTGTCCCTTACATCAAAAGGCATCTCAGACTGCTGTAAACTTCTTTTTCTCAGTTGAGCCCTATAAAATACCAATATTTAATGGAAGCAGACAGAGATAACTTAAACATCATTTTGAAATTGTCATGAAATATCATTAACGTGAGTTTCTCCTAATAAAAGAGTGAATGCAAAGCAATAGAGCATCAAACCATAATTTGTACTCTTTTTTTTTCTTTTAGAAATACATGAAGGATTTGTGTGTGTACATGTTTATATTTGTTTTCTTCAGTGTAATATTAAAATTATTTTTTCGCTACCCTGCCTTTATCGCCTGGCAAGATAATTCAACATCTCCAGAGAGCTATTAGCTCCAGAAAAACCCGGTGCCATGATAAATGCAAGGAATTTTACCATTTTACCCCAAATGGTTAATCAAGGAACCAAGTCAAGCCAGAAATCGTTAAATAAGTGACAATGTCTATTTAAATTATGTCAATTAAAAATTGGTCATCAGATTCTATTTCTGCTGATTTGAGGGAATATATATCATACAAGTTATCTCATTACTAAAAGTAATCTAAAATGGTACTAATCTCTCCAAAAGGTTGGTCTTTGAAAGCTTTCATGGCTTTATCTGAGGGTACTACTTGTTTAATAAGTAAGTGATAAAGCTTGCATGACAGGCTTTTGTGAATCAAGCTGATTTTTTTCCATAGACAAGTTATAATGCATTCTTGTCCTTTGAGAGGATTTCATTAGAGTGGACAGTGATGTGAGCTACCAGTAAAGCATCTCATTGTCCTGTCTTTACGGCCTGAGCCTTGCAATTGCAATTCAGTGCCTTACCTTTGGAAGACAAGAGAGACTGAGATTCAGTAATGCTGACATACTACGCGTATTGTGGACACATTGTATTTGGGTTGTTCCCAGCCCTGCATTAATTTCTCCCATTAAATTGCCATTAAGTTGGGTTATTGTTGTTTACATTTCTTTCTCTGTTTCCCACTTTTTTTCCTTAAGCTGCTTAAAGAGATATCTAGGAAACGCAGAAGCATCCGTTATGGGAGAGAAGTTGAATTGAAGCCATATATTGCCGCTCACTTTGATGTCCTTCCCACTGAGTTCACCCTGGGGGATGACAAACATTATGGTGGATTTACAAACAAGCAACTCCAAAGTGGTCAAGAATATGTCTTCTTTGTGTTAGCAGTGATGGAGCACGCAGAGTCTGTAAGTTCATTATGATGGCATCCATCTAATTTCCTATGGTATTCTTACACATTTTTCACCAGAATTTGGTTATTTGGGGATACAGAGGTACATGCACCCTAATTATTTCTCAAGACATTTCGCTAACTTAGATATAGTAACAGGCTGCCTACTCTTTGAACATTGCTGAGTAATCTGCTTGAGATTTCGTTACAAGTAAGGCTGTGTCCCTAATGACAGGAAATTTAGATGGACAGCTAGTTTATGAAGTGCCAAATTGATAGGGCATGGTTCTTTTTGTTGTTGTTGTTTGTTTTTTGTTTTGGCATTTGTATCTCTTAATCCCACACCCCTCTCTTGCCCTAACCCACTCCCCACTGGTAACCGCTAGTTTGTTCTTTGTGAATCTGTTTCTGTTTTGTTATACACATTGGTTTGTTTTATTTTTTAGATTCCACATATAAGCGATGTCATACAGTATTTGTCTTTTTCTGACTTATTTCACTAAGCATAATTCTCTCTAGGTTCATCCATGTTGTTGCAAATAGCATAATTTAATTCTTTTTTATGGCTGAGTGATATCCCATGGCATATATATACATTTTCTTTATTCATTCATCTCTTAATGGACACTTGGGTGGCTTCCATATCTTGACTATTGTAAATAATGCTGCTATGAACATTGGGGTACCTGTATGTTTTCAAACTAGCGTTTTTAGGTTCTTCAGATACATACTCAGGAGTAGGACTGCTGGATCATATGGTAGTTCTATTTTTAGTTTTTTGAGGAACCGCCATACTGTGTTCCATAGTGGCTGCACCAATTTACATTCCCACCAACAGTGTACAAGGGTTCCCTTTATTCCACATCCTCGCCAACATTTGTTATTTGTGGTCTTTTTGATGATAGCCATTCTGACAGGTTTAAGGTGATATCTCACTGTGGTTTTGATGGGTATTTCTCGGATGGTTAGAGATGTTGAGCATCCTTTCATGTGCCTGTTGTCTGTATGCCTTCTTTTGAAAAATGTCTATTCAGGACTTCTGCCCATTTTTAATTGGGTTGTCTGTTTTTTTGATATTGAGTTGTAGGAGCTGTTTATATATTTTGGATATTAAGCCCTTGTTGGTCATATCATTTGCAGATATTTTTCTCCCATTCAGTAGGTTATCTTTTTGTTTTTTTGATGGTTTCCTTTGCTGTGCAAAAGCTTTTAAGTTTAATTAGGTCCATTTTTTGTTTGTTGTTTTTTGCTTTCATTTCTTTTGCCTTAGGAGGTCCAAAAAAAAAAAAAAAATTGCTACAATTTATGTCAAAGAATGTTCTGCCTATGCTCTCTTCTAGGAGTTTTATGGTTTCAGGTCTTACATTTAGGTCTTTAATCCATTTTGAGTTTATTTTGTATATGGTGTGAGGGAATGTTCTAATCTCATTCTTTTACAGGTAGCTGTCCAGCTTTCCCAGCACCACTTGTTGAAAAGACTGTCTGTTCTCCATTGTGTATTCTTGCCCTCCTTTGTAGTAGAATAATTGACCATAGGTGCCTGGGTTTATTTCTAGAGCCTCTATTCTTTTCCACTGATCTGTGTGTCTGTTTTTGTGCCAGTACCATAGTATTTTGATTACTGTAGCTTCATAGTATAGTCTGAAGTCAGGGAGCATGATTCCTCCAGCTTAGTTCTTTTTCTCTCAATATGGTTTTGGCTTTTCAGAAT
The DNA here is from genome assembly GCF_028021215.1 of Eschrichtius robustus. NCBI lineage: Eukaryota > Metazoa > Chordata > Mammalia > Artiodactyla > Eschrichtiidae > Eschrichtius > Eschrichtius robustus. Next base: position 58,706,983 of record NC_090833.1, on the reverse strand, counting down.
CTTGTGGTTCCATATAAATTTTAGTGTTGTTTTAGATCTGTGAAAAATGCCATGGGTAATTTGATAGGGATTGCATTAAATCTGTAGACTGCCTTGTGTAGTATGGACATTTTATGATATTAATTCTTCCAATCCAAGAACACGGAATATCTTCCCATTTCTTTTTATCATTTTCAAATTTCTTCATCAGTGTTTTATAGTTTTCAGAGTATAGGTCTTTCGCCTCCTTGGTTAAGTTTATTCCTAGATATTTTATTCTTTTTGATGCAATTTTAAACAGGATTGTTTTCTTGCTTTCTCTTTCTGATAGTTCATTATTAGTGTATAGAAAAGCAAGATTTCTGTGTGTTAATCTTGTAACCTGCAACTTTACTGAATGTATTTACTAGTTCTAATAATATTTTTGGTGGAGACTTGAGGGTTTTCTATATATAGTACATGTCATCTGCATATAATGACAGTTTTACTTCTTCCTTTCCAATTTGGATGCCTTTTATAGGGGCATGGTTCTTAAGACCTTTTGATGTGACACACATCTGGATAGGAGGGTGACAGCCATCATTGCTCATCTCCTTCCTCATCCTATTAAAATGACTGTTCTCAAGTACATATTTAATATTAGGTATGTTGCATAATACCTAGTAGATCTTAGCCTGTGTGATTACAATAGTAACTAACAAGCTCTGAGATTAAACATAGTGCATTTCCAAGTATTTGAAAATATTGATGGGGTGGGGTGATTGTATGTATTTTATTCTCCTATAACTACCAGTGAACCCATAGTGCTTTCTGCCCAGATTCAAGGGAAGTTCTATCTAGGAAAAGGCAAGCGTAGCCTGTGTTTTAAATTATAGCAATTTACCAGGGACTTTATCAGTGAAAAGCCAAGAAAGTTAGAAAACAATTCAATAAAACAGAGAATTCCTAAGGTACTCTAAATAATGAGTTGTCTTCTTTTATGTAATTCATCTTGCTCTTATGTCATTTTGTGCTTCAGCTGCTTTGAATGTTCAAAACAGAGAGAGAGAGAGGGCGAGAAATTGTAGATGGGGGGGGGGAGGTAGATTTTGAAGTGGCGGTTCACATTAACATTTAATATACATATTCGAAACCGTACCTTTCTAATGGGGCTTAAAACTGACAGGTGTGGCAACTAGATAGAGCCAGTCCCTTCCCTGGTATAGGAAGTCTGAGATATATCAAAGATTTCTCCACATCAGGTGTTAGCATGTACAGTGGGGCTTCTCTTCAAATGACTGAAGGAATTCCCTCGTGGAAAATCAAAACACAAAGGCAGCCTTTCTGCCTGGTTTTTTTTTTTTTTGTGCACAGGATGGCATTTGAAAACAAAGTGATGGGCTTCCTGGAATTTTAATGCACAGATATGCTTTCTCTTCCTAGTTGAAGGTTTTAAGGCAGAATATCAAGGGAATGGAATGTTGGAATCATCGTATCCTTTTTTTAATGACTTGTAGATATTTGAAAGACATTTTCTTTAAATAGCTCTAGGACGTTTCAGAAAGCACGTTCAGAGCACTGAGATAGATCAGAGAATCCAGCAAAAAGGAATCTCATCAGATCGTGCACTGTCAGAGACTCTGGTTTCTAACAGATGTTTCAACTAGTTGATACATTTCAACTAGTGTTGAAATGTATCACCACTGATGAATAGTTCCATTGATGAATAGTTTACCTCTTCCCTTAGTATGTCATCTCACTGTTTCATTAATTATATAATTAGGATTTCTTCCCAAATATGTATTGTCTAAATTGCCCCTTTTCTCCATCATCTTTTTCAACATCGCTCTCAAAGCTAACAGTACTTCCTTTATGCTTTCTATGTGTGTTCATGCCAGCATTGATAGAAGAGACTTGTATCCAGCTAGTATAATGCTGGTAGTGATGCAGTCTTTTGTAAACCTCAAATTTTCAAGAGTGATTGTTAAAGTGCCTAACCACTCCAAGGGTGGGATGATAATTTGCATACAGAAAATATCCCCCTTCCCCCCAAAGACATGAGCTTTTCCCCAATTAACTGCCTCATTAAGAATATCAAAGGACTGGTTTAGAATGACCAAACGTTTCATCTTTTCCATTACTCCCACATACTGAACAAATTCTACTTTTCATAAGGCTGGTATCATTTTACCGTTCTGTTTTCTTTTCATCTTCACATGTCTCTGTTTCCTGATTTGGGTTGGAAATCTATGTACTTTGGGAAAAACCTCGGCTTAGATTTCCATCTTGGCTAACCAAGATGATGATTATCTCAAAGGCTCTTGGTAAAGAATTTCAAATCAGAGAGTTTTGCTTACTTTAGTCTCCCAAACAATTTGAGTGTGACCTACAAGTAATGGAAAGGGGAAAATTTAAACCAAAACAAACAATTACATAAAAGAATCATGTTTCTTGCACAGAGTGTTATTTGCTAAGTCCTTTGTGTAAATCCTTACACTGTACATATCCTTTTTGTTTTTTTTTTAATCTGCCTCTAAGAAGGTTAGAAACATATTGAGTTTTTGTATTCTTTAGATGCATTAGAAAATCCGAAAGTCTTGTCAATCTCTTTCCTGGACATAGGAAAATGGAAAGGGAGAAGAGCATACAGGCATTTAGTGGGCATGTGTTCTCCAGATTGACTGCTGAATTTGTCCTACTTAAATTCAGAATATATGCCCAAATTGTTAAAAAATGCAGACTGAAAATAATTAAATATATTTACTGATTGATAGTGGAAAAGTGAGTATACTCTCTCATGCTTTAATAATGCCAGCCATTTGAAAAAAATGGGCATTTTATTTTATTCAACAAAGATTTTCTGGGAACCCACTAAATGCAAAGTTCTGTACTTGCTGCTTTAAGCATACAAACACAAATTGTATGGAAATCTTTACCTTCAAGGAGTTTATAGTTTCATTAAAGAAGATAAGGCACGTACACAAATGAAAAACCAAAATAGAGTCTGGCCACTACCATTAAAAAACAAATAGGACTACTTCAAACTGTTAAAATGACTTTTACCTACATTTTGTGAAATAATAACTGATTACTTCCAGTTAAGGAGAGGCAGCTTCAATGGAGGCAAAATTTAAGTGAGGCCTTGGAGTCGGATTGCGGGAGCTAAACGTTGTGGAACGTGTGAGAGGGTCAAAGAGAGAGAATAGAGCATTTTGGTAGCAGCAGCAAGAAGTCTATTGTGATGAAACATGTTATATGTGGTAAGAAAGTTTCAAACAAAATTGTGGAGGCCCTTAAGAATCATGCTAAGATGTCTAGCTTTTATTTAGGAATCCCCGGAGAGCCTCCTGAAGGTTTTACAGATGCAGTTTAGGATCATAACTCTAGCAGCAGCGGAGACTGTTTGTTAGAGGAAGGAAGAAATTCTTGATATGGTTTGGGTGAACATGAACGAGGTAATGAGAAATGTGGTTCTGTGAGACTGGAAAGAGGGTGGATGGACCTGAGGATGAGGTACATGTGCACGTATCTCTTTGAAATATGGTTTTCTCTAGATATACGCCCAGTAGTGGGATTGCTGGGTCATATGGTAGTTCTATTTTTAGTTTCCATACTGTTCTCCATACTGGCTGTATCAACTTACATTCCCACCAACAACAGTGTGTGAGGGTTCCCTTTCCTCCACACCCTCGCCAGCATTTATTGTTTGTAGACTTTTTGAAGATGGCCATTTGGACCCGTGTGTGGTGATACCTCATTGTAGTTTTGATTTGCATCGCTAATAATTAGTGACGTTGAGCATCTTTTCATGTGCCTCTTAGCCATCTGTATGTCTTCTTTGGAAAGATGTCTATTTAGGTCTTCTGCCCATTTTTGGATTGGGTTGTTTGTTTTTTTGTTACTGAGCTGTGTGAGCTGTTTGTTTGTTTATTCTTAAGACATGTGGGGCAGCTCGTGAATGTGGACTGGTCTCTATTGGGAAAAGTAGTATTTTAAAGAGGGGCAGAGTCAAGAGAATATTTTTCTGAGAGAGTCTAAAATAGGACAGAACAAAACAAGATATTACAGAAACAGAATCCATGGATATGCAGTGCCTTCCTTCACCAAGTAACTTTCCATATCTATCTATCTATCTTTGCAACTTTATTGAGGAATAATTGCCAAATATAGTGGCACATATTTAAAATGCACAATGTGATGATTTTATATAGCTCTGTATACACAAATGCTGTGGTTACCAAGATAGCTAGCTAGCTAGATAGATAATTAACTGTTGTTTGTTTGTTTCGTGTTTATGGTGAGAATGTTTAAGATCTACTCTCGGAAACTTTTTCAGGTATACCATTCTGTGTTGTTACTCACTATAGTCACCTTGCTGCACTTTAGATTTTCAGAACTCATTCTTCTTGTAACTGTACAATATATGTCTTTCTCTGTCTGGCTTATTTCACTTAGCATAAAGCCCTCCAGATTCATCCATGTCATCGCAGATGGCAGGATTTTCTCCTTTTAATGGCTGAGTAATAGTCCATTCTGTGTGTATGTATCTGTGTGTGTGTGTGTGTATATATATATATATATATATATATAAAAAACCATATTTATCCATAAAAAGAAACGTATGTTGCTTCCATGTGGTTGTTTGTTAGATATTGTGAATATACTGCAGAGAACACAGGTATGCAGATATCTCTTTGAGACAGTGATTTTATTTCCTTTGGATATATACCCAGGAGTGGGATTTGTCATATGGTACTTTTATTTCTAGTGTTTGTTTGGAGGAACCAACATACTGTGTTCTAGAATGGCTGTACCAATTTACATTCCCACAAACAGTGTATTTAAGGTTTTCCTTTTCTGTTTATCAATTTTCTCTTGGGAACAGTCATACCAACCTCTGAGCAGTACTGTAATAAAATTAATTAAATAGAAATAGGACTACTTACATAATTTAATGCAATACTGATATTTTCTGTATAAATGTTTACTTTTAATAATTTGGTCTCAACTGAGTAAGTGATGCTATCTTAATGGCTGGAACTATAATATTTTTTGTTTATTTATTTTTCACATTGCATGTAACACACTGGCACAATGTAAATGCTCATTGAACATTTTGTGACTGCTTAATTTACTGGTACTTACACTTCATAAGATCATTTAATTAATATGCCACATATAGATCCCAGTGAAAAAGTATCTATGGCGTGAGTAACTTATACCATCAAAAATGATTTTATTGTAAAATACTCTAAAGGAAATTTCAATTACAAAACCTCTTTTTTCTCTCCCCTCCTCTTTTATTTTACACGCTTACTTACTTATTATCAAATCCGCGATGTTCTGAATCTTTGCTTCTTCTAATGCTAAAGATACTTTCTAGGAAGTCATTATTTTAGAACTGACATAGATTCTGTTTTTCCTCAGAAGATGTATGCAACCAGCCCTTACTCTGATCCCGTTGTGTCAATGGATTTGGATCCACAGCCAATCACAGATGAGGAAGAAGGCTTGATCTGGGTTGTAGGTCCTGTCCTTGCAGTGGTCTTTATCATCTGCATTGTCATAGCTATTCTTCTTTATAAAAGGTAGGTTTGCCCAATATTTCTATTGCAAAGGCTTTATTATCCTTCTAGGGTCATTGTGTGGTTGATCTTAGTAGAAATACTTCCAATAATCACTGGAAAAAGATGTGTCCATTAGCGTTAGAACAAAATGTAAAGACTCAGCTATTTAAAATCTCATTCACCGTGTGGTATAGACTCTGTTGCGCAGCAGGCATGGATCCCCCACCTCCATCTTCTGAGATACTTACTTATGCAGAATGAGCGCTTTGCGTGACAGCTGAGATGTTACTACATTCACAAGCAGATCATCCCAAGGAAGCTCACACTGGATTGTTTGTTTTAGATCAAGTTTGCACATTTGTGTCCATTTCATAAGTCTAAAACTAACTAACTTGCATGTGGGCTGAGATTTCCCCCCCCCCCCCACCCCCGTGGCTATTTTCAAAAGTTAGCAAAAGTGGCTAAAAATTGAAGATCAAAGAAAGAAAAGAGAGGAAGAGGATGAACTTTTCCCTTTCCTATTTGTGTCCGAGAGGAAATGCAAGGTACCATTTCCTTTAAAAAAAATATATATATAACCTTAGTCTTGATACCCCCAAGTATCAATATGATTTAGTGTCTGACCACAGGTGGGATGCAAATAACCCGCACTTACCCATGTTTTCTGATCCACTCTTGTCAATCCCATTTCTGCCTCCATTACACGTAAGCAAGATTTCTTCCCCTAGGTCACTGCTTAGGCAGTTGGATAGAAGACGTGAGTAATTCTTCTTCCCCTTAATCCTTTCTGACCTAAAAATATAATATCATAATGTACAAAATTTTAAAAATTAACATCTCCTCTCTTAAACATGTAGAATGACTAAATTCTGAATTCTCTCCCTTTATATCAGTTTTTCTTTTCTTCCATTCCAAATTTTATTTTCATGAACCTTTAATCTGTGTTTCCTTTGTAGTGTGTCATCTGTCAGAATGCTACTGTGAAGTTACTCTCTTCTTCCCTCGCGATAACCTTGACCTTCAGAATTAGATGCGAATGTCTTCATTTTGATTCTTGCTTACATGTTTAATCTGACAAGATATCTTCTTTTCATTATCTCTTTTTCCTACCCATATATCTCCCTTCATTGGGTTTACATTAATTATTCCTACCTGCAGTCCTTTGTTCTTATGTTCTTGGCATAGCTCTTTTTTCATAAGCTCTTCTTTGGACTCAAAAAAATACTTTTCAAGACAGACAGACACTTCTCCCTCGAAAAACTCACTCTCTCTTATGAGGCTGTATTCCATTCTATTCCAGGGTTGAGAAAAAAAGGACAAGTTAGTTAAAGACGTTCATACCATAGCCCATTAAATCGCCTATCCTCTTCTAAAGAAAAAAATTATTTTTCCTGATCACTCAATTGTCCACTCCATAAAATAATAGCTGAAAAAGCAAGTGCTTGAAGGCCAAAATATCTTAGTTGATGGTTTCAATCTTCCCATCCCAGTCTGTACCTTAAGGGCAGGAAGTGCGAGGTCCCCACACACTCCAGAACAGTAAGAAATCCTGTGTGAGCCCGAGTCCAAGCAACAGCTTTGCTGTTCAGGTACCGCACTTATTACCAGAAGAGAATACAATAAGAAAAAAGTAAAAATAGAGTTCTAATTGTTTTCTGTGAAATATTTACTTAAGTGGTCACGTCCTGCTGTGGGAGTCAGATCAGAAAACAAGTGGTTGCTGACAGTTGCATTTCTAGATCATATCACGTGACAGTGTGTGATTACTCAAAATGAACAAGATGCTTACCTTTTTTCAAGTGGTGTTTGTTTCATTCGAATCTTTCTGGCTATCATTAAGTCATGCCATGCAGTAGATATGTGCGTGGCCTTGTGAATTAGTTATGTAAATGTGAAGAAATAAGTTTATAAGCTTGGTAATTAGTGGCTTGGCCAAGAAGTTCGTTCGGGGTTTTCATCTGGAAACCCCCCCCGAACGAACTTTTTGGCCAACCCACTAGAAATCCTTTTAAAGTTTTCTTTATCCACACGTGCTTGAAAAAAATAAACTCAGTTATAATTTTTCCTAATCCTGCAAAAAGAGGCATCGTATTTAAAGATTTTTATGACTGTTGAAGTTGCATTTTAGTGTGTGCATAAGTAAGCATCGTCTAATGCAATTGTTGGGAAATGCACACATCCTCGAATGCTAAGTATATTTAGCTAACCATCTGAAAAGCCCATGAAGCATTTCTGAAATAGAAATGCTTGCTTCAGCAGTAAAGAACATTCCTGACTTGAAATTCAAGTAGACCCAACAATGTCCTTCCTGATTATCATGAAACAGTTCAAGAGGAAATCTTCTGTAGGCAATGAATAGTGTCTTTAATAGCTTGGATTCTGAGCAAAGAAAATTATGTAACAAACACACTATATCCCTCTTTTTAGGTGCCTTTCAGTTTATACATGGGTCATTGGTAATGACTCAGAATTGAATGTATTATCATTATTATTTTTAAAGTATTGCACTTCCTGTGTGCAAATAATACTTTGAGTAGGGAATGAGTATAAAATATTGTTGACTCACATATATCCTGTTGTTGGTAATACACACCTGTTTACAAGACTACTTGTGTTAGGAATGGGTCTGTAGCTGTGGATGGGTTGTCCATATAAAGAAATACATTTCACTGAGCTCTCTGAGGAGACTTTGAGACTTATCCCTATTAATTATATTAATATGGAATAGCACACTTTCATTTCACATTCTATTCATTTGACTCTGTTTTAAATTTAATCATTTAAAAACTAATAATCAATGACAAAACATGTCAGGGAGCCTTTGTAAGGGCCTACAGGGCCATCAGAATAGTAAAATGTGTTTGGTAGGTCTTTAGTGTTAATTTTCTTGCACTAGGATTTTTTGGAAATTCTGTACTCTATATGTGATACATACAATGATTTAACCTGCAGAGAGAAGAGGTAGCAAAGTTTAGAAAAATAAATACTAAACTAGGAAGCAGGAAACCTGAGTTCAAGTCCCAGCTCTGTGACTAGCTGGCTGTATGGGGTAGAAAGTCATGCTACCAGTCCTGGCCTCGGTTTCTTCACTTTTATAAAATAAGTAAGTAAGTATGTAGATTAGATAACTGACCTTTTTTAATCTGAGAACCTAAAAAAAAAACAAGTAATAGAATTAATACGATATTATTTCTGCCTCCAGTGCGTGTGTATGTTTTCTAAATGACTCCATGTTGCCCTTCATCTATCCTCCCCTGCAAAGAAAAAAGAATCCATAAAGCACTTGAATGCTCTTTCTTTGATGTTCATCTACCCTGCACATCTGCTACACATGTAAGGCTTTTCAGTCGTTAGCTCTAAAACTGTCCAGGAATTATTCCTAGAGAAAATATTCTTAAAATGTTAACCTGACTGACTCTATGAAAAGCATTTCAAGATGGATGAGAAGTATTTACCGTGTCGTATGGAAGGGAAAAAAAAAAGGATTAGGAGGTTGGAAAGCGCTAAGGCATGGTCTAGACCAAATTCACATTCTTGAATAGTAATAGTCTAATGTGAGTGGACACTGTAGAGAGTAAATAATTTCCATCCCCACCCCAAGATGTTTATATGTGTGAAGACCATGAGGTAGATGTGACTAAAGTATAGACTTCAGCTTTTTCACCTTTTCCCAGATCCAGCATTGGCTCCCTGTGGGCTCTACCTCTTTAAATCTTCTTCTTGTATCAACCCTACGTATATTCCCAAGGTGTTATCAAAGAAAGAAATGCAGTCCAGACTATTCTGAGATGCTATGATGGGACAGATAGGCTGCCACGCCCCCCCACTCTGGGCAAAGCCTTCCCTCCGCCTGGAAAGCCTTTCCGCTCACTCCACGACCACTCCTCCTGGCCTGGCAAAACCTAATTAACTCACCTTTTAGAAATAAGCTAAGATCCACTTACTAAATGAAAGCCTTTCTGAGTGACTGTCCTCCTCATGTCTTCTGTGCTCTACCAGTTCAGGCTGCCTTAGGGTCCCCTGCTCTATGCTCTTAGAGCACTTTCTACTTCTCTATATTATAGAACCTACCCCCTTACTGCCATTTTCTTGGCTTTCTACCCCCACTACACTGTAGGTCAAGGACTCCGTCTTATTCCTCATTGTATTCCTTGTGCCCGGGAGAGTGCATGGTACAGGGGGCTACCGAATAATCAAATTTACGCAAGTCAAATAATAGTGATACACTCAGTTCCCTCCTCTTGTTGACTCCATCACTGATTATCACGTTCATCTTGACTGGCAAGAGCTGTAATAAAACCCTCAGCCTGTAATTTAAATACACCACTTCCAAAAGATTTCAAACTTAGATATTTGTACCAGCTATGTACCCATGTGTGCAGTAAGGCTGACACTTCTGTGGCAGAGGAAATGAAGCGCACACTAGGCACTGGTTCATCCTAATATTCAACAGCCTTTTCATACACAAAACTGGCAGTTCACTAGGTATTTCTCTTCCTATCAATCAGAGGAATAGATTTTCCTACAGCTGATCCACTGATGACCTCACTGATTAAAAATAAGCAAGTGGAGAACATTTGTAGGAATTTTTAAAAACCTGGTACAACCAGCTAAATTAAGAATAAAAAGAACCTGTGTGTTTGATATCATTTTCATTATTCACTTTGTATGTGTGTGTTTGTACAGTTTAAATGTGGACTTTGAAAAGAAATGGACTGGATTACCTTAAAGCCAGATACTCTAGCAATACGGGTGTACATTATTTCATTCGCATTGAGGTGGACCTGGTACCTTTATTTTTTGCACTTGAGAACTCACTAAATACTTTGCAATTTGCCTCAACATGAAGACTGTTTAGATGAATTCTCTTCAGGTGAAGGTTATACTCTCTGCGTAAAGAACATGGTCAAACAATACACATATTATCACAGGTGAAAGTGTCTATGAGAATGAGCTGCAAGTGTTCCCAGACAGCAGCGCCTCTGTGACTAGGAAAATATCTGTCATGTCAGAGGCTGGTAATAAAATACTTTTCTGGATTAGCACAGCTATATAAATGGGTCATGCTCTGTAGATTTATAATGATGAATATTATATTTTCCAAAACTGAAAATGTATTTAATCTTTTACTAGAAGAAAAAGATTTATGATCACCTTACTTGTCAAAAGGTGTTTGAAGAAATCATTTCTCCCACTTTATTACCTTGTGGTGTATTATGCAATTGTGCAAATTTCTGTGCAGGTCAATGCAATTTGCAGGTATTTTAAATCATTAAAGGAATACTGTATCTCTTAACTGAAGATTCTTTATCTTAATTTCTTATATGGAATGAGGTTATATTCCCATTAAGTACATTAGCAGTTGTCTCATGGCATGTTTTGTAAAAATCAAATTATATCTCTGCCACCAAACACTTCCTGCGATATAATTAACTGTGGCAGCGTTTTGTAGACTGATGAACAAAAGCGAGTCTGACATTAACGCACACACCAATGTTTTGCTTAGCCATGTACGCTTGTGTCCTCCATTTGCTTCATGCTTAGGGGCCTTTACATATTTTGATATGCTATCATTTTGTAACGTGTTATATGTCCCTGATTCTGAGCACTGTTAAATCTTGGTTGTCATGGTTACTCTTGTTACCATTGGCCAACTAACATTTAGCCTTTCTTTTTCTTTCTTTGCTGCATTAAAATGGAGCAGTAAACCTGACAGGTGAGGAATAGAGAACAAACCCCTTTAATGCTCAGTACAAAAAAAAAAAAAAAAAAAAAAAAGATACGGGTAGACTTTGGAGGTATTGAGGGGGTGAGGGTGGAGGTTGGATATAAAAGATGAAACTGACAAGGGGAAGATGGACAAAGCCTAGATATATAAAATAATTTTGATATTAAAATGATTTGGGGGGAAACAGTTTGTCTATACATGAAGATAAAATAGAGTATTTAAAGCCAAATTTAGAAGGTAGTAAAACCAGTCTGTAGTCAAGGTTAAAAGAGCATTTGTATGTGTTAATGTGAGCCATTTTTGTTTTGTTTTGTTTGTTTTTACTGAAAGTTTGATCTCAAGACACTTTGTACAGGAACACTAGCGTTCTCACACCCTGCTAATGTTGATGTCAGTGCCTTAGTGAAAACTTATATTTAATTCCAAATTATTTTCCCTGTCTTCCAGCCTTGAATAATAATAGCAATAATAATAATAATACCTATACTGCTTGATTATTTATTGATCAGTCCAAGCTAACCCTTTAGCTTTCTAACACATACCTAGATATCTATATATGAATTCCTGATTAAAGTTAAACTAAGAAAAGGATCTCAGTGCTCCTCTAGGCTGCCTTCCTCCCGACGCTGTATTGCAGGTGCTTCTCTATGAGCGGCGCCTGGGCAAGTGGCAGTAGCATTACCTAGGAGCTTGGTAGAAACACAAATTCCTGGCTCCCCAATCCCAGAGCTACTGAATCAGAAACTCTGGGAGTTGGTCCAGCAGCCTGCCGTTTAACAAGCCCTCTTAGGTGACTCTGATGGACACTAAAGTTTGAGAATTACTGCTGTATTATTGTCCCTAAAATCACTTAACGCTGGTCAGCAAGCTGCATTACACTTTCACTGGCAGGAAACCGACTACCTCTGAGGAGGTGTGCTTGCCATTAATCCAGCAGAAAACACATGCAAAATAGTTTTTCTAGCCCAAAGTCAAAACACTTTGAATCTACTTAATACACTCAGAGACCCACCTTCTCATTATAACACTGTCCACATTTCACAATTTCATCACTACCTTCTTGTTCTATTAAAATGAGAGAAATGGGCCACAATTTAGCTATCATCTTTTAACACTCCTTCTCTATTTTGTAAGTGAAGAAATTAAGAAAGTTTGTAGTTGACTTACCCAAGGAGATTCACACCAATAGTCGTGGAGTTGGGGTTCCATTCTCAATGATGTCAGAATCGTTAAGTGTCCGAACTGATTTCTTTGAAATCTCTATGAATATTCAAATAAATATATTTCTTCCAAAAGCCTGTACTCGTATGTCTGAATATCTTTGTTCCAAGTAAATAGATATGATCTGCCACACGATCATCCTTTTGTTTTTGCTCCCCACTTTACCTGTAGATAAGAGCCAGGTGAGAATAAGTGAAAATAAAACCCCGCTTAGACCACAGAGCAGCATTTTTGTTGTACAGTATTCACAGCCCCCCAAAAACCACCTATTTTTACGGTATTAGCAGCTTCTGCCATATCTGAAATGTCATGTGATCTTCTATTCTCTTTTCACCCAGATAACCCCTGCATGTGGTAGATACTTCTCACTGTGAGAAATAAACTTACCCTAGGGCTTTATAATCCTAATAGAAAAAATAAAACAGCGAGGCAAAATTCAGAATCTGTTTCAAGTCACTATTTGTTGCTTTTTTCTATCAGTAGATGAAAATGAGAATAATGAGACCTCTGAAAACTTACCAGAAAAAAAAAAATGTTACTCCTTACGTTCATGTTGGGCCTGATTTAGATCATTATACGCCATTTAATACTTTGCAACAGTAAATTCAGTTTTTAAAAATGACTACTGTTACTGATGATGTTACTGTTACTTCATCTTGCAAATCTTCCTTAGAAATTCTTTGTTAGAAAACGAACATTTTAACACATTTCTGTTTAAAAATAATGCGATAAAGAGTGTGGGCAGCCAGAATTACCCATGTTGTGATCATCAAAACTAAATGAAGCAAAATAAAATTTAAACAAACAGCTGATTTTCCTAGCTGGCTAGGACTTCTGGAGTCTGATTTCTTGGAGATTATCTTACTTGGAGAGATTTAGGTGAGGGAGATGTTAGTTATTAAATGTCGGGACACCCCTCCCATTTATTACAATTATGAATTGTAACTTCAGTCCCATGCTCTGGGCTTTCCAAGACTCATCGGGCAACAAGATGGCATTTTCACCTTCCCTGGCGCCAGAGCAACTGAGTAAATGTCTTTAGAGAGTATTCTCTTCTTTCCCTGTGTCTCACATCACTCAGCCTGGCCTCAGTGCAAAGGAAGATAAGGAGGGTGTCCCACAGTATCTGCAAGAGTGAGGGTCTCCTTGCCCAGATATTTCTTCATGTGGTTTCCATAATCCTGCAGGAAAGACTGTAGAGCCATTTTGAAAAGGGATAAAAATCCAGTTTTCAGTCATTGGATCTGGCACATCAGTAAAGCCATGTGCCAAATTGTGTGAAAAGACCAAAACCCGAAAAGGGCCACTGGGATTACTTGGAGAAGACCAACCATATGTTTGTTACACGTGGGATTGATTGGCCACACTCGGTGGTGTCTCATTAACCCATTTAGATTCTGCATCTTCGAGAGTAAAACGTCTCTCTGTATTGTGAGGCACATACCCACAGCAAAAACACGGTGACATTTTCTATTGTGAAAGTGGTCATCATATCCTTCTTTCCCATTGTCTTCCTAGCCCCTTTTTCTCTTCCTTCTCATATCTCTCTGACCAGTTCTCCATCTCTTCTTTTCCTTTCCTTCTCATTTTCCACTCCATATAACTGGAGCTGCCAGTACCTTTGGCATGCCTCCAACTCACTGCTTTCCTCCGATTGGTAGTAGGGCTTGGCAGTATGCTCTGTCCTAAGGCTATACCTGACACTTTTAGGTGGGAACAGAAAATCCTGAGACAGGTTAATCCAAGGTTCTGAGAGAGCAAGATGTCTAACAGGACTCACCCCCCAAAATTCATTCCACTGAGGATGTTTTGCTGAAGGCATTGCACTTGAGCAAATCAAGTGTGCTTTCCCTTCACATCAATCTTCCCTTCATCCCCTGGTTGGTTTTATTCTATACAGATGAGCAGAGATGGAAAGAAAGGCTATTTAACAGGAGCCCTCTGGCTAACCGTGGACCGACCTGGGTGGCACTGAATGAGAGCCCACTGCCACAGCAACACTAACGAGCTGTACCACCGTCATAGCAAAAAGAGAAAGGGAGAGTTCCTAAATACTGCTGCACCCTTTCTCCAAATAAGAATGCCTTTGCTCTGAGCAGGGGTGAGATGCTAGGATTATGCCTCCGGCCTGGAGATTGCTGGAATCTGTATTTGGAATAAAGCACTGTTTGAAAAGCTCTCCATTAGTTAAGTGAGTTTTTAATCTAATTCAACCTTAAAGAAAATAGCTAGCTACTACTCTGTGATTATTTGTTTGGGGGGGGGGGGGGGAAAGGATAAAGAAATCTTACGAAAAAACCTCACGTTTCTTGCCTAGACATTTATTAAAATTACATTATGACACCTTAAGCAAAGATAGTTAGCTTGACACCATAAACAGCCAACACTGTTTTTTCCTTGGAATTTGGAAAGAGAAAAGGGATGTTGGTTTTGTGTGGTCCTGATTCTCCTCGCAGGTATTAGGTTAACTTGAAATCTTAGAAATGCACTTACTGTCTTTATCTGGTTATGGGAAAATCCAGGGCAGGTCCACCTGGTAGCCGCCAGTCATGTATCCTAAAGGGAAAAGGAGGCGGGCAGATTTAGCTGTTTAGCTTGAGGCCCAGTAGTTTCTGAGTTTTTTCCCATGGTAACCACAATTTTAGTATTGGTTACTAGGGTTACTCTATCCTATCCCTCACAAATAGAACTAGTGGATGAGGGAGAAAAGCTGAACAAGTTTCCGAACCTATCTCACCAACACCTCCTTAAGCCTAAAGGCAGAATCACTGAATTATTTAAATCCAGAGATAAAGGAGGACTTTGAGGTGATCCACTTAAAAATTTCGGACCTGAGGAAATACTGTAGGCTAGGAGAGAAAAAAGTAACCTGAACAAAGTCACAAAAGACAAAAAGTTTTAAACCTGAAAATGGGGGGTGGGGGGTTAGGAGGGGTATAACTCTGCTTTTTTTTAATCTGTTTCCATTTTTTTGGTTGTCTTACTCTTAAATTTTTATTCTCTCCCTATAGGAAGAGGGCAGAGTCTGATTCTAGAAAGAGCAGCATACCAAACAGCAAGGAGGTCCCTTCACACCATCCAACAGACCCAGTAGAACTGAGGCGCCTTAATTTCCAAACACCAGGTAAGAGGCATGACTCCGCTTGTCCATAACACAGTGTTTACTGAAAGTTTTATAGCCCCGTTGATATCGCCTTGAGAGGTGAATAGATCACTTTATTTCAAACAATTCTTTGTCCTCCTCTTTTACTTTACTATTATTGAGACTCACCAAAACATATGTTTTGAAAGGAAATTACATTCTTTGTGTAAATCTGAGGTGGGGTGGAAGAAAGAAAAAAAAATTGTTTTCCCTTCAAATTTTGGAAAAACTATAGTCTTAAGAATATCTACCATTTTTATGGGCTTAGCATAGTTGATTATTTTCAATGACATCTATCTGGAAAGAATTCAGTTTCCCATCTTATAAAGCAAATGAATGGATGGATGGATGGATGTTACCTCATTCATCCCATTGGGAAAGCATATATTTTTTTTCTCTGTTCCCCTATTCATTTGTGTCTGTGTTACTCTGAAAGAAAGGGGAAGGCAGGGAGAAAAACAAAATGAGGAAAAAATTTGTATCTTTTAAAATATTACCGAAACTAAAATCTCACTGAGCAATTTAGGTTTCTTACTGGGGAGACACACTAAGTGACTGAGGATAAGAAAAACGTGTCTGTTTCTTAAATTAAAGAACCTTAAGTGCTTCAACAGAGGAGAAATATTATTCCTGCTGAGGGGCATTTTGTACAGTATTGTTAATTCAAGGCTAGCTCTATTTTGCTTTCTTTCACCTAAATCTTATTTATGCCAAATGAATGGCAAATAATGAAGAGTAGAGAGAGCTAAAAACATAAAACTGAGTGGCACTGTCTTAATACCTGATGATAATGGACAAAATTAAAGAGCTGATCTAAGAAGTCTATTTGATTAAAATTTGATGGTAGTATTGCACCCCAAATTGTTTGAAAGTTTTTTTGTGTGTCAAATGGATATTCTATTCACAGTATGGTACACCACAGATTTTATTAAACTACACATTTGCAGTGAATTGCTTTGAATTGAAAATACACAGTTTATTGTGTTTAGCATATTTTTTTATCTTACATGTAGACATGTCATAGTAACTAGAAACTATTCCGTTAAAAGAAATGCCTGGCATTTTTTAATGTGGCTATACAAGTCATCAGAGAAGTGGGTTGTTTTTTAAAATTCTATCTCAAATGAGGTTTGTTCTTTAAAAAGCAAAAGATATACCTTCATCAGCATAAAAAGTAAAAGAAAATTTTCACATGGCCAAAAATCTCCCGTATGGGAATTTATTTAAAAGGCTGAGTATAATGATGACAGTAGCCCCAAAAGAAGAGAGCCAGTGGGAGTGCTATCCCTCACCACCCCCAGCGCCATCAGAGAATGTTTCCAGGCATAAACACATGAATGGCAATTGTGTAGAAAGGATTATTAGCAGAGTGCTGGTGGCTGCAAGTAGGGAAATATAAATGCCTTTAACCAAGACACCTCCATGTTCAAGAATTCTGTAAAGAATCTAATTTCCCCAATGTATGTGGGAATATGAGATCCATTTATAGAGAGAACCTGCTATATTCCATATAAGCCACTGGAAAGAAGAATGAAGGTTACAATTGAAGTGACATTGCTTATATCACCCATGGCTTTACCAAATTAAAACGGGGACCTAGGTATATAAGAAGGTATCATTTAACTAATATCAGACTTATCACCTCAAATGGATAGTAGAATAAAGTAGGCAAACAGTGAAAAGGACAGAGGTGATTTAGTAGAGGAAGAGCATAGAACAGGAGAAGTTGTCCCAAGATCCTAGCACATCTGTTCACTGAGGCAGCATTATGTTGTACTCAGGGAAGCAGTCTGCTTAAGCCTGATTTGTTGAAATAGTCTACGTGCCTCCCAAGCTCTGTGATGTGGCCTGCTGTCCTGAAAATTTGACCAGTGTACACAGAAAATTGTACCTAGCTGTCAATGTGAAATTCATAGAAACGTTACAGTTTTCTTCAGCCAGTATGGATTCCAGCCAGTGGCTATGAATTTCCTCAATTACTTGCCAACGGGATGAGAGCAGAAGTTGGGATTGTTAACCAAGTAAATGTGTTGTGCTATTTCTTCCTCCCTGATTCACAAATAACCAAGGGCTTTCCTGGATGGTGAAATAAAATGATCCTTTTATTCTAAAGCACCTTTCTTAGGCGTTGCACAGGAAACAATTTTAATTTTTACTTATTTTTTTGGATTTTAAACCATTCGCCCTTCACTTTTTGAAATGTGCTTTTATATACATCATACCTTTGGGTATATAATTATCCACAAACATTATAAAATTTGACAATGTTTCTTAATGGCATGCATAAGTAGGGAATTAGCAATCCAGGATTTTCAATGAAATCAGAAACCTGTGATTTACATAACCAGCCCCTAGCACAGAACTGGTTCATGAAAGCAAATTGATTTCCACTTCTGATGGGTCTGTTGTAGATGACAAAATGTCAAACTAACATTATCACTTGAAATTCAGTAGGTCTTTCAGAAGGTAAAGGAAACATATTGCTTAGTTCACTGATTCTTAGTTCTACTTTCCTTTAAAAATATTCACCTTGTGAATGAAAAATCTATTTACATTTTAAGTTACTTATTCTTGTTGGAGAGTCTAGGTTTAAAGAGTCAGACTTTTTTTCCCCAAATCCTGCTTCATATTTAAAAGATACTGAAACATACATTTTAAATTTCATATAAATACAGTATTCTGACATTAAGTACTTCAAAGAATTCTTTCCTTAATTGCAGTACCACAAACACATCTGTCTCTGG
This sequence comes from Eschrichtius robustus, assembly GCF_028021215.1. Lineage (NCBI taxonomy): Eukaryota > Metazoa > Chordata > Mammalia > Artiodactyla > Eschrichtiidae > Eschrichtius > Eschrichtius robustus. The sequence goes on along the minus strand of NC_090833.1, from coordinate 58,688,623 downwards.
GTCAGGGAAAGGAAAAGGTCAGAATTTTGTCCCTTGCCGCTCAGCTAAGGCACAAAGTCAAGACGGAGAAATCTGTTCTTTTCCCAATAACCATCTTTGTGAGGCTGTGGGGTGTGGAGAGAAACATTGCTTTAGCACACTTCCCAAATTTGGGGTGATAATCAAGTCCCTCTGTTTGTGAAATGCTGTACTCAAGCAACTGAACAGGATGAGGAAGGCTCATGCTTTCCCAATTAAAAGCTGGTACCTATGCTTGTAGGTATTTTCCACGAATATATTTATCTGTCTGTTCAGATGGCAGTATACAGCCAGGTTGTATCTGCAAGAACCGGAACTACCTAACCTCTTAGGCGAGTATGGTTTACAACATGGAGTCATCAATTACTGGTGTGTGGGGACAGTCAGAACTGGTGTGGAATGTACCAGTTGAAGTAGCATTGCTGTGTCACCAGTGACTTAGCAATGTAAAATCGAGAGCTAGGTGTAGAAGGGATCATAAGAGGGGATCATTTAGCTAAGGTGAGACTTATCACCTCAAGTGGGTAATGGAATAAAATGGACAAAATGAGTAAATGAGAGAGGAGATGTAGTAGAAGAATTTTCTAGAATTCTTAACTGCTCAAAAAGTTTTTACAAGCCTTTAAGATCTGTGGAGGAAGGGAAGAAGATATTCACTTATAAAAGATGCTCTTTTAGTGAAACTTCTATTAAGCCTGACACATCTTTGTAGACAGTGGGAACTGGGTATGTGTTAGGGTGGCTGAGAGATGAGTTACATGTTAAACAAAAGTGAACTCTTTTTGTTGGGAGGAAAGCTTTTCTTTTTTTCTGTTAAAAAAATTTCCAAGTCATTTTATAATCCCCCCCATCAACATTTCTTCATTATGTTTATTGAGGAAAAATTTTTAAATAGAAAATAAGCTTGTTAACAATTGTTACACGTAGGTTATGGCTATACAGTTGTGCATTATATTATTTACATTTTGTGGTGTTTGAAAAGTTTCATAAGTTGTAAAAGGCAAAAAAAAACACTTTTAGAAAAGAAAAATTACTCTTCATCTCACCACTTATTTTTCTTCTTTTGAATATTTAAAATAAAAAGTAAACGATTTCCTATAACTACTCCAATTTGACCCTCCAGAAATATCTACCATATAGAGCTCCATGCATATCCTTCCAGAATTTTTAATATGTATATACAGTTCTTTAAATGATAAAATACATAGCAGGTATATAGACAGATGCATATACATGAAATTTCCTGTTTTAACATTTAACTACATAAAAATAGACCTGTTTCCAAGTTACTGTATTAGGTTTTACCTCCTTTTTAACAGGTGAGAGTACTGACGCTATTCTGTTCTACAGATGTCACAAAATATATTAGCTCAATCCTCATTAATGGATGCTAAGTTATTTCCTGTATTTTGCTCTTACCAATAATACTGTAATGAGCAGTACTGAGCCCAGATCTTTTCACATCTTGTTGTTATTTCTGAATGATAGACACCTGGAAGTGTGATGGCAGAGTCCTAGGGTAGGCACATTTACCATTTTGATAGAGACTGACAATTACAAATATTTTTGGAGTACTGTAAAAAGCTTTCACGTACCGAGTAGCCCCTCTGGGCAGTGGCCTCTAGAATTGCACAAAATGCCTAAGATAAATATAATACTGTCAAAAGATGGTGATTTATCAGAAAACCAAAGGAATGACTGATACGTGTTCCGATTTCTACTTTTTCCAACAAAGCAAATTTAGAAGTTCAGCATCTTAAAGAAATAAGCTTTTTTTCTAGTGTAAAAAAAGGTGTAAAGGAACATATAACTAATCGCATCATATGGTACACAAGTCACCACCTTTCTTGGTGCCTGCAAACTTCTCCCCAAGGACCAACCCACTCTGGTTGGTCCAAAGTTTTTAGAATTTTCTTTTCCTGCAAAATTCTTTCTCCCAGTATCTGTACCCCTTCCTCAGAATCCTCCCGTCCCCCACCAAAAAAAAAAATTGTTTTTTTCAAACAAAAACAAAACTCTACCGTTAGGGGCTTCCCTGGTGGCACGGTGGTTAAGAATCCGCCTGCCAATGCAGGGGACACGGGTTCAAGCCCTGGTCCAGGAAGATCCCACATGCCGCAGAGCAACTAAGCCCGTGTGCCACAACTACTGAGCCTGTGCTCTAGAGCCTGCAAGCCACAACTACTGAGCCCACATGCCACAACTACTGAAGCTCGCGTGCCTAGAGCCCATGCTCCACAACAAGGGAAGCCACTGCAATGAGAAGCCCGTGCACCGCAATGAAGAGTAGCCCCCGCTCACTGCAACTAGAGAAAGCCCGCACACAGCAACAAAGACCCAACACAGCCCAAAATAAATAAATTTATTAAAAAAACCCCAAAACTCTACTGTTTGTACTTGCACCTTTTAGGAAAAGAGACTTAAAAATAGATGCTCAGATGTTACAACATAAAAGCCTCATTTTCATTTTGTGGATGACCTTAATATGTTTTGCCCTAAAGCATACATGGATGGTAGGAGATTGATGGGCTGTGAAAAACAAAAACAAACTCATAAAAAGTTAACGTATCAGAAATAGCAGTATCAGCAGCAGAAATGTCTGCACAGCAACTGAGTGGTTTTGAAAGCTCTTGAGACATCTCTTCCGATGCATTAGTGGTATTAAATGGATCAGGGCTAACAAGATCCATCTTTATATGTATCTCCTTATATTCATATTTTGTATTGTAGGAAACTAAGGCATATGATCTAGATTAAGAACACCAGATGTATTCTTTTTATCTTATATTTCAGAAACATTGGTTCATTGAATCTATGGTATATAAATGGTATATTTCTGATATAAAGAAGCATAGTTTGTTCCAATTCTTCAGTTTGACAAATCCCACATAAAAATGATTTTTAATTATGCCATATAGTGCTTACCTGAAAAAGCACTTTCCCTTATGATGATCCTAGTCATGGATTAAGTCAGACTGTCACTGTTGTACCAACAAGCAATTATACCTTACAAATCAATCTTGTCCTTTGTCTTTAATTTACCATTCATTTGTGAGGCACATTGTAAACATAGAGTTATCTGTAGTTATTCAGGTTAGGCTAAGTAGTACATATTATGTTAAAAGCTGAAAAATATTTTATAAACTAAGTTGCTGTGATTTATTAAGTCAGGTAGGTATACTTCTGATTTGATGAACAAATTAACTTCTCCCTGTTCCATGACCACAACCTGTTCTTCAGCCTTTATCACAATTTGTTGGAAAGGAAAACCATGAAGAGAGTATTACTGCATTATCACACATAAATATTATCAGGAAAAATCATCTAAAAGATGTTCCACCACTCTTAGTGACCTCAAAACCTCCACTTAACAAAACTGCTATAAAGTTGTAAAGTGCCTGTTGGCATTTAATGCAAGGTTAAAAAATATGGCAAGTATTTGATAAACATTTCTCTATAGATAAAAAAGTCATTTGAAACTTACTGTTGGTTAGATTACTGACCGAGTAAAACAGAACATTTGAAAAGCAAAAACATGGTAAATTAGGGTTTGTTTTTTTTTAATTTCTGCTGAATAGCACTACAGTTTTTAACATGAACTAAAGGTATACATGCAAAATATTTTCATGGAAGCTCACAAAGTTTTGGTAAGAAGTAACTAAAAAATGCAGGTGTGTGTATAAGTGCCCTTTACCTGTTCTCCACCAGTCACACAGGCATACCTTCTAAATGAAGCTAGTACGTTATTGACACATTTTCTCAAACTGAGGGTAGTTTATGTTCCTTTGTTACTGAATAAGTAGCCCGAACAGTTTCATAAGCCCATATTTATGTACCTGGCACCACTCTCCCAGGGGTGTTAAATGATTTAAGAGACAGCATAGCATACTGAGAAGTTCCCTAAATGAGAATTGACAAGGTCTGGGATCAAATTCCCCACATAGCCATAGTTCTACTGATAATGATGACCTTGATCAAGTCCTTTCACCCCTCTGAGTTTCATTTTCCTTACTGGTGGAATTAATGCGAGAGGGGAGGGGAGGATAGATGAACCCACAGAGAGTGAATCATGGGAGAAGTATACACTGTCCCGTTCCCGCCCCCTCCCCAGTGTCTCTCCCAGTGCCTGTGGACACAAACATGCTGCCTGTCACTCTCAACCTTCTTTGATTTTAATTCACACACCAAAGGAACATTTTGCTCTTCTAAAACAGAGATCACAATCTTGTTAGCCAAATGTGGCCTCCAAAGGTCTTTTCTTTGACCCCTACTGGACCTCAACAAAATTTTGAGTCAGTAGTGAAAACAGAGGAAAGTCACATCATTGTCTGGGTTTTCAGTTGCTGTTGAGAGCCTGAGAAGCCTCACCCTCTTGGCTCTGTAGTACTACCTGGAAGATATCTGCTAGAGCTTTGCACCCCGCTAGAAGTTCTCCACAGTCTACACCAGCCCTAAGGATGGCCCTGACATTGAGACAGAGTTCAGTTGCCATTCATCTAAAGCTCATTATTATTACTTTTTTAAAAAAATAGAGAAATATTTCTCTTTCCTGAGACTCCACTGTAAGCAGAGAAATGAAAGACAGCTTGCTGCACAAAAGGCTCCTTGTTGCACAGAAACGGGGAGGAGTGCATTACTTGTGAAAGTGTTTACTGTTCAGTACCTGGTTATCTTTAATCATTGACCTAACCGACCTGGCCGCTTGAGCCACTGGAAACCTTGACCCCTGCTTGAGGAGATCGTAACTTCCATTCTAGAAATAAAACAGTAAAGATGCCAAAACCACTTAAGATTTTGTTATTGACTAGATGGGCTAAAATATACAGGTCACTTAACTTTTCTAGACCTCAGAGCCCTCTTGTATAAGATGAAAATGCTGGACTAAGTAACCTCTAAGGCACCTCTCAGCTTACAATGCCACGATTTTAAAGTTTTACATCTTATAAGGAAGCCACCACGCAGTTACTGTCACAAATATTTACCCTGTTAAAAGTAGCCATCATGTTTTTTCCTCCAACCTAAGGCAGATTTCAGTGACTACATCTGTCATTTTTCAGGTTGACAGTGTATATTGTCGTATCATAGCTTCAGAATGAAAACTCTGCTCAGACGTAACGTGTGCCTTTAAAATGCATTTATGTCGTGCATTTGTAGCTTTGAACTGATGAGGTCGTGACCCTGGCAAGTCCTCATCAGCTGTGAGCTGCCCTTCAAGTTCTTGTTAATAATAGCTAACGCACTAAAGCTTGCTAATGGAGACTTAGAGCAGATTCAAGGCTATCACCAGGAGAAAGCTGATCTCATTCTCATAAACTCTGATTCTTGCACGAAAAAAGTAAAGTTACAGCCCCCTGCCCCCATCAAAAATTCCCAAAGGACTGAGACTCATTACCGGGGAACTTTAAAAATATCAATGTCTGGCTCCCCTACCCAGCTATTCTGAGTTAATTGGTCAGGTGTGCAGCCTGGAAGGAAGGAATTTTAAAACACCTCAAATTGTGCTAATGTGAAAACACTGCTCTAATAAAACGTGGATTCACAGACTGTGAGCAACAGCCAGGTTGCCAGACAAAAGATTGAAAAGATACCACAGTGAGGTCAAATTCATAGTTTTCTTAGTGTCTGCTTTTTCATTCAGATTCTAACATGCTTGATTATATCCTGTAAATTTTTTTTTCCACGTTGGACAATGGAGCAGTTTGGGGAGAACTGTATAACACTATTTTGCAACAGACCCTTGGTGTTTATTTTCTGATACGACCTAGAGTTTCATGTTACATAATAAATGCTGGAGAAGATGTGGAGAAAAGGGAATCCTCCCACACTGTTGGTGGGAATGTAAATTGGTGCAGCCACTATGGATAAGAGTATGGAGGTTCCTTAAAAAAAACTAAAAATAGAGTTACCCTATGATCCAGGAATGCCACTCCTGGGCATATATCCAGAGGAAACTCTAATTTGAAAAGACACATGCACCCCAGTGTTCACTGCAGCACTATTTACAATAGCCAAGACACGGAAGCAATCTAAATGTCCATCAGAAGTTGAATGGATAAAGAAAATGTTGTATATATATTCAATAGAATACTACTCAGCCATAAAAAAGAATGAAATAATGCCATTTGCAGCAACATGGATGGACCTAGAGATTATCATACTGAGTGAAGTCAGCAGACAGAGAAAGACAACTATCATATCACTTATATGTGGAATCTAAAATATGATACAAATTAACTTCTTTACAAAACAGAAATAGACTCACAGACATAGAAAACAAACTTAAGGTTACCAAAGGGGAAAAAAGATGGCGGGAGGGGTAAATTAGGAGTTTGGGATTAGCAGACACAAACTGCTGTATATAAAATAGGTAAACAACAAGGTTCTACTGTATAGCACAGGGAATTATATTCAATATCTTGTAATAAACCATAATGGAAAATAATATGAAAAAGAATATGTATATGTATAACTGAATCATTTTGCTATATACCAGAAACTAACAGAACACTGTAAATCAACTACACTTCAATAAAAAATAAAATAAAATAAAATAATGAAAAGGAATAAGTAAATAAATAAGAGTTTCATGTTAGAGGAGTTTCACCCCACGTTTATTCTTCAGCATAATTTTTATGTTGACATTTATTCGTTTTGAATACATGATATAAGATCATAATTTGGTTAGCTAAAGAAAATTGTATTAAACTTAATTCAAAAAGTTGACAATTCAACTGCATATATTTTCTGTTTTGTAGAATGTAAATGCTCCCCACCCCTCAAAGAAAAGATAGTTACTTTTAGAACCTTTACATATGAACTACATCCACAAGACCCTTCTCTGCTCAGACATCCTATCTACTTGAGGAAGAAATGAGTTATAAAGAAGGAAGTGACTCCAGAATTTATCTGGCCCCACATTTTTATTTCACAGATGAAGAAATTGAGGTGCTTGATAACAAGAAGTTTGTCCCTATTCGTAGATGGCAGACCTAGAAGTAGAACTCACATTCAGTATACTAGTCCATGATTTCTTCTCCTGAACCATCAGATTCCCACAAAGCTCTCCTCCCCTTTCTGTGAAACATCCATTCTGCCATTTTTACTTGTCCTAGAACTTGAGCGCAATACTGTCAAGTCTTAAATAATGATTCTTGAACACCAGGATATCGTTGCGTGTGATATATACATACCCTGAATTAGAATGTAATGGATCAGTGCAGGTTTGCTTGGATTTCTCTGTAATTAGCTTCCAAAGTAATACTCCCAGACCATGTGCCAGTGCATGCCAGAAGTAAATATGCTGATCGCGTCTTTGGTTGATGATGATGGTCTTCTACTGCTGTTATACTAATGCTTTTCCCATCTCCCACTGGCTTTACTTTTTGCAGCTTTGAGCAGTAATTCAATCCCCTACGCCTCCCTGATTGGCTCTGTGTCCTCCCTCTCTAGCCAAACCACCACTCAGTCCATATATGATAATAACTCTCTCCCACGATTCGCTCGAAAAGGTCTAAACATCTTTGTCTCTATTATTTTCTCTGTTAAAGCACTGTAATGGATGTCCACATCATTCCATTTCCAGATAAGCCTAGAGTCTCTTGTGCCTTTGCATTTCCACTCTTGTCATTGGGGGCGCCTCATCTGGATAAGATCACTTTAGTTATTAGACCACCGTCACCCACCCTTTCCTTCCACAAAATGTAAATGAGTTCAATTCTACCATCTATAGGGAAAAGTTTCAGAAATGGGTTCCAACATTTAGGTCCAAATGCATAATTATATCAGCAACAAACAGTTTCTACTTCCAAGCCGACTCATTTTTATTGGCTCTTCCATTAAGATTTTAGCTGACTGAAAGCAGACTTTCATAGCCATAAACACTAAAGTACCACCTATCACAGCACAGTGCTAAAATGATTGGAAGAAGCAAAATAGTTTTTTACCTAACTTACCAAACCATTGATAATTCAGCATTTGAGACAAAGGAACTCACTGGGTGGCTTTCAATAACAGCACAATATCTAAAATACCCATAAAGTAATTTACACATTGTGTTGACTTAGTGGTCACCATACCACAGCCTGACACCCTCCAAAGAGTCCCCGGGACGGCAGAATGTCAACATGGCTTCCAGTTTGAGCCCCTCCCTCATTCTTTTTCTGTGTCAGAGGCTTCCCTGGGGGCATGCTAGTTCACGTTTTTCTAGTCAGCTGGCATTTGCATCTGTAAGACATGAGGCAGCAATGCTCTCTCATGGTGCTCTTGAAAAATTAATCAGAAGAAGTAAAATGTAAATCACATGAAAAGTGAGAAACCATTGGAAAGACACAGGAATCAGCAAAATTGGTGGATTATTTTTAACAGAATCTATGAATCTAACATACCTTCAGCTGGCAGACTGAACTAAGATGTATCACCCACTGTCATTGCTTTCTTTCTTTTTCTACCTTCTTTTTCCTCTTCATCCTTTCACCATTTGCTCCCTTTCCTGCATTCATTTCCCATTAGTGGACAAAGATGTTTACACCTGAAGTGGATTGTAGGTTTGCTGGGGGTTAAATAATGGGGGCTTGGGGCAAAATACCACAAAGCTGTCAGTCTGGCCATCAATAAATGTCCAGGAGAAGGCTGCAACCCAATCTCTACAATCTGCTACGAGTGAAAACATTTCTGAAACTCAGTTTGGTGTCTGATTTTGTCATCAGTGATTATTGTCTATGAGCTGTGGTGCATGTCCTTCTTTGTGTCCATATATGCATGTGAATGTCAGTCACCTACAGGTTTGTGAAATATTAAAGCGATCTTAATCTAGTCACAATGTATAGTGGATCCTGTAAGAACCTGCAGCATTTTTATTAGGCTTTTTAAAAAGTATATCAGACTATCCATTTCATTTTTATTTTTAAACAAATTCATTCTGTTTTATTTTATTTACACCATCATTTCCTTTGCAGGTTCAGATGATTCCGGTTACCCTGGTAACCTTCATTCTTCAAGTTAGTTTTCCTTGATTACGCATAAGTCACTTTATGTTTCCTATCAAGCTATTACGCTTTTCCTTTTAGGGCTTTCTCAGTATCTGTTTTCTTAGTTCACTTTACACCATTTAATTCCACACAGTTTCCATTTCACACAGTGCAGGAGAAGGAGTTTGAAATGACATAACAGTCATTACTCAAAGCAGAAGTTGACATCAAGCCTGACTGTCAGTTTTCTCCACGAGCTCACTGCATTGATTCATAGCACAATAACGCTTTCTTTCACACTAGGAGTGTTAGTTTGGGGATTATGCTTGGTAGCTTTTCATTTGGCTACAAAATTCATCCTTCCAGAGCATGTCCTGCTTTGAGTAACCAAACTATCTGCCTGCTTCCTCACATTAAACATCTTTACTACTCACATATTTTCAGGCCATTTCTAACTATAGTATTCTCTATATTTTGGAATAGTTAGCGTCATTTTCATTCGTTTTCAAATGTCTTTATTCTTTCCTTTTAATAGGTATGGCTAGCCATCCTCCAATACCTATCTTGGAACTCGCAGATCACATTGAAAGGTTAAAAGCAAATGACAACTTGAAGTTTTCCCAGGAATATGAGGTAACTGAGTCTGTTTATACTTGACAGTATTTTCAAGAATTGCCCCCCCTCTTCTTTTTGACCATATTCTTAAAAACTAACTTCATCAGTTCTTTTTCCTTTAAATATGACTCAGCATCTGATATAAAAGTTTATAACAAATAGCCAACTTAAAAGTATCTGTATAATTAATGTAGTAGTTGTACTTTGAAAGGTGTTGAATTATTTATATGCGTTTGGTATTACTTAATGAGGTTGATTTATGTTTCCTGATTTCAAGTTCATAGACTATACTGAATGTATAAGCTTCCCAGTATACCAAAGGGGTGCCAAATACACTGATTTATGGTCAGAAGGCTCACTGAAAAAGAAATTACACAGAATAAGCAGATTTCCCAGTACTCTTTTTCAGTTTTACATGGCCTAAAAGCTGTAATTATTAAGTACCTACACATCATTTTGCCATTCAGTCTAAAATAATATTAGGGCTAATATTAAGATAGTAATATGTTCGCAGAAAGCTGCCTATTTTTGAAGCAATGGTGAACTTAATGGTATCTTAAACTTTCAGAGTGCTTAAAGGTTTTGTGTGAATCCTTGATGAAAATGAATAAAAAATTGTTGTATATGTCTGGGTATTTGGATATTGTGGCATTTATCAAGCAGAAAGTTGTAAAACTGGATCTTGGTATGGTATTCCTCAGCAACAGGGACCCATAGTGAAACCAGTGCATGGATTATTTATAACTAAATGATCATTTATCTTTTAGATCAAGTTTAACTTAGCGTAAGATTAACATGTCCAACTAAAATCTTCTAATTGTGCCAAATAACAAAACTGTTTGGAACAGTTCAAATTCTACCATAAAGAGTTTCCGATTTACTTAATGGGAGTCTTAAAACACAGTCCTTGTTACATCCTTTGGTTTCTGTTTTATCAACCTGAAATGAGGCTGATGGACTAGATATCTCTCAGTCCCTAGCAGCTCTAACATTTTGCCCTGTCATATTCGGTTAGAAAACCGTAAGAGGAGCCCTAACCTCAAGTGGCTAGAGGGATATCAACTATGTGCAGAAGCTCCGTGTAAGAGAATGTGGTGCAGTGGTGCCTGCGGCAGTCTGGATATTTGCATGGACTTTCTAGAGTCTTTAAACATTCAAATTTTGATTATTTAAATTATTGCGCTGGCTAAGCAAAACATATCTGTAGCCCCATGTACCCTCACCTTCAGGAGCTGGTAACCTTTTATGCAATTTACACACTCCAGCATCTTTGTCAAATATTTGATAGAACGCAAAGGAGATTGTGTTTGTTTGCTCATTGGTTGAGTTACATTTTCCTTTATTCTGTTCTAAGCATTTAGGAGAACATTTTCAATTTTAGGAAACACATTGGATTGTGAATTGTCTTATTTTCTAAATGGGCTGCTTCTTATTTCTTTCCTGTTCTTCCTCTTAGTCATAAAGGTTCTTTTTAAATTATGCAGTATTCTTTAAAACAGTTTCTGTAGTTTCTGGTTTGAGGCTTGAGGCTGAAAATGGAGTTTTAAAAAGAAAACAAGGCATATGATGAATGCCATTTGGGGCAACATAAAAACTCTTAGTTAAGTGTTAGTTTTCAGCAACCAGAATCTTTCACTCCTCCAACCTCCTCTTTATTGTTATCATGAGTGTTGTTATTGTTATGCTTAGTGTTTCGCTATGTGCGATATGATGGGTCACAAAAAAAAATAAAATTTGATAGCTCAACCTGTTAATAAGCTATTAACTGTCAATACCATTGACAGTATTTGCATCATTCAAGCAATCTCAGTTGTATGCGTTGACTACAATAACCGGCCTCCTTTAAATATGGAATTTCTCCAGAAATGCTACATGTAAAGACACTCTAATGATACTCATTTAGCCATTAGATTAGAAGTGCTCCTTGAAAGTAGTTACGAACTGCATGCTGGCAGCACTCCCGTTAAGAACTCCCCCAGTAGCCGTTGACATGATAGCCCACACTGACTACCGTTTATCACAACGATGATCTGTGATTAAAGCTCTCTGGGCATGAATTGACTCTACGGTGCCTTAACAGCCATGAAGGGGATATTTAAGTGATGTATTCCTCTGTGATAATGTGATAAAGACCTCTACATAATATTTTAGGCCATGAGCAACACACTGAAAAATACATTTTTTTTTTGCATGTTATCTCCATATAAATTTGAATAGATTTTTCATTGGTTTTCAGTGAAGAAAATGGAGAAAACACAAGTCATTACTTTCAAACATGTAATTATTTTGGCATAATCACTATGGATTAGTGTTTACTCAGACCTCTCAAGATGGGTAAAGCTAAATTTGTTACTCTGATTCTAAGACTAAAGCAGAAGTTAAAGGCATGAAACCTGTTTGCACTGATCCTGAGGTCAGGATAGGAGGAAGTAGGTTTAAATTGTAGCACAGTATTATTAGATCATGTGAGAGACTTCCTTTACTGTAAAGAAAATTGGACTCAGACATTGGATTCAATGACAGCTGGAAGAAGGAACCTGAGAAATTAGTATAACTGCATCTTGAAGGTCTCTACAATTACTTTAGGCTTTTATTTTCTGCAATGCGACTGCCAAGTCCTACTAGAATTTAAGTCCAGAATTTAAGGATGGCATCTAGAATGCAGGGAACAAAGTCCTCCTTAAATTTGGTATCACTGTCAAAGTCAGTACATCAGGCCAGTGAATGTTTAGACTGATTCAGAATAGTTGTATAGGTCTTGCCAAATAAACTCTTAGCCAATACCTATATATGGATCATTTGGAAGCCTAATTAAAATCCAGATTCCTGGTCCGAACTTCAGAAATGCTGGTTCAATAGTTCAGCCATGTCAATTAGAAATGTCCATTTTATTTCTTTTTCCCCAGTTTTACTGAGACATAATTGAAATTTAACATTGTATTAGTTTAAGTCATACGATATAATGATTTGATATATGTGTATATTGCAAAATGATTACCACAATAAATGTAGTTACAATCTATCACCTCATATAGCTACAATTTTTTTTTCTTGTGATGAGACCTCTTAAGATCTACTCTTAGCAACTTTCAAATATACATTATTGTTAACTATAGTCACCATGTTGTATATTACATCCCCAGGACTTATCTTATACAGTTAACCCTTGAACAACATGGATTTGAACTGCACGAGTCCACTTATACATGGATATTTTTCAATAGTAAATGCCAACTACAAATTACACATGTATTAACTCCTGCATTGCTCAAGGGTCAATTGTAAAACGGAAGCTTATACCTTTTGACCACCTTCACTCATTTCTGCCATCCTCCACCCTATGCCTCTGCCAACCACCAATCTGTTCTCTTTTTCTAAAAAAAAAATTTTTTTTCAGATTCCATGTAAGTGAGGTCATACAGTATTTGTCTATCTGGCTTATTACATTTAGCATGATGCCCATGCCCTCAAAGTCCATCCATGTTGTTATAAATGGCTGAATTTTAAGGTTGAATAATATTGTGTGTGTGTGTTACCTTCCAATCTCTCTCTCACACACACACACACACACACACACACACACACACACACACACACACATGACCCTCCGACCTTCATTTCACCATTTGCTAAGATGGCAAATACATCTGTGTATGAGACGCGTTTGACAGGCATCGCAGTCAGCATTACCATTATCAACATCATATACATGAATCCTATTTATATTAGATTGACTGTAAGTAACTACAGCCCCTAGAGTTTGCTTCATGGAAAGTAAAGGGTCGTTTGTTTTATCTATTATCTATTATAAATGTATTTATTTATTTATATAGAGCCAAAGGCTACCCATGCAGGTATGCTTCAAGAACTGTTATCTAAAGTAAGTGAGACAGAGAAACACAAATATCATATGATATCACTTACATGTGGAATCTAAAAAATGTTACAAATGAATTTATTTACAGAACAGAAACAAACATAGAAAACTTACGCTTATTACCAAAGGGGAAGGAGGGAGGCCTAAATTAGGAGCTTAGGATTAACAGATACACACTACTATAAATAAAATAGATAAACAACAAGGTCCTACTGTATAGCACAGGGAACTGTATTCAATATCTTTTAATAATCTATATTGGAAAAGAATCTATAAAAAGAACAGAGAGAGAGAGAGATAACTGAATCACTTTGCTGTACACCAGAAACTAACACAACATTGTAAACCAACTATACTTCAAGAAAAAATTTTAAAAAGAACTGTTATCTGAAAGTGGAGGACTGTAGAGGTTTTCCAACACCCTCTCTGAAACTCTCATCTTTGTGTTTTTCTCTGGGCTGCTCTATTCTTTCCCCTGTACAGGCCAGCTTCTTCTGTTTCACCCACCCACATACAGAAAATATATCCTTTGATCATATTTTCTTTTACATAGAGTCCCCCTAAAGAAAGAGACAGAATTCTTCTTGTCAGTCAAATTCCAAATGCCAAAGAAAAAACTCTGAACTTCAATTGACTCATTGGGTTGTGGAGACACACGTTAGGACGTAGCTGCTAACAGCCCATCCCTATATATCTGGTTCCTTCCTTGGATTGAAGAGAAGAGCAAAGTTATTTCTGAGCTGGAGGAGGAACCAATAATTATCCACCATACTGCCGCGGAAAAGCACCATGCTAAGTGCTGAGAGGAATATAAAACTTATAAGAAACCTTTATTTCCAGGATGTCTAGAAGGCAAAGTTATATACCCTGTCCCCCACCCCCCAAAAATACTAAGAAGACCATCTAGAAGCTAATCCTAAGTACTAATGCAATGTTGTTGGGATTCAGTAAAGGTCAGAGTGAGATGAAGAACCGGGAAAGGTACTGAAGAAAAGGTAGTGCTGAGAATATAACTAGGACGAACAGGAGGTAGGAGCATTTTGTCAGGGGGACAATGTACTTCAGGTATATTATAGATTTTATACCTTTATTTTCTACATTGAGAAAATAATCCCCTTTTTAAACATAGTTACAACAGCAAATTTTCTTCCAAGTTCCTAACAGCTGACTTATAAATTACTTTTTGGACCACAATCCATCCTGCCATGGCAGTTACATAGACATGAATAGTTATCAAACATCTAGTTTCAAATCTGTCATCACTAGGTCTTTTTAGTGGTATTATCTTAAATATATATATATATATATATATATATATAAACTACTACTATATCCAGTATCTTGTAATAAACTATAATGGAAAGGAATCTGAAAAAGAATATATATATTCTTTGCTGTACACCAGGAAAACTAACACTAACGCAATTGAAGTAATTAATACTTCAATTACATAAATAAAATAAAATAAAACTCAACTACTCTGAAGATCAGTTTTTTTGTTGCAATCGGAGAAGGGCGAGAAGCTGTGGTTCACAGAAGGCCTATCAGAAGGATACCTTTGACCTATTTTGTTCCCACCACAAAGTCCGGTCCCAGTGTCTTTGCTGCCATCTGTGGGAGGTGTATTACCTTTAATCTCAGCACCCATGTGTCTCCAGCATTTAGCATCCTAATGTGCTGAGAGTTTCTTCCTGTACTCATGGCAACGCTCTCACATCTCCAGTCTGTACAGTCGATAGTGAGTCTCTTATCTGAAACATTCCAGATAACAGTGCCCTGTCTTTCCATTTTAATGACAGCATGTATGTGGCACCTTTGTCTAATAAGCTAAAATCTTCACAATACTGGTGAGACAGGTAAAGGAAAAAGATGTATTACTTCCTCATGAATAATGAAATGTATCAAGACAGTGCTAAGATATATAGAGACATTAAAAAACATTGCTTCGATCCTATTTTTAAATGATTAGAGCTGGAACAGACCTCAGAGATCATGTAGTTTAACCTTCTCATCTTAGAGGTAGGGAACAAGAGATTGAGAAAGGAGCGACTTGCTCAAGATCACACACCTAGTATGTGGCTGAACCAAGTCACAAATTCACGCCTTCTTGTTCTTAGAAGAACACCGTACCTTAACTCACCTGCTCTAGACACCAAAATATTTTACTGTTTGTTACTTACTATGTGTTGATTATAGAGTCCAGAAACCTAAGTCTTCAACTAGATCAATATTTATACTAAAAATTTTTGTGAAAGTGTCATAGTAACCAATTTGCGTTGCATGATTATCCCTGGGAAAACCAGTAGTTTTTCTATGACATGCTAAGGACACATTTCTTTTCTCCATAGACGGTTTCTTCATTCCCAGTGGTAAACGTTATATTTCTCTATAGAGGGACAAATTGTCTGTCATCAAAGCAATGACCACAAAAGAAAACATTTCTATTTTCCCTAGAAAAAGGCTCTTCATGTATCGGGCCACGTATGTGTGCCAGAGTGCATTCATAGGCAGAAAGCCTTCACTGCTCATGTTTTATAAACCTCCAAGCATTCATAAGGCAAAATTACTTGTCATATCTGCTTTCAACTAATTTATAATTTATGTGTAAACTCATGACAATGGACATGCATTAGAGCATCACAGAGATGCAAACAAGAAACCAAACACACACACACGCACACCCCTCTGACTTTTTGGCTAGCTTTTGATGCACTGAATTTTTCTTCAAAGTGGCTCCTCTGTCTTTCTGAAGTAAGAAAGTGGTGGCTGACAGAGATCTATTTTCATCTTTTATGCGGAGTTGACGAGTGGAATTGACCAGGGAAAAGCCTCCATTTGTAAATATTTTTTGACACGAGTCACAAGAGTTTTTTTTTTTTTTTTAGTTTTGAACAAATTATGGTGGTTTGTCTAATAGATGAAAAAAATGAATGATTTTATGAAATAAAAAGTAATAACAACCTTTTCATACCTGGGTTAGATAAACCAAGTTCAACTTCCTTCCTTCAGGGGGGATGAACAGCAAAATTTACTATTCCAAAGTGGAACATCCTGATACTGTAGCAATGGGGGTGAGAGTAGGGGAGTCATTATCTACTTTCCTAAGAACATAGCAGTTTGCCTGCTTCAGATTGGGTCCAAACCCCTCTGCATGCCACTCAGGGCCTTGTACTCATTGAGCTAACAGTGCGGGTAGTATGGCACAGTGGCTAAGAACGCAGGCCTTTGAGTCAGGCTGTTTGGCTCAAGCTGTGTGACCTTAAGCAAATAACTGAACCTCTCTGTATTTTACTTTATCTCTAAAATGGAAGTAATCATAGTACCTACCTCATAGGTAACTAAAAATAAATTAATACATAAGAACTGTTCAGCAGAGTCCCTAAGTGCTCAGTAGTCTGAGTAGGTACTATTTCATCAAATAAATGCCATCAATTTTAAGATGCACATTAATTTCAGAGATGTTAAAATGTGAAAAAAATAAATGTCTTTGAATCAATGAAACCCTGGCCTCTTCCCATCCCTGTCATTGGTCAGACCCCTAGGGCTTTGCTGAACTCAGTTAAAAAAAAAAAAAAAAAAGAAAGTCAAAGAAGAAAAAAAGAAAACTTGCTAGTTTAAACCAGCGCAATTAGCACTAGGTTGCCCTTTCTTTTATTCTACTCATTTCCTGTGTTTGAATATAAGCTTCTCCTGGTCAGGTGTTATGCCTTCTCTGTATGCTGTTGACCACATGGCCACAAGCTCACCACTGGGCCTTCAGCAGATGATTCACCAAAGTGTGTGTCTGGATTGATTTCTAACTAAATTTACAGTTCATGGAAACTCTTTGTTGTGCTCCAAATTGCTAGTAGGAACAACAGTAGTGAACAGAACAGTGTCTTTCTGTAAAAAGAGCTGCTCTTCTCATCCCCACCTGATTTATCAGCAGTTGAAGCCTTATTTTCAGACCCGTTTCTCTCAGAAAATAGACTGTTATTATCTTTAGACAGTACAGAAGTGAATGCATTTTAATGCAGACCCCTCAAATTTAACTCAAACGTACCTACTGATTAAACTCCCAGTACGGTTTTTAGAGTAAAGATGGGCCTGCCAGCTGGCAGTCTGAGAAGATGCTTTCTTTGTTCGTAGCTAAGGCCGGCCTCATCAAGTAAGATAGAAAGTCACAGAGAGTCCATTCCCGGCTGGCTGCCATTCTGCATCTTGTAAACAAATCTAGCAGCACACAAAGACACAGCAGCTCACCTTAGAAGTAATGTTGCATCCAAAACCAGGGTGTGTGTGTGTGTGTGTGTATAGTCTTCTATTCTTTCTGCACTTCTGTGGCTGTGAGAACTCAAACTGCAATCAAATTCTCAAGTTTCAAAGCTTATTTTTATTTAAACTTCTTTAATGTTCTTAGACCCACTTTTTAAAAACCTCAAACATTTTCCTTGCCAAGGTTAAACTCCATATCTTTTATACTTGAGCTTTTTATTTTTTCTTCTGGGAGGCAAAGCGGCATCTTGGGGGAATCTCATGTAACTTTAGTTTTCTGTTTCTCAATCCTTGTTCTCACACAAGTTTGCCATAACTAATTGGCCCTTAACCATCACTGGACATTGTCCAAATTGTCTTTCCACCTGCTCCCATGTGGAGCCCAAGGCTCTCAGGAAACAATTAATCCTGAAGTGTCTCTAGTTCCAAAGCAAGCTTTCAACTTCAAAGAGAGGATAGCAAGAACTAAAAAAGAGACCACTTTTTGAGTTTTGTTTCGATTTTAAAATGAAGTTGGGGTTTTAGGGCCAGAGTGATAAGTGTGCACTTAGAGGGTTACGATAGCAGAAGCGGGAACAAGCTTTGAAGTCAGGGAAAACAAGGTTCATATTTTGACTCTGCCAATTAGTAGCTGTGCTGCTTGACCCTGAACCAGTTACTGCACCTCTCGTGGCCTTGGCTCTCTCTTATTTAAGATTAGAATATTAGTATCTACTCGTAAGGTTGTTAGGAAGATGAATATATGTTAGGCACCTGGCCTCTTGCCTTTCTGCTTCTTTACGAAGCAAGCATGCAGTAAACAGAAGTGGCCCACGATGTTGTGAACTTTAATACTCACGACCTACCTATTAGTCACTGAATAGCACTGAATTTGTTTCACTGCTCATTTTATCTGCTATAATATTCCCTTCTTCTGCCGCCAAAAAGAAGCTCTATGAAAGCAATTAGGAGAAGGTGAGCGGTGATGAAGACAGAGTATGGCTATGATGTCTGCAAAGTTCTTTTCACATTTCATACGTAATGGAATTTCTGGAAATTAAATCCACATTAAGTATCCAGAAAGATTCAATTTCACTGATGAGTAGAACCTGTCCTCCTGTCTCTGCCATGAATTTGAATGCCACTAGACAAGCTGTTTAACTCCCCCATCTCAGTTTCCTTCTTTATAAAAGGAGCAGTTTGAATGCCTTTGTCTATTTGACAAACATTACTGCAAAATAAAAAATGATCAAGAAATAAGCTCTGCCATGGATGAGTCCATAGTCCCCGAGGAAAAACAGAAAAGGAACCAGTAATTATAAAGCATAGTGGGTGGTGCTGGGAGGAGGGAGCTTAGGAAGGGGCAAGTACTGAGGTGAGGCTTTCCCGAGAGCATCTGAGTTGAAAAGTCACTGAAGTTTGCTAGAAAAGGAAGACCTCAGGCCGAGGGAGATGTACATGCAGAGTCATGGACATGAGAAGAGGCCTGACTTATTTGGGGGACCCCGATGTGTTCGGTACCGGTCACTGCAATGTCAGGGTGCTGCTGCAGAGAGGTGAGGTGGGAGAGGTGATTCCATCCTTGAAAGGCCATGCCAGCATGCTGAGGGGTCTGCACCAGGTGATCTCAAAAGTATGCTCAAGTCATGGGAATGATTTCCTGCCTCTGACCCTAAAGATGCAAACACCCCGGGGAAAAAATAAGTGCATCTGGGTTTATATCACTTTTGAGTATGGCTTTTGGGTAGAATTTTAACAATGCTGCAGGAAAGGATTGGAGCAAGGGATGTCCTTTCTTTCTCTCTCTCTCTCTTTCTCACTCTCTTTCTCTCTTTCTTTCTTTCTCTAAGTGGTAGTGGCACTATTATTCGCCATGGTTTTTCTACTGTGGTTGAACAGGTTGTCGTTCTATTTGAAAAACAGTTGTGGAGCACACCACCATGTTGGAGAGTGATAAAAGCATTAAGACATTACATGAACATGAACCTGTGGATTTAGCAATGCCTTGGGAAACATTAGTCTTTTAGCCATCACAGATGCGGCAATTGGAATATTTGGCTTTTAACTGACAAGTTCATGTATACAGCATAATGAGAACTGCATTATTTCTCAGTTGCTGCGTAAGTCTCCTTAATGGTGGGTATTTATCCGTCGTCCAAACTCCAGCCACAGGCTCACGGAGATCCTTGAGTTAGTTCATTCTTCTTTCTCTCTTCTCTTCACCCTCCCCTCCCTCCTCTCTCTCACTCTCCCCCTCTCCCTGTCCCCCAACCCTCCGCTCTGCCAGTTTTGCAGAATATTTCTTTATACCTTCTTCCATGGTATTAAGCTGCACAACATTTTAATATTATGATAATATTATCTAGCCTTTCTATAGGGCTTCACTGTCTAAAAAGTGCTTTCAAGGATAATGATAACATTTGTGTAGCAGTTACCACATCACTCTTCACAATACATTACATATATTAACTCATTCAGTCTTTCCACATAGGTACTATTAGTAGTCCCGTTTTACAGAAGAGGGTACTGACCTGAACTACAGGAAAGTTAAACACCCTGTCCAACTTGTCACATAGCTAGTAAGTGGCAGAGCTTGGAAATGAACCTACATGGCTTGGTGGCGGGGTGATATACGGACCACAATAAATAGTTCCCTCTGATGGTTGATTTCCTTCCACAACAGTTTTCATTATGGTCTTAAAATAAAACAAATTATATGTCATTTCTATTAAACTACTTGTTTCTTCTGATCCAAAATAAGGCACATTGACCCATATTTCTGATTGGTATAATTATATTATTTTTGTTTTTCAATATCATGGACAGTCTTTGAACAACAACAGCAAAAAAGGACTTGGTTTGCTTTGGATAAGAAACCTCATACCAGCCTCCCTCTTTGTGTTCTTATTCCTATTTTATTAAAAATTAGAAAGTTTGAAGATGAAGAGTTATCGTTTATCCCTGAAAATGCAGAGCTAGCACTCCAACTTGAACCTTGTTGAACAGAGAATGCTATATCCAGTAAGTTGGACTAGAAATCATCAACTGACCAACTTGACTCTGTAACTTTTCCCATGTAATAGTGACTGCATTTGTCTTCCAATCTTGACCAATTCACTAGGCAAATAAAGTGAAGAGAGGAAGCAGAAATGACTGTTTGAAGGATTGGAAGGTATAAAGAAAGACCCAGTCTTAACTCTCAGAGAAGACAGTAGGTATTGATTTGCTTCTTGTCTTGACATTTTAAACTGCAGAAGAGTCTACTTACTTCTTAAATCCTGAAGATTAAAAAAAAAAGTGAAGAAATACGCTAGCAAAATGTTCTCTTCTTCGTCTATCACCAGTTCAATTCCAGCTTCATTTAGATAAAACCCATGATGAAAGGAAAACTTGTTCACTACAGTAAATTAAGCTTCATAAGTCTATTAAAATGATGTAAAGTGACATTTACCCTTAAGATTTTTAAAACATTCTTCCATATATGCAAAATCTTTTAAGTTTCTGCAATTTAATTTTTTATAGGAGCTGCTGAATGATTAAAAAGATAGAAGCTGTTACTTCACAATCAGAAGTTTGCCCTATTTCAAGACGGCAAAGTGTACAAACGCATTGCCTACGTATATGTATTTCCATTCACTTCAGGGTTTATTGTTACTGTTTTGTTTGTTTTAGCTCCAACTTTTGTTTCTGCTAAAGTGAACAGTATGTCAAGTGGCCTGTAAGTTAAAGAGCTGGATTGATGCGGCAGAAGCTTGGCATCAGATCGATGATTGCACTGAGTGACCTTTTTAGATTCTCCCTAACCCTAGAATTCTGTTTCTCTGATTGGTATAAAATATGATTAAAAGTAGATATTATATAGAGGAGGTTCTGATGCCAGGTTTCCCTTTTGGTTTTTTTGTTTCTCATTGTGGTCATGCCCCACCCCCACCCTGCAGGCTAAGGTCAAATCTTTTCTATCCGTGTTCTGTAACTCAGAGTGCAGGCATGGCTGAAGTGATTGAGAAACCGTAATGAGTATAGTTAATGAACAGTGAAATGCTTCCTCCCTTGTATTAAGAGCAGTTAGGGTACCGCATTCGCGATGGTAGAAGAACTTGGTCTCTTTCCCCACCCCCCCCCACCCCCCACCAAGGTAATTAATTGACCTCCTGGTCATCAGTTGAGACATGAGGAGAATAAAAGTTTCTGCCTGAGCGTTGGAGTTGGTGGATGTTGCTGTGCAGCTGGGCATTGACTTCCCTTTTTGTTTCTTTTCTATTCCTTCCATATTGATCCTTCGTGTCACAGCTCAAGGAGCCTCCCATTACCTTAAAAAGCAAAACAAAACACTGTCCGAAAGTTTCAGAAGTTTGAATCTAGTGTCATGAAGTTTCCACTGGGAATTATATTTGAGGATTTTCAAAATCTTCTAATCTAGTCTACCTCTGTTGTTTTACTCAAGAGATGACATTTTCCTGGAGGTTAAGAGACAGACATGGCTGAAGCCACTCAGCCAGTTTCTCATCTAACATTATATATAACAGCTGATGTTTTCTGGTAGACTCCCTAAATAAAAACACACAAGTAAATAGAAATATTCTCAAAATAAAACTGTAGTAATACATGTTAAAGTCAGGTTAACTTGAAACAACAAAGAAGTTTTGCTGTCTATATGAGAACCCAAATTATAAAAAGAACTAGACATTTAGGTAGCTATCAAGGTTTGCAATAAAAGAGGTGACTTTTATTTATTGAAATAAGATGGTTTTAGGCCAAAAGGAAATTTATGTGATATATTTTGTATATTTTTCTTCATTATTTTGAGATAGAATTCATGTGTTTAAAGTACAGCATTTTAAAAAAAGTGTACACTTCACTGGATATACTTTATATTTGAATATTAAATGGATATATTATCAAGAATCAAGGAGACCACTAGGCTTTTTTCCCCTACATTTTTATGAAGATTTATGCTTCTTTGGTTTGCAACACATTTAAACACCTGACAGAGGGAGCTCTTGGCTCTGTGGAGTTGTTTGCAAATGCTAGGGTCAGAGTCTGGGGAAAGCTTGAGTAAAAGACCAATATTAAGGTGAGACAGGTGGCTGGCACTGTGTATGTGGCAAGTTGATTTACTCTTCGCTGTGCTTGAATCCATGATATAGCAAGGGATCACAGTCTTTATTGTTTTACGGTGTGTTTTCCACTAAAATCGAGCTTTTTCAGGGCAGGGAATGTATCATATTTATTGGGGTATCCCTGGGACTAGCAGGTAATATTGGGGTATTTACCTGTGACTAGCATGATGAATGTTACTGGAATGAATGTAGGAATAAGTGTAAAAAATGAAGCTGGAACATGGTATGCTCTTCACATCTCCCTTTTCCCAAGCATAGTCACACAATATCAAGATGGACATCATTTATCAAATCATGAATAGAGATGCTTCATTAGGTTATAATATTACTGTACTGCAGCATAGGTCCTATGGGAACAGAGGGGCGGCAACCTCATGGGCAATGGTCTTCTATCTAGGTGGAGAATCAAGCTTTGGCTTCCTTGATGGACCTCCCTTGGGCAATATAGTAGTAGGACAGTGCAGGAGATCAAGGTTATCTGACAGGGATTCTGCACAGATAGGGAAGCCATTCATTCCTGTGCCTGACCTAAAGCAGCAGCAGAATGCTGGTTGCAGAACTCACTTTTCCTATTCTCTATGTCTATAAAGAAAACTGATCTGTAGTATTCATATCTCCAGGCCAACTCTGGGCAGGGAAATCATCTTTGCTCAAAGCTAAAAATCTGCCAGCAAGTTTCACAAAGACTAGTAGTTTCAGTATTTATCTCTCTATAGTTTTATCATAAACATATTTGCATGAAAAGAACATGTCTGTTTTCTTAAGACTTCATCTGTTCTTGCTACTCATTTGCTCTTGAAAAGGGATATAATCTTTTGTTTTTGATCTATAATCATTCCCACAGCAAACAATCGTGATGCCACAAACCGAGGATTATAGTTTTCCTTAGAGAATAAACAAATGAACTCTGTGAAACAAAGCTGCTCATTTCTTCCAAATATCCCTGAGAGCAATGGAAGACAAATTCTAAAAATATTGGCTACCTCTAAAAAATATTTCCAAACACATGAATGCCCATTCCTTTAGAGGTCTGTTTCCTCTTCTAGCTTTATATTCAGTTCATCTTATACTACAGACATTTACTGAGTTCTTACTATGTACCAGGTACTTTGCTAAGCTCAGGGGATACAAAAATGAATACTACATAATCCTTGTCCTTGAATTTTGAGCGTAAAGTTTCCTTCAGTTTTTTAGCCAAACTTTAGGCAATAGCTACAATAACTGGATTTTGTCAGGATTCCAATAACATGCAGCTATGAGTTTTACTCCAATGTATAGGACTTGGATTTTTGTCTATTTTTGTTTTGGGGTTTATTTTTTAACATCTTATTGGAGTTTAATTGCTTTACCATGTTGTGTTAGTTTCTGCTATATAACAAAGTTAATCAGCTATACATATACATAAATCCCCATATCTCCTACCTCTTGCGTCTCCCTCCCACCCTCCCTATCCCACCCCTCTAGGTGGTCACAAAGCACCGAGCTGATCTCCCTGTGCTACGTGGCTGCTTCCCACTACCTATCTGTTTTACATTTGGTAGTGAATATATGTCCATGCCACTGTCTCACTTAGTCCCAGCTTACCCTTCCCCTCCCTGTGTCCTCAAGTCCATTCTCTACGTCTGCGTCTTTATTCTTGTCCTGCCCCTAGATTCTTCAGAACTTTTTTTTTTTTTTAGATTCCACATATATGTGTTAGCATAGGGTATTTGTTTTTCTCTTTCTGACTTACTTCACTCTGTATGACAGTCTCTAGGTCCATCCACCTCAGTACAAATAACTCAATTTCATTTCTTTTTATGGCTGAGTAATATTCCATTTATATATGTGCCACATCTTTATCCATTTGTCTGTTGATGGACACTTAGATTGCTTCCATGTCCTGGCTTTTGTAAATAGAGCTGCAATGAACATTGTGGTACATGACTCTTTTTGAATTATGGTTTTCTTAGGGTATATATGCCCAGTTGTGGGATTGCTGGGTCATATGGTAGTTCTATTTTTAGTTTTTTAAGGAACCTCCATACTGTTCTCCATAGTGGCCATATCAATTTACATCCCTATCAAACTACCAATGGCATTTTTCACAGAACTAGAACAAAAAATTTCACAATTTGTATGGAAACACAAAAGACCCCGAGTAGCCAAAGCAATCTTGAGAAGGAAAAGCAGATCTGGAGGAATCAGGCTCCCGGACTTCAGACTATACTACAAAGCTACAGTAATCAAGACAGTATGGTACTGGCACAAAAACAGAAATATAGATCAATGGAACAGGATAGAAAGACCACAGATAAACCCACGCACACATGGTCACCTTATCTTTGATAAAGGAGGCAAGAATATACAATGGAGAAAAGACAGCCTGTTCAATAAGTGGTGCTGGGAAAACTGGACAGCTACATGTAAAAGAATGAAATTAGAACACTCCGTAACACTATACACAAAAATAAACTCAAAACAGATTAAAGACCTAAATGTAAGACCAGACACTAAAACTCTTAGAGGAAAGCATAGGCATAACATTCTATGTCTATATTTGTTATAACCACCATTTGAGGAGTGATGGGATTTTTTTGGTTTTCTAACATTCAATAAATTCAGGGATTTAGAAATCCAGTTAGAGTCCTAGCAGCTATCTAAAACCTATTCTTCAAAGCCTGTATTTGCTAATTCCTTGGGCTGAAAAATAAATCCTTTAAACTCTTAGGTTTGTGGACCCATTTTAGAGAAAACATATTTCTTTTTCTCATATTCTGTTACTTGAATGTATTTAAATAAGATTAAGGAACAGAATTTGTTCTTTAGTATGTTTCTGTGACAGAATTTTTAATGTTTCTTTAAGCAATAGGAACGATTATCAAACATAGTGTTTTGTTATCATTTTAACCAAAATTCCTTAAAGGGATGAAATACATACCTCCAGGAAGTAGTATGAGATACTAAAGTATCATATAAATTTCTTTTTACTTCCCTTATTATAAAGCCTACTTGTATTTTAAATATTTGTATTGTAAAAGAGGGTATATCTATTAGAACACATCCTTTATGTTTGTTACTTTACCCTTATTGCTATTTATAAGATTGTTTAGGCTCTTTGTATTTTGTTTGCTATCTTGCTAAATTATCAAAGCATACGCTCAAATTGGAGTAAATAAGATTTATGCTGTGTAATAAAAAGCAGAGTCTATAATATTTTTTCTTAATAAACAATAGATATTTTAAATAAACATATATAATTATTTTTCTTTTCAAGAATAAAGCTATGTTTACATTTATTGAATAGCTTGATTGATAATACTTTCAATTTTGAAAAAATGGAGTTGTTTTTACAATAACATTACTTCTAAATAGACGTATATATATCCCCTAGAAAGGGTATATCTATTCAACTTTTTCCAACATTGGATAGGAAAAGGGATATTTTTATTCCTCTAACGTACCATGGGCCTTGTTTAAATTGTGCAATTTTATGAACCATAGCTTATCCAGTGGGTTATTTTCACTAGTCTTGATAATCAATATAGATTGCTGTAAGGTCAATGGATTTACAGCTTTCAGCTTTGATGGGGAAGATAATCTCAAGAAGGCATCAGCCTGTTACTTTCAGGTTCAAAATCTTTGTATATATTTTTAAGACTCAGCATTATAAATCAGGATGAAAGTGTAATTACAAAAGAACTGAGTTTCCCAATTTCAAAAGACTTTCACAGCAATAGAGACAAAAATCTAAAATTGTTAAAATTATATCAATATATTTTACTTGCACCTGTCCTGGGCTATCCATTTTATAGACTACAAAGATAAATAGTAAATTATATTTCATTCAGGAACTTATAGAAGAGTTGGAGAACTAAGGAAATATTACATGAAAAAGTAATTTATAATAATGAATTTAAACAACTTTAAAAGAAGCAAGGCTAAACGTAACTAATTGTCAAACGAATGGGCCGCAGTGTAATGTATGGTGATGGTGCATGTGAAAGTACACGGGAGAGATCTCCAGGCAGGCAGGGATTAGAATCATGGGATTTAAGCTGCACCTTGCAAAAAAGGTAGGATTTTAAAAAAAAACAAAAAACCGGAAATGATAACAAAACTTCTCTCCAGACAAGAAGTATTCCAATATTAAAGAGTCAGAATTGAGAACCTCTGACAAAGACAGAGAAAAATGGAGCCAAGGGCTGGAATTTTGGGCCATTCACCAGGACAGATTTTAACCAACTCAACATTTTTATTGAGGTGGCACACGCACTGAGGAACACAACATGGCAATCCTTTACTCTAAAGAACTTTAAGTCAGTACAGGAACCAAGACAGTGTAAGATAATTATGAGACAAATGTAGAAACGGTGCTATAGGCATTCAAAAACTAATCATCCTAAGAATTCAATAAGCCATTTCAAAAAGAACTCCAGCTAGTCTTTAGAGTGTCAATGTTCACACACCTATGTGTTTGGATTACAGTTATTGTTTCTACTTTTGTCTTCGCACACATAATTGTGAGCTTTCTATCCTGTTTTGTTTAATGTCCACTGCATCCCCTTAGTATAAATATGCCTCTTTTACTGACAACCTACATTTTGAGCATGGAGTTGTCTCTCTCACAATAGTTAACAGAATACTTGAGATGAGGATGGTAATATAGGATGACAACTGCCATAATGTTCTTGTGTCCAGATCCAGTAAACTATGGTTACGTGGTAAAGCAACCCAGTTCTTTGTAATGACAGATTTACTGAAGACAAGCCTATGGAAGGATTGTACTAGAAATCCTGTTAAAGTGCCATCTATTAAACCATTAGAATAGTCATTAAAACTATTAATGCAGACTTGCTATTCATGAGTTATTGGTCTCTCATCACTCTCAGTTGTCTCTGCCAATACTATTCTATCCTTTGCTCCATTGTGGCTATTCAGTTCCAAGGAATGAAAGTATATCAGCTTTCTCTCTTTCCTGCAGAATTTATGGGGTTGTGTGTGTGTGTGTGTGTGTGTGTGTGTGCATGTGTGTGTCGGGGGAGGGGGGCAGTGTATGTGAGGGAGAGGAAGAGATAGAGGGAGAAGGGGCATGGTTGACAGGGTGGAAATTGAAACCCTGTGTCTATATGTTCTTAACTATATAGGGTAAAGATTTAAGACTTCTTTTAAATTTGATAAGAATTGCGTTAAAATCAAATAATATAGAAAGCTATAGCTTCCTTTTCCACGTTCAGAAAAATTTGGAAGTGAAAAGTACTGTGGGAATTATGTATCGTTAAACCAAAGTGAAAGATATATCTGGTGTTCAATCTATTTTCTTTAATATCCATAGTTTTGAAATAAGCAACTCAACTTTATGATAGTAAATTTAAAGTCATAATTTATATATATGCATTAGAGTGTAGTAGTTAAGAGCGCAGACTTCAAAGTCAGGAAACTGATTCACATCCCAGCTCCAGTTTTTTATGGACTACCAGGGGGATGGAAAGTGTCTTAACTCCTTTAAGCCTCCATTTCTTTATTCATAATACAGACATAACAGTATCTACCTAAATTTGTTTTAAGAATTATGTGAGATTCAGTGCATAATGATGATGCTACCATCATCATCATCATCATCAAAATCAGAAGTACTTTAACCTGATTACTTCTCAGTACCACTCTTTGATGAGGTTAGAGGGAGATAATCGAGTCTTGTGTTGGCCCTTTCAATGTTTTTTCTTGTTCATAAATCTACACTGAGCTTTATCTCCATAGATGGCCATAGAAGCCAGTTGAAAAACTTGACATGGATTTCTCAAAATACCCTCCAGAGTGTTGAGTCCTATAATCTGCCTGCTTTGCCTCTAACCATAAGAGGAAGTAAAATGTGCAGTTGTGAAGAGTGTCCTTCAACCCCCTTTTCCTCCCATTTTGGACATAGTACAATGTTTACAAAATGAAAAATTAAAGAACAAGATAGCAAAATATTAAAATAATTATTGTTAAATGATAAACTGAGATATATTTAAAATTATGAAGAGTTTGCTTGAGCAAAAGTTTATTCAAATAGGGCAGCACCAAACACAAAGTGGTTAGGAACACTCTGCAGACAGCAGCTGGGAAGAGACATATAGAGAAAGTGTGGAAGCAAAGTAAGGAAATTACTGATTGGCTAGAGTTTAAAGCCTAGTTGGCTGTGTGTGATTGGTTGTCCTTAGCATTTTGCTTTCATAACCTTGAAGCATTTAGAGGCTTAGATTTTGGTTTGCTAATGTAGACTGCCATTGCATTAGAGCCACCTCAATCTAATGGCCTCCCTGTTTAATTAATTTAACATTATCAATCCCCACATCCCAGAGATAAGATGTATAACATTCTAGGTTTTTATATTGATTTATGTATCTATATCTGCAGTATGTGTATATAAATGTATATATTTTAATAATAGTTCTGTTTTATAGTTTTTTTTTAACTTAACAGTAAAAGTGGACATCTTTATGTCAGTAGATATAGAACAATTTCAAGTTTCATACCTTTTTAAATACTATAATTAAACATTAATTTTAAACAGTAATTAAACAGTCTTATATTAAATTTCCTATTTTTTTCATTGTCGTAAATGACTCTACAATGACTGTCCTATGCATTTGTCTAGTAAACACGTTTTTCACTTTCAAGGCATTTAGGCAAAGTTTAGTGCCTGATGGTATGTCTGAAGTCTAACCCTAGGAGATGATGAATCAGTGACCAGCTTAGTTTGAAGAATGAGCACAGTGAGATGAATGGGAGTCAGTTGGGGAAAACAAAGTGATCCCAAACTAAGCCTCCAGGTACCAAACTAAGCCTCCAGGTACCAAAAGGTACCATGAAAGTACCTTTTGATAAGGTCACTCTACTTCAGAACCTGATCCTTAGTTTTATAAACTTTTGAGTGGTAACTGATTTATGGGGACCTCACTTTCATTAGTTATGTGATCTTAATGGCTATGTCATAAAGCTGTGATGACTGGATGCTACCATCTTTCTGAGAGGACCAAACCATGGTCATCATCCTCTCTGATCCTCCATTTTCTATGTGTCTATGACTTACTTTCTCTATCCCTGATTGACATAGAATTTCTTTAAGTATGTTAATGCAGATATTTTGAAAAATATTTTAATATATGTTCTAATACTTTAGAACATATTATATTTGAAGACATATGTGATGGTGTAATTGTGTAATATTCAAGCAGTAGAATAAACCTATGGTTCCATTTACAGAGCATTAAGAAAAAGAAAGGAAGAAATTATAGCTAATTATACCTATTTTTCAATAATAATTTTAAAATATTATGAAGTATGTTAGACACAAAAGATTAAAGATTTATATGGAATGATGAGTATATAAAGTCAGTTCCTAACTTTGTTCTTTTCCTTCACAAGTGAATACACAGCCAACCAGTTTATGTACCATCACATTCCTCCCATCTACTGCCCTGCCCCAGAAGGAAAAGTTATGTATAATCTGAGTAGGCTAAATTGCTGGATTAGTAGAGAGCAGGATAAATGTGTATTAAGAATCACATGTTCTGTTCTCTCTTTTTTTTCTATCTTCTGTGCTGTTCCATAGGAAAGCTCAACAAGGGTGAATCATTGGGTCAGACCAGCCAGCTTCTCTCATTCTGGTTTTTATATCCCATTCTTACATCAGCAGAGTAGATAAGTGGAATAGGTGTTGTTCTGAAGAAATTGCTGTCTTTACTTTTCCCCACTCACCCCATGTGATAGAGTTTGTAATGTGAACTTAGTAAGTAGAACCTGCCATCTGTCTGTCTGTCTGTCTCTTACTCTCTTTCCATATATATGTATTCCCCTGGCTGTGATGGTTATGACACTATATCATGAAGCTCACCAAGACCCCAAGATATAGATGTGGATATGAAGAAGTTAGAGCCTGCTCTAACCTTATAATTTATTCCCCAAAGTGGACCACTATGAGAGTGAAAGATGGTCCTATTAATAATTAAACTGGGACAGCAGGTGTAAACTAGGATATAAGCCCCCCCCCAACTCCAACACGTCTTCATACTTAATTCAGTGGGTGGAAACATCTATAATTTCTTTTAGTGATAATTTTGTATCAGTTGTCTTAAACATTTTATTTCACTTACTACTTTTGAGTCTAAACAGATGTGCCAGCATTTACAAAGAATGGTGAGGAATAAACACATTCATCTTGTTAATTCAGTAACAAAAAAGTGCCCTTTTATTCATGGAAAAGAAAGGGTACCACTGTGAATTTTTAAGTTAAATGCTGAACATCAATTGCATTTAATAATTTTGTTTGTTACCTATAGACAGTTCTCTTCATAAACATTTTAATTACTTTCTACCAATTCAATCAACTTTATCTCTTTAATCAGAGCAGTTAATAAATTTCTAATACCATTTTCTTGCCCCAAACTGTCTAGAAAATTCTTAATTCCTTTTGCTTTTGCAAATAACATTAGAAATCCTAGTCTGTGAATTATATTTATAAAATGATTCTCCATGAAGCTGTAGCCTATAAGATCAACTATAATTTTGTCCGTCCCTTTTTTATTATTCACTTTAATTTGAAGCAGGCAATATACAGCTAAAACCTAAAACATTTGGATTAAAAGGTATCACCACCACCATCCCTCTAGAGCATTGCCTTTGGGAACTAGGAATAAATGTCTCTCTTCTTTTCTGCATTGAGTTATATCCAGGAAAATGTTGGGGCACATTAAAAATTAGAGTATAACTTTTAAAATTTGGGCTTTTAATTCTTTAGATCTTAAAACTGTACCTTCTTTTTTGAACTTTTATTTGAAAGAGGCACTCAAAAAATAATCTTCCAGAGTCACATATATCAAGTAAAATAGCTTATCTGCATAGTAGAGACCACATAGCTTTGTCCTACTGAGTTGAAAAAGAATCCAGTAGTGTGTTGTTGTTGCTGTTTTTGTCATTTTGAATCCATAGTAAATTAGGGTAAGTTAAATGTACATGTAGGTGTAAATGGTATCCTCAAGAAATTAACTCATCCTTAGTGCCAAGATATAAAAATGTTTATCAAAGGGCAGCCTGAAATATTTTCTCACCTAATATGGCTGAATGGCTTACTATGAGTATAGTTTGTCCTTTCTGCTTCTCTACATATCAATTCTAATAATGTAAATAAAGACGTTATTGAGGGCATTTTCTGTAAGCAATTGTTACATAATAAGTTATAATCAGAATTTCATTTCAAATCTTTAGGCAACATTTAAAGTTGATGCAATTTTATCACTTATTTAAAGGAGAAAATTTAGCTATGTACAAAAAATACCTGATCGAAACACTTTTTGATGCCTTCAGTGAGTGTGGTATGTTTATAAATTATACATCCTTTTTCTCTTAAAGGTGGGGAATTCCCAAATCCATTCATTAGTTAACACTGAGAGCCTTGAAAAGTCCCTATTTCAGTCCTTCAGACTCTAATGGTGGCCTAGATCAGAGGTACTTTATAGGGAAAGACATAGGAAGTTTTGTTAACTAATTGGGTAAAGAGAGAGAAAATAAAGGCACAAACCTGATGCTTGGATGACAGTAATTGAAAAAAGGAACACAGAGCAAACAGACCCAAGTATGTGACCTGCCAAAGCTAACCAGGGGCAAAAGGAAATCAAGTACCCTGAGTTCTGATTCCCAGACTTTGCTCATCACCATACTTTCCACCCTTTCCTCACATTTCAGTTTTTAAAGTACCATTGGATTCAACTGAACTCATGCTGTTCTCTTTGATGCAAGTACTCATTATGTCTTTTGCAGGCCTCTGCTAATTGTGCAAAATATAGCCCTTCCCAACTATGCAAACACTGGTCTTTTTCAAACGGATACATATTAATTTACCATTTTCAAATGGGGAGAGAGAATATGAATGAATGAGAATTTTAAAAAGGTTTCATAAGTGGCATGATACATTTAAAGTGATGAAAGGGAAAAACCTACAACTGAGAATACTCTACCTAGCAAAGCTCTCATTCAGATTCGATGGAGAAATCAAAAGCTTTACAGACAAGCAAAAGCTAAAAGAATTCAGCACCACCAAACCAACTTTACAAGAAATGTTAAAGGAACTTCTCTAGGCAAAAAAGAAAAGGCCACAACTAGCAATAAGAAAACTGTGGAAGAAAATAACTCACCAATAAAGGCAAAAACACTGTAAAGGTAGGAAATAATCCACACACAAACAATTAGATGTAAAATATGATATCAAAAACAGTAATCATGAGGGGAAGAGAGTACAAAAGCAGGCTATTTAAAATGCATTTGAAATTAAGAGATCAGCAATATGAAATAATCATGTGTGTGTTTGTGTGTGTGTGTGTGTATGTATGGTAACAGCAAACCAAAAATCTATAATAGATATACACACAGAAAAGAAAAAGGAATCCAAACATAACACTAAAGATAGTCATCAAATCACAAGAGAACGAAAGAAAAGAAAAAAAAATCCAAAACAACCAAATGACAGTAAGAACATACATATCAGATAATTACCTTAAATGTAAATGGACTAAATGCTCCAACCAAAACACACAGACTGGCTGAATGGATACAAAAACAAGACCCATATATATTCTGCTTCCAAGAGACTCACGTCAGATCTAGAGAGACATATAGACTGAAAGTGAGGGGACAGAAAAAGATATTCCATGCAAATAGCAATCAAAAGAAAGCTGGAGTAGCAAAGCTTATATATGACAAAATAGACTTAAAATAAAAACTGTTACAGGAGACAAAGAAGGACACTACATAATGATCAAGGGCTCAATCCAAGAAGATATAACAATTGTAAAAATATATGCACCCAACATAGGAGTAACTCAATATATAAGGTAAATATTAAAAGCCATACAAGGAGAAATCAGCAGTAACATAATAATAGTAGGGGACTTTAACACCCCACTCACATCAATGGACAGATCTTTCAGGCAGAAAAATCAATAAAGAAACACAGGCATTAAATAACACATTAGACCAAATGCACTTAATTGATATTTATAGAGCCTTCCATGCTATAGCAGCAGAATACACATCCTTTTCAAATGCACATGGACCATTCTCCAGGATAGACCACACAGTAGGCCACAAAAACAAGCCTTGGTAATTTTAAGAAAATTGAAATCAGGGGGAGATCAAGAAGGCAGAATAAAAGGATATGGAGCTCATCTCCTACCACAAATACATCAAAAATACATCTACAATTCTCACAGAATATCTACAGAACACTAGCAGAAGATCTCATACAACTAAAGGTGCAAGAAAGATCACCACATAACCAGGTAGAACACAAGAAAAAAGGGGGGGGGGGTGGATCAGAATGGGAACTAGAAATTATAAAGAGGAGCCAACTATAAAACTCACTTACCAAGTCAAAGGCCAAGCTAAAGGCAATAAATAGCAAACTAAATAATTCAGAATGAATAAGTGATCTGGAAGATAGAATAATGGAAATCACACAAAAACAGCAGACAGAAAAATGAAAAAAAAAGCAATATATGAGACCTATGGAATAATGTTAAGCATGTCAATCTATGCATAAGAGGGATCCCAGAAATAGAAGAGAAATGGAGATCAAAAATGTATTTGAAGAAATTATGACTGAAAACTTCCCAAACCTAAATAAGGAAACAGATATCGAGGCACAGGAAGCACAGAGGGTCCCAAACAAGATGAAGCCAAACAGACCTACACCAAGATATATTAAAGGTAAAATGGCCAAAGTTAAAAAAGGATTCTAAAGGCAGCAAGAGAAAAACAGAATTAATTACAAGGGAACCCCCATTAGGTTATTGGCTGATTTCTCTACAGAAACACTGCAGGCCAGAAGGGAGTGGCAAGATATATTCAAAGTCCTGAAAGGGAAAAACGTGCAACCCAGGATACTCTACCCAGCAAGATTATCACTTAGAATAGAAGGAGAGATAAAGAATGTCTCAGTCAATCAAAAACTAAAAGAATACAGCAGTACTAAACCTATCCTAAAAGAAATATTGAAAGGTCTTCTCTAAATAGAAAAGCAAGAATCTATAGGAAAGAGAAAATGACAATCGGAAAGTAAATCATTTTAAGAAGCCAGTACACAGAATTAAAAAAAAAAAAAAATGTTGTGAACGCGATAATAACTACAATGAACAGCAAAAGGGTAAATATGACGATGTAAAAGAGGACATCAAAATCATAAAACATGGGGGAAGGGAGTAAGAAAATGTTGATCTTTTTTTTTTTAGAATGTGTTTGAGCCTATATGACTACCAGTCTAAAGCAAGTAGATATAATAAACATACTTGAAAAACCACAGCAACCACAAATTATAAACAGACAATAAATTCACAAAAACCAAAGAGAAGAGAACACAAGCATAACAAAAAGAAAACCATCTAACCACAAAAGGAAAGACAAAAAGAAAAAGGAACAAGGAAGAAATATAAACCAACTGGAAAACAAGGTTTTAAATGGCAGTAAATACATCTCTATCAATAATTACCTTAAATGTCAGTGGGCTAAATGCTCCAATCAAAAGACAGAGTGGCATACTGGATAATAAAACAAGAGCCTACAATATACTGCCTGCAAGATACCCACTTTAGGGCAAAGGACGCAGATAGATTGAAAGTGAGGGGATGGAAAAAGGTATTTTACGCAATTGGAAATGACAAGAAAGTGGGGGTAGCAATACTCCTATCAGACAAAACAGACTTTAAAACGAGGCCCATAAAGAAAGATAAAGAAGGGCACTATATATTGATAACAGGATCAATACAAGAAGAGGATATTACATTCATTAACATATAAGCACCCAATACAGGAGCACCTAAATAGATAAAACAAATACTAATATAAATAGAGGGAGAAATTGACAGAAATACAATAATACTAGGAGACTTTAACACCCCATTACATCAATGGATATATCATCCAGACAGAAAATCAGTAAGGCAACAGAGACCCTAAATGACATAATAGAACAATTAGACGTAATTGATATTTTCAGGACATTGCATACAAAAAAACCAGAATACACATTTTTTTCAAGTGCACATGGAACATTCTCTAGGATAGACCACATACTAGGGCACAAGATAAGCCTCAACAAATTTAAGGTGATAGAAATTATTTCAGACATCTTTTCTGACCACAATGGCATAATACTAGAAATCAACCACAGAAAAAGAAATGAGAAAAAAATGATTACGTGGAGACTGAACAATATGCTAATTTAAAAAAAAACAACAATGGGTCAATGATGAAAAAGAGGAAATTAAAAAATGCTTTAAGACAAATGACAATGAAAACACAACCATACAAAATCTATGGGATGCAGCAAAAGCAGTCCTTAGAAGGAAGTTCATACTGATACAGGTCTCCCCCCCAAAAAAACAAGAAAAATCTCAAACAACCTAACGTACCACCAAAAAAATTAGAAAAAGAAGAGCAAACAACCTAAAGTCAGCAGAAGGAAGGAAATAATACAGATCAGAGAGAAAATAAATAAAAGAGATGAAAAAGATAGGAAAAAACAATAAAATAAAGAGCTAATTATTTGAAAGTGTAAAGAAAATTGACAAACCTCTGGCCAAGCTCACCAAGAAGAAAAGAGGGAGGAACCAAATAAACAAAAATAAGAAATGAAAGAGGAGAAATAGCAAGGAATAACAAAGAAACACACACAAAAAAATAAGCAAACACTATGAGCAATTATATACCAACCAATTGGACAACCTAGAAGAAATGGACAAGTTACTAGAAACATGCAGCCCACCAAAACTGAATCAAGAAGAAATAGATAATTTGAACAGACCAATCACTAGAAGTGAAATAGAATCTGTAATTTAAAAAACTCTCTGCAAACAAAAGTCCAGAACCAGATGTGGAATTCTACTCAACAAACAAAGAAGAACCTTTGATCCTTCTCAAAGTCTTCCAAAAGACTGGAGAGGAGGGAACACTCACAAAGTCATTCTAAAGGTCATCCCGATACCAAAACCAGACAAAGGCACTACCAAAAGATAAAGTTACAGGCCAATATCTTTGAAAAATATAGATCCAAAAATTCTCAACAAAATATTAGCAAACTGGATGGAACAACACACAAAAAAGATCATACACCATGGTCAAGCTGGATTCATCCCAGGGTCACAAGGATGATTCAACATATGCAAATCCATCAATGGGGTACACCATATCAATTAAAGAAAAGACAAACCACATTATCATCTCAATAGATGCAGAGAAAGCATTTGATAAAATACAACATCCATTCAAAATTAAATTCTCACCAAAGTGGGTATAGAGGGAACGTATTTCAATATAATAAAGCTATTTATGACAAACCCACAGCCAACATAATACTCAACAGTGAAAAGCTGAAAAGCTTTCCTGCTAAAATCCAGAACAAGACAAGGATGCCCACTCTCACCATTTCTATTCAACATAGTATTGGGAGTTCTAGCCACAGCAATCAGACAAAAAAAAAAAGAAATAATATATATCCAAATGGGAAGGGAGGAGGTAAAACTGTCATTATATGCAGATGACAGGATACTATATGCAGAAAACCCTGAAGACTCCACACAAAAACTACTAGAATTGAAATGGATTCAGCAAGGTAGCAGGATACAAGATTAACACAGAAATCAGTTGCATTTCTTTACACTAACGATGAAGTATCAGAAAGGGAAAGTAAAAAACAACCCCTTTTAAAATCACATCAAAAAATAAAATACTTAGGAATAAACCTGACCAAGGAGGTTAAAGACTGAGAACTATAAAACACTGATAAATTAAAGATGATTCATTCATTCAAAGAAATGGAAAGATATCCCATGGCTCTTGGGTTGGAAGAATTAATATTGTTATAATGGCCATACTACCCAAAGCAATCTACAGATTTAATGTGATCCCTATCAAATTACCCATGACATTTTTCACAGAACTCGAACAAATAATTCTAAAATTTATATGGAACCATAATAGACCCTAAATTGCCAAAGCAATTTGGAGGGAAAAGAACAAAGCTGGAGGAATAATCCTCTCAGATTTCATACAATACTACAAAGCTACGCTAATCAAAACATAGTGGTATTGGCACAAAAACACACAGGTGGATCGATGAAACAGAATAGCAAGCCCAGAAATAAACCCACACACCTATGGTCAATTAAATTTCAGCAAAGAAGGCAAGAACAAACAATGGGGAAAAGTGAGTCTCTTTAGCAAGTGGTGTTGGGAAAGCTAGACAGCTGCATGTAAATCAATGAAGTTAGAACACACCCTCACATCATACACAAAAATAAACTCAAAATTGCTTAAAAACTTAAAGATAAGACATGACACCATAAAACTCCTAGAAGAGAACACGACCAAAACATTCTGACATAAATCTTAGCAATGTTTTCTTAGGTTAGTCTCGCAAAGTAATAGAAATAAAAGCAAAAATAAACAAACTAATCAAACTTATAAGCTTCTGCCCAGCAAAGGAAACCATAAACAAAATGAAAAGACAACCTATGGACTGGGAGAAAGTATTTGGAAATGATGCAAACAACAAGGACTTAATTTCCAAAATATACAAACAGTTCATACAACTCCATAACAAAAAAACAAACAACCAAATCGAAAAATGGGCAGAAGACCTAAATAGACATTTCTCCAAAGAAGAGATACAGATGGCCAATGTGAAAAGATGCTCAACATCACTAGTTATTAGAGAAATACAAATCAAAACTACAATGAGGTATCACCTCACACCCGTCAGAATGGCCATCATTAAAAAGTTTACAAATAATAAATGCTGGAGAGGGTGTGGAGAAAAGGGAACCCTCCTACACTGTTGATGAGAATGTAAATTGGTACAGCCACTATGGAAAACAGCAT
This sequence comes from Eschrichtius robustus, assembly GCF_028021215.1. Lineage (NCBI taxonomy): Eukaryota > Metazoa > Chordata > Mammalia > Artiodactyla > Eschrichtiidae > Eschrichtius > Eschrichtius robustus. Next base: position 58,649,903 of record NC_090833.1, on the reverse strand, counting down.
ACAGGTTTCTAAAAAAACTAAAACTAGAATTGCCATATGATCCAGCAATCCCACTCCTGGGCATATATCTGGAGAAAACTCTAATTTGAAAAGATACACGCACCCCAGTGTTCATAGCGGCACTATTTACAATAGCCAAGACATGGAAGCAACCTAAATGTTCATCAACAGATGAATGGATAAAGAAGATGTGGTACATATATACAATGGAATACTACTCAGCCATTAAAAAAAAAGAATGAAATAATGCCATTTGCAGCAACATGGATGGACCTAGCAGTTATCATACTAAATGAAGTAAGTCAGACAGAGACAAATATCATATGATATCACTTATATGTGGAATCTAAAATATGATACTGATGAACTTCTTTACAAAAGAAACAGACTCACAGACATAGAAAACAAACTGAATCTGGAAAAGAATATACATATGTATAACTGAATGACTTTGATGTATACCTGAAACATTGTAAATCAACTTTACTTCAAGTTAAAAAAAAAAAAAAGAAAAACATGCCAGAAAAGAATTAATATTAAAAAATAAAATTAAAAAGGCTTCATTACAGAAATACACAGTCAATGGCAGGTTGCTCTTCTAAACCTCAGAAAGGACTTGAGAATATCTAGGGGCAAACCACACTGAAGACCAAATGGGCCTACTGATGGGGAACTATGTGGAACAATAGTATTTTTCTGGAGGTTAAGGTCAATGAAAGTTCAGTTCTCTGTATAAAGGATGCTTAGTCTGACCCATAGTTTGGTTAGTCAAGTAGCTGCTCTGTTACTTCTATATAATTAAATCTTGTTAGTTGTTTTAAAACACACAAAAACAGGATATATCTTTTTTGTGGTTTCTCTTTGATGAGTTTCTAAAGGGAATTTTTTGAGGTTTTCTACTGGTGGAGTGAGAAGTGGAAGACAGAGCAACTTGTATGGTGTTTTGCACATGGGAATAATATTTTTCTTCTGGATAGAGAAGTTGAAATTTTAAATCATATTTAAAGGGCTTTGCTGTAAGATGATGACTTCAGCTTTGTCAAAAAAGGTCAGTCTCATATCAAGATGTAATTTTACTCAATGACTGTAATCTGATGTGCAAATTCATGAGCACTTTTTTGTTTTGAATTTAGAATTGTAAATATAGATCAGAAGCACTATAGAGATTTTTGTTCCTAGCTTTCCCAGTGTGTTTCAGGAGAACAACTGAAAGGCATGTGTGAAACAGTCAAGGGATCTTCTCCAACTTGGCCAGACAGGAAGCATAGCACGGTGGCTAGTCACTCAAATAGGGGCAGGGGAGGGGTGCAGGGTACAGAATACCTCTGCCCCAAATCTACCTTCTCTACCTAGTAACTGTCTGGCTCTGAGAAGGTAATTTAACTTCTCTGCACCTCAGTTTCCTCATCTACAGAATTATGATAATAATGGTAACTAATTCCAGGGTCTGTCTGAAGATAAGATAGCTTAAGATATGTGAAGCACAAAGAAATGTAAGTGAGAATTAAATGTTACGTAAGTGTTAGTTATCATATAAAATACTTACATTTTAATTCTAGCTTTTTATCAAGAATACAGGGCAAAATTGTAAATCCATAAGTTAAAACGTAGCTTTTATTTCCACTTACCTATTTTTTTCTTCTTACCTATTTTAAGGCAAAGTTACAGTTGATTAAAGAAAAAATTAGAACTTTCAGGCCATCAAGTTAAAGACTACATAAATGCAAAATACTTGATATTAGCAAGTATTTAGCTAGGGCCTTCCCTTTCTCCTTTAAGTTACAGGGGGATTTTCCTTTTATTTTGTCACTTTTTCTCAGTAAGGCTAAGGCAGGGAGTTGAAGATGTGTTAGCATTAGAGTGATTCGGTCAAAAGCTACTGGGGGGAGGAAGGGGAGTGTGTCATGTGTCAAGTGTGCAGGTGGGGAGGCTGTGCAGAATGGTATGGCATCTTGGTAAAGTTTTAGATGCTACATAGGGTTCATCTGGCACATCTTCAAGGGCATTGTTGATTGGAGAAACAAAAGTTAATATTATGAAATAGCATTCTTGTTTATAAATTCTGTGACAATGTAACATCCACATTTCATGTAAATTCTTTAAAAGTCTATTAATCAACTTTTGGTTGAATAAGTCTACTTTACTTCATTTCCAACTTGCAAAATTCTCAGGGGAGGCTGAAGAGGACCTGGTTAGGATTCTGGCTCAAGAGGGTCGAATTTTGGATTGAGTGACAAGAAGGAGGTAGATTCCAAGTGACTGTTGTTTGGATAAAGAAGGAGGTAGATCCCAAGTGAATGTTGTTTGGATAAAGAAGGAGGTATATCCCAACTGAATGTTGTTTGGATAAAGAAGGAGGTAGATCCCAAGTGAATGTTGTTTGGATAAATAGACACAGAAGGATGAGTGGAGATAATCTGAGAGTCAAGCTCAGGAAAACCAAATACTAACAGCAAGAAATGATTGAATCCACTAGGAACAAGGGTGCTTGTATCAAATTGCTTTGAATAATATTGGGGTGGCCTCAGCTTAATCTTACAGTAGGAAGATGCATGGTTATGATGGGCTGGCCAAAATTATAAGGTTGAATTGAAAATCAACTTCTGTATCACTCAAGACCTGTGTTGCTCTTTGTCCATTTTGGCCATTCCATTCTTCCTTGAGAAGCTCTCAACAAGAGAAGCCAGAAAACAAAGAAGCAAAGCAACAGTGTCTTCATTAGCACTAAGAAAAGCCTAAACATTGGGTTTTGAATATTAGGGTCTTATTCATCCATGATATCTTTGCCTCATTAACACGGATAATTGAAATTTGATTTTCCTCAACCAGTTTGTTTTAATCTAAAAGATCTTCTTATACCTCATCTACTTTCAGTAGTTATTCTTCTTTACTGAGTTTACTGCTCTCAGCATTCTGACAAGCTCCAAAATAATGACCTATGCTGTGTATCGTTAAACATTCAGCCAGACAGATAGATACAGATGGATGGATATGTGTTGCACAAAGACAAGTCAGCATTATTTAATCAATGTTTGTTTGATCCGTGTAAAACGAGTATAAATGTAAGCTGCATCCCATCTGCTTTATCATCCATGGGAAGCCAACCTCATTTTTAAATCTTGATTTCTCATGTAATGGCCCCAGAATGACACAGTGTTGGGCTGCACCCCTTAGGCCTACAAGGCCTGTACTTGCCCAGCTCCAAGACCGAAGAAGGAGCCCAGAGTCAGCGACAGAGATATCAATGAATTTATATAAGCACTTAGCTTCTCTTAATCCGATTAAACAGAGCATCCGCAAACCAATCTTGGCCATGCCATTTAGAGGCAGAGACATATTTCTAAGGTACACATAGACACGTATCTATACAGACAAAGAGATTTCAGTTTTCCTGCTAGAGTTTAAAAAGGCCTCTTTGTTTTTTTTCCTCACTCTCAGAGACCAGATGATTAAAGTTCCTGAGAACCCAGGTAGATCATTTACATCTCAAAGGCACAAGAAGAGAAATACCAATTCCCTCTAGAAAGCTAACTTCCTCTTTGGGCATATGCAAAAAAACAGTTTTAGAATGTCAAAAGAGTCCCATCTTGGACATTTTCAGGGATTTTTTTTTTCAGTTTCTAAATAGCCAATTCACTTTAAACAAATACCAGTGATAGACAGTAATACATATCATTCACTCACATTCACATGGCTCACTTTCAGAGGAACATGAATCAACATTCAAGTTAACCTTCGCCTCAGCTGTCAGCTCAGCCTCTTTGCCTTTCTTAATATAAAAAGCAAGTCCCAGGCCCGAGCTGCGGCCACTGTTTTTCCACTGTAACAGCGGCCAATATCTCCACAAGAGCCTTGGGGTGTCTGTGAGAGTTCTGTGAACTCTCTTGGTGGCCCCCATTCATCAAGGCAGCCACTACCGGGCCCCGCATACTAGTGGACGGCCCCCCCGGGATTTCTCCGCAACTTTCAGGATTATCCCCACAACTTTTGGGTCCCACATTAGTGGACGGCCACCCCGGGATCACACCCGTAACTTTCAGGCCCCGCTTGATAGCGGACGGCCCCTACAGCTTGCCGTTCCCCGTCCTTCCTTCCCGACATCCCGGCGCTCACGGGAGTTTCCTCAGTCTCCTGGCCACTCCGCCAGTTGCTGGGCTGCACCCCCGTGGGCCTGCCAGGCCTGTGCTTGCCCAGCTTCAAGACTGAAGAAAGAGCCCGGAGTCGGCGACAGAGACGTCAGTGGTTTTACGAATGGGGGAGCTTACAGGTCTGAAGCGAGGTCCTGGAGCGACGTCCCACCAAGATCAGACAGCAGACAGCAGCGGGCAGAACAGGGCGGCAGCCTTCGTGACGGGGGGAGGGGAGGTTACCCGTTACGTGGGGAATTGACTTCAGGTTGTCTTTGTTGGTTACCAGGGAAACTAGCAGAGGGGCACGCCCCTCACCGCCCCTTTGATAAGCTATCAGGTGGAGATGTTCTGATCTAAAGAGTAGAACCATCACTAGCCGGGGCCTGGGGCGAGTATGTAGGAAGGTCAGTCCTGTGAGTAGGGTGTAGGTGAAGCAGACAGTGGTCGAGCAGGGGGATGTACAGAGAGCAAGAGAACAGCCATCTTGGGTGGCCTGGTCATACACACAGGATGATCAGTTGGAAAGAAATATCATTTGGACTGATGAGATAAAGGATAGTTATGTTGAAGTCTGTTTCATAGGTTGGGCTTCTTGGCTTTGCAATGGCTTTCTGGGTAGTGAAGTAGCACCGTGGCTTAGTAATTAGCAGCTGTTAATCATCAGTGAGCTTTGAAATCACCCAAACCTGGGTTTGAGGGTAAATGTATGAAGGTAAATGTATGAGGGTAGCTGTATGAGCAAATTACTTAACCACCAAAATGCCTGCCACAGAGAAGTCCCTCAGTAAAATTTATTGAATTAGTCTTTCTTTACTTCAGTGTCCTTGTCTACAAAATGGAGAAAACAACAATACCTACCTCATAACATTTGTGAAAATTGAACAGGATACTGCATGTAAAGCATAATGACCTGGCAGCTATTATTACCATTATCCGATTACCTGCAGGTCTTTATCTCTTGGGTCACACTTTAAGCCTAAACATATTAACATATGTGATATACAAGCTTATGTTTCCATTACTGGTTTTTAAACTCTTCTATGTAGGTATCAGATACATCATGCAGACGGCTGCAAATGTGTGGCAAGAGTGGAAATGAACATGAGTTCACAGTGTCTTTGAGTTGGTCGATGCAGTTTCATTAGTCTAATTAAATGCATGCCATTTACACATATATGAGTGATCGTAACCTGAGGAACAAGGCCATCAGAGGGAGTAAGGTCTTCCACCAAAGGAATGACTGTATATCAGTGAGCTTAGGAGCTTCTTGGGATATTTTAGAGAATGATGTGTAGGAAGCTTATGTACTCAGTAATGCTCATCGGTGTAAAGTGGAATGTCAGTGGTAGTTGTACTTTCAGGATCACACACTTAATTACTAAGCCATATGATAATGAACGTTAAAGTATTAAACTAGTAATGCACTGCACATTGCAGTTGCCAAAGTCTGTTCTCTAACTCCCATGTTAAAAGAAGGAATTACTCCATGATTTCTCTTTATGAACTTTTCTCAGCAACAGTTATTCATCAGTTCAATTCATTTAAAAAACATTTGTTAAACCATTTATTGAGGCCTTTGTAGATGCAAAGACGACTAAAGGTGTCTAGGTAGGATGCTGGCTAAGGACTCCAGAATTTAAGCTGAAGGTCACCCAGAGCCAGTGGAAGTTCTTAAACAGGGTCCTAACCTATCCAGGGCTGTGCTTTAGAATGTCTACTTTGGTATGAAGAATGGATTGGAGTGAGAGTTTAGAGAAGGGATTCCAATCAGACATCAGATACTGAAGGACTGGGATTTAGGGGATGATAGATTTGGGACGGATCTGAGAATTTTTTAAGGCAGGCTTGGTCACTGAATGGAGCTGCTTTGTGTGGAGAAGGCTCAAGGTTGACTTGAGGGCTGCCACCCAGGCATCTGAATGCTTCAACTCCCTTTAGCTCATGGCATACTTGGAGAGGAGTACATTCTGCAGAGGAGATGATGAGCTTCCCTGGAAAAGCAGACTAAAAGACCCCTAATTACATTATTCTTTAGACTCTAAGACGTGGATAATTATTTTGCTGAGTACTGTTCAATGATTGACTAGTTTATATACAGATTAGCATAGGCTAAGAAAGGAAAAAGGGTTTTATAATCCTTAGTAAATTAGAAGCTGCAATCTGTACTGCTGAGAATTTTTGTATGTTTGGAGGCTTATTCATGACTGTTAATAGGCTTGACTCCTTACACTTGTGAGTTTTATTATCGTGCTGAACTCTATCCATTTTAACACAAATGTGTGCATCCTTAATATTGTAACAGCTGTTGGATATATTTTACTTTCAAGTTCTACATAGCCACATAAAAGCGTGGAAAATATCTGGTATCAAAAATAACTGTTAAAAATTTTATGAACATAACAAAGTGTTTTTACTTTTTAAAGAATTTCATCTGTATATAAACCTAATTTATCATTAATTATGTCTGAAAACTTGATTTTGATCATTGAAAATCATGTTTCTATAATTACTGAACTCATATTTCCATATACCATGCAACTATAAGTCTTAAAAAAATGTCAGTATGCTATGATGAAAGAAAAAGTATTTTGATTTCCATAACATTGCAGGACATTAAAAAGTTCCCCAGAGTTTTATATCAAAGCCTGAATTCAGTCTCAAAATAATGGTTCTGCTTTAACCATAAAGAACTTTATATATTATTTTATATCTGTGAAATATTTACTTTAGATTATTGAACAACTTTGGTTGAACTAAGGCATCAAGGAAAGACATTAAAAATCAGAAAAAGTAAGTTTAAAATAAAGAATAAAAAGCAAACTTTGTAAACATGATAACACATAATGATAAATTAAGAAGCGATTAGATCCTATCTGCATTAGATTATAAATTAATATTCTGACTAAGAAGATTATTTGATTTAACTGACCTCCCTTCTTTACTGTTATTCTTAACTGTTGGAATTGTACAAATTGCCTTGTGATAGTGGTCATAGTACGTTTTGGAGAAACAGACAAAATTTTAAGTTGCCCTCAAGATGTAAGCCTGCAGGTGAAGAAAGAATCGCCTGTGCCTAGTGAATCCAGTGAATGATCAGTCAACTTAAAGAATGAGGTTAGGTCCACATAGGAAAGGGTAAGCAAGATAAAATAATGTTCACAGAACTAGAGAACTGGAAGGAATATTGAACCAAGATAACTTGTAAACTACAGCAGCAGAGGAGGAAATGGAAAAGTGAAAAAAAAAAAACCAACCTGCCTTTCCACTATTAACAGAACACCTATATTGATTTCTTTTTTCCATTTGAATCAGTGTTGGTGACTATCACTGCTTTTTCCTATGATTAATCATTTCATCTTATGCTGGTTATATTAGTGTTCAGCTTCACAGCTAGGGTCATCTTGATGAAGTGTAGCTTCAGAATTTTCTTTTTAAATCGTTTGTTACTCGTGATAAATGCCTATAATCTGATGTTATTCAGTATTGATTTTATGTATGTGTGCTGTTTTTCTTTTCAAGTCAATTGACCCTGGCCAGCAGTTCACATGGGAACATTCAAACTTGGAAGTAAACAAACCAAAGAACAGATATGCAAATGTAATCGCATATGATCATTCCCGAGTTCTCCTATCAGCAATAGAAGGTAAGGAAATGCAGATGTTATTTATACCTTTATTTTCGTGGGTTTAAATTGTGCATGAAAATATAGTTTTAACTAGGTGTTCAGCCATCTATGACAACAGTTACTCAAGATTTAGGCGCTGCGTGTTCTCACTTTTTCTTTTTCATACAAATATACCAATCCTTGAGCACACAATATCCTTGACACCATGTAACACGAGGGCATTCCTCATTACCTTCTTGCTTCTACCCTGGATGAAAGATTTCATAATGCAGTTCATGTTTATATAGGGGAAGCAAATTGAGGTTGCCCATTTTACTGATGGCTGCTGATGGTTATGAATAAACAGGTGATTGTCAGAAGATGCCCATAGACTGTTACTTAAAAATGGTGAGGGGTTTGTTTGTCAATAACTCTGGATAACCACTAGGAACAGTCAAAAAGTTAGGAGTGGTGATGTGATGATTAATAAAAATTAAGCACATTAGAAGTGTCTGGCTCATCTAATTTGTGGACTGCTTGGTAATCTCTCTCACAATTGTAGTAGTAAGGAGTTTATTCCAGAAGGAATGATTGCTCCTAGAAGATGAGGATTATTCCTCGAATATACCTAGCTTCTCTGAAGTATTCATGAGAGTATTATCCATTCACCCCTTTCCAATAATAAATCCTTCTCACATGGCATATTAAAGACACTTAGGAGCTCATGTTCAGCACTCGGCATTTTGTTAGCCTTTTATGGCCATGGTAGTGCATTGGATTGCTGCCCTTAGAAAGTAGTTTACAATGTCACTTAAATCCTAACCTGGACTACCAACTGCCACATACCACATTCATCCTCATTGGCATTCAGAATAGCTTTGTGGCTTTTTCATACTTGAAAGTTCACTGCTTACCCTCTTCCAGATGTTTTATGAAACATTAAATAATACCAGCTTCAGACCCAGACCTTTTTAGTACCTTACAGTTGAAACATTTTCATCTATAGTTGTTCAAGTATCTTTCCCTTTTTTCTGCTTCCGAAATCTATGATGACCACCACTTTATCTCATAACTCTGACCAAGTCCTACCTGCCTCCCTAGTATCCAAAGTTAATTTGAAAGTGAGACTCTGCTTAAAAGCTTTCCCAGTCAGCACCAAAGGCAACAACACATTGAATTCCAATTTTGGAGGAATAAGAACGACATTTTGGCATTTGAGCAAGTCCATACCTCAGTCCCCTTTTCTCAAAATGGTATTATGTGGCATAGATATATTTTGTAAAATTCTCACAATCGATTTTACTTTTGATGTTGGAAAATGTCTTAATCCCTTTTTGAGCCAATTAAAGATGCTAGGTGTTCAGGAGTTAACTTTTTTCCATATTGAAAAAATTGATCAGTTTTATCAAAGTTTCACCAATGCTAGTTCAAGCGGGATAGTGTCAAATAGGTAGTTGCTTCTTTTGAGATCCTGTTTAACAACTGTAAATGGTATATGTGGATGATTAGCATATAGGGTTTACATTTTACCTATTTCCCATTTTAAAATGTAAAAAACTATAGTAGCAATTTCTTGTCTCAAGTCTCTTAAATCATATCCATAGTAAATAAGAAACTAAACCAAGTCACACATAGAGGAGAGAAATCTTTTTTGTCAATAGTGAAGCAAGGTAAATTATAAAAATAAAATAAATGAATGTAAGTTGAGAACCCAGTTGGCATGATCTTGGCTAGAGAACTTGTCATTCTGCCTTTGCTGTATTGTAGCATTGTTTCCACTCAGAATTAGGTCATTCGGTACTACCACTTCCCTGTACTTTTGCCTGCTTTGTCATTATTTTCCTTAACCTGTTATTTTCCACCATCTTAACAGTAAAGTATGTCGAAGGACAAAGAATGTTCCTCGTACCTTTATTATGATAGTTGGAAACTATGTACATTTCATTCCTATGGTATTTTTACAGTGTAAGAGCCAAAGCAGTTGAATCAGACTAAAACCTGCCTTTTTATAGCTCTGTGCCCACAAATACACCCTAAATCTAGAGGTGACCTAGAAACCAAAAGTTTTTCAATTTTAAGTGTTATGCAAAAGGTTAGAAGCATTTAATTGAAGTTTATGGGCTATACAGAGAGCTTTAATCTAGATTACAACCATGAACAGCATTTTATCTTTGACTAAGCCCTAGCCAGCAGATATTTAAGGGGAAAAGCAATCATCCTATATCTTAAGCACAGAAAAAATACCAGCAACTGGAACCACAGAAGCACTAACTGAGGCTTCTCCTATAAAGGGAGCTTTGATAACACAGAGCCAGATTTTTAAAGTATGTTAAAATGTTAAGTGACTTCATGCACAATTTATAAAATGTAACGTGCTTGTTTTGGGTTCTACCCGTGGTGATAACTTACATGACTGTGGTTGAGTGTTTTATTTGGGGCGTTTTTGTTGTTGCTCTTCTCTCAGTGGCTCTGATCACTCTCTTCATATTACTTTGCAGAGTGATCTGATGGCATCAAAGAAAAAACTGGGTGTTGCCACAGTGACTCATGTTGTCTTTATCTTGGTTTAATAGAGCAAAACTTTTAACATACTTCCACTGAAAGATGACAGGGGAAAAACTTAAAAGAATCAGGAATTGTGTATGGGCACCAATGTGCTTACTGAACCCCTTGAAAATAGTGACACTTCATGACGTGTTTCCGAATTACAATTATTTTATGTATGCTGGGGAAAATGCAGAATAAATTCAAGAGAGTCCTAATTACAAAATGCTCACAATTGTTGAATTAGAGAGTAAGCAGTATGAAAATACAATTGAATTTTTGACCAATGCAGTTACTGTTGGGATCCCAACATGTTTAAGCAGTTCTTAAGAGAAAATAGTAATTCCTGAAAAAAAGAGATGATGGGATTTATTTTAATGATTTAAGATAAATATTGTCAAAGAAGACTAAATGGAAACTAATATTTATATGTGAATAAAATAATATAAAATAATATGCTTAATCTTATAGATGCCAAAGTTGTCCAGAAAGTATACTTTTATTAAAGTACGAAAAGTGAAATGGACAAACCAAAAGATGAAAAGCAAGTTTGGGTCACAGCTCTGTCACTGAGTAGTTATGTAACCTTGACTTTTCTGAGTATCAATTTCCCCAGTGCTAATATCTTTTACTTTTGAGTTCTCTAAGAGTCAGCTCTATGTAGTTTTCATATCAACTATCTTATTTACTGTACTCACAACTGTACTCACTGGAGCTTATTTACTGTACTCACTGGAGCTCAAATAGAGAATCAGCCCTGACTCTCTCAGTGTAAAAGGTGAACAATTAATATAGCTTAAATTAGAATTGAGCTCTTCTGATTCCTCGATCCAGGCTTCCATAGGCCCACATCACTCACACTGCTTTCCTACTGATACAGGATGTGACTGTAACTAAGTAGCTTAGCATGGATCCGAACACCCAGCCTTGCGTTTTTACCTAAAAAGTCCATTTTATCATTTGGTATCATGGATAACACAAACTTCATATTAAATATTTCATTTCCCTCTTTATGGCCTAACTTTTCTGAGGCAGTGACACAAAAGGGGGAATCATCAGTGACCCAAATGCATCAGAGTCCTACAATTGCAGAATGTTACATCTGTCCCTCACAGGTGATCTACTTAGCTCAAATATCTTTTTATGTATCTTCAACTTCTTATAAACTCAGGAATATCAATTAGTGGTAGATTATTAATTGTACTGCCTTGTAACTATCAAAAAATTCAATCTAACTATTACAGTCCTAGATAAAAAAAGTTTTGTTTTGTTTTTTTTTGTAAAATAGAATTACTCTTCACTGCTGCCAGTACTATATTTCTATTAGTAGGATTATAATTAACATTTCACTTTAAAAGTCGTGTTGACATGGAATTTTTTAAAATCGTTGGCCAGGCCTAAATATAGAGCAAAATTTAAAACCCTCCTTTTAAATTCGACAACAAAGACAAGACGTTATGATAGACATGACTGTCTTGGTATTTACCATGTGTTGGGCATCATGTCATAGATTTTATATACAGAGTATAAAATCATGTATAGTTGTTATTTATAGTGTTCAGAACAACCTCAAAAGCTAGTTGTTATCATCCAATTTAATAGACAAGGAAACTGTTAAACTTTAAAAAGTCAAGTAACTTGTTTATAATCATTAGCTAGTTACTGGCAGAGCCAAAATTTTAACATATGAGTCAGTTGGACTCAAGAAGCCTCTTCTTTCCAATAGGTCACTTAAGACTGTAGCCACCTTTGACTCATAATGGCCGAGCCTATACATATCAACCTAATTCAAAAACTGCCTTTTTGGCTGGGATGACTGTCTAGGAATTTTGAAATATACATTGTGAAACACTTATGATAGAAATCTTAGAGCCAGAGGTCTTCAACTGTGTTCTTAGACTTCTGTCAAAGTGAATTTTTCCAAAGAATAAGCGATATATAAATGGCTTTCAGGTGGATTTTTTTATTTGTTTAATATTACTTTTTGAGGTATCTTAGGAAGAATATGAAATAAGAAGACAGAAACTAAATCCCAGTTTTAGCAGCTATGTGACCTTGGGCATGTAACTTAGTTCAGTTAACCCTTTGGGGGGAGCTGGTTCCTTTTGAGAATCTGATGAACATTTTAAATCCCACTTGCAAAGAAAAGGCACCTACACACTTTATCTGTATACTAATATCATAGAGTTCACAGACACACAATCTCTTTGCAAGCCCATTCTCCAGTTTAGGAGCCCCTGACTTAGTGTCTTTTGTTCTAGTTCTTCCTAAAATGAGAATGTATAAGATCCTTCCTGCTATTCCGAAAATTCTGAAGGTTGATTCTAAATCCAGGGATCATAGATAAATATTAAATCTTGGACATTAAGAGATTACTCTTTTGAGGGGAAAAAAAAAAACCCACGCATTTAATCCAGAGGGTTTACTCAAATAGAATTATTGGCTGGTATGTGTCTCTCCTACTGCACCAGGTTTAAATGGTTTTATCTAAAAGAGTTAGAAATGACAAAGAATAAAGCGCTTCATGCCATATGCATTTTTTAACACCAGTGCTTGTTAATCTGATAAAGGCAGCTTAGTAAAATATGGGTTTGTTTTATTTTTTTCTAGTTTTGGGGGAATATATTTAGCTTCAAACCATAAATATGTTTATTCACTTCATCTCTATAATGAAGAGGTACCTTCCTACAAGGGCCTGTGTATTTTTCAAGAACTACTTTCCTATTAAATCATCTTGCTTCTGAAGAGATTATTTGGACAAGTTACTGTGCCTTGGTTTCCTCATCTGTGCAACAGAATTAATAGTAATACCTACTTCCTAGAATTATTAGGAGGATTTAATGAATTAATACATGTAAAGCCTTTAGATGAATGTTTGGCACAAAGAAAATGCCTAATAAATATTGGGAACTATTAAAGTTATCATTGCTGTTATGAATTTTATTACTACTATTGATAGATCCTTTTATCCACAGATGGAATTTCTTTTGTATATGATCTATGGAAAAATTAATAATATCCAAACGAGAAAGCTGCATATATTTGCAGCACTCTGTGAAGCAAAAGAAAATATTGGTGCTTGATACATGGAAACGAGACCTATAATAGCATTACAAATTTCAACAAGAGGAAGAATGTGTTCTTTTAAATGGAAATCCACAATGTATCATCTGCTGTTTGATTTATATAATAGGAGCAACTCAAGACAACTCCAACTGTAAATAATATAGATGATGTTACAACAACTTCATTATCTGTGAGATGCGCAATTTAGCACCTTTAAAATGAGGAAGCAGCTCACAGAATCACTGCCCCTAAGATAAATCTAAATTTAAAAAGTAAAGAGAAGAAACTACTGATATTCCCCTGTACTATTGGTTTGCCATCTGCCACCACACTTGTGCTCTACGCTTAAGTCCTGTCTTAGCTTCTTCTGTATAATGTTCAAAGGTAAATCTCTACCGATTTGTTTAAAACAGCGGTCAGCACATGGTAACATTCTCCAGTTTCACATCTTATCCATGCTGTGAGTTATCTTTTTTTTTTTTTTTAACAGGCCATATCTAATAACCAGATATATTTTCAATAAGTAAAAACAAACAAAAACAAACACAGGAAAATCAGTTAATACCATCTAGCCAACATTTTCTAATAAGCGTTTAATTATATTATAGTGAATATAAATGTTCCATATGAAGCACTAACATTAAAGAATTAAAATTGTTTTCTTCAGTAAAGAATAGCTGTCATGATATTTCCCACATTGACTCAATAAGTATGATTCCTTTTCCTCCCTCTTGGTTCATTCTCTCTCTCATTCTCTCTCTTTCTCTTTCCTCTCTCCCCCAGTCCCATACACTAATGACTAATCTGTGGGCACCTGGTGTTTGTTTTATTTTGCTCTTGAAATTCTATTTAAACTACTGAAGGAAGTTGGTTAGAATACATGCCTCATCTTAAAAAAAAACAAAAAACAAGGCTAAATCTCATCCCATTATTGGTTGAGTTCATTTTTCTCACATTGTTCAGAACATCAAGCACTGGGTTAGCTCAATTTCTCTAACATTTTCAGTCTTTCAGTTTTCAAATTAATTCTTTTTTTTTTTTAACATATTTATTGGAGTATAATTGCTTTACAATGGTGAGTTAATTTCTGCTGTATAACAAAGTGAATCAGCTATACGTATACATATATCCCCATATCTCCTCCCTCTTGCGTCTCCCTCCCACCCTCCCTATCCCACCCCTCTAGGTGGTCACAAAGCACCGAGCTGATCACCCTGTGCTATGCAGCTGCTTCCCACTAGCTATCTATTTTACATTTGGTAGTATATATATGTCCATGCCACTCTCTATTTAAATGGCATCTCTCTCCTGCATGCAGCAGAGCAAGTGGTGTGGGGATCTGTTATTCCCCAGCTCCTACCTCAGCCTGCACCTGTGGTGCTTCTTACCTAGAAAAGAGAAAAAGCATTTTTAAGGGATGGCTAGTTGTGTTGGTTTTTTCCTTTACTTTTGTTCCCAGGAAGCTAATCAAAGAGGGACTCAGAAAGCTCTATGAGTTTCTTTTTATCTCCATTTTCTTTAGTTCAGTTATTGGCATTTTCTTTTCATTTGTATTGTACATCTATGCAGATTGTGCTAATGAATCTACACTTCATTACTCTGATGCTGCAGAGAAACCTAAGTCATCTGCGGAATGGCTCTGTTTTTAGAATATAGGCGCAGGTAGTACATGGTTGGGAAGTTAAAAAATAATTATTTTTGTCCTCTCCGTTAATTTTTTTTAATATAGGAATTAGGAAGGGGTCTTCCAGATTTGGAATTACGTTTTGTCGGTAGAGTATTTAGGAATGACTAGGCTTATTTCATTTCTGTTTATCACGTCGATCATGAGAATAACTAGTATCCACTGCTATTTTAGAGATTTCAAATGCATTGACTCATTTGACTCTCACAGAGGTTTTGGGTAAGGAGGTTATGAAAGTGCTGCTCGTATTTTAGGATATATATATATGAGGGGACTGGGGCTCTGAGAGTTCCCTACAGACAGAGCTCCTGTCGTCATACTCTGCATTTCATTTTGACTACTTCATTGCTGAATAAAGCCCTACAATAATTGCATCCTTATTAACATAAGCTAAGTAGACCAAAACTCTGTGACTTGGCTGAACAGGCATGCTTCAGTGGCCCAAAGTCTGCTTTATATTTCAGGGCAAAGTGCCCCCTAACCAGAAATCAGTTCCCTCTGTCACAAGCGCTGATAAGTCCCCAACACATGTAGCTAATCTTAGAATGCATTCAAAGACAATCCAATCGCCCACATCCTTCTCTGTAGCCACTCTCATAACCCAGCCTCCTCAGCAGTGCTGAGGAATAGAAAACCAGAGAACGGAGGACGTAGAACATTGAGAGGGTGGAGGCTGGGTTCACAAACTCTTTGAAAGGTATCCATTCCACTAACTCATTGTGGTGATGAGCTGCAGTGCCCACAGAGCAACACACGCTTCTAAAAAAGATCGTCCTGCATACGGTAGAAACATGGAGGGTCATTTGCCAAACTGCAGTCACATCCGGGGGGACTTTGGCTGATAACACACTGTGCCTTTGCAAGAAGCGTTTGTTTTTTCTGGTATGTTGCGAAGAGAACCCTTCGTTTTGCTAGTTCTGATGCAGCTGTGGGTGGCTGCCATGGTGGAAGTGAAGGAGAAAGAAGGCCTGTGTCCCTTGAAATCAAATAAATTTACTAGTAAGTTATTATTGGATTTCATCTTTCTATTTTCTGTTCTCTAGTTTTGCCAGTGTCAGCAAACAAAGTAAACAATTTTTTCTGCATTGTGAGTTATAAAAATTACAATCTAGGTCGTAACTGGCAATTCGTTGTTGTTGGAGTTTTTCTTTTTATTTGTGTATTGAAGTGGTGGAGATGCTATTTACTAAATAAAAGATAGCTTTTGTGCTCTAGTGGATCCTGCGTACTTCCATCTTACAACAGGGAATAAACTGGCTTACCAAGAAAACAATTTCTTTTTGACACAAGCTTTACAAAGGGTTTGCAGAGTGAAAGGAAACAAAAGTGCTGGAGTTTTGATGCCACACTGCACGGTGGAACAGAGTCAGCCAGTGAGCTGGAGGTCTATCTCCAGCTCTGTAATGCTGTAGTAGTTTGTCTTCTGGAGCCCTGGATAGCATTCTGCCTTCCCTCTAATGCTGCCTCTTACTCATTCTCGCCTCCACAATTCAAGGAAAGCTGCTTTTTCTGAATAGACTGCGTACTAGCCTAGTCCTACCCCCTCCTCTTGTTTTTGAATTTGTTTATTTTTTACCCCACCAGGTTCTAATCAAGGTTTGAAGTATCAATCACACCAAAAAAATCTCATCTCAGCATCTCATCAGAGGTAGAAGCAATAGGAATCAGCTTGAACGATCATCAGAGCATGTTCCTACCTAATCTGAGAGCCACAAAGCCTCTATTTATCTTAAAATAACTTCACAGAGATTTCTGAATCCAAGAAGGTTAAGAATACCACAGAGAGACATCTTATTTTAGAACTCAAAGGGACTTGAGGGAATCAATTTGTCCAACACACGTTGTTTAGCAGATAAGCAATCAGAGGTCTGTACAAGTTGAACGGACTTCCCAAATGTCAAAGAGCAACCTACCAGCATGCTGCCCTAGACTGGAGTTCTGGTTTCCTGGTCAATTTCTCTAAAGCCTTAGCATGTGCTTTGTATTGTTCCAAGAGGCACATATGACTTACCCTCCAGTGTGGAGTGACACAAAAGTACACACTTACCCCTTACGATTACTTAATTTCACATCAATAAAATAATTCATGTACTATTTTGGGTCCTGCTTTTTTCACTTAACATCAGAGCGTAAGGCCTTCATTATTAAATTTTTATAATTATAAACACCTCTCGACAAGAGAAATCTTTTCAAATCAAATTATCTGCTGACCTGAAAAAGCTAATGCAAAGCAAGTTGTTTATTTTTTTTAACTGGACCCACATGACCCAATTAGTTCTCATAAAATTAACAAGGGGAAATAAAAACTTATTTTAACCCAGTCATGACAAAACAGCTCAGACAGTGTATTCTTTGACATTTCAACATGCTTTCGAGGTTTTAAAGCATTTCTCAGTATGAGTTAATTATTCATCACAAATATTCTTTCAAACCTAGTAGCTTTATCTTTCCGAGGATTCCTCTCCTTTTGTTAATATTCAAACACACAGGGGAACATTATTATGAAGCCCTAAAGTGTTAATCCCATGCTTAAATGAAGAAAAATGGCATTACCCCTGCATGTTGAACTCATGATAAATTCTCAAAGTTTTTCAGACAGAAAAACAGGGGAGCCCAAATTTTCATGTCCAGGCTAATTTTTCCACTGAAAGCTATAACTGGCAATTCCCAGTGAATAAAATGAAAGCCTAAACCTGACCCATCCCTGTTTGAATAGCTGTTTGCTATGGCTTGCTGTGCATGAAGAGCACAGAAGCACAGTTCTACCAATCATTCACCTCATCACAATATCTGTTAAAGGCTTGAGTTTTATAGCTCTTAGTTTGCCCAAAACACAAAGACCCAGTATAAAGCATGTAAGTAATAATTTTAAGCACCACAAGAAATAACAGTCCATTAACTGATGAAATAGACTATAACACAGGAATGGGGAATATTGTGGGGTACAATATAGTCAAGATCTAGCCTCAGCATTCTCACTTATAAGATTAGAATGATAAACAATTATTATTGGTGTCGGAACTGTTTACATGACTTATTAATTGGAGAATACACATGAAACAATACATAGGAAATCATGAAAACTTACTTTTATAAATGAAGTAAAGCCATGGATGCCTAGGAAGAGCAAGTTTTAGATCTAAGCTGTTCTTTTTGGACAATGACATTAAGACCAACTGTCCAAGAGACAATCCTACAGCAGGGCCAATCCTAAGATTTTGCCTATGATGAGCTTCAGACATCTTTTTTATGATCTTGTTATTTTAATAACTCCTGCCCCTCAAAAAAAAAAAAAAAAAAAAAAAAAAAGGCAAGGCACCGTTACCATAGTTTTGGACAAAAGTCTCCTTGACTCCAAGAAATAAAAGCAATCAGCTAATTTATAGTAATCCTATATTCTTTCAGTTCTGCATTTTAACTTAGATTTCTATTCATCATAGCCCCAGAAGAATTCAATTAATTCTCACACGCTTCTCTTGGATCAGTAGTGCATGCTGATTAGTGTTGCATTAGTAGAAAGCCAGCATAGTACTTTTTTTTTTTTCCATTGGGGTTGATTGAAAAATTGTTCTAAATATAAAGCATTGAAAGTTGAGGTCTCATCTACCTGAAATACACTGCTCTTTAATTTTAGATTCCAATATGGGGTTAATATTTTTTAGAAGGGCAAGCCACCACCATTTCTCAGATCTTTTCTCATTCCTCTTTCTACACAGCTTGTTATGTTGGGTTGTATGAATATAGGACACATTAGGCCTTAGAGCTTCTAGAGAACACGGCCATCTCTCACATCTCCACATTGCAAAAGACATATGAGAGAACTTACTGGAAGTGTCTTTTTGCCAGAGTGTGTAAAGGGATTTGCCAGGAGGCTTTTATTCCAGGTACTACCTCCTTACAGACAAGTGTCAAAATAGAAGAGGAGCCTCACACTATTTTCAGGATATAAATTTCAGCCTAACAATGAGCTCTCCTAGGTATTGAATTATTGTTTTCAATTCTCTTCTTTCCAGAATATCAAGTCCCAAATTCTTAAAGTATTTGGTGATACAGTATGGATCCCAGGTGCCTAATAGCTTTCAGGCAGAATTTTTGTATTTTTATCCCTGGAAAATGCAACCATTATTCGGTATCAACCTATTCCCCCTAAAATATAACGACTTATTGTTCCAACTTGAGCAATATGTCAAAAAACAATTCATTACATAATAACTGATTAAAATTTATGCCAGAATATAGGATAGGTCTGATTCCCCTCCTTTAGATGTGAGTCTCACACCCACCTCCTCTGCCCTCAGATGCATTGTTCAGACACATTTGTTACCATCCTTGATGAGGGGAAAATGGCATAGTGCCCAGCTGATGCATTTTCTGAGTCATTAAACCAGATTTCTCCATTTTTGAGTTTTCTTGGAAAAAAGTTTTCTGTATTTTGGTAGCGGAGTGAGGCCCTTAGCCAGAATTCTTTCTATCAATTCTTTAATGTTAACTGCTAAATTAAATTATTTAAAGTGGGCTTTTCCTGTATTATAAAATAGACTCATTGGTGGCCCAGAACCAAATCCTGTGGACATGTAGATGTGCGTGCTTCCCCAGTGGTTGTAACCTGAGGACTTTATTTAAACTGTCCTTTGAATCTACAGTAATTTGGTGTCAGGGAGGAATAGGATCTTTATCAACAAAGGGCTGCCAGAACCCCAGCTGCTTCTTGAGTAGCTATAATAGATGAATAATGTTACAACCAACCGTGCATTTCAGTTTTTGCTCAAAAGGCTTTTCACTAATGCTGGTGGTATTCCATATCCATGTGTTCATCTTGGAGCCCAGCAGTTTCCATCTGACTTTCATTACTTTTTCTTGAGAGGATCAGTTTTACAACTGGAATCAGAAAAGCAGTCAAAGTAATTGCAAGTGGCAATCAGTGAAATAGAGTAATCTTAGCTTGGGAACATATGTTCCATTATAAAGAAAATATTCTTTTTTTTTTTAATAAATCCAAGACTAATATTTTCCCAAAGTAAGAAGGGACCATGTACAGGTTCTATTGCTACCTCTCTGTAAAGTGTTTGTTCCCCTTCAGGGATAGGCAACTCATTACCTCTGGAGGAAATCTATCCCCTTTCTGATTCTGACTTTTATTATGCTGGAGATGAAATTCACCTCTCTGTAGTTACATCCTTCAGAACTGAAAGACTTGGGTCTCAACATAGTAAACCTCAAGCTCTCGTCAGACACTTATGGGCAGCTCTTATCTCCAACCCCTATCTTTTTGCCAGGTTATAATATATATTCCTTTCTCATAAGGAATAGCTTTGATTTCCTTAATCATTCCAGCCACTCTTCTTGAAAGAAACTCAAACTTCCCTATACCCCTTTTAAAGGTGTTGTGCTGAAGGAATATTAGACTTTTAATCAGAATATCTGTATTACATTACAGCTCTGCTACTTATTAAATGTTGGAACGAAGGCACATAATTTGCTCTTTTTGTCACTAGGGATAGCAAAGGTGAATAAAAGAGATGTGGTCTAGAGGCACATAAAACAAGCAATAAGCAAGTTAACAAACAACTAAATATGTAATTTCAACGTGTAATAAGTCATATAAAGAGTTGCCAAGAGGGTTCTTAGGTCCCAGGGTATCAAGGGCAGGCATGCTGAGATGGAGGCTGAGTGTTCTCCGATGGGAACGAGGCAGAGAGTGTTGTACGATGTGGGATGGTACTAAGCTAGCAATGTTTTCTAACAAAGCCAGCATCTAGAAGCAGGCCAGCGTCTAGAGTTTAGAAAGTGAGGAAGTGAGTGGGACAAGATGAGTCTGGAGAAGTACAGAGTTTTGTAGCCATTGTTGAGAGTTTGGATTTTATTTAAAGTATAAGGGGAAGCCATTGCTGGGTTTGAAGAAGAGACATTGCAGCGTCTGAAATATATTTTTTAAAATTGCTCTCATACTAGATAGAGAACAGACTGCAAAGGACAAAACAGAAGCGGGACAACCAATTAGGAGGCAGTTGTCATAACCCAAGGAGAGATTCATGTGATAAAACAACCCGTTGAGGTTTAAACGAGAAGCAGTACCCTACAGAGGTTAAGACACAGATGTAGCAGACTGCCTGCCTATAATTAAACCAGACTCCAGCAACGTCAGCAAGCTCAGTGCACCTCGGTTTCCACCTCTGTGAAAGGAAGATCATGACAGAACTTCACAGAGTTGTTGTGAGGATTAAAAGTGTTTATATATGAGCTCCCTCTTAGCTAAATCTGGAAAGAATTTTTCACTGTTATGACATGTTCCACCCTATATTGCATTTTCAGGCTCAGGCATTATTTTAGTTGGTTTTTGTCTGGGAACGAAGAAGAGAATGAGTGAGGAAAGTGACCAGATAATTGTTTATCCTCCTTTGCAAGCTATATTTTGCTGATGCAATGGAGAAGACAGACAGCGTGTGAGAGAAAAGGCATTCTATGGACAATCGGTTGTGTTTTTCTTTCTTTGGAGTCCACCTTGTCACATTATAAATACAAACATTGCATTACTCTAACGTAATGGTCCCAATGAGACCTATTTTTAATCTTGTTTAAAACCCAAACTTTAATATAGTGTGACTCCTCTTAATATAACATTGTCATTAGGGCATGTCCCAGGCTGTTTCCTCTTGTGACATGTTCACCTCATTGAATAACACTCCGTGTTTTACAGGAATCCCAGGAAGTGACTATGTGAATGCTAACTACATAGATGGCTATAGGAAACAAAATGCCTATATTGCAACACAGGGATCTCTCCCTGAAACATTTGGGGACTTTTGGAGAATGATATGGGAACAACGGAGTGCCACAGTTGTTATGATGACAAAACTAGAAGAACGATCCAGGGTAAGGATGAATATCTACCTTCTTCCTTTTAAAATCTTCCCTCAGATAGTTCCTGCATTGCATATTTTATTCTGGTCAGAATCTAACCTGTCTTTAAGCTTTGATTTTGTAATAGACACTAATTGTGAATGAGCATCAACAGCTTAGATTAAACCATTCTTTAACATTCTTTTGAATCTTTCAAAAAGGAAATTCTCTCATGTTACGATGTGTGTGATCACTAAAAGAAAAAAATAGCACTCAAAGAAGTAGACAACTTGGTTAGAAAAAATAAATATTAACTTGGACATCTTTGTAAAATCCACATTGAACAAGAACACACAGACTTTGGGGGAGAATCCCACCATATGTACTTCCCAATATTTTCAACTTTTTCTCTCTCATAATCTGCAGTGCAAAATCTAAAATTCTGTGAAAGAGGCTCTTTTTAAAAATTATTCAAATTAGCATAAATTAAGTCAGGGCAGCCAAAAAAATGATGTTGGTTAATACACTGCTGAGAAAACACATAAATGTGTAGAGGGCATTTTGTTAGTTTAGCCTTCTCCAAAATGAATAGATTTTAATAATGGAGTCATTGCTTAGTAAGGTCCAAGAAAGGAGTTTTATTCGTCATATGGGTCCAATATTATGGAGCACGGCACATTAGTTAAATGCTCTTGATTTGCAAAACTAGAACATAATGGGTAAGCAGGATGCCATATTCCCAAGTGAATATGCCAAGTGAATATCGTAGCCATCTGATGAAAATCAATCTGTAACCTTGAGAATTTAAGGAACAAGTAAGTCTCTGACAAATCACTGAAGACAGACAGCACATACTCTCACTGTATGCGGCCTTCGGGGCAGAGTCTGAAACCACCAGTAGAGGGCTCGTTCACTGGGGTCACAGTACTATCAAAAAGGATATTTAGAAGGAAGCCAAAGCCCGACTCCCCATTTGTTGTGTGACAGCTGAGATTTTTTAAATGTTCTCCTAAGCTCAATACATGGCAGTTTCTCTTAGCCCCAGTATGTATATGAGAGAGGAGTTGTAAGCTGCTCAGGAGATTCATAAGGGAAAAGCTCAGACTTAGGAAAATATAAAAAGTCTCAGCTGTTACCTTAAAGCTGGGAAATCAATAGAAATAGTACACAACTTGTTTAGCAAACCTAAAAAGCAATCAGGTCTTTTCAAAATGTGAATTCTACAGAAATATTGAAATATTGTCTGAAAAGAATTTAGATAAAAACTTTGATGGCTGCGAAGACGTCTCTGTGTTATACTTTACATGCAAATGCCATTCAAAATGGATGTAAATAGATCCATTATTGACTTGCACTCAGGGTAACCCCTATCTAGCAAGCCCTTGCTTTAAAAACAATCCCCCACCCAAATAATTATTGGATATAATCGTTAATCATTCTAACAATGCCTAACATGTATTGGATACATTGATATTTTACAACAACCCATGAGATAAACACTTCTGTGATTTCCACTTTATATATGAGTAAGGCCAGGACATTCCAGAAGGTCACCTAAGCTCATTCAGTTACCAAGGTCAGAGTGAGGAATTGAAGACAGCCTGTCTCCACAACATCTGTGCTTACCCACCAGGACATACTGTCTGTTAACACTTCTGTGAAGCAGAGACAGCCGAACTGTTATATTACAGCGCGCAAGTAAATCCAAGCTACTCGGACTGTTCTGCCTGGAGATACCGGCTGGTAACAAGCAGTCATTTGCAAAAGCTGTTTTCAGTTAAACACACATTTTTATCTTGACACTGCAGGCCTTCATTAAGCCATGCACAGAAACTTGTTTTGAAATAACCAAATGGAATTCTGCCCCTTTTCTCCCTAATTGCTTCTAATAATAAAATTAGTTCTAACTGGCCCCACTGCCAGTGCAACATCTGATGGTAATGAGCAATTCTTGGCGGAAGGCATTGTGACTTAAATACCTACAGTTTATCTTTATGTTGCAGGCTACCTTTTTTTCCCCACCTCAGACAGAGAAACTTATTTGGAAGTTACTAAATGAGCCTCTGTTTGCTCTCTTCATTAATTACACTTTGCTCTTGCAAGTTAGCTTTCTCCTTTGTTAAATGACCTGAGGAGGCCAAGTAAAGTGCTGTCTTGTGATTTTTACTCTGAGGTGGTTCAGCCTATACCCAAACTTATGATGACCTGTGTAAGCCAATATTTAGAAATCTCAACCATCATCAACCTAATCATACAAATGAACCCTGACCCCCAAGGCCCCAAAAGCCCTTTGTTCTCCAGTCTAGAACACTTGAGAATAAGGGACCAAATGCCCTAGAGAGAGCTAACAAAGCCCTGGTCCTCCAAATTATCTCAGCCCCTCTTCATCTTCCCGCCTCACATGCTACCACCCCACCTTTCCCCTGTCCACTTGCTCTTTCCCCCGAAGTCCCAGGGAGGAAGCGGAAGGCATTCCTGGATTCTCAAAACAAGAACATAGATTAAATTTTGCTATAAAAACAGTGTTATAAATAGTGGTTAGTTGTTGCTGAAATATACAGCTCCATACTTGGGGAACTTTGTGAGTTATGTGGGCTGACCTGGGGACTCAATGAGTTCTCAAATCCCAGCAGCCAACTTCAAAGTAGACATATGAACTAGCCTGGCTTTACTTAGAAACTGCCCGTAGTCCCTCTTATAAAGAGAGGAGATCCAGGTAGTTTAAACAAATCACCTCTCCAAGGGCTGAAGCTTGAAATTTCATTATTTTGATGAAGGCTCAGGTTCCTGAAATAATATTCATCCCCTTGGCTTGTTGAAAAAAAGAGGTGAAAAAATAAAAAAATAAAAAATAAAAAGAGGTGTATGTGTGTGTATGTGTGTGTGTGTGTGTGTGTGTGTGTGTGTGCACGCGTGCACATAAACACTTCTGTGTATTACAAGTAGGCAGGAATACCTGTTAACTGGAGTGGGAAAGAGAAAGGAAAAGGAAAGGGAAGAGAAGATAGCATGCTATTACACAGAACTCCCTGGGGACACCACCACTAGAGGAAGCTACCTGACATAGTTCCAAGTAGGGGTGCCTTGCAGTCAAATGTCTGTGTTTAGATCCCGACTTTAGTGCCTACTAGCTCTGAGACATTGAGCAAGCTGCGGGACCCCTCAAAGTCTCCTTTCTCCTTGTTGGATTACATGAAAGGGTTATTGTGGGTATTGCCTGAGACAAGGAATGTGACAGGGTGGCTTAGTGAGTCTACACTATTATTTTTTGGTTGAGATAGAGAAAGTTGGAGGCTTTACCATTATAACTTTAGTCTCCCCTAAAGCTGGCTTCCAAATAATTCAATTTGTGTTCCCAAATGAAATGAGTTTGTTTCTCTGTGGTTGACAATGAATCCTAACCAAACTCAGAGTCACTGCACGTGGCGAAATGTGCCCACTGTTCCCAGGATGGCACAACCATGCATCCTAGTCAAGGGGAGAGCGTAGCTCAGAACATGGGGTTCTTTTGCACTTGCCTTTGACAGCATCTCCAGAATGGAGACCCTGACACAGGGAATGTGTTAATCAGTCTGCAAAAAGACCACAATAGAACACTCTGGCTGCTACTTTCACATATCTTGAAGCAATACAGTATGAAAATAGTGAGTAATGTCAACACGAGTTACATGTAGTAATAATTATCACTAAATATAATATATTCTTGATAACCACATTTCCTTCTGGTTCGGTTTTTCATTCTCCTTCCTCATTCCTTTTTACTTGGTGATACTAGGGAACTCTCCCTTTAAAACCTACCTCCTGTGTTTCCCACCCTCTACTGTACCAAGGCTCACTCTCACCATCTCTCTGTGGTTGATACAGCAGCAGGGCTTGTAACCTTTGCTGATTTAGAAGAGTTCACTCAAGCAAGAGGATACTGGGTTCATTAGCATGTGTTAGACATTTCACTGGTCTTTTGTTAGAGAATTGACCATTTTTAGCGTTTGGAGGGCTAAAGAAGCCCTTTACAAGTGTGAGGTATGGCTTAGGGCTTAAGGTGGCCATTTGAAAACTTAAGTTCTTTGATTTTGCAAATGCCATCACTCTCCCTCAAATGTGGCCTTGAAAGAATCCCAAACTTAAATCAGGAGACTATTTCCACGGTTCTACGTTCACCACTTATCAACCCTGAAGAGAAAATGTGTAAGTTGAATATTTTCTTTGAGTTTCATTAGAAAAAAAAAAAAAAAAATATATATATATATATATATATATATATATATATAAAGCTAAAAACTAGAGATTTTGAAGGTAAAGTTTGATTGCTGCCTGAAAATGCACAGATCAGGTTAAAGCCTTGTATACCGTGTGACATGAGGTACAGTTAGTGGGTTTTATTCCACAGTTTCCATCTTTTTTGCCAACTCCTCTCAAGTTCTGCAGAGTTCATTGATTCTGCAGCGAGTCATTCTTCTGCCCCAGAATGTGGTCTCTAATTGTTTCCATGTTTCATAACATGCCAATAAGCACATGAATTGGTTTGGGCAACCACATGGAGGGAAGAAAAAGTTCGGAAAAAATGAAGCACTGGTAGGAGAGCAAAATGTATACAGCTGGGATTTCCACTCCAAGGGTGTTATTTGTGGGCAACTGGGACACATGGTTGGCAAGCCTCACTTGAAGAATTGGAGTCTCTGAGGTAGGATTTGCCAAGGTGATTCCTGGCCCAGGAAGCTCTATTATTTAGTGGGTGATTGTTCACTTTTTTTTTCCTTTATCTATCTGCTTTTTGCTGTTTCTCTTCAACTTTGTTTCCCATCTTGAGGTATACAAGACAGAGGGAACGTGTACACCTATGGCTGACAAATTCTTGAGCAGCCTTGATTAGTGTTAGAGGATGAAATGGCTTCACCGAGGTTAAGGGATATTTGGCTTTCACTTGTCTTCCCAGCCTGCCTTCAGTCAGTTCCCATAGTTGACACTTATTGTTGCTTCATGTCTTGCAAGTTTTATAGTGGGAGTTGCTTCACTTAAAGAGCGATTATTGCTGTGGTACTTAGTGCTATAAATGTCAAGGATGGGAGTGAAATTTTGACACCCAAAAAATGGGACATGATTTGAACTGTCATCCAATGTGGATCACATTGATTAGTTAGTAAAAGCATAGAATTAGAAGTGAAGAAGTCTATACTTGGTTTCCAAACTCTCTAAATCCCATTTTCTGTTCCCAAGTAGAGAACCAGACAACCCAGTTGATGGCATCCATTGCTAGAGCAGATCAAATGTTTTGTGCATCATGACTTACCTTAGGCCAGGAACAGGAAAATCCCTGCTCCAGTAAATATGGTTGTTTGTACTAATGAATGGAGGTTAGATGCTGTCAAGCCCAAAGGCACCAGGCTGGCATTAACTACACTATGTTAATAGTTTAGGGAGTTAAACTTGCTGCTTGGCCAGTGGAGCACTTCTGACCTAAAGATCACTCACTCTTCCTGTGTCCTCTCCATTCCTCGAATGTCACCATAGTAAATTTACCCCAACAGAGACTGATGGTGAGCTGGAGACATAGTCACACTTGCTTCTGTGGCTGAAGGCAATTCTGGGCAAAAAACAGCAAAAAAGGAGATTTTGATCAAACGTTTTCTTGTTTTTCTGTAAAACAAATCTTGAGATTCTTTGAAGATTATGAGGTCCTTTTGGGCTAAAAGTTGGCAGAATCCCGTTGAAGATTATAAATGGCAGTGTTACTGTTTTCATTGCCGTTATCGGTTTTGGAAGGCCCAGCCTTGGCCAGTGGCAGACTAATTCTTGGCCCCTCTGGTTTGTCAAGGTTCGGTAAGTTTAATGGAGAGCAAATGCTTTCCAAATGCCAGGTCTGTGTCCTTTTCCAAATAGAACTGGAAGTGCCAAAGGCCTTGAACATTTAATTTCTCAAACTGCAGCCTAAAGCACTGCCTATCTAGGGCAACAGAAACTGCTTTTTCCTTAAGCAACTGTAGGGACGGCAGTGCAAACATTGCCTTTGGAGTCTGCCTGATGTATGGGATTGTTTTTGAAAAGTGGTGGATACTTAATGTATATAGGACACTGGCAACAAAAAGAATGATACTCATGTTGACAACCTAAACAATGTTTGGGTCTTTATCTGGCAAGTTCCACACTTTTGGTTTTCTCTTGTCAACAGACACAGTGTCAGATAAAAGAGAAAGAATCCCACCAGTTTCTTAACTGTTTGTTCGCTTCCTGGATTTTCTACCTTCTTTGCCCATCCCCCCTCCTCTATTTAGAATGGCAGCCTACTGATTCTGGCTCAAAACATTCCTATTCAAGTGAATTAGACGACACAGCCCAAGGAATGAGCTGGACTGCGTGGGGGAGATGCAGCTGTGCTCCCAGCGACATTGTGCAAAGCCCCTCTTATTCTCCGCATTCATCTTTACAGCACTCCCAGGCTGGACTAAGTCACTTCTAAGATTTTGAGAAGTGTGGACTAATTTCTATGCCCAGGCAAGGCAGATATTCAGCTCGTATGCACCAGTATAGTTCTACTGGGTGTTAAAATTTTGAAATGTATCAATACTGGCTGGTATACAAACATTATCTTTTTATTGAAACTTTGTCACCTAATGATATTTCTCAGTGGCAGGGACACTGGAGCATTGCTGGACCACAGGCAGCCACTAGGCAGACAAAGACAGATGCAGAGGTGACAGTAAGGCTGTCTGGAGCACCCAGCCACTGCCAGCAGTGATTGGGGCTGAGGGGCAAACTCCACAGACCCAAACCATGAGGGAGGGGTTGATAGCCAAGTGCTATCTGGACATGAAAGAGAGGCATTTCACACAGTTTTCCTCTGGCTACAACAAAGTGCTAGACACTGGAGATATAATGGGAGAAATCATTGGAAAAGTTCAGTGCAGCTCCCTCTGTTAACACCTGGCAGACACGTTGTCTTATTCTGTTCGGGCTACAGTAAGAGAATGCTCTAGACTGGATGGGTTATAAACAACAGAAGCTTATTTCTCACAATTCTGGAGACTGGGAAGTTTAAGATCTAGGTGCCACTTCCTAGTTCATAGAAAACTGTCTTGTATCCTCACGTGATGGAGGGGTGAGAGAGCTCTCTGGGGTTTCTCTTATAAAGCACTAATCCCATTCTATGAGGGCTCCACCCTCATGACCTATCACCTCGCAAAGGCCCCACCTCCTAATACCATCACATAGGGGATTAGATTTCAACACATGAATTTTGAGGGGACACAAATATTCAGTCCATAGCATACATCAAACAAAAGGGAATATCAGGTTTTTAAATTACTAAATGGTTTAGAAAGTGTTTGAACAGTTCAATGAACTGATAAGCAGTTTTATAATGTATAATTTGGTTTACTTAGAGAATCATATTTTTCAACTTTATGGTTTTATTTATGAAAAGCTATTTCTATGCTGGTAGTCAAATGCTTTAATATCACTCTCATTTCAAGTATTCCATTGCCCTTGATTCTCCTCTAAATAGTGGTCTGCAAAGAGAAAATGAAAAGGGGAAATACACAAACTAGGCAGTTTTGCCGTTTGAAAATAGATATGGCTAAATATTGATATTAGTTCAGTAGAGAGAATGACACTATTACTGCAAGAGAAGAGAATCATTGAGATGATCTCTCCTTATTTTGGAAAAAACAGTTCAGCATATAATTCTTCTGTCCACTAAAATATATCCTAACATTTATCTGAAACTTTCATTATATCTTCCCTTATTAAATGTGTACTGATAGTCGTGTGTTAACATTTCCTTTTTCCCAATAATAACCCTGACTTGCATTATCTAATGTTAACATACTGTCCACTCCTTATAGAAGAACCCTCTGCCCAAACTTACTAAATACTGATTTCCAGCCATTCTCAACAATAGTTATGGTTTTCCAGGTATCATTTATTGTCTATTCTAAATCCTTCTTTGGCTAAATAAGCTGGCCCTAGGCATGCTTTTCCAAATAACATGTGGCAAATGCATTTTGGTTCAGTGATGCTGGGACCCTTTGGAGGTATTGGTTTGTCGCATTTAGAATTCTGATGCTTCGCCATGCTGCCATGCTCAATAAGGCTTTGTTAAATTGAAATGAGGAGCTTTTGTTTTCATAAAGTTTTAGGCTATTTAAAAATAAGCCAACCTAGACCACAGTATAGTTGATTATAAAGTTGGCTTGCACGTGTTGAGTGCCCATGATGTGCCAGGCCATGTCCAAGATAAGCCATGTGGAAGTAAAAATGGAACTAGAAGGAGAGCATTTCCCCCAAAGCACAGTCAGCAGACCTGCTGGATCAAATCCTACAAGATATTTCCAATAATGAGTTTTTCTTTTGAATATATTTAAATATGTTCTATCATTCCATCAACTTGCTTTTAATAGTTTGCCATGAAAGGGAGAAAATATTCCATAGCATACATGTAGCGATGGTCAACCTGGTCTTTCCACAATTATAGAGAAATGAAAGCTTACATTCAAAGCTTATTATCACACAAGGGGAATCCCTTTGTGATGATAAAAAGAAATATCTCCCCCAAATTCAGCCAGGAATCTGAACTGTCTCATTCAGTTTAGGCCTCAAGTAGAGTTACGGGGCCATGTTTCTAAACCAGAGCCTGGGTAGTGAGTTCTGCTCCGCTCCTTTTCTACCTCAGAGTCTAGTACATTCTCTTCTCACAGCAGACTGGGGTCCAGGTGCATTAAGGGAGTTGTTTGCAATCTCACAACTACCTACTTGAAAAAACAGGAAATGTAAACACACCTCCATATTTAGTCAATAAGACTGATGGATTGGGGGCAGGACTGCGTTTTTCACTATGACCGTCCCCATAGCCCCTCACACCTTACCATCCATCTAGAACATCCTCAATACATATCTGCCGGGATTAATAACATATTCATTTTTTCACATTCACAATGTTTATAACAACCACCACAAAAAATTGAGAACATAATCTACTTAATAGTTAATAACAACTATTCCCATTGGATACCTATTTGTGTTGGCCATTGGGTTCAGAGTTTCAGGTGCAAGATTTTTGAGCCTTACAATAGCCCTGTCGTGCTGGAGATAATCATTCCCATTTTATAGAAGAGGCCACAAGGCTTTGGTGCTGGAAATAGAGAAGCAGCTTACTAGGCAACCAGTGAGACTGCCTGACCTTCCATGCATCAGTCCTGAAGGCCACTTGTAGTCACTTCAGAATCAAATAAGCAAAGACAGAAATCAGTATTTTTACTCATTAGCTCTGGCCTTCTCGTTCTATATACCCAAAGGGGAGCCTCCTACACGTCTCATTTCTCACACTCAGCTCTATGAATGAAGCCTAACAAGTAGGAACTCTCTAGAAATACACGTCTCAGTTCTCACACTCAGCTCTATGAATGAAGCCTAACAAGTAGGAACTCTCTAGAAATACCTTCTGAGATTTTTCCCCCAGGAAAAAAATGGTGGGGGAGGGGAGCGGTTATTGTCAAAAAAACATCTCAAGAGAGGAGAATGGAGCTAGTTCATGTGCATTAACTGATTAGAAAGAAATAACTTCTATTATTTTCCCGCATCCTTTTTAATTTTTTCCTCACTAGACTTCTGACTCGCTCTCTAACATTAAAATCAGAAATTATTTGTTTAGTGTACGGCTGAAAACGAAAGGCTTAAAGGAGTATTTGTCAGTAAGTCTAAGCCCTTAAATTTAGCCCTGAGAACTTGGGGGAAACCTGTGCAGGCTACTCAGAGAATGAGGTGGAGTAAAGAAGTGCCGGGGTCCTCGCTACTGAAGGGAGAATGTGTCGCTGTAGCTGTTGAGAGAGCTCAGGGAGCACTTCTAATCCCACTGCTGAGACTGCATGTGTGCATGTGTGCATACATTAGAACGTTTATTTTTTCATAAACTCCCCTTGCGAAATATTTCCTGAGAGAAAACGGCAATGTTTAAATATATTGGCTTCTTAAAAAATGGATCCTAGTTTCTACAGTTGCACTTAAAACATTTTAGAGGATTTCTTTTAGTAAAGAGTAAGGTTAGAGTACATTATTTAAAATGAGTACAAGAACTTTTGTTTTATTCTTTTAGTTAAAAGTGTTCACAATATTTACTCCTTATAGTAATGTTTTGTGGTAATTTTTTTTTCCTAAAGATGTCAGAGTCTAAGCCAAAGATAGTTGCAGTTCTCAAACTTATTACTAGAAGTATGAGAATAATTAGTGTAAATTTAAGTTTTCCTACATCTTAGGTATGGAGTGGATTTGTAGATGGAAAGTCACTCAATAATGGAGTCATTTTTCCAGAGGTCACATAAAGCCTGGCTTATGGTTCTTCTTTTCCTTTGCCTTATCTCACCAAAAGGTCTGAGGATAACCAATTCCCAGCTTTGAAACATAATTACATTGAATTGGGTTCAGTACATTGTACTGACCTTCTAGTTCATTTTGTTGCATTAACTTGCTGTTTTTGTGCCCGCCATAGTGGTGTTTGTCCGCGTGGGATTTGACCTGTTGGTTTTGACTTGAAAGGGTTGATGTCCAGCTGAAACTGTTAAATAATGAGTTTGAGTTTCTCTCTTGATTCCTAAACTCAGTACATTGCTGGCATCCCTTGAAATGCTGCAATAAGAGGCCTCCAAAGTTTCTTTTGTCTTTTGCAGCGAGACATCAACTTGACATCTATTTCATGGTTTAAAACGGAGCCTTTGACTTAATTTATGTGATTTTTTTTTCCATCGGAATTATGGCTGCTTAAGTAGTGTTGGCTCTATTAGGGTAGTAGCCTTTGCTAAGTTTGTCCAGATACGACTTGGGTTTTAATGGATGGCCAGAGAACATATAGAGGTACCCAACCCTGGTCTTGCTACATCAATATTCTCCTTAAAGAACTCTTTCCCTTGTGTTATTTTTAACTTAGAACATATGGCAGAAATATAAAACAGAAGAATATTTTGTGCATCTAGAAAATGCAAGTCTTTTAAAAAAAATCTTACTAAGACACAAAGTCTCCATTTTACTGTGAACCACTTTTGTTTGTTTTTCATAAAATAGATAATGTTTGTGTGGGTCTCACAGTTGAAATAAAGGCACAGAAGTCAAACCTTGAGAATGCAGTCTCTGCTTTACTGTGTAACTGTACCTTCTCTTTTACCTAGTCTAGGAAATTGTGTAGAGGATTAACCCTCTCCCTTTTCAGAACATCCAGTATCTAGAAATAGGCTGAGTCCTTTGAGCAGCAGATGCTTTAGGTGTGAAACAGAAAATTACAATATTATTTACAGAATGCTAGTAATATTCATATTCAACATAAAAGCAAATAATTATCTAGTAATTCTATTCACTGGACCAAAAAATTCTAGTATCTATGGTAATAATGCCTCATTGCTTTTGTTTAAATCCAAAGATTGTAACTTTCACATATTTCTTTTTCAAGTAGAAGATGTACTTTCTAATATAAAATACTACTAGATTTCTTTACCTAGAGAAATGTATTTTCGTTGGCTCCAATTAAGAACTACTCCCATTTCTTTTATTTTAATGTGATATAGAAAGGGGTAAATATATCCTGATCTATGGTCTTACTAGAAAATATAGTGTTGTCTTTGCTATTTTTCATTACACTTTTTAATGCCCAAAGGACACATTTAGTAAATTGGAGGCTTACTGCAGACTTGGAATTATTCTTTGTTGCATGTTGAAGTAATTGGGTTGAATACTTTTTATGTGCTTTTGTTGTCCAACTCCACATAATAATTGTAGATTATTCATCTGAAATGAATGGATTTTAAATTATTTAAACTTTGCCACTGCTAAGGGTCACTGTGTGACCCTCTGAGACTTTTTAAAGGACAGCTCTTTTCCCCCTAGACTTTACAGATTTAATTTGTTTTTGATACACATACCATATATCCTATATTAAAAAATTCTATGTTGTTTGTTATACTTTGATAGATTTACAGATTATTTTTACTTTTCTTTAAACAAGCGTATTTGGAGATGGTGATAGCTCAAGATGAAACAGGTTGTGCCTTTTAAACCTTGATGGATGAACGCTAATTATCTCACCATGTCATTTAAGTGTCTAAGTGTAACCTTTCTGAAATGATTCTTAATGTCTATCCCAGAACAAATTTGTGTTTTCTTTTCAAGTACTCTGAAGTTTCAAATACCTCTCTCCTTATTTTACTCAGCGACAATCTGCAATTTATTTTTCTCCAGGAAAATTGAATCTGTTACTGCTTAGTATTCCTACCAGTTTGAAAAATGTGGTTTACATTGGCATCAGAGCAGCAATTTACATATATTGGGATAACAAGAATGCACGCCAGAAAAAGATCAACATAAAATGAAATGCAGAAAAGCTGTTTTCCTTCAACAGCAACTCAAAGTAAAACTAATAGAGAAATTGATGAGGATCTGCCCTGAATGTGTCACTTGTTTCTTCTAGGTGAAGTGTGACCAGTATTGGCCCAGTAGAGGCACAGAAACCCATGGGCTTGTCCAAGTGACGCTGCTAGATACCGTGGAGCTGGCCACGTATTGTGTTCGAACGTTTGCACTTTACAAGGTTTGCTTTTTATTTTTTTCCCTCCCTTTCCCCTTTCCATTATTTAAAGAAAACTTCTTTTGAGAAATCGAATGTCTCAAGGCTTTACTTAAATCTTGATTCTACTGGCAACAATGAAGAATGAAATAATTCTTCCATTATCGCTCAGCAATTTTTCTCCTTGTCTGGTGATTTATCAGTAAATATGGAACTCTTGCTCTGAATGAAAGTCTCAGCAAATGAAGAATAGGTGAAGAAGAACTAGTTCTTTCTGTAAAATATAACAGGAGTGCTCCTGATAGTTAAACCTGAAAAATGAATGCTTCTCACCTAGGAATTTTGTCTTCCTGAGCAAATATTTGTCATTTACAAATAGCTTGAGGTTTATAACTCCAAAGAGTGTGTCTTCCCAAAGGATATAGGGTGGGGGAAGGAACTAAGATAGCACATCTCTGTGTTACCTCTTGCATGTTATTATTCATCATGAAAACCTGAGGCTAGGAACACAGAATTTCAGCCAGTGTTCCTACTTCGCAGAACGGTTCAAGTGAGAAGAGAGAAGTAAGACAATTCCAGTTCACCGCCTGGCCTGATCACGGTGTTCCAGAACACCCAACACCTTTTCTAGCTTTCTTACGGAGAGTCAAAACCTGTAACCCTCCTGATGCAGGTCCGATGGTTGTGCACTGCAGGTAAGAACCTCTGAGAGCATTTTTCTCGCAGTCAGAAGGTTTGTGGGGAGACAGAAAACCGAACGATGCCTCATTGGATATTCTGTTTCCAACCTCTTGATACTCTGGGATAGCAACTGCCTTCATAAAGAATACAGGTAGTCTTTTTTGGTCAAATGAGGCCTCTACTAACATTAATAGGAAGGATTTGATACAGTGCATACGCCCCCTGGGAGATAAAGGCAACTCTGATCCATGGTATTTTCTCTTTAGAGCAAAAATAAATATATTCTCTCAAAAAATATATATGTATGAATTGTTTGACAGGCTCTTGTGGGCTGGGCTGATCCAACCTTTTTACTATTTATAGGGAAAAAGTGCTGAACAAAATATTGATAATATTGTAAACATACAAGCTTAGAGAGATAATTTCTTACTGCGTATTAGTATTATCAAGTCACATATAGAAAATATACTATTTTGAGCTTTAAAATTTTCTTTAATAAAATATATACGAAGATCTACAGTTCGGAAGAATTTATTTTATGTACTTGGAGGTAATGAACACATATTTCTCTTGAAATGTATAATTTATTATTTTGTACTTTTAATTCTAACATTCTCTATATCATCGCTCAGATTCTACTATATATAAGTGTTCATATATTTTTAATACTAAACTGATTTCTTCTAGTTTCCTGGATTCCTCTCAAGTATCACTACTAACAGATTATTAAAGATATCTAGTCAGATTCTGTTTATTACTATATAAATTACGATTCATGTAACTTCATAAGACTTTTTTGTAACCTAAGTAATTCAAATATGAGAGAACACTGTTTCTTGCACAGATAAGTAAATTTATAGTTTGGAAGTACATAAAAGAGGAAAGGAAGCATCTATCATAAACCACTTCTATCATTACTTAATAGTATAACTTTCATTCACATCCCATATTATACTATAGCATAATGTAGTAGATCTTAGAAATAGGGTCTATTTTTATAAAAAGTTGGGGACAATGGATGGATCAGAATAAAAGCAATAAAATTCACCTGACCAATCCATGCTAGAGGGGTAATCGTTAAACAATGGCCTGGCAAATTCCAAGCAAGATAATGTTTAATTTCTCTTTTCCAGCATTTTCCCCCAACAAAAACGAATAATAACCTTACCTTATATTCACTGAGTATTTTACAAATTCCAAAGCACTCCCCCATGCTTTACTGTGTTTGACATTCTTAACAATATGTCAGATTGAGAAGAGAACATAAGAGAGGCTACAGGGTTTGATTCAAGTAAGATAGCTGAGAAGTTGGAGGAACAATCAGCCTCACCTTATAATCAAGTTCTTGCTCCTCTTTAATCAGGACAGGGGCCTTTGAGGACCTGCCACTATGTTGCAGTTTTCTGCATGATTCTGAAACAGTATAAATTATTGTTATTAACTTGAGCAAATTATTATTAATTGAACAAATACTTTTGCATCATGAAATCAGATTTCTGGTTGGTTTCAGCAGGCAGTCTGTGTACTCTGTTATACATACTTCTTTGCAGACCTCAAAGAGCCACTGAACCTGGTTACATGGTGCCCCTGCTCAGCACAAAATCAACTTGATTATGAAGTTCACACATGAAATGGTTTCAGATGGAGTTTGGGCATAGGAGAGAAAACGGAGAGTTTGGCCTCACTCAAGAAATGTTGCCTTCATATGCCTACTGGCAAAAATGCAATTCACGCAGATGCATACATGCATACACACAGATGTATGTGTGTTTATGTACATACACACAAACACATATACATTTTATATATATAAAATAATAGGAACAAAAATTAGGGAAACCTAACTTGGAAGTTTTCATTGAAAAGAAGTGTTATGATATTTGCACTGTATTTTGAAATAGAGTACGTTCCCTCTTTCAAAATGTGCTTCCCACTTCTATAAATGAAAGTGGAGGCCCTGGAAAACTAAAATAAATAGAACGATAATTTTAAAAATGCAATTTGCCCTCTGTTGATCATAAGCAAGGTATATGGCTTTATGATAGGTACTTGGAGGGCTCCAAAAACCTTTGCAAGCAAGTAGGAGAGATAAGATAGCTATAATGCCTTATTTTGAGAAAATACATACTCTCCCCCCAACACACACCCCAATGTTATGTTAAGCCACCTGGACTCACCTCTGAGAGATACAGACAACTCAGGAGAAATAAAGAAACAAAGATTAATGTGCAGAGCTAATAGCTGCTGACATTTGGAAGTGCTATGCCTGAGGCTCCAGAGAAGCTAGTACTGAAACAAACAACAGAAGAGTTGGTATATTGGTGGAAGAAATTCGTTAGCCACTTTGAAACAGTGAAGGAAAGATGCAGCATAAGCTGAGCTCTGGGAAACGATCTATGTTCACCCAAAGGTAACCTCACATGTCTGATAAGAAATCTTGGCCTCTTTGAGAGAGGCCGCATCCACACTGCCAACTTCCAAAGCATCCCGAATCTTTGACTTGGTTACCAGTATTTTAAAACCCAAGAGCACAATTTTCCTGACAGAGTGGCAGTGTACAGTCATTTGAGATAACAACTGCTCCTGTGGTATCCCAGAAATGCTGGTTTAAAAGTCATCTCTAAGCAGGAAGGAGAGTATGCAGAAAGTGACACTAGCCATGTCACAAAGGGATCCTGATTAGTTACCATGATCATGTTGCAGATAATCACAGAAAATACTCTGGAGTTTAAACACTGCATTTCATGTTGTGATTTCTCTTATGATGGACTTGAATTTTCTTCTCTGTAATGAAGAAGTAGGGACAAAGTCAAAGTAAGTCTAAGCCTTCTGCCAAACAGATCCTGTGACAAAGGAAGAGTTTCTAAAAGAAGTCTGGTGGTAGATAAAAAAAAGAGGATGGGACTGGAAAAAGAGAAAATTCATTTTTCCTCCAATAGTTTTGTCTTAAGTAATAAATGTGACAGGACTAAAAAGCCATTATGAATAAAATAAATTCTAACAATCAATAATAAATAAGAGTCATGAGAATAGACTAATGCAACAAGCAGAGACAAGACCTTGGAAGGTCAAGGAGAAGGACAGAGTCTACCACATTCCTAAAAGAGGGAATGTCTGTTTCAACAGACATAGGAGAAAAGACCAACTCTAGCTATCAGTCACTTCATACAGAACATGTAATTTCAACTTTAAGAGTGCACACTCTGGAGTGACAGACTGCCTGGGTAAAACTCTGGTTTGTTCACTTACTGGCTGTGTGCCTCTGGGCAAGTTATTTCCTATCTATTAGCCTCTGTTTCTTCACCTGTAAAATGGGGTAACCCTACTCATAGCAATGAGAATTTGATGAAGATTAAATGAAATGATATACATAAAGCACTTAGGACAGGGCTTTTTATATAGAAGTATGCAAGAATGTTAAATTATTCGTATATTAATTATTGAGTGAGTTTTCAAAGATATATTTGTATTTCTAACTCTAGGGAGAAAAATTCAACATGAACTTGGATATTATCTATATGACATGAGCCATCCATCCTATGAATAACTAGATGTTTATAAATATCCAAATATTTAATTGAATAGATTTTTTAAATTTAGATATTTTCCATCATGGAAATGCCATCAGCTATTTTACAGTGACAGAGACCATTTTAAAGCTATGGGTTAGAATCTTTTATAATAGTAAATCTGTTCTCAGAAAGACCTGAGAAACCATTGAACTCTTAAAATGATGCTGTTAAGGATACATAGAAATTAATGCTGTGGTTCTTAAGGCCTTCAAGATAAAGACTGAATTTAGCATTACATTCATGGCCATTTATCATCAAGGCTGATCTCGCCCTTCATGCCTCACTGTTCACTCTCTCAGCCACCTCCCACTAGGTATACATTCCAAGTACTTAAGTACTTTCATCTCTAGCTCTTGGCAAATGATGTTTATCCACTCTAGAACTTCACCTATTTCCCTTTTCTACCTGATGATGTGCAACCCTGATTCATAATCTAACTTAAATAGTACTTCCTCTGTGTATTGCAAAGGCTGCAGACTGGCCTCAGATGATTTTGTTAGTATACGTGGTAATTTTTTTTTAACTTTGAACTTGAATGCCTTTAAGCTGGCATGCACTATCCAGTTTTCCAAACCCTCCCCACTCATATTTTTTTTTTTTTTTTTTTTTACACACAACTCAGCTCATCTATTTATAGGAATTGCTTCATCTTGTAGACGTTTGAGTCGAAACCCTGGAGAAAATTTTTAAGCTCATTCCCCATTCCTCTTCCCACAGGAAGAACTGAACCTTCTATCCTCTCAGCTCTCATAGTTTTACACTTAGCCTATTCGGCTGTCTGTGTGCAGATCACATATGCCTTGCAGTCGTAGAGGGCATGGGCTATAGATTACGCACAACTGTATCTCAGCTCTTACATTGTAGTAGGTGCTCAATCGTTGCTTGCTGAAGTTAATCAAATTCCATATGGTGTTTCAGGAATTTTTTTACAGAAACAGTATGATAATTTCAAGGCTGGACTGGTTTTGGTTTTTGATGTTTTAACAGGAGACTATATTTTTGTCTCCTTAATGTTGGAGTAATTTTTTTTTTACAGCTTAATTATTTTAAATTGCCTTTATCTTTCTAATACCTGTTTCTGAATCCCTTTTTCTACTACTGTACATTTTATGTCCTTTCCCACATGCCCTTCATTCCATGATTAAATATAGACATAGCTCTCTGCTTTTGTGTCAAAATAATAGTTAAGGATATTGAACCCTTAATCGACATCAAGTAATCTTTCCTCTAACTGGAGAGGCCCTCCTCTAAGTGTTTTATTGCATTTTTCCCCCAAGCATCTACAGAGGTAGGAACCTTATTCTCCCATTGCACGCATACAAAAAAAACACAGGCCAAGAAAAGTCAACTTAATTGTCTGAACTCTTGCCATTAGCGGTGCCAAAGCAATTATGTGCCCCAGGCTGCCTGGCCCTATGGATCAAGTAAATTCTCCAGTTTATACATCACTTGATGGTCCTCAGCTTCTCCTCTGGCCAACCACGTGGAGGGCATTTCACTTTCAGACTTACCCTGATGACTCGGTCAGCAGAGCCACTCCTTCCTTTCTGACTCCACCTCACAATGCATATTCTAGCCTTGATTTCACTCTTTCTATATCAAAGGTGATTGCCAGCAAGTGAGTCTCTTCTACCACTCAGTCATTTTAACAGAATCACAACAGCTACCAATTACTGAGCCATTACTATTTTCCAAGCAACACTAAGCACTTAAGTGTTCACTCATTTAATCCACAGAACAATATATTTTACTTGTAAAGCACATTTAAGCACAGGGAGGTCATAGGTAATTTGCTCAAGGTCAAACAGCTCATAAATTGAGGACTTATTTCAAAGTCCATGACCTGCTAACCCACCATCATATCCAGTTCAGACTCTTTTTGTTGCAGAAAGTACCTTAGTTCCTTACGCATAACATCTTACAACATATTTGTTGACCACATGGCTGTCAGGCGGATATTTGCCACTATCTCTTAACAAATATCTACTCAGTGCTAGAGACATGCAATATTTTTTCTCCTTATTTATAAAATTTGGTTTTGAAAGAGACTAAGGGAGAGAAGTTTCAGGCTATTTATTTTCACAGATGTCATACTTTACATTTCCCCATATTATTTCAATCTTCCTCTTAGAAAATAAAGACACTTTGTTTCTTTTTTTTTTCCTTTTTGAGCCCTATTCTTTGTGTGTGTGTGTGTGTGTGTGTGTGTGTTTTTAGAATTGGTGGTTTATATTCTACTAGTACCAGAGAGATACAACAACCAATTTGCTAAGTAGTTGCTTCTTGTTAGGAGTGAATAAATTGGGATGAAGCTATAATTTCATTGAGTCAGCTATAAAACCTTGACTCATGATACTGTGAGTCACATTAACCCCTTTTAGGACCAGGGGAATATACTTTCTTCATAGGAGAAATGTATTCATTTATGAATAAATGTGAAAGAAGGATAGATCAAGACCCCCTACCCCTGCATCTGTCTTTTAAATGAAACAATCCCAAGGGGAGTAAAATAGATCTTCTGAGGGTAATTTAAATATTTTACATCATAGAATCAAACCAGTCTTCAAAACTGAAAGGTACAGGAACTGTGTGCCAGAAGTAGATAATGTCCTAGAAGCATCAATGGGCCACTAGGGGTGACCCGGTAAAAATCAAATGACAATTTGGGGTTGGAAAGATTCCCAAGATCTAATCTTCATAATATTTTTTGACTTTATAGGTGAAAGCAGAACCAAGAAACTACTTAGATCATATTCATAGTATAACCACTCACTCCTAATTCCAGCCCAATATTGACAAAAATAGCCTTTTCAAGGTCAAGGGATTTTGGAAAGCATTGCATATGAGCATAAAAATAAAAGACCTGTGATCCAAAGGAGCTAAGAGTGCTGTGGGAAATTGTTTAATGCCTTTTTAACCATTCATTCTAAATTCCATCCTTTATTCTTCCCAATGTTCCATTCAAATATCTCTTTAGATCAAAGACCATAAGTATTGCCAAAGCATGTGATAGTTTTGAGATGCTGACAAGTGTGAACCATAGACCCATATTTTCCTTAAACCTGGGATTCGTTTTCATGTCTAAGTTAAGTAATAAGAGAAGCTAGCCTTCTACAGATGAAAGGCTGGATTGTTTAAAGTACCAACATCTCTGGATAAGAAAATGGATGGAATATACAAATTATGTCCTTATTTTTGGAAATACTTTAAGGAGAGGAGAAATAATTATACCTTGTGGAAACTATTATGCCTGGTTCTGTTCTTATATATCAATAATTCTGCATAAAAAAAAGCAAATTTTTAGTTTATGAAACAACATGATGATACAAAACAAGAGGCCAGATCTTCAACATTCTGATGGCAGAATCCTATAAGAGAAAAATGCCTTACCTCCACTGAAATAGTTTAAAAGTAATTGACTCAAAAGAAAACATTAAAAGAAATTACACAGTGGCCCCCATAGATGTGAAATTTAAAACACACACTGAAGGAGTTTGGGGTACTGGCTGTCTGGTGAAATGGAAAATTTGTTTGGAAAAAAGCATTATAAAGGCAGTAGAGGAGAGGTGAGACCAATATTATAAGAAACTAACTTCAAAGTCATATATTAGATCCATAATATGAAAAATCCCTTCCAGGGCAACTGAGAAACTATCACCTTCCCATTCTCATTCCATCCCCAAGAAGGGCAACCAAATCACTTTTGTGTAGGAATGTGACAATTTAAGAGCATCTTCCCACCCTTTATTGGATTTAATCCTTATAAGGAGAATGGTAGGTTGCATTATTACCATCCTCACTATACAGATAAGGAAACTGAGACTGAAAAGTCTCAATTTGCTATAGTGACTTGTTGTAGACCACATTTTTAACTAGTTTTATGATTCAAGGGGTGAGAACCCATGTTTTATGATTCAAGGTCTTCTCCTCTTACCTT
Source organism: Eschrichtius robustus (assembly GCF_028021215.1). NCBI lineage: Eukaryota > Metazoa > Chordata > Mammalia > Artiodactyla > Eschrichtiidae > Eschrichtius > Eschrichtius robustus. The sequence continues at coordinate 58,607,307 of NC_090833.1, read as the reverse complement.
AACTGCCATTCTCTAGTTTGCTCAATTTATGTTATACACATGAGAGCAGACCTGTCCTCAGCCAGTAACAGAGCTGGCTTTTAGCAGACCTGAAAGCCCCTCTGGGGGCAGCACTGCACGGTGGTGAAGACTGTGCACTTGAAATCAGCTTTCTAGAGTTCAAATCTCAGCTGCACCATTTACTACATCTCTGACCTTGGGCAAGTTAATTAACCTTTCTAAGCCTTGACTTCTGTTCAGTAAACTGGGGATAATAGTAGTATGTCCTTTGTAGTATTGTTTATAAAGATTAAATAAGATATGTCTACAGTGATAATTAGCCAGCTATCAGCCACATAGAAGTCAATAAATGTTTATATTTTTTGATGTTTTTATTATCATTAAAACACATTACGTGTTTTACCTCACATAAAATAGGTGGTTGTTTAAATTGGCTTTATTATTAGAAAACAACAAAGAATACTATCAAACAGCAAAGAAGAAATGTGAGCTTGACTTCTATGTAATTTGTGATTTAGAAGAATAGAAAATGAATGCGTGTGTGTGTATTAACCTAGAAAGTGAGTAGCAACTAGAATATTTAACACTTTAAAAATGCATAAGTACTGTAATAATTATTTAATTGAACTGGAAAAAAAAATTCTTATTAGAACGGATTGTTACTGTAAGACCAGTTATCTCAACCTCAGCACTGTTGACATTTGAGTCATGAAACTTTTGTTTTGAGGGACTGTCCTGTGCATTGTAGGAGGTTTAGCAGGATCCCTGGCCTCTGCCCACCAGATATCAATAGCACCCTCCCAACAGCTGTGACAATCAAAAATGTCTTCAGTCATTGCTGAATGTCCCCTTGGGGGCAAAGTCACCCCTAGTTGAGAACCACTGCTATATAGCAATGAAACTGATTTTTGATTGTGGCAGAATGTATGCATCCAAGTGATAGCCCACTTCAAAGCTTTAAAGCTTGAAAAACCTTCTTTGAATGGCTCTCTTATTATAAGCATTAGGAAAACTTCTCTCTGAGACTTACATTAAGTATCACTTTTTAACTCATATAGGGAACTAAGCTCATTACTTTAAAAATCACCCAATATTCCCTACCTTGATCATCTACCATACAAACCAAAGACTTGGCTCTAGATGTCTCTTGGTACTTAAAAAATAAACAATTCCAACACCAGTAATTATCAGAGAAATGCAAATCAAAACTACAGTGAGCTATCACCTCACACAGGTCAGAATGGCCATCATCAAAAAGTCTACAAACAATAAATGCTGGAGAGGGTGTGGAGAAAAGGGAACCCTCCTGCACTGTTGGTGGGAATGTAAATTGATACAGCCACTCTGGAAAACAGTATGGAGATTCCTTAAAAAACTAAAAACAGAACTACCATATGACCCAACAATCCCACTCCTGGACACATATCTGGAGAAAACCATAATCTGAAAAAATACATGCACTCCAATGTTTACTGCAGCACTATTTACAATAGCCAAGACATGGAAGCAGCCTAAATGTCCACTGACAGATGAATGGATAAAGAAGATGTGGAATATACAATGGAATATTACTCAGCTATAAAAAAGAATGAAATAATGCCATTTGCAGCAATATGGATGAACCTAGAGATTATCATAGTAAGTGAAGTAAGTCAGGCAGAGAAAGACAAATATATGATATCACTCATATGTGGAATCTAATTTTTAAAAAATGATACAAATGAACTTATTTACAAAACAGAAACAAATTTACAGATATCGAAAACAAACTTATGGTTACCAAAGGGGAAACGTGGGGGAGGGATAAACTAGGAGCTTGGGATTAATGTGTACACACTACTATATATAAGATAGATAACCAACAAGGAGCTGCTGTGTAGCACAGGGAACTCTACTTAACATTCTCTGATAACCTACATGAGAAAAGAATCTGAAAAAGAATGAATAGATGTATATGGATAACTGAATCACTTTGCTGTACACCTGAAACTAACACAACATTGTAAATAAACTATACTCCAATTAAAAAAAAAAATCCACCTTCAAGGACGAAAAATGCACCACCATTAGGAAATTCAAAAGAACAGGCAATAGGCTTTTAACTCTGCTGCCAAAAAGGAGGTCCAAAAATACTTTTGCACCATGGCAGCACTGCTGCAGTAAATCTTCAGCCTCCAAAGGTGGCTACTTTTAAAAGCCATGCTCTTTGGGCTTGATAAATGCTGATCTTTTTTGCCAGGATATCAGTCACATTGCTTCATATCCATACTTGGTATGAACGTCCTGCATTCTGGCAATTCAAAACAATAAGCTCTCGGAATGCCCTTAAGTGTCATATGACTCAGTGGCTGTCCCCTTTTTCAAAATCTAGTGGAGGCCAAAATAAAAGATTAGATGGATAGAAGAAAAGTGAGTCATAATGTCTGACCCCCTGCCCAAGCTTGCAGGTCCTGAAATCCCTTGCTCTTTGATTTTGGGGGATAGATATTTCTGGGATAGCACACTGTGTTTTTAAATCACAGGTTTTATTGAAGATAAGTTTTTTGTGAAATAAACACTTTTCACTTATATTTTTCTATACCTTTTTCCAAGGGGCCTGTGCAGTCTCTCTCTTCCCATCTCACCTCCCTCTATACTTCTTCCACTATCCCCCCTCCAAAAAAAAATCCTTCTCTATCTTTCATTCCATTGAGAGAGGGTCAGTAGTTGAGACTTTCACTGGCCAAAGTGGAGCTTGTAGTGTCTATGGTATATATCTAAGCAGGTAAAAAGGATGACCTAGATGAAATGGGGCATGATTAACTGCGGCTCTTTCATTCTAAAGATAAAGGCTAAAGAGCTACTTGTTCAAATTCTTTTTGGTATTTGAAAGGCAAGGATTATGAGAATTATGATTATTACAAGAAAGTATTTTCTCTCTATTCTTTTTTTTCAGTTTGGGTTGGTTTTGAGCATTGCATCTTTTTTTTTTTTTTTTTTTTAAATTGGAACCATATTTCTGTTTCTGATACATCTGTGTGTCTTAGGAGCCAGCATCCTTTCTGAAATGGAGGGTATATCTATCACTTAACCATCACTGCTTACAAGTATCAACCCAAACTTAGAGGCTTAAAACTACCACAGCCTATTTCTTACTATTCTGTGGGTCCACTTAGGGCTGGGTAGGGGTTGTCTGCTGGTATCTCCTGAGCTCTCCTTTGCAGTCAGCTAGAAGCGCTGAGAAAACGGGACCTCTCTGTCCCCACAGCCGTTCATCCTGGTCTGCTGGTCTCAGGATTCTGGGAATCAAAGGAGAGGCTTCTGAGGCCTTTTGAGGCCAAGGCTTGGAAGTCACATATCATCCCTTCCACCACATTCTTCTCCTCAGAGCAAGGCAGGGTCCAGCTTAGATTCAAGGAGTGGCCCTTGTTTCTTGATGAAACAAGACTCTACTTCTTGATGAGAGAAGTAGCGAATAATGTGTGACCTCATTTACTCCACCACTGAGTTCCATGTTGCTGAACATTATTTACTTGACTGATGGAGCTCTTCTCTCTCCTCTTACCTCTCATCAGCTTGGCTAAGTCCACTGTGGATTTCCCTCCTGAGGCTGGATGAGATGAGCAAAGCTCCCCCCAAGTCTACCCCAAAATACAGAGGGTTTTTTTTTAATATATGAAATAGTTGTTTTTTTTTAGCTTGTGTGGTGGGAGAAACTCATACTCTTTACTCCCTTTGCATCCTGTCTCAGAAATATTTCCTTTGTATCTTCCTGTAATTTAGGATTTATTAGGGTTTTAATAGACTTCTTCTTAAACTCAAAAACTAAGGGAGCATGATTTACTCACAGTGAATCATAGACCTAGAAAGGACACTTCAAGCCTCCCAGACACTCTCCCTCCATTTCTCTCTCTGCATCCTCTCCTCTCTATCCCTTCCCACCCCCTTCCCTTCCCTCACCACTCCTCTTTAATTTCAGAGATAGGAAAATAAAATGAGGACCAGGAAAGTTGACAACTTTCCCATAGACTCTTGCTGGACTCAAGTCTACTGACTGCTGGTCCAATATGTTTCCCAGTGCATTATAGTCCTTTTAATTGTGTTCAAATTAGTTTGATTAAGGAGTCCCTAACATTTTCTAGCTAAATTAGGAAAATAATCACCTGTATAATGGCAGGAGGCGCTATGGTTGGAACCAAGATGATCAGAGCAGATAACTTTGATGCATTAGAGCCAATTAAGTATCACAGATCTTTAGGATTATGACTGATTGACAAAAGGGCTAGTGCATAGCTGGGGAGTACCCTGAATGTGCTGGGCACCCAGGTGGTCAGTAAGGCCAGGGCAGCAGAAAATGGTAGAGCAAGGCCAAGAGAGAGCAGGAGAGAATGTCAGAGAGAAACTCATCCTGCTTTGCAGTGATGCCTGGAGCAGTGATGGTGGAAATCACTTCAGGCCACTAAAAATGACTTTACATGCTGTCTTGGCAGCCCTGCTCTGGTTCGCAGTGGCTGCTTTGTGTGTGTGCTGCTCCCGTTGGAGCTCTAGCCTGGCTGTGCTGTGGCAGTAGTGTGAGCTTTTATAGTGGCCATATGCCTGGGAGGCTCATCATCTACAATTTCCTCATTCCAGGCTCCAGCCAAGTACCGCAGATGCTATTGTTACCTCTTCTATTGAATTGAAGTAGGAAGCAAAGAGAGAGAGAAATTTGTCAATATTGTTTTTCTGCTGGAACCGAAATAAAAACTGTGTGTGGTATATTGTCCGATAGCAGCCCATGTGCCAAATCCCCATTTTGTGTAACACACTTACATAAGATAAGAATCTGCCCTTATGTTTCTTAACATAATGTAAATGACCTTCTTCCTTCTACTGTAGATGTGTTACAATTATAGCCATTCAGACTTCTCAACTTGGATCTGTGCTGTTTATTGCACTTGCAAACCCTTTGCCTCGGACCATGCCATCTGCTGGGATCACTTGTGTTTCCTTCACACACTCACAGGGTTTGCTTTGTGCCCGAAATCTAACTGTGCAAAACTCTGAAATCTTTCATATAAACAAACAAATGTTTAGCAAGTATTTTTAAACCCTTTACTTGACAAGTAGCATTAGCAAGGTACATTTGCATTTCTAAAGTAAGTACAGCTGCTGAGAGAATTTCTTGCTGCAGAAACATATGAAGTGACACCAAAATCAGAAGAGAATCCCTTTTGAAATAAAAGCCTGCATGGATAAATGATCTCTGTGCTGAAGACAAACTAAATGATAATAAATTAAGCTAACAAAAAGGTTCTTTTTGGACATAGGACATACCTGGTTGGGGGTAGGAGGATAGTCTTAAGACTCTATGTCACTGGACACCCACCCCATACTATCCTATCAAAACTTTCTTTCAACCCAAATATGAAACTGATGAACCTACAAAGCCCCTGTTGATCTCCTCTATATTTCTCACTGCTGTGCTCTCATCAGCCTGGTTAGGTACAATATGCATTTCCTTCACAGAACGGGATAAGAAGAACAACCCCCCCAAATGTAACCCCAAATACAGGTTCTTTTGTCAATCTATGAAATAAGTAAGAAAGCAGACGAAAAGGCCATTTAATTTCTTCCAGAACTGCTACCTGATTTTTTGCCATTGTCTCCTGGCTTTTTATTTTCTGATTTGTTTTTTCCTCTTGAATCCATAACTACCCCCAGATTTGTATACAAGAGATGTGGGTTGGAGTGCCTTTTTCTATCTGTAATTTTTGACCTCACTGCTGTGGTCTCTGTCCATAAAGAACAGGACAAAGAGGGCAGAGCCCCCTCTTGCTACTGAGATAGGGCTGTTACTGAGATTTGCCCTACCTGTTGCCTGAAGACAGATTATTTGAGGATGCTAGGATTTTGATTACACTATCCTTTAAGTTCAGGTTGAATATTGTAAATGAATATAGAATGTAGATATACAAAAGATGCAACCTCAGTAGGTCACAACGGTAAGCCTCTAAATTTTATCAAGAGCCAGGGTTGTCAGATTTTAATGTGGACAAAAGAGGACCATAAATCATCTCAAAATATGAGGCATGTTTCATACACGTGCTAGAACCCCAGTAAAAGTCAAACTCCTCCTAAAGTAGTTCATACATAGTAGGGAATTTAAAAGTGCAAAATAATAAATGCATCTTAATACTTTCCTGGGTCTTAATGCTTTCCTTGTAAGTGTGTGTTATTAAGAAAAACCAGAATTCTATGACTTTCACCGCATATTTAGCTTTCAGGCTAAGAAATGGAAATTGCGTACATAGAAAATTAAGAGATATTCTACTGCCCTAAAACTATGAGAGCTTGTACAAATCACTTACCTGAGTTTCTATTTCTCTAGGAAAGTAGAGTACAATCTGGTCATTTGCTAAAGGCATCTTCTCTACAAGGGAAAACTGCATAAAATTTGGTAGATTAAATGCTTATTTACTCACGGTGATGATGATGATGATGATGATGATGGTGATGGTTAGGAATTTTGTGGTTTTATGGAAAGCATAATAAGCAATTTTCTCTGACTACCTTCAAATTCAGTCCCAACTTGGGTTCACAGGTGATCAGTCATTCTAGAGAAAAACAAATTCCATATGATCTCTCTTATATGTGGAAATCAAAAATGAAAACAAAAACAAAACACTGCAAGCTCACAGATACAGAGAACAGATTGGTGATTGCCAGAAGGGGGGTGGAAGTTGGGGAAATGGATGAAGGGGGTCAAAAGGTTAAAAATACAAATAAAAATTTTAAAGCCTTACTTTGTCAACCTATACCCAGCTCCAATTCTAATCAATTGGGCAGAGAGCCTTTCTAAGTCTGGACTTTTGCTCACCACTTACATTTGATGATGTTAAAAACCACAAAAATTCTTTATAACCTATGGTTAACATTTCATCCCCCCTTTGTGTGTCTGGAAATGATTGGCCTGGCTTCAGACTATTTTCTCTGATGTATTACAGCCTGAAATTCACTTGTTGTCTTGGTTCAATTAAACTCAAACTTATTGGTTTGTAGGGTACAATAGTAAAGCCACAAGCTTAGCAAAACCTTTTCAGAATTCAGGAAGGAACTCTGTGAATGTAGTCCAGGTACAAGAGTTACAAGAGTCCAGTACATTATGTATGCCTTTGTTGTTGTGTTTATATTTCCTAAAGGCTTAGGAATAAACACATTTCTAAAAATCTGAGATAATAATTCTGCATGGATGTCTTTTTTAGAATGAATCTTTGTGGCATACATAAGGTACAAAGGTACAACAATTCCTAAGGTGGTCATCATACCTTTTGCTGGATTCTCAGCCTATGTTTCCATATGGATAATTTTATCAAGTAGCACTTCTGGAATTATCACTTAGTTCCACGTGTCTTTTTAAAGCTGCATCACATCACAGTTTGGCTATGACATAAAAACTTAGGTCGAATTTTAGCTATTAGAACTAGGTTAATGGTTATAAACAACTTCTTCTTTGTTATTTCTTACCCTTAGGGACCCTACATTTGAAAAAATCTTTGTATCAGGGGGATTAAAAAGAGGCCATTTTTCCTACTCTTTTTTAGTTTGGACATTTCCAACATACCCACGCGTAGAGAGAATGTATAATGAACCCCCAAGCACCTATCACCCAGCTTCAGTTATCAACATTTCAGGCAGTGTTTATTAAATGGCAGTTCATTTTCTGTTTTTCAAAAGAAACTCATTATATAACTGCTATTCAACATTTGAGGTTTTAATAACCTGAGCAGCCTTATCTCAGGCAAATGTTCAAATTCCATGGAAATATGTAATGTAAAAGGCGCTCATTACCACTTTCTCAGCTCCAGGCTAAGTACTCCTGGACTATATCTCTTATGCTACTATAATCTGTTACCCACACTGCTTTTCTAAGTCTAAAGTCATATGGCATCAAGTTTTAAAATGATTCCAGACTATGGATACCACGTCCCTCTAGGAAGAGCTTGTTCCCAAAACTGTCCTTAGTAAATTTTGGCTTACAGACTTTTTTTTTTAATTCAGCACTTTTATTCTGAAATTAAATGTTATTTTTTTAAGGCTCAGTCCATCCTAAACCCTACCATTGTTATTTAACATCCATGCTTCATACTCCCCTGACTAAAGCTGACTTCTTTTGATCTGTGAAAGTAGAGCTGGATTCAGAAATGATTAGCTACCTGATTTAGAAAAAAGAAAACAGAAGAGAAATAGAAATAGCAGTTTTACAAATCCGAATTTGACCAGTTCCCAAACAGTTATTGGCATACGTAATCTGACACATGATTTTCATACCCAATCTGGGTTCTACAAGAAGTATAAACAGAGTCTATGGAAACAGAATTACAGTTTGAACATGAGAAGGCCAGTCACCCAGAAAATTCAGGATCCCCCATCAATGTATATGCACTTTAAACCCTGAGCTGTTGCTGGATGTTATGTGGAAGACATTTTCTATAGTCAAATAAGTATGGGTTAAACTAAGTTAAATTGTTTTACAACAAAGTTTCTCAGCCCTACAAAATATCATTTCCATTGTGAATTTCCAAGAGGGAATTTCTGAAACCTACTTAAACATGGAACTCTTCCCCCCAACCTTGAATTTTCTCAAAGTACTCTAGGAAGTGCTATCATATGAGATAACTTGCCTCACGGTGATAAAACAGGACCATGAACTACTAAGAGTAATTGTCTAGTAAATCAGTAAATAAAATGTATAGATAGATATAATCAATAAATATTTATTAAAACTAAACTGTGCAGAGCTTCCAGCTATTGAGTATGGAGAGGAAACAGTGTGGCATCTTCCTCAAAGAGCTTATAATAACCTATATGGAAGATACCTAAAACAATCAAGGCCGTTCAGAAGAAACCTTGATGTATGTATCCAGTTAAGACTTGGTCATTTAGAGAAAGCTTCATTAGGCAAAGAAGCCTAAGAAAGTACATATTCAGTTAATATTGACTTCAAATATATAATTGTATATTATATTAATTCATTAGTTTTTAAATTTAAGACTAAGAATTTTGAGTATGACATATGGTTAGTACATTTAGTGTATTTAATATAGACAAAGAACTTAATGGCTTTGCAGCAACTTAAGTATTAGAATCCTTCTAGATTTTTATAAATTATTTTCCATTTATTTACAGTTATCTTACCAATGCCTAACACAACTGTATTTTTGAGGGAGTAATGGAACACTTTTAGTAAGTCTTCCCAAAGCATTTAACTTAGCTTTCACAGAAACAACTCTTATTTTGTGATCATATCTCATTAGTTTATTTAATATGTTCTTAATTAAATTATTTAACTAAAATAACTGATGATTTTGGAATAAACACCATGGCATCACAAAAGAACATAGATATCCTAGAGGATAGCCTCCTAGCCTAGAGCAGACCTGGTGCAGTGAGCAACAGACTGGGGCTTTTTGGAGGAAAGGGAAATTTGGGTGGATTGGTTGGTAAATGGAGATCAGGTAAGAAAATGCATACAGATATCTGTATGCACATATTCATATGAGTTCATCTATATGCACATATTAAGAAACAAATGGTGGAACAAACAATAATCGCTACTTGAGGTAAGGGAAGTAATTTGCATTTCTAACAAATTTCCAGATGATGCTCATGCTGCTGACCTGACCGAGGGGCTGCACTTTGAGAACCACCGGATTAGATCACCTCTAACGTCCCTTCCAAGTCTCAAATCTGATTCAGTTGTATATGACTTTTTTTCCCCTCAGAGGATAGAAATCAGAAATAAAATGGAATATTAGTTTCATAAATTCACTAGTGTAAGTCTTTAATATAAACCATGTAGGAGCAGGAAGGTTGCATAGCTCCTCTGCCATTAGGCTAAATGAATTCAAATATTCAACTCTAGGTCCTTAATTCATAGGAAAAGGAAGTAAGGAAATTAACATTTATCAAGAATTTGTTAGCTAAAAGACATTTTGCTAACAATAGCCTTATAGGAACCTTAAGGAATGGGTTTACATTTTACAGATGAGAAAACTGAGGATAAATAAATGAAATATCACACATCTTGCAGTTGGAAAAGCCAGATTTTTAATCTGTAAAATGCACGCTCTTTCCATTTGCTAAACTGACTCCTCATAAAACAAGCATATCACATCAGACTACTTTCCCTGTCACGCTTATGTGAAAATAAAATAGTTTTTTCAATTCGGCCAATACTTATTATGTTTAAATTATTCCAGTAAAAAGTGAACCTTCAAGAAAAAAATTGGCTTTTTAAATGTGGTGAGTATGTAATTCCATGGGCAAAAACTGAATTTCTTCCCCAGACTGTAACATCCAAATCTTAGAGATATGAGATGAGAAATGGTGTATAGGAGTTCACCATTGCATCCCTCTCCTCTGGGCTATGCCCACATGAAACAGACACTCAGCAGATATTTGACGGATACGTGAACATTGAGCGAAAATGTCAGTATCCAAAGCGATACCACGGGCCAAGCCATACAACAATGCGAAATGGTATAATCTGTGTTGTGTAGGTAAAAAAAGAATAATAAAGCGTAGTGGCGGTATTCTTAAATGCCAAATAAAATGGTTTCCATTGTTACTTGGTTGGGGGAGAGGCTGGGAGTAGGCTATGGATCAGATTTTTGTGGGTCCCCAGCCCCGTAGGTTACTTTACATTCATTATGTAAGGCTTTGTACGTGTTGAGTCTGGGGCTTGCATTCTAATTAGCATTATGTCTGGTGTTCATGGAGATGTATGCTGCATCCAGGAGAATTATCGGGGTAATCAGCATCCCATTCCCAATATCTTCCTCCCTATGAGGTAGATTAAGTCTGCAAAGAGAAGCATTTAGTACCCCCAGAAAGGGAAGCACCATATAGTGTCCCTGATGTTAAGAAAAAATTCATTTTCTCTGAATGGGTTCCTTGCTAAGGAACAGTTTGCTCAGCCCTGATCACCACATTCCCTCTGTCTCCAAAACAGACAGGAAATAAAACGAGGTATTGCTCTTCTCAGAGGCACTATATTTGCTGCTTATATGGTCTCTAGTGAATCCAGCCCTTGGTTTACCCCTCTTCAGGGGATTCCAGTCCACTAAGGAAAGTAGCTTGGGGTCCCCAGATTGGCCTAGACTCCATGAGCGAGGCTGCTGAGGCATCTGGTACAATGAACATTGCCAAGCTGTTCATGCACCTCTTGGGGAGCTGCTAAAATGAGGCATTGCCTTTGAAGAGAATCTCCCAGAGGAAATAGCTCTGACTTCAACAAACCTGTATTCCTCTTCTGGTAAAGTTAAGGAAAGCAGCTTGTCCAGAGCAGTGATTGGAGAGCAAAAGAGTTGGTGTGTCCCCAGAAACTCTCCCCTCCAGAGAAAGGATTATCTGCACAGCAAAGTGATCTCACAGCATGTTTGATTCCCCCTGACTGGTGCTGGTTATGGCAGGCTTCTCAGGTTCTGTCTATATAGTTTGGTATATAGATATCCTTGAGCTAATCCTTCAGTAGACTAAGTGCCCTGTCGGTTACTCAAATGTAGTAATTTGTAAGTTTCTTTAACAAATTTTCAGATGCTGCCACTCACCATCCCTATATTTGAATGCTTATGAATATTTCCACATAATTATATTTAATACTGTAAACTGTAAATGCTGTAATTTCCTTTGACCTATGTTGCAGTTAGAGATATTACTTGATCAGTGCTCTCAATGATTTATTTGATGCACACGTATTTAGTTAATTGGTTATTTTTTTTTTTCCTGCCCGTGTTTATGTATAATATACTCTATAAGGGAAAAGAAATCAGTCTGCTCACAGCTGAGTCTGGTAAAAGAGCAATTAGGTTCTATCAGAACAAACAGCTGTCAATAATGAGTTCTGAATTAAAATTACTAGCAAAGAAAGGAATCTAGACATCTGCAGGAAATGTGAAAATATTTTTATAACCAAATAGCTGAGGTCTGGACAGGGGTATCACTGAGTTTTCTCAGCTGTACCTGCAGTGTATTTTGAAATATTCCCAGACTGAAAGAACACTAAAATTCACTGCATAAACTAAGCTGCATATTTTTTTTTTAAATGTTGGCTGCCTTTGAACAGTGTGTATTTTGATTTCATGTAATCAGCATGAACACTTTCTGTTTCAAACTATTTTGCTGTGCCCCCGGTCATAAAATGAAGCTTAAAAATAGTTCTGTTATCTTTGTATTGTGTCTTTCCAATCAGGGTTCTATTGCTTGGATATTTTTCTTTCTGTCTTTGGAAAAAATACTTTTGGGTCTATTACATGGTCTCTGATTTGTTCGTATTGGGGTTGTTTCCTGCAAAGAAAACTTGCAAGGTGGGCTTTTGGCATCTGAGGTTTATTACGAGATAATTCCATACATTTTCAGGTATCTGGAGATAGTAAAGTATTTGGCCTTTAAAAAAAAAAGCAAATCATACATTTTTGAAAGCAGACTTTGTGCTCTCCCCCTTGCATTTAAGTTTTAAGTCAGTTAGGTTAAAAAAACCTATATAAGAATGAAAGATCAAAAATTTTTTTAAATTTATATATATGAACACACATATACGCACACATGCATAGATAATTAGGAGTATATTTGATACATCTTTTGGCCCTCAATTACTTATAAAAATATTAGAAGAGGAGTGCCTCTATAGCCTTGTTACCCAAAGTACGGCCCATGAACCAGCACATCAGCATCACTGTGGAGCTTGTTGGAAATGCACAATCTTGAGTTCCTCTCCAGACTTACTGAACTGGAATCTCTGGGGCAGAGCACAGGAATCTATGTTTTAATACTGCCTAGGTATGTGTACAGATCACTTGGATAGACATATAATGCATAAATGCCTAGTGATACATCACATGGTGATGGATACATAGAAGAGGAATCTCTCATTTTGAATTTATTGAATTGAATTATATTACCTTTCATCTCTTTGGTGTCACAGTCTTGTGACTGTTTTCCATCTTCTACTGTTACCCTGCATGGGAGGCAAAGCCTCTCCTTTCTACTCCTATCCTCAAACGTGACAATTATGGCATTCTAAATACACTTAATACCAGTTTTCACTAATTAAGTAGTCATCATGTATGAATACTACACTTACTGAAAGTCATCCATCTATCTGAAACAGATAGAGCTGACATCAGTATAAGTAGTTCATACACAGGTACATGAAGATCTATCTTGACAATGCTTCAAAAGCCACTTAATTCCTTTCTCTTCAGGTAGTTGAATAGCATGGGAGAGCTAACATTTCATTAATAAAGGACAGTTATAGGCACAGCTTAGACCCTTTTTGGACCAACACTGTTGCAGCCTAAATTGATAGAATCATGGACCTTGGGTCCGTCTGGGGAGCTCTAAGGAAAACTGTCTTGTTTTCAATAAAATTCCATTGCTAGAAGCTTGAGTCTGGGAAAGAGGAGACAGGGACCCAAGTCTTAGCTCTGCTAATAACAGTCACATGATCTTGGTCAAATTCCTAACCCTGCCTAGGTCTCAGCTTCCTCCTTCAAAAAATCTAAGTAGGCTGAGGAGTTAGATAAGGCAGTGAGCAGTACTGATGCATTAATTCAGAAACCTGTGAGTTTAAGAAGCCAGATCAGGCCTCTGGAAACACCAACACAAAGGCCTGCTGAAGGTCTGCAGGGTGACACAAATAAGTGAAGCAGACCCTGACATTCGGTAAATTGTATTGAGACTGAGATTCTCACTGCCTTAAAAAACCTTGTGTGAATCAAACAAAAGGACTAAATAAAACAGAGCTACCAATTTATAACCCCTGATAAGAGCCTTGAAAACCATTGGACCATTTATGTTTATATGAAGATAATCGCATTTTAAAAAAGCAAAAACACAAAACCAAAACCCCCCAAATCTTGTCCATGTGGGAAAACACAGATATACTTTGCAAAACAATCGAAATAAAGTTGCTAAAGTTTGAATATTTTCCAAATACCTTTCAGTAGCTCTTCTGTTTGACTCTCCTTTAACCTGAGTCAAGGGTAACAGCACTTATGTTGCTAATGGTGAGCCTGCTGTGTGATCTGAACAGGTTGGAAACATCATAATCTACATGATTGGTACTTTCTTTGGGTTGAGCAGCACACAACCTGTGCAGTTTTATTTGGCAGACCTGGTTAATGGTTGTATCCACTCTCAAAATGTGGATAATTTTGTGTCATTCTAAACAAAATTTAGAATATGGATTGAACTGATATGGCCATTTACAAAGAAAATTTCAGTGAAAAAGATATAGTTCCTCATAATTCCATAGCATTACTCAATTGACCTCATTCAGATTGAAGTCAACTACCAATTATAAGAACCACCTGAGTCTGTTTTATCTCTGCCTAATGGCCTCCTCTATCCATCTGTAAAATAAAACCTGCTATGGCATATTCAGGTGTTCTTTATATAAACATATTAGCCTTCTACTTTATCTTGAGCATCACATTTTAAGAATAATAAGGAATGTGTTTGGCAGATAACGTTGGGACAGAGCCAAGATTATACAGAAAAGCCTTTGGAGGATTTTTGAGTCAATATATTTGGGGGAAAAAGTCAGATTAGACCCATGTGGATTTTGGTTTTTATAGGCGTAATTCATTTTAAGAAATCCCCCTTCACCCATCTGGAAAAATAAAATGCCCTGAGGGAATATGATGGGTACTGACCTCTCAATATTATAGACTAGGATCCTTGTCAGGTCAGTTGTTCTATGCTTAGTCTCTGCTTCTTCTCTGCCGATGAAGTGTGAACTTTTGATCATCAGAGGATGCCACCTAAGAGTGTAATGCACTTTTTCTTTCTAGAGTGATCAATGTCCTGGGTGGTCTCATCCTAACTTTTGCTTATTTTAACTCTGTACTAAGAATTTTCCTCTCTGTGCTGAAGGCCAGCACCTGATGGCACGATCAAGTCCAGGCTGCTAGGGCTGCCAACATCACCCTGACTTCTCCTGAGAATCCGTCTCTGGGCAGTATTCCCAAGCTAGAGTGAATGAGGTTCCATCTTCTCTCTCTACTTCTTTGGATCCTCAACTGTTCACTGATCTTTCATATTTTTATAATAGTAACTGTTTATCCACTGTTTTATATTTCTTTTTAATTCCATTATTACTGATTATATTGTCCTTGCTAAAAAAAAAATCATACATTTCATCTAAAGTGAAAGGCCTCCTTACCATCTCCATCACCAATTCCATTCTCCACCAAGAGGTAACTATTGGTATAATTTGTGTATCTATGCAGATCGAGTTCCATGAATCAACAAGTATGCATATAAAAATATTCAATAGATAACTGTACTGTGTGGAATTGTAAAAAATATAAGTGTTATCATGATGTATATATTGCTCTGCAACATATTTAGAAATCTTTTTTTTTCTTGGTCAATACGTGGATTTACCTCATTCTTTTAACTGCCCATAGTATTCTCAGTATTTATATACTGTAGTTTATTTAACCATTTCCTTAGTTATAATAATTTGCTATTTCAAATAATGCTGCAATGAAAATCACTTTCTAAAACTCTCTGTGTATATGTATACATATACCTCCATGAAAGATTTCTAGAAGTGTGTGTCAAAGGATGTGTGCATTTTAAATTTTAACAAACACTGCAAAATTGCCCTCGCAAACAACTACTTAATAGCATGGATATATTCTACAGCATTTCAATGACAGTTTGTCCAAAGATATCTTTTTAGTTTTTATTTTAAAATAATATATAAAAGTGAATTAGGCAGATGAATATTTATATCCAAGAAATCTGTATAATTTCTCTGGTCATTCTAAAGAGATGCCAGAGGATGTAATACTAAAATACTTATGGGTCTGTTTTTTGTAGAGAGCCCTAAATATTCTAGAGATGCCCAGTATAGCTGTATATTAAGTTAAATGTTAATTTTTGTCAAAAAAAAAGAAGAGTTTCAAAACAGCAGTCATATCAGGATCACATCACAGTTTTATCAGGATAGTCATCTGATTAATCTTATAAACCTCAGTCATAAAACTCAATCCATTCTATTAGATTCCTTTTTTAATAGTCTTGCAGTCCATAAATGCCATTCTTTTTATAGCTGAACTATAATATCCAATCAAAGCATGAGCTGATATATGTATGAAATGCTCACCATGATTTTGGGGCCATATTGTACTATCTTTGCACCCAACTAAATGATCTGTACAATCTTCTAATTCTATTGTCTTTCTTTGCCATATCATTGAAGTATCAGTAAAGGGTCAGCATTAAAACTCCACCAGATTAATCAGAAAAGCCAACTTTTAAGCACATAGCCAGAATGATTTTAGTACAAAATAGCCCCCTCGTGCCTCTTAATGTTTTCCTTTTGCACATTACTACCGTATCGCATCACGGGACATTAAGCATATTTCAACTCCTGGGACTAACTCAATCATGTTTTTAGAAATTGAAAACAAATGTTGTAACTGGATGAATGATAATAGTGAAGTAATAACAATTTCCTAGTAGGCGTATTTGTTTAATGGATTGCCTAGGTTTTCAGCTTGTAAACATTGGAATGTCTATCACTCACTGAAACCTTTTTTTTTTTTTTTTTTTTTTTTAAGGCAAAAGTTTGTCAATAATTTGGTTTACGTTAGTGGAATTATTGTCCTCACCCGAAGGTAACTTTTACAGAGTTGGTTTTACTCCAAGGGTAACAGAGACCAACCTAATCCTAGACTCGATTTAAAAGTGCTGTCCTCCTCCCTTCTTGCTGGAATTTTCTGTAACATAATAAATGTCCCGAATTGTGCTGGCCTCAGCCTGAAGCACAGGGTTATGCACTCTTCTTTTTTTCCCAAAGATATTTAGAAAAATCTGTCTTTGTGCTTGGCAAGTACTCCGACAGAAGACAGATAAAAATAAGGGTGGTTTATCAGTTTTGCTGTTCTTATCATGTTTCACGTTGAAGGCTGTTGAAATGATGAAAAACAAACAGCACTAAATAGGGTTCCATCATTATCGCCGCTATGGGGAGCTAAGTTTTTCAGGATCAAAGAAAAATGCATTTGCTTTTAGAACTACAATTCTTCATTTTGAGAGGTGCACTGCACTCAGATACTGATGGGTGAAAAATAGAGCAAATTGGAGAAGGAAGTAAAATATGTGCTGCTGCGGGAACTTGGAAATTCAAACAAAAGTAGGCTGGCATTCTTTTAAAAGCTCTGAATGTTCAACGTTCAATTTCTTAAGAAAAATGTGGGTCCTGAGGTTTGTTATTTATGAGCAACTGGAGTAAAACATAAGCACAGGTTGTTTCCATCTCATCAAGTTATAAGAACTCCCTTTATCTTTATAAACATGTATCAAAGGAATACTCCCATGCAGGGGCCTTTGGGGGAATGTTCCTGTATATGTCATTGATCCAGGAGAAGACAATATTTTTTATTTATTTATTTATTTATGGCTGTGTTGGGTCTTCGTTTGACAATATTTTTTAACTTACGTTTTTAAAAAATTTGCAACTCAAGTTGAGCACCTTTGAGTTCCCTGGCATGGAAATTGCCAGGGGAAACTGTCAAACGCAATAGAGACAAGGAAGCTGTTGTTCTTCCCCTAAAGGAGAGTATCAACTGGCATAAAGATAATAACCAGAAAACAAAAATAAGGTATGGCAGTTGCCAATAAAGTGGTATAAATTGTCATAAGGATCCAAAGAGAAATAAACCAAGGGTAAAGTCTTGATCAAGGATGCAGCGTGTGAGTTGAGTCTTGAAGGAAGGTAGATATCAACATGTGGACACAATAAGGAGGACAAAGAGCCTGCGTAAGGAAAAGCCCAGAGGTGGGAAAGCTTAAAATATATTTAATTTTCCTGGTTCTGAGGGAAAGCTGTGACTCTTATAGTAAAAGTATTGTTATTACCTGAGAGCCATGCAGATTTAATGATGGGACCAGTGCTTAATACACATCCAGATGAAATTATTGAACCTCTAAGTTAATGAAAAAAACCCACAAGTACTTGGGGTAAAATTGCTACTAAAAGACAAAAAATAAGACTGGCCTATGACTTCTTCAAAATACAAAGGAAGACCGTGGAGCAATATATTTAGAGTTTGAGGAGATAATATTGGAGCCCAATGATCCTGCACATAGCCAAGTTGCTGGCCCTATGTAAAGGCAAATAAAGAACTTCTCAGACATATAAGACATCAGAAATAATACTACCCACACATATTTTATATGAAGCACTATTCAAAGACGTATTCTAGCAAACCAATAAATGTAACAAAATAAAGAACTCAAGAATAGATGAGCCATGTCATAAAGGTAAACTATGAACAAGTAAAACAGAATTATTTTAAACAATTGCTGTTAATAGAGTTATAGATGTAATAAAAATTTTAAACAATCCTTAAAATGGAAAATAGATGTGTAGAACATGCCCTTTTTCCCTCACTGCCTTCCAGCCGCCCTGGCTTTCTTTTAATTACTCCGATATACTAAGCTATTTTCCATTCCAGGGCCTCTTCTTGGGATAGTCTTTCTCCTCAAAAGCTTTCCCACCCATCTTCACTCAGCAAACCATGCCTTGTCCTTTAGGTATTGTATTAGTTCACTAGGGCTGCCATAACAAAGTACCACAGACTGAGTGCCTTAAATAATATAACTTTATTTTTTCACAGTTCAGGAGGCCAGAAGTACAAGACTCAGGTGCCATCAGGGTTGGTTTCTGGTGAGACCTCTCTTCTTGGCTTAATTTACCATGGTCGCCTTCTAACTGTGTCCTCACACAGCCTTTCCTGCATACTTGTGCACAGAGAGAGAGATCTCTGGAGTCTCTTATATTCTTACAAGGTCACCAGCCCTACTGGATTAGGGACCCACCATTATGACCTCATTTAACCTGAATTACCTCCCTAAAGACCCTATTTTTGAACAGTCACAGTGGGGGTTAGAGCTTCAATATATGAATTTTGAAGAAACACAATCCAGTTCCTAACAGATATCAATTTAAATGACACTTCCTCAAAGGTGCTCTTCCAGGATTCTACACATTTACCTCACAACAGTTGCTGAGATTTATAATTATATATTTATTCATATGATTATTAATATCAAATTCCCCCACTACACTGCCATCTCCATGAGGCAAGGATGATGTTTGTTTTATTCACCACTTCCCTGATATCTTAGCACACGGTAGCCACTCAGTAAATATTTGTGGGATAATAGCCTACAGAATCTTAGGAAAGAGTATAGTATAGCAAATGAGGGTGGAAGAACAAAGTAATGAGCATCTCCTGTCTGTCCCTGGGTGGTGGTAGGAATAGATGAAATAGGATAGTCTGTGTGCTGGTAATATGTAACCACCAGCTTGGGGTGGCAGGGGTTGGAGGTAGGGAATACTATTTGTCAATTACCTTGGTGTAAGTACTCCCACAGTGGCTGATTCCAGGCTACAAATGTGACATCACTGAATCCAAAAGTTGGGGAGAGATACTCAGTAGCATACCATTATATAATATTTTCACCTGAAGGGCATAAATGTAAAATAATTAAGAAGCAATGTATTTTGAGCGTTACCTTTATTTTTAATATAATTATTTAAGCAGGATTTCTGAGAATTTAACAATTGACTTTTGCCAGCTCTGGCACACCAGTGATGGATAGCTGAATAAAATTGTAGAAATTGAATGCATAGAAATTTATAATTTGTTATTGTGCAGGGCAAAAGGCAAAAACAATGCAAGCTGATCCTTACATTTTAGACCTGAACGACAAGGAGGAGAGTGAGAGTGGGAAGAGCACATCTGAGCAGAGAAGATGTTGATTATTCTTGGTATATGTTTGTTTCTAGAAAAACCTGAGAGCAGTTTGAAATATAGGTCTCCCTTATGCTCAAAGAAAGGTCTATTACTTTAGGAATCATTTGTTTGAAGATTATTGCTGAACCAGGAAGGAGAATGAGAGAAAGGAGGACAGAACTTTGGGGATATTATCTCCATTTTGGGGGCTGGCAGAAATATGTGAATTAGAGAAAGAGATTCAGATGGAAGAATCCAGAGAAGCAGGAGGATAATCAGCACAGGAATCAAATAGAAAAAAAACATTATACACTGAGGCACAGTCTAAAGAGCTGCCAGTAGATTTCTGAAGATGACATTTAGAGTTGATCTTTGATTTTGGTTTCCAACGTGATAGAAATTCTACCCTGTCCTAGAGTCAATGGAACCATTACGTGAGTCACAGATCTTTCTGGCTAATTTCATATGCAACAGGTTTCAGGTTATTTTGTATTTGAGACCATTATAAAATCTCCTCCCTTCCTACCATCAACCCGAAGGGGAATATCTGATGTTCATCATAATCCCTCAATCAGAGTCATAGAAACCAAGGAAGAAAGGCTTTTCAAGGAACTTTCATTAGGGATAGTTAAACACTACTAAAGGAATGTTATAGAGGGATGGGTCACAAGAAAGTTTCCATATTTGGCAATTGTTGCTTACCCAGATGGCAGAAAGACATGTGAAGTAATGGTGATGCCCTGAAATGTGGTGCTAAAGTTTAGCATCTCAGAACCTGCATTTGAGTCCCTATTTGGCCATTTACCATTAGCTATATGACTTCAGGGAAGTTCCCGAATGTTGTGAATCATTAAAGGGGAAAGGAAACCGACAGACATTTGCTGAATACCTCCAGGACGCCGAGTCCTGTGGTGAGAAGGCGTTTCACTGCCATCTCATTTACCTTGAGAATATGTGTGAAAGCAGAAACTTCCTCAAACGTAAGGTATTGTTATTGGAAATATGGGGAGGAAAGGAAGAAAAGCTTGAGGGGGTAGATTAAAGCAAGATTTTGAAAGCCTGATCTCAAATGATCCTGTGGTGATTCTATCAAAAATTTCCCGGCATTAACATTTCCTATTTCTTGTTGCCAGCTTTAGAGGTAGAATTTTTACATGGAGTTTGTACCTACAAAGCGACTGCATCTTTCTTTATGTTTGCAAAACACTCTGTATGTTTAATTCAGCCTTGAAACTTACTAGATAATTAACGAGTTAATTATCACTATCATGATTTAAGAACAACAGAAAAACGAGAGGTTAAGTGACTGTCTCAGGGACACCCAGCCACTGGTATCTGGAAAAAGTATTTTGAACCTCATGGTCTTGCTTCAAGCTAAGAGACACCTCTAACATTTAAAACCCCCAAGAACTCTGCATCATAGAAAAGAGGTAACATGTAAGTTCCAGGGACACTTTCTTCCCTCTCTTCCATATGAACAGCAAGATTGGGCTGTTAACAATATTTTGTGTTTGGAGGAGGAAAAAATAAGTTTTGCACAAGTCATAGCCTCTGTTCTTTGTTTCTTTTCTTCCCACAATTCATGAGGTAGACACAGGCACATGTTTGATTTTTTTCCTTCCTCATTTTTTTTTGGGAAAAAAAAATGAATTATTATCACCATGAAGAGGTTGATATTGTTAGGGTCTGGAGTTATCCCTACCAATTTTGCAAGATTCTGTAGTATCTTTTTGCCAGAATATAGAACCATGCATCATCCAGACATTTGGAATGGCCCCCGATGCATATTTGGAGAAAATATTCCTGCCATTGTCTAGATTTGACTTGATACATAGGGTTCAGTTATATGGCTTACAGTGTGTCTTCCACTAGGTAGAAATGCATGAAATTGTATCTAGATGGAAGTAATGCACAATTAGAAAGACAACACAGAAAAAGGAAAAAGGTTTACTTAGTCTTAGAACACACCAAATGTGGAGGCCGCCTCTGTCTTCCAGGCTAATTCTTACCTAGTTTCTTTATTTGCAATGTGACGGCTTATCAGGAGACCAAGATGTGGAAACCACTCAAAGCATTTTCCTGTCTCCCTCTTCCCTATCAGACACTTTGTGGAGTCTTCAGGTATTCTCCGCATAGTTCTGAACCTTTATCAAATGTAGGATTTCTTTCACTGACTGAGGGATCCTGTTACCAAATCTGGATAGGATGCTCATTATACAAGGCCTCTCATGCCAATCACTAATTCATTCACTTTTTCACAAACATTATTGCACACTGACTGCACGCTTGGTGCAGGGCACAGAAAACAGAAAATGCAATTCCTGCTCTCAAGATATGCTCATTATTTGCAGACAATGGCCCTACCAGACTAACTAATAATACGATGTGACTGGGACAGAGGGTGATTATGATCCTGCCGGGGGTATGGGGGAGGGAGAAGGTGGGGAGTGTAAGGGAAAACTTGCCATCTTACAGATTTCTTTGGTAAAACTAACTAAAGAAAATGGGGCTTCGTGGATCTCAGTGCATCAGGTTTCTAATTGTTTTGTGCTAGGAAATGTGCTGTCATCTCTCAGACTCTTTGTCCCAGAAGGCTTTTGCATTACACTTCAATGTCATGTCACTTTGTGGTTTAAACCCTGAATGGAGTCTTAGAGTCAGTATCCAGAGGCTCTCTGACTAGATACTGACAGTTTTTACATCTGACAAGACAAAAAAAGGAAACAATTTTTAAATAGTGGTTATATCCTATTTCCGCAGAAACTAGTATCTGAACCTCAGGGCTCCTATGTGGAGGCTGGGTTTGATCTATGCTGCTCAGTAGTTACATAAAGGTAATATTTGTTACAAAATGCTCACTTACCACCTACAGCCACTTGGCAGTTGAATCAGGTACCCTAGTGCTCATTAAACTCATTTATATGAAGTTTTGGTACATCCCTTGCACTGGTGCTTCACTAGGCCTATGAAAATTTTACGTGCAGCTCCCAGAGCCATTCTATTTCTTTTGCTATTTCAGTCTCCTCAGTTCCCCATCCTTCTGTCCTTCAAAACTTGGTTCAAATGCCACATCACAAACCAACACACCTTTTCTTTACTTGTGTTATAAATATTTATATAAAGTATTATCTCCGTTGATAATCTGAGCTCTAGGTAGGATCTAAGTCACCTTCAATGTTGTAACCCCTATGTTACTTAGCAAAGTACTTCACTGCTCATTGAATGAAGAGATGGATGTATCAGTGCACAGGTGGACAAATAAATGAGCACATAGAAATACAGATGACGGGGAACACTGGCATATAGTGAATGAAGGAGGCTGTCTGTTGCTTGGTGTCTAAGGTGCTGATATATACCTATTCCTGTTGATTACATGTTTCCCAGCCAGGTAAGCATCCATGATCAGAAGGAGAAAAACATTTGGATTCAGCCATACGTGACACATAAGTGGACTCAGCCTAAAGGGTTTGATAAAATTAGAGACAATAAAAGGCTTACCTTGAATTTAAGAACACAGATGTGTTATTTTGTTAGTATTCCTTCCCACACTCGAGGAAATTCCAATGTTCCAACCACCTGACTCTGTAATCCAGTTCAGTGAATTAGGTTTTCTCCTTGGCGGCAGAACTTGTCACTGTGCTTTGTTGATCTCTCACCTCCTCTTCTTTGAATCAGTTCCCACCAACTGGAGAACAACCCATAAGTCCATATAAGTAATGGAGTTTTAAAAAATGCCTCAGAGCTTCTTCAGTAACAAAGACTGAGGCTTTTATTTTCCCACACAGAATACTTGAATTTCACCTGAAATTTCAAAATACATTCAACTCTGGAAGAAAAAGGAGTAAAAGCAAGAAGCACACCCACACTCTCTAGTGACTGCTTCTTATTAAGAATTTCTTTCCATTGAGAATACACTGCACTATTTTGAGTATGCAGCAACATTTTAATATTTTAATTATATACTTCCCACTAGATTGGTTTTAAAACTTCCTTGCTGAGTTTTAGAGTGTGAAATGTTTCAAGTTGAATGATTTACTAGTTTTCTTTTTTCCTTTTTTTTATAAATTGAACTAAAATAGACTGAAATAGTTTGTAGAAAGATAAAGCCTAGTTCGATCTTGACCAGTTTTTAAAATATCTTTTAATGTAAAAAGCCTAAATGTTTTTTTCATAATAATTTCAAACTAATGTCTGCTTTGTGTCACATGATCAAGGAGCATAGTAATTATAGATTTAATAATTTTACATTTTGAAACCAATCACCTTTTACTTGTTAATTTGTTCCCTACCCTTTGGTTTAGAATGCCCCAAAATCATCACAGTAGCTATTTGAGTAGAATTAATGGATTTAAAACGTCGTTAATTAAAAGTAATGAGAATAATGTTATGATGTGTTGGTTCCCCAAGAGATTCATTTGGACCTTGATTTTCTCTGTTTCCCTTGTAGCGCGGGCGTTGGCCGGACTGGCTGTTTCATTGTGATAGACGCCATGTTAGAAAGAATAAAGCATGAAAAAACTGTAGATATTTACGGCCATGTAACTTTAATGAGAGCCCAGAGGAATTACATGGTTCAGACAGAAGACCAGTACATCTTCATCCACGATGCATTGTCGGAGGCAGTGACTTGCGGGGATACCGAAGTGCCGGCTAGAAACTTGTACGCCTACATTCAGAAGCTGACACAAAGAGAAACAGGAGAGAATGTCACAGGGATGGAGCTCGAATTTAAGGTGTGATATTAGATGTGATGTGGTAATTCAGGAACAGTCATTCTGGAATTGTCCTTCTGAACCTTTCAAATTGGTGAAGTTACAAGATTCACCTGACCTTCTCCCTCAGGTGTCTGACTGTAAAACACTTTCTTCCTCCTTCCCTTTTCTATCCTTTGCTTCCTAATAATACCTTGAGCTCTTTTTTTGTACCCTAATTTAAACCGAGAGATCATACTCTCAGAACATAATATTTAAAACTTCCATAGTCTATATGGAGTCATTAGGTAGAAGTGAAAAGCAGTACAGTTGGAAGAGTCCTTTGCTTAAAAGCAAACAAAATCTTTGTATCTAATGAGGGACTCTTGGGTATGCTGAAGTCACGCCACAGACTAAAATTATCTTTGATTTTTTTCTTTTTTCCTACAACAGCGTCTAGCCAGTTCTAAAGCTCACACCTCAAGATTCATCAGTGCCAATCTTCCATGTAATAAATTCAAAAATCGCCTTGTTAATATTATGCCATATGAATCCACAAGGGTATGCCTGCAGCCTATCCGAGGAGTAGAAGGATCTGATTACATCAATGCCAGTTTTATTGATGGATACAGGTATACACTCTCGCTCCCCTGACAGTCCAAAGCCTTGATATTTACATGGGCCCTAGTTTCACAGCCAGAATGAATTTCATCTCAATTCAGTGTTTTCTTTCTGCAGAGGTCAGCATTCAGTCCCTTGGTATTCGCTTTTTTATTATTTTAGTTAGGAGTAAGAAGAAGCAGTCACAGAGTTTTTAATCTGTCCACGTGCACTCTTCTTTCAGAAGTCATTTGGATGTGGAAGGAGTTAATAAAGAAACTGTTTGTACCCTACTATATAAATTTAATAGATTGTGTAAGAGTCATTTCTACAAAATGAAGCTGCACAACTGTTTCTTAAGTGATTTGTATGACACATGAAATTGAGCTATTAGCATTGCTCTGAAGTTTAAATAACAATGATAAAGACATACATCATAATATTAACAAAGCAATTTCTTTTGCAAAATCCCCAAAATGTATTAAGTGTGCTTATTTGATTACACAATCCTAATGGGAATTTACTGCAATAGCATTAATAATGTTTTCATTTTTTATTACCTGGTTTGATGTTTACATATCAAATGCGAAGCCTTTGCATGTTTTCTGATTACCTTAACATGCTATTTTCATTCTCTGTGATTCAGACAACAGAAAGCTTACATCGCTACCCAGGGGCCCTTGGCAGAGACCACCGAAGACTTCTGGCGGATGCTCTGGGAGCACAATTCCACCATCGTTGTGATGCTCACCAAGCTGCGTGAGATGGGCAGAGTGAGTGTCTCCTTATAAGACACTCAAACCAGAAGAGAAATGAGGATTTCGTTTTAAAAACCCGAGTGCCAGCGTCATTACTTTGAAACACAGAGTACTCCGGACATGTTCTGGGCCATTCATTACTGTGTTGAATTTTAACTTGCAAAGCCATATCAAGTTCTTTCATTTGTGTGTTTTGAAGAAAGAACTGGTAGTTTGTTCCAGTGAAACACAATCATAGAGACAAATACGTGTGACTTGTTTTGACTCTCAATGTGTTCTTACTTCCTTTCGCTCTGGACAAGCTAGAGCTTGTGTGCCATCATTACTCTGTATGAAGGAACTTGACTTTTTTTCATCTCTGAAGCAAATTTTTACTTGCTCATCTTCCACTCCCATTAAACTGTTGGAAAGTTACGTAGTTTTTCTGAGGATATAATCTGGTAACCTCAGCTTTACTTTTAAAAAATGATTCTTCTGAAAAATACATAAAATAGCATTAGAGACACCTAAGGATCTACCACTTAGATTCAATAGATACAAGCATTCTGCCATATGTGCTTGAGATGTTTTCTTTCTCATCTTCGTATAAACTCAATGGTAGAGATGCATCTAAAACCCCACTTTTTAGAGCCCACAGAGAGAGTGAAAAAATACCAAACTAGGAAAGTAACTTGACTTTTCTGATTTAGTTATTGAAGTCATTAAGACTGCCTGGGCTCCAGGTTCCTCAGCTGACGGAGATCGGACCAGGTCAATTCAGAGGTTTCTTTCTGTGTTCACACTTGATGGTTCTCTTCATTCCAAAACACAGTGTTGAACATCAATGCATGATTAATGTGACTAGCATTATGCCCGAGGACTGATGTAATTAATTGTCTAACTTGTAAGTATGAAGATGCTTATTATCCTATTGAAGAATTCAGTCAACTGATGTGTATTAAGCACCTACTATATGCCAAGTACTATGCTTGATAACATGCACAAATATTGAACCACGTGATTTCCCTATCCTCAGGGAACCTATGGTTTCAAAGAGAAAATGAGTCACATGCGATTGGAATCACCTTAAATTCTAAAACTGTATTAGTGAAAGAAAGACATTAAATATATAGATACATGATAAACAAAACTTTGTTTACACTTTACGTAGCTTGACATTAATCTTTTTTTTTTTTTTTTTTTTAGGAGAAATGTCACCAGTACTGGCCAGCAGAACGATCTGCAAGATACCAGTACTTTGTTGTAGATCCCATGGCTGAGTACAACATGCCACAATATATACTAAGAGAATTCAAGGTCACAGATGCCAGGGTAAGTTGGCACAGTCTTATGCTCTCTTAACCATTAACTGAAAAGTAGTCTAAAATGCATCCCTGGGAGAAATATTTGCCAAGTGACCAAACTCCCGAAGTGAAAAGAAATCACTCATCCTGGAGGATTTTTTTTTAAATATAAGAGTAACTTTTCCTGTCCTGTAAGGTTTCTCACAAACACAGGCTTGGCTCACATTCAAATGCAGCATCTGGCAGCCCAACTTTGGGGACGTGCTTGGTGAGTGTGTGTGCTGGGAAGCATTTATTGATTGGTTGGCTGCGCTTACATTCACCTCCTCAGCTTATTCTCTTTGGAGCTTTTTTGACTTCTTCATTACTTGAGGCTGTAAATATGTTGTTGTTTTGCTAAGCCCTTTAGGTCATGTTGGCTTGGAGGTTAATTTGGTATGATCTTAAAATTGCAGAGCAAGTGGCATTCTTTAGAAGAATCTGACAAGCTTTACACATTCTAATTTGATTCCTGGCATGGTTTATTCCTCGGTGTGCTAATGTGTCTGTCCATGAGAGCTGTGCACCCACGACCCTTGTTGGCTAATTTTCATTCTGCATTTCTTATCTAGATTGCTGAGTGCAAGGTTCAGCCCTGATGTAAGATGTTCTATGCATAAACTTTAATATCCTTGCTTCTGGCCACTTTCAAACCATGATTACAAACACATCTTAGGAGAGAGTGGGGTCAGTCCAAAGCCCTGCTTTGTTTTTGGAACTGTCACAGTGGGTGGGTTGAATAAAACTGTAAGGGTAGAGCTATTTACTTGATCTATTGTTTTTTTTGGAAAGCAGCTTTCTCAACCAAGACTCATGTTTAGAGATTGTCTACTAATCCCCAAAGCCTGGCCCTGGCTGTTGACCTAAAGTAAAAGAGAAATTGGTTAGCAGGCTGCTTGGCCCAGGTGACAGACGTGTTAATCCCAGAAAGTCTGAAGTCTTAACTACTCTGAAGGTGACTATACTCAAGACAGCAGTTAAGTCCCTAGGTCTCGTTTTGAGTTGCCCAAGCAAGCATGCCTCGGTGACCCATTGTTTAAAAAAAAAAAAAAGGAAAAAGCATGCCCTTTCAGAATTTGAAGCTAGATATGTGAGTGAAAACTCTGAGTGCATTCCAAGCAAACTCACCAACCATTTCTGACGACAAAGTGTAGGAGCCAGGCTCTGCAAATGGCAGAGACAAGAAACACTGAGGCAGGAACATATGTTTTGTTTTGAAGCCTCTCTGTGATTGTATAATTTTCTTAGCTGCCATAGCATTTGCTGTTTGTGCTCCTAGTATGTTTCTAATCTCAACTTCCCAGTTTAGAAAGCAAGTTGGCACTTGAGAATACAGTATTGTTAAACAGGTAACCTTTAAATGGAGTCAGGTGGTCTCTCTTCCAAATCGTAAAGGTTTGTGCACATGCTGTTGAAAACAACTATGGTCAGAAATGCAATCCCCAGGATAATCAGAGGAAGACAAATCTGTATTACCTAGCCTCTGGCTTCCCTTCCTGTGCTTTTCAAACCTTTTCCAGAATCAGAAGGAAGTAAATGCTTCCATGGTAACCATCCATAAGTCTGTTATGGGGCCAAGCAGTTACTTTCATATTCCTCAGTATTCTCACAAACTTGAAGTGATCTCCCAATTTATTTTGATTCCCAAATGATTCCAGTCAGGAGTATGCCCTGTTTGTATGGAAACCACCAGGCTGGTTGATGTGTGTCCATCTCGAGTTGGGCCATCCCCTCTTCTCCATATAACTGAATGAGAAAGATTGGGTCTCTGTCTACTTAACCAGAATCTTGGGAACTTGCACATCTGTATCCAAAAGGACTTTAATGTGGAGAGAGTTGTTACAAAAGTGGAAAGGAGGACCAAATTGAAGCCTTAACTAGGAGCAGGGACTCCTCAAATAGAATCAGCCCCTGTAAACTTGGAATTTGGATTCTCTCTCTCTCTCTGTTGATTCAGGGAAGAAAGCTGATGGTCATAATCGTTATTCCTGCTTCTGTAAACAGAGGGTCCCTTCTGCTTTTGTTGTGCTTCCGGAAACACTGTACAATTCCAGAAGGAATCAGAAGTCCCTTAGTGTCTTCTTTTGAAACCATTTATACTTCATGAATCAGAGTAATTTTGCCTAATCACTTTAGGAAAGATAGACTGCTCCTGTATCTAGCTTTTGGTTTGTCTGTGTTAAAGCCCCGCACAGACACCTCAGTTCCTGTGGTCAGCCAGGAAGACTCCTTTTTCAGAAAACAGCATTTATTTACTAATAATCTCTCCTACCTCCTTGAGGGACACTTCACTTCCTGCTCAACAGCACGGTCGCCTGGTACACGCTGTGTGTACCGCCTTGGCTAGAAACAGTACACCTCTGAGACGTGTGGGGCATCCGGGTTAACAACAGCTACCCAATTTGCGTCAGATCCTTTCAGTGTCACTAATTTGCGTCAGATCCTTTCAGTGTCACTATTTGTCATTTGACAATGCTGCAAACAAGCAAACAC
Organism: Eschrichtius robustus; assembly: GCF_028021215.1. NCBI lineage: Eukaryota > Metazoa > Chordata > Mammalia > Artiodactyla > Eschrichtiidae > Eschrichtius > Eschrichtius robustus. The sequence goes on along the minus strand of NC_090833.1, from coordinate 58,577,668 downwards.
AGCAAATGTGAAGGTATCATGACAACAGCAAAATCTCTGGTCTGGATGACATGCCTGGATGCTCCTTTCAGTATGAAGAAGTTATTGGATTCTGAAAATTTTGAAATTCAAAATTTTGAATATGTTCCACTTTGGTTTTGAAGGCAAACTTTGGGGCTCAGAGCATTTACTAATGTGGGAACTAGGTGGCTTTTTATGAGAGCTCAGGTTTTTAATGGGCATTGTGAGAGTAAATAAATTTGCAATTTAAATATATGTGAATGTAGACAGTGTTAATAGCAGGTAAGATACTAACTGACTAATTTTCTAGTTAAACATATTTCTAACTTTTTCTTCCCTTTTTTTTTCCTTTTTTTGGAAAACATCATGCCTGCTGTTGTGGTCCGTGCACTGGCTGCATCCTCCCGGCGTCCTCCTTTGTGGTTGGATGTGTGGCTTTCTCTCTAAAGGACGGGCAGTCCCGAACGGTGAGGCAGTTCCAGTTCACTGACTGGCCAGAGCAAGGAGTGCCAAAGTCTGGAGAAGGATTTATTGACTTCATTGGCCAAGTCCATAAAACAAAAGAGCAGTTTGGCCAAGATGGACCCATTTCAGTCCATTGCAGGTGAGAATCAGGAATGATGAGTTTCCGTTTGTGCTGAATGCAGTGATAACTTTGAAAATATGTACTGTTGTCTATTCATTGTTGGTACCAGTTTACTGTGAATCTGCATAACTGAAATTTTATTTTTATTTTTCTCAGAAGTGTATTGTAAACCCTAAAGCAAGGACTCATTTCTCTTGTTTTCCACAAAGTGAAAATAATCAGAGGAAGATTTTTTATCTTCAAATTTTGCCTCTTGTAACAAAGAACCAAACTGTGTTTTCCTTGCCTGTTTTACCGTAACAGGAATTGTTTGTACATCCCCTAGTGATAATTTGTTCAGTTTATCATTCCTTACTTGTTTTGCTTTCATAGCATTACCCTGATAACTATCTTTCTGTATCTTTCTCCTGGGTTTGCCTTCTTGAGAAAACCATAAATAGTTATTAAGCCTTAATAACAATACTAATTCTTTTCAGTCAATAAGTGATTAGAATGGTACCTCAGTTAAAATTGCAATTTGCTTGAAAATTGTTGCTATATCAGAAGATGAAGCACCTTCAAGTTAATTATTTTCAATGGTTTCCACAGCATTTTATAATTCAAGTCATTGAAGCTAATAGAAATAGCAAGTAAACAGTTCAGAAAGGACGCTCACCATAAATTTAGTGCTTTTGGAAGTTACTATGCAAAAACCTTCCGGCAAAAGGAATTCACCTAATTTTTTTTTAGTTTCAGTTTGTAATCTCTTTATAGTCAAAATCTTGAAAGAGTTTATTAAAAAATTTACTTTGCTTCCCCCCCAAAATCCCAAACTACAGTTCTTAGTGATATGGGAGACAGGGTCTCAAAACAGGAGAAATATTAGACACGGGCTTCAAAACATCTGAGGTCTAGTCCCACTTCTATCATCATGTAGCTCTGTGACAGTAGGGAAATTTCTCTAGACCTCAGTTTTCTCAGCTGATCTCCAAGACCCTTTCTGGGACACACAGTGTGCTATTATATGAGAAGCAGACCTTATTTATACACGTTTGCTGTGTGTTGAGTTTATCCAAAATTCTTTGCTCTAGACCACCAAAGAGCATGTAGGAAATGATGCATGGACTCGATATTCAGACAAAGTGGATGGTATATATTGGACTTGAATTACCTGGATATCCCCCTTAATTTTCCACAGAATTTGCCCAAATCCTAATCCAAATTTTCCAGTATAAGCTATAAAGAAAAGAATATGTTCAACACATTTTTAACTTCAGGCATTCCCATAAGTATAAATAAGTGTGTGTATGCATGTATCTTTTTTCATTGCTTTTGCTTTTGTCACAAAATTATTCGTATATAGAGTATATACAAAGACTCCTTTGTATACTATGACATGTTATTCATATATCTTAAAGACTTCCAGATATCTTCTCTTATCTGGGAATATTTTTAAAATACCACTTATTTATAGCTTATTAAAAACATGATAAAGTCAATAAATTCGGAACTTATAAGGCCAGTGTCTGTTATTTTCTTGAAAGCACCTAGTAGAAAGCCAGAAACCCTATATTTTTGTTACATTTGAGCAATCAAATCAAAGTAAGATAGACTCTGGAGTACCTGGACCATTCAACAGAAAGATCATAAATCACAGTCTCTCGGGATTAAGAGAGACTTTCAAGGTTGAAAGGGACCTTCAAGGTCATCTACTCCAGCTTAACAGAGAGCCTTGACTGCTCCTGGTTATCCTTATTCACTTTGTAAAACCTGCCTATGGATTTTAAAGCTTCACTTACATTTCGGTTAGGACTCTTTAGAAAACCCAGTTTATAAAGGGACACACTATTTATATATCAACTACATCCCCAAGTAAATGAATCCATCCATTTTCTACAGCCTGTACCCAAGCATTACACATGCTGTTTAATTAGGATCCAAAAATGTAGGGATTTTTCAGATTATTCACTCCTTTCCTCATTACCTAAACCTCCAGATGCTTTCCTACTTCTTCAGAGCACAAAAGCTATGAATTAATTTTCTTCTCTTGCTGCTGTTACAATTCTGGAATCATCTTAAAACAATAAAGAAAACAGAAACTCAAAACCTTGCTAACGTGGTGGAAAGAATCCTGGTGTTTTAGCTACTGAACATCTAAAAATAGTAGATAAGTGTATAGCTCAGTGGCTCTTAACCACTTTTTTTTATTCTTCTTCTTCTTTTTTTTATTTTTTCCAGTTTAGAGACCCCTTTGTTAATCTGTTAAAGTTGTAAGTTTCAGAAACAGAAAAAATATATATACATTTACACAATCCATACATATAAGATATTCATAGACCCTTCCAAAGACTAAATGAGGATCCCATGTCAAAAATCCTGTTATATTGATAGACTCTCCTTTCTCATATCAAAACTGATGTCTGAATTTGAATAGTCTATATACCTTCATATTTATTTATACGTCTAGGTGATGGGACATGTTGCACAGATTCTTAAGTGACTACAAGAAAATTTGAAGGCACTCAGTTTGTCTTAACTTATCTGAATTATTTCAAATGTAGAGAACAAACGTATGGACACCAAGGGGGGAAAGTGGCGGGGGCGGGGGTGGTGGTGGCGTGATGAATTGGGCGATTGGGATTGACATGTATACACTAATATGTATAAAATAGATAACTAATAAGAACCGGCTGTATAAAAAATAAATAATATTCTAAAATTTTTAAAAAATGAATTATTTCATACTTTAAAAATATTAAGCAGGCAAAGTCTACAATTTCAGGATCTGCATGAAGAGTATAAATCTATATTTTATTTACCATTCCTTTTATCCATTTATTTTATGTTTCCTGGGCCTTTCCAAAATGACATATAATCCCAGTTGAAGGGTTATTATATTTTATAAGACTTAATCCTAATTACTCCACATTCATTCTCACCTGTTATCATGGCACACTGTCTTAAGAGTAATCATTTCATGAACCCAACACCACATTTTCCTGAACATTGCTGTAGAAGAACCCAATGTAATATGGAAGCTGGTGGACATACGTCCACCTCCAAGCAAATGTGGCCAAGACTGTGAGTGTCTCATCCAGTAATGTTGTCTTTGTTATTATGACAGTGCGGGCGTTGGAAGAACTGGAGTCTTCATAACACTAAGCATTGTTTTGGAAAGAATGAGATATGAAGGAGTAGTAGATATCTTCCAGACTGTCAAAATGTTAAGAACGCAACGACCAGCCATGGTGCAGACAGAGGTGAGAAAAATCTCCAGGAGTTTGTTTGTCACATCTCAAGAACCAAATAATAGATTTTGTTTGCCAAGATCTCCTAGAGTCCAGAGACTCTCAACACCAGAGGCAAAATGCAGGAAAATACTGTAGGAAAAGTATCCAGTTGTTTAATATTTTTGAACCTCATTTTCCCCCTTTGTAAATGGGAGTGACAGTGTCATTGTCTTAGAGCTGGTTTGGAAGTTATCTAAGATGATGTGTTAGATTGAACCATGTTAAATTGTCACTATTTGGGGCCTATAAAAATGGCAATTTCATATAATTCATTATATATATATATACATTAATGTGATATACATTGCACGAATTTAATATATGAAAAAAGCCCAATGGTAGATAATATACCTGGTAGATAATAGACCCTTGGCCCATTTTATGCCTCCATTCTCCTCCTATATGCCTAGGTATTATCAACTGCTCTATATTTCATTTCTTAATAATGGTATTTTAAAATATTTACATCCTGGATATGCACTAGAGAAATTAGCCTTCCACTTTCTACTCCAAGAATTGATATGAAAATTCTGATATTTTTCAGAATAATAGGAGTTCATGATTTAGCCAGTCTGACCTACTGGCTTCATTTTAAGGATAATATAAGTGATAGATAGTGTTTCTGTTTCTCAAAAGGCCACCAAATTATACAATTTATATGTATTCCTAAATTCATAACCCACAGTATCTTCCAGACTTTGATTTCAACATAGTGCAAGCATTTGGCTTGCAATACTCAAAACATTATGTCAGCCTGACAAACTTAATGGGTGTTGGGGGTGACGAGGGAAATTGGACGTTTAAAAAGCCTTAACACTTAGCCAAGCAACTTACTGTGACAAGATAGGAAAGCAAACTCCATTTATTTTGCATTACCATTTTTATTGTAGAAAAATGCACATTTAAGCAAAATAGAAACTATCTACTTTCAGCCCCATTGGCTACTGAAAATAAGTTTCTTTTACAGGGAAAATCCTACTTTTTCTCACCCCTTCTCAACTGTAAATTATAATTTTTCTATCTTATAATGCCCCCACTTATTCCCATTTGACAGTGTTCTTCCCTGTCTGAAAAAGGACATTTCATGCTGTTTTAGTTTAGTGTGGGTCTTTCTAGAACAGGCAACTAACTAGCCATCACACTGAATTAGGCCAAATGGCACAGGTATTTTTTGACATGGGCAGCCAGTCTTGTGATGCCATTTTCAAGGGATGAAAAGCCTAAAAGTTCAGCGCCCTGTGTATTCGGCTTTGTGTGCCTGATGTTCATCACAAAGATACCTTTTGGCCGCTTTCCTCACTTATATAAACACATCAGAAACAATGGAGAATAATTCTGATTGCAGGCAACAAGGTCTACTGTCTGATAAGATTTTTTTTTTTTTTAATTCAAATGTTTTTGGCAACAGCCCAGAAGATAAATGAAACCACATTTTCCTCAGGACAATACGTGTCTGCATCGGCCTCTCTTAAATATGCGAACTGAGAATTACTTACCTCAAATAATTAGATAATTTTAAAAGACGGCTGTGACATATAAGGAGTTCCCATGTTTAGCTGGTGGTAATTGTCTGGTACTATCCTTGGAGAACAGTTCACATATGTCTGGAAGATAATGTTCACAGGAGCTGTTACTACTTTGGAATTAGGAGACTATTTTAGTCGAACTGACTGGTAAAGTTAATAAATACCCCATGTGGCTAATGGTTCTTTGCTCAAAACAAAACAAAACAAAACAATTGGTCATTGGATTGAATTGATTGGCGAAAGCAGTGATTTTGCCCCCGTCTAGATGTAACTTTGTCTTCCAACATCGATTTCCACTTTTCTGTTAAAATGTACTCATGGCCCCTTTTCTTTCTCCCCATGCTTTGTCTCCGGCAGGATCAGTATCAGTTCTGCTATCGAGCCGCACTAGAGTACCTGGGCAGCTTTGATCACTATGCAACGTAGAAACCCCTGACCCACTTTGGATTTTTACTGCAAGCCCTTCAATATCCATGGAGTCTCTTCTGAGCCATACAGGGCATTTGAGAAGTCCTTCTTAACTTCTAGCTAACAACCACTTAGTGGGACTATCACACACAAAACAAATTTAAAAAAACAAACTCTTCTGGGTGGACCAAGAATTCACAGTTTAATAATCTAACCTGAAAAATAATAAAGAGAGTCCTGACTGATGAGGCATCTGAAGGATTTTATTTACAGATACCTCAAGGATTCAAAATAAAGGGAAGAAGAAATCACAGCAAAGAACCGCCATCTTGTTCAGGATTGCTTGATGGGTGCAAAGAGAAATGGCCTGAGTGCAGCAGTTCAGGGCAAGATCTTTGCTGGCTTCTTATGACAAAATGGACTTTGCTTTGACATTGCCCCTTCCCACCATACTACTCATGATAACATTTTAGCGGGAAAGGGGGTGGGGAATGTTTAAAAAGAAAGTCTTTGATTTAGTTTTTTAGTATTGTAAAGATACTGCTGACCTGTGCTTCATTTTTAACTGTGTAAACTTTTTTTTTAACAAAATGTATCATTCGATAAAGTGAATTTTAAAAAAGTTACATAACTCTTCATTTTTTATTTCCAAATTGTAGGTTTTTTTAAGCTGTAGAACTGTTATCTGTGATACCTTGCTGTAGAAATATAAAATAATTGGAAAATTTGCACATTTTTGTGCAATACTCTTAATCTACAGTCTCGGTCTCATCTGGTATTACTTTTACACTTCTGTCTGGTTTTTGTTGCTGAGAAAGTACCCATTTTCTTCAAATAATAAAGAGAACTTTGTTTTGTTATTTGGAATCAACAGGGAGGCGCAAAGTATAAAGTTGCTGCTAACATATATACATATATATCCATATTTTATAGGGGTGTCTATGTATATATAGATAGTGTGTCCACACAAAAAGATAGATATAGCTATCATTCAGTTCTTCCATGATTTAGTTTTTAAATTTTTTAAGGTAGAGAAGCTACTGTAACATCTTTTTCAATTTGTTATTAATTTTATGACATACTGATATTTCTCAGTATCACAAAATTTTAATTTTTAAGGGAAATGAGGAATGCACATCAGTGATTGTCAAACCTCACCCCCTTAATTTCCTACCCAATCTCCCCCCACCCCCCTAATCATATTCACAAATACTATTTTGTTAGCCAGGCTTCCAACAAAGTTCAATATTTCTAACACTCTAGTGCAATAAAACATTATTAAATATCTAAGAGGTGTGCATGTGGGAAAGGTCAGTGCATATCCCTTTAGGAGGAGAGAATGTTGTAATATATCAGCTATCAAGATGTTTAAAAAACAGTGTATTCAATCGTATATTGTCTATAGTATGTGCTATGAAATTTGCATTTATGATATGTAACAGGGGCAAAGCCAAACTCATGTTACTCTGTTCAGTCGGAAACATTTTTTGTGGCATACAGCATTCCTGGGAAGTGCTGTACTTTGTTTTCTTTTGGTTTTAGTTTTGCATTTAGAGTGCCTTATAATTGATGCCTATTTTAATAGCATTTCTTTTCAGCTTTTGGTTCATATTTTCATTATTTGTTCGTATGTGTTTCTCTTCCAATTAAAGCATTATCTGTTTACCACATGTACAAAAACTCTTTGAATAATATGCATTCCTAGTTTTCAACCAAGTCGGGGATGTTAGTGATTGTACCAGCCCAAAGCACTTGGATAATCAGGGCCCTTCTTCCTTTCATAATTGTCAACATCAGGAAAAGCTACCTGTTTTATTTGTAATCCCTTCCAAATCTGCTCTGGAACATTCAGTAACTGCACCAAACTTCATTTATTAACAAACATGATTGTCAACTTTGAACATATTTACTATTTCATTAGGATTTTTCTAAAAGGAGAAATTTAAAAAATATATATATATATATGTATATATATATCCCCCCCAAATTTTTCAACATAATTTCTATAGGAAGCCATGGACAATGGCATGAGTTTGCCATATCTTACATGATTTTAAAGAACACTCAGAATATCCAAGGAACTCTTATTAAAGAGTTTTGGTAAAATATTTTGGTTTAATGTTAGCTTCATTGATGTTCTGCATGGAAGGATTTTTGTTTTCTTCATTTTCCCATCACTAGCAGAATGAAATCCAAGAGACCAAACACTTGCAAGCATCATATTTGAGCACTTTTGTAAAAAAAAAAAGAAAAGAAAGAAAAAGAAAAAAAAAAGAAAAACTATAATACTCAAAAAAAAAAAAAAAAAGTATCTAGAAGGCTACCTCAGAATGAGACTCTCTAACCTACATCAGAACAAGAGAAGAATGTGCACTATGTGGGTCTGTTGTTGTTTTCTTTTAGTTTGTATCTTTTGGAGATTTATCCAAGTGCCAGATTACTCAGTGCTATGATTTTTGTTTAGTGAAACAAAGGGGGTCAGACAGACATTGCATCATGCAGACATGCCATGTTGGACAGGTAGAATCCGATGGTGTATTGCACACCAGAACGATTGGCCAATGAGCAGTTTCTCTCCCTGAAACCAAAACTGCCCATTTGGCAAAGGGAAAGGGGAGAATAATCACAAGAAGAAAATGAACGGGATGCATACCATAGACAAGCATGGAGGAGACTATTCCAGATATCTTACTGTTCAGGAGCTGTTCTGAGAGCTAACTCCCTTACTGTCATTGATGTGCATTCCACTCTGCTTTTCTGTACAACCATTCTATCTTCTTTTCCCAGGTAAACATCTTTATCTACCACTACCATAAACTTTCAAGTTTCCAATTATTTTCATCATCATAACCAGTACGGTGCTATTATTTACCTATGTACGTGTAGTTATGTATAATTTTGTAATTAGTTACAAAGGTAAAAAAAAATCAAAATATATAAAAAGTGATTTGTACAGAACTTTATTTTAGCTCTTTTTTAAAAATGATTTGCATGGTTAGACAATGGCGAGGACAGCCAGGGGAGGGAAGGGCCTCTAGGGAACTTTGCACTTTCTATACCTTTGTACTATGCACTGCCCTATTGATTCTACACCCAATAATGTTATTACTTGAACCCATCTGTAAGAAACTGCTTCAGAAATTCGTTTGTGTGTATGTAAATAACCCAACACAGAAACAGGAAAGGAAAAATTCTGCAGCAATGTACAGATTTTCTTCTTTCCTGGTTTTGTTTTTGTTTTGTTTTGTTTTTTTGGTTTCGCTTTGCTTTAGGCCTTTCTTTTTATTTTTAATTGCCTTTTCTTTTTCCTGTTTTGGATTTTAGTTTCCTTTGGGTTTATGGGTGCCCTGATACTCCAGCAGAGATCAGAAGGCTACAGATCCATCCTATCCATCTGTTATGTGGCTTTGCCATCCAAGCTTGGAGTGTCTTTACAAAGATAATAACAGTTGTGTTCTTTGCTCTCGTTTTGGATGCATAGACTGAAAAATTAAAAAAAAAGAAACTTGTAAAATGGCTTGTTAAAAAAATACAATTACCTCTAATCAGTAGTACGCGTAAATGTTTTACAGAATGAAAGGCGTGCTTTTTATTTTCTTACTTCGTTACATTGGTGGCGAAAGAAGTCTGTATGAAAATCAGTTCTTTGCTGACACAAGTTCCATTTGTTACAAATGAATTCTAATAAAAATGTCCGTGTTATGAAGCCCTGGCCTTTGCTTTTGTCCACTCAAGCACTTTGGTTTTGAACTAACTATGTATGTTCCCTCTTCCCCCCTGGTTATCTGGTTAGTTCCTTTATACTAATAGTAATTCTACTTACCAAGAGGCTGCTATCTACAGGTGCCTACCTTGAGGTGAGCACCTTTCACTGGTAAGCAAAACTGAGGCTTAAAGAAATGGTTTGCCCAAGTTCACACAGCAAAGAAAGAAGCCTTGGTATCATTCAAACTAGAGATCATGGGCAATCTTTAATTCTTCGTGATGACTACTATATACATATAAGTGCATTAGAATGTATATAAGTATTATCATCTTGAAACAACTGGCATCTCTCAAGTACATAAAAACTCTTTGGGAACATGGCTAAGAAAATACTTCGCTTGGATTGTTTATTCAGTCATTCAATATTGTAAGTCAGAACTTTTGTAGGCATTGGGAATGCAACTGTGAACAAATGAGATACTGCTGCTTCTCCTATGGAGACTGCAGCCTAGGGAGAGAGGCTTGCATTAAATAAATAATGATAAAATTACACTCTGACAAGTGTTATAAGGGAAAGTAGAGATCCATGAAGTTAGGACTTTCTATTGTGAGGGACAGAAACTCTGACTCAGCTTAAAAGACAAGGAAAGTGTTTTTTGGCTCATATATTTAAAGATCAGGAATGGGCTTATATTGAGAGAGTAGAAATATATAATCTTTGGAAACAACTGGATTCAGAACTCAGGTGATATCTTCAACACTTGGCATCTCTCTCTTTCTCCCATCCTGGTTTCTACTTTCTTAGTGTCAGTTCTAAGCAATCTATGCGGTCCTTGGAAACTTTGGGATCATAACATCAAAAAGCAGGCAAGTGGAAGAGTTAATTCCCCAACAGCACCAAAAGAAACTCCCGAACAGAATGGATGCTCGTTGGCCCCCATTGATATGACTTGGAGTAAGTGATCATCTCAGGAGCACAACTGTGGATAGGAGGAGAGAATGTGCTCATTGAGTTGCCAGATCAAGAAGGATGTACAGTAGCTGTCACCTTGCCAAATAGTGATGAATATGCTAGGACCAACAACTGACTGCCAACCAACCTAATGAATTAAGGTAAGGCAAAGCACAGGTATGCTGGGTAATGTTAAAACTACATGTTGCCACGGAAATGATGAGAGAATGAAACAATCCCATTATTCAAAAAGTATTTTGGAAAACTTGATACTAAATAGACAATTAGACTCTTTTTTCCTCCCTCTTTCTTGCTCTCCACCGAAATTGTCCTTTAATTTTATAGATTCAATCACCCTATTGATTGATTATGTAAGCACACAATCCCTAACCAGAGAAACAGGACAAAAATATCAAGGTGAATCATACTTAATATTCTGATCATTGTGATGCATCATATTAAACAGATGTCTGACTGGAATGCCAAAGATGACAAAATAGCTCACTTCACACATGTCCACACATGTAGGAATTATTAGTTAATAATAACTCACTAATAGTTTAGGTTTCTTTTCTTAGTCATATTTATGATTAGACTTCATAAGTTAAGAGAATTTCCATAAAGTATAATAATTTGTAAAATTATAAATCTGAAAAGTGTTTAACTTTATGATTTTTAAAAGGGGTTTCTGTAAGTTCTAAGGAAATAAATATAGTAAGGAACAACTATGAATTTGAAATTGTAGATTGTATCATTATTTGTAATAGCAAAATAAAAGTGAAAACACCCTAAATGTTCACTAATAGGAAATGATTTTTAAAAAAATGTATATATGTGAAATTGTATATATGTAAAATTTTATACACACACACATCACAATACCATGAATAATACATTGTAATTTAGCCATTAAGTGGTTAAGTAGTTTGTGGGAAAAAGTTATGACATGAAAAATCATTAAAAGGGGGTATAAAATTATGTACACATATTAAAACAAAGAATTAAATGACTGGAAAGAAATGCATCATTTACTAAATGATAACTATGTAATAAAACTATCTTGTATTTTTTTCTGAAATTTTTATAATAAGTACTTTAAAGTAGGGGTGCTTTAAAATATATGAGAAGATGGATTAATTTTTAAAAATCAATTTTAAAAGGCAAGAATGGAGAGAAAAAAAAAGAACTCAGGAAAGAACCAAGGACAGGTGGGACAAATAGAAAGAAAATAATAATACGATAGATTTAAACAAAACAAAAATTACATTAAATGTAAATGTAGTATATCCAACTTAAAAATATACATTGTAGTCTAGATATATAGTGCTTATAAAAGTATAAGAATGCTGAAAGTAAAAGAAGGTCAAGAAATATGCCATGCAAACATAGCCAAAAGAATGCTGTGCTGTTATTAATTTCAGCCATAGCATTAGCAAATAATAAGTCAATTCACAATGAAAAAAGCTTCAATGCACCAAGAAGACGTAACAATTCTGTTTGTATGCACTTGTCATACAGCTTCAAAATAGAGACAACAAAAATAGGCAGAACTAAATAGAATTACATACCTATCCACAATCATAATGGGAGATTTTAAAACACTTCTCTCAGTAGTTGATAAAATTACTGTTTCAGAACAGACCAAAAATATTTAGTAATGATATAAAAGATATAAATAACCTGATTAACAAAATTAACCTAAGTGACCTATGTAGATCACTGCTCAACAACTGAAGAATATACATTATTCAACAGCTTAAGAATACACTCAATAAGAATTGAATACATTCTCAAGAGCACATGGAATAGTCACCAAAATTGACTAGGGATTGGACCATAAAGCAAATCTCAATAAATTTTGAGTGTTTTAATTATGTAGAGTATATTCATTCTCTGACCACATCACAGTTCAACCGGAAGTCGATATCAAAGATATTTAGAAAATTCCCATATGTACGCATGGTAATTAAGAAAGAGCCTTCTAAATAGCCAATAGGTCAGAGAAGAAATCACAATGGAAGTAAGAAATTATAACTATAAAATTATGAAATACTGCATATCAAAACTTGTGGGATAAAGCTAAACTGTGCTTTAGACAGAAATTTATAGCCTTAAATGCATATGTTAGAAAAAAAGAAAGATTGAAAAACCAATGATCTTGAAATTAATTAGAAACTAGAAAATTAACAGTTAATTCTATCCCAAGAATGTAGAAGGAAGGAAATAATAAAGAAAAGAAATAATAGTAAAATTTAAAATAAATACATAATAGGGAGCATCAACAAAACTTAGAGTTAAAAGCTGATTCCCTGAAAGACAACAATATTGGTAAACCCTAGCAAAATGATTTAAACAAAAGAGATGGACAAACAATATCAGGAATTTGAATAGGAGCATAATACTTCAGAACTTACCAACATTAACCACTATAAGTAACAAAGGGTCCATATTCACAATATATAACCAACTCCTAAAAATATATATGAAAAAGGCAGGTACCCCCACCCCCAGGAAAGATTAGGCACTAGGCTTGAATAGGTATGTCACCAAAAAAAAAAAAAAAAAAAAGTAGCCAAATTGCTCAAAACAAATGAAAAAATATTTAATTTAATAAATAATCATGGAAATGCAAGTTAAAGCCACAATGCAATACCAATATGCACGCAACAGAACAGCTAATATTAAAAAGGCTAACAATATTAAAGGTTGGTGAGAATCCATGAGGTCTGAGTGAATGGTCCTTACACATATAAAGCGTCTATAGAATTCTGTGCCATTCCCTATTACAAGCATACACTCTGCTTTTTAGAATGCAATTTTACAAACGCTGTACAACATGGTTAAGCATTCCAAAGTAAAGTGAAATATATACATAGCTTATCCAGTAGTTTTACAGGTTGTAATTACATCATAAATAGAAATGCATGCATATGTGAACACGAGACTAAGAACAGAATAAGATTCTGTCCATTGAAACATTAATCATAGAGCCAAAAATTCTAAATAACATAAATGTCCATCCACAGTAAAATGGATAAGTAGATTTTGGTAAAATGGCACAATGGAATACAGTGAATATGTATGATCAAAATAACATAAAGCAAAACATACCATACATAAAAAATACGCACTATATGATTCTCAAGTGGTTCCCTCTTGGGAGGAGGTAAGCAGTGATTAGGAGAGCAGAAAGCAAACTTCTTGGGTGCTGACTATTTTATTTCTTGATCTAGATGTGGTTCCATAGCTATTTGTTTTTTGATAAATCTCTGAGCTATATACCTTTACTTTCTTGTGTTCTTCTCTATTCGTTGCATGTCAATAAAAATTTATTAATGGCTATTATTTATTTACATATATACACAGCAAAATAAATTGGTTTTCAAAATATGAATATTATAGCAGTGTTTGTCAATGTACAGGATCCAGCCCACTCTTAGACTACAGGAATGACATGCAATTCCATAAAAAGTTTACACGGGTAAGGAACACTCATCATAACCTGGTAAGCTATTCAGTGATGCTAAAATTTGATGTAGAAATAATTGTTGTTAAATTTTAGTGTAACCATTATTTACAACAGCCAAGACATAGAATCAACCTAAATGTCCATCGGCAGAGGAATGGATAAAAAAGATGGAATATACAATGGAATATTACTCAGCCATAAAAAAAGAATGAAATAATGCCATTTGCAGCAACATGGATGGACCTAGAAATTATTATACTAAGTGAAGTAAGTCAGGCAGAGAAAGACAAATATATGATATCACGCATATGTGGAATCTAATTTTTTAAAAATGATAGAAATGAACTTATTTACAAAACAGAAACAGATTCACTGACTTCAAAAAAATCCTTATGATTACCAAAGGGGAAAGGTGGGGGGGAAAGGATAAATTAGGAGTTTAGGATTAACATATACATACTACTCTGTTTAAAATAAACAACAAGGACCTACTGTATAACACAGGGAACTCTACTCAATATTCTGTAATAACCTATATGGGAGAAGGATCTGAAAAAGAATGGATATATGTATACGTATAACTGAATCACTTTGCCGTTCACGTGAAACTAATACATTGTAAATCAACTATACCCCAACATAAAATAAAAATTAAGTTAAAAAAAACCCAGTTAACTCAGAAACTTTAATCATATTAATTGTCATTTTTAAAGATATTTCTTTATTTCTCAAGGATCTGTGTGTTACACCAGTACAGTTTAGAAGTGTGTAGACACAGTCTGAGGAGGGCATCAGCTGCTCAGACTCAGGGTAAAGACAAGGACCTCCCACTTCAGCTTTGACATTCATGTATATTAATATATACAAAAGTGTATATAATAAAGACTTTATGAAAAAAAGTTTAGTGAAACCAAAATTATTTTGGTCTCTTCAGTTCTTATCATTTTTTTTTTCCTACTGGGACTGGAAATAAAAGAGCTAGATGGGATATAGCGACTTTTACTCTGGGTTAGACTACTAAAGTTAATAAAGTCTTGGGTATGAACTGCCTATCGGTTAGAAGGATTTAAGTGTGTCTCTTGGTCCTAGATTGTGATGGTAGCCTATCCAGCAAGTTGAAAGTGTGGATCATTGGCTACCAAGACAGACAAGCATGAGAGTATAGATGAATCAGAGCTGGATTTATATCATTTCTGGAAAATCAACTTAAAGGGCAAAGCCTATTGATTATGACAATATCATGTATCAGGAAGAAAAACAAAACCCTGGAATCAGATTTGGGTTCAAAGCCGGCCTTCATCATGTATTAGCTGAGTTGGTCCTAATCAAGCTACTTAATTTTCTAAACCTTTATTTTCTCATATATAAAATAGAGATGAATTATCTACCCTCCAGGTTTATTATACAAATTAAAAATAATTTATATAATATGCATACTAGTTATGATTCATGGAGGATTGATGCTCATTGTGGATAAAACTCAGCATTTCCACTTTCCCATTAAAAAGACACACATGTCTTAAAAAACAATATTAAAGAAGAAAAACAGTAGTCATCTACAAAATATCTTGTAATAAATTAATATGCATAGTTTGAATCTTTTTTCTGGCTATGGGACGCTCTTTCAAGATACAGAAGAAATGGTCATTTCTGCAAAGTCATCCAGGAATTGCTCTACTGATTTCTCCCTTATTGAATGCCAAGTTAATTACTGTGAAATAGACTTGGTTGTGCCATGTTGGTGTTTGGACAGTGCTGTGTATTGCAGAGTGTTTTATAGCTATTAATTATTGTCCTCACAATGTTGGGAAGTGGACCACTGCAACCTTCTTGGAGCACTAATTAGACTCTGTCACAGAAAGATCATATAACTTGCTGAAGGTCATTCACTGAAAAAAGCTTTGAAGACTGCAGGCAGAAGAAGGGACCCAGTTTGCTGAAATGTGAAGAACCACAAAATGGAAATCCAGAGGTCTAGTATCTAAACTCAGCTTTGCCACTCACCCTGCTATCTGGGCAAGTCACATAATCTCTCTCAGCCTCATTTCCTCATTTGAAAAATAGTAAGAATGACTCATAGATACTATTGAGATCTAGATTCTAGGATTATAATAGCCTAAAGTCTCTTGAATGGAAACATACATTGACAATTTTATCATTAAAAATATATCTTGTCATTTTTTTAAAAGTTAATAATCATCTGAAACATGTTGGACTCAGTTGCCAAGAAGGAACAAAATCCAAGATTGAACGAAACAAGGCTAGAGGGAACCCTATGGAACTGCATTTAACCTTCAAAAGACAGTTATGTGTAGGAGACATGGGATTTAGAGCAGGTCAGTCAGGCTTCTGTGCATCTAGGCTCCTCCACTTAGTAGTAGCTGCATGACGTGGGCAATTAACTTTTCAAAGCCTGTTACCTTCTCTATAAAATAGGGATAATACTTCTCTTAGGAAGTTTTTGTAAGGAGTAAAAGAGATGGCACAGACTAAGTACAAAGTAAATAATAACTAAGAATACTTGTTTTCTTTCTAGTAAGGATAGTAAAACATAGGAAGGATGAACTTCTGCTCATTTACACCAACACAGTAATGTGTAACACCGAAAATATTTTTCAATATATTCAGTAAGAACACACAATTCTTCTACTCCCCATTTGAAATGTTCTGAACTAAGAAAACACGTTTTGAGCTAACAAAGATCATCTTGGCATTCCAACTGCATACTCTACCTGATGATATTAGCAAGGGGCTCGTGATTATTGATAAAGTCGCCTGCATGGTCATCTGGACTGTTTATTCCTTCCTTCCTTCTTTCATTTATTCAGTTATTTAACAAACACTCATCTCTTTTCCTTAATACTGGGCAAGTAATTGGCATTTGACGGACCCTGAAAAGACCATAATATCCCTATCCTCAAGGTGCTTCCAGACTACAAAGGAAGACTTATATCAACACAGCATTGCATCAGAGCAATATGAAGTAGGTTGCTCTTGAATAACTCAGTTCTACACGGGAAAGTCAGCTTAGACATCTTGTCCTCTGCAAAGCTGCACTGCATCTTGAAAGATGAGTAGGATTAAATCAGTTGGTCAAGTTTGGGGAACACATTATGGGCAGAGAATAGTGTGCTGAAGGGCAAATATTAGCACATGAGGTTAAGGAAATGACAAGGGCTTTGTCATCAGGGCTGCATGGGAAGAGGCAGTACTAGCAATGATAGAGGGACCATGTGCTGAAGAGTTGGTTTTCATCATGAAGTGAATCAGGTGCCATGGGAGGAATTCATAACAGAAGTGGCATGAATGAACCAATGGAAAGACCCAAAATTCTTGCTCAGAATTGCTGCAATCCCAAAGCTATCATCAGCAAAGGAGAACTTTCGGTCCTCTCCCTCCCTCCACCAGAGTGGCCTCTGCCCCATCATCTCTAGGCCATGATAGGGGAGAAAGTGTTGCTAACTTGACCGTGATTGTGCCCACAAGTAATCATGACAAGATAAACATTTGTGACCTCACCCTCCATATCCCCTCCTATCATTCCATTTGTATCTCTCTTAAGGCTCTTGCCACATTAGACCCTGTATTAGCTATCTTAGTTCCCTTTCCATTACTACATAAAAAGTTCTGTTAAGGCCATAATTACTAGTGAGCACAACCACTGTGCGTTATGAGGCAAGAACGCAGGCTCCGCTCACCATAGATGCACCCTTTTCTGCTCCAAGTGGCTCTTCGGTAAGTGAATTTAAGGCTTCTCTTGGGGTCCAGCCATCTCACTCTCCCTCCTTAAGCACACTTGATTATGCCAGCCTCAAGATACAGATGTGAACTGGCAGGAGGTAAAGGGGAAGGAAGGTAAAAGGTACCACCTAGGCTTTTTGCGTCAGACTTTAATCAGGGCTTTGAACTGTGCTGCTTTTAGTTAGTGGTGCCCGGATTCTCACTTAGCTGTTATTCCCTACAGTGATACCCAAGGATAGTTGAGGTCAGGGTACAATTCAGGCTTTCTACTCTGATCATACTATTGTTTGATACCATCCTTAACTTTTACCCACATCTCATAGATACTCACTGAATCCCTTGAGGATGCACTGGTGCTCTATCCCCTGATCGTTTTGTTTGTTTGTTTGTTTGTTTGTTTGTTTTTAAATCTAATCCCAATAGAATGGGAAATGAGAATTTAAAAAGCTCACCGGATAATCACACCATGAGGGATAGACATCGCCACATTTAAATCACTCAGATTATCTGCTGTAAAAAGCACCCTGAAGATATGTTTTAAAAATTATAGAGAATCTGACAATAGATACCCATTAAGTGGGTGCTATTTACCAGACATTTTTGCTTGGCTGGGGATGCAAAGATGAGTTAAATGCAGCACTTGCCTTAAAGGAACTTTTTATATAATAGCGGTTACTAAGATGGCTAATACAGGACTGAATGTGACAAAAGCCTTAAGAGACATATAAAGAGAATATGATATGGTACAGGGGATATATAGGGTGAGATCAGGAAGGTTAATCTTGTCATGACAAACATCCAACTCTGAGATTAGAATCTCTTTTAACTGAAAATGTTTATCTCATGCACAGATACCCCCAATCTCAGCATTACTGTGAGCCCTAAAGAATGGACAGCATTTTAACAGATAAAATCTAGGGAAGAGGGAATTCTAAGTGGAGGAAGTGAAGACAAAGTTTTAAAGGCAGGAATGTGGGATCAGTTCTTATAGCCAGAAAGTCATGGGCACGAAGCCCCGATACAGAATATTTCTTCTCCCTGTTGCCTCCCATCCCACCCTCACTTCTCCACTAGGTTCTCAGTTTCTCTTCCAATTGTCCCACTGTATCTACAACAGGCTGGTTTATCCCCAGGCTTTCTTCCAGTTAGCATCCAGATGGTACTTTATTGCTTTCTACCTCTCCTGGATTTCAGGAAAGGACTTCAGCATTAGATAAATATTTCTTAGGACTGTTCCCTCAAGCTCTTCCTCTTTCTAACCAGATCACTGGACGATGTGCAGAATAAAAGGTTTCTGCAAGATAAATTTTCTGTGAGCTTCCAAAATAAAGTCTCCTTAGAGAAATCAAATAAATTCAAGGAAATAACAAATCATGGTTTGTTCTAAAAAACACTTTATTCAGAAGTGCACCCGTGACAGATATCAAGTTCTTATGTTAAGATAGGGTCTGTAATAAAACTGAAAGCCTTTGACCTGTGAGAACTCCTCTGGGTGGACCCGCAGCCTACCTGGTCTCTGTGATTCAATTCAATGTCAGCTCCATTCTTGATATAGTTGAAAAGACTTTTGTTTAACCTCCAAGGATATTTCCCAACCTATCCTCAAAAAGTAGCTAGGGAGCAGACAGTCCCAAGATTTCCCTTTCCTGCCTCGGCCAGGAAGGCCCCTTGCATGCATCTGTGCCTGCTTTCACAGATGCAGAATGAGAACCTGCAAATCCAGCAATGCAATGAATAGAGATTATTTGGCAATGGGGCTATAAATAGGGTGCTTTAGAACCCAAGGCACATTCAGTCTGCTTCTGTCAGCATAGACTAAGAAAGGAGGCTTTATTATTACAGCAGGAGCAAGTATACAGGCTTTCCTTGCCAGTAAAAGCAGCACATAATACACTCAACATGCCAACTGGAGTTTGAGCATAAATCACAGGTCAGTTCTGAACAGCATAGGAAGAGCTTCCCCTCATCATAATTATTAAAGCTAAAAAGCACACCTGGGAAGCTCGTCATTGTGAAAGAGAAATCAGTCAGTTGGTCTTCTATATTCTCTTGTGATGCTTTCAGTCAGTGGGTGGGATGGATGTAGATGTTTCTCTACAGTCTTCAGTTGATATTTCTGAGAGAATAAGAGGGTTTAGGTGAGCAGGTAAGACACAGTAAATCAAAGTGGGACTTCTGAATACAAGGGGGATGTATCAGACTGGTCTAGGTAGCTGAGATGAGTAAAACTAGGAGCTCAAGGTAGAGCAACAGATAAAAGGATTTTCTAGAAATCAGAGATGCCCAAAGAAGGACAAACCTTCACTGGAGGTATTTCAGAAGAAAGTGATTGGCCATTTAGTCAAGGATGCTAGATTGGTCACAGATGTTAGAAAGGGGAATGAGGTAAGAATGGGTAGCCTAGATGTTCACATAAGGTCCCTTCCATCTTCATATGCTTTAATAAAACAACTTCCCTCAGAATACAAATTAAACCACAGTCCCCACGGAAGAGCTCATTCCTATTCATTCAGGGAAATATGCTCACTTTGTCCATAGCCCCCAGTAGGTTCAAATCTCCCTCATCTAAACACAGGCAAAGGCAGGCCCCTCAACTGCTCTCACACTCAAGAGTATGAAATATTTTCTTCTTTTAAAAGAAGGTTGGCATTGCCTATGTTTCCATTACGAAAAGGATGAGTTCTAGGAAATCTGTTTGAATTATAAGTGCTATTTTGAATGCACTAAGGATGTTTATTACATAAAGGAATCCTGTGATAAATTAACCAGGATTTTAGTGGGAGGGGGGGTCACTTTTTTATTTACCATTTTGTTAATCCATATAATAGTCACCTGCAGAGGCAGCTGGACCCTCATCCAGGTTTGGTTCGATGTCATGAATGATGATACCAAAAACACAGCAAGAGGGTATGAAAAGGTTTACTACTGACATAACTGAGGTCTCTGGGAAGGCAGGGCATTCCTCTCAAGCAGGTCTGAAATGGTTTGAGAGAGCAAGGGACGGAGACAGGCCTGGGTTTATTGTGGTTAGGAGGTGGAGCCAGGGTGAGAGTTCCCACATGGCAGGGGTCCTGTGGTTTGAATCTCCTGCTGGCACCAAAGGAAGGAGTGCCCAGGATTTCTTATCTACTTGTCCAGATGTAAGGCACAAGAGGCAGAGGGAGGGGTGAGGCTTAAAAGCTGTCAGAAGTCATACATCAAAAAAAAGGAGTCAAACTCCTCATTACAATCTGCTGTAGTGGACACATGCCGCCTTCGCTTTGGTTAACTCACAGTTGAACCTCTTCCTAGGTTTGGAGAGTCCACCATCTTGTGAAACTTGTACAGAAATAGGAATTTGCCTTCTACCCGCCAGGAGCCAAAAAGCCCAGACATTGGCTCTCTCTGAAGCCTGGAAGCTTGAGTGTAGGTATATAATCCAAACTAACTCAAGCAGGAAGCGAGGTTCATTCAGAGGTCATGGTTAGCGCCCAGCACTGGCAAAAGCAGAAACACTAGTACGGGCGCCCTGCTGTAGTGGCTGTGGTGCCCTGACCAAACCCTTCTCAAGGTCTGATTCTGGCTGTAGTCCTGGCAACCAGCTCCCCTTGATTCTTTCCTATTTGTAAGTTTGGTTCTCCAGGCTTTCCATCTGTTTGTGAGCCAGATAACATCTTCCCACAAATTCTTTTCTGCTTAACTACCCAAAGTCAATTTCTGTTGTTTGCAGTGAAGAATCCTAACTAGTCACACACACACACACACACACACACACACACACACACACGCAGAGGCATTCACATGCAGGCACATGTGCACACTCTGAGTAGGGATAATACATGTATAGAGTAAACATAAGTATAGATCAAGGAAATAAATAGCCTAACTTTGGCATTTCAACAGGTCTCTGGTATGTTGCTCAATAATTGGAGCGGCTATATTTCAGAGATATTTTCTAAAAAGGAAGTATAGAAATAGAAAGTTATAAGCCCCCAATTTTAGATTCAACAATTTTAAAAACCCATTTTGTATTCAAACCATTGATCACAAGTTATAATCGCAGTTAGTAAGAAATTTTGAGAGGATAAGAAGACGGATGACACAAGTACCTTTGAGAATGCACTGGGTGTATGAATATCCTGATAAAGGCACATATAAACGTCACATGTACCTCAACAATATGAGATTGAGTTTATAGGCAGTTTATTTGCCAAGAATGACTAGAACTTCTCCTGCGACATTCTGCTCTTTAAGTACATGTTTTAATTTTATTTCTTATAGAATATAATCCTTAACCTTGAGGCTACAATTACTGCAAAAATGCTTTAGGTATTTGTTATTGGATATTGCACTTACTCTCTGTATGTTGTTAGAGGAAAATGCATTTGTTAGACTATGTTTGCTGTAGCAAATTGAATTTAACCACCTAAGATGAAATGTACACATCAGTTCTGAGATAATTTTCTCATTATAAATGATTGTGCTAACTTTATGTTCTACACAAATATAAATGTCTCGTAGTTACTCCTTAGTCAAAGAGCATTATGACCCTTGTTTGAGCTTAATCCTTTACGCAGTTTCAGAAAACTAAGCTTGTGGTTCTAAAAGACTTATTTATAAAAGCAATGAGAAGCTTCTTTCAGCCACAGAAGAAAACAGAAGTCATTGTCTTCTAATTATGAATAGTGAAAAGTTAAACATAGCCATGCATATAGATATAATTGTAATGGTATTATCTGAAATACCAATATTTCTGAAAATTTGTGTATTTCTATTATTCTAGAGACAAGAGCAAAATCCACCTTGGGAGAAGGATGTTTTTTGAGTTGGTACTCTACTGGGCTTTCAGGTTATCAGATGTAAAGCCAAGATCCTATTCTGGCATGTTTATAAGTGTAATCATGTAAAAGGCTGTCTTAATTGTGAGGAAAGTTGTCATCTCTGTAAATTATTATGCTGCTGATAGCCACTGCCTACTGGAGACAAGATAAGCTGGTTTTCCCCTTTGAAACTGGTTACTTGCTCACCAAACCTACTTTATCTCCCTCCTGGGCACATACTTGAGCTACATTTCCCAGATTTCCTTGCAGGTAGGCATGGCCATGTAACTGAGTTCTAGCCAATGGAAAACAAAAGAAAGTAACTTTCCAGGCCTGATGCCTGAAGGAACTCCTAAATCTGATCCTCTCTGCTACTTCTCTTTCCTCTGGCTCAATGCAGATGGGCACAGTATCCTTGGAAGCCATATAACAAAGACGGTAGAGTCTCAAGGTAGAAGAGTCAGGATCTCTGAATCACTGCTTGAAGAAGACCTACCCTCATTTGTAAAAATCAACTCTGAATTTTATATGAGTGGGAAATAAATGTCTATCACATTTGAATCACTACATATTTCTGGCTCAGTCTGTAGGGTAGACTGGCCTCAGCAATGTAGTGTATGGTGGAAGCTGGGGACAGATATGGCTGCTGGAGAAGCTGTGTGGAGGAGCAGTGATGTGTCCTCTCCAGTGAAAAATGGTCTTTTCTGCTTTGTAATTTTGTGTTGTTAGATATTATCACCTGATCTTAGACATGTTTTGGGGGGAAATGAGAGGAAACTGTTTCTAGTCTGTCTCAGAATTTTGGGGTAGATGGCAGAAAGAACCTCCAGGACAATGGTAGCAGTCCAGAGTAAGAGACTGTCTGTAGAGATAAAAAAATGTTTGTGACAAATGGAAGAATTCTCTGAAAAATGCTCATAAATACCTAGGGATGGAAACCTGATAAATGCCGCAGCCACGTGACTTGGTTCTCCATTATTTGTGTATTAAAAGGAAGGTGGCTCCTGAGGACTGGAGAAATTAGGATCTCAGTTACATAGTTGTATATATGGCGCAAAATGCTATTTCAAAGTACACATTGCCATAATTTAGCCTGACTCACCAGAGCTTCAGCCTTTAGCCTTTAGCCTGACTCACCCATTTGGCAGATTAACAAAGGGCCATCTTTGCAGTAGAGACAGCCCCACAGAGAAGTCACATTCTAAGCTTCTATGTTCGAAAGGCATCAGTGTGGTGTGAATCAGAAGCAATTTGCTCAAAGATATCTAGAGGAAAACACTATTTTCTCTCTGCCCCAGATGAGCTCATGAAACCTCTGAGCAGGAGAGGGTGAAATGCACAGAGTACAGGAAGCAAGAAAGAAGCCATACAGAAGTGTGTCTTGTCCACCACCCGTTTTCTGTACAAATAGAAGGGACTGAGGACAACAGTAGAGGATATCCCAGAAGTTTGGGTACTTCTAGAGTAGGGAGATTGGCAGCTTGCTCCATTTATGGAATGTTTGTGTTTTTTTCTTGTTTTTTTTAAAAACATCTTTATTGGAGTATAATTGCTTTGCAAAGGTGTGTTAGTTTCTGCTTTATAACAAAGTGAATGAGCTATACATATACATATATCCCCATATCTCCTCCTTCTTGCATCTCCCTCTCACCCTCCTTATCCCACCCCTCTAGGTGGTCACAAAGCACCGAGCTGATCTCTCTGTGCTATGTGGCTGCTTCCCACTAGTTATCTATTTTACATTTGGTAGTGTATATATGTCCATGCCACTCTGAGTTTTGTTTTTTGTTTGTTTGTTTACTTGTTCATTTAAGAGCTGAAGTTGCCAAATATTTCCCACACCACTGCCCAAGTGATGATAGAGATCAATAGAGATGGTGACAAGGCAAATCTTGGCATCAGAGGGGCCTAAGATAACCATCTTGTATTTTCCTCCTATTAATGAGAGACAAAGAGAGGTCCATTGTACCCAGGAGCAGAGGATTTTGTTCAGAGAGAGCCTGTGGGACTGCCTGGGGATTTCCTCAGCCAGTCCAGGGAAGATTCCACATCAGAATGCATGAGTAGATTACCCAAGCTGGAGATTGAAGGATAGCATGGCTGCAATTTACTAAAGATTGCCAGCATCAGACAAATGAATACATGCTGAATGAACATTTGCAACCTGTCCAGTTACTGCCTTCTGCAGCAAGCACTGGGCATTCCTGGGGGCAAAACACATGCTAGACATGACATAATCCATGACTGAGAGGAGATAAAACCAAGAAGTAGACCATTTCCTCTCCAACACCATCACTGGGCTGTTACCAAAGCTCTTTAAGAGTCTTGGTGGACGTACGTATATACCCCAAAACTTATACATGAATGTCCATAGCAGCATTATTCATAGTATCCAAAAGTGGAAAGAACCCAAATGTCCATCAACTGATGAATAGATAAGCAAAATGTGGTATATCCATACAATGGAATATTATTCAGCAATAAAAAAAATGAAGTATGGATAGAGGCTACAACATGGGTGAATATTAAAAAACATTACACTAATTGAAAGAAGCCAGACAAGAAAGGCTATATACTGTATGATTCCATATATGAAATGACCAGAAGAGGCAAATCCACAAAGTCAGGAAGTATTTGTGGTTGCCAGGGGCTGGAGGTGTTGGGAAAAATAGGGAGTGATTGCTAATGGGTATGAGGTTTCTTTTTAGAGTGATGAAGATGCTCTAAAATTGATTATGGTGATGGTTGCACAGCTCTGTAAATATTATAAACATCATTTTATTGTATGCCTTTAATGGATGAATTGTACGGGATGTGAATTATATCTCAATATATATTATTATTAAATTATTTAAAAAAAGAATCTTGGTGGGAGTTAGAGGGGTCTCTGGGGAGGAGGGAGATGGGAGGGCTGATTACAATTAATCATAAACTGGAAATAACTAAGTTACTATTGAATCAGCTTTAAAAGAAAACCACTTAAAAGTGATTTAATATTTTCTACTATTATCAGAAATGGGAACTCATCAGGTACTGGCCCTTTTAGAAGGCTGACTTTGTGACACAGGAGCCAAATCACTTGTTTAAAGGCAGAGAAAGGTGGTATTTTTATAAAATTCTCTGGAGATAAGGAATTTTCTAGAATCTCATGTTAAAGCCAGATTTTTTTAGTGAGGGGGGTGTGTGTGTGTGTATGTGTGTAGTAATCAGAGAATGAAGGTATACAGAAGGAAAGGGTAGAGAGAAGATAAATATCTCAAACCCAGGCTTTCAAGATGGCCCAATCCTGAAACAGGCAACTGAGAAAGTCAAATTTTTAATCTCCTTCTTTCTTTTCTCCCTGTCTTTATTTTCCTCCCCTCCTCCTGTTAAATTTCCCAATAGGAAAGACAACACAAGACCTGCACTCCAATAGTTTGAGTCTATATGACCTCTCCTCTATCTTGCCTTCTCTACCAGATGACTTTCAACCTGTCAAATTCCTTGCACTCTTCTTTGTGGCTTCACGCTCAAGAACACTACCAGTGAAATCACTCATTCTCCATTTAATCTGGCAAAGCTACAAAAGCTCCACTCGAATGGATTTCCCCAGTTAGGAACTCTATCAGCAGAAAATACGCCATTCCTCAGCTCAGGTCCAACTCTTACTGTACAATCCTGAGATGTTGCTGCTCTGGGACATAAATGGCAGCGCCAAAAGGATCACTAAAAATTCTTTGGCATGAACTCCCAGAACTTGGGAATCATCTCAGAGAGACCTCAGAAATGGAATTGCACAATAGTGCTGAGGTAAGGGAGGAAAGGGGCTCCCTCTCTTCGGTCCCTTCATCCAAAGGGATGACCAAGGCAGTGTCAGTTCTGAAAAGAAGTTATATGGCTGGAGAGCATGACACGCAAGGAGTAGAGGCTCTAACCAAGGAAAGGCCCTTTGTTCTCAACAACAGTCCTTTCTGTCCCCTTAACGCTCATCTTACATGTCACCATGAAGTCATCCTGAGTCTCCTATTTAAATATGTCCTAGTCAGAATTCTTTTCTGCTGGATATCTTAGCACATCTAACATGTTAATAGGTTACCCTTTAACATCTTAAAATGCTGAGATACCTAAAATGGATTGGAAACCTTAGTAGGAGAAGGGAGTATGAAGTTTTTCTTAATCCCAAACTTTTTTGACCTGAGAATCCATATTCTCCCACAATGTCAATTAAACTCATGTGGAAGTCTAGTGCTCCAAGGCATGTAGCTTGGAAAGTATTAATGAATATCAAACTCCCAAGGGAAAGAGTAAATCCAAAAGCTTGATTGCAGCATTTCCCAAAGAATATCTCTTGGAATTTTATTCATGCATAGTATTCCTCTGCAAAGGATGCTTAAATAGGTTTTGGGGAAACTGCTTAAATAGGTTTTGGGAAAACTGCCCTTGCTAGAAATTATTTGGCTTTTTGTCCCCCTAAATATTTATAGATTAATTTATATCACCTTATCTTTGTCTCCAGGCATTACTTCATCTGAGGAAAAGGGTTTTAATATTTGCTTGAGTTAAATAACCACACATATTTGAGACTGTTACAATTAATTTCCATCTAAGCTACATCAGCACCAAGTCAGATGGTGAGGCTTCCCCCACCCCTGTTTAATTGAAATAACTTGTGTTTCTGCTAGTTGCAGGAGAAGTTTTACATATGATTCATTCCCTGTAGCTACTCTCCTGCAATAACACCTTGAACACAGAGGTATGCAACAAAGTTTTGTTGAATAAAAGAACAAAAGATAACATGAGAGCCACAGCTGACAGCAGAATATAGTCCTAGATGGAGGACAGGTTTGACGCATATTTTTCCTGATAATCCATAGTAGTCATCAGAGCTCTGCCGTTCATGACTGCACCCAAGCCCTTTTAAAAGCCACAACATGGTCTGCCACTTCCTCAGAGGTGTGCATTCTACATATACCTGGAGAAAAATAGCAAAACCCTTTGACTGAGATTAAGTGATGTCCAGAGGCTAAAATCAAGCTCCTGGGATGTTGTCCAAGGAAGGCCTAGCATGCAGGGGTTTTGCCTTGAGGACTGGCCGCAATATCTCCTCCGTGGAGACAATTGATCCCTCGCCCAGTGAGCAGATGTTACTAGAAGGGTGATGTTTGTAGCAAAGGACTGCCCCAGGCCTTTGATAGCTTCTGTGGTGGTTTCAGCAGGAAGCTAAAGAAACCGGCACTACTGGCCAACCATTCCCTGCTTCTCTGCACCATCCTTGTGCTAAAAAATCTACTCTACTTAACATGATAAACTTCTAAAGGTAAAACTCTATCACCTACTCTCGGTGTAACTTTGTCATTCCACTGTTCAAATATGGCTGTGAAAGGAGAACAGTTTGCCATATTGGTGGTTATCTTGCCCAGGGGTCAAAATTAACCCAGTGTGTCATGTTTCCTGGTATTTCTAGCTATCAAGTTGTTGCGAAGGAAGAGAAGGCAAGGGTTGATCAATTCATTCACAAATGCACTTATTTGCTCATTCAGCAACATTTATTGGATGTCTACTATGTCCCAAAAATTGCTAAGTTGATTCCTTAATTAAATCTGACTGACTCACACAAACCTTAGACACATACAAAGTCTTTACAAGTGCTTGCATTTCATAACTGGAAGTTATATAGTTTTGGCCAATCACTTTCTCTGCTATTTCTTGTTTCTTACATTTCTGGTTTCTCTTCCCCACTTTGACTCCATACCTCCGCTTCTACTCTCTTTCTAGCTAGATGGTTTACATATCAAAAGGCTTCTTCAGAGAAACAGAACCAAGAGGAGATAAATATGAAGATTTGTTTTAAGGAATTGGCTCACATAATTGTGAGCACTGATGAGTCTGAAATTTGACCAGTAAGCTGGAAACTCAGGCAAGATTTGATGTGTTGATTTTGAAATCTGTAGGACAGGCCAGCATACTGGAAACTCAGGCAGGAGTAGATGTTGCAGTCTTGAGTCTGAAAGTTGTAGGGAAGAGCAACAAGCTGGAAATTCAGACAGATTTCCATGTTACTGTCTTGGGGTAGAGCTCCTTCGTTCCCAGGAAATCTATTTATGCTCCTGAGGCTTTCAACTGATTGGATGAGGAGGCCCACAGACATAATCAAGGTCAATCTCCTTTACTTAAAGTCAATTGATTGCAGATGTTAATCACAACTATAAAACACCTTCATAAGAACATCTTGACTAGTGTTTGACCAAACTGGATACCATAGCCTTGCCAAGTTAACACATAAAATTTAATCATCACAGTTTGATATTTTGGATTTCGTCTTATTTTCCCTTGGTGATAATGTAGGACCAATGTGATAATGTAGAACTGAAAGTTCCTGCATATCAGTTCTATATCTTTGAGCAACCAACTACATCAGGTTTGAGGGTTGAGAGGGAATCTGAAAATGGCAATGCATATATGGAAGAGATTTGGACCCAACCCTTGAGGAACTTCTGCTGTAGGTAAAGAAACATTACTTTGAATAACTTTATTTGATTATAAGTCTAAGTCTCTATAACAGGTATGTATATGCAAATGCTAGAATGGCATAGTGGAATGACGGATTAGTTCCATCTATTAAAGGGAAGATAGGAGGGAATTCATGAAGTTGAAATGCTATGTCTTGAGGATGAATACAATAATTTTGGGTGGAGAAATGGCAAGAAAACATTCTGGGCAGAGGAAACTGAAGGAATAAAGCCTGGGTGGAATACTATGGAGTCCGGTTGTTTGCTCATCTGGAGAGAGGGAGGAGCAAGTAAAATGGTCAGAAAGAGGATGGGAAAAGAGAACTGGGAACAGAATGAGAAGGACTTCCGATGTCATAATTAGTGGCTGTCACATTACCCTATAGACAACAATAAGGCAGAAACTTCACACAAGATACTGAGAGATTGGGAGGGTTCCCAAATATAGGGATTGAGAAGATATGGGGTGACCGTCTCAGAAAGATGATGTGGCAAAGAGGAGAGAGGCAGCCTTGCCAGAGGGCTGTGCCATCTGATTTTCTGGGCTGAACTTCATCACCACATTGGCTTAATCAGACATTTGTATCAGCTAGCACCTTCTCACAAGAGCCCTGTTCTCCTTCACCAGGAGGCCAGAGGCAGCTCATCCAAATTGTAGCTTGTCATCTCTTGGCATTTACAGCTTCACCTGATCCACAGGCTCATTAACGTTATGCACAAATGCCTTGGGATTTTTATGACTTGGTGTAATCTTTGTGACTGCCCAGGAAGGGAGCTTGAGTTTGTGAGTTGCCCCTGACTCACCCACCCCCTACGAAACCTTTCGCTAATCAACTCAGTTTGTAAAAAGGAAGGTGACGTTTTCCTTTCAATTATAAAAAAAGGAGGGGGCTTTATTCACCATATGACTTGGTGCTAATGTAGCTTAGATGGAGATTAATTATAATTTTCTCAGCTATGTATGGTTATACAACTCAAGCAAATATTAAAAACCTTTTCCTGAGATGTAATATGAGAAGTAATGCCTGGAGGCTAGAATCAAGGATAATGCCAAGTGAGGTTTTATGTTGCCTACTTAAGGTGTCACCATAGAGCACGTCCCATAATGTGAGCTTCAGAAGATTGACCCGGGGGACCAAGTGCGTGTGGAACAGTGATCTGGGGAAGGGAGGGGATTGCTGTTGTCTAACCTGCTCCTTTGCTCTGATAGTCCAGAGTACAGACTCAGCGCCTTGTTCATAAACTTAAGCTAAGTATGGAAGACTCTGAGTCATTGAGATGCTTCAAGACATTAATATCATTTCTCGATTTTCTTCAAAAGACCTGAGTGAATGAATTGTCATTCTGCTCCCTCCCAACATGGAATCTCTCTCTCTCCAGCGCGCTCTCTCTCTCTCTCTCTCTCTCCACTTGCTTTGACCAGTAACAAAGAACAAACATTTAAAAACATAAAGGTGAGTACTTCCCACTCTACAAAACACTCTGTGTGGTTACTACGCTGTTCATAAGGTACATAATTCAACTAGAGATCCCACATCTTTAAATGGGGTTCAAGAGGGTGGGTGGAAGAATAAAGATTTGCTCTAAGCTTCTGACAGCAAAGTCCACTTATTTCCATGCAATTTCCCCACCCTTAGAAGGGCAACATTCTTAGAGAAAAGGGAGCAGTTGTAATTACTCCAAATAACAGTGTCTTTCCAATTCCTCAAGCAATATGGTGAGTGCTAAGCTAAGAATAGTTAAGAAGATGAAGCAGTGTGAGATAAAAACTATGCAATGCATGGAAAAGGTCCTGACATGGGAACATTATTTTATGTGCTTAATTTCCTAACAAACAGTAGCACAAGGATCTCCTAGCCCTCCCACTTCCATTTCCTCTAACAGTAGACTTCTGCTAAGCTTCTGCTCATTTTCTTTTTGTGGGATAGTCTCACAAGTGACTTCCTGAACACAGAGTTGCCCACAGGGCATGGTTCACATTGAAAAAAGTACCACTGACCTCATTGCTACCAAAAGCTTCAGTTGGTCCTCTTTACTCCATTTTGTGCTCAAAAGTGAGAGGAATAAAGCCTTAGTCATACCAATCCTACCACCTGAGAGATTATTTCAATGATGCAATGAGATACAAACAAGGTTTCTTTTCTAAAAATTAATTCTACTTATAATAGTTTCCTGAACAATCTTTATCTTTACCAGGTACCTTTTTGGGTGTAGTTTTTCTCCAGAAGGCAGCATGTAAAACCCTCCATGAAATTGCAGTTTACAGAAAATGCAGGTAACTGTTCCCTGTTCATAGCTCTGTTAGACCATTATACTAGGATGGTCAATGCATCACACTTTTGGGTATCTACACCCTTGTTTAATCCCAACTCATGGCCGACTCTGGGCTCGGCCATGTGACTTGCCACAGCCAACTGGGCAACAGTAAATATAAGGTTTGACAGTGCTTGCTCATTGCGGCTTAACCTCTTGGAATATTGCTGTTGCAATGTGAAGAAACTTGGTCTAACCTTAAAGATGAAATACCACATGAAGGCAAAATTCTACTATTAATACACTTTCTCAGAGAAGCAGAGGTCAAGATGGGATCAGATGTGCAAGACATTTAGTGAGGGAAAAAACTGCAGGGAATAAGGGATGGGAGCTAGGTATGCGAAGAGCCATCACAATGTGACATAGGTCTGGCCTTGCGAAGGAAAAGGGGAAGAAAGGGTGTTGGATATGCTAAATGTGGTTCCAAGAAAGTCTAAGCTATGCAGATAAGGATTCCTGGGGCCAAAGTTGCCTATCTCGCAGAAACAGGTCTGCCTTCCTGTGCAGACCACACTCAGTCATTGGCCCTTGGGAAGTGTGGCCTCCATGTGGACAGGGCAGTGGACACAGAGCTAGCAGCTGGGGCTGTGGGTCAATAACTGTTCCCTAAGCAGGAGGCCCTAGTGACCTATTTTCATGGCCACCTCAGCAGTTCTCAAACTTCACGTTACTCAGTTTCCACCACCAGAGAAAGACTGATGTGTTCTCCATAATTTTAGTTGAAATAATCCAGTGGAAGGATCTAAGTGCCCAGCTTGGTTTGGAACCAACACCTGGTCTAATCAGCTCCATCCAGTGAGGCAGTGTCATATGTTGTCCCAGAGCCATGGCACAGGGAGTCCACCCTACGTACTGGGGAGACGAAACCTAGAAGGGGATGCATTGTGAGCCGGGCAGTCATCAATGCTGGGAGGAAGAGGAACAAAAAGACGCAGCCAGAGGACTGTAGCCCCCATCACCCATTTTATAAGATCAGGTTTGTAAAGATGGTCCCTTTAGTCTGTGAGCTTCCACCTGTGACAGCAGTCCTTGAAGCCTTCCTAAGTTCCCAATTCAGGATAAACCATTCCTTCTCCTCTAACTAAGTGCATAGTATTTCCCCCTTATTACACTATGCTTCATATGAGGATTAAATGAGTTAACACATTTAAGGAGCTTAAAAGAGAGCTGAACCTCAGGCCAGTAAGTGTTCAAGAAATGTTAGCTATAATTATCATTACTATTGTTAAATTTAGTGGGATGCATACCCATCTCCTTCACTAGATTACATGTCCGTTACAATCAGGGACTATTTCCTGGACATTTTAGCATACTGCAGAGGAATCAGTCTCCCAATGAATGCCTGGTGAATTGAATCGAATCTACTTTCAAGATGACTCTGAGGATAGAGCATCTGAAAAGCTGGAGAGCCCCTATGCGACCACAATGTGTGAGCTGCTGTTCCACAGTCAGATCTTAATTATCCGTGTGTACAGGCTCCACTTCTTGGATTAGCCACCACACACGTTTAATCCCATGTCACCAAAACACTTCTGGGACCCTGCCCTCAATTAGGATCAGTTAGGAATGAAAAAGTAATTTTAGTAATTAGCCCATGCAGAACCCGATCAAAAGGTTAATTTTCTACTGTCCAAAGCACACGGTACAGACAGA
The DNA here is from genome assembly GCF_028021215.1 of Eschrichtius robustus. NCBI lineage: Eukaryota > Metazoa > Chordata > Mammalia > Artiodactyla > Eschrichtiidae > Eschrichtius > Eschrichtius robustus. The sequence continues at coordinate 58,544,759 of NC_090833.1, read as the reverse complement.
AATGATTTTTAGATTCTCCACCCTTGTCTCTCTCTTGCATTAGTATGAGTGATTGAGGGTTTCCTATAAGAATCACAATTATTGTGTAATCAATGAAAATGCTAGAAGTGATGGTCTCCAGGTGATAGGTTTAGGCAATTTTTATTTTTTCAATTTTGTTTATATATATTTTCTATTTTTTTAATGAAGATGTTCTCTTTGGATAACAAGAAAGTTCTCTCCTTCCCCCTACCTACCTAATCACTGTTTAACTGTGTTAGAATAAATTTCATGGTACTCATAAAAACTCCAAAATTAGTCAGAATGCTGAGTCTCAATTTTCTCATCTGTAAAGTGGAAGTAAGATAATTCCCTTAAAGGATGGCATGAGAAATAAATAACACAAAGCATAGCACATAGTTCATGCTTTTAAAATGTTTTAACTTCCTTTTTTTAACCAAGTTTTTGTGATTGTGAGGAACATACACCTCCACAGAGAAGATCCATGCATGTCAGCCATGAAATTGATAATAAAAATCCTCATGATATATTTAAATTGTAGTATTGCACACAGTCTTTTTCTGAGGTATTTTTTATAAATGTAGTGTCCCCAACACATGATATATGTGACCCAGGCTTATTGCTGAAAATTCTGATTCTTTATCTAAATATGGAACACATTTTTGAGGCGATTGCCAAAAGAAAAAAAGGCTTTTCCCACACACTTGGCCCTATCCTTTGCTTTCTTTTTTAAACAATTTATTGAGGTATGACTGACATACCTCAAAAGTTGTACATATTTAATGTATGCAACATGATGAGTTTGGAGATAAGTACGTATTCATGAAACCATCGCTATAACCCATGCCATAAACATATCCATCACCTCCTTTCAAAAGTTTCCTCCTGCCTTCTTCATGCTTTCTGAAGAGTATAGAAAGTAGCCCTCCAAGGCTTATAGATTTGGAGTTCTATAGAGACAACAATTTTACCTGTATGGAGACCAATAATAAAGGAGAGACTGGTGAGAAAAGACCTCAGATCAGAGAAATTGCTTTATGTATTGCAAGAGTGCTGAGGCATTCAACAAAAGAAAACTGGAAAATTTCAGAAGAGAACAGTTCTAGGAGTTTCCAAAAGAAAATAAAGATCATGATGATCAACATCCAACATGAACATTTGTTGAGTAACTGCCATGTGCCATGTGCTGAGCCAAGCATTTCACATGCATCATTTTACAAGAGTCCAACAAAGTACCTACTATCATGCCCTTTTGCAGATGAAAATGCTTAAGTTTTGAAAGGTAAAATGATGCCCTTAAGCTCATGCAACTAGAAAATGTCATGGCTGATTTGTGTGGTTGGCAAACCTGTGCGCATATCCAACGGTAGAGGACCTGCATAGATCTTGGAGGCCTAATAGATATCTTTAGCTTAGGATAAAAGAATGGGCTCATTGAGAAGGCCGAGTATACCAAACTATAGGAGGACCTGCATAGATCTTGGAGGCCTAATAGATGTCCTTAGCTTAGGATAAAAGAATGGGCTCATTGAGAAGGCCGAGTATACCAAACTATAGGACAGAGACAGGTTTTGTATGGAGTCATACAATAGTCTTCTAGTAATGATGCATGATTAGGGTAGCTAAATATTTCTGGAAGAAATTTAAAAGACTGTGAAAGTCTCTCATAGGAAGGAATTACAGTAGGAGCATCCAGGGTTGGGGAACAGCTATGTTTGTGAAATCTGTTTATGCTTAGTTTGTTTATTAGAGGTGGTATGAAGGGGTATTAGTTTTCTAGGGCTGCCATAACAAAACACCACAGAATAGGTAACTTAACAGAAATTTATTTTCTCACGGTTTCTAGAGGGCGGAAGTCTATGATACAGGTGCCGGCAGGGTTGGATTCATCTGAGGGCCATGATGGAAGGATTTGTTCTAGGCCTTTCCAGGTCTTTCTCTTTGGCTTATAGACAGCTACTTTCTCCCTGCTTTGTCCTCACGTGTTTGTCCCTCTGTGCCTCTGGTGTCTCTTCCTCTTCTTATAAGGATACCAGTGGGACTTCCCTGGTGGCACAGTGGTTAAGAATCCGCCTGCCAATGCAGGGGACATGGGTTTGATCCCTTGTCTGGGAAGATCCCACGTGCCGCAGAGCAACTAATCCCGTGCACCACAACACACTGAGCCTGTGCTCTAGAGCCCGCGAACCACAAATACTGAGCCCACACGCCACAATTACTGAAGCCCGCGTGCTCTAGGGCCCACGTGCTGCAACTACAGAGTCCGCGTGCTGCAACTACTGAAGCCCGCACGCCTAGAGCCCGTGCTCCACAACAAGAGAAGCCACCACAATGAGAAGCCTGTGCACCTCAAGGAAAATTAGCCCCTGCTCACTGCAACTAGAGAGAGCCTGCGTGCAGCAATGAAGACCCAATGCAGCCAAAAATATAATTAATTAATTAATTAATTAATTAAACAAAATAAAAAAAAAATAAGGATACCAGTGATACCAGGTGAGGGCGCCACCGTAATAGCCTCATTTTAACTCAATCACCTCCTTGAAGACCCTACTACTAAGTATAGCTACATTCTGAAATATTGGAGGTTGGGACTTCAATGAATGAATTTTGGGAGGTACACAATTTAGCCCATTATATTGTCCGACAGAACGAACTAGGAGGAGGGTGCACTAGGTCTGTGCAAGCTGTGCACTATGCAATTCCAGTTGTGCAATGCAGCAGCTACTGGGGGTCACCATCCCGTGGGTTCCCTCCAAATGTGTCCCTGTCAGATCCTATCTGTGCATTGCAAATCTACCGTGAGCAGATGTTCTCTGTCAAACAAAACTTGAGGGCACATTGTGAGACCAAGCTGTCTGGTAGAGAATAGTCTCCGTACTAGATGCTGGTAGGGACTCAGGGCAAGTGACTGTGATGCCATCACTCCTCCCTCCCCTTCATCAAGTTAGCATGAAGCAAGGTCCACAAGAGGGTTGTGTCTGAGGAAGCAGAGTGATGTGACTAGAGAATCTCAGTCTGACGTCTGACGAAGAGATGGATCGACACTGTTCCAGAGTTAGCAATGAATTCTGACCAACTACGCCCTCTATTTTTATTCACGCAGAGATTTGCTATGATGTTTGGATTCTGTATCTTCCTTTTCTGGTTCTCTTATTTCCTGGGCTCCTTTGAGATAGGTTTCAAATGGCACATCCAAGGAGGCAGAGATCGAAACAGGGGTAGAACCAGGGCGTCTCATGTTGATCACAGTTGGCAGGTGGAGCTATGCATTGCCCTCTCCCCTCCACCTTTCCAATCTCTCTTTTGCAGATATTGGAGCTAAAGAACCCCCAGGGAGGATGAGAAAGGGACTCACGTATTGGCTTTAGAATTGGAATTTAGACTTGTAAACGCAAGTGGAGAGCATGGGGCAAGAATGGAAGGATGTATTAAAAAGACAATTTTTGCCAGAATCTTCTAAAAACCCAGAGAGAGCTATCATCGAGACAACAGCATGATACACTGAAGCAGACTTAGTAACCCAGCAGGGGCCTGAGGCCAACAGTTGTTCCAGTTTTATAGAACTTGAGTTCACCCCAATAGCATCACTTGGATGGTATTTTTCTGCTTCAGCAAGCAATAGGCTATGGGAGTGCAATCTCAGTAACTCAGTGAATGCAAAACACTTCATGACAAGCAACGCTACCTGAAAGAGCACAAGTCATAGGCTGAAACCTTCTTCTTCCATTCTTGAATGACCCCCAGGCTGTCCTTGCACTGTGACAAATTAGGGCCCAGTGATTGGAATAGTTGCCCAAAATCTACATCTAGAGATGCCACCTGAAAATGGCAAAGACATGATGGTGGCTGCAACACATATTCCCATGTCCACACAGAGCCTCTGTGGGGATTTCAATAGCCTGGGGCACTTTATAAGGAATCACTAAGTTCAGGCTTTAGGCTAGCAAAATTCACATGTAACATTTATGTGATAACATTTCTCATCATATGCTGGGCTGGTAAAGCCTGAGCATATTGGGACCATAATTAGCAAAAACAGCTTTTCTTTCTTCTTTCTTTCATAGTTTTCTTCAAGTGAATAGGTTTCCCCTTTCTAAGCTGTTCTTATTTCCCATCGGATATAAACTCTCCTTTTCTGCTCGACCTTACGCCTAGGAAGCTCAACTTAGATAGTTAGGGCAAGATTATGGCAAAATAAGTATCACGGCAAAGAGTAACGAGGAACCCTTAGTCTAAGAAACTTGAGCCCTTTGGAGGACTCCTAAGAATCCAGTAAATGGAAAGAATAAAGTACTATGATGTAACACTCAGGAAGCGCTGAGCAAGCTCTTGGCACAAGAGAAGTACACCATAACTTAGCTCTTGTGAGTGTTATGCCAGGTGCCCATGCCTCCCCCCTGCCTTTCCAACCACCATAGGACCTCAAGAGCTAGGATTCCACTAGCTATTAATACTCAAGATGTTTCAAACTAAACCCAGTATTGTCTGCAGTGAAGCGTCCCAGGTGCTGGTAAGTGGTGGAATCAGGATTTGAACCCAGGTAGTTTGATGTTGAGATCCATATGCTTAACCATTATCCTATACTGACTGTCCAGCTTAGTCAGCTTCTTCATATCTTGGCTTGTCTAGGTCTGCCTTGTTCCTTCCCATCTCATGCCTTTCATTAGCCTGAGGGATGAATAGGGACCAGACTCCATCCTCCTGGATCTCAGCCAATACAAAGGAGAATATATTAAGTGGCAAACAAATGGTACAGACAAGTTCCTCAGAGAGAGAAGGAAATGTGTTTTTTAAGGCCACAGTTTGGTTTGGTTTTGTTTTATTTCCTGCAGGGATTCAAAAATGAGCTCTCAGTTCCTCAGGTCTGCAAGAGATTTCTTTCATTCCTGAACTTTCCATAGACTTCTGATTTATAATGTATGTTCTCTGCAGATTGTCACAGAACAAGAATCTTGCCTAACCAAACATAATGGAGGCACCAGACTTCCGCTGACATTATTGGGGAGCATCAGTATGCCTGCCGTGGGGTGTGAACAGTCATCCAGAAAAGAAGAAAATAGCATAATGGAGCGGGGCAGGGGTGGTGGTCATAACAGACTCTAAAGGGAAGAGAGAACTGTTTTGAATAGCAGTTCGAAGAACGACTTCCTCCCTGGGTTTGTCTGGGTTCTGGTTTGTATTTTGCAGGACCGAGCAGATAAGCAGAATAGGTATCTGTGCAGTGTTACAAGTAAGTGGGATTGGATTCTAGCCCTGTTTCTTTTATTAATTAGTTTTGTGACTTTGAGCAAGACCCTGACCTTCTTTAAGACTCAATTCCCTCATTTCTCAAATTGATAGGGTAACAGCTGCTATGAAGATCAAAAGATGAAAAAGATGTAAAAGAATTTTAATTCATTCATGTATTCCACAAACATGTACTGAGCTCCAAATAAGAGGCAGTCTCTGTGGTCTGTGATTATAAGAGGAGGCCCGTATTCTAGAATCTGAACTTTGCTCCCTACTCTTCCCATGTCTAAGATGAACCCAATAATGTTTTCTTCCCTGACGCTCACAATGAAACTATTTTACATTTAAGAAAGAAAAGTGAAAAAAAGAAAGGAAAAAGCTTTGAAAGGATATATAAAATTACTATTTTTAATCCATGTTAGTATACAATTGAAGCCACTTATAAATAATCTAGTAGTCTTGTGGTCAACATCATCTCTGGAGAGAGATCACCTTGGTTTAAATCCTACTACGTCTACGTATTGGCTTTGTAACCTGAAACAAGTTATTTAGCCTCCATAAACCTCTTCCCCCACTTAGAAAAAGGGAATGCAGATCATATCTATATCACAGAGTTGTTCTAAGGATTAAATGAATATATTAATGAGTATAGATAGGAAAAAAAGGAAGCAAATTTAATGACTCACTCAAAAATCTAAGGCAAAACAAGACCTGAAATATATATACTTATTCAGCATACTGCTGGCTAAATGCCTTAAAATTATACATTTGTGATATATAAACACACATTGCTCATGTGCATACTCCAAGGGAGTCTAATTCCAACTTAAAAAATATGGCCATGATAGTGATAATAATAACCACAATGTTTTGAACACCCCATGCTAAGTGCTATGCTACGTACTTTACATATATTACTATATATAACTCTTTAAAGTACCAGTAAATTTGATTATTACCACCAAACTTACAGATGAGAAGACTAAGGCAAGGAGAATTTAAATGCCTTGTCCAAATTCGTACAGGTAGTAGGTAGTAGAATCAGGCTTTGAACTCAGGTGGGTTTTACTACAGGGTCTAAATTCTTAACCACTTGCAGGCTAAAAAATTTGACCTCTTTTTGAGCCTTGTGCCCCTTGTGGCCTGGCATACCCCGCATCTTGTGAGCCAGATGGAACCACTTGATCAGTCCCTGGGATGGGGGTGCCCAGTCTTCTCATCCAAGTCTCCTCTACTGGACTTGAGCTACTGCAGAGGATATGTCTCAACTTCCATCCCTAGGAAGGGACAGGGCAGCAGTGGTGAGGGTTTGGGGAGAATGAGCTGCAGCACCAGTACAGCTTCAGTCCGGAGCTAGCTCCTAGAGTTGAGGGTGGTGATGTTGGGGTCAAATTAATTATTCAACAGGGCAGCTGAGCCCTCAAGAGCAAAGAGTTCCTTTTGGTAGGGCCTTGATGAAAGGTTCTTCAAATATTTGAAGATCAAGGTGGTCTAATTCTTAAGGCGGTTACTCTTTAAGGAAAGTGACCTTTTTTCTCCAGGGGAGACAGATGAAAACAGACTTAAATGAGTGATTACGTTTAGAATGAGTTAAAAGGCAGAAAGTCAATGGGTTAACTAGTTAGATAACAGAAAATGAGAATCAAAATTAAAATTTACTATTATATACTGTGGAAATGAGATTTAATAAGAAAGGGAGGGAAATAGGGGAGACAGGAAGTGAGTGGGTGAGGAAACTGAGGGCCTCCTCTTACTTCCCCCTTAATCAGACCCTGTTCTTTGTGGACCAGGAGGCAGGAAGACAGGTGCTACTCTGTTCCTCTGCAGCCTTGGCCTCTGTGTTGTTTCCCTCCACCACTAGAGTCTTTCAGATCTGCATGAGAACACAGGAAAAGAGAGGACACCTTCGAATGCAGAATATTCACTGACCATCTCAGCAGCTCCACACAACTGTTCATAGAAACTTCCTCTGATCTGACCTGCGTCCAGCTAAACCCTCTTTGTCTATCTCTCCTCCCCTCACTAACTTCTGGGTCGCTTACATTTGAAATGAATGATATTTGACTGTAATGATAATAGCCAGCATTTGATGGTAGGATGCCCATGAAATATATACTGTCTAAACCACGATGCTCCTGAGAGTATCAAGGTGCCATTGATAAGCATCAACCAAGATAGTCCTGGGCAAATGCAGGCCATAAGGTCATTCTATTTACTGAGCATTTACTTTGTGCCAGGCACTGGGCAAAGGGCTTTGAAGGCTTTGTCTCACTTACCCCTACCAACAATCCTCTTCCTTTAGAGTAATTATGACCCTCATTTTATCGGCAAGGAAAGTGAGTTTTGGAAACGTCCCCAAGGCTGTCATTCAAACCCAGGCAGAAGTGCCGATTGTGCATCAGCCTGGGAGAGCCACCACCCTGAGTACTACCGTGGCTCCGTGGAAACACCTGATCAACCACAGCTTTCTCAACAGCTGTCCATCCATCTTTCAGCCCTGAGCTGATGCCTTCCTTTCCCACTAGGATACCACCTCCCCACCCCCACCACCTGGGCCAAGTTCACAAGAAGCCATGTATGACAACTTGAAGGACCCACATTAATACTGTGCAGAGCCCGGCAGCCACCTGATTAGGCACCACAATTATTCCCCTCACAGGCATAGAAACTCTTGAACTGTCTCTCCTTTTTTCCTGGGAAGTGAGGAAGAACTTTTCAGAAAGGATTACACTGTAGCCCAAGAGACAGCAAACAGATGGAATGGGAGAGGGGTCCTTCAGAAGAGAGTCATGTTCCCTCTTATAAAATTTAATCACAAATTAACCTTCAAAGAGAGCTTTCACCTGTTGAAGAGATGGCCTAATTGTGGTAATGTCAGAAGACAGAAAGCAGAATGTGGTGGTAAATGGGTAAAAGGGAGGAAAACACTACAATTCCTTTCTTTATTCATCAACTGAAGAGGAGTGTATGGCTGTGCTATTCAGCAGCTCTGTGCACACGGGCACATTAATCTAACTCTCTGAAATTCAATTTCCTCCTCCATATATAGGGGAAATAACATCTACTTTGCAATACAGTAGATATTATTATCTTCTATAATAGGGTTCAAGGACATGATCTGGATAGACCATTGACACAATAGACCATAGCTACAAGTATTTCTCACACAAAGAGAGAAAGAGGCTCCAACCCCGTACTTTTAGATGAGCACCTGTCCATAGCCTCCCAGAACCCAGACAGCACAAAGACCAAGTTGCTCTGTGGAAGTCAACCAATACATGGTGATGATACATGTGAAGCAGAGGGTGCTCCCTAGATCCACTGACTATGGAGCCTGAAGCAGGCCTTTCCACATTTGAAAAGCACAAGACACCCAAGAAAATAAGAACAGAAAACCTGTCAGCCCACAAAGAGAGATAGGGCTACATTTGGGAAAGTATTTTAGAATCAGATAGATGTAATTTTGAATCCAACCAAGTTCAGCTCCTTATTAGCTATGTTTTCCTGAGAAAGCTTTCCAGACCTTACTTTTTCCATAAGTAAGATGGGATAAAAGAACAACCAATAGAACAATAGTACAATTGTGAAGACTGAAGAAAATGTGTAGGAAGCTCCGGTAGCTCCTTCAATTAAGTATGAGCATGATGTTATTTCATTCTTGCACACAAGGGAAAAAGACTCTTATTAGAAAAATCTGAATATTCTCTTACAGCAATATATTATACGAAACAAAAATAATTATATAGTCACTGTTAGGCTAGACGTAAAGAGATAAAAATGTTTGGTTAAAAGTCATTAGACTTGGGGAGGACCTTCAGGATGGCAGAGGAGTAAGACGTGGAGATCACCTGCCTCTCCAAAAATACATCAAAAATACATCTACATGTGAAACAACTCCTACAGAACACCTACTGAATTCTGGCAGAAGACCTCAGACTTCCCAAAAGGGTCTTGCTGCTCTGGCTGGTGTCAGGCCTGAGCCTCTGAGGTGGGAGAGCCGAGTTCAGGACATTGGTGAACCAGAGACCTCCCGGCCACTCATAATATCAATCAGTGAGAGTTCTCCAATAGATATGAGGTCTCCATCTCAACGGTAAGACCCAGCTCTACTCAACGACTAGCAAGCTCCAGTGCTGGACACCCCATGCCAAACAACTAGCAAGTCAGGAACACAATCCCACCCATTAGCAGAGAGGCTGCCTAAAATCATAATAAGTTCACAGACACCCCAAAACACACCACCAGACTCGGTCCTGCCCACCAGAAAGAAAAGATCCAGCCTCGTCCGCCAGAACACAGGCACCAGTCCCCTCGACCAGGAAGCCTACACAACCCACTGAATCAACCTTACCCACGGGGGGCAGACACCAAAAACAATGGGAACTATGACCCTGCAGCCTGCAAAAAGGAGACCCCAAACACAGTAAATTAAGCAAAATGAGAAGACAGAGAAATACACAGCAGATGAAGGAGCAAGGCAAAAACCCACCAGATCAAACAAGTGAAGAGGAAATAGGCAGTCTACCTGAAAAAGAATTCACACTAATGATAGGAAAGATGATCCAAAATCTTGGAAATAGAATGGAGAAAATACAAGAAACGTTTAACAAGGACCTAGGAGAACTAAGGAGCAAACAAACAATGATGAATAACACAATAAATGAAATGAAAAATTCTCTAGAAGGAATCAATAGCAGAATAACTGAGGCAGAAGAACGGATAAGTGACCTGGAAGATAAAATAGTGGAAATAACTACCGCAGAGCAGAATAAGAAAAAAGAATGAAAAGAATTGAGGACAGTCTCAGAAACCTCTGGGACAACATTAAACACACCAACATTTGAATTATAGGGGTCCAGAGGAAGAAGAGTAAGAGACTGAGAAAATATTTGAAGAGATTATAGTTGAAAACTTCCCTAATATGGGAAAGGAAATAGTCAATCAAGTCCAGGAAGTGCAGAGAGTCCCATACAGGATAAATCCAAGGAGAAACACGCCAAGACACACATTAATCAAACTATAAAAATTAAATACAAAGAAAAAATATTGAAAGCAGCAAGGGAAAAGCAACAAATAACATACAAGGGAATCCTCATAAGGTTAACAGCTGATCTTTCAGCACAAACTCTGCAAGCCAGAAGGGAGTGGCAGGATATATTTAAAGTGATGAAAGGGAAAAACCTACAACCAAGATTACTCTATCCAGCAAGGATCTCATTCAGATTTGAAGGAGGAATTAAAACCTTCACACAGAAGCAAAATCTAAGAGAATTCAGCACCACCAAACCAGCTTTACAGCAAATGCTGAAGGAACTTCTCTAGGCAGGAAACACAAGAGAAGGAAAAGACCTACAAAAACAAACCCAAAACAATTAAGAAAATGGTAACAGGAGCATACATATCAATAATTACCTTAAATATAAATGGATTAAATGCTCCAACGAAAAGACATAGACTGGCTGAATGGATAAAAAACAAGACCTGTATACATGCTGTCTACAAGAGACCCACTTCAGACCTAGGAACACATACAGACTGCAAGTGAGGGGATGGAAAAAGATATTCCATGCAAATGGAAATCAAAAGAAAGTTGGAGTAGCAATTCTCATATCAGACAAAATAGACTTTAAAATAAAGACTATTATAAGAGACAAAGAAGGGCACTACATAATGATCAAGGGATCAATCCAAGAAGATATGACAATTGTAAATATTTATGCAACCAACATAGGAGCACCTCAATACATAAGGCAAATGCTAACAGCCATAAAAGGGGAAATCAACAGTAAAAAAATAATAGTAGGGGACGTTAACACCCCACTTTCACCAATGGACAGATCATCCAAAATGAAAATGAATAAAGAAACACAAGCTTTAAATGACACATTAAACAAGATGGAGTTAGTTGATATTTATAGGACATTCCATCCAAAAACAACAGAATACACTTTCTTCTCAAGTGCTCATGGAACATTCTCCAGGATAGATCATATCTTGGATCACAAATCAAGCCTTGGTAAATGTAAGAAAATTGAAATCGTATCAAATATCTTTTCCGACCACAACGCTATGAGACTAGATATCAACTACAGGTAAAAAACTGTAAAAAATACAAACACACTGAGACTAAACAATACACTACTAAATAACCAAGAGGTCACTGAAGAAATCAAAGAGGAAATTTAAAAATACCTAGAAACAAATGACAATGAAAACACGATGACCCAAAACCTATGGGATGCAGCAAAACACTTCTAAGAGGGAAGTTTATAGCAATACAATCCTACTTCAAAAAAACAAGAAACATCTCAAATAAACAACATAACCTTACACCTAAAGCAATTAGAAAAGAAGAACAAAAAAACCCCCTAAGTTAGCAGAAGGAAAGAAATCAAAAAGATCAGATCAGAAATAAATGAAAAAGAAATGAAACAATAGCAAAAAATCAATAAAACTAAAAGCTGGTTCTTTGAGAAGATAAACAAAATTGATAAACCTTTAGCCAGACTCATCAAAAAAAAAAAAAAAAAAAACGGGAGAAGACTCAAATCAATAGAATTAGAAATGAAAAAGGAGAAGTAACAACTGACACTGCAGAAATACAAAGGATCATGAGAGATTACTACAAGCAACTCTATGCCAATAAAATGGACAACCTGGAAGAAATGGACAAATTCTCAGAAAAGCACAACCTTCTGAGACTGAACCAGGGAGGAATACAAAATATAGACAGACCAATCAGAAGCACTGAAATTGAAACTGTGATTAAAAATCTTCCAACAAACAAAAGCCCAGGACCAGATGGCTTCCCAGGAGAATTCTATCAAACATTTACAGAAGAGCTAACACTTATCCTTCTCAAACTCTTCCAAAATACAGCAGAGGGAGGAACACTCCCAAACTCATTCTACAAGGCCACTATCACCCTGATACCAACACCAAACAAAGATGTCACAAAAAAAGAAAACTACAGGCCAATATCACTGATGAACACAGATGAAAAAAATCCTCAACAAGATACTAGCAAACAGAATCCAACAGCACATTAAAAGGATCATACACCATGATCAAGTGGGGTTTATCCCAGGAATGCAAGGATTCTTCAATATACGCAAATCAATCAATGTGATACACCATATTAACAAATTGAAGGATACAAAGCATATGATCATCTCAATAGATGCAGAAAAAGCTTTTGACAAAATTCAACACCCATTTACGATAAAAACCCTCCAGAAAGTAGGCATAGAGGGATCTTACCTCAACATGATAAAGGCCTTATATGACAAACCCACAGCCAACATCGTTCTCAATGGTGAAAAACTGAAAGCATTTCCTCTAAGATCAGGAACAAGACAAGGTGGCCCACTCTCACCACTATTATTCAACATAGTTTTGGAAGTTTTAGCCACAGCAATCAGAGATGAAAAAGAAATAAAAGGAATCCAAATCGGAAAAAAGAAGTAAAACTGTCACTGTTTGCAGACGACATGATACTATACATAGAGAATCCTAAAGATGCTACCAGAAAGCTACTAGAGCTAATCAATGAATTTGGTAAAGTAGCAGGATACAAAATTAATGCACAGAAATCTCTTGCATTCCTACACACTAATGATGAAAAATCTGAAAGAGAAATTAAGGAAACACTCCCATTTACCATTGCAACAAAAAGAATAAAATACCAAGGAATAAACCTACCTAAGGAGACAAAAGACCTGTATGCAGAAAACTATAAGACACTGATGAAAGAATTTAAAGATAATACAAACAGATGGAGAGATATACCATGTTCTTGGATTGGAAGAATCCACATTGTGAAAATGACTATACTACCCAAAGCAATCTACAGATTCAATGAAATCCCTATCAAACTACCAATGGCATTTTTCACAGAACTAGAACAAAAAAATTTCACAATTTGTATGGAAACACAAAAGACCCCGAATAGCAAAAGCAATCTTGAGAAAGAAAAACAGAGCTGGAGGAATCAGGGCCCCTGTCATCAGACTATACTACAAAGCTACAGTAATCAAGACAGTATGGTACTGGCACAAAAACAGAAATATAGATCAATGGAACAGGATAGAAAGCCCAGTGATAAACCCATGCACATAAAGTCACCTTGTCTTTGATAAAGGAGGCAAGAATATACAATGGAGAAGAGACAGCCTCTTCAATAAGTGGTGCTGGGAAAACTGGACAGCTACATGTAAAAGAATGAAATTAGAACACTCCCTAACACCATACACAAGAATAAACTCAAAATGGATTAAAGACCTAAATGTAAGGCCAGACACTATAAAACTCTTAGAGGAATACATAGGCAGAACACTCTATGACATACATCACAGCAAGATCCTTTTTGACCCTCCTCCTAGAGAAATGGAAATAAAAACAAAAAGAAACAGTGGGACCTAATGAAACTTAAAAGTTTTTGCACAGCAAAGGAAACCATAAACAAGATGAAAAGACAACCCTCAGAATGGGAGAAAATATTTGCAAATGAAGCAACTGACAAAGGATTAATCTCCAAAATATACAAGCAGCTCATGCAGCTCAATATCAAAAAAACAAACAACCTAATGCAAAAATGGGCAGAAGAACTAAATAGACATTTCTCCAAAGAAGATATACAGATTGCCAACAAACACATGAAAGGATGATCAACATCACTAATCATTAGAGAAATGCAAATCAAAACTACAATGAGGTGTCATCTCACACCAGTCAGAATGGCTGTCATCAAAAAATCTACAAACAATAAATGCTGGAGAGGGTGTGGAGAAAAGGGAACCCTCTTGCACTGTTGGTGGGAATGTAAAGCGATACAGCCACTATGGAGAACAGTATGGAGGTTCCTTAAAAAACTAAAACTAGAACTACCATACAACCCAGCAATCCCACTACTGTGCATATACCCAGAGAAAACCATAATCTAAGGAGAGTCATGTAGCACAATGTTCATTGCAGCACTATTTACAATAGCTGGGACGTGGAAGCAACCTAAGTGTCCATCGACAGATGAATGGATAAAGAAGATGTGGCACGTATATACAATGAAATATTACTCAGCCATAAAAAGAAATGAAATTGAGTTATTTGCAGTGAGGTTGATGGACCTAGAGTCTGTCATACAGTGTGCGGTAAGTCAGAAAAAGAAAAACAAATACCGTATGCTAACACATATATATGGAATCTAAAAAAATAAATAAATAAATGGTTCTGAAGAACCTAGGGGCAGGACAGGAATAAAGACGCAGACGTAGAGAATGGACTTGAGGAAACGGGGAGGGCAAGGGTAAGCTGGGACCAAGTGAGAGAGTGGCATGGACATATATACACTACCAAATGTAAAATAGATAGCTAGTGGGAAGCAGCCGCATAGCACAGGGAGATCAGCTTCTTGCTTTGTGACCACCTAGAGGGGTGGGATAGGGAGGGTGGGAGGGAGATGCAAGAGGGAGGGGATATGGGGATATATGTATACGTATAGCTGATTCACTTTGTGATGCAGCAGAAACTAACACACCATTGTAAAGCAATTATACTCCAATAAAGATGTTAAAAAAAAAAAAAAAAGTCATTGGACTCTTGACTGATTATCAGCTGACAGTTAGCTGGGAGGGTGAGTAAGGTGTTACCCTTAAAGAGTATTAGAAAATTGCTTAAGGATTTTATTGAGAAGGATGTGTTCCTCCCAGAGGAATTAAATGATGCAAAATTTTCTGACTCAGACGAGGTGGCAAACAAATTTTCTTTTACCCTGCTTAACACTCTACCTGATGTATAGAGATTGTCATTATATAACAGGTATTCCTCTGGCAATTAACTGTGTGAATGGAGGACCACTGATAAGCACTTAAGCCTCCAAAATAAAACAGTCTTTCTCTGAATATGCATCAGCAGAGAAGAACTGAAGTGTAGATAATGCCAAGCAAGGGGAAACTAAAAGAAAAAAAAAGTCTGAACACGGTTTAAGAAAAAGCTAAAAAAGTGTTCTAGCAGCAGAACTAAATGATTAAAGCTATCAGATTCAGCCCATATTTAATTAGGACTGTTCCCAGAGTGTATACCAACTTATGGTGAGGAGCAGAGGGAAATGGCTTTGGTTTTTACATTTTTCCTAACTTTAAAAGTAGAAAACCTATCTGAGTAAGTAATCAGTATTGCCTGTGGCACTAGAACATCTGAGAAGACCTTGGGCTACTCCTTTGACCCTCCACAAACAGGAGTGCCAAGGATTAGGTCCTGAACAAACAGGCATGTTGTAGGAGCAAATTCTTTTCCAAAAGCCTTTACTCTTACAAAAACCCTTGATTCTTTCCCCCGGCCAATTGCTAAATGTGGTATCATTGTACCATTCTCTTTGTTGATCCTAGCATGCCTTGTTTCACTTGGGAAACTTTCAGACCTGAAAATGTGGTCAAAGCACCAAATGGCTTTTTCCACCTCTGTGCCTTCCAGAATGATGAATTGCAACGGTTAGGGTCTTTTAAGCGTTCCACATTACTGAACCCGAGCGCGAACTCAACGGGATATCTGAGGGATGTCACAGCCATGCCCACTTTTCATTCCATAGCAACTACTTTTATTCATATTTGTGAGTATTAATGACTATACATTCAAACTTTCATTAAACAAAGATGTTTTTAATGATCAATCATTTTTCCTCTATATATCCTGGGGGCGTTGGATGTCACTACTGTAAACCTATCAGGAACCTGTATGTGACCTCACTGGCTGTCAGTTTACTCACCTTTCAGCTGTGGCTCAGCTCAGATTTGGCTATCTTGTTCTCCACTGCTGTCCCAGGCATTGCACACTACCTGGCAGTGGGTAGGCACTCAAATAATTGATGAATGAGTGTGCTGAGTAAGACCTAGCTATTTTGAACATGGACACCAGAGTGCACACTATGCCCCAAAGGCTTCTACTTATCGAGTCCCAATCCTTAAATCATAGTATTTGCTTGAGGCACATAGGAATGACCTTTCCCAAGGTTATAAAGCACACCCCACAATCTCCTCTGGAGTGATGGAATGCACCAATCATCGATCTCTCTGGCTAAGACTGCTTCATTCTCAGAATCCTTCTTAACACAGGGCTTCAAATAACCACTTACCACTCAGCACATGAGAGAAAACCTATTTGCTGTTACCACTTGAGAAGAAACACGGTGCTTTTCCACTGTCTAGAGCAAAAGAACCAGATGGCTTTCCAATAGAAAACTTTAGCTCGAGAGCTACGTAATGCCTACTTTAAATTTCTGTATCTCTCTTGCCCCAGTCACCATGTGTATGTGAACATGTATACTCGCACACACATACACATATACACACCCACACTGAACATGTGGCCAAATATCCTGCCCACCTACATCCTTAAGTGTCCTGGGAGGCAAAAGAGATCAATCTGGCGGAAAGTCAACAGCTGCATTTGATGGCTTGGCCCAACTTTGCTCAGCCAACTCATCATGGGTGATTATGTTCTCATTTCCACCCTCAGACTACAAAAGGAGAAAGGTCAGCTAGTCTGGGATCCCTTATACAGCTGTTACAGATGTTTATGGAAGCATTTGATATACCAAACATTTCCCAGAAGTTAAAAAAAGAACGAGAGAGAGACTTGTGAATGGGATATTCAAAGCTCTAAATTAGTAGCAGTGAGAGAAGAGATTTCTTTGTTAACTGACCCAGAACATTAAATTGATTATGTAATATAACATCACTGTTCTATTTGATAGCTGCCTATTAATACTGCACTCTCCTACATTATAGTCAATTGCAAACCCTAGAAATGGAAGAACATATTTATTTTGCTTGGAATCTGCAATTTTTTGCTATACGAACTATTAGTAATTTGCTATTTCTTTCTCCAAGGGGAGCCTATTACTCCAGGAGGAATGATGATCACCCTTATTTGAAACGCTCAGTCCTAGGCTTCTTCTTTTCTCATTCCGTGCTGCAAGTGGATGTGGGATTCAGGAGCTCAAAAATGCACCTGTATTTGGAGGTGTGCTTTCTAACTTTGGGAAAACTGGACCCTACACAGACTCCCTGCCCTCCGTCTCAGAGACAGCCAGGAGGCAAAAAGAAGAGGAGCTCACAGCAGAGCCACCATCGCTGTCAAGCAGAGGCAATGAGCTGCAAAGAGGGTTTAAATTCACCTGCAAAGCTGGTTAAAACTGTAAATTCCTGGGCCCCATTCCTGATCAGCTGAGTCAGAATATCTAATCCAGACTATTCTCACGCACGGTAAGTTTCAGAAGATGCAATGCCTAGAGAAGGACTTGGAGAGCAGGGAATACAAATATTTTAGTCAATGAGGAGAATTTTCAGGTAAACCAACCCTAATGATACATGTCATTCTCAGTAGAGCCCCACTTCAGATAATCCAACTCCCTCTATGGCTTTTCATTCAATTATCCAAGATGCTGTGTGATTCTGTATGCTGCCATACTTTAGTTTCCTTCAAGATTCCTCTAAATTCAACTCAAAATTCAAATAATGTACAAATCTTTCCAAGGATGATCTTTCTCTAGATGATTGTGTGCTGTGTGGGCTGAGTCCATGAAGATACTATTTTTTGCTTTTACTTATTCTTAGAGAAAAAATAAAAAGACTGAAAACTGTCATGACAAACCCTGCTGGTATTTTCCGCTGTGTTATTATCCTTCCATATTCTGTTTCAGCCAGTGACGACGGCTGGGACCTGACCCCAGGCACAGCTCTCCAAAGAACATCCCAGCCAAACTGTGCTTCCAAAATTCCCAATAACAGTTGAATAGAGCCAAGGAGGCCAGGTGCTGGGCAGGAGGATATTTTAGGCTCGACTGATGGTCCAAATTGGACACTTCCTCTGCCTACCAGAACCATCCATTAAGAAAGAGAGTCTTGTATCTTTTCCCCTGTCCTCCCATCTCCCCTTCCCCACACTGCACTCTGTACTCCTCTCATTTCTATGTGAGTTGTGTGAAATTATTTTTGTACCAGGTAAAACAATGCACATATATAAACATTTAACTGACAATGTGAAGAATCTGAGTGTCGGGAAGGAAGGACTGGTGGCTTGTTCCTCTAATAATGCTTCCTTTCCCTGGTAAAGACTAGGGAGCATTGGGTGAACAATGGGAACAAGAGGCATTGATGAGTTGTACATAAATCTAGGAACTGAAAGTAGCTCTAAGATAATTAGCAAGCTCAGAGGTTAGGGACACAGCCTCAGTGGTTAATGCAGGCTCATCCAGTATATGGAAAGCCAGTCTCCATTCTCTCAGTACTGAGGGCTTCTCTAGAGAGCGCAAGAATCCTCCTTTTTCTTCTATATTCCACCACATCCTTGAGACCAGTCGGTTTATTACAACATGCTTTCAATTGTCCCCTTTCTCTCCATCTCCACTACCACAATTTCAGCTCAGGTCCTCATTCAATCTTGCATTCTTTTTCTATTTCTTACCTGCTGCATGGAATAGCCTCTGGTGCAATCTGCTCCAGTCCACACTGCTGCCAGTGTGACTTCTTGTAACACAGTTCTTATCATTTCAGCCTGAACACCTTGGATGACTCTCTCATTGCTCAAAGGAAAAAGCCAAAACTTCTCAGGCCTTCATCAAGTTCCAAAATACCTTTTCAAACTTATCTCCTAAGATCCTTCTGCCTGCTCTCTGTTTCTCAGACCTTGGAAAAATGCTTTTCTCTTTCATACTTTCATAGTTCTTTCTCTCTTGAATGCCCCTCTCACCCCTGTAGGCAATTGGAAAGCTACTTTAAAGTCCAGCTAAAACATCACTTCTTCTGCTAAGTTTCCCTGACTTCCTTGGTAAGAATTACTCCCTACTATGTATTATAGTACACACGACTATAGAATGTATTTTCCCAACCGCTTCAATACATCTTATATTATAGTTGTTTGGTTATCTGACTATCCACTAGACTGTAAGCTCCTGCAGGTTAGGGGTGAGTTGATTCATCCTTGTATAAGTAACAGTGTCCAGCATAGCACCCTGTCCATAGAACAGGTCAGTATATGTTGGTTTGTAATAAATGAATGATTCACGCTCATAGCAGGCAGCTAATCTCCACTGCTTGCATAATTAAGTTGTAACATTCACTTCGGCAGAAAGCCTGTAGCATAGAAAAGAAAAAGCAAGCCCATGGTGGAAGGCAGTGGAAATTTTTGAAAGACACCTGCCCTTTAAGGCCTATCTTCATTACTCCCCACAAGACCTATACAAAGACCCTTTTCTGCTGTCCCTCTTACCTCCTTCCAGCTTCTAGACTTCTTTCATATTCTTATCTCAGTTGCGCATAGCTTCTTGGAAGTAGTTTTATTAAAATGTATTCGAGGCAGTCACTGGTCCATTAGCACTTTCTCGTATCCAGCTGTGTCAGATAAGCACTGAGACTTTTATTTTTCTCAATTAAGAAAAGTTGTAGCTTCAGGGAGAGGCTTCTGGGTTTACCCAGGATGCAGTAACACCACGACAAAAATGGCACAGTTGCTATGCCTTGGTGGCTAGTATTCATATGGTTATACCAAGACCCTGAGCCCAAGCCAGAAACACTTCTCCTACAGCTACCAAATCCCCCTGACAGAGTCCACAGCAGGTTCTAGATCCTAAAGATCAATTAGAGGATTCACCTTCAAAGCTGAAGTAAAAGAGCAAGAAATTGAAGATCCAGGAGCAAAATAACTGCAATAGACAAATATTTCTAGTGCTAACCCTGATTGCCTTTGAAGGAGGATGGGTAACATTAAGTTCAAGACTCCTGCTTTTGCTGGGGATCTTGAGGGATTGGGTACCCGAGTTCAGGCCAGAAACTGGGGCAAACACAAATACTTTTCATAATAGAAAGGAAAGAATTGAGAGTTCCCAGACAGCAATTCGTATAGGAAGAAAAGAGGAAAAATAGGAGGATTAGAAGGAGGTTGAAGACCATGTTCTCTGTCATATGAAAACATTTCTTGTGGAAATTCATGGATGTTCTAAATTTCTCACCCCAGGTTGAAAACAAAAGAATTAGAGTTAATATGTACAGATACCAGAGCCCAAGACAGAAGCCAAGGGCCTGGACAATCTTGCCTCAAAGGCCAAGAACCTTGGACCTCAGCCATATGAAAACCCTTCCTTAATCTGAAAAAATGATGGACTTGATAAATCCTTGCTAGTTTTCTTGAAGCACAGAACAATGTGAATATTTGTATACCTTATAACAAGGGAGTAGAAAGAAAAAACATAAGAAATTCTACAAGTTTATTTTTTAAAATCTTCTCTTAGTCCCAAAATACTATTTATGTTTACCATCTTATGATATTTCTCTTAGAAAACAGGAAGTCCTTGCCTCAGAGACTCAGAGAGAAAGGAAGAATTGTAATTGGACATCATTCCTGTCAATCATCTCAATTTAAAAATGGAGTCAATCACCTTTGTTCTTTGGAATCACGGATCATATATAGCTCATGGCTTTGCTGTCACTGAAATCTTTTTGTCTGCTTCTCCTAGTACAGGGGAGATAAGCCTCAGCTGTTTGAATATTCGAAACAAAGAAACCTCTCTAACAGAGACCTGACAAATCAGGATGGGAAATATCTTATTATTACTTGATAGTCTCTTGAGTCAAAAATAAAAGGAACTTGGTTGGAAAAACCCTTTGATTGAGTCTGTCTCAGAGATCTAAAACATTTGTTCACACCTTTAAGAAAAGAGCCAACTAATTGATTTAAGGTCTGGCAAGAAGGGAGTTTCTTTTGATCCTTCATCACAAATGCTCTTCAGCAGGCCACAGGGCATTAGCCCTGGGGACTCACCAGACACTTCAGGGAGGGCTTTAGGAGCCTATCATTCCTGGTACTGAATTAAACATTCTGGAAATCTAGGAGAGAAAGGGCCCCAGCTGACATCAAGGTTACATGAAGAAGATTAAGGGGGCATGAAGGAGAGGCAATCACAGCAGAATCAGAGAAAATTGGGCAAATTGCGATCATTAGCCCGCAATACAGACAATTTAATGTAAAGGAGAATCTGATGGATAAAGGGGAATTTCAGAGATAGAAGATAATAAGATTTGGGAAGGGATTTGAAGGTCAAGAGTAAGATTCTGACATGTGCCCCTTGTCTCTCCAGACCTCTCTGCCCTTTGGGACATTTGAGTAATTGTGTGCTAGGCTCCTTCTCAATTTGGCCATTGGTACGGCAGGGCCCTGCATCCACTCTCTTTGCCCTGTTAGCCTGAGACCCCTGAGGCCTCCTGGCAGGTTGTACTCAGCCTTCCTCCAAAAGGAGTCTTTCTCTCTCCTCTGATCAAGTTTGCAGAGGATGGCTTCACAGCAATTGCAGATTTTTAGATCCCCATTTGCACCTGGGCTCTGAGAGCGAGGACACTGAGGTGGGGGCTGTGTGTGTGCTCTGGCCGCAAATCCCTCACTTCCTCCTTCCCTACCTCCGCCCTGGCAGCAGACGCCATGCCCTGTCCAGTTGCTGACATCATTCTGAAAAGCTTGCCCGTATCACATTTTTTTTTGGTTTGAAGCTGAATTTAAGATGGTTACTGTTTGTTCATCCTAAACCTGTGCCTATACACTGACACCTGTGTGTGTGCACACACATGCATACACACACGTGCACACACACACATCTCACGACTGATGCAAAAGCAAAAGGGGTCTGTATTCTATGTCAGGCGATTGTTCTGGATCCTCCCTGCTCATGCTCTCCATATATTATTCTATTTCATCTGCATCCAGCAGTTCTTTCCCTTCATCTCTTGGTTCTGGACAACTTCCTTTACCACCTTCCTTTCTTCTCCTGGGATTGATGATGGCTTTGCCTCCTGGGTATGAGTCCCAGTACTCCCAGGATATATCTGATCTTTTTCCTCTGACTCCTCACATTCCTAGCCACCTGGACAAGTATCCTGTCCAAACTTCAGCCGGGACGCCCTGGGCAGCACTCCTGCTGGGGCTCCAGGCCAGAAAGTTAGGGACCCCGAAGGGTGTTAGGTGACTGCACGGACTTTGCAAAATTTTGTACTTTGAAGGGTGGTATTACCACTATAAATAAAAAGGATACTACCCAAAAAACATTCACAAAATTGAATCTCAACAAAGAAAAAAAAAAAGGAAAGAAAGCTTCAACGTATTTGTCAACTACAGGTTGCACAGATGCTACTGTCAGTTACTTATGACCAAGCTCAGAAGACGTGATCTTTTTTAAGGCAACACTCAGGGACTTTTGAATATTTCTCTTTCCAAATAGAAAATGGCACTTCAAAACCACTTCAGGAACCACCAAATACATTAGAACCCCACAGACTGCTGAGATCCAGTGACAGGAACGATCCCGGACAAAGAATCTGTGTGTGAAGAAGACAGAAAATGGGATTGGGGGAAATAATGCCTTTTGAGCAGAACACTGGGGGAATATTGAGAATTCAAAAGCATTGCAAAAGAGCTGGATTCCTTGGCCTCTGAAAACCCACCAATCACGAGAGGCAGTATTGTGAGCCTGGGGAGGGCTCGGCTCAAGAGGCAGGCTCTGTCCAGGAGCCCAGCTCTGCTACTGGCCAGCTGTGTGGCCTGCAGCAAGTTCCTTAGCCTCTGTCTACCTCGTCGACTTCACCTGTAAAATGGGGATCCTAAAAATGAGGGCTGCCTCCCAGGGCTGAGATGAGGATCAGGTGAGTTGATGTATGTAACGTGCCTAGCACCCTGCTTGACACCAGGTAAATGCCACATCCGTGCTGGTGAGGAAGGCGGGACAAATGAGGGAAGGGGTGAAGGGTGGAGCGGGAACAGAGACCCCTCAGTGGTGGCTGGACAGGGAAACAGGAAGTGCCCCAGAGCCTCAGGACTTCACTTGCCTCTTTTTCACTCCCTAACTCTCTTTCTATCCAGTCCCAGCTACTATACTCCAACCATCCCCGAAGAGGCTAGTCACCAGAGACAGGCTTAAGCAGCTGGCAGCTCTCACTTAGAAACTCCAGGTAACTCTGGGAAATGTGTCTTGTCTTCCCAAACACCGCCCTGCTCTTCAATTCCATCCTGTGAAGGGAGGTTATAAATCTTAGGTGTTAGAAAGAGTTCATGCCACACAGAATTAAAGAATGCTTAGGCTGCCCAGTACCCCCAGGGGATGGAAACCACTGATAAACTCTCACTAGGGAGCAAATGACTGACAGCAAGCCCATTCAGATAGGAGTCTCAGATGAGACACCCAAGGAATTGGCCCCTGGCCTTTGAGATAGAAGATAAAGAGAACTTTAGGGTTCAGAAAGGGGAGGTGCTAATGTAGAAGAGCAGAAAGCTTCAGATGAGTGCTTGAGGCTGCCCTGCCCACAGTGGAGAACCAGGATCCACTTGGGCTTCCAGGCCAGTCAAACCTGCCCTGGCATTCATGCTCTGTTTCTTCTTGTGCCCTGAGAAAAGTTCCTCTGCATCTTAGAAGGTATCAGTTTCCTCATAAAACAGGCGTAATAGCAGTATCTACCACAGAGAGTTAGCTGATACAAGGATTAAAAGAAGTCACATCAGAACAAACCCTAGTTCTGCACCTGGTATTTAGTTTTGTCATTTCCCACCATCTCCAAAATTCGATGCTGCCTCCTTCAAATCCCTACCCATCCAAGCCCCCTTCATCTCCCATCCTTGCCTTGGCTCAATCACTTCTGATTCGGTTTGCAAATTCACCAATTCTTTTCAGGCTCTGCTTAAAGCCCCAGAATAAACTGGGTTTTGGCTTTTGAGAGTCAGTTCCCAGCAAAGTCATCCACCCAGACTTGGTTGAGCCCTGGCTAAACAAGAATGAGACTTTAACTGCCTGCCTCTTTATAGACCCCTAGACAGTGTTGTCGTAGTAAAACTGTCACTCCAGGCCTCGTGCTACAGGGTTTGTGACAGCTATTTACATGGTGAAGTGGGCCCATTTCTATTTGCATGTATTAAATACCCACAGGCAATAATCCTCATTATGGGCCAATAGCTTGGAAAATGTTATTATTAAATCAAAACCATTTGCAATAAGGGGAAAAATTCATCTGCAACTATAAACTCTGTTGCTTATAGCTGGGCATTGAGAAAACAAATAGTGGCCAAGTCCCCTCAAGCCCAGCACTGCCCAGCTTAATCCCATGGCAGGTCGTCGTGGGCCACGCTGGAAGGGGGAGATCGCTGCACTAGGAGGAAGATTCCCAGAATGCGGATGGTTTCTTGTGGGAGACATGACTGGACCCTGAGTCTCAGGGGCAGTGGCGCTGGCATGGGAGCATGATGGCCTGGCTGTGACTCAGAACGTTCTATTACCTACTCAGTTTGTTTTCTGAAAAGATACTAGGAAGGTTTAACTTGTATGGGACTCCCATACCCTTTTATAAAAGTCTGAGCATGGACCTTGGGATCAGACACACCTGGCTGGTGATTCCAGGGGTACCACTTACTGCAATAAATTTGGGCAAGAGACTCAAAGCCTCCATTTCTACCCCTCAGGGTTGGGATGAGGTTAGAGAGATGATTATATCAGAATATGTTTCATCAGAGTTGCAGCCATGCCTCAGGTTATGGATCTTGAGTCTAAGAAAGAGTCTGTGCCTTGTCCTGCTGGGCCCATTATTCTAGTGTGTGCTCATGGGGTCTGTGCTGTGGTGGAGGCTGATGAGACTCACCTGACACACCCTGCCCCCTCTGTTCCCCAGTGACCCAGACACTGCCGCCAAGATTGATCTCTGCTGAGTCCTGAGGGTCCCAACCATGGCTGCTAATTAGAATCTGGTGACTTAACAGAAATATGTGGCCCTTACTTAACCAATTAATTTAGGATCTATGGAAGTGGAGACCAGACATCTATGTTTTTTAAAACTCTCCTTACTTATCCTTTGGGATTCTTCCAGAGGATTTGGGATCTGAACCCCACAGTCAATGGTCTGATAAAGCCTGTACACTTACCTATGAAAGGTTAATTAAGTAATTGATTTAATGTCCTTCTAGTGTGGAAACCTTTTAAAATACTAGAATAACTTTTATGTTTTAAAATACTAGAATAATTTTTATTACCTAGGTTTTGGGTCTTCATCAATTTTACTTTGGTGATATCACCAATGGTCTAGGGTCTGGCTTTCCAGTTCCCACTTAGAAACTGATTCTTGATTTAGGAATGCTGACTCACACTAAGTCACTCACAGGTCTGGAATATATAAATCACAATGTCATTTTTTTCCCCATTTATTATCAGAAACAGAACTGTCAAGCTGTTAAAGTGGGTCCCTGGTTTGGTTATAGAGAAATTAAGGACAGGGAAAACATAGTCTATTTGGATTAAGATCTTTCCAGGCCATAAACTCTAAAAAGAGTATGATACTCCATCCATAAGTAATTCATCCATTTTAAACATTAAAACAAATGTTTAACTTTTCCCCCAAAGATGATGATGATGATTCTTTTTTTTCATTAAATTTCAAATTATTTCCAAAAATCTTTTTCTTGTTGTTCCTACAATACTGGTGGCTATACTGACTTTGGGGGAATTTAGTAGTAAATAATTCTCATCTCAGTCGTCCTAAACCCACACACAGAAATCAGTGTAAATAAAAAATACATACGTACTTGGGTTCACTGAACAAAAAGAGAAGGAATGGTACGTAATGTCCATGTCTCCTTAACTCCCTACTTTAGGTATAGAATAAAAGAATCTGTTGGGCCAGGCAATCTGTTTCAGGGTATTGGTGACTGATGTGTTACTAGTATCCTGCTCTACTCCCATTTAAATTGCTTATGCAAGGGGAGCTATAGGACCAAATAGGGTCTTAGCATATCATTCTGTGGAACGGGATGCAGACCAGAGCAGTGACACCACTTAACTAGAGTCCCGCTCCATTCATATCGTTAGGACAAAGACTATGCCTCACTGGGCATTCCTCCAACACTACTACAGTACACATTAAATCTTATTTTTTATTTAATTATATACTTTGGTATTTGAAGGACTCAATAAGTATCAGTTCCTTCTGACTCCAAATTAAATGATAAATAAGACAGAAGAAGGCGACAGATGGAGATCAAAATATCAAATTTTAGTATTGAGAAGCTGATTGGAGACCATGGCTGTAAATGTGTGACCAGAAGAGTTTGTTACTATCCTCTGTCCCATTCTCCATCTCAGTCAAGTCCAAGGGACAGCTTACCTGAAAGTTTGATTCCACAAAACAGTCAGAGCAAGGATTGCTGTCTCACATTGGTCCAGGATGTTTAGTATTCTCAGCTTCTCCATGGCAACATTTCTAGGGAATATACCTTATCTATTAATAAATTTTGCT
Source organism: Eschrichtius robustus (assembly GCF_028021215.1). Lineage (NCBI taxonomy): Eukaryota > Metazoa > Chordata > Mammalia > Artiodactyla > Eschrichtiidae > Eschrichtius > Eschrichtius robustus. The sequence continues at coordinate 58,518,225 of NC_090833.1, read as the reverse complement.
TTTCTTTTCCTCATTTTTTTGTATATAATATCTTGTGTATGTGTATGTTTAGATAGAGAGATGATTTATATATATATATATATGTCTACATACATATATATCATTATATATGTAATTAGATTGGATACATATATATTTGTCTTTGAATGAGTTGGCTTTCCCAGACCAGTAACTTATAAGAGTGTGAAAGAACCAAGGCAGCTTTCTTCCACGCTAGCATATTTTTACAACAAAAAGCTCTCAGTTATCATAAAGATATTCTGATTCCTTCAAATATAATTTTTCTATGATACTTCAGGTAGCCCTAGCTCCTCTGCTTCTCAAAAATGTGGGTTAAGGAGGGTCTTCTGTCTCACCTCGCTCTTCCCAATCTCTAAACCCTCTAGAGATCAAGGAGTAGTTTTGGCTCCCTCAGCACTCTGGACAGAGAATGCTGTCTGCCATTGAGGTAAACAAAGAATGTTGCCCGCCATCCCAGTTCTACGAGGATCAAGCCATTAGCCACTGCAGTTGCCCACCAATGGTTTGCCCTGAGGGGAATTCAGGATGGAGAAAAATGGGAAGCATTCTGTGCTTTAGATACTGTCCCTAGATAGTTAAGATGTGTATCTAAGGAATACTTCAATGAACCCAGATCCTTGCATCTTCCCATACATAGAAAAGCACTCACATCATTAACCTGAGATGTCTGTTCTTTGTGGCTGGCAGTCATCTTCTGATGTTCAACTACATGTTTTTCCAGGAAAAACCTCCTCTATATCCTGGCTCCTCCCTGACCTCTTTGGTGCATTTCCTCATAGCTATCTGAGAGGCTGTCTCCTGGGCTATAGTTAAGTCTGAATAAAACTTAGCTCCCAACTTTTAGGTTGTATGTTTTCCTTCAGTCAACAGATCGTTCTGCCCACCATCAGGAAATAGTATATATATATATTTTTTGTGGGCAGTTTCTGAGACCTGTTTTGGTGGCTTTTTCTTTCCACTGAAATTTCTCCTCAGCTTGTTTCTACTTACCCTTGGTGGCGGGGGGGGGGCTTTAGTGCAAAATAAGCTATTTTTGGATTCCTTTGAAAATATTTTGGAGTCTGTCTACTAATTTTACCAAAAGTGGAGTTTTCAATATTTTCCATTCTTTTTGCTTCTTTTGGATGATTTCCAGAAGAAAGGAAAAATGCTAAAACTGTTCAGCCATTCTTTACTCTTAATATGAACAAATAGCCAAGTTTCACCAGACATTTGAAAGAAATGCTTAACACTAAAGAGAAAGCTGAAAGCAGAGAGAAAAATGGAAGTAGCCTTGAGGAAACAGAGAAAAAGAATAAAATAAAACTTAAAAACAAATCCTTATAAAGGTAAGGGAAAATGCCACATCCATGAAATACTACCAGGATGTTATATGTAGAAATAACTGGAGTACTATAGAAACATACTGAAAATTAAAAATTAATATTGGAAACTTAAAAATCAAATACAAGAGGGCGTTTACTGTAAAAATCTTTCAACTTTGCTGTAAAACTGAAATGTTTTACTTAAAAAGATGAGAAAAATTCAGCTCAAGAGCTGAAATGTAAAGTTGGGAAAATTTCCCAAAAGGAAAACAAAGCAAGAAGGGAAAAAAGAGGAAATACAAGAAGGAATTTAGGGAATCAATTAAGGCAGTCCAATGGCTGACTAACAGGCATTCTAGAAAAAGAAGCAGATGAAAGGAAGGAGGAAATGATCATAAAATGATACAGGGGAAGTGTTATAGAATCAAAGGACATGAACTTCAGATTTTGAGTGCCTAGAACCTGATGAAGACCTATGTCTTCACCAACGCACCTGTTCCAAGATTGCAGAAGTGGCCATCAAGAAACCAGTCTAAAACTCTGAGAAAAGGAAAAAAAAAATCACAGTTTACACGGAACGGATTAAAAATTCAAGATGCGCTTTGACTTTTTCAAGCGCAACATTGGAAGCTGGAAGATAACAGAGTAATGTCTTCAATATTCTAAAGGAGAATATTTTTCAATTTAAGATACTCTACCTACACAAACTAACACTCAATTGTGAGGACAGAATAAAGATGTTTTCAAGCAAAGTTTCATAAAGAATGTACCTTGGATGCACTTTTTCCTAGGGAACTGCTGGAGATGTATCCTATCAAAAGGAGAAAGAAGAAAACATGGATCAAGTAAGAGGGGATCTGACACCTGAGAGAGGCAAAGGGATTTCTCAGGATGATGGTGAAGAAGAGCTGCCAGAGGACAGCCATGGAGCAAGGAGAACATGGAAAGTGTGGGCAAGCTGTGGAACTGGGTAGATTTCTTGCCTTGTTTGAGCCTTGTAAGACTCATTTTACAAACTGAAAGAGACTCTGACAATAATTTAGTGATAGAAAGAGAGGCAAACCAACACTGCACCCAATCCTCTTGCCAAAGCAATGATTAATTCCAGAGAAAACAGAAATTTTCCAAGAAATGAAATGTAATTATAATACATATGGCTGTGTAAAATAAATCTACATAGTCAAAATAAGGTAAATGTTGAATTTTGATTTAAACAAAATAAAATAATCTTATTGAAACCACCACTTCTGGTCCTTCATTGTCTAACCCTTTACCCTACTCCCCCCACCCCAAGCTATTATCTACCTGATGGTGCATATCAATATTTGCTTGCTTTTGTCTCTCTTATGAGAACATAAGCCCAGTGCGGGCAAAGACTTGGTTTATTTTGGCCACCATTGCATCATCACATTGCCTAGAACAGAGCTGAGTACCTAGGATACCTCAGTAATTTCTCCGAAATAAGTTAATACAAATTTAGGCGGAGTGGAAGTGTATGTGTGTGTGCATATGTGTGTTAGAAACCTAGATATTCACATCATGCTGAATAGACAATGTCTAAAATAAAACAATCAAAAAACAGAGCAGTAAACCACACTATATAGCAACATGAAAGTGAATAGCAGAAGAGCCAAAAGAGTTTAGAAGTGGCTCTTCTGGACAGCAGAAGTGGCTGGGACAGGGGCTTTGATATAACACTTGTAGCGCTGCTTGACATTGAAACCTGGCACGTGGATTACTGTGATAAAAACAAATTAAAAATAAAAACAACTAGGGAAGGTTTAACACTCTCATCTTTTGTACATATCATTGTATAAGATCTATGGTTCTTTTCAAAGTAAAGAGCCTAATAGATTTTAGGTTTGCTTGGTGGAGTAGGATTAATTTCTAGGTATCAAGTCAAATTTCTAGCTCTGCTGAGAACAGTGGCTTCTTGTGAAACATTTTCTAAAGGAATGCAAATATCTGTTTACATTAAATACCTTCAAAGTGCTTCTTCATACCTAGTTAGATTCTTTTGAAAATCAAGTAGAAGAACACTGACAAGACAGGACTGTGTATATCTCTGACTCTTAGCACCCTCAGTTTTCTGAGGTGTGAGCTTTAACAAGCCACTTAACCTCCTTGAGCCCTCTCAGTTCTTTCTTTTATAAAATGGGGGTGATAATATGCAACTTATTGGATTACAGTATTTATCAAATAAGATACCTCTGTGAAATCCCAGTACAAGATAGATATTTGATATCTGCTTAGTTTTCTTCCCTCCCTTCCTTCTTCCCAGGACTGACTGGGACCATGGCTGAATTAGATAATCAAAAAAAAAAAAGAGGGAGGAGATATGGAGATATATGTATATATATAGCTGATTCAGTTTGTTATAAAGCAGAAACTAACGCACCATTGTAAAGCAATTATACTCCAATAAAGATGTTAAAAAAAAAAAAAAAAAGAATTTGTCTGCCATGCCAGAGACAGGATTTAAGCTTTTCTAAGTCTGTAAAGAGCTTTAGGAAAGTTTGTACTTCTTGCCACATTATTGGATATTTCCATGGGAATGCATGGCCCACATATGTCAGTGTCTGGGAGGGACAGTTCATTCACAGCATTATTATTTATTATGAAGGTTGTCATGGAAGAAAGCGGACACTTCTGCCAGGTATCACTCATCTGTGCATTCCCCACGACACTTAGTGTTAAGTGTCTAACTAACTAAGCACTCATTTGGTGCCCCTGAACTTGGCTTGTACATTGAGACTGGTCAATGTGGACCAGTTTGGAGACCCTCTAGTATTCTATCCAGGTGTCATTTGGGATATGATATAGTCAATTCAATTAGAAATGTGAGAAAATATGTTATCATTTCAAATATTGAATTAACCAACTTGTTTATCAGAGAGATTGTAGAGACTCCCTCACCGGCCAGACCGTGCATAATGAATTCTCTAATGGACCTGCTAGTTTCTCTACAAAAGGTTAATTTTTTCCTCCATTACCAAGCCTTTTGAATGGCCCCCAGGGCAGTCCTTGGTAAAGGAAGAGAAGGTCTTGTTTAGTATTAATGATCAAAGTGGCAGGTTCACAATATCAACTCCTCCCTGGGAAGAAAAATATCACTTCATTAACATTTAGCAAGGGTGCTTCCACTGGGGACCAAGAGCACAGCCATCATTATTCTCCACTATGGGCACAGTGGAAAATGGCAGATTCTCTCCTATCTGCCTTTTGCCACAAAAACCCAGAAACAAATGAAGCTACAGACACAACAGAGATGGACCAGGGGTGGGGGGTGGGGGTGGGGAATCAGAATTTTAATTTAAAGAGAGATTATGCTAATTCTACCCTTATAATTTAAGAAAGATATTTGCTGATATGACTTGTGCTACTTTTTCGTATTTCCCATCTCTTTGCATGAAAAAGCTTCTTTGAAATCCAAGAAAGATAGATAAGTCAATCTCACATCAGTTTGGCATTTCCCAATCAGGACAAATAGGCAATTGAGTCTCTTCTACATGGAGCACTAGATAAGACAGGTTTCATAAGAATGTGGCAGAATAAACGGAGGACTATTGGCTGAAACAGTCCTACCCATCCCTACCCATCAGAAAATAAATTAGAAATTTCAAAAAAATGTATAAGATTTATTTGGTGAGGGTCATCATTGGCAAGAAGTTTTTCCCTTAAATGATGTATGAGGCATTCCTTTTGACCCCTTAAAGAAGACCTTCCTTTACATACTTAAAAAGGAAAGTATTACCTCCTCTGCTGTGCCCAGCCTCTCCAGACCCTCCGTTCTCTCCTCTCCCAGCCTGCCACTAAAGAAGAATCAGGGGATGGGACTGGCCTTGGGGGAGGCTCTTCTCCTCCCCTCCCCAGATGACAGAAGGACTTCCCACAATTCTTCTCACGTCTTCTCTAGTTTCTCCTCCTCTAACCACCCAGTATGCAGGGAAGGGGCTTCTGATCACTGTGGGTTCCAAGCTGCCCTTTATCTCCTTGCCTTTCTGTAGTGAAAGCCTGACTCAGGTGAATAACTGAGGGCCTAGAAGGGCACCAGAATCACATTACTTCTACTGGCATCCATACATACAGCTGTTTCGTCAGCTACTCTCTAGCTGGATTACTTGGGGGCACATCATAGCTTGAGCATCACTTTTATAATCTGAGTTGTTGAAAGATTAATTAGGCTTGCACACATAAAATGTTCAGCCTAGTCTGGCACAAAATAAGCACCAAATAAAAAGGAGTATTAACTTCTTCTTTCACTGTCACAATAGACAAGCAAATATTTACTGATCCCTTAAAAACTGAGTATATGCTTTTGAAATTTTGGAAAACATATTAAAGTTTCTCTCTCTCTCTCTCTCTCTGTTTGGAGTATGGCATGTATTATAATTCTTGGTTTTATAATTGAGACCCGACAATCCATAACATATGAGTAATGTCCAGTGTTTTAAATACTCTGTTTGCCAAAACACACTGATAGAGTGAATATTTTCATGGATCTCCATGAAGGAAACACTTGTAATAGTTACAGAGTGAGAAGACTAAGAAGTTATCAAACATAAGACCTTTAAAAATTAGACATTTCTAGGATAACATCAGTGAACAAGTGCTTGCAGAGGACAAGCAGTGCTAGGAAGCCTTTCTTTTATCCCCAAAAGCCCTTTCCCCTGCATCTTATATTTCTGTGATTATCTTAAGTCTATTACCCTGAATAAGCAAGTAGACTGAGAATATTGGAAGCAGTTTTATTTCTTAAAATTTTATCCCAAGATTACTGGTATCCCAGTGCTTACATTGTGCTTGGCACATAGTAGGCATACATTCATTAACACAACCATTTAAAAATTGATTTGATTCATTGAGTACTGGGGGATGGTGGAAGAAAAAAGGAAAAAAGAGTAGCTATGCACTGACATTAGCACCCACTAGGTAGCATGTGGCTTCCTTTCTCATAGCTGTAGTAGCCAACAGTCTACCTGCACTAAGAACACTCATGATTCCCAGAACTCCAAGAACACGCTCCCCAGTTATACATAAGCTCTCCTATCTGTACTCTTTTTTTTTATACTACATAGTCTCTAACACATAGTAGGTGTTCAATTTTTTCTAGGTTGTTTAACACGACATGCCTTCCGTCTTCTCATCCCTACTTTTCAACATTGTACCCATTCCCAAAGCACAGCTCAAATGTCAACTTCTCCATGATCACTTCTTTGATTTTCCTACCTCAATTCTCACCAAATACTAGGTTTGAACCATTACTCTTAAACTTATCACATACTATCTTAATTGTTGTTTGTTTTTATATGTAATTTCCCCCCTTGCCCTTTTAAGTAATGTGGCTAGAGGAAAGTGAGTGTGGGAGGAGGAATGTTAGGAGATGTGGTCTGAAAAGACCAAAAGCCACATCATCTAAGGCTTGTCCTCGAGGGTAAGGACTTTCATAGTTATTCTAAACATGATAAGAATTTCAAGTAGTGATAAAGTCGTATTTCTAAAGGACCACTCTCATTGCTGTATGAAAAATAGACTGTAGGGTTACAAAGATGGGAGCAGAAAGGTAAGTTAAGAGGCTATTGTACTAATCAATGTAAACAGTGATGGTGTCTTTGACATTGTGGTAGCAATGAAGTTGATGAGAAAAGGCTGAATTCTAAATGTCTATTGATATCTATAAATAAATAGTGATGTAGAATCAATGGGTATTCCTAATGGATTGGATATAGGGTATGAAGAAAACAGAGGAGTCAAAAATGATTCCAAAATTTTCGACCTAAGCAGTTGGTTGAAGTTTTTAAGATGCAGAAAGAAGAAGTATAGAAGGTAGAAATCAAAAGGTTGTTTTTTTTTTTTTTCCTGGTCATGTACATTTGAATACATATTATACTTCTAAGAGAGATGTCATGTGATTGTTGTAATATGACTCTGGCAAAAAGAACAGAAAATTCTGGAGCTATAAATTTAGGAGTCTTCAATGTGCAGATGATATTTACATAAATTCATCCTATAAGCCTATGTAAGAGAGTGTGTGTACAGAAAAGAGAAGAAACCCTAAGGATTCCAATGGTTAGACATTAGGGTATTAAAAATACTGAAAAAGAAAAGGAGACTGAAAATGTGACCTTAGGTAGTAAAAAAACAGAAAAATATGATGAACTGAAAGCCAAATTAATATGCTAATGAGAAGAGAATGATCTGTAGTTTAGGTATAAAGAGGAATGGGAATTGGCCATCAGTTGGATTTAGCGATGGGAGTAGAGTGGTGGAGGCCACAGTATGACTGGAGTGAGTTAAAGAGAGAATGAACAAAATGAATGGGCAACCACAAATACGAATAGCTCTATCTGGTAGTTTGCTGCAAAACGTATCAGAATGGGTCTGTAGCTTGAGGGCAGTAACTGGAAAGAGAAGAGGTGGACGGGATAGAAAGGTATTTGTGTGTTTTTAAGATGAGAGAAATAACAGTATGTTTATATTCTGTTGAAAATAATCAGGTAGAAAGAATAATATTTCTAATGTGTTTTTGGAGCAACGCTCTTGAGGTGAGAGAGGATGGACGTGGTACACAAGGAGAGGAATTGGCCTTGGATCGAAGCGTGGAGAATTTCTTCCTTGTTTGAATTAATTAACTGGTTGATTTAACTATTTTAAATTAAAAACCATTATATACACATCAGATTGTATTTATAGGGGTCGTTTGTTATGTTTTCCTGCCTTCCAGCATCTTTCTGAAGCTTTACTCTCTTGAGGTTTTTGGGTTTTTTCTTTGTTGTTTTTCTTTGTTTGTTTTTTGTTTGTTTGCCTTTGAGTCCTGCCACCTCCTGGTAAAAGTCAGGCAACTAACTCATTTCCCAGCCTCCCTTCCCAGTTAGGGTGCAGTAAAATGATCCAGCTCCTCCTCCAATTAGAGACACTCCCATGAGACTTAAAATAAGAAGTGATCAGCGTGATGAGCCGGATCCATTTCCTGGTAAAGGTGGCATCAGCTGCGACTACCTTGATTAAAAAGCCGCATCCCTCGTGTAGAAATGTGGCATTGGAGTGGAAGAGAGAGGTGGCGGCAGTAAGGCTGAGTTCCTGGTGCTCAAGGGGCAGAGATACAAAATAGGGCACCTGGAACATGAGGGAGGCAGGTTTTGTTTTTGTTTTTGTCTTTGCTTTTTTAAATACACCGATTCTGTGGAGCGATTTAGGGTTTTGTTCCTGGAAGTTTAGGATTGAGCCTGATTTTCTACCCTTCCTGTGAGTCTGAGGGAGCTCCTCATATTTTTAATGAAGCCCTTTTTCTCCTTAATCTGCCAGACTCAGTTTTTTTTTTTGCTTTCAGTTAAGGACTCTGCCTAGTGCAGTGCTTAAGGAACGTAGCAAAATGTTAAACTGTTAAACTACTCTCCCTCAGGTTCCTTTTGGGGATTATTTTGTTGTTTAAACAGGTAACTCTTTAAGAATATGGAAATAAATCATAATATTGAAAAACAAATTTTCAACAGTGGCAAAAATCTGTTAATTCTCAGAACATTTGAGGATAGTGGCCCTAACTTATCTGTGATATCCTTTTTGCGATATATATGAAATTATAACTGCTAAAAAGAAAATCATGATAAATAATCTAACCGTAAGGAGAATGAATGGAGACAGAATATTTGAAGTGGGTACTTTTCCAGAAAACCTAGGACCTAAATATACAAGCACCTGTGTGCATGCATATGTAGATGTACACCATGTGCACATGCGAAGAGTCTAAAAAACAAAGATCACTTGTAAACAACTACCCCCTATCCTAGCTGTAACCATAGCAACTGAAACTATTCATTTTCTGTCTCAAATAATGTGTGCAAGTCTGTCTCAATAACAATTCAGAAGGGACATTGACAAATGATCGCTCTATTCACCCAGCCATTTTAAATAGGAAGCCATTTGGATGAATTCTAATTTGACCAATGAATATTTAACTGATAATCCTGCCAGATAAGATATTGGCCAAAAGAGAAAGAAGAGAAATGAAGCTGGAGTTGCTATCATGCAAAAATCCTTTAATGAAGGACATAAAAGGAATGCTGTGAATTCTGGGCTGAAAATCTGTTCTGTATTGGGAGATGGAAGAGCAGCTGGCCCACAATTTAGAAACTTTGAAGGTTCAGTGACCTCTAGAATGTCTAAGTCATGAGGGCGTTTTTTTCCTCCTTTGTTTAATGTTTTGTATTTTCAAAAGAGTAAGAAAGAAAATGCCTTAAGATGTTTTAACTTCAAAGCAATAGAAACAAGGTGATACTGGAATATTGGAAAATTCAAAAACTGTACAGGTCCTTAAGTTGTCAGACTTTTCCTCTTCATAGATTGCACTGCATCTTAACATCTTGGACAAACGTGTTGATTTACTTTGAACCTCCACTGGTCCCAGGAATGTTCAGTAGCAAGGCTCAAGGAGATCCAAACTCAGGTTAAATTTTCAAGCAGATTTCATAATAATTAACATTTATTGAATATTCATTACTTGTCAGGCCCTCTTCTTAGTATACTGGATCTTTTAATTTTTACAAGAATTCTCTGAAATGGGTACTATTTTTAGCTCCATTTTGTGGATAATGAAACCAAAGTTCAGATGCGTTAAAACTTGTCCAAGGTTGTACTAAGCTTTAAAGGAGATCTAGGAGTATAACCCCGTAATCTCTCTCTAGAAATCTAGGGCAAAGCCACTCTACTGCACTGTCTTCTGTTTTTCTATTTCTCTAATCTTTATCTCTGCCCTTTCTTCTCTTGTCGCCTTTGTCAATTGTTTTCATAAAGCTCAAAGACATACATACTCCAAAGAAAAAGAAAGTGAATAAAATGTATAGTCGTGCCTGACATATAGTAGCCATTCAATAAATTTTATGGAGAGTAATTATTTATATGCACACACATTTGTTATTTGCAGTATTGGACTTGATTGGTCAGCACATTTTCTTTGTGTAGGAAAGTCTTTGAGTAGTCAAGTTACAACCAGAAGGTTATTTGGAAAACATTACACAGGAGCAATTTAATACAGTAGAAAATCATAATGGCTAGAGTCATCAAGCTAAAAGAAACCAGGGCCCCCATCCAGGGCCATTCTGTCTATTGCATCTGCAGACACAATGCCTGGGGCTACGACCTTCTCAAGGTTGTACTAAAATGGTTAAATCCTGGGGAAAAAAAGTTGGCTCTAAATACAAAAACAAAATTGCACAATTAAAATTCTTAGATGTTTATTTCCATGTCTACAAAATGAAACATTATGTCAGCTTAACTCATTATTATGTTTTCATGTGGTTGAATACAATTTGCAGTATCCTAGAGAATGTATGATGATTTCTGAGAAGTTATAGTCAATGATAAATTAAATGAGTGACCTGTAGTCACATATTTTTGAAAGCAAATTAATTTCTTTTCCAAAATCTTTACCCCAAAAGTATATGTTTAATGAGAATGTGGCTACATTTAAATATGTTTCAGATGGTGGTGGGTAGGACTTATGAAGTCGGAAAATGGCCCTGCTTCCATCTTTCATAGGGGGATATTCCTGCTGCTTTATTGAAAAGAAGTCTGGAATCAGCTGGCCAGAAATCCCTTTTACTTGGATAGTTAAGGAGACCTGCCTGACCATATAATTTTCTTGAAGAGTTAATTTCCTTACATGATTGGTGGGTAACTACTGATGCTCAAATGTCTCATTTTTTCCCCCCAAGTTCTACCTCCCACTATTCATCTCTCCTTAGTCCATGATGCATTTAACATTGCTTAGTTGCCAAATAGATTGATGATTTCTCCACTCCAGAAAATACTATTAATTGGTTTATAGAATGCTGCTCCCACACATCTTGGCATTCTATAAAGTCACCTCAGTATTAACAGAGGCTACATTAGCATAACAATAACAGGCCGCAATAAACAGCCCAGGAAAAGAAATTGTCAATTTAGTTTCAGAGGCAGAGATTTCTCTGTAAAAAGTCTTTATAGGCAGACTTACTGTGGGACATTCAGGCAAAATGTTGGTCAGTGGCTCACTGAAAAGCAATTCATGGGTAATTAAGACTCTGTTATCTCTGAAAGCAGTGATCTAAATGGGGCCTTTGTTGCCTTTGGTTATTTAGTGCTTTCCACATATGTGGTCTGACCTTTTGCCCCTAAAACTCCTCAAGAAACAATTCTCTTACAGGTTCCCCAGTGCCCTGGATTCAGACCTGCCCACTCTTCAGCTCCAAGGGACTTGTGGCCCCAGGGGCTATGAGTTCCTATTTGAAGACCCAAGGAGAATTGAGCCAGGGGTACCCCAGGACTGATAAACATAGCTTGAAAGAGGTTTCTAAATGAGGGAGTGTACAGTCAAAAATGCTAGAAGACAGGTGGAAGGAGATGGGAAAGGAGGCCAGTCGTCAAAGTTAAGAACCGTAAAAGAAATATGTCTAATTATAATAAAGAAGAAGAAGAGGAAACATTAGGGTTCTCACAGTGAGGCTGAAATAGCAAGTAGGCTTATCCAAATTAGTCATAGTCACTCCTGTTAAAAGTTGCCCACCTGTTCAGATACAGAGACCTAGCAAACTTTTACATTCCTTTGAGTGATTACTTGCTGAGTATCTATCTCCCCAAAAGGACTATAAGCTCCATGAGGGCAGGGACCAATTCTACTTTTGCTCATTATTTGTGGTGGGTTGAATATTCCTCCACCCCCAATCACTTCCACCCAGAATCTCAGGATGTGATCTGATTTTGGGAAATAGGGTCTTTGCAGATATATTTATGGTAAAGCTTAAGAGGAGATCATACCGCATTAGGGAGGGTCCTCAATCTAAGGAGAGTATCTTTGTAAGAGACAGAAAAGGACACACAGAGACACAGAAAAGAAGGTGTGAAGATGAAGGCAGAGATTGGAGTAATGTATCTACAAGCCAAGGAACACCAAGGATTGTCAGGAAACCACTAGAAGTCAGGAGAGAGGCATGGGACAGATTCTCACTCAGAGCCTCCCAAAGGAACTGACCCTGTTCACACCTTGATTTTGGATTTCTGGACTCCAAAAGTGGGAGAGAATGAATTTCTGTTGTTTTAAGGTGCCCAATTTGTGATAATTTGTTATATCAGCCCTAGAAAACAAATATACCATTATATCCCTATTACATAGCAAAGTGCCGGGTCCATAGCAAGAGTTCAACAATTATCTGTGGGAGGAAGAAAGGTAGGTTAATTCGTCCCCTTCCTCTACATCTTTTTCTATTTTTTTTTTAATTTTAATTTTATTTAATTTTTAAAATTTATTTTTGGCTGCATTGGGTCTTCGTTGCTGTGCGCGGACTTTCTCTAGTTGCGTCATGTGGGGGCTACTCTTTCATTGTGGTGTGGTGGCTTCTCTTGTTGTGGAGCATGAGCTCTAGGTGCGCGGGCTTCAGTATTCGTGGCACACAGGCTCCGCAGTTGTGGCTCGCAGACTCTAGAGTGCAGGCTCAGTAGTTGTGGCACACGGGCTTAGTTGCTCCGTGGCATGTGGGATCTTCCCGGACTAGGGCTCGAACCCATGTCCCCTGCATTGGCAGGCGGATTCTTAACCACTGCGCCACCAGTGAAGTCCCCCTCTACATCTTTTTCTAATTCAATGTTTATCTAAGTGTAATTCTTGGACTTACTCTTTCAGAATCCTCTTAGTGCTTATTTAAAAATGTAGGTTCCCAGGACCACCCCAAACCAGTTGCATCAAAATCTCAGGGGCTGAACATTTGCTTCTATAATACACTCCCATGGCAGGTCTTAGATTCATGAAAATTTTTGAACTGCTGATTTTTATTTTATTATAATTCTTCAGGCTCTTTGAATTTTATCAAAGACATCTCTCCAGCCTTTATAGACAAAACACCTGATGGGAAGAAGCTTGCCTCCTTGCAGGAGGTGTGAAGCTGACCTCCTCATTAACGCTGCTGGGAATTTCTGAGGCATAATTCTCCAGCTGTCAGTTCCTTTTTTCCTTGAAGGTACACCTGACTGCTTGACACGACCCCAAATTCTGTCTAGAGGTGAGGTTTTCGCGTGATAGCAGTTTTTCAAGAAAAGAATCAAAGTCAGAATAAGACAGATGTAGAATCCCTCCATTCTTAGGACTATTTTTCCCAAACAGTAATGTCCCTGTAGCATCACATGCAAACTTTTGCAGATTTCTAACTTCCAAATTCAGCCACATTTCTCCTCTTAAAAAACTTGCCTCTCCAAAGATAGGTGACAGTTTATTACAAACAGGCTGTTTTGTTTCTCATATTCATCGCCCATTTATGACTACCTCATCCAATTTGCTGAGTCCTCAAATCAAAACACATACTAGGCTGCAAGCTCAAATTGGCAACTACAAATCAAGCAGTGAGATTTCTGCTGTGAGCCTCTCCCCAGGAACTCTCAGAGACCTGCAGCTGTCATTCGCGTGGGTGTGAACAGCTCTCAGGGCCCGGAGGCAGGGCCAGCTACCCTTCCAGGCATCTTTCTCCATGATTTTTAACCCTGTTGCTCAGGAAGCCTCCTTCCTACACACCTGAAAGAACAACCCCAAAGTCAAAGCAAAAACTGGGAGGTTAGTTCAGCTCCATGACTTTGCACTAAGTCTGGGAAGATTTGTGGGATTGTCAGGAGGGATTTGTCGCAAAACCCAAGTGAATCATGGAGTGGAGGTGGATATTAAGTCAAAGAGGCAGAGGAGGTGAAAGGGAAGTGTCGCGGAACATGTAGTAGCACTTTGAGCTAGCTGGGGTGTCCTGACTTCAAATAATCACCTGTATGCAACATTAAACTCTGGCTTTGAATAATAAACTACAGCATAAACCCTTCTATACCAGTTTGAAGTGGGTTTGAAGTAACATTTCCACCACTAGAAAAATAAAGTTTATCCAACTCCTACTAAATTTTTTTTTTTCCTGCAAACCAAACACCGTCCATCCTTGTCACACTGCCTGGAAATCTCAAGGTTATTTTCAGCTTGCCCGTATGCTCCCCTCAATCCCATATCATGTCTATCACAAATTACTATCATATTTTTTTCTATGAAACATTGTCCCCATATGTCCCTTTCCTAAGGCTGGCCCAAATGCTCTGGGTCGGCCACATGGCTTTGCTAACTTGTTGACCCTTTGTAACATTTGTTGCCTGCACCATTCCTTTGAAAATTTAATCATCCCCTGCTTGTTACTCAGCCAGGCTCAAGAATTTGGAGATACCTCACTCATTGTTTATTCTCCCTCTTTTTCACTCGCGTTACCAAGACTCCTCCTTTCTCCTCTGTATCCTCGTTGCCACCCTCATTGGAGTCTTCACACCTAATTTCTGCTACAGCTACCTTCACATTGCCTTTGTAGACAGGAAAAGTCCTGCCATGAGTTTTCTTCTTATTCCTTTCTTTTTTAAAAGATATGTTTAATAGTTTTACCTACTAAAAGTAAAAATAGCTACTATTTAATGAAGTACCTAATATGGCCAGACGCTTTGATAACAATTCAGCAGATCTCATGTAGAGACTTAGGAATTTGCATTTTTAACAAGCACCCCAGTGTGAATCACTCATTTAGAAAAACTGCTATATACTGTGAGTAACTGTGATATATGTGATTTTATCTATTTGCTGGGGTCAAGGAATTGTTGGGGTTTTTGGCCATTATTTATATTGTTCTGGCTTAGTTTGTTCTAACTTAAAAATATTTTTTTCTTTGGTTTTTAAAACGTTTCGGCTTTATAACCCAGCATTGTTTGTTCAGTATACCTTCTTCTCTATCCACCATTATTTAAAATTGGATGTTGACTCTAATGGTCATTCTGCAGATAAATGAGGGGGTACATTATGGCCTAAAGTACACAACGGAAAGATTTATAATCATACTACTTTAGGCCTGGAAAAGCTTTTAGAGATCTCATGGTCTTAGAAGTTTAAAGTTAGAAGGGATATTATTCATGAAATCTTCTAATCTTAGAAAAATTGGTCAAAAGTAATGCATGATACGAATGTGATGGGCAGCCAAGTGAAGAGCAATATAGGTACTAAGCTGTCAACAGGTAGTAAGAAAACAAGGAAGGGCAGTATACCTGGCAAGGATTGAAGTTAAGTGACCTACTTTGGCCAGTGAAATGGGAACTGAAGGAACTTAGGTCACTTTTGGTTAGAAGCTTTAATTACTCTGTGTGATTCTACATGTTCTCTTTTCCTGGGTCAACAATCATGGAAACGTGACAAAATAGAGCCTCCACAAGCTGAGCCCTTGAGTGACTCGGATGAATACACTTCTCCTGGTGGTGCAGATTTAAATCACTGGAATTAGGATGTTGTCACCATAGGGAAATTCTGGTCTATCCTGATCAATATATTATTCTTCTCTGATTTTTTTAAAACTGGTTCAGTTCACTGATAGTAATGAGGATGATGATAATGATGATGATGATGGTAACTAATATTTATCGAGAATTTACCATGGTCCCAGCACTGTGCTAAGTGTTTTACAGGTTTTATGCCTGTAACCTTTATAACAACATTAGGAGAAAAATGCTATTCCGAGCCTCATTTTATAGATAAGAAAACAGAGGTACAGAATGTTTAAATTAGAAGTCCAAGATCACATTAGAATTAAGTTCGAGAGCAGGCTCAAATTCAGACATTCTGATTCCAGAGCTTGTCTTCTTAGCTCTTAAATTGTTTCTGCTAATTCATAAGCCAAAAATGCTAATTTCCCAAAGTGTATCTTACATATATTAGTTTTATGCAATATTAACTGGCATTACTTAAGAAACATATCTAAACCTTATTTAAATGTTTACAAAACATTGAGTTAAACAAAATAAAGCAGATTTTTAAAATCTCAGAACTTCTAGACGTTTTTAGGATCTGCTTGATCCTTTAAAATCTCTCCTTAAACTTGTTTTAATTCTCATTTTTTTGGCCCCAGGTTTCTTGTTCCACATCTCCATACCTGTTTATAGCCCTATAAGGAGCAGTAAACCTCTTCATTCCCTTGCTATTGACTTGAACCTCAATATTTCTATATGATTTTCCATTTTGCTGGATCCTTGGACATGGGAATCTCCTGTTAAGTGTGAGAATTCTCAAGGAGAATCTTCTGCTTCACAATTTCCAGGCCCCTTTGTTTATTACTTGCCCCGCTCACAGATATGTAGACAGATATATAATGCAATAAGAAACTTTCCTGATCTTCTTTTTAATTATTTTTCTTTCTATAGTCCCAGAAGCTTCTCTCATTGCTGTTCTTTCCATTGAGGTCATTCAAAGTTTCCAATGTTTTATCGTTTCCTTCTCCAAATTCCATTTGAAACTCTCTAAAACATGCCAGCTAATCTTTAATCAAATATGGTTTCCCTATTTTTGTGAGTTAGAAGTGATAAAAAAAAATCTGATGGCGGCTGTTGGAATTTTATGAGTGGATTTTATATACTTTGGGATCATTCAGTAATTTTCCAGTAAGAAAAACTAAATGTTTCTTTAATCTTTAGAAAGTCAATATTTTTTAGAAAGACCAATTTTGCCTATAGTGCTACATCAGGGGGCTATGGGATAGCCCAGGAGGAAGATATAATTTTTAAAGGTTTTGGATGTAGAACTCAGAGAAATAGAAAGACTCTGACTGAAAAAAAAAAAAAAAAAAAACCTCATCGAGGTCTGGGATCTGTAGGACAATTCAGGTTTTTATATCACTTTGAGAATTTGGTGAATGCTATCATAAAAATGCCATCATCTTTCTCCATAAAGCTACTCTTATCTCCATCCATGCTGAATGCTTGCTCCTCTCAAATCCTCGAGGTTCATCCATCTGTTGTTTAGGTGAAGAATGTCTGATGAAGGAGGTAGGGATGATGTAAACTGTTTTATAAATGAATGGGAACAACATGAGTACACTGTTATCCTGCAATGGTGAAATGAGGCCAGACTGTACCACCCTATACTGACGGAGACGGAAAGTCTTACGCTCCTTCCAATCTGTGTCTGGCAAGAAACATGTCTTCAGCCATACTGAGTAATATGGAATGGCCAAATCAACATTTGAGGACTGTCTCATTCTTTTTTTTTTTTTTTTTTAATGGGCCATCCATTTTAATGAAGGGAAGAAGTGATTTAACAAATACAGAGCAAACAGAATATTAAGTTCTGTCCTCCATTAATATTAGTAACAGATAGAGTGGGCTCCAACACCTTCGAGGTAGCTTGAGACCATCATCTCTGTGTCATGGGCAGGGGGATGTTCAGCCAGGATGTCTTTCTCTGTCACTGAGAAAAATTTCCATAATATATAATGATACTTACGGAAACAGATATGGGGCATTTGGGTAATTAGGAGTCCATTAGCATATTTCTCCGGAAGCCTTGACTACAAAATGAAGACAGTAGATTTGGATACTTTCAGCTATGAAGAAGTTGTTTGGATATTCACCTTTATGCCGAATGAAATAAGCTTATTTCATCTCTGCAGCTTCCCATATACTATTTTCCAACCTGTGTTTTGTGTTTGGAAAGACTTTTAGAAATTAAAAATCAAGTTAAAAAGTGGGTGACAACTTAAATGATATATGGAATATTTTGCTGACTTACAAAAGCATGCAGAATTAAATATGACCCAGTTCAAATGTTAATTTTATTTTAATGTGTATGTTGGGGTGGAGTCTTCAAGGTGCCAGAAAACAAGAATTCACCCATCCTGTTTGGAACTGCAGCACACACACACCTTCAGTTACCAGTTCTGTTCATTCCACAGAATCATCCTCAGAAAACATACTGTTTTCTATGTACCTGGTATATATCTCAATTAGTTTGAAGAATTTCCCAGATACCTCTTAATATGTAGTGCTTCAGTTCCAATCTTGCCAAGTCCTGTACCTGTGACATAGCACATAGGAGTTTTATTTCTCTTTCTTTCTCTGGGTTGTTCAGAACCCAATGAAAGAACAATGGACTGGGATCAAAGAGATCAGGGTTCTTGTCCCAGATTTACCATAAAATAATTGTGTCCTCCTGGGAAAACTATAGTTATTCTAGGCCCCTTTCCTTTTCTTTACTTTGACAGAGCTGCACTAGATGACCCCAAATAACATTGCACTCTTTTCAGTCGTAGCTTAGATGTGATTGGTTTTCTGAAACAAATGAAGACAATGACACATGAAGCTGTGCAACATCTCTGTCACTATGTTTTCTTAGAGTTGCCTCCATTGTACAGATGATAAGATGGCTGAGCACAGAAGCAGATGTTTGGAACCAGAGGTTCCGAAGTAAATGGAACTAAACCATAAGTTTCCTTCTTTCCTGACGCTCACTTAGCCAAAACATAGGCTGCTGAATATGAAGCTGTAAAGCATATTATCAGTACATTTTTAAAAGAAGCTATTCTTCTAGGAATTCCAATTAATAGCAGGAGGTTTTGAAATTCTTAAAAGGTCATCTAATTTTGTGAGATTTACAGCTCTATTTTCCTGTCAAGCAAGTTGTATTAGTGCCGGATAATCATCTGAGGATGCTTCGGGATGCTTCTCTGAACCTCTTGAATTTTTCTTCTTGCTATCTGAAATTCATGCCAGATAAGCCTTTTTCTAGAGCGTATGTACAGACTTGTGTATTTTTATATAGAAAAGCGATGCAGTGAGTCAGGATGGGGGTTAAGTCATCATTCTCAGAGTGGTATTGAGCTCCTGGTGAATTTTTTTTTTTTTTTTTTTTTACAAGTAGTGTTACTATTCTTGGTTTCGACTTCTCTCCCTCACTTCCACCAAGGCTTTGTAATGTTCTTTTTTTTTTTTTTTTTTTTTTTTACAGTTACTTAAGTAGTTTTATTTATTTTTTGAATTTTATTTAATTTAGTTTTTTATACAGCAGGTTCTTATTAGTCATCAATTTTATACACATCAGTGTGTACGTGTCAATCCCAATCACCCAATTCAGCACACCACCATCCCCACCCCCCCCCCCGTGGCTTTCCCCCCTTGGTGTCCATATGTTTGTTCTCTACATCTGTGTCTCAACTTCTGCCCTGCAAACCAGTTCATCTGTACCATTGTTCTAGGTTCCACATACATGCGTTAATATATTTGTTTTTATCTTTCTGACTTACTTCACTCTGTATGACAATCTCTAGATCCATCCATGTCTCAACAAATGACCCAATTTCGTTCCTTTTTATGGCTGAGTAATATCCCACTGTATGTATGCACCACATCTTCTTTATCCATTCGCCTGCTGACGGGCATTTAGGTTGCTTCCATGACCTGGCTATTGTAAATAGTGCCGCAATGAACATTGGGGTGCATGTGTCTTTTTGAATTATGGTTTTCTCTGGGTATATGCCCAGTAGTGGGATTGCTGGATCATATGGTAATTCTATTTTTAGTTTTTTAAGGAACCTCCATACTGTTCTCCATAGTGGCTGTATCAATTTACATTCCCACCAACAGTGCAAGAGGGTTCCCTTTTCTCCACACCCTCTCCAGCATTTATTGTTTGTAGATTTTCTGATGATGCCCATTCTAACTGGTGTGAGGTGATACCTCATTGTAGTTTTGATTTGCATTTCTCTAATAATTAGTGATGTTGAGCAGCTTTTCATGTGCTTCTTGGCCATCTGTATGTCTTCTTTGGAGAAATGTCTATTTAGGTCTTCTGCCCATTTTTGGATTGGGTTGTTTGTTTCTTTAATATTGAGCTGCATGAGCTGTTTATATATTTTGGAGATTAATCCTTTGTCCGTTGATTCATTTGCAAATATTTCCTCCCATTCTGAGGGTTGTCTTTTCGTCTTGTTTATGGTTTCCTTTGCTGTGCAAAAGCTTTGAAGTTTCATTAGGTCCCATTTGTTTACTTTTGTTTTTATTTCCATTACTCTAGGAGATGGATCAAAAAAGATCTTGCTGTGATTTATGTCAAAGAGTGTTCTTCTATGTTATCCTCTAAGAGTGTTATCGTGTCCGGTCTTAAATTTAGGTCTCGAATCCATTTTGAGTTTATTTTTGTGTAGGGTGTTAGGGAGTGTTCTAATTTCATTCTTTTACATGTAGCTGTCCAGTTTTCCCAGTACCACTTATTGAAGAGACTGACTTTGCTCTATTGTATATCTTTGCCTCCTTTGTCATAGATTAGTTGACCATAGGTGCGTTGGTTTTATCTCTGGAGTTTCTATCTTGTTCCATTGATCTATGTTTCTGTTTTTGTGCCAGTACCATATTGTCTTGATTACTGTAGCTTTGTAGTATAGTCTGAAGTCAGGGAGTCTCATTCCTCCAGCTCCGTTTTTTCCCCTCAAGACTGCTTTGGCTATTTGGCGTCTTTTGTGTCTCCATACGAATCTTAAGATTTTTTTATTCTAGTTCTGTAAAAAATGCCATTGGTAATTTGATAGGGATTTCATTGAATCTGTAGATTGCTTTGTGTAGTATAGTCATTTTCACAATGTTGATTCTTCCAATCCAAGAACATGGTATATCTCTCCATCTGTTAGTATCATCTTTAATTTCTTTCATCAGTGTCTTATAGTTTTCTGCATACAGGTCTTTTGTCTCCTTAGGTAGGTTTATTCCTTGGTATTTTATTCTTTTTGTTGCAATGGTAAATGGGAGTGTTTCCTTAATTTCTCTTTCAGATTTTTCATCATTAGTGTATAGGAATGCAAGAGATTTCTGTGCATTAATTTTGTATCCTGCAACTTTACCAAATTCATTGATTAGCTCTAGTAGTTTTCTGATGGCATCTTTAGGATTCTCTATGTATAGTGACAAACAGTGACAAATGCAAACAGTGACAATTTTACTTCTTCTTTTCCAATTTGTATTCCTTTTATTTCTTTTTCTTCTCTGATTGCCATGGGTAGGACTTCCAAAACTATGTTGAATAACAGTGACGAGAGTGGACATCCTTGTCATGTTCCTGATCTTACTGTAGGAAATGCTTTCAGTTTTTCACCATTAGAATGATGTTTTCTGTGGGTTTGTCGTATATGGTCTTTATTATGTTGAGGTAGGTTCCCTCTATGCCCACTTTCTGGAGAGTTTTTATCATAAATGGGTGTTGAATTTTGTCAAAAGCTTTTTCTGCATCTATTGAGATGATCATATGGTTTTTTATTCTTCAATTTGTTAATATGGTGTATCACATTGATTGATTTGTGTATATTGAAGAACCCTTGCATCCCTGGAATAAATCCCACTTGATCATGGTGTATGATCCTTTTCATGTGTTGTTGGACTCTGCTAGTATTCTGTTGAGGACTTTTGCATCTATATTCATCAGTGATATTGATCTGTAATTTTCTTTTTTGTAGTATCTTTGTCTGATTTTGGTATCAGGGCAATGGTGGCCTCATAGAATGAGTTTGGGAGTGTTCCTTCCTCTGCAATTTTTTGGAAGAATTTGAGAAGGATGGGTGTTAGCTCTTCTCTAAATGTTTGATAGAATTCACCTGTGAAGCCATCTGGTCCTGGACTTTTGTTTGTTGGAAGATTTTTAATCACAGTTTCAATTTCATTACTTGTGATTTGTCTATTCATATTTTCTATTTCTTCCTGGTTCAGTCTTGGAAGGTTATACCTTTCTAAGAATTTGTCCATTTCTTCCAGGTTGTCCATTTTATTGGCTTAGAGTTGCTTGTAGTAGTCTCTTAGGATGCTTTGTATTTCTGCGGTGTCTGTTGTAACTTCTCCTTTTTCATTTCTAATTTTATTGATTTGAGTCCTCTCCCCCTTTTTCTTGTTGAGTCTGGCTAATGGTTTATCAATTTTGTTTATCTTCTCAAAGAACCAGCTTTTAATTTTATTGATCTTTGGTATTGTTTTCTTTGTTTCTATTTCATTTATTTCTGCTCTGATCTTTATGATTTCTTTCCTTCTGCTAACTTTGGGTTTTGTTTGTTCTTCTTTCTCTAGTTCCTTTAGGTGTAAGGTTAGATTGTTTACTTGAGATTTTTCTTGTTTCTTGAGGTAGGCTTGTATAGCTATAAACTTCCTTCTTAGAACTGCTTTTGCTGCAACCCATAGGTTTTGGATCGTCATGTTTTCATTGTCATTTGTCTCTAGGTATTTTTTGATTTCCTCTTTGATTTCTTCAGTGATCTCTTGGTTATTTAGTAATGTATTGTTTAGCCTCCATGTGTTTGTGTTTTTTACGGTTTTTTCCCTGTAATTCATTTCTAATCTCATAGCGTTGTGGTCAGAAAAGGTGCTTGATATGATTTCAATTTTCTTAAATCTACTGAGGCTTGAGTTGTGACCCAAGATGTGATCTATCCTGGAGAATGTTCCGTGTGCACTTGAGAAGAACGTGTAATCTGCTGTTTTTGGATGGAATGTCCTATAAATATCAATTAAATCTATCTGATCTATTGTGTCATTTAAAGCTTCTGTTTCCTTATTTATTTTCATTTTGGATGATCTGTCTATTGGTGTAACTGAGGTGTTAAAGTCCCCCACTATGATTGTGTTACTGTCAATTTCCTCTTTTATAGCTGTTAGCAGTTGCCTTATGTACTGAGGTGCTCCTATGTTGGGTGCATATATATTTATAATTGTTATATCTTCTTCTCGATTGATCCCTTGATCATTATGTAGTGTCCTTCCTTGTCTCTTGTAACATTCTTTATTTTAAAGTCTATTTTATCTGATATGAGTATTGCTAACTCCAGCTTTCTTTTGATTTCCTTTTGCATGGAATATCGTTTTCCATCCCCTCACTTTCAGTCTGTATGTGTCCCTAGGTCTGAAGTGGGTCTCTTGTAGACAGCATATATATGGGTCTTGCTTTTTATCCATTCAGCAAGCCTGTGTCTTTTGGTTGGAGCATTTAATCCATTCACATTTAAGGTAATTATCAATATGTATGTTCCTATGCCCATTTTCTTAATTGTTTTGGGTTTGTTTTTGTAGGTTCTTTTCTTCTCTCGTGTTTCCCACTTAGAGAAGTTCCTTTAGCATTTGTTGTAGAGCTGGTTTGGTGGTGCTGAATTCTCTTAGCTTTTGCTTGTCTGTAAAGCTTTTGATTTCTCCAACAAATCTGAATGAGATTCTTGCCGGGTAGAGTAATCTTGGTTGTAGGTTCTTCCCTTTCATCTCTTTAAGTATATCATGCCACTCCCTTCTGGCTTGCAGAGTTTCTGCTGAGAAATCAGCTGTTAATGTTATGGGAGTTCCCTTGTATGTTACTTGTCATTTTTCCCTTGCTGGTTTTAATAATTTTTCTTTGTCTTTAATTTTTGCCAATTTGATTACTATGTGTCTCGGCATGTTTCTTCCTTGGGTTTATCCTGTATGGGACTCGCTGTGCTTCCTGGACTTGGGTGGCTATTTCCTTTCCCATGTTAGGGAAGTTTTCGACTATAATCTCTTCAAATATTTTCTCGTGTCCTTTCTCTCTCTCTTCTCCTTCTGGGACCCCTATAATGCGAATGTTGTTGCATTTAATGTTGTCCCAGAGGTCTCTTAGGCTGTCTTCATTTCTTTTCATTCTTTTTTCTTTATTCTGTTCCGCAGCAGTGAATCCCATTCTGAATGGAATGGAAGCCCATTCTGTCTTCCAGGTCACTTATCCGTTCTTCTGCCTCAGTTATTCTGCTATTGATTCCTTCTAGTGTAGTTTTCATTTCAGTTATTGTATTGTTCATCTCTGTTTGTTTGTTCTTTAATTCTCCTAAGTCTTTGTTAAACATTTTTTGCATCTTCTCGATCTTTGCCTCCATTCTTTTTCCGAGGCCCTGGATCATCTTCACTATCAGTATTCTGAATTCTTTTTCTGGTAGGTTGCCTATCTCCACTTCATGTAGTTGTTTTTCTGGGGTTTTATCTTGTTCCTTCATCTGGTACATAGCCCTCTGCCTTTTCATCTTGTCTATCTTTCTGTGAATATGGTTTTTGTTCCACAGGCTGCAGGACTGTAGTTCTTCTTGCTTCTGGTGTATGAGGCTATCTAAGAGGCTTGTGCAAGTTTCCCGATGGGAGGGTCTGGTGGTGGGTGGAGCTGCCTGTTGCTCTCGCTCCTTGAATTCTCTGTCCAGAGAAACTGTGCTTCAAAAATACAGGAGAAATAAAGACTTTCTTACACAAATACCTTGAGGGTATACATCACCAGCAGACTTGCCCTGGTCATACAGAAATCCACGGGTCAGTGAGGACAGGTGAAACATGAGGCTGGTTTCAACTCAAACTTGAACTCCAGAGATAACTTGTCACGTGAATCCAGCCCCCCACGAAGAAAACCTTACACCCATGGCAGTGAGCCACCCCGCGACTCCTTCCTCAGCACTGCCCAGTGCTTCCGGTTCCGCTTCCGGTCTTGGGCTGTAGCCGATGGCTTCAGTTTCCGGTGAGTAGCCGCGGCGCACCTGTCTTATTCTTAAGGTAATGTTTTTAAAAAGGAATTTGATAAAACCAAGCAAGTAGTAATGCATTTTTACAATTCTGAACAAAATGCTCAACTAAATTGTAATATTAAAAACAACCCTTGTTTTCTTCCCTCCCATTGAAATCTTGCTCCTTATAAAAACCATCAAAAGAGACTATATCTGGGTTAAACATAAACATCAAAATGCTTTTCTAGTGTTGCAATTGAGATAGCCACTTCTGCCATTGAAAATCACTGATTATTCAGAGCTAGTTATAGAGAGCAAAATATCTATGTGATTGCATGGTTTCGATTACCATCATTAATGCTGTGCACAAAGGCTGATTACCTTCCATTTTGCACTTCTTGTTAAAAACTGGGTTAATAAGAGACTTCACAAAATGTTCTCCTCCTCACATGAAATTTCTCACAGAAATGCAATAATTAAAATTGTTTTATTGTTAAAGAAAGAATTAGCTTATTGTACAATTTTTGTGGTGGCTGACAATATCTCATCATTAATGTATTTATTGATTAAAACACTTGCTTTACATGAAGCAAATTTTGGTTTCCTATATATGTCTAATGTTGACATTAGACATGGGTGCAACAATTTAGAGTTATGTTCAACTTAAAAGGATAGATTTAAGGCTATAATTTTCTACCTGTGTATACTATCAGTGGTAATAAATTAGAACTATTTCATTTCAAGTGTAGCTTTGTAGGGAACATAAGTTATATAGGGTAGCTTTTTTGGGAATTAGTGACTTCTTCATTTTAAAAAGTCTGTATGATTATTTCCTTTTTCATAAGTACTCAATAGGCAGAAGAATGTTGGGAGGAGCAAGAAACATAGTTGGTATAAGTAATATATTTCTTGATGGATAGTGGGGGGTGGGATGGGGAGTGGGCTGTCAAATCAAAGGTAGGTTTTTCACTTCTAATCATGAATTAATTAAGTCCCTTTCTTTGGCCAGGCCACAATCTCCCTATAGGTAAAATGAGTGATTAAGACTGGTTACTAAGAAAACTCCCCGGCTCTATGACACTCTTCAAAGTAGCAAGACCCCCAGAATGGTAAAAGTACAGAAATGGGGAAGAGAAAAGAGGAAATTTTCTTGCTTAATTACTCTCTCATAATAGATAAGCAATATTATTACAGGCTATTGACTTTGAAGGATATGCTTAGACTACTTACTAGTAGGAAGTGATGTGAGGTAATTGAGAGTTAGTAAAAGGAGCAAGAAGCCTGTTTGTATTTCTTTTGAAAATACTCCTTATCGTGATTTGACTTGTGACACTAGTGTTATAACTGGAAGCAAATTAAATCTTTGGGCAGCTAAGAAAGTTTTGAGAGTTAGAAGTGGATCAATATGGTCTGTTGTCTTTGTTTGAACTGCTGTCAGAAAATACCATAGATTGGGTGGTTTAAGCAACAAATATTTACTTCTCACAGTTTTGGAGGCTTGGGAGTCCAAGATCAAGGTGCCAGTAGATTTGGCATCTGGTGACAACCCTCTGTCTGGTTTGTAGATGGCGGCCTTCTTGCTGTGTACTTACATGGCAGAGAAAGAGCAAGAGCTCTGGTCTCTTCCTCTACTTATAAGGGCATAATCTTGTAACGGGGGCTCCACCGTCACGACCTCATCTAAACCCAATTACCCACCACTTCCACACACAATCACATTGGGGGTTAGGGCTTCAACATACAAATTGGGGCACAAGCACTCAGTCAATAACATCTGTTAATTCAGTTTTCTGTTATGCATAGAATGCTAACCTATGGGTACTTGCAAAGCACTGCTATTCACTTGGTGGCAGCTACTTGCAGGTGTAGCATTGGTCTTATTAGAGCTCTCTTACATGCATTTCAGTGGCACATTCGACATCAACCATTCAGTCCTGCACTACTGAATAACAGTCCTACTGAAAGTGCGCCTGTTGGGGCTGGGGGCAGAAAAGTCGTTACTCCTGCAAAAGCTTAATAGTTTTAGATGCATACTCAAGTGATACAGACTGCAATCTATATTCCTATTTTATTTTTTTAGGGGTAAAGAGACCTAGAACTCTTATGCTATTCTACACCATGCTAGGAAGAAGTACGGGGGTGAGGGGTTATGTGTTCTTGTAAGGATAATGAATGAAGAAAATATTTTACCTGTAAAGGTATGTAGAGGTTTTTCAGAATTAAATATCCATTTAATGTGTCAATAGACAAAAATATGTTTGCCTATTCACTCAATCAATGTATTTGTAGGACTAGCCTAAGGAAATAATCTGAAACAGCAAATAAACTTGACATTTAGGTGTACATGGTAGCATTATTTATAACAAAACACTAGAAACAGCATAAATATATAACTATAGGTAAATGGTTGTGTTAGGAACTGCACATATTTGATGTCATATTATGCATAATTATAATAATACAAATCACAATATGCAAAAACAGGGAAATGATTCCAAAATAACATTAGGCGAAAACAATGGAATTGCGAAGTTGTACAAATAGCATCGTTATGATTATGTAATGCAAATGCTGGCATAGAAAAGCAAAGGAAGGGCATACGCCTTAATGACGGCACAGGTTATGTTTGGGAGGTGGGATGACAGAGGACTGGCTAATGAGACTACTGTTTTCTTCTTTCTAATTTTCTGCATTTCCCACATTTTCTGTAACAAGCCTTCATTTCAATTAAGTTGCAAAATAGAAGCATTCCATTTAGACTTTTATTTTCATCTCTCCAGTTCTCAGGTAGCAAAAGGAGCCAATTTTAAGCTCAAGCCCCTCTGCACAGGCTCCCTCCCAGAGTCAGAATCCTCGCTAACATCCTCCGTAAGCAGCTTAGCCAGAAAGCTGGCTCTGCTTTCTTCCCACCCCCAGCCTTTCTGCTCAGCAGGGCCTGCCTCCCCTCATCTCGGAGCTGGAGCTGGAATCACGTTAGAACCCCTTCTCCCTGAGCCTGTGCCCTCCTCCCCAGAACCCCAGCAGTGCCTTTCTTCTCTTCTTTCTTGATTTCCCTTCTGAATCTTCCCTGCATTCTCATTCCAAGGCCAGAAGGCTGATTTTGTGAAGCATTCACATTTCTCCTCTGCTGACTTATAACTGTTTAAAACCCATCACCCACACCCCCCTGGTAACCAGGTTTCCCCCACGGCAGGCTGCCTGGTGGGATTTGGCAAGTGTGGAGAGGCTGGGGAGGGAGAAACTGTTCAAAGGGAAATTGGCCAATACGCTAGTCGCTAGTCGACTTTACTTCATTCATTTGGAAAGCACAGAGAGTGCTTAATGAGGACCATTAAAGGGAAAGCTGGGTTGTTTAAAGAGCCATCAGTTGTGTTGAGGCTGGTTCAGCAGTTCAGAATTTGATAAGTAGGTTTTCAGTTTTTGCCTCAAAAAATAGACATTCCTTATGTCAAAATAACCTACAGATAAAAGATTTCATTGACATTTATTTCACATGGGCTTAGGCAGGGTTGTAGCTGCTAATTTGCTTTGACTACTGGTGAACCTGGAAAATGTGAAAAGAAACGTCAAGATTTTCAAAACAGAGGAGAACAAAAAGTACGCATCATGCCTTTGGTTTGGCTTCAGAATATCCAAAAATAAATTGAACCTGCTCTGGACAAGTCCTTTTCAAGGAATGGTGAATGACAAATACAGATAAATAGAGAGACTATGTCCTCAACAAGATTATAACAGGAGAAAAATGTATATGACAAGTAACATACAATTATTCTATTAAAAACATAAGATACTGTATATCAATTACTTTCCACAAAGCTTGGCATTGAGTAGTGGCTCAACAAATTCCCTTTCCCCTACCCACTCTGTATCCCAAACTGAGCATCACTTAGGATGCTTTTAGCTTCAATTAAGTAGTTCTAACAATAACAGCAATTCACTATTTCTTATAACAAGTCTGAAGGGAAAGCAGCTCCCCAGATGATGTATCAGTCAGGGTCTAGACAGGAAAATATAAATCAGTGTAGATTTTTCAAGCAGAGGAACTTCAATATAAGGAATTGCTCACCAAGGTATTGAAAGGGCTAGAGAAGCCAAAGGGTGACCTCTTGAGTGTTTCTGTGGGTAAGGCTGCTGGGCCCAGTATTACTGCTGCTGAGCCAGGAGCCTGTGGTGCCTTGAATACTGCTGGATAGCCCAGCCACCTGCATTCGCCTGCTGTTGCTGGTATAGGAAACAACGGTTGCCTGCAGTCTCTCACTGCTCTTAATGCTAAAGCCAGAAACATAAAGAATTACTTCAGTCTTCCTTCTTCCCTCCATCCAGTCTTGTGCAAGTGTCTTGCCATTGACAGAAGCTACCAGCAACCAGCTGGCAAGGGAGTCTGGGAAAGGCTGTTTCTAGGGTTCTCATACCACCCCCCCTCCCACCAGCTATAAAGAGAAGACCACAGAAAGATTGAAATGGGGCTAAGTGACAACAGAAAGCATCTGGTAGAGCTGGAAAATTCAACAGTTCAATAACATTATGAAGGACAAATATCCTTTTGTCTTCCCTCTCGGCCATCCTCAGGGATGGATGGCTTTTCCCTTAGGCTGGATTCCATGAACACTTCAAGATAGCTGAATGTTGAAGACAACATTCAAAGGCAGAAAAGGGAAATGTCCCTGTTCTGTGTTCTTTTTAAGGAGTGATATAAACTCCACCTTACTAGCTCTCCCATGTCATTGGCTAAAAAATGTAACACCAACTTTCTTAAACAAATTACTAGCAAGGTTTAAAAAGTAAATCCCACAATTACCTAATAAATAACAATTATATAGTATTATACTATCTTCTGGTACAAAGATTAATTTATTAACTATAAACTTTTAAAACACACTACATTTTTGTAATCTTGTTTGCCTTTCTTCATTTTTAAAAATTATTTATTTATTTATTTGGCTGCGCCAGGTCTTAGCTGTGCCATGCAGGATCTTTTAGTTGTGGCATGCAGGCTCTTACTTGCAGCATGTGGGATCTAGTTCCCTGACCAGGGATCAAACCCGTGCCCCCTGCATTGGGAGTGCAGAGTCTTAACCACTGGACCACCAGGGCAGTCCCTGCATTTCTTAATTTTTAAAAGTTATTATACATTAGTATTATGTCACCATATACTCAAAAAGTAGAAGTAACCTGGCCTCTGTCAGCCTCTGAGAGGCTCTACGGGGAGGCTGGACCAGCCCAGGGAGACTTTCTGAAGAAACAGGACAGCTGGGACTGTCCCAAGCTACTTTGGCCAATAATATGATTTAACTAATAGAAACAGAATAATCTTACCAGTAGAGAAGCAACCGACCAAAAGAGTCTCTGGAAATTACGAAATACCTTTAATGACGTTGTTGCTCACCCTGAGTTCTGGCATCATTTTGGCAAAATGAATAAGGAATCAAAGAGTGAACTCTTTCATGCCAATAATGAACGCAATGGAAACTGGCTTCTTTCCATTCCAGCTGTAGCAGCAGGCGTAGGTTTTGCTGCCAGCACAAAGCTCCGTCACAGTTCAGAGCTGATACTGGTCAAATCAAAGGGCAGGGGGGCAGCATTTAGTGCAGACACTACATGTCAAATTGCCAATCTCATGCCCAAAGCTCTGCTCCCTGTGTCACAAACACCTCCTTCGAGATTGTTTATCTCCTTCCGGCCCTTCGATTAATGAACTATCCATCAACACTCGGTAATATTAACAACTATCATCTGTACATTTGTAAAGTGCTTTCCTCTTACATGATTTTATTTAATCCCTACAGCCACTCAGTCAGCTGGGTTTTTTACCTGAACAAAAATCAAATTCAGAGTTGCAACTTGGGTAACACACATAAACTGTGAAAATGAGAGTTGAGCCTTTTAAAAATCCAACATTGGATGGAGTTAGGTAAGATGCAGTTCTAGCCCTGAGGGAATTTATTATTTTGTAGCTGGGAAAATGAGGAATGCAGATAAAGAAGAATATTAAGCAGGTTGTTAGCTGTGCACAGTGGACAGTATATAACAAAAGTACCATGCAGGTGAAAGAAAGAAAAGTCCTTCGTTTATTGGGGTGGTCAAGACTATTCATTTGTTCCTTTTCAAGGTATGGTTCTGTTATTCTGTCAACCTCTAGATGATATCATATGATCTTCCTGCATGTTCCACGCCCAAGGGTGGAATAAAGGGGCAGGCTCAACTTTCCAATTCAGATATCAGTATAAATACTGTGGTCTAAGATAAACCTTAACTCTCCCAGTAATTAAATCCAGATATTCTTTTCAGTGATCACCATGGGGGAGAATTAAGGTAAGTCATAGTAATTTAATTACTCAAGGAGAAAATAAAAATAGCCAGGTAACAAATACCATAAAAACATAAGCATTCAGAATCTAACTTTCAGAATCTTTCCTCTTTTAAGTGCAGATGATCTTCTGCCTCACGCTTGCCACATAAATATTTATAGAAACCGACCACTTGATCAATTAAAGGAGCCTTTCAGAGGGTGTGTTCCACTTTTATCAATATCAGCTTATAGTTTATCACTAAAGTTATGACGCTTTCCTCTGTGGAACAGCCCACACACGATCTCTTCCTTCTGGTATTAACTCCTAGACCCTTGGTTTTATTTTTTAAATTATCTGTATAAAATTGAGGATCAGACTGATTATTCAAGCTTGTTTTGGTCATTGGTGATCAGGTAATGAACAGACATGAATCCCTCACCATTGAAAAATCTGTAAGACTATGCCAAAATGCCCTTGGAATGCTAAAGAATTGGAATTGCAGTAGCTGACCGAACTCACAACTATATTAATCATCCACCAACTTACTTCTGGAAGTGTTGCTCCCCGAGATGTGGCTTTCTAAGTGTCTTTTATGTCTGTTGTGCAACCAAGACCCCATCTGCTGCACCATCTTCTGTTCTAAAGCCATTTATCTGCAATTCTGAGAGTGCTTAGCATACATGAGACTTTAAGAATAAGACTTTACCAGAACTACTAATCGAGTGAGCAAATACGTGATAAATTTGAATAAAAAAGCTTGTCATGTGTAAAATAGTCTTTAGCAATAGCCACACAGCCTACAAAAGGGCTCCAATTATTATTGGAAGAAATAGGTTTTCTAAATTTTCCTAAATTGTGTGTCTTTTTTAAAAAAGAAAAGTAACAAGAACAACAACAAAAACCTCTATTGACTAAAAAAAAAAAAAAAAAATCTTAAGGTGTGACATTTTGTAGTTGTACCAGAGCTTTGATTTCAGGATTGGTGGTGATATATGAAAGCACTTTAAGCTCAGTTTAAATATTATTGATTTGTGCTTTGAAAGTAGCAGACTCAGGAACAATAGAACAGTAAATTGTCATTATAGTAATATTTTTTTCTTTGCATGTTTTCAAAGTCAAATAAGAGAAGAAAAACTTCAAATTAAATCTCAACTCGAGCTAAATTAATCCCCAGGGTATTCCTTTCAAGACCCTTAGGTAAATCAGCTGACTCTGTTTTTTTCCCCGGTACTCAGATATGTAAGCCTTGAGCCCCTTTTACCCTTGGTCCCCTGAGGTTAATGCCAACAGATGGCCTATGACTTATTTTAGAGTTTTCTGTACTAATAAAGAAACAGAAAACGTGTAGAACAATAATTGTATAAGCTGATGTCTTACACTATCGATGTTGCTTGTATGCATTTTAACATTTCTTATTATTTAAATTTGATTCCAGGGAGGAAAGAAGGAGGCTGGCAGGCACATCACTAGGATAATTGCACCCTAAAAATGTGCCAGGCCAGGGACATCTGAGACTCCTTTCCAGGTAGGAGGCAGTGGTCAGTCTCCCAGTGTTAACAGAGTAGAGTAGATGAAGGGCAAGAAATAGATGTGTGGACAAAGAGGCTCAGGACTGGCAGAAGGTTTCCAATGTCATAGAGTCCATTTCTCCTTCAGCTAACACTCAACCCACTACTTATACACAGAGCAATGGATTCATGGAATCAATAGGGTCTTGACGTTCAAAATTTGTGGTGATAATCAGTGACTGCAACATCAGTTACACCTTCTCCTTACACAGTAAAGTTGTCTGGAATCAGTGCTGGCGGTTGGGAAGAAACCATGAGAATAATGTAAATGCTTTCACACAATCCAATACTGTTTCCATCTCTTTTTCGTGTTAAATGGAACCCACAAAGATAGAGAGGCTGATGGAATTTCCCCCTCATCCTGGAGTTCTTCAAGATCTTTTACTCTCCTCATTACTAGAGACTTATATTTATAGATAGGAAAGGTGTTCCTCTTTAAGTCTCCTCCGTTCCCATTTTTCGTCAGAATTAAATTTTGCAAAGACAATAAATAAATGACAGTGAAATGTGGTAGCAATAAAATAATAATCACTAAACAAGCTGACTCTGGCATTTTTTAAAGAAACAAATTCTTGTGAAGAGTATTATATTTGCAGGATGTCAAATAAAATGTAAATGCTATCTTTTGTAATAAAAGATGACAGGGAAGGAAATTAAAGACAAAGTGCCAATAAATATGGTGTGTGAAATTCAAGACTTAGTGATGTTATAATTCCACTCACACAAACACTCAGCATTCAGCTTTTGGTGGATGGTCTAATTAGCTCTTTTTGCTGCACTGTATTAAGGGTGAATATTTCCCTCCAGTGAACTGGAAGGGAAGTCTGAAATTTCACTTTGAAGTCCCTTCTTTCTCATATTTCCTATTCTATGTGTTCTTCTTTCACACCATTCCTTTTCCCATTTGTTTCCACTTTCTTTGCTTGGAACTTCTATTGTTCTAAATTCCTGAGTTTCTACCACATCCTGGACACTGGCTTTAATTAAGAGTTGGTGGTTCATCACACAAACATGTTTTCATTTAGAACATGATATGCTTTAGTTGTTCTTAAGATCTCATCTCAACCTTCACTTCTTCAGAAAAGCCTTTCCTAATCTCCTGATCCAAGTCAAAGCCCCATTATCTATATTATGTACCTTTCATCCATATCACTTTTCACAGTTGTAACTTTACATTTAATGGTATCATTCCTTGTTTAATGACAGACTTCCAAACTAGACCAAAATTCAATGTATGGACAGAGTACATGTCTACATTTGTTTTCCACTGTACATGCAGCGCCTAGCTCACAGTAGGTGCTCAACCAATATTTATTTGAATGAATAAACTTGAAAAGTCTTTTTGTGCATAACATTTGCTGTCTAACAAGCAACTCAAGCATAAGTACAAAAATGGCATCTGCATCTTCCCTTCCAAACTCTCTTCATAGTTGTCTCCATTTTGGCAAATGTAAACTCAGGTTTTCCTTTTCCTCAAGCCCAAATCCTTTGTGTCGTCTTTGATTCTTCTTATGCTCTTATACCACATGACCAATTCAACAGCAATGACAGTTAGTTGGCTCTCTTTTCAGAATTCAACCCCATTGCTCATGTCCACTGCTAACTTTCTACTCTAACCCACTATTGTCTTTGGCTAGATTAGTGCAATGGCCTCCTAACTGGTCTCGCTTCCTGCACCCTTGCTTCTCTGTATTTATTTTCAACACAGCAGAGTATTCTTTTGAAACATAAATTCATATTACTCCTCTTTGAAACCCTCCAATTTTTTCCATCTCACTCATGGTAAAAGTCACTATGAAGGCCCACGGGGCCCCACACAATCTGCTCCATGACAATAGGGACTTTGTTACGTTCTTTGCTACATCTGCAGTGCACAGAGAAGTCAATGGCTCAAAGTAGACGACTGATAAATTTTTGTTGACTGAATCTGTACACCCACAAATCAGAGGCTATGTCATTTAAAAAAGTACTCTTCTCAATCTTAAAGCAAAAAGAAGACCCCATCTAATGGGTTCCAATGGATACATTTACCATTTAGTTAAGTCATACTAGGAGTGTTCAATACATAGCATGACGTTATGAACTTTTGTTCCAAGTCCTGCTCCTGAAAAACATGTATAACAATACTTGTACTGTACAACATATTTTGACTCATTAGGAAAATCATTATTGCAATCAATATTTGCTCAAAGAATCACTCAACGGCATATCATGTCATAAGGCTGACTACTGTAATTGACTGAATTTCGAATTAGAAAGAAAAAATTCCACTTGGTAATTTAGTCTGTATTTAGGCACTAGTTCAACTGCTCAGTTTGGTGGCGATTTTGTGCCATTTTTCAGGAAGTAGAAATAATAATCGTTGAATATTTTTGGTGGGGAGTTTTCATTTGTTAAGGCATTTTGACAATCAGCGAATCACTAAATCTAAAACAATCTACAGAACATCATATATCAA
This sequence comes from Eschrichtius robustus, assembly GCF_028021215.1. Lineage (NCBI taxonomy): Eukaryota > Metazoa > Chordata > Mammalia > Artiodactyla > Eschrichtiidae > Eschrichtius > Eschrichtius robustus. The sequence goes on along the minus strand of NC_090833.1, from coordinate 58,483,278 downwards.
TTTCTTTAGCCTCTGCCTCCTTAACCTGCTTGTGGTATGAAAATATAGTATTGAATAACTTAAAATCTTAAAGGAAAGAAGGGTAAGGGGAATGAGGTCACAACAAACCTCTGAAAACAATTATACTTTTTTTTTTTCTGCATATACTAACATATGCAAGTAAAGTGAACATAATAAATTGAGAGAATAGTGATGGCATTTCATATCATTCAAATGAAAAATAATGGTTAATGTACAATGAATTTCCACCTGTCTTTGATCTTAAGATGACTTCCTGAGATGATTATGATGATGAAATTGTTAATTAGGATGATGAAAGGGGCAGGGGGAAGGTGGTGGATTATTAGAAGTTAGATCTTTGAATTGTTCATACTTCCTCAAACCCATTACTTTCTATATGTCCAAAATTTCCTAGGAGTGTTTGAGAAAATTCAAGTTTGTTCTCATGGCTGGAGAAGCTTCATTATTTTATCAATTACAACTCACTCGTTCAACAAATATTTACTGAGCACCTATTTTGTACCAAACACTGTTCTAGGTATGTGAATGCCGTTGCAACTGCTTCAGTATAGAGCCATTGCATGTCATTTAGAACTGTGCCTGGAGGAAAGATTTGTCCTATGAGGAGAGTGAGCCATATTTGGAGGAAGAAATAAGGATTTATTTAATTTGGATAAGAAAATAATAATTAGCATGGAATTTTCCTAAATTCACACTTTTATTTGCTCTAGAAATTAGGAGGTAGAAAGGAAGGAATTTGGGATAAGTTTTTGCTATAAATATATTTTGCCACCATTTAATAAAATCAAAATGTTCTTGAATAAAATAAATTGAGATACATTCAACAATCAGGTCAAAAATTATATATGCAAAACGTTTTTTTTACTAATCATCTTAATCATTGATTTTCATATGAAGGATTTGTTATGGACACTTCCAATCTGAGATTGGCATTAAGATTGCTAAAACATAAACAAAAAGAAAAAAAAATACAATAAGCAATGGATTGCCTTCTCTTTAGTAATTTTTGCCATGTAGACACGGGAAAATGTGACACAACAGATCATTAGATTTAGGTGCGGCCATTCAATCTCACTGAATCCAATCCAAGGAAACAAATCCAAGGCCCTTCCTGCTTCTCACTTCTTTTACTGAAACAGTTGTTGTGGCAGGAAATTCAAAGAGATGATATACATTCAAGGGGAGGGGAGGGAGACACTCTAAAACAAAGAACAAAAAACCAAGCCAAATGAAAAGCAAGCAAACAAACAAGTTGAAGAGCCCTCAAGAAAGTTTTTCAACTATTAGGAAAAAAAAACCCAAAACTCTATTAACCCTCTAAAAACTAGGGCTCAGAGAAATGTACCACACCCATATTCAACACTCAGATAAGCACATTAGATCTTCAGGCATCTTTTAAAGACCCATATGTTTGGAGCAATTGCACTAAACAAAGATACATTTCCAAGACCTAAGAAAATTTCTTTTCTTTTATCCTAGGAAGGAGACTGCTCAAGCAATAAGCACTTCTTTGGAAACCCTTTCTAGCCAAGAATGGCCTGGAGCCCACATTGCTCACCCATAGCAAATGCTATGCACATGAATGGACGCTTTTACACTATAGGAGACCGACTCTAAAATAATAAAATCACTTATCCTTAAAGAGGATTAAACATATCCTCAAAGCAGAGAACTTGAGACAGCTGAAATTCTGTACATTTGTATGCACACATCTAAGCAGTAACAGTTAACCAAAATGCAAACTATCAAAAACACATCACTGAGCAACCTCGGAATTTTGCTGTCAGCTATGATGCTGCAGTGGGAACCTTATATTATATGTCACTCTGTCTTAACTCTGTTTATCCAAAGGACTTCACGAAGTACTGAACAATTCCTCAGGAAAATGTTAGCTGTTTTCTTTCGGAAAAGTAAAATTATGATTATACGTTAGACTTGAATTTGTAAGATTCCTCCTATGCCTCAACACATATATGTCATAACGAATTTGAATTATTCTTCAAAGTAAATAGCTAAGCAAGTCATATTCTATGCAATGTTCCCCTGACCGACATTTCAACTAAGTGAATTACAGTGAAGTAACAGTGGGAACCTTAAAGGGAGAGTCACTGAATTCAGGGACTTGAAGGGAGGAGTCTGAAAAATGGAGAAGGGCAGTTCCAATCCATTTTTTTTTTTTTTTTTTTTTTTTTTTGTCTGTGGTTAGTAATTATAGGCAGGACAATTCTAGTAAACCTAAAGAAGTTTCAAGTTTAAGTGACTGTGCTATGCTGGTGGTCCCTTGTAGTCTTTGTGTCTGTGATGTTTTACTTGGGGGCATTGTTTGCTGGTTGAAGGAGAAAGGAGGAATGGGAGTATGGGCACTTAGAGAGATGGAAAAGGCAAGGGGACATGGTGGCATCTTTTCTCTAGGTCTTCATGATCTGTGGAGCTTTCCTTTCTTATAAGCATTTGCTCCAAGAAGAGCAGAGTTTCAGCAAGAGCTGAAGAAGCGATCTTCATGAAGGAGAGAGGCATATCACATTGATTAAGTAGCTGTAGGAAAGGGGAATCTCTTCTTTTCTGTACGGAACAAAACAGGACACCATCCTGGAATTCCAAAGACTGCTGGCTTCCCGTGACTTCTCCACAGCACGAGGAAGATTTGACCATTTGATTTTGCATTGACTGCAGTGTTCGGAGTCTCAGCCTGCCTCTCCAAGGCCCAACTAGCTGAAATCTTATTTCTGAGCCTTAATGAGGAGGCAGGAGTCTGTTCAGTGGACATTTGTTCCTTTCATGCCCACAACCTCACCAAAGTCTCCTGGCTGCCAGCCACAGGACACAGTTCGCTGTGAGTCAAGCACGAGTCTTCTAACAGGTTGGCAGAAGAGCAAGCTTGTGCTGCATTTCCTGGCTTCAGAAATTCTTCCCAGTACATATTTAAGTTTCCTTGATTTATTCTCCATATGGTCCATGTGGTTAACCATGGTTTTATTTTTCTTAATAGCAGTAAAGAAAGACTCATCACGACCCTTCTTCAGGCTCATCACTCTCTCTCTCAGACCTGTGATTTACTAGGAACATCCTCTATGGGGATGAATGGCTCAACTATTTGGTAATAGGATATGGAGCTTTTACACACTGTGAGCTGTGCTGCTTAATGCCAGATGACAGTTCTGGTAAGTTGCTGAGGGAAGTAAGAATCCACCTCCTTTCCTAATCCACTGAGCTGGCCAGGTGGGTCCCAGCCTAGGTCAAGAAGGGGCCAAGTCTTCCTCCTTTGCATACCCTCAGTGTAAGAGGAAGGGCATACACACTTGAGCCAAGTAGACTTGCTTTTGAATTCAGGTCTATGACTCTACTGTAGAGGTTCACAACCAGGGTGGATTTGGTCCCCCAGGAGATACTTGGCAATGTCTGGAGGCATTTGTGATTGTCATGACTGGGGAGCGGCTTCTAGGAAGACGTTATCCTACCATGCACAGGAGAGCCTGTTCCCCCTTATCCCTCTACAACAAAGAACTATACCGCTCAGAGTGTTAGTAGTGCTGAGGCTGAGAAATCCTACCCTACTGTTTGATGCTGAGCAAATTTTAACCTTATTTAAAATGAGAGATAAGTTTTGGTCCTATAGGGTTGTGATAAAGATTAAAATAAAAGAAACAATAAATATAAAATAGCTGTATTACGTACAGAACCAAGACAACTCCCTTCCTCTTTTCTTTGGTATCCCAGTACCCGCAAGCTCTCTATTTGCCATTGCCCTCTACTCCCCATACAAGCCTGTTTCAGCTTAGCTTAGGCTAAGTTATGCTGAGTTATTCTAAATTATTCAGAGGTAAATACCAACTCTGAAATCTCAGGGTTTATACCAACTAAGGTTAGTTTCTCACTCTTGTAAGTGTCTGTCAGGGCTGGCACCAACTCCTCAATCAGGCCCAGGGTGAAGGAGCAGCCTCTGTCTGGGACATTGTAATGTGCGATGAAAAAAGAAAGGGAGAAAAACCACAGGTTAACTTTTAAAGCTTCCACACAGATGTGTCTTACATCACTTTTTAAAATGCTTTCTATTCACCCCATTGTTGAAGGAGGGATTCCTGCCCTAAAGTTATGGGAATGGCTGAATACATGACACCTGACACTGGACAGATGCAATCACATTGTTTGAATAATCCTATAGCTGGAATTCCATAATTGATAAATTAAGTAATTCTGTAATTGGCTAGTTAGAACATTTTGTTGCTAGGAATTGAAACCTGCTACAGAAGGACTGCCCTGGTCCCTTTGATAAAGAAGGTTGTTTGGCTAGGGGACCTCATCCGAGGAAGCCGAGTCGGGAGAGGAACTTGGGATTAGGCCACTTGAAGGCCTACTGATTTTCCAATATTAGCACATTGAGCCTTAATTTTAGGCCTTAAACTATAATCACTTCTGCTTGCATTTCCTTGGCCCAAGTTACATAAAAAATTGAATCAAGTGACAGAAAGTAACTTAAAGATCATCTATCATTTTAAGCCAGTGGATTCTACACTTCCTTCTTTGATTGTGGACACTTTCGTTGAAACGGATCTTATATAAACATCATCATCTACAACAACAATGATGGAATCGACAAAATCAGATCAAACAGGCTTGAAGCAGGATAAGGGTCTGGGCATCCCAGTGTCTTCCCATCCACTGATGTAGCCTGACTGACCCCATGTTTCACAAGTGAAAAGACTGAGGCTCAGAGAGGGAGGAGTGACTTAACACAGTAGAGTTGGTGTCTTCCAGTGGGAACGAACACATATTTCTAAGCTAGAAATAATTCTGTGGTGAAAAAAAATGTAGAGAAAAAAATAAGAGGCCAGTAGATCCTAAAAATATGTATATATGACAGAAGAAGGGGCAAAGGAGAAGAGGTGAAGGTAGTAGAAGAAGGAAGGTCAGAGTTATTATGAAGATGAAAGGAAAGAAAGGAGAAAGGGCAAAAGCAGGAGGCAGCAAGGCCAATTCAAATGTGTGCCGTGCCGATGACTCCCAATCTCTTGGTCTAACCAGAGTCCTGAGCTTCCAACTGCCTGCTTAACATGTGACTTGAAGTCTGATATGCACTTAGTCTTAAAAGTTCAGGACACAACTCCTGACTCCCCACCCTCCTCACCCTGCTTCTCCTTAGTCTTCCTGACCTCAGTAGGTTGTACCATCTACCCAGTTTCTCAAGCCAAATATATAGACACTAGTCATTGACTCTTTTCTTTCCCTTCCTTCCCGTATCCAATCCATTAGCAATCCATTAGCATTGGTCCACCTTCAAAATATATCCAGAATATGAGCCCTTCCTACCAGGTCTGCAACCTCTACCCTCTCCTGCAATGGTCTCTTGTCTAGTCTCTCTGCTTTTGCTTTTGGATCTCACAATCCATTTACCTCACAGCAGCCTGAGTGATCTCTAAAAACATAAATTAAACCATATCACCTCTCTGACGGAAACTCTCTGATAATATCCCATCAGTACACAGAATAAAGCCCAAACTCTTTGTCTTACAAAGCCCACTTCCTTGGGCCCCAATCTACCTCTCATGTCCTATCATGGGCCACCTAATTCACTCTGTGGATGCCTCTTCAGCCACTCTTACCTTCTTGCCTCTTCTAAGACATGCCAAGATTATACTGCCCTACAGGCTCGTACCCTAGACTCTCATGAGGTCTTACCATTTTTGTCACTCATTCAACTATTTATTCAGGTTCAGAAAATATAGCAGGCACTGTTTTCAGCACTGGGATTCTCATCTGAAATGTCTCTTCCTCAGAAAGGCCTTCCTGAAACTGGCCATTTCTCCTATCACTTTTTATCCCCTTATCTAACTTTATTATTACTATTACTGCACTTAAGACTACATAAAATTACATTACACATATTTATTAATTTGTTCTTTTTTCTTACTAGGATATAAGTCCCTCAATTATAAAGTATGCTCTAGGAACATGAAATAATCTAACATTGAACAGCTCGCAACTGGGGAAAAAGAATTAAATATTTTAATTATGCTTAAATATGCCATTATAACCAGATGAAAAGTGTATGTTTGAAATGTCAAAAAATGATGGCGGTATTGTGGATAATTAGGGAGTAGAGGGCACTAATAAATTTACTGAGCTAGGAAATTTATTACTCACCACAATCTACTTACTTCCTGCACAGGCACATAAAATAAATAAACTAATTAAAATGTAAGGAAATATGAAAGCATTGAGGTAATTCCTCAACATCCTTGGGCCAGTAACTGAAGAAGAGTGGTTTACTTCTTTGGTCTTCAGAACTAGCTGCAAATCAGAATCTTTTGAGAATTATTTTGACACATGCAAATTCAACAGCCCCATCTCTGGAGATTCTGATTCTCCAAGGCTGGGGTGGAGCCTAGGAAACTGAATATGTTAGAAAACTTTCCCAAGGCATTTGATGATCAGCCTCGCTTGGAAACCCCTGGGCTAGTAACTTACCCCGTACTATGTTTTTACTAGACTAACCAGGTATTTGAATAAACTGGCCAAATGGATTGCTTTGGGCTTGGTCATTGTTGATCTGGAGCTTCATTTATTTTTCCCATGGCAATATAATGAACCTTGAATTCTGGGCTATAGAGAATCCCTAGGTTATGTTATATCCATGAAGGCAAAGTCAAGTCCTTGGGTATATCTTTGTTGGGAATGTTTGTCTTTTCCCAGAATAATTTTATAACCAAGAAAACCAAAGCAGCAGCTTCCCCCAGTCGAGCCTGTGGCACTAGTGAAATGTGGAAAGCTGAGCACTGACACCCACCTTTCCATCTTCCACTACAAAAAACTAACCCCTTAAGGTACAGTGTGTCCTTGGTCAGTACCTACTAACTTTGGAAGGCTAGTTTATTTGATTAGATGCTGAGATGTGTCAGCAACAACTGCCATGATTAAATGCATTTAATGGATTTCAACATCCCATGAGGAAATGAAATAGGACACAATTCTTATGCTAGTCTTCCTTTTCTAACTGGGAGTTTATTCTCCACTGGGAGGGAATAAACATGTGAAACAAAATTCTCTAGCCTACAGCATGCTGGTTTTTGTTGTCCCGGACTCTTTCATGCCCCACTGGCATTTGCTGATTATATTTACAGGGCAAAAGTGATTTTGAACTCACAGTACATTTGGGAAGTAAACCTAATGGGCATGCGAACAACCAATTGCAGTGTCTAGGAAACTGACTCAGTACATTTCCAATCTTTAAAACTCAAGTTTTCTGAACTATGGATTGGCACAGCAGTACAAGGATTTGAGTTTTATGGGGCTGGATGAAAACTGTATATTATCGTAAAATGGAAAGAAATAAAGAGTTTTAAGTTACCTGGACATTTTATTTGAAGCCAGATCATTTACAGTTCTAAAGCTGCACTACAAATCCAGATCATGGCCATGAATCTAGGTGGAGGGGGAGTGGGGCTGTTGAATTTCAATAAGTCCTCTTTGACAATGTATTGATGTCCTAAGCCAGGGGTCCCCAACCCCCGGTCTGCAGACCCATACCGGTCCGCGGCTTGTTAGGAACCGGGCCGCACATCAGGAGGTGAGCGGCGGGCAGCACGAGAAGCTTCATCTGCGGCTCCCCATCGCTCGCATTACTGCCCGAACCATCCGATTACCGGCACCTTCCCACCCCCACCCCCGGCTGTGGAAAAACTGTCTTCCACGAAACCGGTTCCTGGTGCTAAAAAGGTTGCGGACCGCTGTCCTAAGCCATCAGCAATAGCTGACCAGCTGAAGGAGTTTGTATAGGCCTGCTGGTTAACCTGAAATGCAAGTGCCACCACCAGACAGTCTGCTTTTCTAGGAATTCATTTTAGTTGGGAAGACGCTCTGCCAGAAGCTGGAAGCTCTCCTGCTTCTGTCTAATGTATGCAAATACTTTAAAAGTCATTCCTCAGTTCAGAAGGCTGCAATTGAAAACCACCCCTGCGATTCCTCACTCTAGTCTTAGGCATGGGACAAGGGAAACTGTTTTTCGCTCCCAATCCTCCATTCCTCTTTGATATTCCATCATTCACCTCAACAGGATCCTCTGAGACAAAAATAAGCTTCCCAAAGAAATTTCAACTGGCTCCATCCCACTGTTGCCTTTGATAGGTCAAAACCTGAGACTCGTTTGTGCGCTACTGCATAATTAATAAGAAGTACAGTACAACAACTGGCAGAAAATATGAATAAATACATAAAATGACAGAAGACATCCCTTCATAGAATAAACACAAATGAATGATCAGTGGGAGAACATTAGAAGTGACAGAACAATCTTGGCCAAAATAAAGCCCCTTAGCTACTACATCCATTATTGGGAACCGAGATATAAGAAATGGGATATAACAGACTGACAAATAATTATAAGAGATGGTGGCAAATGCCATCAAAAGATAGCAATAAAGTAGTGGAGTTGTTGAGAGATGAGAAAGTCCCTGCCCCAGTTAACATCTAAGATGAACTTTGAGGTGAAGATAAGACTTGGCTATATGGAGATCAGGGTCAGGCAAAGCCCTTCAAGCTAAGGGTCAGCATTGCCAAGGCATGAAATGAAGAAAGTGAGAGAATGTATAAAGAATAGTAAATAATCATAGTTCCTTCGTTTTTGGACTTAGAGAATGGGTGTGCAGGCTTGGCAATAGGGTGACCCTGGAGGCCTGACACCATGGGAGACAGCCTGGAGGTTGGGTCTGCGAGGGCCAGCCTGGTGCTGGGATGGGCCAGGAACCCAGATGAGTGGGAGCCAGCCTGGAGACTGGGGCCATAGGGACCGATCTGACATTGGGTTAGACCAGGAGCCTGGGTCCATGTGAGCAAATCTGGAGGTTAGATCCAGGCTGTGTTGCTCTGGCATTGGAGTGGGCTGGAGCCTGGGCTTACGGGAGCCTCTTGTGCCTGTGGGAGCTGGCCTGGTGCTTGGGGTCTGTGGTGAAGTTGGGTGCTTACTTTACTCTCCTTCTAACGTGGAGAGGGTATCTGTCTCTTCGCTGGGCTGCTTGGCCTTAAGGGAGGGGTGACAGAGATAATGTAAGACTATCTTTCCTACCCTCTTAGCTATGTCTTTTCTATCCTCCTGTCAGGGACTGTAATCTTTACAGTACCTGATATCCTGGAATCCTTAGCTCTTGTGGAAGTATCTTTTGTGTGTGGATAGCTGTTCAAAATGATGTTTCTGGTTGGGGAAGAATGTTAGAAATTCCTTACTGCCATCTTGCTTGAACATTTAAAATTTTGCTGGAGTCCAATTCATCTTTTCTTTTTTTCTTGTGCTTTTGCTGTTGGGTCTAAGAAGGCTTTGCCTTATCCAAGTTCATGAGGACTTACTTGATGTTTTCTTCTAAGTTTTATAGTTTTAGGTCTTGCATAGGTCTATAATTGATTTTGAGTTAATTTACATGCATGATGGGGTCGAGTTGCGTTCTTTTGCATGTGGATATCCAGTTGTTCTAGCACTGTTTGTTGGAAAGACTATTTTTTCCTTATTGAATCATCCTGGCAGCACTGTTGAAGTCAATTGACCACAAATAGTTTTACATATGGACTCTTAATTCTGTCCACTGTCTATCCTTACACTGATGTCACTATGTCTTAATTACCATAGCTTGGCAATAAGTTTTAAAATTGAGAAGTGTGAGTCCTCTTACTCTGTTCTTCTTTTGCAAGATTGCTTGGCTATACTTGGTCCCTCACATTTCCATATCAATTTAGGATCATCTTGTTAATTTCTATGAAAAGTCCAGCTGAGATTTTCACTGAATACACTGAAGCTGTAGATGAAATGGGGAAGTATTGTTATTTTAACAATATTAAATTTTCGAATCCACAAACACAAGCTATCATTCCATTTATTTTATCTTCTTTCGTTCTAGTTAACAATGTTTTGTAGTTTTCAGAGTTCAGGTTCAATGCTTTTATGTTAAATTTAATTCTAAGTATTTTATTCTTTTTGATACTGCTGTAAATTGAATTGTTTTCTTCATTTACTTTCAGAGCTTTTTTTTGCTGGAGATAGAAATACAATTGATTTTTGCATGTTGCTCTTGATTCCTGCAACCTTGCTGAACTTATTAATTCTCATAGTTTTACAGTGGACTTCTAAAGGATTTTCTATATACATGTTCATATACAAGCTCATGTTATCTGTAAATAGGGATAGTTTCACTTCTTCATTTCCAATCTGGGTACCTTTTATATCTTTTTCATGCCTTACTGTCATGGCTAGAACTTGCAGTATAATATTTAACAGAAGTGGCAGGGGTGTCATGTTCTTGATCTTAGAGGGAAAACATTTGGTTTTTCAACATTAAATGTGATGTTAGCTGTGGGTTTCTCATAATATACTTTATTAGATTGAAGAAGTTCTAGCACATATTATTTTAAAAACAAATGCAAAAATGAATAAATACTTGATGAATTGACTTGAATTCCATGGCTCATTCTCAGAGCAGTTTTGAGTATACCATTCTTGACCTCGAAAAAAGGAATCAAATTCAGAGTCTTTTGAGAAAGTAAGCTAAAAACTTTAAGCCATCCATTTAACCTGATTTTTTATGTTTCCTTCTAAGCAGCCCGTTACCTCTTTATTCCTCTGTTACCCTGATTTTCATTCTGGTTGTAATAATTTTTAATGATATAATCTTGTCTCTAATGATGATTCTAATGCTAATGCTTACCAGTTTTCTTCACATCATTCATTATCAAAGCCTGATAAGCTCCAGGTGAAGAATCAGGGCAGTTTCTTCAGAAAGTAGAAATAGTAGCCATTAATGAGGCTTAGCCATTTCAGGCAATGATGAACACTTGATCAAATGGAAACCCCAAGGAGACTATTTTCTGGTAGTTTCTTTCAGCTTCTACTAACAATGAGAGTTCAATTAAAGTTACACCAATGGATAATACTGAAACATCAGACAGCTCATTTTAAATAAAACTTATTGCTAAAAATTCATCTACTTTTATAAAGGGTGGGTGCTGGGAGAGCTGCTGCATCAACAAGATTGCTCAAGGTCAATTGGGTAATCAATATATATATATATACACACATACGCACACACAGGAATATACACATGAATATTCAGCTGTGTGTGTATATATATATATTCACATGAATTTTTTCCTTAATATCATCTATTATCCAAAAACTAAATAGTCAATAAACATTAAAGGGGGCTCAAGCTTATTAGTAGTTAGGGAAATACAAATTAATAAGACAAAGACATATATTGCACACATAACAAATTGATAGAAATTAAAAAGTCTGATATCAAGTGCTGGAAAGGATGCAGAACTCAAAAACTCTAATGCATTGCTATGGGGAAGAGAGATAACATCCTTCCGGAAAGACAGTTTGGCATTAAATAGTAATTGTGAAGATGCATAGACCTGATGCCCTCTACCACCATTTGCCCTCTATTCCCTTATAACTCATAATCTCTTCCATATTTCCACTCATTTAGCTGGTCTACTACTCAATAAAGACAAGCCACCATTTTTTGTACATAAAATCTTATTTGAAATGAGGTTTAAATATTTTGCAAAGTTCACTGGGATTCAATGAAAGAGAGGCCCCAAATGAAGTACTTTGGTAATGGAAGTTTAGGGAGAAGGGCAAGGGATAGCTATCTCCTTAGTATCATTTTATTTTTTTTCTTAAACTAAATAGTAAAGAGTTTTGTGAAAGATCTCTACTAAATCATAAAATATGTGTTCTTGCTTTCTGGATTTTTAATTAAGCATAGAGGGAAGCTATACGTGATTTTTAGGGAAATACATTTGAGGCTTGGGCCAATGAAATAGGAATTATGATTGTTAGGATGGGCATTCTAGCAGATAACAAATTTTACCTTCTTAATTTTGCCCTAGTCAAGGTTAGTAATACCACCTAGTCAGAGAGCTAATTTCCAAGCAAGAGTCATGTAACTTTTCAACTATTAGATGATACAGAAAATAGTTTTGAAAAATTGGAATTTTTCTTCCTGAATAACAAAGAAACTCTTTTTTAGTAGCTGTCTAGAAAATCCCCAACCAACATAATACTTAGTTAAGAAAAAGTAACCAGGAGATTTTTAAACGTAAGTGTTCATAAATGTTTGAAATAAAAATACTTGAGATGGCAGCAATCTTTATTTACATTTGATGCAAGCATATACAGCTTTGGTTCTAATATTATATTTGCAGGCTCAATTAGCAAAACAAAAAAGGCTGCCTTCAAGGTGGATTAGAATATTTTTTTAAAAAAACAAGAACAGGGGTTCCTAAGCAAGTAATCCTTGGATAAAATTCAGAGGGCCTATAAAATTGGATAATAAAATCCATATATTATTATTTCACTAATTATAACTAAAATTAAGTATTTTCTTCAGTTATGAATTAAAGGCAATAATCCACAGAAGTATTAATAAAAACTGTGACCATGATGAACAGGAACTGTCGATTTTTTTATATCACTCTATACTTGCAGATAGCTTAAAATATTTTCATTTGCTACTTTGAAATTATAGTAGCTATTAGACTTGGCAGTAGACCTTTTATGTAAAACATTAATGAAGAAGCACATGTAACATACACCACAAATTTAGTTTTTTAAACATATTTTGATAACTATTGCAAATAATATATGTAAGTATATGTGTTTTCTTTTATTACTTTAAAAATATTTACCTGGAAGTGGTCTGTTGGTATTACAGTCTGCTAAGGGGTTGATAGAACCTGCATAAAAACCCCTAGTATAAAGGGAATAGGAAAGGAGGCTGTTTAGGTGTGCCTCTTGCCTGGACAAAAGGAATCTGCACACACCCCACCATAGGTCATCTAGCATGCATCTACCTGCCCTTGTTCTCTCTTTGTATCTCTCCTTTGATTCTTCCAGGTGGTGGTAGATAGCTAATTGAGGATCACTTTTAAGATCTTGGGTCCGTTTTTATCAGAGAAGCAAGAAACAGCAAATTAACACTGGTTTAAACAGAAATGAAAATGAATAGCTTGCATGACAAGCCCAGAGGTACAGCAGCTTCAGAAGGGATCTGTGAAAGTGATTCCAGCCATCATGTGCAGATAATACAATGTCCAGGGGAAGCATAAAGGGAGTGTCTCCCCCCATGTTTACTACATAAAGCAAGAAAATATTTCTGAGAACTTCCCATGATGGTTTCCTTTGTGTCTCATTGGCCAAGACCAGATCGTATTTCTATTTCTGAACCGACCATTGACAAGGGGACTCTGAGCCTCATGATTGGCTTTTGAGGGTGGAATGGATATTGTAGACTCAATCTCTGAGACCCGGAAGGTATCTTGCCAGAATGTGAGCCCTTCCAGGGGAAGCTTTATATCTTATTTATCTCTGTATCCAGCTTCCCACAGAGTGCCTAGCACATTTTAAGTGCCCAAATAATGTTTAATGTCATTAAACAGAGATTGCCAAAACAATAAAATGAAGCGGCTTTGTTTTCCCAGGAATGTCCTCAGAGCCCTCCTAACTTATTCCCTGCCCTCTTTGACTCTAAAAGGAGCATCAATCAAGATGTTTTGGTGACGTGTTTTAGTGGTTTGCCATAGGCACTTGTATGGAGTTTTTCGATAAGAATCCAGAAAAACAAAAAGAAAAATGTCTAATGTTTTAGCTCAAAATGCATCATCAAATCCATCAGGCTATTAATATGCAGCTAGCATGATAACCAGGCTTCACTATTAAATATCATTATAATTTTTATTCATTCTAAGGTCATTGGTATCAATCTCTCAATAAATCAAGTCAAATTTAATATATATCAAAGAGCGTGATTAATAGTAAGGAGACACTATCAACTAATAAAGGCTCCAAATTTGGGTTTGAGAGAATCTGAGACTAAGAAAATCCAATGAGAGGAAAGTTATTTGAAAGATATTTTTAACCTGATGGAAAAAAGAAGTGAACTAAAATTATATCATCTATTATAATATTTCAAACTCAAACATTTGAATTCCTTTTGAAAGAAGGGAACTAAAAATGCAACAACCTCTTTGAAGAATGGAAGGCATGAGATCCTCTAATCCTTCCATGTCAATTAGTCTCCACTCAAGCTTGAAGCGAAGACAGAATACAGAGCCATTAGGAGGTGCTGTGGTGGTATCAGGGAGGTGAAGGCAAAGGACTTTGATGTGAATAGTCAGAACTCTTGAAGCAACATTGGCTATTTTCTAGAATAGATGCCCACAGCATGCAGAGAAATCATGGTAGCTGCACTGAAGGGGAAGGACTGAGCTCAGGCAAGACACAGCTGTTTGATGCTCTTCAACATGTGAGCTTTTCATGCTCCTTCATTTACATCCTCTTGTATGAGAACCAAGGGCAGAAGCCACCCAGGGTTTCCTGATAAAATAATCAGGCCCCCAAAACCTATCTTCTTTGGTTGTGGCTATTTAAAATCATATATTTGTGATGGATCTACCTTGTACAGAGGGTTGCTTTTAACAGGCAAAACAAACTCGTGAAGATAATATAGTAGCTTACACTTTTGCTTATCTCAAGAGTAATATTTACGTTGAGCCATAGATGCCAATAGCTTCTTAACCCAATGATATAGTTAATGACGGAACTGTCTAGAAAGCCAGAGGGAGTGCTATATTTGAGCAGAAAAGGATTCTTTACACAGGAAACAGCAAACTAAAGTACATTCATCCAGGGGATTGCTCAACATGCTCCTTTGGGAAGAAAAACATTTACATTTATATTTTTATTTATGTTATCCTTTCAAATTTGCTTGATAGTACATAATTTATTGGTTTAGTAGGACACATTTAAAATTTATAAATAAATAAATTTACGTATATTGGGGTTGCGTGTGCTATATTTTTTGTTTGTTTTCCTGATAATGACGTACATTGTTCCACTCAGACCTTGCCATCTTGGTATGCTACCTACATTATCTAAGCCTGAAGAATATTCTCGCATTCTGATCCAACTGCTTTAGAGGGCATGGGCCTGGCTGTTTCTGCTCCATTTCAATAAAAGTTTAAGGTATTGGGAACCTGGTTATAAGGGACATTTTCTTTTTTACATAGAAAAAACACACGACTGATTGGGCTAGGATATCTCTGTTGTCCATGAGTTATCAGTCCAGTACTATCGATCTGTATAGCCATTCTGCACCAAGTCACAGGTTGAGCAATGGTGAAGTGGTTATGTTTCTAGATGCATTGCCTATGAGTGCTTGGTGTATTCCCTCTTTATGATGATGATCATTTTTTTCTACTCACTTAAAGCCAGCAGTTTGAAATGGTAATCTTTTTCTCCTGGTAAAGAATCTCTACCCTGTCTCAGTCTGCCTAGGCAATACAGTTAAAATCATTCAAAATATAACTTCAATATTATAAAAACACACATTTAAAAATTTTTAGAAAAATCCCAGAATCGAATTATAAAAGTCAACATGGAGATGAATGGAATCCGATTTCTAAAGGGCAGAAATGCATTCTGACAAAGCGAGAGGAAAGCTCACTGACTATTCAAAATAGAACCCATTAGAATGTTGAAATATTTCTCAAATTCAAGTCCTTGTACTGCCAGTGTTTTATAAAATATTTTCTATCGAATATATCAGCAGCTACTTGACCCATTTTTTTTCAGTGGCTTTGTACTGATCAGAGGCCTAGGATAACTTTAAAAAGGGAAAGGACTCATCTGGTTCAGAAACTAACTGTCCAGCTGAACCTTGAGATGAGGACACGGGCACCTCTACCCTAGCTCCAAATCCACACTGTGGATTCACACTGTGAATTAGGCTTATAAAAAGATAGAGGGAAAATAAAATCCTCTCCTTTGTGCTTCTTTTAGTGACAGAGAATGGAGTAAGTAGTGTCAGGAGAGAGGGGAGAAATCAGCCAGTGATTTTCCCCTTTATTTAAAGATGATTATCTTGGGAGATCCCTTTGTATATGCTCCTTTTATGTTCTTATCATCAAGGGAATTCAGCTTGGGTTCCTGGCTATGCCCAGCTTCAAGAAATTATATATATGTAGAAAATCCATAGATGTTACTAAAATTGGTATGGCCTGGTCCATGGGCTTGAGGTTCAAATATGATCACAGCGCAGTTATCTTTTTCAATGATTAAAGTGCAGGCTGACTTTTTTGCACTGCTCACACATTAATTTTTTTTTTAAATGACCTAAATATACTTGCCCAAAGAAAAATGTGAGAATATCAACTTATTTAAATAGCATGGGCAGAATGCTGGTGATTGTTTTAGCTGGGTGATGACGGTTTCTTATGCTATTTATGTACGTGTATGTTTTAAATTTCTCATAAGCGTATGTTTTTAAGAAGTAAATTCAGGGGCAATTCTGCAAGTCATTACACTCAATGAGCTGTGCCCCAGGAGAGGCATCTTCCCTCAGTGGGTTTCACTTCCTGTCTGCTTTCAGAGTGAAATCATCTTGCTGTGTGAAGAGTAAGTCCAGGATTCTATGCAACGTGTTTTTCATACAAAATGGATGCCAAATGAAAGCCAACTCATCTTCATCTGATGCTCAGGTGAAGACACTCAAATTTGTTCTAGTGCTAGAGATAACGTCTGCACAAGCTTAAGAGCTAGAGGGAAAAGAAACTTCAGTGTAGTAAATGAGAAAGGATTCCAAAGGTGGCATTCTCTAAAGAGATTTTCAAGGGAATTTCACTGTATGTAATTTTTGCCTTATGTATTGACTTGAGACCCTAAATCCTTTTTGAAGCATCACCTGCCACCCATGCCACTGTCCATGACATGCTTGGGGTCAGTTCTTCAGAAGCCAAAGATATCAGGAATCTCATTAATCTCTAATATCAGTCTGGCCTCTTAATGCCCTGCAATGTCACTGTTGTAAACTTGCTCTGTACACTCCACAGCTATTGTTTCCAGGGTCTTGAGGGGTTTCTGGTCTCCTTATTTTCCATATAAATTCAAATCCTTTCCTCCCAAGAAATTTCTTCACTCTAATAGAACAGTTTTAACCACTGAGCCTGCCTCCATAACTGATGGTTGGATCTAAGGAAGAGAAATGAAAGGGTGGGAGGCAACAGATCTGTGCTTTATCGTTTTCACAGTCTGGAAACAATCCCGTTTCTTTCCTGGAGTAGGCCCTAGGCCTGAGATAACTAACTAGACTCCAGGGTTCATTTGAATTAAGAGTAAACAAAATTATTCTTTAATCTTTTCAGTGAACCGAACCATTTCAAACCCAAATTGGCTGCAACTATTAAAAGAAGACAAAAGAAACAAGAGAATCAGAGAAGCCAAGACTTAGGGTCATCTAAGGTGGGTCCCTAAGGATACAGCCTGAAGATGCCTGAGAGGCCTCTGGGAGGGAGAGAGGCTTGTCTTGAAAACTCATGACCAAAATATTAATATCTGTGCATAAATAGTTTATCCTAATGAAGTTTAAGACATCACTTTATATTGCACTTAGGAAAGTCTAAGGAGTGAAAGAAGGGCAGACTTGAGTGGGGAATGGTATTGGACACATCTTTTTCAGCCGGTTTATTTCCATGGGTATCCTTCTCTTTCCTAAGTCATTTCTACCATTGAGATATCTGAGGCTGGTAGTTACTATGAATCTCTTTAGAACCATTTTCATATTGATGAAATTGTGTGCCTATGTGTTTCTGTCTGGACAGACCTATTTTTTTTTTTTTTTTTAAGATTTTTTGTTTGATGTGGAACATTTTTAAAGTCTTTATTGAATTTGCTACAATATTGTTTCTGTTTTCTGTTTTGGTTTTTTGGCCATGAGGCATATGAGATCTTAGCTCCCCAACCAGGGATCGAACCTGCACTCCCTGCATTGGAAGGCAAAGTCTTAACCACTGGACTGCCAGGGAAGTCCCTGGACAGACCTATTTTAAAATCTCAAAACCTCTGTCACTTACTAGGTGTCATCTTAATTCATTACTTAATCCCTCTTTATTTTTAAAACAGAAGCTGAAGTATGTACCTCAAAGTCTGCTGGGAGACTTAATCTGGAGAATATTTGTAAAGCAATTTAATTCATGGTGAACACTCAGGAAATCTTCCCCATCCTACCTTTAACACTTTAATTCACAAGGCATCAGAATATACTCCATCCTTACCTCAATTCCTGCATTATTATTATTATTTTTTGCAGTGTAAATTTGAAAACTGAGCAGTCTTCTCTCAGTAAAGATCTACTACAGGAAAAATGACTAAGAAAAACCTACGTGGGCCTTAAAAAAATAAAGCTATGGAGATAAAAGAAACATGGGCTTTATTTCTCTGGGTCTAAAACAGCCAGGTAGTTGGATTAATTTAGCTAAGTATTAAGTCAATAAAAAAAAAAATCATTAGCTAAGCAATTTGTTGAATGGTTCGTTGTGGTGATATCATCAAAAGAATTCCAAGCAGAAGGTTTTTTGGTGAACATCTCACCTTTGTCTTTCCTGCTTCTCCTTTCTATACTGCTTGCTCTATTGTGTTTTGGGGGGAAGTTAGAAAATTGTAAAATTATATAAGCTCATTGTTAAACAAATAAGCAGAAGAAAAATATATAAATTCAAAAATGAAATTTCTATCTTACTCAAGTATATCCTTTGGAAAGAGTCATGATAATATTTTGGTGCATATCTTACAATTCTTTGTATATATTGTTCTTTACTTTTTAACTTAGCAACATGTTTTGATCATCTTTCCAAGTTAGTGTGTGAAGAACTACTTCATTTATTTTAACTGCAACTAGTATTACATTTTAAAATATACCCTGACACATTTAACTGACCTCCTGATCGATGGACATCTTCTTACTTTTCTTTGATGAAGTTCTACTGAGTCATTCATTTCATGGGATTCTGCGTCAGAGGAAAAGTAGGAATATCCCTGCCAAGCGTACGTCCTTGGGTCCCTGAAAACTAGGAGGCTCCAGTGACACATGCAACCACTTAGAAAGGCAAAAAGTCTCACTGGGTAATGTGATTTTAGCCAAGCTACATTTTTGTGGGCTAACCAGCATTTCTGTGTGCTTGATAATTTTTGGAAACACCTCAAAATTCTGTTAAATTTACTATATATTATCTTTAGCTTTCGAAATGTTGTTTGTGATCTGGCTCCTGTCCAGCCTCAGTTCTTACTCCTTCCTCACATGCTCTCCAAGCTCAGTCATCCAACTGCTGGCTGCCATGCACAGAGGACAGACTTCATCCCACCTTACCTCTACAAATGGTGTGCTCTACACCACAAATCCCCCTTTCCCTAGCCTCTCTATTGAAATATTCCATAGTCAAAGCCCTTGACTATTGTTTCCTCTGTAAATCTCTCCCTCTCCTCCTCTTGTACCACCTCACGAAACACTCTATTATTTTCTTCTCGCCACTTCCATTGCACAATGTCTATTTTTCAGATAAAATACTTTTTGTATCCTATTGTAATAATGTGTTTAAGTCTGGCTTCTTTTCTGCAGGATAGGATTCTTGAGGGCACGGACCACTTTGCTAGTGTTTAGCCCAGAAAAGGAACTGCCTAGATATCAGGTGACTTGACTCAAAAGGGCAGCCACCTCGAGATCCTCTTCTCATCCTGCGTAAGCTCCAGACGAGAGAAACTGACATGGTACTACTATGGTCTGGAAGTGCATGTGGACATTTTTATATGATCGTTATTTCAAAAGTTGCCTTTTCCACTCAAGCTGAGAATTATGTCATCCATCCTTTACTGTACACATTTGTCACTGCTAAGTAATGCTCAACAATGTACTGTAGCATCCAGTACAATCACAAGTTCCATATGGCTCCTCACACATTTACTTTTATGTTCATTGGCAATTTAGAATGGCACTGTTCATTATGTTTGAGATGTCAGCCCAGCTGGAGCCTATCCAAGGATGTGTACTTAGACTGTCAGAAAGTGAAAGGCTGACATTGGGCATGACTCATTACTGTGCAATAGATGTAAGAGAGCATTTCAGGGGAAAATCAGCTTTAATCAGTGTCAGTAGATGTCATGTGGTATTTTTCCCAGCACTGATAACGATGCATCAATTCAGAAATGACAGCTGCCAGACACCACATGTTGTGTCCTTTACGCTTCTTCGTATCACCAAGCTTCAAACTCTGGTCATTGGTCTAATTTGCTTCTGGTTTTGGAGGATCAACAGTAATACCAATTAAGACAAAAAAATAAGGATCCTTTCTACAGAAATTAGGTATGTAACCACAGTGATTATCATAACTGTAACTATATACAGGGAAGGCTCTCTGCTTACCTGAAGATTACATGGAAAAAGTAAGATATCCCCATTTCTGGAGATATTCCCAAGGGTAACACCTTACGTACTCTCTAATAGCTTATCTTCTTTAAGTTCTGTACAAGCCCTGTGAGGTAGATCGATATTATCATCTCTATTTAGCAGCTGAGACATCTGAGGTTCAGTAAAGTTAATAACTAAGTGGTGCGTCCCACTAAAAATCAGTCGTTCAGGAGGACCCAAATCAAGGTGTTCTGCTTCCATGGATTTTCAGAGGAATATTTATGATGGAAAAATTCTAGATCAAATAATTCAAGAATCCAAACTACAAATAGTCCAAAAGAGCTCTAGATAAGAGCAGTGATCAAAGTAAAGAAGCTAAAAGAAGACAACTTTCCCCAAGTTTCTCATTTTCCCAACACTGGCCCTATACTTCTGGCATCTTAAAGTAAGCCCAATAAGTAGAAGCTATCTCTACCTTCCCACAAGTTGCACAGAAGCACCTTGACAAAGTAGCAAGAGCTATACATTTCTCCAATTTGTTACTTCTATAGAAATACTGTCTGTTCAATTCTTAACAGATTAGTTCTACTGGTAGTTCCCCAGAAGAAAAGGACTCTGGATGTATCTTTTTATAATATGGCTTCGCAAATAGATAAGCCTTTTTTTCTGATGGTGCTATAAAATGTGAAAAAAGCTATTTTCTCCTCAAGGGATAGACCCTCTGAGGATGCCACTAGGTAGACCAAAACCTAAGGAATTATGATACATGCTACCATATCCTTGCCCCTAGGATACCTAGTATGAGATCCTTTTTTCTTCCCTTCTCTATTACTTTCTTTCTCTTGCCATGCCTTAATAACCTGAGAATGAGAAATCTGAAAGCCATGGCTGTTCCAATTTATTGGACTTTTTAAAGACAGCTTCATGGGATCCCCAGTGATCTTCAACGGTGTGACTGATGGATTCTAGGATCTATCAGACTAGTAGAGCTTCTTGCTTTCTAGAATCATTTTTGAAATGCAATAAATAATTCCTGAGCACTTTGGAATAAAATTGATTCTCACTAGGAGACAGAATAGGTAAAAACCTACTCAGTAAATCACAAAAACACGGCACACATTTTTTTTTTGTTTGTATTAAAATAGGATCAGGAGTCAAGCACGTCAAGATAAAGTTATACATACAGTTGCTTCCCTTCAGGATATTCATTTTGCCAAACTGAATATCCTTGTCTTTAGAACAATATGGAAAATTATCTATTGGATGATAATATAGTTAGTGTATGCATAGCTTGTTAAATTATTTTGCCAAATATTTTGATTATAATATTAGAAGAAAGCTTTGTGTGTGCTGTTGTATCTCAGGGAAATATTAGAATATCCCTGGTTTTTGTTTTGTTTTGTTTTTTAAACCATTTGTTTCTGACAATAACAAATACCTCTGGGGTGATTAAATTTTCAGGAAGTCATTTTCATGAGTCTGATAATTATTAACAAATTACTTTGAAGTAATACTTTAAATTGTGTATTGGTGAGAATTGACTAATTAATGGTAATAGGTTAATAATTAAAAAAGGGAGTTTCTTTTGAGGAAATGAAATAATTGCTAGGTGCTGGGTAGATGGCTGGTATACTCCTCAGTTGATGATTTTTAAATATTTAAAGTGTTTTAATTAGTTGTTAGTGTTTAAAATATTAAAAATAACTGATAAAACTTGCGGCTGAAGTAAGACATCAAACCTTGAGCTTTGCCTTCCAGAGAACAGGGAAACAGCTGACCAGTGAGAAGGCACGGTGTGGTCACATGACTAATTTTATCCAACGGGATGTAAGCAGAAGTAATAAGTTTCACGTCTAAGACAAAGGGGTTAAGAAGTGCATGTTCTTTCCTATGTTTTCTTTCTCTTTTCACCAGTCTGATGTAAATGAGCATGAAGACCTTAGAAGCCATATTATTATGATGAGTGGAACTATGAATGCCAGCTGGGTCCATGAATCATTAGGTAAAAATCTGCCCATTGACTCAGAACTGTTATCAGACTGTTACACGAGTGATAAATTTTCATTATGTTAAGACATTGTAATTTTGTTTTGTTAAGCTTTGCTTTCATCAGAGCTGGTGTTACTCTAAGTAAAAAGGTTAAAGCTCTGTAAAAGTCATTGTTTTGCCCATTAAAATGGGGCATCTTGAGTTCTAGACTTAGTGGTCTGTATGTGACAAGCTCTGGCTGGTGGTAATTCTCTCACCTACTAGAAAAAGGATGACCTAGTGTCTGGAAGGTAAAGAGTGCCAGGACTACTATCCTCCATTCTTTTTTTCCCCCTTATTTATTTATTTATTTTTTTACTAGCTGCATGGATATTAGGAGAGTGAAAACGTTTCATGTTTTCTGTTGGGTTAAAAACAGAAAGTTTTAAGAGTCTGGGACCTAGAGATGGTAAGTTCTGGAAATATAGATTATAAGTGTTAGAATGTCAATTTGTCCTACATGAATTATTTTCTTACCATACTATGGCATGCAAGAGCCAGTCCAGGTATATACTGAATATTTCATTAATAATGTGGATGTTGACATAGGGTGTGTTTTTCAAATTTGTGATAGAGACAAAGATGAATGGGAAAGCTAATAAAGTAGATGAGAGAATTTGTCATTTGCTTTCATGCTTCCAAGCTGTTGTCTGAGTCTTTCATTTGGCCTGAAATCCCCCCATTCTTTCTTTCTCATCTAGCTAACTCATATACATCTTTCAAAATTCATCTCAACTGTCACCTCCTACAGGAAGCCTTCTGTCCTCCCACCAATAGCTGATTTAGATGGCTTTTATCTATATTTTCTCAATGCCTTGCCCTCATATATAGTCTAGAAGTCATTGATTTTATTTATTTATTTTTTTGTCAAGTGGTCTACAATTTTTCTCATGGCAGACATTTTATCTTATTTAACTCTCTATCTTCAAAGTCTAGCATTGAGCCTAGCAGTTTATTTTATATCCTGTCATGTTCTAAGACTAATTGGAATTGAGTGAATGAAAGACCAATTCAGGACTTTAAAAAAATCAATAATCTCAAATGATAAGCTCAAATAATCGAGACAAAATAAAAGTGTTATCAAAAAAAACAAAGTTTTTTTTTCTTAAATAAATAGAAACAAAAACACCCTCTATTGAAAATAAAGATCACAGAATTTATGGCTTCACAAAATTAAAGTAAAAGGTATCTGCAGTTTTAGAGAACCAGAGGCTCAGAAAAAATCAAAGAAGAGAGTTACATAAATACAAGCAGAGGCTCTTGCTCAGTTCAGGGAAGAGTGCCATATGTTCTCTAGGATGAAGGTACATCTGTGGTATTCTTTACAATGACAGGTGCCATTACTCAGGAGAAACCAGAGGACGCCCAAAAGACAATGACTAGAACAGTGACCAGGACAGATCTAGGATTCTTTAAAGGAAGACATTTCAAGTATCTGGGGGCTCTCATGTATAAAAAGGAGTTGAATTACTTTGTTAGATGCTAAAGGTACAAAATGGGACAAATACATAAAAGTTGCAGAAGATAAGTTGTGCAATTTTGGAGAAAAATATTCTAATAATCAAGGCTTTTCAAAAATATCTAGGGCCATTTTGGACAAATTGTGAGGTTTGAGCAAAGGCTGAATGATTTTTCATCATAGTTGTGATAGAAGAGATTCCTGCATTAGGAGGAAGGTATCAGATACATTTCATTGTCCTTTACAAACTGAATATTCTACATTGGCTACCGTGAATCAGACCAATCAGATCTTACTCCAGTATGTGCATAAAACTGTTCCTTTTTTCCTGTCTCTCTTTACATCTTCTCCTTCCTTCTTTTCTACTTTTGCTCCCTTAGTCTCCCTTCTATCTTTTCTTTTTTCTTACTTCTCACTAATACTTAATGAGCAACTACTCTCGGTTAGGCAATGTAGTAAGAACTGTGAATTCAACAATGAGCAAGTTAGACAAGGTTGCTGCTCTTACAGAGTTCACAGTCTACTGAAAGGTATAAACAGGAAAATAAGTAAATATTTAATAAATACACAATAAATATTGTAAAAGGCTATGACAGGGGATTTGGAGAGTTTGCTAAGAGCACTTAGGAGTGGTTACTAACCAAGGCATAGAGTATCCAGGAACTGACACTGAACTTGTATGCCTCTTAGAGGCAAGTTTAGCCCTGCTGGTAGCATTGACATGCAGACCCTGTGTAAGCTGCATTCACCTGGTTCTTTGTATTGACTTTTTTCCATGATGCTCCAAGCATTTTCCAAATTAATTTCTTTAATCATCAAATATCCCTGTGAGGGCAATACACATCATATCCTTTTACCTCCATCTGATAATCGCCAGTGCAGGTGTTCTGTACTGGGCAAGTAGGTGTGAGGGGGAGAAGGAAAGAGAGAGAGAGACAGAGACAATGAGGGAGGGAGAAAGATAGGAGAATTATCTAAGTCTCTCAGGAGACACTGTCTCTTGTGAAGAGGCAGATTTTAATTTCAGGTCTGGATGCAAGCTAGCCTTGAATATGTAATGGCTAACACGATTGCCTACTGAGCTACCGTCAATCCAGACTTGAAACTCATTACTGTAAATTGCTTTGGGATACCTTGAGCATGAAAAATGCAATAAAAAACAAAATCTATTTCACAAAGAAGGTGATAAAACTGTAAGGACAAATTTTAGAGCTCTCCTTACAGAAGTGAGGAGCCAAAGAGAATACAAGTGACCCTGACTCTTCCCAAGGGGAGCAGTGGTAGCTGTTGACAGAAGAGGAAAAACAAGATTAGTTTACTTTCTTCCTCAGAAACAACAAGGAACTAATTAACTGAGCTGGTCTCAATACACTGACCTTTATTATGTGTTGTCTATTAAGATGTTTCTACCAGAAGCCAGTGGTGACACATGATAATTGCATCCTATTTGTGTTGACTATCATGCCCTCTGTAATGACCATTTGTTTCTACAAAATTGCCACATGTCAACACTTCAACCAAGAGTCCAGTTAAGCCACGTGTGACCTCAATAGGCATAATTTGGGTTGGTTTTCATTCTTTGTCAGTCTGTCAAGTAAAGGCAAGGAATCTGGCTAGCACAACTGAAAATGACATTAATTTAGTACTGAAAATGTATTACAGATGTTTTGCTCCTGCCACCCCCCAGAGCTTAACCTTTCTTATGTTGCTATGAAAGAGCTTATTCTAGCTAAATGGCATTACCACCTCACTGCAAAAAGACTGACTGAAATAATTTTCTTGAAGGTATTGATTTTAATTGGTCATGAGAGACAGATACTGTGTTTTCTGAGAAGAAAGTCTTTACTAGGAACCACGATTGGCCAAGGATCATTTCAAATCAAAATGCATAATGTCACCTAAGAGCACGGTGTTTAGTATAATGAAGAAAGCAATAGGTAAGGATTCAAGGGTACTGGATTCCAGTTATGACTCTGACATCAACTAGCTGAGAAATCTTGAGCAAGTCAGTCTCTTTGATATGGTTCCTCATCTATAAAATGCAGATAATCTTTTGCAGACTTCACATGTCCTTTATCTCATACCCTTTTAGCTCTGTGGACTTTATGACACTTATCCTAGTTGTATTTATAGTATTATCATGTGATTCTTTGATTAATGACTTTCCCCCCATCGATGGGTCCAGGAGAGCAGGGCTCATGTCTAATTTTGTTCAATATTTTATCTCGAGCTTTTAGCACAAGCTCTGGCACAAAGAAGGTACTCAATGAATAGTTCTTGAATAAATAAATTGATAGACAACATTGAGAGAGGATTCTACTATTTTATGAGTCTTAGAAATGGTATTGCCTCAAGAAGACTTACCTAACAGTCCAATCTACATTATGACTTCTCTGAATTTCCCATGTGACTTATCTATGTCTTTCTTAAAGGATTTATACCATTCTATCTTGCATTATAATTATTTAGGTTTCTGAAAGATGCTCTCAATAACTGTACATTGCCTTATACACAATAGGAACTCAATAAATGTGTGTTGAATGTGAGATAATGTCTGTGCCTTATTTATATTTATATAGATATGCAACAGTTGCTCAGTAATATTTATTAAATTAAAGATGGTGATATTTCACTGGTTTGTCAAGGATATTTAGGTTTTGAGTAACAGAAAGATCAACTCAAGTAGGCTTAATCAAAAAAGCCACAATTTATGACTCATATAACTGAAAAGAACAGGGTTAGCCTTCAAAAGAGTTAATCCTACCACTGAAGTCTCAACTTTCTATCTCTTCTCTCTGCCTTCCGTAATTTCTGCCCCCTTCCTAAGAATGGCTGCTCTTAAGATAGCTGCTAGCTTCTTAGAACTATATTTATTTTTTCTAATGGTGTTCACTATGTGCAGGCACTGTTTTCAGTGCTTCAGGAGTATTAGCTCATGTAACCCTCAAAAACAACTCTATAGATAGGAATGATTAATATTCCCATTTCACATATGAGAACACTGAGGGACAGAGAGATTAAATAACTTCCCCAAGGTCATATAAGTGGAGTAGCTATGATTTAAACCCATAAGATTTGTCTCCAGGTTATCTGCTCCAAACCACTATATTTTTTTATTCAGTACAACAGAAAGAAAGCATTAGAAAGAAAGCATAAGACCCAAGAAAATATCTCTTTGCATCTTATTGGCCTGATTGGGTAAAGTTCTCATGCCAGTCACACCTTGTAGCCAGTGGTAGGGACATGACAATCAGCTTAAATCTATTAGGACCAAATTCTGGAGGTAAGTGGCCTGAAAATATAGTATGATGGGAATAGGGCAGAGTAGATTTCCACATGAACTTGTTGATACTGTTACCGTGCATATGAGTGAGGATATGTTGGGTGGAAAAAAAGACCAAATGTCCACTGTGACTAGTAATTCCCAAAAGACATTTTAAGAAGAGTTATACTTCAAAATTTCTGTGTCTTTAAAGAATAAATAGAATTCTAGATAAGTCCATTGAAAAATAAGGATTTTAGTTTGTATATAATAGCTGTTGTTGAACAATTTTCTAACCCTGATCAGAGGAAGTCCACCAGCAGGCTGGCAAAATATAATTGATTACACTGGCTAGGTGGACCAAGAGAGTTATTTGATTACACGTAAAATTAGAATTGTTCTATAACTGTTTTATAATTGAGCTTGTAGAAAGAGCTGATGCCTGGTTTAAGAAAATTCAAAGGGTATGTTTGCTGAGCTTTGGTCTGCAATGATGTAAGGAGTAAATATTCAAATAAAACCAGCTACTGAGGCATTTTGCTGGGGCTAATGGCAGATTCCAGGACAGCTTATGCCAAGGAGTACTTCCCAGAACGTCTACTGCCAGAGTCCTTGTCCTCGCGGTGAGCCACAGCCATCCCCAGCTCTGCAGGAGACCCTCCAACACTAGCAGCCGTGTGGCTGACAGGGTCATGGTGCTCCGGCCAGGTGTCAGGCCTGAGGCTTGGAGGTGGGAGAGCCGAGTTGAGGACACTGGCCCACATAATATCCATCAGCCAGAGCTCTCCCAGAGATGTCCATCTTAATGCTAAGACCCAGCTCCACTCAATGACCAGCAAGCTCCAGTGCTGGACACCCCAGGCCAAACAACGAGCAAGACAGGAACACAACCCCATCCATTAGTAGAGAGGCTGCCTAAAATCATAATAAGTTCACAGACACCCCAAAACACACCACCAGACACGGTCTTGCCCACCAGAAAGACAAGATCCAGCCTCATCCACCAGAACACAGGCACCAGTCCCCTCCACCAGGAAGCCTACACAACCCACTGAATCAACCTTACCCACTGGGGGCAGACACCAGAAACAATGGGAACTATGAACCTGCAGCCTGTGAAAAGGAGAACCCAAACACAGTAAGTTAAGCAAAATGAGAAGACAGAGAAATACACAGCAGATGAAGGAGCAAGGTAAAAACCCACCAGATCAAACAAATGAAGAGGAAAGAGGCAGTCTACCTGAAAAAGAATTCAGACTAATAATAGGAAAGATGATCCAAAATCTTGGAAATAGAATGGAGAAAATACAAGAAACGTTTAACAAGGACCTAGGAGAACTAAAGAGCAAACAAACAATGATGAACAACACAATAAATGAAATGAAAAATTCTCTAGAAGGAATCAATAGCAGAATAACTGAGGCAGAAGAACGGATAAGTGACCTGGAAGATAAAATAGTGGAAATAACTACCGCAGAGCAGAATAAGAAAAAAGAATGAAGAGAATTGAGGACAGTCTCAGAGACCTCTGGGACAACATTAAACGCACCAACATTAGAATTATAGGGGTCCCAGAAGAAGAAGAGAAAAAGAAAGAGACTGAGAAAATATTTGAAGAGATTATAGTTGAAAACTTCCCTAATATGGGAAAGGAAATAGTCAGTCAAGTACAGGAAGTGCAGAGAGACCCATACAGGATAAATCCAAGGAGAAACATGCCAAGACACATATCAATCAAACGATAAAAATTAAATACAAAGAAAAAATATTAAAAGCAGCAAAGGAAAAGCAACAAATAACATACAAGGGAATCCTCATAAGGTTAACAGCTGATCTTTCAGCAGAAACTCTGCAAACCAGAAGGGAGTGGCAGGACATATTTAAAGTGATGAAAGGGGAAAATCTACAACCAAGATTACTCTACCCATCGAGGATCTCATTCAGATTCGATGGAGAAATTAAAACCTTCACACAGAAGCAAAATCTAAGAGAATTCAGCACCACCAAACCAACTTTACAACAAATGCTGAAGGAACTTCTCTAGGCAGGAAACACAAGAGAAGGAAAAGACCTACAAAAACAAACCCCAAAGCAATTAAGAAAATGGTAATAGGAACATACATATCAATAATTACCTTAAATATAAATGGATTAAATGCTCCAACGAAAAGACACAGACTTGTTGAATGGATACAAAAACAAGATCTGCATATATGCTGTCTACAAGAGACCCACTTCCGACCTAGGGACATATACAGAATGTAAGTCAGGGGACGGAAAAAGGTATTCCATGCAAATGGAAATCAAGAGAAAGCTGGAGTAGCAATTCTCATATCAGACAAAATAGACTTTAAAATAAAGACTATTATAAGAGAAAAAGAAAGATACTACATAATGATCAAGGGATCAATCCAAGAAGATATAAAAATTGTAAATATTTATGCACCCAACATAGGAGCACCTCAATACATAAGGCAAATGCTAACAGGATTAAAAGGGGAAATCGACAGTAACACAATAATACTAGGGGACTTTAACACCCACTTTCACCAATGGACAGATGATCCAAAATGAAAATAAATAAGAAAACACAAGCTTTAAATGACGCATTAAATAAGATGGACTTAACTGATATTTATAGGACATTCCATCCAAAAACAACAGAATACACTTTCTTCTCAAGTGCTCATGGAAAATTCTCCAGGATAGATCATATCTTGGGTCACAAATCAAGCCTTGGTAAATGTAAGAAAATTGAAATCGTATCAAGTATCTTTTCCGACCACAATGCTATGAGACTAGATATCAACTACAGGAAAAAAACTGTAAAAAACACATGGAGGCTAAACAATACACTACTAAATAACCAAGAGGTCACTGAAGAAATTAAAGAGGAAATAAAAAAATACTTAGAAACAAATGACAATGAAAACCTGACAACCCAAAACCTATGGGATGCAGCAAAACACTTCTAAGAGGGAAGTTTATAGCAATACACTCCTACCTCAAGAGACAAGAAAAGTCTCAAATAAACAACCTAAACTTACACCTAAAGCAATTAGAGGAATAAGAACAAAAAAACCCTAAAGTTAACAGAAGGAAAGAAATCATAAAGATCAGAGCAGAAATAAATGAAACAGAAACAAAGAAAACAATAGCAAAGATCAATAAAACTAAAAGCTGATTCTTTGAGAAGATAAACAAAATTGATAAACCATTAGCCAGACTCATCAAGAAAAAAAAGGGAAAAGACTCAAATCAACAGAATCAGAAATGAACAAGGAGAAGTAACAACTGACACTGCAGAAATACAAAGGATCATGACAGATTACTACATGCAACTACATGCCAATAAAATGGACAACCTGGAAGAAATGGACAAATTCTCAGAAAAGCACAACTTTCCGAGACTGAACCAGGAAGAAATACAAAATATAAACAGACCAATCACAAGCACTGAAGTTGAAACTGTGATTAAAAATTTCCAACAAACAAAAGCCCAGGACCAGATGGCTTCCCAGGAGAATTCTATCAAACATTTACAGAAGATCTAACACCTATCCTTCTCAAACTCTTCCAAACTATAGCAGAGGGAGGAACACGCCCAAACTCATTCTACAAGGCCACCATCACCCTGATACCAAAACCAGACAAAGATGTCACAAAAAAAGAAGACTACAGTCCAATAACACTGATGAACATAGATGCGAAAATCCTCAACAAAATACTAGCAAACAGAATCCAACAGTACATTAAAAGGATCATACACCATGATCAAGTGGGGTTTATCCCAGGAATGCAAGGATTCTTCTATATATACAAATCAATCAATGTGATACACCATATAAACAAACTGAAGGATACAAATCATATGATCATCTCAATAGATGTAGAAAAAGATTTCAACGAAATTCAACACCCATTTATGATAAAAACTCTCCAGAAAGTAGGCATAGAGGGAACTTACCTCAACATAATAAAGGCCATATGTGACAAACCCACAGCCAACATTGTTCTCAATGGTGAAAAACTGAAACCATTTCCACTAAGATCAGGAACAAGACAAGGTTGCCCACCCTCACCACTATTATTCAACATAGTTTTGGAAGTTTTAGCCACAGCAATCAGAGATGAAAAAGAAATAAAAGGAATCCAAATCGGAAAAAAAGAAGTAAAACTATTACTGTTTGCAGATGACATGATACCATACATAGAGAATCCTAAAGATGCTACCAGAAAACTACTAGAGCTAATCAATGAATTTGGTAAAGTAGCAGGATACAAAATTAATACACAGAAATCTCTTGCATTCCTATACACTAATGATGAAAAATCTGAAAGAGAAATTAAGGAAACACTCCCATTTACCATTGCAACAAAAAGAATAAAACACCTAGGAATAAACCTACATAAGGAGGCAAAAGACCTGTATGCAGAAAACTATAAGACACTGATGAAAGAATTTAAAGATGATACAAACAGATGGAGAGGTATACCACATTCTTGGATTGGAAGAGTCAACATTGTGAAAATGACTCTACTACCCAAAGCAATCTACAGATTCAATGCAATCCCTATCAAACTACCAATGGCATTTTTCACAGAAGTAGAACAAAAAATTTCACAATTCGTATGGGAACACAGAAGACCCCGAACAGCCAAAGCAATTTTGAGAAAGAAAAATGGAGCTGGACGAATAAGGCTCCCTGACTTCAGACTATCCTACAAAGCTACAGTAATCAAGACAGTATGGTACTGACACAAAAACAGTAATATAGATCAATGGAACAGGATAGAAAGCCCAGAGATAAGCCCACACACATATGGTCAACTTATCTTTGCTAAAGGAGGCAAGAATATACAATGGAGAAAAGGCGGCCTCTTCAATAAGTGGTGCTGGGAAAACTGGACAGCTACATGTAAAAGAATGAAATTAGAACACTCCCTAACACCATACACAAAAATAAACTCAAAATGGATTAAAGACCTAAATGTGAGGCCAGACACTATAAAACTCTTAGAGGAAAACATAGGCAGAATACTCTTATGACATAAATCACAGGAAGATCCTTTTTGACCCATCTCCTAGAGAAATGGAAATAAAAACAAAAATAAACAAATGGGACCTAATGAAACTTACAAGCTTTTGCACAGCAAAGGAAATCATAAACAAGACAAAAAGACAACCCTCAGAATGGGAGAAAATATTTGCAAATGAAGCAACTGACAAAGGATTAATCTCCAAAATATACAAACAGCTCATGCAGCCCAATATGAAAAAAACAAACAGCCCAATCCAAAAATGGGCAGAAGCCCTAAATAGACATTTCTCCAAAGAAGACATAGAGATGGCCAAGAAGCATATGAAAATCTGTTCAACATCACTAATCATTAGAGAAATGCAAATCAAAACTACAATGAAGTATCACCTCACACCAGTCAGAATGGCCATCATCAAAAAATCTACAAACAATACATGCTGGAGAGGATGTGGAGAAAAGGGAACCATCTTGCACTGTTGGTGGGAATGTAAATTGATACAGCCACTATGCAGAGCAGTATGGAGGTTCCTTAAAAAACTAAAAATGGAACTACCATATGACCCAGCAGTCCCACTACTGGGCATATACCCTGAGAAAACCATAATTCAAAAAGCGTCATGTACCACAATGTTCATTGCAGCTCAGCACTATTTACAATAGCCAGGACATGGAAGGAACCTAAGTGTCCATCGACAGATGAATGTATAAAGAACATGTGGCACATATATACAATGGAATATTACTCAGCCATAAAAAGAAACAAAATTGAATTATTTGTATTGAGGTGGATGGACCTAGAGTCTTTCATACAGAGTGAAGTAAGTCAGAAAGAGAAAAACAAATACCGTATGCTAACACATATATATGGAATCTAAAAAAAAAAAAAAAAAATGGTCCTGAAGAACCTAGGGGCAGGACAGGAATAAAGACGCAGAAGTAGAGAATGGACTTGAGGATACGGGGAGGGGGAAGGGTAAGCTGGGAAAAAGTTACAGAGTGGCATGGACATATATACACTACCAAATGTAAAATAGATAGCTAGTGGGAAGTAGCTGCATAGCACAGGGAGATCAGCTCGGTGGTTTGTGACCTGCTAGAGGGGTGGGATAGGGAGGGTGGGAGGGAGACGCAAGAGGGAGGGGATATAGGGATATATGCATACGTATAGCTGATTCACTTTATATACAGCAGAAACTAACACAACAATGTAAAGCAATTATACTCCAATAAAGATGTTAAAGAAAACAAAAACAAAAACCCAGCTAGTACCTAGTTGTAGGAAAACTGAAGAGGAGCATATCACTGAGGAATTAAATCAGCATAAAGCAGCACTTAAATAAAAGAAAAAAGAAGATCGTCTCCCAGTTTATGGACTTATACCTCCAAATTGGCTCCTCTCCACACAATCTAGAATGCATTTGAACTTCCAGTATGCTTAACTGAAAAGATAAGAGATATGGATTAGAAAACAGCTGACCTGAGCTGAAACCCAGATGCTTGCAACTCAGCTGAAATTTCTGGGATAAACAAATATGAACAAAAACAACATTTTAGAAACTCTGGTGTCAGTGAGCTAATGGGCAGCTCCAGATGAAGACTGTAGAAGAAAAACATTGTCATTTGAGGATGGTAATAGAAGTAATTATCTGTGTGCCCAGAGGCGGGGGGGGGGGGGGCGGGAATAGCATTAAAAGGCCATGATGAATCCATAGAATCACTCAACAAAAGAAATTTTCTACAATTATTTGACCTAATTACAACTGAGGATTTGTCGGCTGTTTTTGTAAATGTCTTAAGGATGTAACACTCACCACAAAATGAGTTATATCATTAATAGGTCATGCAAATGTAAAATTCAGAGCCACAAAGAGCCTACGGACTATGGACAAAGAACAAACGAAGCAGTGGGAGTAAAATGAGCAAATTAGCCACACAGAATTAAGACACATTGAAGAGAGAAGGAAAGAATCTGAGGCTCTGACTGTGCAAAAGTATAAATGTAATACAATAAATGCAGAACCAAAGATGCGTATTCAGTGAAAGGACATTCTAACTCTAAATTCAGTTTAGATTATCAGTTTCAGCATGCAATTATCTCTGATTTACTTAACATCTCTACAGACACACAAAAAAAGAGAATAAAACTATTGCTGAAGTGTAATTAGCAAGAGATATTATTCCTGACCCCAATGGATTATTTTAACTTAATCAACAATGATTTAAGAGCCTAAATATTTGAGAGTATATAACTACATTTAAGACATGACTTGTGGCAGGGACAATCATTCCAAAAACATGTTTAACCACGTGTGAATCAGAATCTTCCTTTGGTGAATGCACCTTTCCGGGAAGTCCCATAACCTGGAAACCCCCCAAAAATCTGTTTTTCCTGCCTCTGTTCTTGGGTTGCTGAAT
Source organism: Eschrichtius robustus (assembly GCF_028021215.1). Classification (NCBI taxonomy): domain Eukaryota; kingdom Metazoa; phylum Chordata; class Mammalia; order Artiodactyla; family Eschrichtiidae; genus Eschrichtius; species Eschrichtius robustus. The sequence goes on along the minus strand of NC_090833.1, from coordinate 58,448,832 downwards.
GTTGCCTGAGAAAATCATATTACCATGTAAGTTGGTTCCCTAACAAATTTGTAATTTCAAAACTCAACTTTTTCTTTAAAGCTGCTTAAGAATTGCTTACATATCTCTCTTTTGCTCTCTTATGCAATCCTAGTCTTTTACTGCTCCAAATTTTACTCTCCTCCTTAAGGTCTGTTCCATTTATCATTTCTATGTTCTTCCCCAATCCTCATGATAATTTAGCTTCCCACTTCCTAGCCATAAACTGCCGTAATACTCCCTCGTCTACCTCTTATCTATACCTACATTTTTGCCTGTTGTTTGTCTTCCTTCCTGTCTTAGAAGGGGAAAGGGAGTGGTGGAAATCCCTTCTGCTCTCCAAGTTTTATTCTTCAGTTATGCTTTGGAATATATTCTCTCTTATCTCCATCAAACATTATTTGACCAACTATTCTTTATTTATTTTTTCTTTCTCTCTCTGTCACCTTCTTCTTCCCCTTTCTCTTATGTTCAAATCTTCTAAGAAAACATTTGGTTTTTCTCCATAACAAGCTACCATCTTTTTCTCTTCTTCTCTTCACAACCCGACTTTGAAGCCTTTGCCTAAAGCAGAATTTCTCCATCTTGGCACTACTGACATCTCGGGCCGGATAATTTTTGCTGTGTGATCTGTCCTGTGCACTGCAGGATGTTTAGCATCCCTAGCCTCTGCCTGCTAGATAGATGTCAGTAGCACTTCCCTAGTTGTGACAAATAAAAATGCCTCCAGACATTGTCAGAGGTCTCCTGGAGGGAAAAATCATCCCTAGTTGAGAACCCCTGTTCTAAAGTTACCATCTCCCTGTGTTTATGACCAAATTGCTATTCAGCTCAGTAAAATATGACTTCTACTCTGACAACTCTATACAAACTGCTCAATTACAGAACAACAATATCCTAATGACCAAATCTGTTGGTCTATTTTCTGTCTCATTTTTTGAGCATTTGACTTTGTCAGCAGTTTCTTCTTCTTGAAACCTCCTTCTTCAGTGGCTTTCTTGGACCACGCTCCCACTTGTTCTTCAATCTCTCTTGTTGGTTCCTCTTCCTCTACCCTACTTTTAAATTCCACAGTGCTCATCTTTCCTCAAAAGTTTAAGTCTACTTCCATGACTCTAACTAACCAAATGCATATAGGCCAATCACTCCACAAACTTAACTCTTCTAAGACTGTTTTGCTGAACTCTATCAACACACTGATAGAAATCAAGGCATTTATTCCCAGTTATATCCCAAATGCACTTAAAAACTCAACATGCCACCTGGACTTCTCAGTTACATATTCTAAAATCAGGTCTTTTGTTGTTCACTATATCCATTTAGTGGACTACCATCCACCAGTCAGCTGTCAGCTAAGCTACCACTCTACAGTCAATATAAACTCTTCCTCCGTTCTGAATTCCCAAATCTGTGAGTTGTCAAATCCCTTGCATTCTAGCTCTGAAATCTCTTTAACTCTGTTTTTTCCTTTTCATTCCTACGGACATTAACCCGATTCAAATAATATTCCACTTTTACATGGACTCATGACTTTAAACTTGCCTCTGATCCATCCTATTCATTGTATCTTTCTAAAATACATATCTGATTTTTCCATATCCATGTTTATAAAGCTCTCAGTGTTTCTCATTGTCTATAGCTGTATCTTCCAAATTGTGGTACTCATAACTTTTGGTGACACCAAGGATGATTTTAGATGACATGTACTTTTTTGCTGTTATTTTAAAAGTTTTGTGCTTATTGTAATTTGTATTAGGAAAAATACAGCTAGTACATCAAATCTGTGATTTCATAGGCATATTACTGAGAATGAAGCTAAGTAAAAACACCAAGTCTATTTAAAATCACTCTAAGGAAAAAATATCAAGTAAATAATAGCATATAGTGGTGGCAAAAGTTATGCAGGTTGTGTGTAAGTGTCTAAATTATGAACCTACTAGATAAAATGGTAATTATGAGCCTACTAAAATCCGAAGTCCTTAGTAGGCCATAAAGTTGCTTTCATAATCTGATCCAACCTCCCTACTGTGACTTCTCCCACAATTCCCCAACATCCAATCTATAGTCAAGCTACACAAGAACTTGCTATTACTGAACCTGCGATGTAACTGTATGCCTTCCTGTCTTTGTTCTTGCTGTTTCCTCTGTCTGAACTAGCACTGTGGCAGTTCCAGTGAATTGCTTCTCTTCATATCCAGTCCAATATCTTATTGGAAGAGATAATCAAGAGGATGTGACCTGTGGTTGACCCTTGAGCAGGACCTGGACAATCAGAGCCTCCTCACCCCTTCCCCTGTCCTTAGAATGTACACTCTGTCTACTGTTTCCACAGTGGGAGCCTTTTTCAAGGCCATAGACTTGAGAGAGCAGTGTGTTATTGAGAACATCTAGGTGGTACACATACATGACTGAACCCCATTAAAGCCCCTATATAAACTTTTAAGATTCTGGTGGGTAGATGTGGAGATCGATTCATCTTGCAGTTGGCAAGACAAGCCTCGAACATAAGTTCCCTTTCCTATTAAGATTTCCACCTGCCAAACTGGAGTAGCCTGCCTCCTTCTTCGGTATCTCCTCGCCCTCCGTGTTCAGGGGTCAATTTCAGGTTTCACCCAGGAAACTCCTGAGGTGGAAACTAAAATATCTTTCTAGTGTGCCTCTTGTGTGGCAAGTCTAGAGTTCCAGACTCTCTTGCAGCTGGAGTTCTAGATGTGAGTTTGGACCCGCCAATCAGAAACACATGCATGAGATTTCAGAGTTGGAAAATGACTCCCGTGAGGCTGCACTTACGTTGTTTCTGCTCCTTTTTTTTTTTTTTTGAATTTTTGAATTTTACTTATTTTTTTATACAGCAGGTTTTTATTAGTTATCCATTTTATACACATCAGTGTATACATGTCAATCCCAATCGCCCCATTCATCCCACCATCACCACACCCCACAGCCACTTTCCCCTCTTGGTGTCCATACATTTGTTCTTTACATCTGTGTCTCTATTTCTGCCCTGCAAACCAGTTCATCTGTACTATTTTTCTAGGTTCCACATATATGCGTTAATATACGATATTTGTTTTTCTCTTTCTGACTTACTTCACTCTGTATGACAGTCTCTAGATCCATCCACGTCTCTACAAATGACCCAATTTCGTTCCTTTTTATGGCTGAGTAATATTCCATTGTATATATGTGCCACATCTTCTTTATCCATTCGTCTTGTCGATGGGCATTAAGGTTGCTTCCATGACCTGGCTATCGTAAATAGTGCTGCAATGAACGTTGCGGTGCATGTGTCTTTTTGAATTATGGTTTTCTCTGGGTATATGCCCAGTAGTGGGATTGCTGGGTCATATGGTAGTTCTATTTTTAGTTTTTTAAGGAACCTCCATACTGTTCTCCATAGTGGCTGTACCAATTTACATTCCCACCAACAGTGCAAGAGGGTTCCCTTTTCTCCACACCCTCTCCAGCATTTGTTGTTTGTAGATTTTCTGATGCTTCTGTTCCTTCTGTAGCAGCAAAGTCAGGAGATGTTGGGTTTTCTGAAGAAGCAGATGGTCTCTCATGGGGCTGAGACACAGGCCAGGAGTCAGGCATTTGTGGCAGGTTTATTGTAACAGAGGTGGTATAGTTCCAGAGTCAAGAGATGTGGTGGAGGATTTCAAACTCTCTAGCTTTTGGATCATTCTCTAGATTCTTAATGGTGACAAAGGTAGCTGCTCTTCTGTCAGCCAGTCCCGTGGTATTGCTTTGGAAGTTGTTCCTAGAAACTCAAACTTGAGCCTGGTTCTCCAGGTTCTGCAAGGTTTCTGTACCTAATTCTTTATATTAAATTTGCATGTACGATTTGTAAATATTTATGTATATATGGGTAAGTATAAATATATAAATATATATATATACATATTTATATTCATTGACATACTCAGAAAAAAAAATGTGCCTGCAGAAGAACCTAAGACTCCTCACAGTAAAAAGTGTCAAATCCCTGTGTTTTTTTTACCATGTCTTGCACCAGAATTGCAGCTTGTTTTACAATCTCTGCTGCAACTCGATACCACAGCTCTGGTTATTTTAAATCCATAATTCACTGAGTCAGTGGGTGGCCTTTTATCTCCCACATATTATCAAAGTGTTTATTATGAACTCCCACCATCTCGAAAGAAGAAGTTGTATAAGAAACCAAAACCCCAGATGAGGTCCTCTGTCCCCACCCCAAGCCTCCTCCCCTATTAAACAGGAGTCCTTCTTGCCACAGTGAGGTTATATTTGCATCCAGAGAAAGCAGAGAGTGAATTTCTATCTTTCTTGGCACATTGTGCTGGTTATTTCAAAGTCTTTAAAAGAAGATGTTGTTATTTATTTATGTCAGGTTTTCAGTACTGTTCCAGGCACTGCCTGTTTGAGTTCTGCCTCTTTCTTGATGTTTTAATTCACTGCTAGCAGAGATGTATTTCTTAGCATGCAGATTGAAAGGCTGACCTCAGCCTAAATGCTGCTGTTAATCAGACTCCCTGGTTTGGTCCAGCATTTTAATTCATTTAATTAATTAATTTATTTATATGTTTATGTTTTCTCCCTGCTTAGAAGTTAAATATAGCTGTGCCTACCCATCTCCATGGCTTAGTAAGTCAAAATTCAAGCAATCGATGCCTGTTTACACACAAAACAGACAAATTTTTCCTCCTCCAGAGTCTCCTTTGTTGTTTGGGATTAATTTAGGCATTCTATTACTCTAAGGCAAATAAAATATAATATTGGTAACTAACATTAATTGAATATTTAATAAGTTCTAAATGAATCATATGCAAACAATCATTTAATTCTTTAAAAAGTCCTATGAGTTTGATTGGAGAAACTGAGGCTTAGAAAAGCTAAATAAGGCTTCTAATGAATATAAAGGATTCCCAGGTGCACATCTATGAACGACACTGTTATTTCTCAGGCCACATCACTCTGGCGGTAAATTAGTCTGCTCAAAGCCTTAGAAAAATCATAAACCTCTTGTTTTGACTCTATTCTTAGACTGGTGGCTACTTCAGACTTGAGCAAAGCACTAACAACCAGCTCTAAGAAGAGTGTTCTGAGGGTTCCCTGTGCTCATTCCCCATTGGGAAACTAGATGGTCCTTCCATTTCCTTTCTCTCTTGTTATTTCTGGTGCACTTCTGCCTATCACACTTGCTGCTATTTCTTTCTAGTCTCTATTCTAGATGTATGAGTACTGAATCTAGGAGTATCCATTCTGCCAGCAGTGGTTGACGTTAGAACCAGAGAACTGAGAGGTCAGAGCCCTGAGCAGTGCCAATTTTGAACTGATACCAGAACCAGTGGTGTAAAGCAAGTCAAAGTGGAAGGAGGGCCTAGTAGAAGACTAAATGATGGAATCAAAATTGGTGTGTGACTGGCAAGGCCAAAGCCATGGAGAAATTAGCTGGAAGAGCCAGGGCCAACATCCATGGAATCAAAGCTGGGTCACTGAAGAACCCCTTTACCTCAAACACCCTTTGAAAGTCCTCATTTTCTCAGTTAGCAGAATCTCAATGTTGACTCCGAGGATGTCCACATACAATCATCTTGTAACTAAAAATCATTCTTAATGTTTCCCTTTCTGATAGAATAATGCCTGGCACACAATAGACACTCAATAGATTTTAGTTGGAAGAAAGTGCACGCATTCTGAAATGGAAGTGCTCATCTATTAAAATCAGGGATAGTTAAGTCAGGCTGAGAGATATGAATTGCACGGACCAAGCTCACTTGGTTTTCAACCATTCTGATTTTAGAGCTGCTTCTTTTGCTACTTCATTGCTGTTTATGCCTGGCTGGAAAAGATTTATCAGTTTAGAAGGAGAAGATGTGCATACCTCCGCACATGAGGACACTTAGTGCTTCCCCAGACATCAAATAACTCTAATGATGTTTTGATGAGTTAAGGGTAAGTGAATCAGAAATTTATTGATTCAATTTCCTTTGTAATACACAAGGGTTTAAAATTCTGGGAAGAGCTCAATTTGAAGATACCAAGTTTAAGACACAGGAAGCAAAATTTGCCAAACTACAGTACAATCATTTTCTCCCAATTCAAACTGAGGATGTCTATAAAATGAATGGTAAATACATTTTTTAAAGGTTTGGTTTAATGTAAAAATAGTTGAACCGGGGTTATTGGTCCTGGTCTTCTATCTCTACTTCCATAAAATGAAGTGACAAAAATGATAGTATTTTTTCAGGACTTGAGTATCAGTCGGGCGCTGTTCTAGATGCCTTACATAGACTACCATATTTAATTCTCAGGATAGTCCTATAAAGTAGGCACTACTCCTGTTATTGTTTTATAGATTAGACTACTGAGGCACAGGGAGATTAAAGACTGTCCCAGCTCAAACAGCTAATAATTGAAAAGCCTAGCATACAAACCCAGAGAGTCCCACTGCCATCTACTTTTAATTCCTTTAACTAGATATCCTCTAAGGTCCCTTCCAGGCTGATGTTTTTTGACTGTTCATTCTCTTTCATTTTGATGTTAGACACACTGGAACCATATCCACACCTGTGGAGGACCAACAGAGGGAGACAAGACACTTAAATAATTAAATGAAATGTCTATGGATTCATGGGATACGTGTCATTTTGGAAAATGGGTCTGGGGAATCTAAGCTGAAAGCCGAGATATGTCTTCCAGGTACCTCAGGAATCCCAATGGCTAGAACGTGGCTTATTGATGTGTCCTATGGTCTGAGAAAGTGGGTCAACAAAAGGTTTAATACTGTTTTGACTTAGCCCTGTCTGGGATGGTATGATATCCCTACTCAAATGCTCTGAACTCTACAGAGCACCAACCATTTCCACTAACTACAAGTTTGAATTTTGTTAGCCTGACACATAGGTTATAAATTAAGGAAAATATAATTAATGTTTGATTTTCATTTGGGGATGTAGTATCTATGGTCAGGAGAAGAGTAAAGTACAGTGATCAAAGGAAAACAAAAAAATCATAGAAATTACCAAAAATAAGAGACTGCTTAAAGTCTGATAGAGCCATAAAATGGAATATTTTACACATTAGAAATGTTGGTAAGCCCATGTTTCTCAAAATATGAATGTTCATGATAAAATATATGAAAAGAAGAGAATAAAATACTGAACACAAATATGACTATAACAATGTAAAATAAACAATAAATCAAGCACAAATAAAAGACTGGAAGGAAATTAACCAAAATATTAATCATGTTTTTCACTACATGGGAGAATTATACAATTTTTCTCTTTTTTAAGAACTTCCATTTTCCAAATTTTTTATAATGAGCATGTGTTTTTATTATCATGAAATAAAACCCAATGTAAAAATACATAAATATTTTTTAAAAGGCTCTCTAAAATTTTTGACAAAATCTTTACTAACACACGCAATTCTTGTGAAAGCCCTAATGATGGCATGACATCCAGCAGAAGAAATATATAAATGGTGGTGTGAAAAAAATATGGAAAGAATAGTACATTATAAATCAGATGATGTGGTTTCTTGGATTTGCTATTCACTAGCTCTGTAACCTTGAAAAATCATTTAACCTCTCCAAGCCTCAATTTCTTCATCAGTAAAGTAGAGATAATAATATTTTCCCTGTATACCACTGAGAGTTGTTGAGAAGATTGAATGTGTACAGAAATGCTTTGGAAAAGTTAAAATAACATACAATAGACATCATTCTTATTAAAGAGTAACAGTTAACTATTTCAATCTCTGTGAATAATACAGGGATTTCTATTTATGTGTTCCTTAATTAACTCTGAATATTTACTTTTCCAATTCCTTTGACCATTTATGAACAGTTCTATTTTTGAGTGTAATAAATAAAGGCTAGAATTTACCACGTTCTAATATGAGTGGTGATAAAATGCAGAATGGAGTGCATGTGACAAATGATTGAGGGAGCATCACTGACCCCAACATATCCACTGGAAATCCTGATAGGGCCATGGAGGAAATTTTACAGCTATTGAGTGAAACAGACATAGAAGATCCTCAGAGGCAGAACATGACTCAGTGATACAGGATGTCAGGAAAATGGAATTATTAAATTAAAGAACAAATGCCTTCTTTCCTTTCTTGTACAAACCTGCTTTTACAACCACTTTAAAAACAAATCATCTCAATACGATATGCTTAGTGCTACAGTGGTATGTGCAAAAGGCTTTAGGAACATGGCGAAGGATGGGCTCAACCTGCCTACAGAAGTTGGAGGAGACTTCATAAAGTAGGCGATGATGGATGGAACTGGATTATGTGGGATGTTGTATGAGGAAAGAAGGAAAAAGCGTTCCAGGAAGAGGGAAAAGGAAGTGCAATGACAGGGCCGTGCCAAGGAACATGGACAGTTGTTGAGACTATCCAAGGTTCTCTGTGTCTACAGTTAGTTGGGAAAGAAGTGGGAGAAGAAGATAATAGGTGGAACCTGTGCAAAGTGCCTTATGGGACTTTATGAAAAGTGTTTACTTCAGTTTAAAGGTAATGGTAACAACTACTGTCTTAGAACATTGGAATTACATGGGCATATTAGGCTTTTCAAAAGTTAACACCAGCAGCAAGGCAGTGAATGGACAATGGGAAGTTTTCTGGACAGCAGAGACCAGACAGGGAGATACTTTTTCATAAGGGATGTTAAAAGCCTGAAGGCAATGATGGCAAAGTGGATAAAACAGATTTAAAAGACAATTGGGAGGAAACTAAAACTAGCTCACAGTTATAGATCATTACTATGTGCCAGTCACTGTGTGATGAGCTTTACATGGTGTGTCTTATTTTATCCCTAGAACATTATGGTTTAGGTATCATTATGATGCCTATTTTATGGGAGGTACTGGAGATGGGGTATGGATCCAGCCTGCCTAATTTTGGCATAGAGATGGGCTGCTGGAGAAAGGTTGTGAAAAAATGGGAGAGGTCTAGGTGATTTCCTGTGGTTCCAGATTGGGATGGTGACTGAACAGAAAATGAATGATAGAGAATATAAAAGAGGGGCATGTTTGAGGAGACTGATAATAGAACTAGTATTGGAATAGGTGAATATGAGATAGCTGGCTAGAGATTTGAAGAAACAAGTGGAAACACTGATTTATCATCAAGGAGAGAGATCTGGGTTGGATATAGTAAATGCTTAATTAATTCAGTGGGTAGTTGAACTATTACTAAAAGAAAATGTTCATAAAAAGTCAGCTGGGTTAATTGAGAGACAGAAAAAAAAGAAAGGAAGGAAGGGGGAAAGAGAGGGGAGGCAGGTGTGTGGGAGAAATATGAGGGAGGGATGGTGAGGGGGGGAGGGAAGGAAGGAAGGAAGGGGGGAAGGAATCTGTATGAAGGGTGCCAGACCATCAACCTCAGAGAAGCAGAACCCCAGAATGTACTGTCAAGTTACACTGAGGGCTACTGGACTATAAGGACATGTTTTCTTTTCTTAAATCAGACAAGAAGCCTAATGAAATGCAGGCTCTATTGTGGGTATGCCAGGGTGATCTGGGGTTGACAAAGAAAATGTCTTGCTAACCTCTGTGCTCAGCATGGCCTCCAAAACCCTGAGATATTTGTTGTAATCCATAATTTTTCCCCACACGAAAGAACACTACAGTTCCCTTTGAACTCTGTGTTTGATCAGTTAATGAAGAAATCCAGTGTTTATGTTGAGATGCAGCTAAAGCCACATCCTGACTTATTGACTCTTCTGGCTTTGATGGAGCAAATTACATACCATCTCAGCGCAGTCAGAATATGCTTCTCTGAGAACAGTTACCTCCCCCCCCCACCAAGTTCCTGTCTGTTGATTCTTTAAAAAAAAAAAAAAACCACAGTATCTAAAACAAAACAATGAAACCAGTGCTCATTTACATGGGTGAAGTATTTTAAACTGTGTACTCCTTCTGAGTAATATTCTCCAATGTGAAAGCTATTAATCCTTTCTGAATTTTAACAAACCCAAAGAGCCTCTCCATCAATTTCATGTGAGAAGGGCTGGTGAGGGCCACTTTCCACAAACTTTAATTTTATAATAGAGTTCTTCAGTTCAAGTGGGCTTTTGACCTAGCTAATTTAATTGTCTTTGTTACTGATAGCTGCAGAGCTGTAAATAAAGTTAGTCTGAAAATGTGCTCCTGAGGTTTTCTATCTTTTTTTTTTTTTTTTCCAGGCTTGCTGCCTTTATTAACAACATCAGGGATGCCAGGACCCAGGGTTTACTCCAAACAACATTTTGGATGACCCTCCACACATGGCAAAATTTCCTTTCGTTTCTACGAGGGTATACTGTTTTTCATCATAACCAGTGTAAGAGGGTGATATGAAGTGTTTATTATGGCAGAATATGAGGCATCAAAATGCTTTCCTTCCTCGGAACTATGCTTCCACTGGGATCATCCTGGGCTGGCTCCATAACCACTTTGCCAGGGGAAAACATACATAGTAAAATAAATTAAAATATCCAGTTTGTTGTACCTTTCTGCTCCATCTGACTCATGCTTCTCCTAACTGAATAAGGAGGATGGATACAAAGTGGCCTGGAGGGGAATGGTCTTTGCTGAGGCTGGGTTAAGAAAGAGCATCGGGGGCTTCCCTGGTGGTGCAGTGGTTGAGAGTCTGCCTGCTAATGCAGGGGACACGGGTTCGAGCCCTGGTCTGGGAAGATCCCGCATGCCGCGGAGCAACTGGGCCCGTGAGCCACAATTGCTGAGCCTGCGCATCTGAAGCCTGTGCTCCGCAACAAGAGAGGCCGCAATGGTGAGAGGCCCGCGCACCGCGATAAAGAGCGGCCCCCACTTGCCGCAACTAGAGAAAGCTCTCGCACAGAAACGAAGACCCAACGCAGCCATAAATAAATAAATAAACAAATAGATAAAAGTTAAAAAAAAAAAAAAGAAAGAGCATCGGGGAAGAGTAAGTTCCCTTCCTCCTTGTCATCCCCTGTGGAGGTTGGTTGAGTCACTGGAATTTCTGGAGTGTGGGAGAACCTTAGGGGAAAATGGCTAAATGGTAGTGCCTGGGGGAAGAAGAAAAGACCAATGCCCAAGATTTTTACATTTCTTGAGAGTTGTTGTTTTTGTTTTTGTTTGTTTGTGTGTATGTGTGTTTTGTTTTTGTTTGTGTGTGTTTTGTTCTATTTGTTTGCTTTAGTCTTTCCTACAGAGAGCTGAAGAAATCATGAAATATCATCATCATGGGTCCATGCAAGGCCTGGCTCGTTTTCCCTCCCTCTTTTTCTTCCTACCTTTCTTCCCTGCTGACTCGAATCCTTGCTCCTATTTCCCACATCACCAACAAATAGGCAACTATTCAAACATGTTTGATATGTATTCTTTAAATATATATAACATATATATATATATATATATATATATATATATGAGTTATATGTATTTTTAATGGATAAAAATGGAATTAGGCTCTAAATCTCATTGTTACTTCCTTGGTTCACTCAGCACTGTTTTTTAAGATCTATGTGTGTTGCCGGGCGTCCATCTAGTTGGTTGCTTCTAAGTACTCCGTGGTATCCCGCTGAGTGAATCACCATGTTTTACTTATCCAGTCCCCCAGCTATAGACAACTTGATTGCCTCCAACTCCCCCCTATCTAAAAAAATGTCACACTTAAGTGTCCTTGTGTACACTGTCCACGTTTCCTTCTGATATATATCCAGGGGGTATATTCATAAGACATACTACCTGGCATTTGATTCATTTTGGCTAGAGCGGTTTACAGAAGGACTACACCAGGCTGCATTCCACTGGCAGTACATGGTGGTTCCCTTATTCCCATAGTTCCATCAAAGTTTGACATTGTCCAGAATGGTAAACTTAGTGCATCTTATTACTGATGAATTAGATTACCTCTTTGTATGCTTGCTAGCCTTTTGAGGTTTTTCTTTTGTATATCACCTGTTTATATCTTTTGCAGTTTTTTCTATTTGGTTCTTATATTTTCTTGTTGATTTTCAGGATTTTAAAAAATGATATACATAAGTTCCTTATAAACTTTAGACTTTACAAATAACTCCTTCAAATTTATTATTTACATATCAATTTTGTTCCTGATGTCCTTTATTGAACAGAAATCTTTAATTTTAGTGTGATAAAATCAATAATTTGTTTTGCTTCTCAAATTATCCTACGTTATCTTCTATGATCTTTATATATTATCTTTCACATTTACATCATAATCCTAAATCCTTAATCCTGGAGTTCCATATTAGTTTGAGAATACATATTTATTTTATTTATCTATTTTTCTATTTGTCATCTATTAAGAAACAGATGGCCAATTTTCTGAAAAGGCCCTCTTTTCCCATTGGTTTGTGGTACCATTTAATCATGTATTACATTTCTCTATGTATGGGATTTTATCACTTAGCTCTCTATTCTGTTCCAGAAATCTATTTGCCTGTCCTTGCACCACTGCATGAACAATTTTTACTATAAAGACTTTGTAATATGTTTTAATAAGACAAGTTTCCCCTTTACATTTTCAAAGGTGACATTTTTCCCCTTCCATACAAATTTAGAATACGACTTTATTAGATTGCTCTAAAAATATCAAGCTGAAATTTCTTTGGAATTACATGCAATTTACAGATTCATTAGAGTATCTAATATATTGTATATTATCAAGTTGTCCTATTCAGGAGTATGCAATGTCTCCTCTTAATCAGTTCTTCTATGTTCCTTAATAGAGGTACATTTTTCCTCCCCCAACAGAGAGCTTGTGTACTCTTGGTTAATTCCTAAACCTTTAAGGGTTTTGTTTCTATTTTGAATGGTATTCTATTTTTGGTTATATTTTCTGTTTGTCTTGATTCAGTTGTTCCTCATCCCTCCCCCACCTTTAGGCTTATGCCTGAAAAAAAAAATCACACATCAGCATTCTCCCTTCATAGAAGGGCTAGTATTTTCTTTATCTGGTGGATCTAAGATACACTGAAATCCCAAATCTGGCTGAGATTGAAACTTTTATACCTATGTCTAGTCCAGGATTTATAACAACAAAATTTTTATTACTAGAGAGATTTGAACTTTCTTTTAGGGAGTTTAAAGTACTTTGCAAATATCTCCCCCATAAAATCCCACAGCACTTCTAAGAGATAATGACGTAGATGGCATGGGTAAGACACTGTCTTATCTGTCATCCAAGGCTAAATCTTGACTTCATTTGATGTACCAACCAGTGAGACTCAAGGATGAGCCCTACAGCAGTGAAGACAACTCCCTGACCAGCACAGTAAACCTGTGCACAAGCTTCGCGATGGGCTCCCTACATAGGCACCAGTGGCTGAAGCCAGACCAATGTCCCCCTGAGGAAATATTTTGCTTTGCCTATATCTGCCTTTTCCTCCCACTCTCTTTCCAGCCTACCCTTCCCCCTTTTTTTCTTTTTTCCAAATCCAGATATATAAAAAAGCAGTCAAAGTTAATCCAAAACAAACTGCCAAATATATTTTATAAGCTTCAATGTACGACTTAAAATGCCAGACTATTAAACACCAGACATCAAGTGCATTTTCAAGGGCAATGACTGTAGGTGGAATGTTTTTACTAGTCTTTAGCCAACAGCTTGTGATTTCTGTACCTGTAAGTATTATTCTACTCTCTTGGGAAAAAAGAAAAGGTGTTCTCTGTCTCCTCTTCCTCCTTCTCCCACTTGTCTGTCTTCCCCTCCTCTGTGTTAATAACGGACCTTTTTAAAATGAGGCAAAATAGGCAAAAGAATGTTGTAAAAGCATAAACACATATTATGACCATTTTATCAGTGATATCCAAGGAGACTGACAGAAGAAATGAGAGGAAAATATGTCTTCAAATTTTGCCCAAGTAAAATGGGAATTTAATTAAAATAAAATGTATTAGTTTTCTTTTTTTTTTTTCTTACGACTTAACTCAAGACATGGACCTGGGATAAAGTTAAATTTTTACAAAATTATTCTCACAAGTGCTTCTATGATATTTCCTCCAAAAGGTGAAAACAAATATGTTTTAGTCACTTTGATAAAAAATCCAACTCTAAAGATAATAATAATTCTTCCCCACACAGTAGCACTACTCATACCATATTCTAGTATATACATATTTACTTCTGGTGGCTTTTCCAGATTTATAACAATTTAGTTTCAAGTATTCCCTAATCACAAACCACCTAATCTGGGGATGATTTGAAAGAAGAAAGGATGAAAAGTAGGTGTGGTTTCTGTAACGCAGAATTGGAAGATGTGAAAGCATTGAGAATGATTTTGCTTTTAGAATTTAATCCAGCTGCCTATTTATATTGTTGGGATTGAACTTTATGGAGAAGGGGCAGATGGACAATTAGCCCAATCTGCGAAGTTTCACTGTTCTCTGGCTTGAAGTTATGATGAACAGAGCAAATATTATAAGTAACCCTGTCTTTGAGGACAGCACTTGAGAAATAAAAGTAAACCTATTAAAGAAAGATTCCATCAGTCTCTCTTCATCTCAGGTATACAAGTTACTCTGTGCCTCTGGTATGGGTTATAGACCCCAGAGAAGAGAGTCAATAATTTCAAACCTTAAATAATAAAGTATCAAAATTGGAGAAAAATTACACAGACACATTTTAGTTTATGTATAGATCAGGTTAAAACACAGAAAGGATTTAATCCACTAAATTAGTTGCTTAAAAAAATGTGGGAGGGCTTGAGGAGTAGACTCTAGGCAGAGATTCCAAGAATAAATTTGAAAGCAACACTACAAAACTGACCCACCAAAGGAGCTGCTGCCACTGACACAATAAGAAAGGTGAGGGATAATCACAAAGTTCAGGAACAAGGAAGCCATTGCCTCAACTGTGGGCTCCAAACCATACTCCTTCTGCCACCATCTGAGGACCAAGAAGCTATTGCCAAAACAACTGGCTCCAAAACCACACCATCACAGTCACAAGCCATGCCAACAGGATGGATAGTCCATCAAACTCTCAATACCCACAAAATTATGAACTGGATACTTAAAGCCTTGTTTCTTCTATTGCTGAAAAATCAAATGCCCACTAGCAAATGTCTCCCATTTCATTTTTGCATGCCAGCTCTTTCATGGGTGCATCTGCTTGGTGGGAACCAAATAGTTACAGAATTCAGACTCTAAGGCAGTCTTGTAATAAGGTATAACACAAGGGGATTAGAACAGAGTTGAATGAGTTAATATCTATCACATACTACAGTATGCATATTATTTGCAACCAAGCAAAACAAATTTATGGGCATCTCATAAAAACTGTTGTGGTAGGAAGATCTTGTAAAGTTACCAGTGGACAAAAATGACAGTAGAAAATTAGTTGTAGTCCAAATTTGTATTAATTTTAGATGTATAAATATCGCTGGACCACTTATTTAGTATTATTTTACTTGAGGTAAGAATATTTTCAAAATCATCATTAGTTTACTTACAACCTCAGTCCCCCTTACTTTATTTTTTTTCATTAGTTCTCATATTTTCATCTGTAATTCCTTTACTGTCAGAATTGTCAGAGACCTGACTGTCAAAGTTAGAGAGGACATATTCAATAAGAATCATTTCTATTAGTATAGAGGTTTATACTTCTAGTAATATATCATCTTAAAATCTCCATCTTCATGTTTTCCTTTTTCCTACTACACTGTAGGACTTTTATCCTAATCAGTCAGAGATATCCAGATTGTTTCAAATTGTATTTTTGAAAATGAAAAGTGAAGGCCTAATTACAGAAAGACACACAGACCACCTATGCATTACACGTGGCTTTAGAGAGACTAAAAGTAGGGTAACCTGGGCTGGAGAGCGAGGGGTGTGGGTTGTGACCTCAGAGGGGATCTGGCCTGACAGGGGTAAGGGTGGGGCATTTGGAGAGAAGTAAGGTCAACATTGTCCAGCCATGAGTGTGGGCTATGCAGAAACCTGATTGGGAACTGAGCCAAAAATAAAATATAAACTCTACTAATGTCTACAGAACTTATTACCACTCCAGGGAGTCCAACTCATCATCTGGGCAGCATTCCGTATGGTCTCTAAGATGAGGGCTTTCTTCAGATCAGAAGTAAGAAGCTCATCAATGCCACAAGACTTTACTAAGCTCCATGTCGCCTGCCCTTTGAGAAAACTGCTCATTTTAAAGAGCCCAGAATACCCATAAGCCTCGGATAATAGAGTGTGCATGGACCTGTCGTCAGGAAAGAGGTCGAATGCAAGGTAAATCTTAGCACTAGTACTACGGTGGCCCCAGACATTGATGACACACTTGCTTATTACCAAGAATACTAGAGGTGTTCATTTACATAATCTCCTTTGATCCTCACAATATTCCCAGGCAGAAGACACAGAAGTTATTACCTTCATCTAACAGCTAAAACAATAATGCTCAGGGAGGTTTTAAAACTAGCCAAGAGTCACACTCTCATAAGTGACGAAACACAGAATTGGAACCAAATTTTTCTGACTCCAAGACCTGTGCTTTGTCAATGTATTGATTCTGTTGATGTATATCCACTGTGGAGGGGAAAAAACAAAGAAAACTGTACCACAAAGTTGAATTTAGTCAAAGTGTTATTCTAACTGCAGTAGATTGAAATCAGTAGGTAAATTGCTTTACTAAGAGGAATAGGATTCTTGAAACCTGAACTTAACTTGTTTGAGTAGAAATATATCCTGAAGCTATGTTATCATAAGAAAACAAATTTTTAGAAAATCATCAGTGTCAAAGCAATGACTGATTTGGTCAAAGCAATGACTGACTTGGTCAATTCAACTAAATTCCCAGTTAGTTACATGAAAAAAAGTTTAAAACTAGGAAAAGATGCAGTCAAGGTAGTTTTTGATGTGAAATCAGATCAACAATCATTACATTTTTTCCCACTTTTCAAATAATGGTGCTGGCAATGTAGGGAAAAAAACTATGGACTTATAGGATCCTATATTAATGTTCCTCATTACATTATGCATCATATATTAAACTCTATATATTTCTACACAAAGGCTGAATTGCCAATCCTAATTTTACTACCATCTCCTCTACCTCCTGTGCTAGAAAATTAATTTAGATAATTTATTTGGTATTCTTTTTCTTCTTTATTCATTCCATACAATTTTAAGCACTACTAGGTGACAAGTACTGCATGACTGTTATAATGAAAATTTAATGGCATTTCTGCACGAGAGAGAAGCTGACCCTGAAAAACTGTGCTTGAACCAGAATAGATCTGGTGTTTCTAGCTCTAGGCAAAAGCTCTCAGGGAACCCAAGAGAGAATCCTTAAACAAAGATATCATTGATGACACTGGCTATAATAATTAGGCAAAATTTCTGGTTGAGTGAAGGCAGGATTTTGTCATGGTTAAGATACTGAGACCTGAAAAACTGGAAACAACCCAAATGTCCATCAATGGATGAATGGATAAACATACTGTGGTACATCCATGAAATGGAATAGTACTTTGCAATAAAAAGGGATGACTTGTTGATTTTCTCAACAACATGGATGAATCTCAGTGCATCTTACTACATGAAAGAAGCCTTTATGTTTTATGATTTCATTGATAGGCTTACTACTCAAAAGCCTTTATGTTTTATGATTTCATTGATATGACATTCTGGAAAAGTGAAAACTATAAAGAAAGGAGACAGATCAGTGGTTTCCAGGGACTGAGAAAAGGGGAGGGGTTGATTACAAAAGGGCATGAGGGGATTAGGGAAGATGATAAAACTGTTCTATATCTTGAGTGGGTGGCAGTTACACGATTGGGTACATGTACCAAAACTCACAGAACTATACACCAAATAAGATCCTCTCACTGTATAGAAATTAAATCGAAAAAAATGATATTGGGTTCCAGAGTTTGATTTGTTGGGCTCAAATCAAATCCTACCTCAGCTATATGTTATTTGTATACTTTGGGCAAATTACTTTGCTTATACATGTTTATTTTAGAGTCCCCATTTATAATACAAATATCAATAATATTGACCTCATTGAGTTGTCATGAGGATTAAGTGAAGTAATCTATGTGAACTGCCTAGCACAATGCTTGACATGGATTTACTTTCAGCAAACAGAAAATCATAACTTCATGTAAATAACAGCTGCATACTTACCACTGCGGCCTCTTTTGTTATGCCTATCATCCCCCCAGGTTTTCCTCACATTCATACAAATTCTTCCAGGACCACAATTCATGTCCTGGACTTTCCCATTTGCCCCCAAGCACCAGTAAGCCTACCGTGAGTACACCACCATTCCATCCTTCTCCTTTTGCCAGTCACTGGTGCTTAGAATAGCTGGTTCCGTGACACATTTTCTCTAAATGGCAGCCACACACTGTGCTTGTCAAGGCTAGAAAGAAACAGATGACAGCACATCATCTCTCTGTTGATTTATTCATGGTGACTGACTTTTCCTATTTTGTCTATCCAAAATATCAAAGAATGTCATTTATAAACAAAAATAAGGAATGCTTGCAATAATATACGCAACTCCTTCCTTGCAATTCGTTTCAAAGCACTACATTATTAGGTCCTGGAAACTCCTCTAGGCAGCATCATTTGGTACTGAAAAGGTCAAGAAAAAAAATGGAAAGTACTTTCTTCCAATATCAATAGTGAGGAACCATGGCATGGAGCCTCTAAAACAATGGATAGTGCCCAAATTCTCTACATGGTACAGTGCTTCATTTTGGAAAACATTATCATTTCTTTTTCCAACAGATTGCTTTTGTAATTATATTTTGCTTATGTCATTGCCATTACTTTGCATTCTCTGAAAACTCAACAAGGACAACTGGGGTGAGAGGAAACAAATGACCTAGGGATATACGAGACATCTTCTGGAGGTCAAAAATCTGAATGTACAGTATTACTTCAACTTGATACCCTAACCCAAAGAAATGATATCATAAGCCTTGGTCTTATGTTACATGCAAATTATTCTGGAGAGATAACATATTCAACCTTGTTAGTCATTAACATCTTAGTGAGAACAAGTTTATAACATGATTTGTTGATGGGGGTGAGGATGGAGAAGAGGAGTAAATAAATGAGAGCTTTTGGCAACCATAGAGAGTGGGGGGCGATACACTTCTAAGGGTTGTAATGATGCAGAAAGTAGACACTGGGGTTACTAAAGCCCAACTTTTCTTACTTAACAGTTATCAACTCTTTCAACCCTTGGATCATAAAGTGGCTTATTTTTTTAATGTACTTGGAAGCTGGTTGTACACTGAAATGTTTCTGAATTTTTTTCTACATAACTAAATAGTACTCCTTCTGATTCTGGCTGCAAAAGTGAAGTGCTGGCATCCAACTAGTCACATCAATGCAATATAGCCTTACGTGAGACTTTTTGGAGAGAACACACACACACACACACACACACACACATACACACACCTCCCACCTGCACAGACTCTTTTGCCTGTTTTATAAATAGAGCAAAGTTTAATTCCACTCATTATCTGTACCCTGTGCATGTATACAGTATATTACACTTTCCAGGGTAGTCTCAAAAGATAGCCAACAGCAATGTTTCCCTCCTCATACAAGCGTTCCATTCTATCCATCAAGAAGTAGAGTACATTTCCCCTCTTCTTTAGTCTAGATGGGAACTCTGATTTGTGACCAAAAGAGTGTGATGAAAATGATATTTGGGACTTCTGCGGTCAGACCTTAAGAAGACTGACAGTCCCCACTTCCTCCTCTTAGAAGCCAGCTGCCATGTAAAAGCTCCAGGCTACCATGTAAGAGACCACCACGCTGTGAGTAGCTGGTCACATGGACCATACAAGTGAGTGAATCCCAGTGAGTGACCCTAGTGGACCTCACATCAAACAAAAGAACCACTCAGCTGAATGTATTCAACTAACAGAATAAATAATAAATTGTTGTGTTTTAAGTCACAAAGTTTTGGAGTGGTTTGTTATTCAGTAATACATAACTGAAACATTTCCCTTCCCCATTCAGTCACATGCGTCACATCCCACAAGGATTAAAAAGAAGAGAGTCGATAAACATGCATGCCAAGAATTATAGTTGATCCTTAAACAACATGGGTTTGAACTGCATGGGTCTACTTACATGCAGGTTTTTTTTCAATAGTAAATACTACAGTACTACATGATCTGTGATCTGAGGTTGGCTGAATTGCGGATGTGGAACTGAGTGCATGAAGGAACTGTAAATGCAGAGGAACTGTGGATATGGAGGGTCAACTATAAGTTATACTCAAATTTTCAACTGTACATAGTGTCGGTGCCCCTAACCCCCACGTTGTTCAAAGGTCAACTGTAATTAAGATGCATACACATTCATAAGTTATACTCTTTATGTCAGGACTCCAAGTAACCAAAAATTTTCAATTTAAATTAATCTTTCCATTTAAATTAAGCCATCATGATAGACAACTTTTTTTTTTTTAATTAAGAAATCAGCCTCCATATCCATTAAGTTTGCAGGATCCCTTTCCTATGTGGTATCCCATTCTTCTAATATAAGCTGAAGGCAGTAGTAAAACCAGAAATGCATGTAATTGAAAAGTACATCCATCTATTCATTCATGTTGCTTTCTCTGATGCACATTTAAAAAAATTTATGAGCTTGTTTGAAAAATGTGAAAGAAAAAAAATCAACAGAGTAACCATGATTTATAAAGGTGAAACCCTCATGTCATGAATATTTCATCAGGGAAATGTGGAAGCCATCAGATTTTATCCAAGCATACTCCTCAGTCTGATGTGGTAAATTCATAAATGGACCAACACCCATTATTAATGGAAATGATCAATGGACACATAGGAACAGCACAAGGGCTACAAAACAAACATCAGTTTCAGGAGGCTTCCAGGAGTTTTGGAAATAATCTAGATCAAAGGTGGTTAAATGCCACTGCTGAGGAGAGAACAACAAGAAGAGGTCAAGATTTTCTGCATGCCTTGCAGATCAACATCAAAGTGAGTCAAAATCCCATAGTCTGCAGGAAAATTGGGCCAATAGCTCCCCGTTTTTCCTAGGACTAGATCAGATGCTTCCCTCAGAAGCCATTTCAGTGAGGAACCTAGTCACCTTTATTTTTCACGACTGTAGATCAATTTTCCCAAGTATCCAATAGTTTTTAAGCTCTTCCACACTCGTTCTGAGAGCTCTGGAGACATTGATATACACAATGACAAAAGCAAAAGACATTTTATGAAGGAGAAACAACTGACCACATTCAAGAAGCTCATAGTCAAGCAATTAGTGATACAACTAGTGGCAAAATAAACACCCATTGATCCCCAGCAGAACAGGAGGCAGCACAAAGAACAGGGTAAATTAAAAGGAGATCAAAAGAGAAGCATATTCAGTAAAGAGCTCAGGCGGAATGCTGCCAAGGCCAGCTGAGCACTGAGGTTTCAAATGGCAAAGTCATGATGGGTTGGATGGCCCAAGCTGTGCTTTGCCCTCAAAAGAGTTTTCAAAGATGGCCCATGGTGATGTGATTTCATTCTCAAGCTATTGATTTCATTGAAGAAATCTGAAACTTTCCAAGAGTCATTGGGAAGGACGCAGAGAGGGTCGGAAGTTAATTTAACAGCAGGGGCACTCACTGAGACTAACATGTTTCCTTGCAGAGGAAATTAATCATGGATTTGAAAGCAGTCTTTTCATGACTCTGAAAAACAAAGTCTGTACAGGTGTTTGTGCCTCCATTAATGAACTCCTTAACCTGGAGCTGAAAGTAGTCTGTTTACACTGACATCAGATCAGCGCAAAGCTGCAAGGTAGATGGAGAAATACAATTATTAAGCGACAGAGGACATAATGAGAAGGTGTGCTAGTGAGGAAGAAGCACATATATGTTATGTATCAACGTTCTTGATTCTAATTGGCTGTCCCTTGTTGGTGGTTTTCCTTACTTACGAGATTAACCCCAGAACAGAGCATACATGTTCAAGAGTCAGATGTGGATAGCAGAGACATTTAAAAACCTTTTAGAATGCAAAAATGTTCCTTAGTCTTTCCCTTACTTACTATGAGTCATATTATACATATTACATATATGCACATACAAATAAATATATGTATTTTTTAATAAACTTTATATGGGGAAAATGGAATCTTTTTTATAGTCTTTTCTATCCCTGGTAACTAGAAAGTAGGTACTCAATATATTTTTTACTAAATAAATGAAAGGAATGAATGAATGAATAAAGTTCATGGAAGTGTTCTGGAAATATAGGGCACATTTATATTTTTACTTAAATATTTAGGTTTCCTTCTTTGATTTAGAGCCAAAGTGGTGCAGAAAAAAAAAAAAAGTACAGCAAGGCAAAACAGAAAACAATGAGCTGGACAGATAGGAATTTAGATTCTCATTTATGGAGTTTCACCAACTTGCTGGGCCTTGAGAATTTCACCCCGCTGGATTTTAGTCTCCTCAGCATAAAAGGTAGGAAGGGCAGTGGGGGGAATGTTATTATGTACAAAGTGCTCTCCAGAGACAATATTCTATGATTCCATAAAGAAGGTGTATTTTTAGAGCATGATATGGGACTTCTCAGTAACTTCATGAGATGAAAGAATCATAACATATGAGAGCTAAGGAATAATTTCAAAAAAGAAATAGAACAGTAAGAAAATATTTTAAAGGATCTGGTTCAACGCCATACCTTAAGGAAGATAAATGATTAAAATATGCAGGATGAATGGTGGCCCCATCAGTCTTAAATATTTCCGGTCATGCCTATTTATCTAGAAGCTGATCTGGGATTGCTTAACTGATTGATGTGAATGTGAAAGCTCCAATGGTACACTCTCTCTCTCTCTCTCTCTCTCTCTCTCTCTCCCTCCCTCTCTCAGTCTTTCTGTGTCTCTGCTTGTCTATCAGTCTCTCTGTCTCTGTGTGTCTCTCTTTCACACACACACACACACACACATGGCAGACCAAAAGCATTCCCAGGGGCAACCGTCAAACAATCTAGCAAGTAATAGCACCATATTCTATCTATTCCATGATTCTTTCTGGCCTAGTTGCTAGCCAACAAGTCTTGAGGAATGATATCTCCCTTTCTCTCACTAGCCATTTATGAAGCAGCAGGTTATTCCGAGTTTACTCTAATGATAAAGAGATTTGCGAATTAAAAAATGCTATCTTCATGTCTAAGAGTCTCATATTTTTGTTACACATATGCCATTCTATAATCTTCCACAGAGTAACCTGCTTATTGGAAGATAGCTTCTACTGAATGAAGCTAAAATGGACTAAATCAAAACAAATCTGAATTCCTTTGGTTTCCTCATTTCCCTCAGCCTCACCCTTCCATCTCTTAATTAGCTGACGAAACAGCTCAACTTGTAAACATGCATGAAAAGTGTGCAAAATGTCCTCTAAAAAGAGATGTTGGCAGTTTAGAATATGGCATTTTAGACTTATGATCTGTTATAACATTTGATTCACTTAACGAAAAGCAAAGGTCCATGCTAGTTTTTTTCCTCCTTCATTAGTAAAATCAATTTTAAGGTCTCCAGGAGGTAAATTATTTTTAGAATTAGTTTTTATTTTATTAGTCAGGTTGAAGAGTGTCAAAACTCCACTGAAGCCAGCGGCACTTCGCTGAGCTTATGAATATTGATACGATCACTCTGTTCTGTGCTGAGTGACACTGCTAACCTTCTGGGATGGTGAGGATTCTTTTTAAAGTGACCACACAATTAAAAAAGAAAATAGATCCTCAGGTCTTTTCTTCTGGTGTTTTTGAAAAGGGAAAGTAGAATGTCTGCATCAGTTTTCTATGATTCAATTTATTCAACTGATGTTTCCGGAGCACCAATTTTGAGCTAACACAATGCTAGATGTTGAGGTTTCAAAGACCTCCAATATGTGATCCTACCCTTGAAGGGGTTCAGTCTACCCGGTAAAGACTTCTCTAGCACCTGATGTGCCAGATGCTGTGTTGACAGCTGCAGATTTTAAATGGTTACAGTATGGTCTCTATATTCAAGAGACATTAACTGAGGGGATAAAAGAATTATTCCAGTATAAAGAGCCCCAAGGGATCAGTGAAGTGAGAGATTATGTTCATGGGGAGGAAGTCCTCAAGGACAGATGATATTTGAACAGGGTTTGGAAAGATGGGTGGAGTCTGAGAGATGGAGATTAGGGATGCAAGAGAGGAGGAAAGGACTAAAGAGATGTTCAGAGGGAACAGCATGAGCAAAGAGAAGCAAATCTAACATAGAATATAGTTAGGGAATAGCAAGTAGTTCTGTTTAAACAGATAATGTGTTTGGGGATATAGTGGGTGATAGCAGAAATTGGGTTGTGGCCATGGTGCAGAAGCTGAAATGCCAGCTGGAGTAGTCTGAGCTAAATTTCCACAGGGTGAGTACCTAGCAAAAGTTTCCAAGAAAGGAATCAGATCCACTGCTTATAACAGTAGTTTCTGATGCAAGGTTACATTAATCCTTCCATAGGCAGGCATCATACTTGGGATGGCATTTTATCAAATAATTCTATTTTTTTTTTTTGTAGCTGGAATACAGTTTGTTATTTCTGGTATAATCTATCAATCAAAATAATGCTCAGTAGTTATGGAAGGAGAGTCAACCTTTGATTTACCATAGAAGATAAGAGGACATTTTACAATTTATATTAAATGTACAATCAGGCATTTCTTAGACTGTAACTGCTTTCAGTGTGATCTCCGTCACTGTTGACAGCACACTGTATATTCGCAACTGAGACTTCAGAAAAATAAGATTCTGAAAGCTTCTTTCATAGCATAGGGAAAAGA
Source organism: Eschrichtius robustus (assembly GCF_028021215.1). Classification (NCBI taxonomy): domain Eukaryota; kingdom Metazoa; phylum Chordata; class Mammalia; order Artiodactyla; family Eschrichtiidae; genus Eschrichtius; species Eschrichtius robustus. Next base: position 58,424,033 of record NC_090833.1, on the reverse strand, counting down.
AAGTCTGAGGTCACCTGTCTTGAGTTGCTTGGGAATCAGTCTGGATCTAAGAAAGGACTTGGGAAAAATAGTCTTTAATCATAGCTTTGCCAGTCACTATGTTAAATGTAAAATGCATGCAATGAATTATAGGGTCTTTTGTTTTTCCCAAAACTTTTTCTAAAAAATAAAATAAAGCACATTGAGTATTCAGAACAAACATTACAGGAATCAGCAGAACTGAACCTAATATAACCAATATTAGAAACAAAATTCCATTACCTTGTAAAGCATAATATTGTACCATGAGAGATAAGGAGATGCTGACAATTGACTTCATTTTCATTCACTCCTAAACACTATCTAATAAATAAATTAGCAATAGCATTGATGAAATAGACACAATTCAGCCAATTACACTGAGCTAATGGTTCCCCAGTCTACTTGGAAAGACAAATGTAAAGAAAAAATCATAGTATGAGTTGATAAATGTTTAGAAGCTAGGTATAAGGCGAAGGATCAGCTAACCAGTTGCATGTCTGATTGACAGGATACTCCCTTCATCAACAAGATGCTATTCTCTCCTGAGTGATTAGTTCAGAATTAATAAAACAATTTTAACAGTGTTTTCACTCTAGTGTGGAAGCCAGAATCTAAGTCAGCATTCTCTAGCCTTATTTGCTTGAGTTATATCACTTTAATCTGTAGCAAAAGGAAAGTCTTCTGGCTTCCTTGAACTGGGAGTCCTTTCTGCCCTTTGAAGCACTCAGAGACCTCCAACTCTTTGTCCACATTTTACATAATTGTCACCAAAAACGAGGACTTAAGCCTCCAGGTGAGCGTGTCACCATGGTGACACTACACAAAGGGAACAGGAAGTACCCCTGTCCTTCAGTGAACCAGATATGCAAAGGCAAACAGATGCCAGCAATTATAAAAACTGAAGAACTGTATCAAGTCCAAAGCTAAACAAAGAGAAGAGTTAAGCATGTAGGATCCCAGAGCAAGGCGGCAGGGCAGCCAGGGACATGGTCTTCAGCAAATTCTGCACATCACCCAATCTTCAGACCCTAAGGTGGGACAGGGGCTGGGGGAGTCAAGTGGATGGGCTGGCCCATCTATCATTTTCCCATTCTCCTTACTTCTCTTTTTAGTCTCCTCTTATGGTTTTCCATCTAACAGATACCCAGACTAATCCAATCTGCCCTTGAATGAGAAAACATATATATATATATGTACACACATACACATACCTATGTATGCATATATATGGTATATAATTATAATTAATTTTCTCTTAATAATCTCAATTATATCACTTATATTCTTAAAATGAGCTGAGAAATAATTTTAGCATTGTCATATGTGCAAAATAAAGCTTTTTGTGACTAAATTAGTTTTGAATCTCTCCAATGAAAGTTGTGAAGGCCCAACTGAGAAAGGGATTGGATCCTGTAGGACTGACTGATTATAGGAGCAAGTAAGTGATACTGAACAATAAGGCATGATTATAAAAGGAAATGGTATGATAGAGAATTCCCTTTCCTCTTGCAAACGTGTAATTTTTTTTCAGATTTTCCTAACTGAGAAGTGGTGTATTTGTCTCTGATTCGTTGAAAGGGAGCAAATATTAATATGGCAACAGATGCCAAATAGCATAGATTGAAAAGCTCCGACATGAGTTGACATAATGTAGATCTTATTTTTATGATGTAATTGTGAATTATGTACTTTATGCACTGGTAATTAGAGAGCTGAACAGATGGAGAAGGTTTAGCTTAAAGTGATGTGTCCATTAAAATAACCCACACTGCCAAGAGTCTATTCATGTTCATGAGTATAGCAAATTTGTTCTATTAAATATGATTGGAAGATAAGGACTTATTGTCATTGTGTTGGAGTCATCCATCTAATGATGGAAGAGAAAATTATCTGTAAATGTCAAATCCACCTATTATCTTATTTTGCTTTGCAGAGGGTCGTAACTGGACATTTTGGCTGCTGTGGAAATTCTGATGTTTGGCATCTCTTTCCCTCATTATTTAGACATTATCACTAAAGAAAATCAAACTAGCCACCAAATAAAAATAGCACTTTTATCTATTACTTTAAGTGCATATCTTTTAGTTTATTGCTGAAAGGATAGATGGCAACTAATTTTTTCAATGTGAATATTATATTTTTCTATTTTTATTAGACGTGTTTGCTCTTACCCCCCACACGTTTTCCCCAACCTTTTTCAATGGCACCTAGGGCTGCTTTTCTGCTTAGTTTTAATCTGCTTTCACAGGGAGGAGAAAATGAGAGTCCAGATTTCTCATGTGCTCCATCTAGAGATAATGCCACAGCTAAAGCATCACAATTGAGAGTATAGAGGCACACCTTCTCATATATTGTTGGTGAGGGTAGAAACTGATGTGCTCTTCTGGGAAGGAATTTGGCAATACGTATCAGATGTCTTAGACAATTCATTATCAGAATTTCCAACCTTGAGAATCTATCTTGTGGAAATAACCACAAACATATAGACAAATACACACAAACCCAAGTATAACAAAAAAATGCAAACAGCTTTATACCTAAAAACAATCATTGCATTCAGTACATAATACCTAATAATAGGAATTAGACTAAATATACTATAGAGGAGACGGTTAAGAAAATTATAGTATAGCCACATAAAGAACTGCTGGATAGGAATTTAAATTACATATGTGAAGAGCCTGTAATAACATAGCAAAATAGTTATAATGTAGAATAGAAAAATAAGACATTTAAGATACTAATAAATAAAGATAATAATCACTGAGTGTTTTTTATATACCAGGTACTTTTCTAAGCACTCTATAAGTAAAATACCATAAAATACTCTTGTAACCCACTGAGGCAAGTAGTAGCAGAGCTGATAGAGCTGGGAGGAGCTGGGATTAAAACTCAAGTACTCTGATTTCAAAGAATTTGCTTTTAGTTTTTATTCTGTAGTGTGTCTTCAGTGAATAGCAACTAGGTAAAAAATAATACTAAATACACACACACACACACACACACACACACAGCCTGAAGAAAAACATTTTGTAGTTTTTCCAATCAGAAGATGGATTCTATTTCCTCACCTGGAATCTGAGTGGCACATAACTTGCTTTGAAAATAAAATGCAGTGGAAGTGATTCTGTGTGGTTTTCAAGATGAGGCCTTAACAGGCTTTGCAGCTTCCACATTCACATTCTTTCAGTGCTGCCCTGAGATGGCCATGCAAGGAAGTCAGTCTACCCTACTGAAGAATGAGAGATCATGTAGAGGAGAACAGAGGTGCCCGAGCCCACGGCCAGCATCAACTGCCAGACATGTAAGTGAAGTCATCTTGAACTTTCCATCTCAGCCAACTCAACAGCTGAATGCAGTCATGTGAGCGAGTTCAAATGTACATAGAAAATACCAAACCAAACCTTTGAATCTTGATGAAAAATAATAATTCATTGTTTCAATCTAAGTTTTAAGGTTGTTTGTTATATAGCAATACATAACTGACATGGCCAAAATACTACGAGATGTTTCTAAAGCAATTATGGGAATATGTGTCATATTTTTCTTTTTTGTATGAAACTAATGAAATCTCAATATAGAAATTGTTTAATTTCTTTAGACTTTAGAACCTGACATTGACATTCTTTTGGAATAGACTCGACAGTTTTCCCAGGTTTGCCAGACAAAGGTGGAAGTCTTTCTGAAAGAACCAACCCTTGTGAGGCATGGTTAGTATGTCATTTCTTGGTCGCTGAAAATAAATCTTTCTGAGTTGGGCACAGAATGAGCAGCTGTTGGGCAGTTAAGTGTTGAGATGAGGAATCTGCAGTCTGGGAGTCTGAGAAGGTGCTATGAATATTTCTCCCCATCAGCAGAAAGAAGTGCTGAGCTAACTCTCAGAATAAACACTAAACTGGGGACCATTTCACATTGGACTGCGTCTCTCATATGCTGTCCCTTTAACTTTGTTGTTGGTGCTAGGCCACTCTCATATTAAAAAGAAGCTGCAGTTCAGTTAGTACCTGCTTATGCTCTGGAAATTCTGCCTCCCTTGTTGAGTCACAGAAAATCTGAAATTATAATCAGGGTGGGGCAAGGCAACTGTCAACAATCAAATTAGGAAGTCAGTATTTTATTAGAGAATTGTGATGAGGATTAAAATGTCAAACTGAAAGTCAATTTCCAGCCAAGTGACACTTGTTACTGTTGATCATTTCGTTCTCTTGGAGAACTCTCTACTCCCTTGGCCTCCATGAACATTTCTCATGACTCTCTTTCTGACTCTCTGGCCACTGTTTCTAATTATCTATCAAGTTTTCTTCTTGAAATGCTCATCCCAAAATTTTGGTCTCTACTCTTCTCATCCTACACACTCTCTTTGAGTGATTTAATACACTTCTGTGGCTTTAATTACCATTGACTCCCCAACTTGCATATTTAGCTCCCAGTTCCAGGAACAATATCTAACTCTCCACTGGATGTCTTCATCTGAACCTTTCCCAAGTACCACAGTGTTATCATAATCAAATAAAATTTATTCTTTCTCCCAGATCTCCTTATCCACCATCATTTCCATCCAGCTTTTTTCCGGGCTCTTAATGGAATATCCAATCAAATTGTGTTCTTTTGTACTCCTTAATATTCTGAGAACAGTATCGCATCCATTCCCAGTAGCATGGCACACATAGGGTTCATGATCTGACCCCTGCGTCACCCCCCAGCTATTTTCTTTACCCTGTTATGCCCTGAGCTGTAGTTGTAGCCAATGAATTTCACACTGGAGTGTGCCCTCACGCCTTCCTGCATTGGTATGTACAGTACTCCCTACGCAGAATACTCTTTCTTTCTGCTTTCCTCTGGCTAATACCCTCACTTTACAAAACTCAATCCAAAGGAACTTGTTTGAGGAGGCTTCTCTGACTTCTCTTCCCTGCAGCTGTGTGGATGAGGAGTCCTCCTCCCACACTGTGTTATGCATCGCTCTATCATTGCATTCTATCATACTGCTTGTAACCAACTCTTTTCTTCTCTGTCTTGCCTGGTAGACCTGTTTCCTCAGGGCAGAGACTGTGTGTTTTATCTTAGTAACTCTATTACTTAATACAATGCTTGGCTCCTAGTAGGTGCACAAGGCACTGTTTGTGGAATGAGTGAATGTAATATAGCTGATCCAGAGGACAGGGATCCCTCTGGAAGGCTCAGTGTGAGTGTACAAGATGCCACAGAAAAATCACGAAGAGTTTGAATATAAGACTGAGTGACTCATGATGCTTAAGCATGTAATCAGTCTGTGTCCAATCTAGGGTGCTTTGCCAAACAACCACATGACTATGATTTTGCTAGTCACATTCCCAGATATAACAAAGGGATCCTGCCTTAGCCACTGGTGATAGGGTCAAATGTCTTACTCCTTGCAACTTGCTGGTCTTGTAATTACCATGGTAGTACATTACTACCACTTCCCACACAAGTTTATAGCTACCCACTAGCAGAACCACCTCTCCTCTAGGCTCCAGCACTAGTCACTCAAATCTGAGGGAACTTGCTGGTCTCCACTCCCCCCTTAGATACCAGGAGATCCCCAGGTTTACACTCTGAGCATTCTGGGAGGGATTATTTGGCCAGTCTTCATTAACTTGAATAAACGAGAAAAATATGCACTTAAAACTGCTTCTCCAAGGCATACTAGACCCTTTCGTCTATGGCATTTGCCTGTTTTCACTTTAGAAAACTTCCCCCTCTGCCACAGTTGTGGCAAGAGCCATTCAAACTGCTGAAGTGTTTTTTCTCTCCGCTATATGCACCATACCATGGCTGCATATACTAATCAGAAGGAGCGTGCGTATGCTCATAGGCTGCACCTACCTCTAGGACATAGCTCTCTTCTTTCTGCCAAGGCTATTTACACCAGTTAAAACATCAAGGCATCAGTCTACTGTGCCTGGACAGCTAAAACTATTTTAGTGCTAAGCACTAAAATAGGTGGTAGAGGATATAAACACAAGTAAATAAGACACATGATTCTGATATGGAGCTTAGACTCTCCTTAAGATAAAGAACACATTGGGGGGCTTCCCTGGTGGCGCAGTGGTTGAGAATCTGCCTGCCAATGCAGGGGACACGAGTTCGAGCCCTGGTCTGGGAAGATCCCACATGCCGTGGAGCGACTAGGTCCGTGAGCCACAACTACTGAGCCTGCGCGTTTGGAGCCTGTGCTCCGCAACAAGAGAGGCCGCGATAGTGAGAGGCCCGCACACCGCGATGAAGAGTGGCCCCCACTTGCCGCAACTAGAGAAAGCCCTCGCACAGAAACGAAGACCGAACACAGCCATAAATTAATAAATAAATAAATAATTTTAAAAAAAAAGAACATATGAAACATAACAAGGTTATGTAAATAACAAGGTTAAAGACAATATGATAAATTGCTTGAGAGATTATGGGTCAGGTCTTTACCCATGGCACTTTTAATTTAATCCTCATCACCATTCAATGAGGGCAAGTATTACTAGATGAGAATTATGGGTGAGGGAATCAGGGATCATAGGTGAGAGGTAACCTTCCCAACACCACGCGGCCAGTGCGAATCACAGCTGGAACTCAGGCTTATGCTATGATGTAATCACTATTATATCCTTTCCTCCTAGAGCCAGAGGAGTTTGGAAGAGATGCAATTGCTGTGGGTTTTAGTGCTCAGGAAAATCTTCACAGAGGAGGTGAAATAGAAGCTAGGCCTTAAAGTATTGCCAGGATTTAGAGAAATGGAAAGGAAATACAAGAATATTTGGGGCAGCAAATATTTTTAATAGCACCCTTTTGTAAAACAAAGGATGGAGATGAAGCTAAAGATTCCTTGGCAATCCAGTGAGCCCTAAGAATTTCCTTTTTCAAAATAATGTTATTTATTCAACCTGTAGCCCAACTAACTTGCTTGTGCATTCTTCTCTCCACAGTAACACCAGGGTCACTGGCAGCTCTGGAGACCAGAAACAGAAGGGATATTTGCAACTTTACTCTGCTGTGATAACTCCTGTTTTCTCTCTGAGCCTGTCAATTTGATATCCCTCACTAACACTGAACAGGATTGAAAAGAAATGGGTCAGATAGCCATTGCTTGCAGTTTATACAATACAAAAACGAAATCTTGAAATAACACCAGCTGAAGAGACTAGCCATTAAATAAATACAGATACTTCTTTCCTGATCAACGAGCATATCATTGAATTGTGAGAGGTCTTCACTAATGCGAGTCAAATGTTGACTGATAGGGAAAAAACTATTTAGCTTATGAGGCTTTTATCCATCACCGGGGAGGTCTGAAAGAGTCACAGTGGTGTTTGAGCTACAGCTTTGTTTGCTTGGTGAAATGAGTTCAGTGGCAATGTCTTCCTGGGTACACCTTGGCAGTGAATCTGAATTTCCTCCCCAAACAGGTTGTAGCCAAACAAACCCTACCACAAATATCTGATCTTCTGGGTAGCAGGAGAGAAAGCAGACCAGGTGACTAGGGAATCAAACAATCGGAGACCTACGTTGGTCTAGGCCTTTGTCTCACAAGGAACTGAGATTCCCTCAATAAGCAGGTTCTCTTAAATGTGTCTTTCTTTAAAAACATTTCCTCTGATTTCTCATCTTCACTTCAGGAAGTAATTTCAATTAGTTTTTAGACCAAAAAACGTGGGTATCCTTTATTCCCTGTTTTAAGAAATCAAAACCTGGAACCATAAATATTTTATTTGCCTTTGGTCTCAACCCAGGTCACTATTGAACTCTGCCTTTATCAACAACTTCTACTACTGCATCCTAAGGCTTCTTGTCTTTTTCCATGTATAGTGTCACCAAGAGAAAGGCCACAGAGTATCTGTTCTCTCAAGTGTCTGTATTGACTCAAACCATGACATCAGTGTCACAGAGTTCTTCCCAACCAGCACAAGTACCACCCTGCTTTGTTCTCAGCTCAGTTTCTGAGATCAAACAGGCAAATACAAGCACACATCCTTTTTCAAACCACCTCATGAGCAACTCCCTGTGAACATGAGCGTAAAACACAGAATTGACTTAAATGAGACCACCCATATTGAACATTTAGCATCATGCTTGGTGCATAGATCCTACTCATGAAGTGTAGACGCTTCCCAGAGCTTCTTGGAGAAATAACACATATGACCCTAACAGTGAATTCGAGGTTACATTTGTATCCACATGTAGCCTACACCTGACCATCTCATAATTTACTAGTTACCTACAGAAAGTCTTATAAAGTTCTCAGTCTCTCTACAGACGCTTTACTTCCAGAGGCACAGACAAGGCAATCAGAATTAAACCACCCAAATTTCCTAAAAGGACAGAAGTACATGAAACTCAATTTACAAGATATCTGTGTCTTAAAGGAAGTTTAGTATCTATGGGCTAAACTCCATTTGAGTCCACGAGGTATTCAAGTTTATATGCTGGCAATTGATTGTGACTGGTGCATAAAGGAATAACTGGGCTCCTGATCTCTCACGCTTTCCTTTTATGGGCACTTCCCAGTACAGGGTGGTAAGCCAGCAATTGAAAACAGATCTCTGAAAAACACAGGGTAATGAGCACAGAAGTTGCAAACCAAGTTTCATTTATACTCATCTCTCTTCCACAGACAGACTTTCATTTTTACCTCCCTTTCCCCTCCAACCTCTGCATTTCACTGAGTGTGTATGTGTGCATGGTGTTTGGGTAACTGATTTGAGAACTTTGCTGGATCTTTCTGTCTGAGGCATTTATGCAGTGTGCATGGAGATGAATGCAGTAGAGGTGAAATGTAGCTATTTTCAGGAAGTATCCCAAAGGGGGATAAAAGGTGGTGGGAAGGGAGTGGTGACCTGCATGCTTGCGGTATATTTTTCTCTCTTAATTGGCAAGCACTCATTCTGATTTGGCTCCAGTGGAATGTTTGCTCTGTGACCTAGGCCAAGCCACATGACCTCTTGAGCTTGTCTTCTCATCTGTAAAATGGGGTTAATGCCTTGTAGGGTTATAGCAAGAATTAAGTGACAAACCGTACATGAAAACATTTGTCAGTTTCTTGCTGCATATCAGGTACTCAATAAATATTAGCCTCATCCTTTCTGAAGTTCAAAAGCAAAGTTTGTGAGAGTAGTCCATTCTACTGAAGGAGACCAAAAGGCATATATCAGATTCCACTTCTTCCACTGGAATGTCAGCATGCTGGTAAATGTGCTGTATCTGTGCAAGGAGAATGAATTGAAACGGTTCATGCAAATTCTATTGAGAGAAAAAAAAAATCAAAACTGCAGGCAGGATTCACAAAGAAGATGATTTCCTTTAGATCTGAAGCCTGATTTTCTTTCAACATTCTCTGATTTCTTTTAAGCCCTGGGCCCACAGGCATATGCTTATGTTCTGGCTGCTTGGAAGCATAATTGGTTTCTTTGGTGACATGGCAACGTTCTTTTCTCCTATTTCTCCTTTATTTTCATCTCACAGAAGAACTGCCATTCTTCTTCCAAGGGATAGGTGTTTGATACACACTCCCTAGCTATGGTCTGTGGTTAGGAACTTGGATTTGCCTCCTTTTCCTACCCATGGGTAGAATATGTTCTTTTTATGATACATGAACTTGAGATTGCAGAACTTTTGATCTGGTTCCTTTATGGCTTTACTGGGTAATGGGTGAAAGGACTGTAAGTGAAGTTTGGGGGAAAAAGGAATGGGAACATTTCTCTCTAATTCCATGAAAGACTTGATTTAGAATATGTCCCTCTGGTCCTATCAGGAGAGGGCTGCTATAATTATGGATTGCTTTGATAAAGCCTTTCTTTAAAATGCACAAAAATGATTCAGAATCCCATTTTTTTAAAAGAAGTGAAGTAAGTACAAAGCATTTATATACTTTGCTAATTTACGTATTAGAAGAATTCATCGTGATTTCAATGAAATAGTTTAGAGATAGTTAAAACCTAGGTTACACAGTCGGTATGTGCTTGGTACTGTATTTTACTTCACAAATTATTGATGCTTAGCCATTTGCAAGTCCAGCTAGAAATTCACTGATCTTCCCCATTCTTGTAATTTGCATCTTTGTTAATATTTTCCAATCAGTGCTACTAATAATAAAATATCATACATTTATTAAATGACTGTATGTCAGGATATATATATTATTTAATACTCCCACCAATACTCTGTGGAGGTACTGTTATTCCCATTTTATAGATGAGACTATTTAGGAATTAGAAGACAAGATATTTTCTCAAGACTGCACAGATATTAAATTTTAGAGGCAGGATTCAAATCCAAGCAATCCAGGTCCCTGCAGGGGCATCCTGGAGCCCCCAGCATCTGGCTGACCTGCCACATGATTGCAGACATAAGCAGGTCTAGTAGAGATCCACTAAGCCCAGCCCAGTTCAGCACCACATCCTTGCTGACTTCTAGAAACACCAGAATTAATAAAACGTTATTATTTTAAGCCACTGAGTTTTGGGGTCGTTTGTTACACAGAAATAGCTAACCAATGCAGTGCTGATCTGATTGGAAGTTTGTTAGTAAGTTTACATCCTCAATTGCAGAGTCATAGCATGTTCAAACCTATCTTAATCAACTTCCTCATTAAAACAAAAACTAACACACACACACACACAAACAGAATTCGAAAAACAAAAAACAAGGCCAGAAAGATTAGTAATTCTCACTCTTATCTCCTTATTCCCTGTCTGAGGCCCTTCCTGTTGTTATTCTGTTTCTATAGGGAGAATTTATTAAAGGCTATAGTAAAGCAGCAGATTAGAAATAGTCTACATTTCTAGGCATACAAAAACCACACTAAATGGATTCACCAGAAATAATAGTTTAACACATTTCTTAATGCTGAGCATGTATACACAACTTTTGTTCTATTTTTTTGGTGAGTGTCCAGACGCATGACACTTGCTTTTTATTCTTCTATAGGGACCTTATGAATGGATTTGAAATGCGATTGCCAACTAGGCTTAGCAGACCTTATAAAAGAAAAGCATTGTGGGACTTATCCATCAACTTACCACTCCTATCCTCCTTAAATCATAGAAATTCTAGAACTAGTATTTATTAGCTTGTTCTTTCTGTACATCAATTACCTTAGACCCTATGTGCTACAGCTCCATCAAAAGCATTAAATAGTTCCCAGTGGCAAATTCCTGGTTATCTTTAGCTCATGCTCTTAAGTAAGTTTCCACAGTCTTTATAGCTCCAGATTTTATTGTATTTTTTAAATGACTTGGTTTCAGCTGTTAAAGCCTAAGACTTTGACTTAAACTACTTGCCAGCATGTCAGTGTCAAATTTGACTTTTCAGCTTCTCCAAGGCCGATGTGTTTGGGGTATCGCTGCTATGTTGGGGAGTTTTCAAAAGATATTTGCTTGGGTTTCTGACATTAATGTTTTACATCTATATTTCTAATAAACTGATTGACCCTCCATCTTGCTAGGTCCTTGACCACTTTGTTGGCTTGCCTCATCTTTCTCCATCTGGAGGACTTTATACTTCACAAGCAAACTTTCTGCCTCTTTTAATTTTGCTGTTTTCTGGATTGTGTGACTAAGGGTGAAAGCACATACTTAGCTCCCCTGATCCTCAAGGCCTTCTCTACCATGTCCCTGTTCCTCTTCCTTTCTTCTCTGGGCTATTAATATGACCAGAATGACGCTCCTATTTCACCTGCCTTTTTCTTGCAGGATGTTGCCCCTCCCTCTCTGCTTCCTCTACTCTTCTCAACCACATCAGCTCTGCCTCTTGGTTACATAGTTACTCTTTTAGGGGCAGGCAGGAGGTGGGGACACAATTAAACTCAGTCACAATTGTGAGGTGGTATTAATGCCTACAAGGTCCTGCCTGGAGTTTTCAAGTTTGTTATAATGTTTATACTGAGTTCACTGTCAATGTAGCAAAACAAAGCAACTGACCAAGTATATTACAAGTTACTTTTAACAAATTCTGTAACCTTTTTCTTACAATGCCATTTCCATTAGGCAAGGAATTTTGAACTGCTCTAAACAGAAAAACAGGCCAATCAGCTTAATGATTCCCCTGTCTAAATTTTCAATTTTTTATTAGTATTGCATTTTCCTTCCTTCATTTATTTTGGGAAAATCTCTGTCCTGCATTGATACAGCTTTTCTCCCATATGATATGTTTATTTTCTAAATTTTTTTTTACCTACTTAAAGGTAAATAATTTTTCTACTTACTTAAAGCCTGCTAGACTTTAAGACTTTTAGTGTGGCTAAACTACTTCTTTTCCTCTTTTGTGCATGTGTCTTATTTTCTTAGAGCTGTGGTTTACAAACTTAACCACCCTTGAACACACTATCCAAATATATTGGTATTTATTCTTAAAAATATATCTAGTAAGTGAATACATCATGAACATTATAAAATATTATAAAAATGAGAATTGAATAACAAAGATATAAAAAGTAGCTATGTTTTCTAATATATCCTTCCTGAATATCTAATACATCGCATTTGGCTTGAAGATGCTACACTCTCTGCATGTTATTTATCTGGTGAAATATTTTAATATCATCCATCTCTGAAATGGTGCTAGGTAAGAACTTGGAAAATAAAGTGATCTTTAGACTCCAGATTTATTATATGCATGCTGAATTAGAAAGAACTTTCTGTGTTTTTAGTTACCAGATAGTTATTGATACTCCACAAACTACTTGCTGCATAGACTTCCATTGTAATCTATAATTCCCTGTCCGAGAAGGAAGATACTTTTATGGCCATAATAAAGTTAAGAATTTCATTTCCTCACCAAAAGATGCTAGTTGGCTTGTTTTCAGTTGACAACCCTTTGAAATTGTTGAAGACAAACATTTTGCCAACAGGGAGTAGAGCGCCACAGAACATTTGCGTGGGCTCTGATTTGAAAGGGCTTAGCAAATACCATATAGGAGCAACTGAGGAGGACTGAAAACAAAATAGACTTAAAGACATTATAGATAGAACAAATATTATTTTCACACATGTGTAGGAAGAAAAATGGGAGTGGTTTGTTACCACTTTAATACAATTGTACTTATATAAACACTTAACTTCATTTTAAAAAGCCCTGCTAGAAATATTTAATATGCTTTAATAAATTTTCCAAGCTGTGACTATCTTCAAAACCTATACATACACATTTTGCTCTGTTGGTCTCTGATTTTAGTCTGTATAAGTATCACTTTAGGGAGAAATAGATATATATTTAGGAAGTTTAGTGTAACACCCAGGATTCCCCGGTGAGTCTTTTGAAGACGGATCAGGGATTCATCTTTGAGAAAGATGTGTAACTTGTTCCCTCTGATTCCAAAGGGAAGAAAATATGAATGGAATTTTATTTAAAGGTTCCTTTTAGAGATGTGAGGAAACAATGTTATTTCAGAACTGATCTGTTTTATTCTTTTTCTGATGACTACTCGAGCTGTATGTGCTTTCCTGTATGTTAAACACACGTGTGCATGCTCGCGCACGTGCACACACACACACAACTGTGTTTGCATCGTCCCATCATATTATACCATAGAGGCATACTTTTGTAACAATTTAGATACAGCATAAGTAACAGCTGTCAAATGAACCTAACCATTGAATCAATTAATTTGGGTACTTTTATTTTTGACTAGCAACAAAAACAAAGTGAGAGATGCAAATGACTGAGAATTTATTTTTGGTTTCTGCTACTAAACTTCTTTCTTTATTTCTAACCTTTCTTTCTTCAGCCTTCTATTGTTGTTATAAATGTTTTTTCCACCTTATTGCAGTTGCGATTAGCTTGGAGGTACCTGTATTAGAGTAGAATCTACCAGAGGCTTCAGAGCAGCATGCCTGGGTTCAAGTCCCAGCTCAGCCAATTACTCTGACTTTGTCTAATCTTCTCATGATCCACCCACGCCCATTTTTGTGTGTGTTTTAATAAATATAAACATAAGTCATAAACCTAGAAAAAATTCAGAAAAGTATAAGGAAGATGACTAAAATGATCTAGAAACCTATTACTCAGATACAATCACTGCAAATATTTTCATGTATATACTTCCTGATTATATTTAGATATAAAGATTGCACACTTAAACATAAAATAACATCATACTTTACATACTGTTTTGTAACCTGTTTTACTTTGACAACGTATCATGGCCATGTACAAGTACATATGTTTTTATTTTAATTATGACTACTTAATATTTTATTGTGTAGACAACCTCTTTCTACTGATTTTAATTTTGGGCATTTCAGAATAACTGGTAGAGAAAATCTATTTGCATAGTTGTGCTGCAAATGTAATTGGAGGAGTATATATTCTATATACATGCCATTTTTATACATAGGGTAAGTTCAATCTATCAGTTTCTTCTACTTTTAAATATGAGACTTGGGAAGAGTGTAAGGTTTTAAAAGGAGGGAGACAGTAAGAAAGGTGTATAGCAATATGGAAGAGGATAAAGCAAACATAAGATACTTGTTTTCTCCTTGCCTCTCCATGAGTCCTTGGTATATCTGCTCATTCCTGAAAGGTACAGAAGCTTACTTTATAGACTCAGAGAGTGAATGCTGATGCATCACCTATTGCATATTTTCCTTCTCATAACCTGGTCTATTAGAGGACGCTGAGAGTGTATCCATCAAAGTCCTTTCCAGGGAGAAATAACTCTTGGTGGAGACCAGAAAAATTGGCAAGAAGGAAGTGAGGAAAGAAAGAGAATATGGAAGCAGCAGAGAAAAGGAATTTAGTTCATTTCTTTCACTTTTACTTTAATTGAGCCAAAATCATATCATTATTCCAAAGTTTTCACTGTATATTTGCTTAATGTGTGCCATTTCCATTACTGCATACAATATTTTATTCATGTTAATGTTTACTATGACATGTGTACTCTCTATCCTATTTCTTTAGGAAGAACCATTTTACTTGCAGATATTTTCAGAATTGCTCACATTTGTAACAAGTCGAGTAAGAGGTGTCAAACTCCTTGCACAGGTCCTGGCACACAGCCCTCAGAGATGTTTATGGAAGCAGATGCCGAATCTTTCAAAGTGAGCCACCACCACAGTCTCAGCCTCTTCATTTTATATTTAGAAAACACAATTCAGGGAGCATAAACTGTTAGCTTGTTTTCCTGCTGAATGGATTACTAGCCTGGTGTCTACACTTATAGAAAGGAATGCCTTTAAGTCCTCATGTACTTTAACAGCTATAACATTTGCAGAAGCTTCTGAATCAATCTTCCATCTTTCTGGTTTATTGTCATTTAAGAACAGATGTGAATTCCTTTCCTGTGTGAAATTTCATGGCTGGACTCAGCACTACTCTCTGGGCCTACAATTTGTCACTCTGTCGGATTGTGTTGAATTCCAATGTTGGGAAACTGCGGTATATTTCAGCAAGACAATTTTGCTTGCCATATTTCAGTTACCTTTAGGTATACAGGGGGGCACTCATGAAGAGGAAGATTTAGGTTGTATCAACATTTAGTGAACACCTCACTATATTTCCTCCTTGAGCCCCTCCCCATGACTCACTAAATAATAGTATAGCATCAGCTCCTTGTTTTTGTCTCTGCTAATCTTTCTCATTCTAATCAGGCACTGCTGTCAAAACTGTGGGCTCACAGTGATAAGTGCTCATGAAGTAAATAGATAGTCAGACTCTCCCAGCTTAAGTGCTCCTTTGCTGCAGGGTATAAGCATTTGCCCAAGTTTTAGTTTTTTTGCATTCTTTCTAAGCAGAGAATTATTTAGTTGCTTTATTCTTCTGCTTCTATTCACTAATCTCATATAGTTGGATCTGCTTCTCTTTCTAACCTAGCAAATTTAATTTTTATAGGAAGATATGTATGTATGACATTATAGGTAATATGGCTAAGTGTATCTAGCATTTATCTATAATCTGTCAATCAATCTATCATCAACTATTTACCTAGTTTAAAAAGTACTGAGAGCTTGCGAACTTATATTTTATATTTTTGATTTGTTTCTAGTGAATGTGGGTCTGATAAACTTTCTCATGTTCTTGTTGTTTTCTAGTTCAACTGAATGATTCATAAATGCCTTCAATTTAAAATAGAAAACCCATGGGCTTCCCTGGTGGCGCCGTGGTTAAGACGCCACCTGCCAATGCAGGGGACATGGGTTCGATCCCAGGTCCGGGAAGATCCCACATGCTGCAGAGCAACTAAGCCCGTGCACCACAACTACTGAGCCTGCGCTCTAGAGCTTACGAGCCACAACTACTGAGCCCACGTGCTACAACTACTGAAGCCTGCACGCCTAGAGCCCGTGCTCCACAACAAGAGAAGCCACTGCAGTGAGAAGCCCGTGCACGGCAACGAAGAGTAGCCCCCACTCACCTCAACTAGAGAAAGCCCACATGCAGCAATGAAGATCCAACTCAGCCAAAAATAAATAAATAAATAAAATAAACTTATTTTAAAAAATAAAATAAAAAATAAATAAATAAAATAAAATAGAAAACCCACTTTGAATCATTAGCTATATAGGGGGCAATAGCTTGATCCTTTTCATTTTATTTGGGAAAATAAACAAGCATACAAACATAAAAACACAAAAGATGGAGATGTACATCCAATCTGGTGTTTAAAAAGACAGATTTAATAAAAAATAAATAAATATCTCTTTCTCATTTCATATATTGAAGACCATTGAATTCATTGCTGGGCAGCACAGCTTGAGAAGAATAGATATAGAGTGAAATGCCTTATGAGGAGGTTACATTGTGAGAGAAACCCCAACACATGTTATTGACGAATCTGGGATAATATATCTTTATAAAGAAAAAAACCTCAAAAAGTGAGGCATGGCAGGCATCTTTAAATATTTGAGAGGCTGTCAGGTGGAAGTGGGCTTTGTCTTTTATGTCCAAAATGTATCATGTACACCAGAGACTATAATGACTTAGATGGCAGACTCTGTTTAATTGTAAGTATTTGGAATTCTCTAAGGGGGTCCCTAATAAATAGCATCCTTCTTTACCACTTGAGTTCTGAGGTTTTTGAGAACAACAGAGGAGTGCCAGATAAAGATCAAAGCACTGTACTTGTTAATGATTGAGTTCAACTGGAAGGACACTTAGTGTGAAAACCAACCACAGAATTAGGCAGATTCCTGTCTCAGGCAACATCAGGCGGGGAGGCTTCCCCACAGGGGAGGTGCTCCCAGAGGAAGGAGGGATGTGTATTCCCATGTGTTCCCAGCTCTCACTCCAAAGAGGAGGAACATCAGCGCTGAGCCAATCATGCCCTTTATTCATCTCTATCAACCAGAGAAGCCATCTGCTTCCTTGGTTATAGAGTGAGTAAACAGGGCCGAGAGAGTCCAGGGGTGTGTTTAGGGAAACCACCTTTACATAGAAATCAGAAGTGAGGACAACATACCCTTCAAAAGGATAAGGAAAGTCTTTTTTATTGAACAGTACTCCCCAAGTTTCATGTACTGCTTTTGGAGTGTATTGAAGATTTCCACTCATTCAATAATAATTGTTCAGTGCCCCCAAGTTCTCAGGCTCTGTGCTAAATGCTGGGGACATAATAGTGCAGGAAAATAGGCACAATTCCTCCCCTCTTGGAGCTTAAAGTGCAAGAACATGCAAGCTCAGGGTAGTTTATCATTTGGTGGGGGTGTGGTAGAGTGGTGACTCTTTACTTTGGCTGCCCTTGGAAATCACCTGGAGAACTATTAAAAATAACTGATGCTCAGGCCCCACCCAATTCTGATTCTGATTTAGTTGGTCTGAAGTTTAGTCTGGGCATGAGGATTTTCAAAAGTCCCCAAGTAATTCTAATGTGCAATCAGGGCTGCAAAACCACTGTGGTTAAGGGAATTCGAGGGTAGGATGGCGGATGAAATAGATGCCTATGCAGGTCTTGATCATGTTGATGCTCCCAGTGCTGGTACATTTATAGGTACTCAAAAATTAATTAATTGATTAAGATGATAAGCATTTACTGAAAGCTTCCTATGTACTAATTACTGTTCCAGGCATATATGAGTCAGATGGTCATGGTGCCTGCTCTCAAGGACCTTACATTATGGAAAGTGGAAATTATATTCAGTGAATAAACAGAAAAATTAAGAAGATAATTTCTAATAAGGAAATGTAAAGACAATAAAATAAGATGATAGGGGTACCTCAGTGATGGACCACTTTGGATAGAGTGGTCAGCAAGAGCCTCTGTGTTGAGAAAACATTGGAACTGAGACCTAAAACTGGCTTCTGGTAAGAAGCCAGTTTCTGGGAAATAGGGTTCCAGGTAGACAGAGTAGTAAAATGGGAAAGTGCTTGATGCAGCTGAGAAATGTATGGAAGGCTAGTGGTTGCAACTTGGTAAAGTGGCAAACAAACTTGTTTCTCTTGGGAATCATAACCATTGACTTAGATAAATCTACAGGGACACTTACATTTCTGACAATATGGAAGACTTAAAAACCCTGAATAAAAATACAAGCACCTTTTCAAATTTAGAGCTAAGCTCACAAGAAAGGAAAGGAAAATCCCAGAGGCCAGAAATGAACAGGGAGCTGGAAATTAGAAATGTAAATGAAAGATGAAGCCTTTGCCTCCCTGTGGAGGGAGAAAGGGAGATGAAGATGGAGAGCGTGAATAACTATACGGCTTGTATTTTAATGGCTCCAACAGTCCCATGAGACAAGGCAGATTTCCAGCCCACACACTGTGTAAAGCTGGAATGGATAACCCATTGTAAAGTCAGAACCCATGAAGCATTCTACCCTCAATAAAAGGGTGGACCAGTAAAAAAATTTCTGCCCACTGGTAAGGGAAAACTACTAGGAATCCATCTTGGCCTGAGTGTTAAATAAAGGCTCTGAGAATTTGTAACCACGAGTCTGCTGCCAGGAAGGCCTGTGTTACAAGTTTTTAACTATAGTGTGATCTGAGAAAGAAAGCACAAATAGAAAATTAAATTAAAATGTCACAGATTAGCTGTCTCTGATAGGGAGAAAAGAGAATAAGATAAGGAAGAGGCACCTGGAAGTCTTCAAGTGTACCACTTATGTTTTATTTCTTAAGTGGAGTGACAGTAGGAGTTTGTAATCTTAATTTTAATTGTATGTCTACTTTTAAAATAAAAATTTCAAATATTGATATGATATAAAATAATAATGTTTAAAATATTGTCAAATGGTAAACTATAGAAAAAAGAAACAATTGCTTAACTAATATTTGGTCACAGATTTTCATTATGTGAAACCCAATACTGTGAAGACAATTCTACACATCTACTACCGTATAATTTACTCCTAATTATCACTGTGCAAATATTCATGTAATGGGTTATCTATCCAAGGCAACCTTCAATCCTTCCCAACTCAACAGCACATAGTTTCTTTCCCATTTCCTTGATTCTCTTGTTAGTGGTCACCAATATCATCATCATCATCACCACCACCACCATCATCATCGTACCTAAACTCTTAACTTTTATATTAGATTATGCGCTTCTTGAGGGCGAGATCCACATCAGCTTCATCTCTGTATTTGCATACAGTAGACATCACCACCATCAATCAGCCTTAATAGAAACTAGGTTGTACTGAGGATTAGGAATACAAAAAAAAAAAAAAAAAAAGATGAGAAGGAGTCTGGCCTAGAAGAGCTAATAATGTAATTGGATAGGGAGGGCATGGGGCAGTGTGGAATAATGACATCTTAACAGCTGGCATGAGATTTCTCTTGAAAAGAAACTATCTTTGGGGGGAAAACATCTTGATATTTTGGGATAGAAGGTAAGACCCTGATGGCAGAAATATTCACAAGCCAAACAACCAAAGTGATGGCTTAGGTACTCTGCATGAGAAACTGAGAGAAAGTTTGTTCTACTGTGAAAAGGAAGGGGAGAAAAGAGTGACTGATGGGGGAAGAGAGGTCCCAGACAGATGGTATGAGGCCTGGGGCATGACCTAGTCAATAAAAAGTCCCTCTAGGTGAGATGACTGAAGGAACAGGGATCTCCCACATTCAGTTTACAGCTGTTTGTGTTGCCATGAAGTGGGTCCCTTCTCCATTATTCTTAATTCATCAGTAATAACTACTGCATTATGAATGCTTTCACTGAGGAAGAGAGACTCTGTGGAAACTGAGAAGGGGCTGAATTTTATATGTAGGTGTACCCCAAACAGAATAAAGGCAGTACTCTAGGGCATTAAGATGATCTATAACCTGAAATATTTCAAAAGGAGTATAAGCCCACAGTCAGAGGTGACCATATGAAAAGTAACCCCTAAAGGACTTTGAGGAAATCCTGAGGACGGCTTTGAATTTCCCCTAGGTGTTAAATAGAGTTTAAAATTGATGCTATTTAGCTCTAAAACTGCCAAGAGAGCCTTGTTAACATCTGGGATTCATTTTCAAAAGGCAAATAGCAATATAAAGTGGAAAATATTAAGGACCAAATGAACACTACTCAGTGTTAAAGCAACATAGACGTGGGACATACTGAAGTTTGTGAGAGTCAGGCATGGAATTCTAGAAGAGACACTTAAGCTAGATATCCAAGGAAGAATAAGATGGAGGGGAAGAGAGGAAAGCAGTGAGGAAAGTGATAAAGGGAATGATTGAGTACAGACATGGAAATGGGAAGGTTGGCCACCTGACAGCTAATATGTGCTAAAGGAAAGCAAGCAATCTTTAACAGTAGTCCAAGCAAAATATAAATTATTAAAAAAATTTTTGTAATACATTCCCAATCTAAATATGAATGGTGTTAGGAGTTTTCTGGTTTTTTGGACTAACTACTCTATGGCTTCCCTCATTAGTACATGTAACTGTTTCTATGAGTTACAAGTAGCCAACTTGCACATTCTTGCCAGGCGTGGGAACTCTGTGTGTGAGTGTCTTGTGTGTGTGTGTGTATTGTGTACATGTCAATCACATATTTGGGAACAGATAGCAAACCAGCCTATTTCCTTGGAATTATCTCAGAGGAGTGCAGGTCTCTAGGAATGGATAAAAAGCCTAGTGGTGTTCCAATGGGCTGCTCTCTAGTGGTGGTCCTTGTCAGATGGAATATCTGACACTTTGCTTTCTGACAGTGGATATGTTTGGAAGAGTTGACATGAGGCCTGAATTTCACATTGCTTCTGAGGCTACAGGTAGCTGAGCCCCACCCTGGGAGTCTGAAAGCCAGGCTGTGGCCCAGGTGAGGTCAACAACAGAGACACCCAGGGAGGACTGAGTAACAAAAGGACACATGCAGCACCACCACCGAGCACACATCACTAATCTGCTGCAAGAATGGTAAGATTACTTAGCATTTATATGGAACTTTTCAATCACTAATTAGTTAATCCACAAAACTCCCCTGTGAGGAGAGTATTTTTAGTTCTTTCTTGTTTCCAGATGAGGAACCAAAGACATAGTGAAGTTAAACAACTTGCCCTAAGCTAAACATCAAGTCAATAAATAGCAGGAGTGTTGTGGGAATATAGAGTTTCTAAATTCTTACTTTGTCCACTTAGTCCATAAATACCCCTTGGTCTTTGGGGAAAGATGGTCAAGTTGATCCTCAGAGAGATGAGACCCTTCAGGACAATAAATGGTATATTTTTTCTGCTAATAAGACCTGCTTGGGGAGAGTTTCTGTTTCAGGAGTGGGTGCTTTTTGCCCACTCTGAAATAATGAAACCAAAATAACATCTATTGTAGCAGGGCATTTGGTTTCGTGAGCTGGGATGCAGGAACTACTGGTGTGTTCCCAGCAGTATTTAGGCACGGGGATTTCCGTGTTCTACTTTGTAAAGTAGTGAGTATTGGGAATAAGAAGAGGGTGAATGGAGAGGGGGAAAAGAAGGCAAAGAATGGAGCCCACTTCTTATCCAGCCTTTTGGACAGAGTCTGACTCTTTGTGGTTTGAGGGATGGGGACCAGAAATTGATGGAAGGATTCTTGAGAGTTTTTGAAATGGTAGCACAAAGATTACTGCATCCAGGTCCAGCTGAGCAGGTGTGGTTAAGAAAATGGAGGAGGCCCTTCTGTCTGTTCTGCAAAGATTAAAAACATTGGAACAGTAGGACACAGTGTCCTTGGCACATACTTTGATCACAGCACCATCAGCAGGGGCAATGACAAGGTTTCTCCAAGCTGCTTTGAAGACAGCGATGTCAAGGAGAGGGAGCAAGAGCAGTGGACAAAAAAACAGGCAGGGTTTTTTTAGGGACCCTCATTGTTGGACTGGTTTGTGAGACACCCTTCTGAAGATTTCCAGAAGTACGTGGCATGCGTTTTGGAAATGTGCAAGTTGATCACTCAGAGTCACAGCATATGGAACCATGACTTTTCATTTATGGGAACAGGCTAGTGAGGGCAGGGGCCATTTGGAGTTTATCAGTGCAGTAGATCCTCTTCCCCTTTGCTGCACATCTTACCTTCCTTCTGTTCCAGTAAGTTAATCATGGTTTTTTAAAATATTAAAAATGAAAAGCAGTTCCATATGCTTGATGACGATGTCTTACAATTACATCTGAGAAGGTTGAAGAACAATCTGATGAGACTTTCTTGGTTAAAACACCTTTACAATGTAGTGCAGTAGGAAGAACATGGCTTTGGAATTAAGAATCCTGGGTTCAAATCTCAAATCTATTATTCAGAGCCATAAGCTTGGATAAGTCATTTAACTTAATTAGTTTCAATGTCCTTAACTATTAAGTGGGAACGTAATGCTATCCTCATGTCATACATGTCTGGAGGCCAAATGGCATGACGTATGCAAAAATGCTTTGCAAGGTGCAATTTATCATTTATAATTGCTACTTTTGCATGATTACTTGCCGTTACGCATGTTTCACGGATTACTCAATCAGGAACTCTATGAGGTAGGCACAATTACTATGTGGATTTGTATCAGTTAGGGTCCTGCAATAAACAAACAGCACCCTCAAGTGGGAATCACCTGAGGAGAGTTTAAAAAAGGAGCTGTTTACAAAGTCATGGGCATGGTGTATGGAAATTACAAATATAATGGTACCCTGGTGATGCTCACAGAAGGCACAGTTAACCATCCCTGGGCCTCAAGGGATGAGAGAAGGAAGCAGTTACTGGAACCTGGAAATAACTGCCTGGAGAAATCCACCCAGTAGCTCTTGTGGCCTTTGGTCAATGGCCTTAGCCAGTTGTTGGCAATACCACAAAGAGTAAGTCAGGGAAATCAATACCCTGGCAACATTCTCTTCTCTTCTTCCATACTCTTGGCAGCCAATTAAAATGCAATGTCAGAGGGCAAATGAACCCACTCTCATAGTCCATTTAAGGGATGACCATATTTCTGGGTTTGCCTGGAACCATATCAGTTTATACCTTTTCCTTATATGGATAGCCCCTTCCCTTTTACTTCCATGTGTCCCATTTTAGACAATAAATTAAATTTCCATTCTATCTAGAATGGTTTACCTCCTAGTATTGGTACAAGATTGGAGAAGGGAGTTCAGTGGATCTGGAGGGGGGCAACAGAACAAATCCCACACATTATTTTCCAGAAGAAGAAATAAAGACTTAGAGCCCCAAACAACCTGCCCAAATTCACACAGCTAGTGAAGGCCAGAATGGGGTTGAAGGCAGGCAGTGTGAAAGCAGTTGAACTACAGAAGCTAAGCTCGTAACCACTGCTGCAGGAGGCCCCTGACATGCAGAGAATATTTACCTAGAGGGGGATTAAAAAGTTTAAGACTCAGTGGCTCAGGCAGTCAGTATTATGGGAAGAACTTTAGTTGCATTGGTGAATCTAGCATAGCTGAATATCATATTTTCTTATTATTACATTTGGCTGACAAGAGGCTAATTCCTTACAAGAGGAACAGACGGCCAAATCTGTAGTTCCCATGTCAGGAGGATTTCCTGGATGCTCCCCTTAAAGGAGTGTATCAAATCTGCTCATTTTCAAAGACCTCTTAGATGTACTAATTCAACACTTGTACAGATAGAAAACCATCAGTTCATCCTATGATTTTGCTCTATTTCAGTCAATTCTCCACGGTCTTTTTGGTGGAGTGAATCTTCCTAATGACTTACACTTAACGGCAATAAGTGAAAACAAAGGCAATAAAGAAAGCCCAAGGATGTTTTATGGCTTTGGTCTTTTTAAAATGATGTCTCCTGGAGATGAAAGTTGGGTCTTACAAGGTAATCGAAGAGCCTCCCACAACCTTTTTAAGATGCTCTGCTTCAGCCTGCCTGCTAGAGACTGGATGCAGGCAGTACATACTCACCACAGCTCTTGGCAGGGAGCTGTGGCCTATTTGAGAACTTGTTTCCTTAAACCAAGTACAGTAAGACTGAGCCGACATAAAATCATTTTGGAAGCAACTCATCACCATTGTCAGAAATGATTAACTGAGCCCTTAATACTCTTTGCTTGGAGAAAATTATGCAAACACATGATGCTTACCCTTTGAAAGCTTAAACTAATTTTGTCACAAGCGAAAGGAACACACAGACATAAAAATAAGATATTGAGGAAGGCGTGGATGGCGTTGAACATAATATATACCTACCTACATACTTTTATATATGCATGTACATATGCATATAATACATATTTATGTGCATGCATATATGTACATACACATACAAGTATGTAGGTAGGTATATATTATCTTTGGTTCCATCCACATCTTCCTCAATAACATATACACACACACACACACACACACACACATATGTATATATATATGTTATTTCATATATGTGTGTACATATATATATACACACGAAAGAGAGGGAGATAGAAGATAGAAAGTGAGAAAGCCCACCCCTAAGTCATATATGTATGTATGTATATATATTTGTAAATTAATTTCAAAGGTGGCTAATAGGGACAATTTTTATAATAGAGAAAAAATTTAAGCCTTCTTATCTGAGCACCAATGGCACCAATGCCATATTTTCAACTATCTATACAACCTCTGTGCTTGGATGTTTCATGATCACATTAATCTCAATAGATCTGGAAGATAAACTCTTCCTCTAATCAGGTATTTTTCCTCTAATCAGATCTCTTTCCCCAAAGAACACCAATATTTCGGAGTTGGAGAGATATTTTTGCCCATGGATCATCTAGCTTATGCTTGAACTCCTGAACAGTTCTCAAACAGTTCATTCCAGCGTTGACTCTTTGGGCTCTGCAATACCCTCCAAGACAAACTAGGCCGAGTGGGTTCATGGAGATCTTTGCTGGGCAAAGCAGGGGATGGGGAATTGGCTGGCATGAAGACTGTGGAGTTCAAGGTGATCTCAGTGGGGGGGTTCAGGTATTAAAATAAAATTGAAAGCCAACCATACAGTCCAATAGACTGTCAAATAGACTGTTATTTGAGGGACAAAAGCCAAAGTCTGAGGCAATGAAGTCAACCAAGAAAATATGAAACTGAATTAATTGGGTTCAAACTGTGGATCACAGGCAGCATACAGCTATTGGCTCCCTAAACACAATTTATATAATTTTATCTAAGGGTAGGATAACCTTGTTAAAAAGTTAAATGAGCCTAGTCAAACAAAATCTGAGAGGGAGAATAAATGTTTTTGCCTCTCCCCCTAGGCTAACCCCTCAAGCTTGCTTTGATGGTATTCTTACCAATTTCTCCTTCATCAGTTATCCCCACATCTCTTCTTTATCTTCAGTCTTTGTTTTCCATTGATTCCCCTATTCATATAAAGTTACTTTGAGTTCTTCTTGCCAATTCTTTTGCCCCCACAAGTTAGCACGGTCCCCTTTCCCTTTTTCAATGCTGAACACTTTGAAAGAATAACTGTACCCTCAATGACTTTCTTTGCTTCCCATTTTTTTTGTCACCTGGTACAATCTGACTTCCCCCCCTCACAAGTTTACTTAAAACTACACTCCACTAAAATCACCATGGGTTTCCTGAATGCTAAATTCAGTGGTACTTCTCAGTGTATATGACTAACCCTTCCTTCTAGAAAGCATCTCAACATCTGGCCTTCATAATGTCACTATCCTTGGTTATCTTCCTAATTCTTAACTCCTTCAATGATTTCTCCTCTTTTTTGTCCATTAAATTTTTTATTCCCTAAGTTCCAATCCTTAGCCCATATCTTCCATGTTTTCATTCTGAAGCAATCTCATTAAATGCCAGAGGTTCAATGTTAACACACCTCTGTGGCTGAAACTTATTCTACAGGTATAGCCTTGACTTTTCCTCTAGGTTCCAAGCAAATATTTTATATTCCTTTTTGGATATTAACATAACAACGACCTATTAGTACTTCAAACTCAGTACGTTCACACTAGAATTTATTTTCACATGTCCCAAACCTGCTTTAGTTCCATATTCCTTATTTCAGTTAAGGATGTTACCATCCTCTCACTTACATAAACAAGAAATCTTAGTTAAATGGATGCCAATCAATTTTACATTCAATTAATAGGCTTTTAAGAGTCTACATCTGCAGGTATTCCTAAATTGTTTCTTTTATTGTGACTATTTTCACAGCTCCCAGTCAACATTACTTCAAGCTGACCTCATCATCACCAACCTTTCCCCCAACTGCTTCCCATAATCCATCATCAATGCATGGTCAGGGTTATCATTATCATGCATCGATTTGATCGGTTGATTTCTCTGCTGAAAATCTTCTATGACCCCCTCATTGGCTTCTTGATAAAGTCTAAATTTTCTCCTTGGGATTCAGACCTTCCCTGATTTTATGCCTCCCACGCTGCCTGTCTATCTATGTCCTTCCACCCTCCTCCCTGGACCATACACCCTAAATTCCAATTCTGCTTCCATTTCTCAAGAATGTCATGCCCTTCATGTTTCTAGCTTTTCCACATCTTCATTTTTCATAGTCTTAGTGAGTCTTTGTGAAACCTCACCTAATTACCTCAGATAAAATAAATACCTATCCTCTCTGAATGCTTCTACTACTGTTTTTAGAAGCACGTATGGACCTGTATTGCTCAGTACTGAACTCACTGCTCTATATCTGCAACCCCCATTCCAGATTTTAAACTCATGAAACACAGCCTTGTCCTCTTACGGTTTCCTGCAATGCTTTTCATAGTTCGTTGTACAGAGATATATTCAATAAATGTTTACTCTATTGAATTAAATTCTTATTGCTGGTTCCTTTGAAATATGTACTAGATTTTCCATTCTTTTTATTCCAACAATGTTATCCCCAATCCAGGCCCTAGGCACAGTTCACCTTGTTTACTACCTTTATGAAATTTCCCTTTCAACTCATCTTGTGTAAGTCACCACTTTCATTATGTTATTCCCTACTTCCAATCCCAAAATAGCCTTGATTGGTTTTGACACCAAATTCAGACCCTTCTGTCCATCTCTCCAGGTCATCTGAGATCCCCATTTCCTCCCTCTTCAACCCAAACTTGCTTCCTAATACTCATAAACTATATTCTTCATACCAGTCAGATCCACTTCACCCTAAATTCCATACATGCCATGCAATTCTCACCTTTGGGCCTCTGCTCACCCTGTATACTTTACCTGAAATATCCAACTTTCATGTCATGCAATGTCTAGCTCAAATTTCACTTTTTCTCTCAGGCAGTTTCTCATTACCATTCTTCTATGCATGGCTATTGTACTTAAAATCAGTATCCCAGATGAACAATCAGTTGTGTTCTGATTGCTATAGGTTGGTTAGTTCTCTCTCTCCAGCTGGCTCTGTGAGGCTAGGTGCTATCACACATATACTTCTCTATCCCTGCCAGCACTTTTAAGGACACTGCTGGTCACATAATGCTCACTAATTGATGAAGAATAATCATAAATGGGGGCTCCATTCCCTAATAAAATGGCATTATATAATTCATATATCAATACAATTCCAGGAAATTGCACATGGTGAGTGGCTTTTAGAAGGGCCGCCATGCTCTGGATTGGGATGCCCAGCCCTAAGCTCAAGTGGGCACGATGCAGGACCAGAGAAGCAGCCAGCTGAGCCTGCCTTATTCAATGAGATGGTTTATTGTGCCAACCTCATCTGCCGATCCCATCAACCCTAATTATAATCAACTAATTCTATTAGCTTCTTAAACCTATTTCAGGAGAGAGTGCATTCATTATACTAAGCAAGCATCATCGAGTAATAGAGTTATGCTCTTTCTACATCAGGCTTCATGCTAGTCAGTCTAGCAGAAAGAACATTTTGCATTAATGTCCTCATAGAAGTGTACAGTTTTCACTTCTAAAACTTTGTTTCTTTGGTCAATTATTTTAGTCTGCAAAAGTCCAAAACAGGTGTGATATTTATCTGCTGATTCTTAAGAGGGATAGGCAGAATGAAATAAAGGAACATTTTATTTCATGCCGTCAGGGAAGAACCAACCTTGATTCTGCAAAGCGTATTAGCTGGAGGTAATAGAGAAGGAAAGCTGTCGTAGGAATGCTGTAACTGCTGTCTTTATGGTGTTATGCAGAACATTGTGTCTTGGGGCTATTTAAAAATATTTCCCCAATCCAGAAAGACACCGTTGTTCTCCACTCCCCAGAGTTCTGAAGCAGGTTAACATGAAATTTAATATAAGGTTAATATTACGTTGAGATTCAGTTGTAGAAATAAGAAAGGAAAACACGTTGTCTACTTATCTACACCTTGGAAGGTGATGCCGGTGACAGAGGTGCTTGCCAGGAGTGAACTCCTAATCTGCAAACTAGAAGAAAGCATTGGGGATAATTTTCAAAAGATATAAACCCATGACTCTTACATGGATGAAAAATGAACATGTGTTAAAGATTTTATTCAACTCCTTAATGAGGGAACTGGTCAGATGTTGCAACCAGTTCAAAGAAGAGTCCACAGAACACATGCATTTCTAGATTGGACACAGGGAAAGCAATGTGCCAATGGGGGCAAAACTAGCTCTTCTCAGGGGGGGAGAGAAGTCAGTGGATAGAATCTGCTTGTCTCTAGGCAAGAATGATTTTTCACCACTATCAGCTATCTACAATTTATAGATTTGTAACATGGCTACACTAGAATCAGAATCACATAGCCTGAAATGGTGTGATGTAGATAATGCAGTTTTCCAGTAAATCATCAACGTTTCCCTACAAATACTTCTAGGGCAATATGTGAAATATAATGTGCTCTTTATGAATTGAAGGAATAGGTCTTTCTCTAAGAAACTCAGGAAGAAAATGTTATTAAACATGATCCTAAGTGTACTTTATTTACTTATTTATTTGGCCGTGCCATATGGCACACAGGATCTTAGTTCCCTGACCAGGGATCGAACCCGTACCCTCTGTAGTGGAAGCACAGAGTCTTAACCCCTGGACCACCAGAGAGGTCCCTCCTAGGTGTACTTTAGATGCTTGTTTAAATATGTCCAGATCCTGGCCAGAAGTTTATCCTTGAGCATAAGCCCTGCACACCAGGTCTGAAAGAAACTTCTCACTGGATGGGGATGATTTTAAATGCTTTTTTCCCCTCTATTTCCTTTTCTTTTTTTGGTTGTTGTTATTCATATTTTCTTCCACCTTAAAAAGAAAAGAGCGACCACTTTCATACACAAAACAATGGTTAAAATGATCAGTCCGCAGCAGGTAGGGGGAGAAGTAGGAAGCAGGTGGGGAGAAGTAACAGTACGGTACCAGCAGCTTCGGCCACTATTAACAGGCTTGGTTCTGCCCTTAGAACTAATCACCCTTCTCCACCTCATCTAGGTCTTAATTTTATACAAGGACAGGAGCCACTAGCAAGAGGTTCCAATCTACACCAGAGACAGGGAGGTGCTAACCTAATATTTGGAAAACTTCTTGAAATTGTGAGCTCTTTGTGGACAAAAGCTCTCTCTATATATTACGTAAAACTATCATAACACTTTAGTGCCTGTTGCAAGAACTTCATGAATGTCTCTCTCATGGTGATTAGAATGTCTTCATTTGCATCAATAAAAACAAGCAAGGATGAACAAACTTTTCGACTTAGATTTTTATTGTTGATCAACTGTTTACTCAGACCTAAAAGCTATCTATTATCCCTCCTTTCCTCCTCCTCGGCCCCCGCAGCACAAGGTTAGGCTAAGTTAGATTTTTCAACTTGTATGAGCATCACACCCACCCAAGATGAGCACTCTTACGCAAAGGAGTTAGTTTTTCTCCCATCCAATCTATGCCTTCATTTTGCATAACCAATGTGTCCATTAAAAGATCTCTCTAACCAAATAGCATCTCCATCACTAAATGAGACTTTAACTGTCTGGTAAAAAACCCTTAAAATATTGAGGTTTTTATTTTCCCTCCAATTGCCCCTTCTCCTGCCCCTTCTTTATTATGGCAGATCCTGGAACTAAACAGAGTCTGGCCCACAAAACATAATATAATTACTATCTGGTCCTTTATAGTGGAAGTTTTCTGACCCCTGGTTTAGGATCTTGTCTCTGCCACTTTTTCATCCCAGTGACTTTGTACAGGTTACTTAGTCTCCTGATGCCTCAGTTTCTTCATTTGTAAAAGGGGACTAGTAATGATAGAACTCTCTCATTCGTTTGTTATGAGGACTAAAGAGCTAAAATACAGAGAGTGCCGAGCAGAGCGTCTGGAATTTAGTAAACTCTATACGAACATTAGCTATTACCATCATTATTATTATTTCTATTTTTTCACTACGGCTAATATTTCTGTTATGCTCATATCTCCATTTATAGGGTGGCTTCTTTGTGTCAGGCACTGTGCTAATAATTTTTCATGGGATTTCTGTCCTCTCCATTTTTACGAATGAGGGAACAAAGGCCTGGTCAGCATAAATAACTTGCCAAAGTCACTTAGCAAATAGAGAAGCTAAGATCTGAATATAGTTCTGACTTCAAAACTGAAGTACATCCTACGATACCAGGGCTTTTTAACTTCTTTTCCTTTTTTCTGTAATGAACCCTTCATTTTCCCTCAACCAAATTTTACCCAACATCCTGATTCTTCTGGTGGCTCAAAGTGTTTCTCCTCTGGTTGATCTGGTCTATAACTCTGCCTGCCCCTTGCTGCCCACTGGCCCCTGAGTCAAACCCCGGGGAACTCTGTGTCTCCTTGAATGCAGCATGACAATGGCTGCACGTGCTCTCATGTCTGCTTCAGCAGCATAGAAATCTCGGATCTTCTTGCAGGACCATTCTTTGAGGATGGTGAAGAATGAGGGTGAAAGGTCTTGCCAATATCATATTAGCAGATTCCTTAAACTCAACTATAACAGTAGCATAGTGTAAGGTGTTCAAATCACAGCTCTAGCACTTTCTTGCTCTGGGAAACTGAACACATCATTTAACTTCAATATGCTTCAATTTCCTCATTCATATGCCTACCTCTAGCATTTGTGCAGCCTGGGAAAAGAGTATGAATGGAGGCCCACTTATCATACATCCAATGAAAGATCATAAATCAAGCTAGTATACTGTTTTATCTTCTATCATTCTAGAGAGACAAAGTTCACATGTAGAATTCTCAGGATATCATATCGGGACATGGTGTCACCAGGACAGCTGGCCAGTAGCTCACACTCCTTTCTTCCACCACGCTTTTCCTTTATGGAAAGGATACAATATTTACACTACTCTGACCATGAACATGAGCTCCTTCCATGACTCCCACAAGCAGCTACCACTTGGCTTTCTCTTGATCATCCAGTTGAACATGCACCCTTGGCCCCATAGACCCTTTGTCCACTGGGAGGGGTACAGCTGGAGAAGAGCCCAAAGCAGAGCCTACTGAAGCACAGGGGTCAGGACACAGATTCCTCTTGCCCTGCCCCAGGAGTGGTACTACTTATTTGTATACTGAAGATAATAATGGAGAATCCACTTATTAATAAGAATTAATAAGTTAATATATTAAAAGTGCTTAGAACAATGCCCAATAAATGGTAAGAACCATATATATGTTTGCTATTACCATTAATTTTAACCCCATTGTCAATGACTAGAAATCTATGCTTTTGCAAACAACCAATGAAGAATGTGACTGGTTTGAGATAGATCTAGGAGTAAATACCAACTTGAAAAGAAATTACATAAGATGGAATGACCTTATATAAAGTCAATACAGATTCTTTGCCAAGTCTTCTTTTCAAAACAACTTTAAAAACATATGAGATGCTATATGAACAAAAGTTCAATACTATGCTATGGCAGTTGAGAATCTAGAGATTAACCTCAGTGTCGGTGAACTGATGACAATCAACTGGGATGCAAATCATACCTCTCCAACCAAATAACTATGAACGCTTGTACATTTTATGGTTCTCTACTGCTATCCTTAACGAAGGGAGGCCATCTCTTGATCCTGTTCTCTATTACCAGTTCATTAAGAATATATATCTAAAAGCAACCTACTAACCTTTGCAATTATATGTAGAACAAGTGACCAGAGAAATAATCACTGAGAACAACAAAAAATAATGCTAATACAACCAATACAGAATCATTTTAGAGTTAAATAGTGACAATGATACCTGCAATTTATCAAGTGCTTTACATATTTACAAATTAGAGCCATTATTTTCATTCTACAGGTGAGAAAACTGAGGCTCAGGAAGGTTAAATGACTCTTCCAAGGCCATGCAGTTTGTGAGTAGCAGAGCTGGCATTTTAATCCAGAACTATCTCATGCCTAAGCCACCTTTTTGACTCCAAAACATGCAGTCTCTTAATGTACAATGCAATTGAAAAGAGTATATTGTTTTATGTACAACATAGTGCCTAATGAGTGTCACCCAATGTGATCATCCCTGTGTTCTAGTGAACTTAATTCAGGTTTATGTGCCTCTTGCACGTGGCTGTTGACATTTTGGTTTAGTCCCTGGATTGTCAAAATCTTCACTAATGTAGCCGTCATGGTCCCTGAATTAAGTTTTTTACTAAAATATCATAGACTTAAACATCAGGAATGCCTACTGACAAGCAAAAAAAAAAAGAAATCCCTAGCAGAAACCACATTGCCGACTATACATTCTATAGGGTTTCTTTACCCCAGTCTTGGCAGGCAGAGTTGTTCCTTTTTAATTTTAGTTCTGGGAAGGGATGGCCAGAGTCATCCCCTTGACACTCTTTGCACAGACCCTTTTCTCCTCTGCAAAGATGTTTCCTCTTTTGTTCCATGTCTGCAGTGTCCCTGCCACCTGGCTGCTCACGAAAAAGGAACAGATTCTAGAACGTCACTTCCCAAGGTGAGGTA
The DNA here is from genome assembly GCF_028021215.1 of Eschrichtius robustus. Lineage (NCBI taxonomy): Eukaryota > Metazoa > Chordata > Mammalia > Artiodactyla > Eschrichtiidae > Eschrichtius > Eschrichtius robustus. The sequence goes on along the minus strand of NC_090833.1, from coordinate 58,390,824 downwards.
TATCCATTTCAATCTCTAAATGAGGAAACTGCTGGTGCAGAAAATCACTAAACAAAAAAGCATCTCCTTCAAACGCCCTCATGAAAGGACACAGTCCCTGGCAGTGGGATGAGGAAGTGAGCAACCATTACAAAGGGGAACCAACACAAGGAATATCTGTTCATTCCAAAGTTCTGTGCCAGTCTCCCAGATCTGTTAGCCATTGAGTGCTATGCTAGGCCAGCGTGGAAGCACTGACAGCAGAAGAAAGACCCCAGGCTTAATGTTAGGTGTTGGAATTGATGCCAAGGAAAGCCCTTGCTTTTAGCAATCACAGTCTCCGAGATCCAAAAATCAGTGCTTGACCAAGGCCAATGTCATCTCAACTCCTTCACAAGGGCATCCCATTCTATCCTGATACGATTTTTCTAAATACAGAGCTTTGTTTACCTGGAGAAAGCTGTGTTATAATGGAAAGAATTTTCTAACCTGATGTAATATTAGCTTTCAATTCCCAACTTTTGCCTCTTACTATCTTCATAAGCTCCACCAAATTCCGTGAGCCTGTTTTCCCAATGACACAAAGGAAAAATAATATCTGCCCCTTGGTGTTCTTGTGAGAATCAAACGGTATACTGTATTGAATATATGAAACCTCCTTATAAAGCTAATAACATTATCCAAGTCTATGATGGTGCAGCCTAGTTACTTCTGTTCTATGGGTCGTCTCCATTTTAAATTGGCCTTTTAGTTTAGAAAGGAAGCAATTACCAAGAGCTGTGGAAGTCAAGAGTATAGGCTCTAAGTATCCTATCTTTTCTCCTAATCTTCTAGCAGTGTTTCATCATGAAGTGGTTGTCACCAACCCTCTCTTAAACAGCCAAGATCCCCCTGTGTAGGGGTTGTGTTATGTGACAGTGAGATATGAGTAGGGCTTGTTAAAGAGAAAGGCGCTAAGCGCCTTCCACTTCTGGCTTCTGTGATTAAAATTATACCTTCCCTTGACTCTTCAGTGTTGTCAAGGAATTTAGCTGTCATCCATCCACTGTATACTCCAGATTCCTTTTTTGGACTGCTGGCAGTATGATTATTGACAGACAAGCAAGTCTGAATACTGAGGCTGGTGAATGATTGGCATCCTTAAACATGGTAAACATGAAGACTTTTCATCTGTAAGACACTGATTTTGCTTCTGGCAATGATGAGGGATGGGCCATGTCAAAACCAAATGAGAATCTACAGTTCTGTGAAAAAACAGACTTCTCAGAAAGGAGAACTTGCTGCTGGATCTGACTTAATCAGTCTTTTCCCAAGTCTGCCTTCTTTGCTTTTTCTCTTCCTTTGCCTTTTTCTTTAGAGAATGACCTTTACTTGTTCTTCACCTCTCGTCTCACTTTCCATAATAAAATATACAATATATAATCAACACATAACATCCTAACTGGTTTACCTTCACAGTGTCTTCTCAGAATTGTGTCACTTAAGTATCAGCGCATTCGCCAATCTAGCTGCATAACCCTGAAAAGCTTATTTTATCATTCTCTGATATGGAGCTCCAATGCCATAGGCTTTCCCTGCTCAATCCTCATGCACATATACTCACACCCTACTGGGGGCAAAATTAAGAAAAAGAAAACTAAAAACTGGTTATATACACAGGATGGAACTAGAATCTTGTGTCTCCCAAACAGGAAATAGTTGATCAAATCTAATTAGCTTTCAGCTCAACAAAAACAATGGAGCTACACAGATGGTCAAGGACAAATGATTTTGAAGAGAAACAGAAAATAGCTTGAACTCAAGAAAATTCCTTGGTATTTATTTATTTGTTTGTTTGCTTGTTTGTTTTCAAATGTGCAGATTCTGCAAACACTAAGCATATTTTATGCCAGGCACTTCCTCCTCTACTTCAATTCATTGACATTTATATATAATTAGCTGGCTCACCAAGTTACACGGGCAAATGTTCTACAAAAATATAGTTATAAAGAGTCTTAGGCAACATCAATTCCAATCCTCGTTTTACAAATGAGTAAACTGAGGTCTAGAGATGTAAACTGACTTGCAGAAAGTCACATAGTCCACGGCAGAGATGAGCCTGGAAACCATGTCTATGGCGTTCTAATTCATGATTCTTCCCGGTACACTAAGGCTGCCTGGCAAATCTCAGAGAAATAAGCCAAACATTCTGGTGGAAATCAGAGTGTTATGTCGTTTCCAAAGAACGAACAGAACATGGGCCTCTTCAGCAGAAACTGCTGAAACTTAGTATTCCTAAATTCTTGTAGAGCCCTGCAACTTGGCAAAAATCTCCTCCTTTCAGAAGCCTTGTGCTATTATCAACAGGATAAATGGGTGGCTACTTATTTAAAACAACACTGGAAGAAAGAAACATAGAGGAGTGTGACATAGACGCCTTCCCATTGCATAGCTGTTATTCTCCAAGAATCTCATAGAGAAAACACTCTTTCAGGAAGGGCCAACTGAGCAAAAGTGGAGACCTAAGAGCTTGCATAAAATTCACAGTTTGCAATCCACAGTGGAGCCTCTGAATTTTAAATTCTGTGGTGTGACAATGGCATAAAGCAAGTTTGTTTGTTTCTTTTTTCTTAAAAGCCTAATAAAGACATTGTTCAGAATATATTATTAAATCTTGGCTGGAGCCTTTAATCTAAGGTCTGATGCCCTAAAAGTTCGATCACCACAAAATGCCCACCACAGCTGGTATGCTGACCTGAATGGCAAGTCACACAGCCAGCAGCATTGGCAAAATGACAACAGCTACACACACACACACTATATTTTCATGTGTATATGTGTGTGTATATATATATGCAAGCCCATACCACTCTCTTTGATAATAAGAATCTTTTACCCTCTGAAGAGCTGCAGAAATCTCAGCTACTACTGTAGCCCTGTTAACAGCCAACTCTGTGACAAGGGCCTACTCAAAAGAGAGGAAAGTCAATAAAAGTAAAGTGTAAGTGTACTGTTAATGACAGGTTCTTGCAGGCATTTTCTCCCAAATTATACCATTCCTATTCAAATATCATCTCAAGAGTCTCAGACAGTGTCAAGTGCAATCATTGTTATTGCAGTTGCCAAGGTAATCAATTGAAATCATAATGAAGGGAACAGAAGGAAATCAATAGAGTCTGAAATTACAAATAAAGAGAAGCTATCGTTTAAGAGCATTTGGCTGAAATCTTCCATATTAATGGAGTCAGAAATGGCTGTGTCATTCAGAAGCAGTGTGTTGCATAATTCAGCCGAGTGCATTAGAACACCTAAAAGAGACTGCAATAACTAGGACTGCCTACCAAGAATCTGTCCACCTTAGAAGGCATATTGCTGAGTTGTTTATTATAGCTCCAGTGTGTTTTTATATCTCAATATTTTCAATCATCTCCCCAGCACCCTTAGGTAGGAGGCAGGATTAGCTTGCTCAGAGACATTAAGAACAGGTTGTTAGTCCAGTCTGACTCTGAGATTAGGACGTAAGAGGGACTAATGCATTTTATTTTAGAAGTATGTTCTTTTACAAAAATTCTGTTGATTTGGTAGAGCAATATATCTGGTAGAGAAAGCAAGGGATAAGTATGGAAATAGATTATAGGAAAATTGATTATTGTCTAGTCTTTAATCACATGCCTGAAAAGTTCATTGGGCTCCATTAGAGTGGCATAAAATTTTTCAATTTCACTGTTATTTGTAAAGGTAAAATGAACATTCTAGAAGTGCCTAATACTCATGATCAACTACACCCTAAAGAGAGAACAGGAACCAAATGACAATAAAGGTTGAATAGCTATCCAGTTCTTTTAACAGAAAATAGTCCTTTATAAAAGGGATAAGGAATTATGAAAAAATCATGTACTTTCCTATATTGGCTTATCTTTGGGAACTGAAAATGACAGGATTATGGATTTCAGCAGAAATACATTTATTTCATTTTCAATAGTCTATGACAGGCTTTCCATATTCCACTCCACTGCTTTGCAGGCCTTGGCTTACAGGCTGTCTGTTTGAGGAATCCTGAACTTATAATCTCAATCTATAGATGGCAGGAATACATAAAAAGCTTACATGTGTTTGGCATCAATATCACAATAATACTGGGACTACAAGCATATAATTTATACATATTTAACTATACCCTTTTGGTCAAAATTAGAAAAAGGAAGAGAGGAATACAACAATTAACGTAGCGTGAGTTCTGATTGCCATTCTGCTCAGTGAACCTATACCCAAGAATGAACATGAGATGGGAGGTTAGAAGATATTTTTCCCACAGCAGGCTTAGTTCACACATGCTTCTCAGAGAGTAAGCATTATAATTCTAGTGTTTTAAGATATTTATCTGTTTAACTATTTATTTATTTTTACGCCACATGATCTCTACCTGTAAATTGACTCCTTCACATGGTACTCAAACCAAAGAATTATCAAATTTCTGCAGACAAGACAGTGAATAAACTCTCCACACCATGTTGATCAAAATTGTTTTTCCGGTTTTAAATATTAGCCAGACATAGAGAATCTTGGACTGTAAGGCTTGGGTGCACAGTCTGGATAGAACCAGTTAATTATGTGCATTTCACTGATCCTTCGTCAGTTGTCAAACACTGAAGGATCAACCTAAAGATACACTGAACTTACTGAGAAAACTGTGCCCTTATTGTGCCCTTCTGCACCACGGCAACTTCCTATGATATTTTCAAAGATAATTTTAACTACATGTAGTGTTGGCTGATTTTAGAACCCAAGCCTCATCTGAGATATAAATTCTTCATGTATAAATTTTTTGCCAGGCCTTAGCACTCATTTAATTCACAACAATGGACACATGTTTTCTAGGACTTAAAGGTCACTTGTGTTGGTCTCTTTGGGGAGTATATTAGAAATGCATACTCTCAGGATTCACTCCAGATCTACTGCATCAGAATCTGTACTTTAACTAAATACCCAGGTCCTTAATATGCAAGTTCATGTTTGAGATCCACTGTGTTTGAGAGGAAAATGTATGGCATAATAGACCTTAGAGCATTATCCAAATGTTAATTAAGAAGAAAGCAAGAGAGAGAGAAAGCCTAAGCACATTTGTGCAGGCGTAATAGTCGGGGCAGAGTTCTATTGCTACATGTACTAGCATATTATAATCATCACATTAGCTTTGGCATTATGGTTATTAGTAATCATAAATAGATTCAGAATGTGTTCGTATTTTATAATACTGAATTATCTCCCCTCCCACCTCCAGGCCAGAAGAATGCATGTAAACAAATGATCAAAAGATAACATGATAACTGCTATAATAAAGATATAAATAAAATGCTTGGAAAGCTGAGAAAATTGAACCATCCATTTTGCATGGAGAGATTGAAGAAAGACTTCTTCAAACAGACAGTTGGATACTGAGGAGATGGGTATTCCAGACAACAAGAACACAAGGGGTATTGAAAGGCTTTGCCATTTTGGAGTTGCTAAGTACTTGAGTGTGCCTGGAGCTTATGGTGTATGTGGTTTTGCAATCTCTTTAGGGGAGGTAGGAGAGGAAGGGATGGATAGGAAAAGATGAGGATGAAAAGACTGGAATAGGGTAGAGAGAGCTGGACTCTAATGCTGAGGCATCACCACAAGGTCTGAGATTAACATATTATCAGTGTTATTGAACCCAAGAATCAAACTTATTAAAGCTGATATGATATGGTCAGATTTTTAACAGTTTTATCAAAACCACTTATATAAAATTACATTTGCATATTAAGACTAGGTTGCTGAAAAATCAATGGCTGGTCCATCCAATAAAATTGAAAACCTGGTTTTCAGGATACGAAACACATTATAGTGTTTGATATCATTTTTTGCAAAGGAATATACAATAAGTCATATAATACTAAAATATATACTTTATCTTCCCAGTGTTAGGGGTGGCTGCTCATTTGTTTTCAAATATATAAGTAATCTTGCCTTTAAACCTCCAACTCTAACATCTATGGATATTTAAATCTTTCCCAAGATACACATGTAGTAACTTGGGTGATTTTTTCTTCATATCCTTCTCTGTGTCTGGGCTCTTGGACCCTCATGTACTATCTGTACCGGGTGCTGTGCCGTGTGAACCTAAACAAGAAACTCAGTTCCTCCACCAGCTGCTACAAAACGAAGTTGCTCAGGCATTCTTAAATGTTTGAAGGCTCAAGAGAGAATAATACCACACAGCACAGAGTTTTGTGCTACCCACAACTCCTCTTCCCTTTCCCCTCTCATCACTATGACCCTTCCCAAAGTCTCAAGAAAAGGACAAATACTTTCCCCTCTGTTAGGGAAAGCAGCTTCCTCCCCCCTCAGGAGCTCACCTTCTACTCCAACCACTTACTAAAGTAATTTTCAAAAGTAGGAACTATTCTATGCCTTAAAGGAATTGTGATAGCCACTGTTAAGAGGAAAACTGTTTAACTTGTTACTCAATATATACTATTCAGACACACAATACATTTGTATGTCTATATGTGTGTATATATACATGCACATACTTATATATATTATATATATACCCACACATACAGATATATACATATATTTGTACATACTATATGAACATATATATACACATATATTATGTACATATATAAGCATATGATATGCATGTATATTCATTAACATACATATGTGGACAGAAGGTTGGAAGGATATGTAAAACAATGTTAACCATGGTTATATATGGGTAATGAGATTATGGATAATTTTTACTTTCTTACTTTCCCCTATATGTATGTGTTACATACAGGAATATGTAATTTTAAAAAATCGGTTAGTAAAAGGGAATGTGATCATTTTATTTGAAGGAACAGTTTCATTTGAAGAGTGAGCAAAAGCTGACAAGCAAGGGCTTCCTGACTCAATAGGTGCTGATGGACTTGAGGCAATCTATGTACACTATGGTTTGGAGAAGTTGTGCCTTGAAAAGAAAGGTCAATTGAGATGGTAGTTCTAGAATAGTATTTTTGCACTCCTCTTTTTTTTTTTTTTTAAGTTTTATTGGAGTATAGTTGATTTACAATGTTGTGTTAGTTTCTGCTGTACAGCAAAGTGAATCAGATATACATATACATATATCCACTCTTTTTTAGATTCTATTCCCATATAGGTCATTACACAGCATTGAGGAGAGTCCCCTGTGCTCTACAGTAGGTCCTTATTAGTTATGCATTTTATATATAGTAGTGTGTATATGTCAATCCCAATCTCTCAATTTATCCCTCGCCCCCCACTTTCCCCCCGGTAATCACAAGTTTGTTTTCTCCATCTGTGACTCTATTTCTGTTTTGTAAGTAAGTTCACTTGTACCATTTTTTTAGATTCCACATATAAGTAATACCATATGACTGACAAGGGATTAATCCCCAAAATATACAAACAGCTCATGCAGCTCAATATCAAAAAAAGAAACAGCCCAATCAAAAAATGGGTGGAAGATCTAAATAGACATTTCTCCAAAGAAGACATACAGATGGCCAAAAAGCACATGAAAAGATGTTCAACATTACTAATTATTAGAGAAATGCAAATCAAAACAATAATGAGGTATCACCTCACACCAGTCAGAATAGCGATCATCAAAAACCTACAAACAATAAATGCTGCAGAGGGTGTAGAGAAAAGGGAACCCTCCTACACTGTTGGTGGGAATGTAAATTGGTATAACCATTATGGAGAACAGTATGGAGGGTTCCTTAAAAAACTAAATGTAGGGCTACCATATGATCCAGCAATCCCACTCCTAAGCATATATCTGGAGAAAACTGTAATTTGAAAAGATACCTGCACCCCAATGTTCAATGCAGCACTATTTACAATAGCCAAGACATGGAAGCAACCTAAATGTCCATCGACAGAGGAGTGGGTAAAGAAGATGTGGTACATATACACAATGGAATACTACTCAGCTGTAAAAAAGAAAGAAATAATGCCATTTGCAGCAAAATGGATGGACCTAGAGATTGTCATACTGAGTGAAGTAAGTCAGACAGAGTTCTAGAATCGTATTTACTAAACTAATTCCAGAGTTGGTGCTTAAGGAATTACATGTAGAAAACACTGTCTAAAGAAATTTTTGCACTATGTTTTATCTAGCATTTCCAAACGTATTTGACATAGAATCCACTTTTTTGCATGGAATACTATGAAATACTAATGAAAAATTATTGTTCCATAGAACACATTTTGAGAAATGCTACTTTAAGGAATAGTGGAGTTAATAAAAGTTTATATTTGCTAGACTTGACTATGCTTGTGGGTCTAGGGGAGGGAGATTGTGAAGAAGAAATTGAAGATGTAAGACAAAAGGCAAATAGTTTTTTGACCAAAGTTCCAGAGAAAGCATAAGTGGATGAAAACTAAGACATTCCTCCTCAAAAGACTGGTTTCTAAACCAACAATTTCAGCATCAATTGTTGACATTTCATTTTAACAAGGTTCCCAGGAGATGCATTTGTACATTAATATTAAAGAAACACTGCTCTAAGAAAAAGGAATCATGTCAGAGGCCTGAAAAATGTGGGAAAACGTTTGAAACAGCTAGTATGGGGAATGTGACAGGGAATTGACAAGGGTCCATTTGATACTGATTCTAATCAGTGTCTTGGTTTGGTTGTTATTTAATTTTCTCCAGTGAAGCTCAGACCTTAAGAGTAGAGAAACAGAATTACGGTTGTGGCCCAGGTTGGGGATTGACAGAAGGAGCATTACTGAAGAGCAAGGGAGTAGGAAGTCCTAAAGCAACCGAGAGAGTAGTATTGAAATAGCTGAGTTAGAGGGCACTTGAGGATCCAAAAAAGCCAGAAGGAACCTGATGCATGGGGGGGATCAGGAAATACCTCAAGAGGTGTGAGGTGAGCAAAGTGATAGATAAGGAAGTCAGGTTTGGAAGCGCTAAGTTCTGGTATTTCATTTGTAGAGGAGAGAAGATGAGGAAAACAATGGGAACAGATAAAGGGGAAGAGATGATAGGAAAAGTCCAACGGGTACAGTTTTTCTGCTGTCTACAGAATTGTCATTCAGAGTGCTGGGTGGGTCAGAATCTCCTCCCTTCTGTGGTTCCAGATGGGGTTGGAATGAGCCAGTGTAATCCCCAAATAAGGACTGTTTTAATACTCTTCTAGATTTTATATGTGGCCTTAACCAGCTTATAGTAAGACTCTTGGGTTATGCATTTTTCCATGCTGGCTATCAAGGATCAGTGAACAGAAGTGGGATTACTAGGGTGAAACCAAGTTTCATTTTAGGAGAAACAGTAGAGAACACTCAAAGAAAAGTTTCAATGCAGAGAGGAGTTTGGTCACAACAAAAGTAAGATAATCAAAGGGAAACTTTATGCACAAGATATTACTACTACTACTACTGCTGCTGCTGCTGCTACTAGTAGAACACTGACTATTTACTAGGTACCTCTAAGCACCGTGTGTATTTATTACCCCATTCAATCTCCAGAATAGCTCTATAAGGTTGGTATCATTAACACATCCATATTGCTAATAAGGAAACTGAAAGATGTTAAGTAATTTATCTGAGGTCATGCAGTTAATAGGAGGTACAGCCAGAATTTGGTCCTATTTAGCTAATTCCAGATTCCATGTTCTTATTCACCTCACTATACCCATCATCTTTATGCAGATGCAGTGACCATTTTCGTCATTGGCATCATCATCACCCTAATCATCATCATCATTATCATCTTCATCACTAATAGGTTTTATATAGTGATTTAAAATTTATGAAGTACTACCTTCATATGATAAGAAGGCTTTTAGAGCTTAAATCAATATGTATGGCTTCAACATCCAATTCCTTGCTCTCTACAATCTTGCCCTAGACCAGCAACACCAGTATCACTTGGAAGCTAGTTACTGAATCTGAATCTGAATTTTAACACACTTCCCTAGAGAATCTACATTGTTTGAGAAGCTCTAATCTACACTGTTCTATGTTGCAATGTATTGCCATGAAGGGCCATTTCTGGGAAAAATTGAAATAAGTGTTTTTATTATCAGGGCCTTCCTACTTTGCCCTCTTATAATTCCACTTTCCTCTCCTAGGAACCTACATCAGTTTGAAAGTTTCAGCAGCAAATATCAGAACACCATAAGTGTGATGGGCTTCAGCTATGAGGAAATGAGTTATCTCATATAACAGGATGTCAACAACTCAGAGTTCAAGGCTTACTGATTCAGTGGCTCATCCAGGCCATCACCAAATTCCTTCCATGAACTATGACCTCAAGTTAGTTTCTCTTGGTCATAAAATGGCTGCAGCAGTTCCATGTTTTACCTTCCTTCACAGAAACATTGAGAGGAAGAATTAGGGAAACTTCTATGTGTCTACTTGATAGATGAGGCTCCAAGTAGATTTTTCTCTCATGTCTTACTTGCCAGAATTGGGTTGCTTGTTACTTCCTAAACAAATTACTGGGCAAGGGAAAGGGATTGCATGGACCAGTTTACACTAATCTCTGGGATGGACTGGATGATGGAGAATCAACAAACGTGGTTACTTCAGAATCCACGTCACCCATGCTGCCACTGGCTTCCAGGAGATTACTGCTCCTATCTGCCATCCTGGTGTCCTGCTTTCTGCCCTCTTCCTCTACCTCCTCTCAGCTTGCTGTCAAGACACTCTTATAAACTCATTCATAAAATATTAATGACCAGTCAGATTTTGCCAGTGTAATCCATCTGAAAAGCTAATCCAATTCCAGGTGACTGTTCCCAGTTGTTTAGACAGCAACATCCCTTAAGTGGAAAGCTGAGTTCAAAAGGCAACTACAGTTAGATAGGAAAATAATATAAAAATAAAAGAGACTCCCATTCCTTTGATGAAGTTTGGAGTGCCAAGAACACTGGACTGAGAGACCAGCGATAAGGCAGCTAAATCTGGAGAGAGGTGGTGCTCTGCCGATGTACACAAGTCATTTCACTATCTGAGCCTTGGTTCATTCATCGGAAAAGTGATCATACTTTGGCCTGGTTCACCTCATACCATGAGGACAATAAATGATAATGTATAGGATGAATATTAGAAAGGAAATATAGAGTGTTATTATTCCTCCAGTACAAAGAACAGTACCTTGCTCTAGATGTTGAATATATATTTGTTGAATGAATAATTAACTGTATTTTCACCTTTCCAAGGAAAGGTATTTAAATTTAACCCAACAAAGCATATTTTACAGTGTCTATCATGCTTAAGTAGCAGGTGTCTAGTTGCCTTTCCAAAGCTCTACAAATCATCCTAGCCCATTTATAAAAACTTACCTCTACTCTAGTCATATATGAAGGGAAAGAGCAGCTGTACATTATTTTGAGTAAGGTAAAATACTTATGAAATTTCATAAAAAGTTACAGACAGACATGCCCTTCAGTTATTTTTTGAAAGTAAAATATTTATTTCTTTGATTACAGAAAGCAGTACTCATTGCAAAAAGAAGATTAGAGAAAGTATAAGATACAAGTTTAAATCTGATAAAATCCTATCACTCAGGTGTAACCACTAATAAAATCTTGGCCCCTCTAAGGCTGTTGGCTTTGAATGTTATTAATTTATATTCTTTTCTACCCATATATACACACACATTATTGTATAATAAAAATCATACTACATATGCTGTTTATCAATGAGCTTTTTAAACTAATCAATTGGAAATATATATATTTTCAAATCAGTAAATATAGATAAACATTATCATATTTTACGGTGGCCTGGTAGTTCTTCATGTAGATAACAGAAGATTAATTTAGTCAGTCCTCTGCAAATGGAATATTATGTTTCTCTCCATAGAGTTTGTTTTTTTCTTCCCAAGGAAGGCAGCACTTGTTGTCATTTTTTTAAGAAGCAGGTTTTGGAAAAAGAAATGAGCTTCAGAAATTCTGCTTCTTCCCACCTGAATGACAATGTGTGATGTTATGGAGATCAGATGTGTAGGAGCCAGAGAGATGAGTGGGGTCTGACCAGATAACATCTGTGTAATGGCAGTTACATCACAGCCATTATCTGAAGTGCTATTGTAGCTCTGAAGAGCAGTAGAGAAACAAACACACATAATGCAGGCAGCCATTAGCCCATCAAGGAAAGCATGCTTATTAGAGCACTACAGAAATAAAGTCATTTCAGAAGGAAAAAAAACACACTATTTCCCCCCCTTTTGGAACCTTCTCTTTAAACACGAAACTTGCCACAGATAATTTTCAGACATCCTGCTTTGCCCAACAGCACCATAATTTTAGCTAGAGAGCAGGAGATTAAATGTGGAGGTTCTCTAATCTATTAAATTCTTTTTGCCTCTGAACATGAAGTGTGAGTTACCAGTTCCAGAGTTTGCCTAGATATTTCAAAGCCTCTGTCACTCCCAATTGTCTTTATACCAGAGGACTTTCATCTTTTGTCATAAAGGTCTCAAGGAGGCACCAAGTCACGCAATAGGTCCCTGCTCTCTGACCCACCAGTCTCCAAAGACCTGATAATGCATTTTGTCATTTTGGGGGCCTTCTTCTTCCGCTTTTTCCTACACTAATCATCTTCTCTGACTTTTTCTCCACTTCCTTTACCAGAAGACAGCCAGAATCCTGCTCTCTTTACTCTCTTTCCTACCAAAACTTTCCTTTAAACAGAACCCAATTCATTCATTCACATTACTATTTAACTATTGTGATGATAATGCTATATTACATCCCAAATCTCAGTGGCTTCCATTAAAAACCATTTATTCTGGGTCCACAGGCAGCTCTGCTTTAGGCTGCAGCTTGGGTTCAGGTCTGCTCCACATTTCTCTCATCCTCTTTGGACCAGCAGAAACCCAGGCATGTTCTCCTTGTGGTGACAGGTAGGAGTACAACAGGACACATGGGAATATTCCATGCCTTTGATGGTCTTGGCCTAGAACTGGCACACTGTCACTTCTTCCACATTCCATTGGTCAAAGAAAGTTTCATGGCCAAACTTGACATCAAGCTTATGGAAAGAAACTCTACTTTTAAAGGGAAGAACTTCAAGGTCACATGGCAAAGGGTGTGGATATACAATTCTACAGGGAGGGCATGAAGAAAAGGGGAACAATGATCTAATGTACCACACATCCTGAGGCTGATAACAGATTGTTGGTCCTTCTTGGGGAATTTTTTAACAGAGGAAACCAGCTTTAAGCCAAATTCCAATGAAATTCTAAACGTGTGTTTACAGAAAGCAATACACTCGAGATGAGAACATTCCAGAGTCCCTTTACAGGAACTCCTTTCCTACTCATAGAGTAGAACCAAAATGACAGTGAGCCAGTGGATAGATGAGAAGTCATCCGTCTACTGGGAACCTGAAAGCATGCCCAGAAATAGTCTTGGGTTTGGGATTACAATGGAGACGTAGGTTTAAATGCCACTATTTCAGCTGTGTGACTTATTTTCCTAAGCCTTAGTTCCTTCACCTGTGAATGAGACATTAGGAATAACCACTTCTTAGGATTGCTGAGGGGACAGAATTAAATACTGTATATAAATTGCTTTGTTTCTAATAAAGTGCCTGGCACATAGTAGGCATATTCATAATTTTCCCTTCATTTATAGTCATCTTTCAGAAAAGAATTACCATGTTTATTATACTCTGAAGAGGAAGTAAACTGCGTTTGTTAAACAATTGATCCAGAAGCACATTTCAGGCTATTCTTTACTTACTTTGTGCATTTCCTGCTGGTTCTGATATCCTTTCCATTGAAAATGACTCTAACACAGCCCTCTAACCTGTATAAACGTAGCTGCTGGTAGGTGGCTTTTAGGTACATGCTAGATCTTGGGGGCTAGAGAGAATGTTGAAAATGCAGTGACACTTTACTGTATTCCTAGCAACTAAACTGAGTTAATCCATGCACAGCATTTTTTCGTTTCCAAAGCTGCTATCCATGGCAAATACTGAAAGTGGGAAGCTATAGCAGGTTCCTCCTCAAAAGCAGTAACCCACTAACCATCACTTTCACTTTCACCAAATCCTCATAAATTATTTTATATCAGTTCAATCTTTAATCTGGTTGCAGCTCTTCCGGATTAAATGAGAGGTTCTTAATGAAATTGACTAGCATAATGCCTAGCATGGAATAAGAGCTCAACAAATCCTTTTGAGCCTAGAAAAAAATCTGAAATGTCTGTCTAAAATCACAAAAGTAATAACCTCCAAAGGTATGATTACTTGTAGTATAGACATCTGTAGATTATCTCACTTTCAATATTGGGTTGGCCCAAAAGTTCGTTCGGGTTTTCCAAAAGATGTTATGGAAAAACCCGAACGAACTTTTTGGCCAGCCCAATACAAAGACTCATGCCCTTTAAATTGGGTAAAGAGACTCAGAGAGGGAAACAATGTTCTTAGGGTCACAGAGCTAAAGAATGGTAGAAAAAAAAAAAAAAAAGAATGGTAGAGTTGGGACTTGAATGCAGGCATTCCCACTCTAAATCCAATAACCTCTCAAAATCAGCCACTTCTTTACAGAAGTCAAGTTTCTGATTCAGTTGTGATAGATCACACAAAACTACAAAATGGCACAGAATGATTCATGTTCTACCATCACCCATTTTAAGAAGGATCAGCTCTTTTTCAAAAGCAAATGTGCTTTTTACTTATCAACATAGCCCACTGAGTAGTTAGGAGAGTGTGACACCAATAGAAAGAGACAAGCTTGACAGTATGCTGAATTTGATAAAAATTGTTTTAGATAATCTTGCAGAAGTTTGGGGATCTGGGAAATACCAACTATGATCTACTGATCAAGTTTCTATTTTAGTTTTAAAATATATGCATTTTGTGAGAAACAGAATGCTCATCTTAGCATGCATGTACTTTATGCAATGAATGGAGTACTAAAAATTGTGTAAAATAATTTTAAAACACAAATTATTATATGCCTATACCGAGGTTGCTTAGCCCTTCATAGAATCAATAAATCTTAGAGCTAGCAAAAGTCCTCAGAACTTTATCCAAAGCTGCATTTTACAGATGAACACTCAGACCCAGAGAAGTTAAAGAAGTGCCCCAGTCATAGGTAGGTAGTGATAGACTAGAACCCAAGTGTTCTGTCTTCCAGCCAAATGCTTTTTCCATTATAATACTAGGAAAACAAATAAAGGAACAAAAATCTTTGTGGTAAACTATTTTGAAAAGAAAATGCTATTTTTATAAATATTCAATTTTAATACATCTCTTATTCTGACTCTTGATGTTGTATATTGAATTACTTTTTAGTAGAATGCATATACATGTCTATACAAATGCATATATCTATATTTATTTTGGTTTCCATGGTAGCTATTTGCTTGCTTCAAATCATTCGATCCTCTGCAGCATAGGCTTATTTTTTCTAATCCTCAACAGTCCCCGACACATTTATGATATTGCCATATGCACACTGGGTACTTGATAAATATTTGTGGTTGCTGATAGAACTGCCCCTGCTGATAAACGACTGTTGGAAAAGCCTGAGGTCTACATGAGAGAGAAGCTTTTCTCTTTTAAACTATCGATTGACTCTTGTGTGACATTTAATAAAACCTTTCCATTACCACTTACATAACAGCAATTAAAACCCTCATCAAATCTATCTTAACTGCTTAGAGTCTTCCACTGGGGAGCATTTTCCTTGGCAAACATCTGCAATAAAAGACTATTTAATCTTCCTAACTGAAACAGCCAGTTATGGTAATTCGTCTCTTTTATTGTCAGTTTACATTGGAATCACACACAGCTGTAGTCCTTTCAAAAGGTACAGAAGAGAGCATAGTTCCTCTAGCAAAAATAGCTAGTAGTGAGGTCCCTGTCACTGGAAGCAGCCACATCTGGCCCAAGTGATCATTTGTTAATAACACTATCCAAAGGATTTCTCGACGGGAGTGAGTTAGACTAATGAAGACCTATGATGCCTTCCGATTAGAGATTCTTTATTTCTAGGTTCTCCAAGCCTAAGAATGATGTTCTCAAACACTGAGAGAGTGACACCATATTAAAATTCTGAAACGAGGTTTCAAAGATGGAGAAAAAAATCTCCATTTATACTTCATTTTCCTTTTTAAAATTCTTTAATTTGTTTCACTTCATAATAAGATGGGGAAATACTCACTTTGGAGCATTTAAATAAAAATAAGGCAAGACGTAAAACTGTATATACAATATAATCTTGAAATAATAATAATAGTAGTAATTTGCATGTATCAAACACAGGCATGAGTCAAGCACCGTGTTAGGGGCTCTGGTTGCTTCACTGCCTGTTCATATATTGATCATACGTGTGTCACTGAGTCTTTTCAAACACAGCTTCCTGGGGTAAGTTACATTTAAGTGGAGTCTTTAAACACAAATAGGAGTTGGCCTAATCTAATTGGGGATTTAATTGATGATAAACATGTGTGATAAAATTTAGATTGCTGAGTAGTATTTTCATTTTACAGAGGAGGAAAAAGAGGCTCAGGGAAGTTCAACAAGTCACTCAAGATCCACAGATAGTAGTATTTGGGTTGGTATTCAAATCATGCATATCTTACTTCAAAGTCCACAAGGAGCATTAAAAAAAAAAGTGGGGAAGATAACACATTAAAATAATGGTAATGGTCATTTCTTTATACAGTTTGTTTTTATACTTTCTATATAATTTGTGTCTTCTCACCATTCTACAAAGAGCACCTATGATTTTTTTTTTTTTTAATTTTGACTTTACAGTGCGGTTTAAGGTTCAGAGCAAAACTAATGGGTAGGTACAGAGATTTCTCATATATAACCTGCCTTCAGACATGCGTAGCCTCCTTTATTATCAACATTCCCAACCAGAGTGATATATATTTTTTTACAATTAATGAACCTACACTGACACATCATAATCATCCAAAGTCCATAGTTTACATTACAGTTCACTCTTGGTGCTGTACATTCTACGGCTTTGGACAAATATACAATGACATGTATTCATCATTGTCGTCTCATACAGAGTATTTTTACTAACCTAAAAATCCTCTGTGCTCTACCTATTCATCCCTCCCTTTGCCCAACCCCTGCCAAACACTGGTCTTTTGCCTTTTTCAGATGTCATACAGTAAAAAACATACAGTGTTTAACTTTTTCAGATTGGCTTCTTTTACATTTACTTTGTAAGTGTAAATGGATAAAGTTCTCTAGTCAAAAGATATAGAATAGCTGAATGTACAAAAAGAAAGATTAAATAATATGCTATCAGAGAGTCACTTTAGCTTTAAAAACACACATAGACTGAGAATGAAGGGATGGAAAAAGATATTTTAAGCAACAGTAACAACAACAACAAAAAGCTGGGATAGCTAAAACTCATATCAGAAAAAGACTTTAAACTAAAAATGGTACAAAAAATGAAAAAGAAAGTCATTATATAATGATAAAGAGGTCAATCCATCAAGAAGATAGTTATATCAAATATTTATACACCAAACATCAAAGCACCTAAATATATTGAGCAAATACTAACTGAACTAAAAGAAGTATACAGCTATATAATAATAGTTAGGATCTGTAATATCAACTATTAAAGTTGGTACCAAGCTACAATTGTTTCACTCTCAATAATGGACAGATCATCCAGACAGAAAATCAGGATGGAAACAGTGGATTTGAACAACATTATAGAGCAAATAAGCCTAACAGACATATAGAGAACACCCTATCCAATAACAGCAGAATACACATTCATCTCAAGTGCACATTAAATATTTTCTAGATAGATTATATATCAGGCCACAAAATAAGTCTTAGCATATTTAAGAAGACTTAAATCATACAGAGTATGTTTTTGGACCACAATGGTATGAAACTAGAAATCAATAAAAAAAGAAAACTAGAAAATTTACAAATACATGAAAATTAAACAATACACTCCTGAACAACCAATGCATCAAAGAAGAAAGGATAAGGAAATTAAAAAGTATCTTAGAATGAACAAAAATGGAAAAACAACATACTACAACTTACAGGATGCAGAAAAAATAGTTCTAAGAGGAAAGTTCATAACAATGAAGGCATACATTAAGAAAACAGAAAGATCTCAAACAACTTAACTTTGTACCTTAAGGAACAAGAAAAATAGATTAAGCCCAAAGTTAGCAGAAGGAAGGAAAAATAAACATTAAAGCAGAAATATGTGAAAGTTTGTACCCTTTTACCAATCTCTCCCTATTTCCCCCACCCCCTATCCCCTGGCAACCACTTTTCTACTCTCTGTTTCATTGAGTTCAACTTTCTTACTCTCTTTTTTTTTGTTTTTTCAGATTGCACATATAAGTGATACAATGCAGTATGCAGTATTTGTCTTTTTCTGTCAGGCTTATTTCACTTAGCTTAGTGCCCTCCAGATCCATCCATGTAGTTACAAATGGCAGGATTTCTTTCTTTTGTAAGGCTGAATTTTATATGTATATATAACAATTTATTGATCTATTCATCCATCAACAACACTTAGATTGGTTCTATAACTTGGCTATTGTGAATGATGCTGCAATGAACATGGGAGTACACATATCTTTTTTAGATAATGGTTTTGTTTCCTTTGAATATATACCAAAAAATGGAATTGCTGGGTCATATAGTAACTCTATATTTTAAAAATTTATTTATTTACAATCTTTAAAGGGGTAAATCTATTTTTAATTTCCTCTGGAACCTCCATACTGTTTTTCATAATGGGTATCAGTTTACATTCCCACCAACAGTGTCAAAGGGTTCCATTTTCTCCACATCCTCCTCAGCATTTGTTATCTCTTGTCTTTTTTGAGAATAGTCATCCTAACAGGTGTGAGGTGACATCTTATTGTGTTTTGGGGGGGGAGGGTCTTCTATGTTATACTAAGTGAAATAAGTCATTGTGGCTTTGATTTGCAATCTCCTGATAACTAGTGATGTTGAGTACCTTTTTAGGCCTTTTGTGTGTCTTCTTTGGTAAAATGTTTATTCAGGTCCTTTGCCCATTTTTTAATTGGGTTATCTACCTACCTATCCATTTATTTATTTATTTATTTGCTATTGAGTTGTATGAGTTCCTTATACATTTTGGATATTAACCCCTTATCATATGGCTAATTTGCAAATTAGGTTACCATTTTATACTTTTGATTGTTTGCTGAGCAGAAGCTTTTTAATTTGATGTAGGCTCTCTTATTTATTTTGCTTCTGTTGCCTTTGCTTTGGGTATTTGAGTATCAAAACCCAAAGCATAATCGTTAAGACCAATGTCAAGGAGATTTCCCACACTAGGTTTTCTTCTAGGAATTTATGGTTTCAAGTCTGATGTTCAAGATTCAAGCTGAATTGATTTTTGTGTATGATGTAAGGTAGGACTCTTGTTCCATTCTTTTGCATGTGACCCAGCACCATTTATTGAAGAGACTATCCTTTCCTCTTTGTATATTCTTGTCTCCTTTGTTTAAAATTTATTGACTACATATGCATGGGTTTATTTCTGATCCTTGATCCTGTTCCATTATTCTATATGTCTGTTTTTATGCCAATACTATACTGTTTTCATTACCATAGCTTTCTAATATAGTTTGAAAGCAGGAAGTGTGATTCCTCCACCTCTGTTCTCCTTTCTCAAGATTGCTTTGGCAATCTTGTACAGAGCTAGGTTAACTCTTACTATATTTCTCAACTTCCTCCTCTTCTTTCTCTCTTGCTGTAAAATGTACATTCCTAGAGTGTCTATTAGACCAGAATTTTAAAAAAAGTTTAATTTTTCAACTTTAGCTTTTTTTTTTTTTTTCACACACACACACTGTATTTTATTTTTACAAGAGATAAATAGACTGACACCAAGCATTGTACATGGATGACCACAACAAAAGCAACAATGATTGCAATTACCAAACATGAAACACACTCATACTATGTCATAATATTGACATTCAGTCCAGTAATCCTCTACTGTAACAGCTCCTTTACTTTGCAGTGAAAATTGATTTGTATATTCTTTGCCTCTGAGTCCTTGTGGGATTTTTTTTTTTTTTAAAATTCAGACAGAAAGTCACAAAAATTATACTCATCCTCATCAGTTCACTCAGTCCCATGTAATTAATTTTTTTTTTTCATCTTGATCTTTTGTTAGCACTTTTATGAGTTCATCAGTTTTTCATTAGAGTTCTGAAAATGCTTATTCATTCAGTTCAGCAGTACAGTCAGTTACCAGAAACCTGTACTTGTCAGAGTCTTTTCCGTGAATTTTTTGAAGATGAAACCCTTTTATAGGAACATATTTGCTAAATCATCAGAGTACACCCAGAACTGTCTGTAAATGACAAAAGACTTAAAAATGACCACGGTTAAAGATTTGATGAAAGTTCATAATAATGCAGTTGACAAGAAAATTAGTTATTTCTGAGATATACATTTTAAAGTAATAACTAGGATTATTACATATAACATTATACCAGAACATATAAGATTTTTAGAAATTTCATGTAATGTCTGAAACATTTATATTAATATATTTCCATACATATTTCCATACAAATACAAATATAAGATTTTTAGAAATTTCATGTAGTGTCTGAAACATTTATATTAACATATTTCCATACAAATAACCCAATAAAAGTTTAGTATTAGTTGTTTTGTTTGTTTTTTTATACTGCAGGTTCTTATTAGGCATCAATTTTATACACATCAGTGTATACATGTCAATCCCAATCGCCCAATTCAGCACACCACCATCCCCACCTCACCGCAGTTTTCCCCCCTTGGTGTCCATATGTCCATTCTCTACATCTGTGCCTCAACTTCTGCCCTGCAAACTGGCTCATCTGTACCATTTTTCTAGGTTCCACATACATGCATTAATATACGATATTTGTTTTTCTCTTTCTGACTTACTTCACTCTGTATGACTGTCTCTAGATCCATCCACGTCTCAACAAATGACTCAGTTTCGTTCCTTTTTATGGCTGAGTAATATTCCATTGTATATATGTACCACATCTTCTTTATCCATTCGTCTGCTGATGGGCATTTAGGTTGCTTCCATGACCTGGCTATTGTAAATAGTGCTGCAATGAACATTCGGGTGCATGTGTCTTTTTGAATTACGGTTTTCTCTGGGTATATGCCCAGTAGTGGGATTGCTGGGTCATATGGTATTTCTATTTTTAGATTTTTAAGGAACCTCCACATTGTTCTCCATAGTGGCTGTATCAATTTACATTCCCAGCAACAGTGCAAGAGGGTTCCCTTTTCTCCACACCCTCTCCAGCATTTGTTGTTTGTAGATTTTCTGATGATGCCCATTCTAACAGGAGTGAGGTGATACCTCATTGTAGTTTTGATTTGCATTTCTCTAATAATTAGTGATGTTGAGCATCTTTTCATGTGCTTCGTGGCCGTCTGTATGTCTTCTTTGGAGAAATGTCTATTTAGGTCTTCTGCCCATTTTTGGATTGGGGTGTTTGTTTCTTTGATATTGAGCTGAATGAGCTGTTTATATATTTTGGAGATTAATCCTTTGTCCGTTGATTCGTTTGCAAATATTTTCTCCCATTCTGAGGGTTGTCTTTTCGTCTTGTTTATGGTTTCCTTGCTGTGCAAAAGCTTTGAAGTTTCATTAGGTCCCACTTGTTCATTTTTGTTCTTATTTCCATTACTCTAGGAGGTGGATCAAAAAAGATCTTGCTGTGATTTATGTCAAAGAGTGTTCTTCCTATGTTTTCCTCTAAGAGTTTTATAGTGTCCAGTCTTACATTTAGGTCTCTAATCCATTTTGAGTTTATTTTTGTGTATGGTGTTAGGGAGTATTCTAATTTCATTCTTTTACATGTAGCTGTCCAGTTTTCCCAGCACCAGTTATTGAAGAGACTGTCTTTTCTCCATTGTATATCTTTGCCTCCTTTGTCATAGATTAGTTGACCATAGGTGCGTGGGTTAATCTCTGGGCTTTCTATCTTGTTCCATTGATCTATGTTTCTCTTTTTGTGCCAGTACCATATTGTCTTGATTACTGTAGCTTTGTAGTAGAGTCTGAAGTCAGGGAGTCTGATTCCTCCAGCTCCATTTTTTTGCCTCAAGACTGCTTTGGCTATTCGGGGTCTTTTGTGTCTCCATACAAATTTTAAGATGATTTGTTCTAGCTCCGTAAAAAATGCCATTGGTAATTTGATAGGGATTGCATTGAATCTGTAGATTGCTTTGGGTAGTATACTCATTTTCACAATGTTGATTCTTCCAATCCAAGAACATGGTATATCTCTCCATCTGTTGGTATCATCTTTAATTTCTTTCATCAGTGTCTTATAGTTTTCTGCATACAGGTCTTTTGTCTCCCTAGGTAGGTTTATTCCTAAGTATTTTATTCTTTTTGTTGCAATGGTAAATGGGAGTGTTTCCATAATTTCTCTTTCAGATGTTTCATCATTAGTGTATAGGAATGCAAGAGATTTCTGTGCATTAATTTTGTATCCTGCAACTTTACTATATTCATTAATTAGCTCTAGCAGTTTTCTGGTGGCAGTTTTAGGATTATCTATGTATAGTATCATGTCATCTGCAAACAGTGACAGTTTTACTTCTTCTTTTCCAATTTGTATTCCTTTTATTTCTTTTTCTTCTCTGATTGCCGTGGCTAGGACTTCCAGAACTATGTTGAATAACAGTGGTGAGAGTGGACATCCTTGTCTCGTTCCTGATCTTAGAGGAAATGCTTTCAGTTTTTCACCATTGAGAATGATGTTTGCTGTGGGTTTGTCATATATGGCCTTTATTATGTTGACGTAGGTTCCCTCTATGCCCACTTTCTGGAGAGTTTTTATCAGAAATGGGTGTTGAATTTTGTCAAAAGCTTTTTCTGCATCTATTGAGATGATCATATGGTTTTTATTCTTCAATTTGTTAATATGGTGTATCACATTGATTGATTTGCGTATATTGAAGAATCCTTGCATCCCTGGGATAAATCCCACTTGATCGTGGTGTATGATCCTTTTAATGTGTTGTTGGATTCTGTTTGCTAGTATTTTGTTGAGGATTTTTGCATCTATATTCATCAGTGATATTGGTCTGTAATTTTCTTTTTTTGTAGTGTCTTTGTCTGGTTTTGGTATCAGGGTGATGGTGGCCTCATAGAATGAGTTTGGGAGTGTTCCTTCCTCTGCAATTTTTTGGAAGAGTTTGAGAAGGATGGGTGTTAGCTCTTCTCTAAATGTTTGATAGAATTCACCTGTGAAGCCATCTGGTCCTGGACTTTTGTTTGTTGGAGGATTTTTAATCACAGTTTCAATTTCATTACTTGTGATTGGTCTGTTCATATTTTCTGTTTCTTCCTGATTCAGTCTTGGAAGGTTATACCTTTCTAAGAATTTGTCCATTTCTTCCAGGTTGTCCATTTTATTGGCATAAAGTTGCTTGTAGTAGTCTCTTAGGATGCTGTGTATTTCTGCGGTGTCTGTTGTAACTTCTCCTTTTTCATTTCTGATTTTATTGATTTGAGTCCTCTCCCTCTTTTTCTTGATGAGTCTGGCTAATGGCTTATCAATTTTGTTTATCTTCTCAAAGAACCAACTTTTAGTTTTATTGATCTTTGCTATTGTTTTCTTTGTTTCTATTTCATTTATTTCTGCTCTGATCTTTATGATTTCTTTCCTTCTGCTAACTTTGGGTTTTGTTTGTTCTTCTTTCTCTAGTTTCTTTAGGTGTAAGGTTAGATTGTTTACTTGAGATTTTTCTTGTTTCTTGAGGTAGGCTTGTATAGCTATAAACTTCCCTCTTAGAACCGCTTTTGCTGCATCCCATAGGTTTTGGGTCGTCGTGTTTTCATTGTCATTTGTCTCTAGGTATTTTTTTATTTCCTCTTTGATTTCTTCAGTGACCTCTTGGTTATTTAGTAACGTATTGTTTAGCCTCCGTGTGTTTGTCTTTTTTACGTTTTTTTCCCTGTAATTCATTTCTAATCTCATCGCGTTGTGGTCAGAAAAGATGCTTGATATGATTTCGATTTTCTTAAATTTACTGAGGCTTGATTTGTGACCCAAGATGTGATCTATCCTGGAGAATGTTCCGTGCGCACTTGAGAAGAACGTGTAATCTGCTGTTTTTGGATGGAATGTCCTATATATATCAATTAAATCTATCTGGTCTATTGTGTCATTTAAAGCTTCTGTTTCCTTATTTATTTTCATTTTGGATGATCTGTCCATTGGTGTAAGTGAGGTGTTAAAGTCCCCCACTATTATTGTGTTACTGTCGATTTCCTCTTTTATAGCTGTTAGCAGTTGCCTTATGTATTGAGGTGCTCCTATGTTGGGTGCATATATATTTATAATTGTTATATCTTCTTCTTGGATTGATCCCTGGATCATTATGTAGTGTCCTTCCTTGTCTCTTGTAACATTCTTTATTTTAAAGTCTATTATATCTGATATGAGTATATCTACTCCAGCTTTCTTTTGATTTCCATTTGCATGGAATATCTTTTTCCATCCCCTCACTTTCAGTCTGTATGTGTCCCTAGGTCTAAAGTGGGTCTCTTGTAGACAGCATATATACGGGTCTTGTTTTTGTATCCATTCAGCCAGTCTATGTCTTTTGGTTGGGGCATTTAATCCATTCACGTTTAAGGTAATTATCGATATGTATGTTCCTATGACCATTTTCTTAATTGTTTTGGGTTTGTTTTTGTAGGTCCTTTTCTTCTCTTGTGTTTCCCACTTAGAGAAGTTCCTTTAGCATTTGTTGTAGAGCTGGTTTGGTGGTGCTGAATTCTCTTAGCTTTTGCTTGTCTGTAAAGCTTTTGATTTCTCCGTCGAATCTGAATGAGATCCTTGCCGGGTAGAGTAATCTTGGTTGTAGGTTCTTCCCTTTCATCACTTTAAGTATATCATGCCACTCCCTTCTGGCTTGCAGAGTTTCTGCTGAGAAATCAGCTGTTAACCTTATGGGAGTTCCCTTGTATGTTATTTGTCGTTTTTCCCTTGCTGCTTTCAATAATTTTTCTTTGTCTTTCATTTTTGCCACTTTGATTACTATGTGTCTCGGCGTGTTTCTCCTTGGGTTTATTCTGTATGGGACTGTCTGCGCTTCCTGGACTTGGGTGGCTATTTCCTTTCCCATGTTAGGGAAGTTTTCGACTATAATCTCTTCAAATATTTTCTCTGGTCCTTTCTCTCTCTCTTCTCCTTCTGGGACCCCTATAATGTGAATGTTGTTGCGTTTAATGTTGTCCCAGAGGTCTCTTAGGCTGTCTTCATTTCTTTTCATTCTTTTTTCTTTAGTCTGTTCCGCAGCAGTGAATTCCACCATTCTGTCTTCCAGGTCACTTATCCGTTCTTCTGCCTCAGTTATTCTGCTATTGATTCCTTCTAGTGTAGTTTTCATTTCAGTTATTGTATTGGTCATCTCTGTTTGTTTGTTCTTTAATTCTTCGAGGTCTTTGTTAATCATTTCTTGCATCTTCTCAATCTTTGCCTCCATTCTTATTCCGAGGTCCTGGATCATCTTCACTATCATTATTCTGAATTCTTTTTCTGGAAGGTTGCCTATCTCCACTTCATTTAGTTGTTTTTCTGGGTTTTTTTCTTGTTCCTTCATCTGGTACATAGCCCTCTGCCTTTTCATCTTCTCTATCTTTCTGTAACTGTGGTTTTTGGTCCACAGGCTGCAGGATTGTAGTTTTTCTTGTTTCTGTTGTCTGCCCTCTGGTGGTTGAGGCTATCTAAGAGGCTTGATGGGAGGCTCTGGTGGTGGGTAGAGCTGACTGTTGCTGTGGCAGTCATAGCTCAGTAAAACCTTAATCCACTTGACTGTTGATGGGTGGGGCTGGGTTCCTTCCCTGTTGGTCGTTTTGCCTGAGGCAACCCAACACTGGAGCCTACCCGTGCTCTTTGGTGGGGTTAATGGCAGACTCTGGGAGGGCTCACGCCAAGGAGAACTTCCCAGAACATCTGCTGCCAGTGTCCTTATCCCCACGGTGAAACAGAGCCACCACTCGCCTCTGCAGGAGACCCCCCAACACCAGCAGGTAGGTCTGGTTCAGTCTCCCCCAGGGTCACTGCTCCTTCCCCTGGGTCCCGATGCACACACTACTTTGTGTGTGCCCTCCAAGAGTGGGGTCTCTGTTTCCCCCAGTCCTGTCGAAGTCCTGCAATCAATTCCCACTAGGCTTCAAAGTCTGATTCTCTAGGAATTCCTCCTCCCGTAGCCGGACCCCCAGGTTGGGAAGCCTGACGTGGGGCTCAGAACCTTCACTCCAGTGGGTGGACTTCCGTGGCATAAGTGTTCGCCAGTCTGTGAGCCACCCACCCAGCAGTTATGGGATTTGATTTTACTCTGATTGCGCCCCTCCTACCGTCTCACTGTGGCTTCTCCTCTGTCCTTGGACGTGGGGTATCCTCCTTGGTGAAGTCCAGGGTCTTCCTGTCAATGATTGTCCAGCAGCCAGTTGTGATTCTGGTGCTCTCGCAAGAGGGAGTGAGAGCACGTCCTTCTACTCCGCCATCTTGGTTAATCCTCCTTCCCATCTGAGCTCCATTTTTCAACTCCCTTTCTTGGGAGCTGGCCGCAAAAGCGCAGGATTGCTTCAGGCCCTATTGTGGTCCCGGGCGGCAGGCTGAGCCTGTGGTTAATTCTTCTTCCTGATGGGAAAATAGAGTGACCTGTGCCTGTCCCAAGACCTAGAGCTAGTCTCTCATTGGTTTCCCCTCTTCCCGTTCATCCTCAGGACAAATTGCCTCAACTTTAGCTTTTATTTCTATTGATTTTTTACACTTACATAATTTAAATACAAATAATTCTACATCTTCTCCTTTATAAAACAAATAGTTTTTTTAAAAGCAGTGCCCTGACCTACTGTCATCTCTTCTTGCTTCTGCAGATTAAAACATTCAATTATTCAATTGGTAATTCAATCATATGATCAGTCAATAATACGGTATTTGCTTTCATATTCCTAAATGTCATGCTGACACTGCAGCTTCTTGATTCTCGAGTTTAGGTATCATCTCTTAATTTCTCGCATTTGCCTTTCTCCTTGCAAAGGAAATTTTGCAATTCGATTACTTCAATATTTCATGTTTATATTATTATGATCATGTTATTCTCTTTTAAGAGCTGAGTCATATGGTCATTTATCATTAATTTTTTTTCTGATCAACAGTTAGTATTTCCTGCAGTTAGTATTTGGTTTTTTGTTTGCTTTCTATGTACTTATCATTCAAGGAACTCTAAACTCTCTACTATTTGTGTAAACCTCCTCTCAATACACTGAAACATATTTTCTATTACTTTGATATTCCTAATGATGCCTCATTGGGAGCTTTCTGACCTACTCCAATATGGACTGTTTATGATTTAGACCTGCTAAATCATAAGCACAGCTGTCTTCTTGAGATTTCCCTGCACCATCATCCTAAGGATTTTGCCCTCCTGTCTCTTTTGTTAGAGATAGGAATGTGAGAACATTAAGGAGGAGATTTAGTTATGATAACCCCATCTGTGTCTCTCTCTTCCACAACTGATTTGTTGCCTATTCCTGGGCCTTTGAGGATTTCTGTGATATAATTTGCTTCTCTGCCTTCCCCTTTGTTGCCTTAGGATTTAGCTTCCTAGGACTGATAAATTAATTATCACTCACACACTATCTTGTTTTATAGTTACAAAATTGTGTTGCTATGTCTTCTTTTCCTTTCTCTTTGTCCTTATGGGTTGCTGCTTTAACTCTTTTTCAGCAAGGCCATATTACTGGAGTTTGGGGTGAGAGAAGATCTAAATATAAATTTTCAATCTATCTGGCTGAAATTATAGATGAAAATTGCCAAACTTTAAATATTTCCAAAATTTGTCAACTAATAAGAATCATTATTATTATTATTATTATTGGCCACACCATATGGCTTGTGAGATCTTAGTTCCCCAACCAGGGATTGAACCCGGGCCCTCTGCAGTGGAAGCACAGAGTTCTAACCACTGGACCGCCGGGGAATTCCTAATAAGAATCTTTAGAGATTTTGTTAAAACACTTATTCTGAGGTTTTATCTAAGATTTACTAAATTGCAAGCTTCAGGGAAAATGCCAGGGAATTTGTATTGTTAACAAGTGCACAAAGAGATGATATGATAATCTGATTCGTGAAACACCATTTGTGAAAAGATGTGAAAAGAAGGAAATTTTCATGAATAATTTTAAGATGTCAGCATAGTCCTCATACCAAAAATATATAAACATTTGCACACACACAGGCATACATACAAACTATAAGTCACTCTGAATTACAAACATACATTCAAAATTTCTAAATAAGTATTAGCAAATTGAATATAACATTATAATAAAAGAATAATAAATTATTACCAAGTTATGAATCGTCAAAAAATTGCTAGAATGTGTCAGGACTGGGAGGTTTTTTTCATGTAAATCACAAAATGAACCTTTTAAAAAATATTTATGTAATGATCTCAGTACATGTTGAAAAGCATCAAGTAATAGTCAACATGCATTTCAGATAGTTATCAAACAACATCCTTCTAGGAATCACACACAAAAAAATTCCTTGACCAGAATAAGTGCTAGAAACTCACAAACACCTTACTCAATGAGCTAATAATAGAACCATTTCCATAGAAAGCAGGAAAAAGGCAAAGACATCATTATCTCTACTACTGAATGTAGCTGGAAGCCTTCATCAATGCAATAAGATAAAATAATAGAGGTATAAATATTGCAAAAAAAGAAACTAGCCTGTCATTTTCTACTTAGAAAATCCAAGAGAATCATCTGAAAAATAATGAGAATTCATTTGAGTGGTGTCTGCATGCAAAATTAACATTTAAAAATTCAACAGAATTCTTAAATACTTACAGTAGTTAACTAGAAAATAGACAACAGATTGATGAACAAATGAGTAGTCAGAAACAGTTCATGATGAAAGTAGCAGTTCAAATCAGCAGAGAAATAATGGAATATTCATAAAATTATTTGGAAAATAAGTTCTTTTAATTTAGGAAATTCACATCCAACAAAATAGAAAAATGTGCTAAGTCTATAACTAAGAAATTCTTGAAAGGGATATGTATGTGACTAATAAACATTTTAAAATTAAATCTCATTAAGCATATTTTAAAAGCATATTTAAAAATCTCCAAGATATATTAAAATTATATTTCCCTCATTGGGAAATACAAATTACAATACCAATCAATTTTTTTGTCATTCACATGGGCAAAAAAATTTTTTAATTTGACTCTACCCTGTGTTTGTGAGAATGGTGGGAACAGCACTGGGATATATTTTTCTGCTAACACAGAATTTAAAAACCCACTTGAAGGAATTTGCCACCATCTTCCAAAATTGAAAATACATAAAACATTTACTCAGGTGTTCCATTTCTAAGAATCGCTCACATAGAAACACTCTCATATAAGCAGAGAAAACTATGTCCCATAATGTTACTTGAATAATTATTTTTAATGGCAAAAATATGTGGAAAATAGACTAGACATTAATCACAAAGGAAGCCTGAAACTGATACGCACATAACTATGGCTGTGTAATTCTTTAGAGGAATGATATATGTACTATCATGGAAAAAGCTTCAAGACATTCTAAGTAAAAAGAGCAAATCACAAGGATACATAAAATGATACCATTTAAAACAGAACTAAAGGGTTATACATGGAATGATTAACAGAGGTTACCTCTAGTAAGAGGAGTGGGAGTTAGAAAGTGATATTTATCTCTGCATTTTTTATGTTTTACAACAAGATACAATATCCCTTATGTTACTTCAGAAATTATTTATCTACAAAAGTAGTCTTAGTTTCTGAAATTCATTAGATGCTGTTATGAGAGTTTTCTCTTAAAATATTGGCCATTGTAGTTCTTTTTTTTTTCTTTATCTTTATCTAAATGGGAATGTGGCATTTGAGGCATTCTGCCTCAGCTCCTGTTGGTCTGACAGAATAGAAGGAAAATAGTCTTCTTTCACCTCAAGCCTTCTCAGATCTACCAACTTGACTATATTTTCTGTCCTATTGGTCCTTATTCACGCTCTCATTTCCTGAGAGATCCCTACCCTAGTTTTCTCTCTTGGCCAATTAAAGCTTTTATCAAACAGAGAGAATGAACAACTACATCTGTGTGACCTATGTGCTGTTTTTCTGAGTATTTCGAGATAAACCAGATTAGAGAAGGACATTTTTACTTTATAATGGGGTAGAGGGGAGGTGGTAAGAGAGCTCCCTGAAGAGGAGTTCTTCCTTGGCCTTGCTTCTTGGCATGAGTTGTGAAGTTTTATTTCTTATGACAACTATAAATTTAGATGCATGTCCACTAGCTTTTCTTTTTCCTTTTATTTTTTATTTTTATCATTTTAGCCTTTAAAAATGAAACCCAAACAACTTCATAGGCCAGATCTGGCTGGGTATGGCTTGTGGCAAAACATAAAAAGGAGGAGAAGGGAAAAAGCCAAACAAAAGAGTAAAATAGTATTACAAATGTTTGGATATAGGTAAAAAATAAATCAAATAGGTAGTCACACTTTAAAGAGTGCCCTGAATGTTTCTCTACTGTAAACCCTTCATAACAGATCAATACCGTTTACACCACTCACTCACAGCAAGCAGTAAATGCCTTTCATCTCACCTGTTTCTAACCATTTAACATCGTTAAAAAGATGGCTAGAAACGTCAATTGAGGTTATTTCTCCTAACCTGAAAATGGGTCAGTTAGTCTTGGTGACATTCATTGCATGAAACAGGACCTAGAGAAGGAACGGGGGAGGGAAAGTCACACAATGAATGTAAATGTATTAGTTTTCCAAGTTCATGAAAGTTAAGTTGGATTTCAGGGTTCAACAAAACAAGCCGAAAGAGGGAATGAAAATTCTGCTCTTATACTGTATCTCTAACTTGTTTGATACATTTGTACTATGGATTGCCTAAAATATTGATTATGCTGTAAGTATATCAAGTTAAACAATAACTCTGCACCTCCAGCCCTGGACATTTGTCATGTCAAATCTCCTCAGTGGCAGTGGAAATTGGTGATCAATGCCATTATAAAAGGAACAGATATTCATTATTAATAAACATGGCAAGGCTGAAACGAGGTAATTAAGTAGACATAAATTAACTTCTGCTCTATTGCAAGGGAAAACCCCGCCAGGATTGATTGCTGCATTCACTTAATTAACGTTTTAGTGCAATTCAGAAATAGTAGAAAGATTGAGGAGTGGCACATGCTATATAACATTCCAAAAAGGGAATGGGGATATTTTAGGAGAAAAAATTTGCTTTTTATCAAGTCTCACATTGCCTAAATTAATTGCTTAATTCTGGCAACATGATGTTTGTTGGAGTGGGTTTTACACTCTGGAACCCCAAACCCATTTCTTCTATGTAACCTGGTTAAAGAAAGGAATGAAACATGAACTTTTGGCCTGGGCAAACTATGGCTAAGTTGATGCCTCTTTTAGTTTGTGAATGTGTTCAGTTTTCCTAAGGCCCAGTGGGAAATGTGCTGAGTACTCCCTTGGCAATTTGATGTCACTGCTGGCTCCTTGGAATTCACTGCTGCATTGCAGTGCAGAAGCTGGGAACTACATTTCCTAGAATCCCCTTCCCCTTATTGTTCCAGGTTCCAGTCAGCCCATAAGAACACTTGCAGAAGAGCTGGAAGGTGTTAGAAAAAGAGAGGCCAGTATGCTGCAGGCAGATTTATGGGATTAAAGCAAATTTCCAGCTAATCCTGCAAAACCATCCATTTTACTCTTGTAGACTACATAAAAAATGTCCCAGAAATTCTTAAGATCTGCAGTGGCTTATAAGTAAGCTGTTGAGAATCATCCACTTCAGGACCAAGAGGCTCTCTGGTACTCCCTGTCCTTTATTCCTCTGTGTTTCTCAATAACTGATAAGACTAACCTCCTTTGTTAAAACCCTCACACTTGGAATACGAAGAGTTGCTTCTGTTTTCCTTTTCAAACTCCCCTGACTGATATACCATTGTTGAAATCATCTTTGGATCATTGGAATGGATGTTCTTCCCAATAGTGATACCTACTTCATCCAGAGCTGAGCATTCTCTTGGATGCAAAGCTAGAATTACAAATACCAGAAACGTTCTCAGTCTGTCACCTTGGTGAGTCTGACATGATATGACATTAATTTTGTGATTAATAAAGATCACATGATACCAATCAACATGAATATCTTTGTTATATATAAGAGATGCCTCTGTCTGAACAGTCAGAGTAAGGGGCGGAGAGCTGCGAGGGGCAGTGATATCCTGAGGGGAGATGCAAAGCAGTATTCAGGAAGAAGACTGAGGTTATGGAGGGTGTGTTTACCTTGTAACAAAGATTCTAGGTGTGACAGAAGAAAGATAAGAGAGGAGAGGAACCGTGAACACGTGGGTCAACAGAAAGGAGCAGAGCAGAAAGGAATAGGAGTAAGAGGCAACAACGGGATGTGAATCATGAAATAGCTGGTACAAAATGTTATCACTAAAAGTCAGTGTGGCTGACCCTCTTCTGTTAAAACAGTCTTACTAAATGAAATGGTAGCAAGATTTTATTTGTTTATTCAGTTCTAGTAACTGTGTTAAATTGAAGGTTTATAAAGCTAAACAAAATAGTTATTATTCTTTTTGAAAGTGTTCTCCAAAGAGTGAGGGGTTATAAAGAAGAGCCAATGTGATTCCAACTGGATTGTACCACTTCAATTGAACCTAGAAATCATTTCCTGTTCAAAGGGAAATTTTTTTAAACATTCAGCATCCAAACACTCCAGGTGTTCTCACAGTTCTTACACATCCCTGCTGATCATCTGTGTTGCCCACCGCATCAATACTGAATGTCTTCATTAACACTCTTGGTTGCAAGCAACAGAACCAACTCAATTTAGTTTAAGAATAAACAGGAAATTGTTGGTCATCTACTGAGTATTACAGGTTGGGTTCTCCAGAAGGAGATACTGAGGTGGAATTTGGCACACAGGAAATGTCTTAGGTATTCTAGCAAAGTGTGTGTGTGTGTGTGTGTGTGTGTGTGTGTGTGTGGCTGGGGTTGGGGGGCGGGAATGAAAGCAGATATGGTTAGAAAGAGAAATTATCCACTCACTGTGATCAGAAAGGGATATGGGCCATTCTGGAAAAGGCAAACTTTGGGTGAGGCCGCTCTCTGCAGCCAAGGCAAATCCTGAAGGCACTGACAACATTCTCAGAAGTTAGGGAAGCAAGCCCTTTCTTGAAGGGGGATGTAGGTGGCACATCTTTATGGCCATCACACTATTTATCTTGTGTTGTCTAAGAAAAAGAAAAATAATCAGGTCTTCCCAAAGGCCGGGGACTCGGGCAACTCTGGACTATGGTAGTAGCATTTTGTGGACTTCGTTTCTACATCTCTGCTTTTAACTTTATTAAGCTTTCAATGTCTAATCCTTTTCTCTCCCAATTCCAGTTCCCAAAAAGAGATTTTGACTGGCTCCGATTTGATCAGGTAATCAACCACGGGCCAGTTCTTTGCAGTCAAGGTCCTATAGTGCAAACATGGTTTCCAGGACCCTGTTAGTAGATAAGTGGTGGTGTTGGTGGTGACTTAGTTCTCAGGAAAGAGAGAATGGCTCATGGATTGGGAAGACACCTCAAAAAGTAATCATGTAATCAGTAGCCATTGAAAGTGTTTTGTGATTAAGTCTCTTACATATCACTTATGCTGGGGACTACAAACATTCAATGCCCTAGGATCTTTGTTAAAGGGATGAAATTTGTAAAGCTTGCTCTTGCCCAAGCTTATCAAAATGTGTTGGTGATATCTCTCACCCACCAACATTAAGCATAGTTAGCTTGGTATTTCTGGCACTAGCATATATTTCCTGGTACAGATTCCAGGACAAGATGCTTAGATTCTAGGCATGACAGTACATTTTCATGATGAATCATTGTGAGCAGTCCCTAGAAAATAATATAAGGTTTCCATGATGATATCCAAGTGAGGCTAGAGAGAGGGAGAGAAATGTGAGCCAGGAACTTAGTGTTATATTCTTTCATTATTGCTTTAGACATTCATCACAGAAATGTAAGATGGGACTACTGCAAAAACAAAGGAAGAGCTATAAGCCTTCTTAGAGCTACTCAGTTTCTAAAATGTTTTACAAGTACATGAAATGCTACAATTACTGAAAGATTTCCTGCCCTACTAGATAAAGGCAAGAGATTGATCAGCAGAAATAGAGAAGAGTGAAGATTAAGTAGTCCTTGAAGTCTGAGTCTTTGCTAGAATGTATTGATGAATAGAAACCACTGTATTTTTTTTAAGCCATGGATAATTCACTTTATAGTGTTGAGGCTGTGCTTCCCTATGAAAGGCCAGATGGCAGAGATACACCAATTATTTACTCCTCAAAAATAATGTCACTTATAGCATGAGAATACACGAAAAGCCCATCTATCAAAAGTTATCACCTCCAGGCAGTAATGTATAGATTAAATACTCTGATGGTCCTTCCACTACAAAACTGTACTAGATTTGGACAAAGTAGGATTTTTAATGAATTGCTAGAGCTAAATAAGAA
Organism: Eschrichtius robustus; assembly: GCF_028021215.1. NCBI lineage: Eukaryota > Metazoa > Chordata > Mammalia > Artiodactyla > Eschrichtiidae > Eschrichtius > Eschrichtius robustus. The sequence continues at coordinate 58,356,264 of NC_090833.1, read as the reverse complement.
TAATCTCTAAGTGACTAAAAAAGTGAGGTTAAATAAAGGTAGTAGTAATCTTTTCAAGCTTGTGCAAAAACGGGTGAGATTACCCTAAAGGCAACTGCAAATATCAACATAGCAATGAGGGGTAAGGTTGGGGGCATAGGGAGAAGACTGTGCCTGGGGCCAGCAAAAGATGGAAAGTTGAGGCTGAGAATCCTATCTTAAGCCTGGATCCGAAGGGGCTAAAATGTTTCCCACATTCCCATATGTTTTACCATCAACATAATGCTAGATTTTTACGAGATAAATAGTCAGTTGGCCACACCACTAAGTGATGCGAGCACCCTAAATTTTTTTTTCTTTTCTGTAGCCAGAGGAATAAAGCAAACTTTACCCTACAACCAATCACTTTACAAAGCTTTGTAAAGACAGCAAAATGCGAAGGCAGAGAGTGTAAGCAGTGAAGTTTACACTGATGGAAGGAAAAGGATGGAAGGAAAGTTTATTGGTTTTCGTAAGAACAAAAAAGACTAAGAAAGAAAATGTGATTCCATATAGTGATAACATATTTTGGCTGGAATTAAGCTATTGTCCCTCAGCTTCAAATCCACCCCTCTCTCCCCTGCTTTGGTGATACTAGGACTGAAACTCTGAAAGTCATGTTTCTCCTTTGCCAGCTGGGTCCCTGTTACAGTTTATCAATAAAGAATGTGGATGGACACTTACAGGTAGGAGAAGAAAGAAGGGACTTGCGCTTTCCTGTTTGCTTTCTGTGAATTCCAGTAGAAGCTGTTGATCATGGTAGTGTTTCTAATACGCACAAGCCAGTCTTATTATGCCCCTCAGAGACATCAACAGCAGCCAGCCACACATCTGGCTCAGAGATTTGAGTCCCAACTCTGTAGGATCCCTCCTGCAAGCTCAGACTCTCTACCACCAGCTAAGCAGCACCACTTATGGTAGATGTGAGTCTCAGCTACATGGGGCTGATCCTCTAAGCTTCTAAGTTTTCATGATTCCAAACTCTCCTCTTTGTGCCTCCACCTCTAGGGAGTGGTAGCTGCTTCCTGCAATTCCACTCTCATGAAACCATATTATTCCATTTTTGTGTATTCAATTCTAATTAATGATTCTTTACATTAAATCCTCTCCATTGAAATAACTGGTGTGGTTTCTGTCTCCTGACAAGATCCTGATGAATACATGTATGGGACTCCTTATTTCTTAAACCAACTATTTTCATCCTTATTTTACCTTAGTGAAAGGTGGCCAAACACCTCAAAGGTCAAGCAATTTGAGGAGTGAAATGATAGAGCGGGGAGCATGCAAGGAAGAGAAGGGAGTCACAGGCTTCTCTACATCCTGGGCTGTGAGGTATGAAAGAACATGATACAGTTGACCTCAGCCCCTGCTCCCCCAGCAACCTGAAATAACAATTGCAATCTTGATTTTAATGAGCTCACCATTGAAAATCAATCAGCAGTTGAGATCAAATGTTGACACAAAACAAAACAAAAAAACCCCAAGCTATCAGCTCTCACATAAAAATTCTGTCTTCTTTCGTGTTGATGTTTCCATTTGCCAACTATTTAAAAATGAGACTGCAGTGAACAGGAGCAATTGCTTTATATTCAGTGCACTTAAATGAATGTCTGATATAAAGGGAAGTTAACTGCATATAGTCTTTTTCTGACCATTGTATTAAGCATGAGGTTTCAGTTCTGCGTCGCGCAGTGAAGGAAATGCACACACAGAACATTAGGACTGAAGAAATGACTATTCCATCTCTGAGAACTGTTCAGGATGATGTGGCTTCCTCCTGCTCTATATGGAGAAAGAGCTGTGTGCTTACGGGGAGGAGTGGGCATAGGACAGGGTGTCAGTTCAGACTCTCTCGAAAAGCCTAAGGTATTGAGCTAGTCATCACTGCAGTATACTTCAAAGGCTAGGTACACCAGACTGCACACCCAGATAAGAGGTTACAAGGACATCTGACATATTTTCAGGGCCTAATTGATGCTACAGCTGAGAGTGCCTCAGGGTAATTCTTGTGCTGAAGTAGGCTGGCCAAGTTGTAAAAAGATTTTTTTTTTTTTTAATGTATCACTAGTTGGTTTGTTTCACTGATAAATGTTTCTTTCTCTTGTGTTTTTATCTTCTTGTTCTGGCAATTGTCAGGTGAAACTTAGATGGCATCCAACTTGAGAAAAGAGAAAGGAGTTTTTAGTTCATAGGTAAGATGAGGATGAGCAGAGAGAAAGAGAACAAAGTAACTCTGATAATAAGAAAAGTAAATGGATGTTGCTATGGATGCCATTGAGACTCTAAGAAATATTATTTAAGTAATTTGTATTTTGAGCATTAGAAACATGAAACAGAAAATGCAAATGTGAGGGCACTACTCATTGCTGTTCAGTTGTTTTTTAAGGAACTCCTAGGCTGTTCTAGAAGATGATCAATACTGGCCTCTATCCAATCACCACACAGGCATGATAATGACACTGTCCCTTGTCCTGATGCTAGTGGTACATTTCTGGCTCTGGAGCAAATCACTTGCATCTTAATGTGCAAACATAGTTGTCTTTCAAAATACTGGATCTACTGAGCAGGAAAGTTACCTACCCACTTGATTCACAGAAAAGAAGGTCAGATTTGCTCTGACATAAACATCTATAGTGAATGAAAGAGAAAGAAAAACTAACTTGATAGACATTTTAATAAGTTTGCAGATTTATAATGGCTACATTGTTCCTTATGATGGTCTGCTATGGGCTGCATGTTTGTGCCTCCCCCCACCCCACCCCAAATATATATGTTGGAATCCTAATGCTCAGTATGATGGATTTAGAAGGTGGGGCCTTTGGGAGGTGATTAGGTCATGAGGGTGGAGCCCTCATGAATGGGATTAGGGCTCTTATAAAAGAGATCCCACAGAGCTCCCTAACCCTTTCCACCATGTGAGGATACAATGAGGAGTCAGGGATCCAGAAGAGGGCCCTCATCCAACCATGAACTGTTCTATTCTTTTAAAATAAGCATGTGTTAACTTTGTAATTTCACAAAACCATAAAGATTTTTAAAAGAAAGGCATGGATTCACAGTACTAAAAAAAAAAAAAAAATCTGTGGCATTCATTTTTCTTCTGCAAAAAATCATAGATGCCTAGAGCTGAAAGGGAGCCCAAGAGACCACCCAGCCCAGAGAGGGCTGTGTCTAGCCCATCCGGCAGATGGTTTCATATTCTTTTCTTTATGGTCTCTGGGAATGGAGAGATTCCCATGGCAGTCTATTCTTGGGTTCAATTATTCTTCCTCTCTTGAAATTTCCACTTCTGAAGAAATCGATTCCCAAAGGTAAAAGACATTGTTAGTGAAGGATTATTTTTAGCTATTATTCTGAAGCATATGGGTTGAATGATGATGGGTAAAAATTTCAAATACCTGATACGTGTGCCAAGAAGAAATTATCTGTTGAATGACTTCTGAGTGACCCAGTATAAGTCATAGCATCTGAGATATTAGCATGTCCTAGAGGGAAGAATCTGAGTAAACTGGACAGGTTTCTAACTATGACTTAAAGAAAGAGGTCTCCAGAGTCTTGACTTAGTTCTATCATATCCTGGATTCTTGAGTATTCTACCACCTCACAATGGGATTAAAACCAGCTGCTAATTCTAATCCAAGAAAACTTTACAGACAAATAATTTTAGATATGCAAAATCGTACAACTTGGGAAAGAAACAAGAAAACTCATCACCAAATTCCCTAACTGTATTCCTTAAGACTAGCTTCCAGGGTCTTTTTCTACTTCCCTCTATATCTAGAAAATATGAGAGCATTTTCTGCCCAGAACATAAATACTCCAAGAAAGCCATTTCTAGCATATTTGTTGCCATGTCCAAATAAGAAATAATGGATTAAAGATGAAGAGAAATCTAGAATCATTGGGGTCACTTTAGAGTTGATCTTGATTAAGATTATACCCATTCTAAACCTAGTCTTCTTTTTGGTTATTCTCATAAAAATGGCAGCATCAGAGATGTCTTGTTGAACTATTAATTTTGTAGCAAATAAAAACACCTCTCAACCATGTGGTGTCAGGAGTTGTAACTCACATATACTCTAAAGAATAAATTATTTGCTAATATTGTATGAAGACTGGAAAGCATTTCAGGAGGTTTACTATTGGTATGCTTTGTTACTAGCTCTCTCCCACCCTAGTAACCTAACTCACATCTATGCACTTTAGATAAATATGCCAAATCTAAGCTGCAGGCAAACCTTTCACCATTGACCACACAAAAGAGTTAGCTATTTTCAATTAATTTTCAGGTAAAATGAATACAGTGCTTACTTAAGGAGATACATCATGTGTTAACTTTTATTACTTTAAGGAAACACTTTCATTCTAAAAACTTATTATCCTATTAGGATTATAGTTCAACATTACATATTTCACATGATGAAACAAAAGCTACATAACATTGCTTCACATTCTGAGTAGATAAATAAAAACACAAGCCTTGGGGCTTAGTAGAATTGAAACTGACCCTTAAAGTTGGAGGCCTAGGAAGTTGCAGCTTCAATTTTTTGCATGTTCAGTCATTATATTCTGGCCAGGAGGTGGACGGTGAGGTCAAATGATTAGTCAATAAAGCCTCAGAAGTGTTAGTTACAAAGAACTACCAAGATCTCTCCTATAACTTTTTATTCCATATAAAACTACTCTTCATTCACTAGCCCACAGGTTCTCCACAGGGAAGGGAGAAGGACAATTTTGCCCTTCAGGGGGACATGTGGTAACATCTGGAGATGTCTTTTGTTGTCACAATTTGAGGGGAGTGGGTGCTCCTGGCATGTGTTGGGTAGAGGCCAGGGATGATGCTGAACATCCTACCATGGATGGGATGGGACAGCCCTCACAACAAAGAATCCAGCCCAAGACGTCAATGATGCTGAGGTTGAAAAATCCCGCATTACAACGTTAATCTTTCTATTCCTTGAAAAATCCAAGGCCTTTCCACTTGCTCTTCTCTCTCCGTGGAAGGCTTATCCCCTGGATCCCACTGCTGCTTGGAGTCTCTCCTCTTCTCTGCTCAAATGTCACCCCTCAGAGGGTCTTCAATGCACCCCAATCCCAGTCCCCACACCCCAACTCCCCATTCCAGCCAGTCTCTACTACATCTCCCTCTTTGCTTTTCTTCATGGCATATTCTATTTATTACTTGTCTTGTCACCTCTATTTCTGTTGTGGAAAGAACGATGCTTGCCACATAAGCATTATATACTTGTTTATATTTATGTTTATTCACATTCACACTGGGGATTATTTAGCTAAGACATTATCTAGGAGTAATACTTACAGCCACAATTTATTGTGCACTTGCTATGGGGTAGACACTCTTCTAAGAGCTTTGCATGGGTTATCTCATTTAATCCTCACAACAACTCAATCAGGTAAGTATTCTAACAATTTCTATCTTACCAGTGAGGAACCTGAGGGTGTGGTAACTTACCAAAGTTAAGCAGTTAATACGTGGATAGGCAGAGAGTCCACCTTGGCAATGACTGTGCTTTGAACCAGGGAGACTGCTCAAGCTCCTTTGTTATTAAATACGAGCCAAACTTTGTTTAAGAGACACAGCTGGCTTTCCACATTTTTCCATGTGGGTGACCAAAGCCATAATTTTATTCAATTCATTTCAATTCAAGAGAAATTTATTGACCATCTTCCAGGTGCCAATGCTGTGACTACTACTCAGCTACTGAGCACTCAAAGATGAATAATCTCTCCTGATAATAAGCAGACAGATCTCAATCGTTCTTTGGCAAATGACAATCCACAATGCTGGGTGGTCTCAGAGTCCTCTTGCAAAGAAAAGTTGACCGAATGGAACTGTCCTGCTCTTCCACTTTATCTTAATGCCATTAACATATACAAAACATACATATTGTGTATGGCTTGGTGAAACAGTTTATATATAATGGACCAATCTGAAGTGCTGAAAGAGCAGTGTTTGCAGTTAAAAATGCTGCCCATGTCTTGGGTCCTTCACATGCTTTTTAAATTAAGAAAATTCTCTCTCTTAACCTTTTATAAATACAGTTCACAATTATATTGAATAAACCCACAGGCTGTTATTTGGAAACATAAAACAGGCACATGAACAAATTCACAGCAGGGTAACAATTTTCTTTTTCCTTTAACCTCTTGCAAATGTCAACTCGCCATTCCCCAAATTGCTCTTAGGAGAAAATAAAGGCGATATAGTTTTAAAACACACTCTAAGTGTGCTTGCTGTCGGGAGCAGAGCCATCTCGGCTTTCTCGGTTGTTTCTTTTCCTATTTCAGAATAACCTGCTTGGAAGGTCCTTGCCTACAGCCAGAGAACCCAGGTGTGCAGGAAAGATCAAACTATTTTCCTGACCACATGAAAAATCTTCCAAAAATGGAAAAGAAAAAATACCTGTGACCACCCCATCCTATACAATAACTCCTGGCAGTTATAAAGTATTTGAACCTAGTATTTACCAAACTTTCTTCCTCTTTCTCATTTCAAACAAAAGAAATTGATGAAACACAGTCATATAATATCACACATGGATTTTGTTACTATCGGATATTCCTTATCAGAGATTATCTATTCCTTCTTCCTGCTTCAAAGAAAAAACTATACTATACATTTTGTCTTAAAATTCTCTGACAACATATTGCTTTAACATACCTTTATTGTACGCCCCTCCCATCCCTCCAAAATCGAATAGCTCTTATTATCAGAAGGGTGCTTTTTTTCTTTAGTCAAGATGAAATTCTTCTATTTAATGCAATTTCTCTGTCTTGGGAAAAGATGGAGAACTATAACAACCTCTCTCAGCAAAGTACCTTCAGTTAATAGCAGTGGATATTTTTGTAGTGCTTTAAATGTTTACAGAGGACTTTCACATACACTGTCTTATTTGAGAGCCAAAACATCTCGTCTCATTGTAGACATGAGGAAATTGATACTCACAGAGGAAAAGGCCACGTAGCTAGTATGCAGCAGAACTGGAATTCAACTTGAGTTATTTCTGGCTTTTTTCTCTTGAAGAAAAATGGAACTTTCATTTGTTTTAGTGGGTAATATTATGACACCATTTTCTCATTTCCTAAGGTTCTTCTTGAAATTTTACCAAATATTCCACATTTCTTAAATTATGCAGAGATGATTCCGGACATTGTTGAGGATAATGGGTGATGAATCCCTACAGATTTACACTCAATATGTGTGTGTGTGTGTGTGTGTGTGTGTGTGTGTGTGTGTGGCGGGGGAGGGCAGTTAGCCCACAGTACATTCGTGGTATAAAATGACAGTTCGTAATAATGACCTGTCTTCTGTTATTATTTAGTCATGTAACCTTGGCAAAACACCTCACTCTTGGGACTCCAGGTCCTCATCTAAGAAGTGAAGCGAGAAGTTCAGAGTCACTGGTTGTGAGAAGTGAGAAAGACTTCAAGACCAGGTGAGCCAACTTCTTGGACCTGATTTCCAGTCTATAAAGACCTGTTGAATTTCATTGAATTTGATTTTGCCTCTGAGGAAAGAGGAGCCTGGAGAAAGTGAAAAAATGACCAGTCACACAGCAAGAAGACTACAGGATTCTGACTCTTGGCTCTTGGTTTGTACCCTATAGTCATACTTTCGGATCTCTAAGGACATTGCTCCCTTTAAAAACCTATGATTATTAAATGTTCTCTGTCTAGCTAGCCAGTCTCTAAATTACATTCTGCATGTTATTTCTCTCCTTAAACGTCTTACTCATTACTTGTCTGCAATGAACTCTCAAGTGCTTGCTCAGATTACAACTTTATGTTGATATATACATTTTTTTTTTTTAAATTTCCAAGGTGTGAATCATTTATCCCTACTTAGGGCTAACAATAAATCCCAGACATTGCTACTTCCCCAGAGACAAGACAGACATACTTTAAAGCCCTACCTAAATTATTTTAGAAGTTTATTATGAGAGGAGACCTAACAAAACATTTAAGAGAGCAGGCTTATCACAATTTCTAGTTTTATCAGAGAGTTAATCAACAGCAACATGCTGCCTTTTCCAATTCATTCATTCATTCATTCATCCAACAATTTACTGTAGTTTTTAAGAGACCAGTTCATATCTGCCACTTTCCTTCAGTTTAACTTTGGGCAAATTACTTACCAAATCTAAGCCTCAGTTTCCTGATCTGTAAAATGAGGAATATTTGTAGTGCCTAATCATGGGATAGGTTTTAAGGAAAAACAGAAATAATACATGTAACAGACTAGGCATAACAGAAGGTTTCATAGAAATTGCTCAGTAAATACTGACTCATGAATAAATGACAAATATTTATAAGGTATCACCTATAAGACTGGTGCTGTGCTAGGCACTTAGGTCACAATTACGGACAATGTGGACAATATTTATTTTCCACCCTGGAGGAACTCACAGCCTAGCAGTGAAGACAGACGTGGAGTCATGTGGTTGTAACAAAGAGATATACGTCCTATGATAAAGGTAGCACCAGGACCCATGGTGACATAAAGAAAAATGTGACCATCTTGGCTCTGCGGAAGTCAGAGAAGAAGCCTTGAAGGGAGAGTGTGTTGGTCAGATAGAGAGGAAGGAAGCTATGATCAAAGAGCAATGAGAGGCCAGAGCATAGGACATATGGTAGGAAGTACTGGGTCATCAAACTTGAACTGGTGTTTTGGGACCAGATTGTGAAGGGCCCTGAGGACCATGTTAATAAGGAGTTTGGACTTTTATTCTGGATAAGAGTCAGCCTGTTAAATAGAGAAGCAACGCAAAGAAATGTGTTTTTCGGAAGATGACTCTACTGGACATAAAGTGCACTGGAAAAGTAAAAGTCAGATGACAAGAAAACCAGTTCAGGGGCTTTTGTCATGGCTTGGGCAGGAGATACTGGGGCCTGGACGGTGATGCTGGCTGTGAGTGTGGACTGGAGATTGTAATAAGGAGCAGAACGTTTGCGGCCATCACCGTGCATGCCGCAGGTTAGAGACCTCTGCAAATATATCCAAAGTATTAGAGCGCCACAAAAGGTGCCCTAATGTGCTTTAATTTAAGACTGCTTTGATGGTGGTAAAAGTAAAAAGCATAGATTATGTGGAATAGTTCTTTTTTATTTCAATAAAAAGACTCAATTAGATGCTTTAACTTCCTCAGCCACTCCCAGGACTTTTCTAAAAGGTAAAAATATGTGGACCTACTCATTTCTTAATGACTGACTCCCACCTCTTCCCCAGGCTGGGTTAGGTTCTTCTTCCTTGTACTGTAGCCTGAGCTTATCTCAAATTAGCCATTATCACACCTATATCAGAACTGTCTTTTCACTGACTTCCATTCGTGTCCAAGTCACACGAGGGCGAGGGCAGGAAATGCCTGCTGCTCCTCATTGTGTTCCCATGCCCGGCACATAGATGTGCTCTAGAAATGAAAGAATAAATGCAGGAAACAAAGTCTTGGCTAGGAAGATAGGAGAAAGAATCATGCCTGATATAGGTCCTGAATACAATAATACATTTTTCCTCTTTTGCATAAATCTATGCATTTTCCATCCCTATATGAATAGCAGAGACATACTGGGTTTAGATTGCAGGCCCAAACAGTCTCAAGGTACCTTTTAGTATAGTGAAAACTATGTGGTTTCTGGAGTCAGTTGTACCTGTGTTCAGATTCTGCCTTGGCCAGATATTATTAGTTAATTCCAAGACTCATCCATAACGTATAGATAAAAAGTAATTAATATCAAAGGATTGAGAAAGGATTAAATTAGATAATATGGTAGGTGATAGATGATATATATATATATATATATATATATATATATATATATATATATATATATATATATATATATATATATGGTAACTGTTATTATTAGGCACTTCTTAATAGTTTCTAACAAGCTGAAAAGCTTAAAAACCTTAAAAACAACTAAGAGGCCACAATCGATGATGATATCCTTCTGAGCAGTGAGAAAACCTCACCAGTGAGAACAGAGATTTTCATGAAAGAGTAAATTTTTTCCTGCTATCAAAATGGCTCCACATAGTCACCTAATAAGCCAATTAACTTAAAAAAGAAAATATTTCTATACATTTACGTTGTAAATCAACTATACTTCAAAAAAAAATTAAAAAATAAAAAAAAAAAAAAGAAAATATTTCTCAGCACTAACTACCTGAAACTTACAAGTTGGAACTGTTCAGAATAGAATTCTGTACTTGAGGAGGTAAAGCTTTAAGAAAATTATCAATGAATTTCCAAAAGTCAGAATTTGGGTAAAATCTAACACTTCATATATAGCAGTTGTAAAAATAGTTCCATGACAGAAAAAAAATTACAAAGAGCTATTACGGGTTCAACAACACTCCTTAATGAGTTACAATGCATTAATTATAGCAGCATCACTGAATATGTTTCAATAATAAGGTGCTTATTCTGTCTGCAAACATTATTATGTAGGTATATGGAATTACAGATTCTACAATATCTGAGAATCTCTTATGCTCCTCTACTGATAAGTTGGGAACAACTGATATGAATTAAATAAATTAGTGAAAGAATTCAGGACACATTTGTAATGTAAATGTCTACTTCTTGTACATGCATCAAATATTTTAATCAAGGGAACTCTTTTTAGTTAATCTGAAAGAGGACAAAATAGTAATAAGACCATTTGAGTATATTTCCTTTCTTGAACTGTTCTTGTTCTTAGTTTACTCTGTGCATCACACAATATTCCAAAATTTTATTGAACTTCCCCATGTAATTTCACATATCATTTAAAAAAATTCATAGATATAAATTTCATACTTTTGAATATGATGCTAACTTATCCATTATGTGCTTACTTCAACAACTAGGTTGAAAGCTCTTTGTGGATAAAAATAATATCTTTTACTTCTTTTATACCCCTAAATACTTAAAAAAAATTTTTTTATTGAGTTATAGTTGATTTACAATGTGTTAGTTTCAGGTGTACAGCAAAGTGATTCAGTTATATATATATATATTTTTATTCTCTTTCAGATTCTTTTCCCTTATAGGTTTTTACAAAATATTGAGTATAGTTCCCTGTGCTATACAGTAGGTCCTTCTATCTATTTTATATATAGTAATGTGTATATGTTAATCCCAAACTCCTAATTATTCCCCCACCCTTTCCCCTTTGGTAACCATAAGTTTGTTTTTATGTCTGTGGGTCTATTTCTGTTTTGTATACATAAGTTCACTTGTATCATTTAAAATTTTTTTCTCCTAACAATTTTTGACAGTGTGGGAATAATAAATAATTGCTAGTTAACAGGCTAGTTGGCTTGTTAACGTTCTTAAAGATCCTATGAGAGTTTTAGATCAGAATGCAGGTCTACTTTGGAACAAAAGGTAAGTGTGGGTAAAGACAAGGAGAAACTTTATTCATGAGCTGTGGCTGACCTTTGAGGTGTGGGAGAGAAAAAGAATAGCTGATGGGTGTGGGGCCTTGGGTCCACGTGGCCTGCAGTCATCGCGGTATCTCTGTCCTCCATGCTGACAGCTGTCAAATTAGTCTCCCTCCAATAATGATTCCCAAGTTAGCTTTAGTTAATGAACTGAAAGGAGCTGCAGGTACTTCTGGCCATTAACTGCCTTTCTTTGTGGCTCTGTGAGCTTGCAAGCTTTCTCTCATCCCAGAAGCCAATGGCAGCCATCTAAGGGGCCTGCTGTGAGGCAGATTGCAGGGAGACAAATCTGTGTGAGGCAGGTTCTCATTTGAGAGCCCTTGCCAGAGCCAAGAAGCTCATGCTTTAAGTTTTAATTAAAGACAAACTGAACCATTTTGGGGAAAAGTTTGGGCACTCCTTGCCGGGAAGACAGCCACATACTCTGTGTAGCTGGGGTTATTGCGGGCTCGTCTCCATCTGCATAGTTGGATGCTGAGGGCAATACAACTACCAGGTGTTAGGAAATAAGATGTCACTCTGATCCTCAAAGAAACATAATAGCACAAAATGGATAAAGGCATTGGAAAAGAGAAACAGAGATGTATTTCCTATACAGATATAGACAAATACAAAAATAATTTTAGAGAGGAAAAAAAAAGATACCATAAAATTACCAATTGAGAGTTTTCCCTGTAAATAAATCTTATCGTATTGACTTAAGAGGCAGTTGGACTTTATAAACATAAAATAAGAAGAGTGTTTCAGAGGTCTTACTCTCCCATACTACATACTTCTGGAAATTAATTCTTATAAATTTGTTTTAGATGCTCCTATGGTATTTATATACTTGCAACACTGGTAGCTATGAGGCCCATTACACCTGGGGCTCTGGTTATTTTATAGATATGACTCATTTCTTTTGTTCCATGCTCTTTCCCAAACCTGAAGAACTTTTGCGTCCAGACAATATATTGAACTGATACCCACTAATAAACATACCAGAATTTAACGTGAAACTTACATAGAAAGAAAAAAACAAGTCGAGCATGATATCGCACAAGAGTCAAATATTTTTCCCTTGAAATCCCACTATGTCTCCCAAGACTGTCTTAATGTTTCTGGATGAAAAATTTGTTTCAGAGTGGGTCCTTTTTTTTTTTTTTTAATATTTATTTATTTGGCTGCGCTGGGTCTTAATTGCAGCATATGGAATCTAGTTCCCTGACCAGGGGTTGAACCCGGGCCCCCTGCATTGGGAGCACAGAGTCTTAACCACTGGACCACCAGGGAAATCCCCAGAGTGGGTCCTTATAATCATCTTAAACACATTTCTTTTCTACCTTCTATGCTGTGTGGCTCATTGCTTTTGGTCTATTGCCATGACTGACTTCGCTTCTTTTCTGATGGGTTAACCATTTCCCTAGCTGGGGTCTTCTAGCTAGAGTTGTATTCCTTCATGAACATCCTCAGGGCTTCCTGGGCACTCGAGGAATTACAGAAGTGATATGGTTGGAGACCACAGGTCTTTCAGAAGAGTACACAGATTTTTTTTCAAGAAAGCACAGTCAGGAGTTCCCCACCTGCAGGTTGTTTTACCCACTGATACTTTAGATGCTGCTGAATGCCAAAAGCTGGCTCTCTGTGGAATTATTGTGTCTCCTGGCAGAGTAACAGAACAAGCGCCAACTTCTTTCTTTAGTTTCTAGGTCTTTATATGTTAGCAGATAGCCCACTCTAACTAATAAGATTTGATTCTCTGAATCTCAGTTTTTCCTCCGAAGGATAAAGAGAATGCTTTCTATGGTGGTTGTAAAGATTAAAGGTAGGTTTAAGAGGCATTTGGTTTAGTTCTCGGCACATAGGTGTTAAAAATGGAATCGATCATAAAACTGGAGACTTAGAAATGTCTTAGCATAGTATGAGTGTGTTTCATGTTTGGTAATTGCAATCATTGTTGCTTTTGTTGTGGTCATCCATGTACAATGCTTGGTGTCAGTCTATTTATCTCTTGTAAAAATAAAATACAGTGTGTGTGTGTGTGTGTGTGTGTGTGAAAAAAAAATTAAATTAAAAAAAAAAAAAGAAATGTCTTAGGATCCTCAGTGGTGATGTTGCTCTCCACTCCCCCTTCAGGTGAAGGTATGTTAAGTCAGGGAGACAGGACATGAGGGCCTGCACTTATCTTTGAGACTGTGCATAAAGACCAAGCCCCTCATGCTTCTGAGTATCTGTCCCACTGCACTGCCACTCTTCCCTGGTTGATAAGATGGAGGAAAGGAGACAAAACATGCATTTTATTATGACTTTGGGGAATCAGACTCTAACCAGAAAACCCCCACTGAAGGGAAGAATCTGGGCACTCAGACATGTAGATGAGTATACGAAAAATATAGGATAGGCATTCAGAGTTGGGTTTTTAATATAATAGTATCTCAATAACACTTCTTAGCCTCCAACTCCTAAAGCCACTAGGGTGTGGGAATATAGGGAATTTGAGATTTTCTTAGGTAAAAAAAAAAACGTATGGGATTCATTTGCTTGAACTTCACAGGCTGTGTGGCTCATTTAGCTTTGGCAGGTAGAGGGGCTGTTTATGTCACCAGTGTCCACCAGTCACCAGTCTCACCATCGAGGATAATTCTCCTCTCTTCACAGTTCTGCAGTTAATACCTATGCCTGGGTATAGTAAGCCTTCAATATGTGTTAACCAAATGAATGAGTTCATAAAAATGGTATAATGTGTGTGGATCATGATGGAGGACTCTCATCAGTTCACCCCAAGAGAATAGAGAATGAAGAGGTCTAAGCTCAGAAAAGTGCAATGACGTTTTATAAACAGTATTATGTGTTCTTGGCTAATGGAGGGGTAAATAGCAGAGTTGAACTAATTCAAATTATAGAAAATCATTTATTTCAAAATGTAGGCACTTATACTCAGTCTTTATAACTACTTCCAAACCAGTCTGGACACATAGTTTTATACTCTATTTAAAATATTTTCAAGGAAGAAGATTCAGTGAGTTTCCCCAATAAACATCTTCAATGTCTGACCAACTTATCTGATAATTTACTTTCCCTTGAAGCTATTTCTCCTTTGTTCCATCCTCTGTGGTAACAGCAAATAGCTAATAGCCACCATCTACACATCCAAAGACCTTCTGAGGTAAATTATAGAAGACACAATTCCCACTTTCAAAGAGCATACAATCTACCAAAGGAAAAGAAGAAATGTATTGGCTATGCTTGAGTGAGAGAGAGCTATTTGGGGTAAGACAAGTTAAACGACTCTTTATATATGGCAGCAGACTATGGTGTACTGTGAAAAGTTCAGTGTCAGTAAAACAATACTACTTCTCAGGGTCTTCCAGGAGAGAGGATCACACAAGTATCCCAGTTAATAACTGGCAATAACAGGAAATGTGTACAATTTTGAGGCCTAATTTTTGAAAGAGGAAAACTTCTTATTTAAGCCAAGGTCATTTGTCTCTGTTAGAGCAGAGCAGCTAAAGGTATATTCAAACTAATTCATATATATATATATATAAACTATATACATTTAATATATATAATATGAATTATATATCTGAATGTATATATGTGTGTAAACATATGAATTTAAGTGAAGGAAGGAATGAGTTGACTCAAGGAATATGCATATGGAAAAGTGTCTAGCAGAATGTTTTGTACACAGCTGATACTCAGTTTTATTAAGTGTCTCTTCCCTTTCCAGTTTGTGTCCTGATGTAGACTTATATTTAAAGCAGTGGTAGTCTTTAGTAGCTAGTGTAGCCTACTCACCTTGAGATTGCCATTTTCAACTCACAAAGCTGATGTTAGGTGGGTAGGGCTGCTGGTTTCATTTCTAAGCCTGCAGCTGTAAGCTAGGACCACTAGTCCTAATTCAGTAGCAGCAAAGTAGGAACTCTGCAAAGATGAGGCACCACTAAATTCTCACTGGGCTCACAGCAGGGGCAATGGGTAGTCATGCTCTAGGGTTAGGGAGCCAAGCCAGGAACCCAGAGGCCATTCCCTCAGGGTAAAACAGGTCAGTCCCAGAAAGCTGAGCCTGGAAGCTGATGATGGAGACCAAGCTGTGATAGGAGGCCAAAACCAACCTCCTAAAAAAACTGAAACAGAGAAAACAATTGTATCAAAACTCAGAAAGAGCAGCTGGAGAGCAGGATACTGAAACCATCAAAATTCGTAAATAAGAGGAGAGAGAACCAAGATGGAGTCTGGTGCCAGTTATCATTCAGTCTCAATCTAAGTAATACTGAGTTTGATATTGAACTTAGTCTTTTCTTTGGGCAGGAAACTTTCCTAAGTTTCATATTTGGTCAGGAGGGAAGTCTGGCTAACATTGGGAATGAGGGGAAACACATGCCTACAGAAAGAAGTATTGAAACAGACCAGGAACAGGGTTGACAGCATTCCTGACCCAACCAGAGCTGACACACAATCCTGCCATGTTCATTAGTTTCAATCTTTCCTCTTCTAGATAAGATCTAATAAGGGATTTGAGTTTTCCATCTTCTTTTCCCTTTACTAGACCACTGATGGAGCTATTAATGAGTGTGAAATAGCCACAGGGCAGACAGCCTTAGAGAAGAATAGATGAAACAGATGGCAAGACTAATCCACAAACTGGATAAGGTCATTAAGAATCCACTCATCATCACTATTAAACATTCAAGAGGTGGTTTTTCTGCACACTAACTTGACAGTATAATATAAGTCACAGCCTTTCTGGGGCTCAGTTTCAGTATCTGTAGAATGTGAACCTTAGACTAGCTCAGCAGTTATTAAAACTGCTCAGAGGAATCCTAGGGTTCTAAGACAGTCCTTCAGGTTACCTCAAGAAACAAGAAGTCTCAGGCCTCTACTTTAAAGCCATGCTGCATTTATATGTTTTATGCAGTGACACTGCAGTCAGATTTCTCCTGGTGGAAAAAGAAAATGGTCCCACTGCTAAGGTAAAGTTTGTGAATCACTGGGCAAGGAAAATCCTAAGGACATCCCTGGCTCTAACAATCTGGGACTCTGTACTGAACAGTCATCACACCTCTTGTCTACAACTTCTTTTCTATCCAGATAATGTTGATATGGTTAAAAGGCAATGCCATATCCTATAGCCAATGTTTATCACAAAATGTAAATCTGCTGCCTAAATTCCCACTTCCCAAATAGACAGGATATAAGTAATAAATTAACATTTTAAAAAGTAACACATCTTTAAATTATGCAAAAATAGACCATGTTTATATTTTTCAATGATATCTCATTGTCAGAGCTATAGTTTAGACTAAGCTAAAGTACGTGGTGGTGGGCAGTCCACCAGGACAAAGGGCAGTGGTGTAAACTTGAATTTTGGGAAAAAAAGTGGAGAAACCACTGAGAATGTCCATGCCCTGGTCCATCTCTACCACACACACCCTCTTTTATCCCTTCCCCCATTTTTGTGTCTGGGAGAGTGGCTTGCTTTGAACATAGTTAAAAACAAGAAAATTTTCACTGAACCCTGGCACATGCTTGTGCTTAAAATGCACTTAAATACAAATAAAAAGTTTGTGCTTAAAACTTATGCCTCTTAATTCCTTTAATTCATTTTACATTTATTTATCTGGCACCTACAATGAGTCAAGTGTCAGGTTTCCCTCTCTCTCTCTCTCTCTCTCTCTCTCTCTCTTTCTCTCTAGATGTATCTAGATCTACATAAAATGACTAAGACACAATTCCTTTCTATCTAGGAGTGCCAAATATGCGAAAATGTTCTGGATTCTAAAAGTAACGTAAGCTCATTTAAAAAGTCACACTTAGTATTGACAGCAATGAAGTTCAACCACTCATATTCTGCCTTTCAGAGATAAATATAACATTCGGTATATCTTTTCAGACTGTTGTATCTATCTATTAAGATATCTATATGAACATATTATTTAAAATGACGTTCTACTGCACGTTGCTCTTTTGCAATCTGAGTTTTTTCAGGTAAGGTATAAATGGTAGATGCTACCAATTATGCAACTGAGTCCAGTGGGGCCAATTTTGTCAGTGACACCAAAGACACATAAAGTCAAACAGCCAAAACAAATGCCTGCTTGAGACCCAAGTCAAACTGAGTTGAGAAGATGGGGCAGAGATAGCAGAGGGCAGAGGCACAGCCCTGGGGCAAGGTCAAGTGGCGGTGCTCCACTGTTAATTCAGGGCTGTGGTGGGTATAGGCTGGGCCTTCCTCCACACACACACCTGTCCCTTTTAAAGCTGTCATATTTTTGTGCTGCACCCTGACATACAGGGAATATTCTTATCTTTTGGGCAATCTATGGATTCACTCTGTCAAGTCAGAAATTGAAAACTAGTAGCCCACAGGCTAAATTTGGTTCAGAGGTAGTTTCACTGGTTTGTAAGATTTATAAAGAAAAAAATGAAAAGACCTATATTTAAAGTTAAAAAAAACCAAACTGGATTGCTGACCATTCTTTAAAAGTTCACTGTAATCTTGTAATTCTATGTGAAATAATTGGCTGATGCCTTAGGGCAGGGGTTCCCACACTTTGCTGCATATTGGAGTTACCTGGGGAGATTTTGAAACTCCTGAGGCTCAGGTTGGACTTCAAGCTAATTAAATCAGAAGGTCTGGGAGTAGGAACCAGGTATCAGTGATTTTTTAAGATGCACAGGTGTTTCCAATGTCCAGAAAAACCTGAGAATAACTGCTTTAGGGCCCTTTGAACTCAGTATTCTCTCTGCCTGAAAGATTTATCCTTCCCTTTCAAATATCCTTGATGGCTACAGGTAATTCACTTTCTACTCTAACTGCAAATTTCCCTTCCCCAACATCTGATATACCTTTACCCTACTTTGCTCAATTCCTCAGCACTTGTCATCATTTAGCTTATTATGTATTCACTTATTTGTTTGTTATCTGTCTCTTACTACTAAAAGATAAAACCCCAATAGGGCATGGAGTTTTGTCTGTTCACTGCTATATTCCCAGTACTTAGAACAGGGTCTGGTATACAGCAGGTGTAATTTGTTGCATAAGTGTGGAATGATACTGAGAAGCAGTTGCTTTCTTTAGAAAGGGCATGTGTTGTTCTGTTTGCCACAGCCTGCTTCACTCCTCTAAGTTATCTTCCTGAGTCCTTTATGAATCTGTTACTCTGGATTTAGCTATTACCCTTAAGTTCAAATGGAAGTAAAAGGCATAGGAAATATTCAGTTAAGTTCATGGTTGGTTTAAGATGAGCTGCTAGAACGTTGAGAAAAAAATACATGGGTAAAGAAGAACTTCCCAGTCATGATGTATTTGAGTGTTTCTTTATTTCTGAGATAAAAGATGAATCATGACATTATCACACTCTCTGATCTCAGCTCAGTTTGGTACTCGACATACGGTGAATGAGGTGTAATCTGTTTAGTAAGTTTTTTCTTTTCTCAGCAAGGGTCTGAACAAGTTGTTCTATAGCAGAGCACTGATCAAAAGTGGCAAACGTCATTATCCTTGGCAGATTACCAAGAGTTCTGCAATTAACAGCAACGTGAATAAAACTATTTTATGGACTTTAAAGTAAATGTAGCTTGATGAAGGAAAAACATTCATCTTGCCACAAATTAACCTAGTGTTAAAACTCTTCACACTGAATACATTTCTAAGGTTACTGAGAATTGCGGTGGAAAGAAAAGTAAGTGGAAACAAGAAATAAAATAAACTGTCACCTTGCAAGCTCTACTTCTATGAATTCATTAAAGAACAGTATTTATTCAATACCCCCATGTGCAGAGCCCTGTGCTGGGTACTCAGGGGTATAAGTAAAGAAAGAGAGAATATTAGTCCATCAGCACTTACATAATACAGGGAATGAGTCCATGCAACAATTTAGACTAAAAGGAGTGAGTAAATATTGGATTATATTATGGAGAATGTGAGATAACTACTAACTGATTCACAAGAATTATATAAAATTTTGAAACTCTGTTCGTCTTCTGAATTTATGTAGCAGATAAATACAAAGAAATATGAATAAAATATTTACACTTGCCTGGCAATATCTGACCGTATCTGGAGAAAAAGAATATATCTTCTCTATCTGAGCTCATATAATCTATAAGTCTGTTTTCATGTGTGAACTATATTTCTATATTGACTGGTAAATGAACACATCTGTGTATGTGCCAGTTATCTACTTGCTCTGAGATATATCCCTTGACCTCTCCCTCTTAGCTTTATACAGGAGCCTGATTCCTGGAAACTACATTTCCCAGCTTCCCTCTCAACAAGCAGATTCAGAAGGAGGCCCTGGCAGGATATGAGAAGCTGAAACAAAGGGAATATCCAGGATGTTTCTTCCTCCCTCTCTTTGCTTTGGGTGGCTTTGTCAGCAGTGGCTTAATGTCCCGCCTTGTGCCAGCACCAGATGGGGCGTCTATCCCTTTGCAGGGAAGCTCCCCATCACAGTTCTCCAAGTAAGTGGACTAGACACTTTCTTCTTTTTCCTTCAGCCTTACAGGGGCAGCAGTGATTTCCTGCTATTGTTGATGTTTGCTCTGGTCGTGCAAGACCTGTATAATTAGTTCCTTGGTTTAAAATCCCTCTACTGACCTACTGAATTTTCTTGCTGCTTTCCTCAGGGACGCTAACCGACATATACTGTATACATTTAAAATAAACTTACCTGGTACTACCCGAATTGGCATACAGTGGGGATGGACTTACTTTTTCTACCTCTTTGGGAGGAAGTAGAGAAATGCTAAACTAGAAGGTGAGATTCAAGATGAGGTGGAGAAGTAAAAAACCGAACCACACACAAGTCCTCTTAGAAAAATATAAGTTCAGAGGTATATCTAGAAGTTGGTTTTCTATGTTTTTAAGTTTAAAAAGATTAGCCATTCTAAACCGCTCTCTATTCTTCAAACTTTCTCCACCATCTGATTGGTCCTCAGTTCCATGTATTCTACCTCTCAAATGTTTCTTGCATCTGACCCTTTTAAAGTTTCCTTTGACACTCCATTGGTTCAGGTAGACTCATACTTATCTCCTTAAAGTGACTTCTTCAGTCCATCCTCCGCAAGACTGCTAGTGAGTGCTTTCTAAAAGTTAACCCAGCTCACACAAATGCCTGACTACTTAAAACCACCTAATGAAGCCCATTTCCTATACAATAAAATTTAGACTCCTTTGCTGGTCATATACAGTCCTTCATGATTTGACCACTACCTATCTCTTATCCTTATTTGTGTCTTCACACCTCTCTATTTTCTATCACTTCAGCTGTTCTGAAATACTTGCATTTCCTTGTATTGTATAAGCCACACAATGTCTGTTTTTGCAGGTATGCGGTGTTGTGATAAGAGTGTATGCAATGTCCTCCCCTTCTTCGTGGCTGTGAAAAAACCTGATTCATCCTTCAAAACTCAGTTTGCCTATCAGCATTCCTAGGAAAATTTTCCTGGCCTCTGAAAGCAGAAGGAAAGACTCTTTGAGCTGGTAGAGTACCTTGTGTTTTAATTATTGCTCTTACTCACTACTGTTATTGGTTTGCATATGCTTCTCACTATCATGACTCTAGTCTCTATTTACCATTCTGTCCCCAGCATTGAGCCCAATATAGTAGGGCAGTGTTATATTTGTATTAACTGACTGGAGACAGTTTTGGCTTAGTAACACCTATACTTTGATGTGCATCTCCCCGGAACTTTTCTAAGACTCCCCTCAGAGAGGTTAGGGAAGTTCTGAGGCCATTGATTCAGCTACCTCCCATGCTTTTCTCTGTGGAGCACACTGGGCCCCAGTCATGAGCCCATTCTAGGTCACCCTTATCCACCTACTCATTTTTCTGTCCTTTCTACTTCTAGAAGCTCCAAAGATGAAGGGAAATATCTGCTGTGGTATAGAAAGTTATAAGGAAAGAAGATTGTCCTGTGTGTGTGTGTGTGTGTGTGTGTGTGTCTACTGCTTTGTAACTTACTTGTTACGTATACTGTATCATTTTATGGTTAAAAACAACCAACAATTGTTGATTGAATGAATGATCTCTTCCACTACATCTTTCCATATACCCAAAACTGAAGCCATACCAGATAAAAGATCATTCTCAAGAGACTGCAGACTTTTAAACCTACAGTTCTTACCTCCATGTTGTTGCCTCAGCCTGGAATACACTTCCCCTCATTCTCTAACTACTAATCAATCAGAGCTGAAATCAAATGCCATCACTTCTGTGAGTGTCTTTCTGATCTGCCAAAGAATAAACAGCTTTTTCCCCCCTCTCCATAGCTTGCTGTCACTATCTCTATTTGGCATTTACTTTGGTCTGCCTTATAAGTTAATATTAGGTTTTTCGAATGTCTGTCTCTTCTATGTGTGATTTTCTTGTGGGCAGGATACCTGTCTCCCTTATCTTATCTTCTTAGAACTCAGCATGCTCATTGGCACATAGAATAAACCTAACAAATATTTAGAGAATTAAATCAAACTGAAATAAATGAATTAATCAAAGAATTCACATATGGATTATTTTTGAACCAGTAAATATATTAGTTTGTGTGAAGATACTGAAAGCTGGATGAGCTCTCAACAATTTCGTGAGGTGTCAAAACTTGAAAGTGGCACCTTTAAAACATGAATCTGGCACCTTCAAACTTCTGTTTCCACCACTCTTCTCCTGTTCACCCTCAGTCTCACATGACAAGGTTAGGTCTCAACCTCTCAAGGCCTTGGTAAGGTATCTAATATTAAAAACTTAATATCTAATCCTCCCAAGAGCAGTTGCATTTTAATTGGAAACTCTTGAAAACCAGTTAGCCAAAAAGGAACCAAAGGAACAAATCATGGTGGGACTTCAGACAACCTGACAATTGGGAGAGGAAGGATAATGAGTCAGGGATGAGCTTTCACAGTCTCTCTCAAAGCACAAATACCAGCAGTTTCTGCCTTATTTTTGGTCTGGATAACTGTATTTGGACTTGAGCATGAATAAAACAAAGATTTCTAAACACACAATGTTAAAGGGACTGTGCCACAGTTAGATTTCAACTCTTGTCAACAATCACCAGTATTTTCTCCCAAACAGAATAGAAATCAATCCTTAGAATAATTTAAGCATTTGAAAGTAGACTCCTATTATTTTAACCCTGCACAATGGATAGGGAAACAAATAGAAGCTCGGAGGTACCTTCAACATGAAAAAAGCTATCTGGTGAACATTAGTTTCTCCCTGACTTTGGTCCATTACACAGCTGCTTTGCAAGTGTCCCAACAGAGCGGTAAAACTGAAGGCATGAGTAGGGAATTGCTGATATTTATCAGGCGGGAGCAAGTTAAAATGAAAAGAAGGTGAAGTCAAAGAAGTAAACCATGTGGAGCTTTCACCAGACATCTTTCTTCCAGAGAATGTAACACACTTTAAAAACCTCATCTCATTAACCTCTATTGGATGTTTTCCATGCTTTTGTAAATACATATAGTTTTAAATAGACATGTGTCAGAATGTATTAGTGAACTTTTTGAGCAATTAGTGTTATAGACTCAATTCTTTAGTGCTCACCTTAGAAAATAGCCATTGGCCAAGTCAAGGCTAAGAGAAGACTATGGAAGGCAGATAGGGAAAGTGGATGAACCAAGCAGGGGAGAGATTCAATTATTCTGCTTCTATGGGTTGTCAGGTAAGATTAAATCCTCTGATCTTTTATGTTCACCAAGTGACTTCTTCTTAGAGACTTGCTTTATAGTGTTGCCTTGTCAGGTTTTTCCTTTGTATTCTATATATACAAATCAGAGAGATCAGACACAACATTTATATGTCTCTTACTCCAATCATCATCCGATTTGGGCAAAATAATGAAGAAATCAAAATCCACTTTAGTGGCATCCAATCTTCCCATTAAGCATCACCTCCCACACCCAAGGTCTCCTTTAAAGACTTGTGTGGTATGCTTTCCTACTATCATAGATGACCTGAAGAAAAGACTAGAAATACTAACGGTATCACTCCTACTCAGAGCAATGAAGCTAAAAGTCCTTAAAGGAAGAAATGAACATATTAGAGTAAGATTTCAGAGAGCATAAAGAAGGCAGGCAAATACTCTAGGAGCCACATAAACCATGGCTAGCTCTGTCAGTGAGTGAGACAGTCAAGCTGTCTAGACTGGATCAACCAAAATACAAATTTGGGAAGCCATAATGACTCACAAACCATAGTGTGTGTGACACCAGAAACATTTGCTTTGTCATTGACTTCTTTGTCAGCAAACCTCACTCAGGACTCTTGTCCCTTTGGTGTATTCGCATCAAAAGCTTAGGGAGAAAAAACACTACCACAAAGTATGTTACTAGTATAAGTGGGTTCTGCCTTAAAGGAGAAGGAGAAAACAGAAAAATTAACAAGTAATTATTCACACTGATAAAGGGAAAAATAAAAGAATAAAAACAACTATTCCCATGTGACTAGAGCATCAAATCCAGCATTTCTGTACCTGAGACAAATATTTATTCACCATTGTCTTCTAAGCAAACAGTTGAATGGCCTGGGTAAGATTTAGATTTTATGATCAGGTCTTGTTTTACATAACAGAGGAAATAAAACTTTTCTAAATTCAAAAGAAGTTCCTGCTACTTTCTTTATATTTCTTATTGAAGAATGTGAAACATATTCATATTGATGACTAGAATTTCTGGATGTCATTGGTAATTTTTTTTAAATTTTTTTTTTAAAATTTATTCATTTATTTATTTTTGGCTGCGTTGGGTCTTTGCTGCTGCACGTGGGCTTTCTCTAGTTGCAGCAAGCGGGGGCTACTCTTTGTTGCGGTGCGCGGGCTTCTCATTGCGGTAGCTTCTCTTGTTGTGGAGCACAGGCTCTAGGCACGCGGGCTCAGTAGTTGTGGCTCGTGGGCTCTAGAGCACAGGCTCAGTAGTTGTGGCACACGGGCTTAGCTGCTCCGCGGCATGTAGGATCTTCCCAGACCAGGGCGCAAACCTGTGTTCCCTGCATTGGCAGGCGGATTCTCAACCACTGCACCAGCAGGGAAACCCCTTGAATTCTTGATGAGCTATAATCTCCTGGTGGGGAATAAACATACATCCAATACTGTGCCTAGAAAACAGTTCAAAAGGAGCTTGAAAATGGTCAAAGTTGTGAAAAACTGCTTTCAAGTTATTGGGATGGCTCAAGTACTCAACTCAACTAACTGAATTCACCAATTCTTTTTTCTTTTTTTTTTCATGGAAAAAAAGTTTTTTTCTCATTGTTTGCTGTCATCTGAATTCTTGTGTTTGCTGTCTGACTGGTTTATGAGTGAAAAGATTAACTGGTATAAGTGGAGGAAACATAAGTGGGCATGAAATTGTTCCCAGCAAACCCTCAGCAAGGCTGAAAGAGGCACACTCTTAATTCCACCCAACAGTTGCATGGAAGCAGTGTGTAAGAGAGGAGGAAATCCAGCAAACACACTAAACACAAATAAACTGAGAAAGAACCTCAAGTTAGAGAGGCTTTCAGGCTGCATGTATCCTGAAATATATCTTTTAAATACCTGAAGACAAGGAGGTCTATAAATATGCTTCCTGAGGCTGCAGTGGGCATGTTACAGAAGACTTTTCATAGCAGACAACAGAAAAGCATGTATGCAATGAAGTAGCATTTTGTGGGTTCATGATATAGCTGGCAGGAGCAGGGCAAAAGACCTACAATTGGATAACAGTCCCTCTGTAAAGCACGAAGACTATGTGCACTCAAAAATGAACTTCAAGCAACTGATGACAAGTTGAGTGAGACGTTTGAATTTTAATTAGCAGGTCATTCCTTTTTTTTTGGAATTTTATTTTATTTTTTTATACAGCAGGTTCTTATTATTTATCCATTTTATACATATTAGTGTATATATGTCAATCCCAATCTCCCAATTCATCCCCCTCCCTGCCTCTGCAGGAGACTCTCCAACACTAGCAGGTAGGTCTGGTTCAGTCTCCCCTGGGGTCACTGCTCCTTCCCCTGGGTCCCGATGCGCACACTACTTTGTGTGTGCCCTCCAAGAGTGGAGTCTCTGTTTCCCCCAGTCCTGTCGAAGTCCTGCAATCAAATCCCGCTCGCCTTCAAAGTCTGATTCTCTAGGAATTCCTCTTCCCGTTGCCAGACCCCCAGGTTGGGAAGCCTGACGTGGGGCTCAGAACCTTCACTCCAGTGGGTGGACTTCTGTGGTATAAGTGTTCTCTAGTTTGTGAGTCACCCACCCAGCAGTTATGGGATTTGATTTTATTGTGATTGCACCCCTCCTACCATCTCACTGTGGCTTCTCCTTTGTCTTTTGATGTGGGGTATCTTTTTTGGTGAGTTCCAGTGTCTTCCTGTCGATGATTGTCCAGCAGTTAGTTGTGATTCCGGTGCTCTCGCAAGAGGGAGTGAGAGCACGTCCTTCTACTCTGCCATCTTGCAAACTGGACATCTAACAGGTCATTTCTGATATAAGATAAATGCAGTACAA
Organism: Eschrichtius robustus; assembly: GCF_028021215.1. Classification (NCBI taxonomy): domain Eukaryota; kingdom Metazoa; phylum Chordata; class Mammalia; order Artiodactyla; family Eschrichtiidae; genus Eschrichtius; species Eschrichtius robustus. The sequence goes on along the minus strand of NC_090833.1, from coordinate 58,330,337 downwards.
TCTGAAGAAGTATTGGAAGTAGAAGCAGAGAATTATCCAGGATCCAAGTGCAAAAAATATATAATATACTGTGAATACTTATGATGGTATAAGGTACTGAGTTTCAGAATTGGAGACTAAGGCACACAGCTGAAACAGAAACCACTAAGTTGTGCACATTATAACTTTAGAAACCATCCTTTTTATGGGGCCAGCCCCCTCCTGACAGGGTTTGTTGATAGATGCCAGTTCACCAAAACTGCCACTGCTGTCCGTCTCATCTTTCCTTCCTTCCTACTCTGGTAGATGCAAGAAGAGGGCTGAGTGAGAGATGTGGAGGTCCCGGGCAGGTAAGGAGAGGGCAGTGCAATGTTCATGAAGAAAGGATACTCCTTTCCCTAACTTCCCTGTTGGGGATGGAAAAGTGTGAGGAAGGTCCCAGGAAAATCACTCATGTAAGTGCAGGAACACTCATGTTTATCCAGCAGCCTGAACGTCTACTTAGCTTCTGGATCTTGTTTATCGCCTGTTTTCCATCAGAACACGGGAGAGATGGTGTAGAGTGGGCCAGGATTGACTTTCTCCATTCTATGTGCTCCAGAGGTATAGAAAATGGGATTCTCCAGTGCCTGAGGCTCCAGGGTAGGGAGGTTGCTGAAAGTGCATAAGATGTGGGAAACATCATAGAGTCATAGAGAATAGCATAGACAATAGAGGAATGAGGAATGAGGCATGATGCTACCAGCCGGAAATTGGCTGGCAGATATGGACAAACATCTCAAGGGGCCACCAATACCCAGGGGCATTGCTAAAATACTCAGAAAGGCAAGAGCAGGGTTAATTGGCAATGCCACTCTTTCTATCCAAAGCCCATGGGGGACAGCTAGGTCAGAGGTATGGCCAATCAAGGAAGTAACTGCAGTATAACCCAGGGCAGTGTATTTGTTAGAAATGTGTTTGGCTGCAAGTAATGCAAAGCCTACTTTTCAGTGGCCTTAACAAATAGAGATTTATTTTTCTCATATAATAAGATATCATCAGATGGGAAGTTGCTGCTGGCCTTGATTCTGTATTGTAACAATTCTGAAATTCTCTCAGCCTTTCCCTCATGGCTGCAAGGTGGCTGTCTCAACCCTAGGCATCCAGTCTGCATTTAAGGAAGGAAGAAGTCTGGGGGTGAGAAAGAATCTAAGTCTGTTACTTTTATCAAGAAAATAAAAGTGTTCTCAGAAGCTCCATAGCACACTTTTATCTCATTAGCCAAAACTGGATCACTTTGACATTGCAGCTGCCAGAGATGTAGGAAAGATTTTAGCTTCTTCAACCTTTATATTGGAGGAGTAGTTTTCCAATAGTATCTGACACTGGGAGTCATACTGAAGGAAGCACTGCCTTCTAAGTCCCTCATTCTGCACTCCTACTCCAAGCAGACCATGCAGGGGAGAGAAAGGTGAAGGGGAGCCCAGAATCTCACCCATGCAACAAGACACTGAGGCTTGCATTTGGCTTGTGCTGATGAGGAGATGGAGATGCGGAAGAGAAAGAGAAGAGTCCCAAACTGCAAATGTCTTTTAATGAAGTATTAAAAGGAACACAACAGAGTCTTAAAGATCTAAAATGAGGGTCCTCTACTAATTCAAAGAAACACAAAAAGAAAAAGAATTGGATGAGAGGTTGTTAAGGGAATCTTCCACCAGCTGGAAAGGAGGCTTTGACTGAATACAGTTAGTAGCTCTTATTAGCAGAATAAAATCATTTTATTCCTGTGTACCTAACAAATTCAGACTCCTCACTAAACTAGTTACACAAAAGTTAACTATTGATTTATTACAGGACCCCAGTGGGTAGATTCAGGCCTTCTTTAGCTAAACTTCTTCTGTTTTATGAAGTTCCAATTGAAAGGAACCCTTAAGAAGACACACTTCATTAAAATACACACAACTAATTTTTATGAGATCCTCAGATGGGTTGCTATGTAATCAAATATCTGCTTGACAAAGTTGCGTCTGAATAGAGCCTGGCTCCATTTGGGAATAATACATGATTTGCAAGTGATAGATTAATTATTATTGCCAGTTCTTCAGTTTCCTCAAACGAACTTTTGGGGATTTGTACCCCCTCCACATACACACATCTGACATACTATTTAACTGTGTAGTATTCTATCATTTCTGTCATCCTAACACATCTTTGCTTATACTTCCTCAAAGAAACAAATATACTCTTTCAAGCTTAAAATCAAACTCAGTAAGTCATTTTCCAAAATCTGCTTTATTTAATTAAGGGAAGCCATTGGAGCCCTATGTTTGTCATAGTATTTTAGACATAAAAACTGGGAAATTTTAGATACTTCTAATACTGTTAAGGAGAAATAAACTGATTTGATCTAGTATGAGATTTCTGATATTCCACTCCACAAATATTTATAGAATTTCGACTATGTGCAGTCACAATTATATGCTGTGAACATACAAAGGAAAAATATATTCCCGGTCCTTGAGAAACTGAAAATTCAGCTGTGGATACATATACTAGTAGCAGCATAAGCTAACATCCATAACACATTGTGATAATTGCCATGCCAAAACTATTTATAAAGGGCTAGGGAAACACAATTGAGGGAATAACTATACCTGTGTAAAATTTATTATTAATTTATGAAGGAAAAATTAATTAAATGAGTTAATCAAGGTCTGAAAGTCAGCTAAATTCTTCCCTGTTGTTTGAGAGAGCAGTGTGTCCTTCTAGGCATGAAAGGAAGAAAACCATTTCTCACCCAACTAAAGAAAAGATTCTCAACCTAAGTGCTGGCTGCCTCTGAAGAAACCTGCAGAGAAATTTTCTTATACTGCATCAGGTATAACAGAAGGAAACAGCTGGAAGCTGAGGGGCAAATATCAGCAGCTCCCATGTGATTAAAAAGAATTGCCAAATGCAGTTGGTATATTCCTCCTCCCAGCAGTATCTTTTTCTCTTGGTTATGTGTTAAATTTTAAAATAATAAATAGTAACAGTTATTACTTACTGAGTGCCCACATATCACTTATGTTTAGTCTGGCACTGTAAAATGGAACTTACATATATTATTTCTAAACTATATAGCAATTCCACTATAAAGTAGACACTGTATTACCTCCATTTTACAGACAAGGAAACCATGAAATAGAGAGAAAATTATCCACAAGTGGAGGACTTAGGAGTTGAGTTCAGTTTTGTCTGACTTCAGTGCTTATGACCTTCCCACTGTGCCATGGAAGAAAAGACAGCACCATTATTGATGCCTCAGTTTCAGAGCAAGGGGAGGCCTTCCTCCGTGTGCCTCTTTTTAGCTCTCCTTTAGAAATATACATGCAATGACCCCTCCCCTCTTGGAGGTGTGAATTCAGACCTCCTCAGCCCAGTGTAAAGTCAGTGTTAGAGTTTAAAAACTGTTCTAGATTACCAATACTCTTCTTTCCATTGCTGCCAATTGATTTTTTTTCCCTCCTCAAGTCTGATTTAGGTTTTGCTAGTAAATATTGTTTCTGTCTCCACCCTCACTAGCAAACACAGCTGGTTTCGGCTGTCAGAGATTCAAAGAACCTTCTGCAAAGATTTAAACTATATGAAAACAATCAGAATGAAAAAGGGAAAGAATGTTTAAGTGAAAGATAACATCTCAAAATACAGGTTTGGCTTGGCTTGCATTTTTTGCAAGTCAATCAGAGTTGAGGAAGAATTGATATTTTTATTGTCATTCTTGTCATGTGGTTCTCCTAATGATAAAGTCAACATTAAATTCCTGTGTTTTCCATTATCTTACAGCAAAGAAGCATGTCTTTAAGTCCTCACTTGGCTGACAATTGACCTCAGCCAGGTCCCTTTCTCTCTCTGCATGTGTGCAGTTTCCTCAAGTATATTATGAAAGGCTAGACTAGATGTTTCAGCTCTAGTTCTAACACTCCATTTTTACAGGTATAAATCATGGAAACACTATTTCTTAAGTGCAGTGATTCTATTTCCTCTAAATCCGTGTTTCTTCTAGGTTTTACATACCCTTAGGGGCTTAAAACTTTATATCAAAGGTGAATGGGGTTACAGGCTATACATGACATAAATTTGGGGGAGGATCAATGCAACTCAATAATTTTGGGGGTAAGGCAATTTTTAAAACACCTGTTATTAAGGTATACTTGACATACAACAAATTGTACATATTTCAAGTGCACAATTTCTTGTTTTGGCAAATATATATACCTGTGAAACCATCACAAAATAGTGAACATAAGTTGCCTCATGCCCCTTGGAATCCTTCCATTGCCTTTCTCCACTCCCATCTCTACTGAACTGCTTTCTGTCATGACAGATCAGTTTGCATTTCCTAGAATTTTATGTAAATGAAATCACAGAATTTTTCTTTTGCCTGTCTTTTTTTAACTTAATATAATTATTTTGAGGTCCAGCCATGTTGCTACATGTGTCAATAGATCATTCCGTTTTATCAGTGAAAGTATTCCATTACATACGTGAATATACCTCCTCATATTCGTCTATTTATCTAATGGGCACTTGGGCTGTTTCTGGGGTTTGCCATACTTAGGTCCAAGTGATGTCAGCCTTCTCTAGCAGTCAAGCTGCTGGTTTTCATGGATTTGTCAATTCTGATAAAACTATCATGGTTGTAGAGTTAGAGATGGTGCCTCCAGGTTATAACATCACAGATTCCCACTATTCTTATCTGAGGTTCAGTCGCTTTTCTTGAATAATGCTTCTAAATATGGTATATTCCTAGAGTCCTGAAATAGTTGTTTTTAGTAATCTTTTCCAGTTTATCACTGCTTTTTGGAGAGAGGATTTGCCAAGCTATTCACTCTGTCATTCCCAGAATCCCCTGATTTTTATCTTGGTGTAATTTTTCCAACAAGTTACATGAAGAACAGGCTAATCCCTACTTTTGAGAAAAGTTTCAGCTAATAAAGAAAATAGAATTTGTGTCCATGAAACTAAAATACAAGACAAAGACAAAGGCACCGTGTGAATAAGCAACCACTGAGTTCTTTAGGTGTTCAGAGGAAGGAAATATCATTCCCTCTGGAAAGGATTAGGAAAAGCATCCAAAGAGGGGAAAGCATTTGAATAAGCCTTAACGGGTTGGTAGGATTTCAACAGATATTGAAAGACTGAGCAGAGCAGTTGCATAAGTAGTTTGCTGACCTGGGAGTTGTTTAATTTCTCTGTTTGTAAATTTTAAAAGTACTGTAGTACATGAATACATTTTATTATAAAAATATTTAAATAATACAGTTGGTAATGTTAAAGCATCTCTATTTCCTTTGCCTCCCTCATCCTTTTCCCTCAGCTCTATCTCATTTCTTTCCCCACCACTATTTATAAGCTTTTTCCTATGCATTAACATACATATATATGTAACAATGGATTCCTGAAAATTTGAATGGAGTGATTTCATCCACAGTTAGATCAAGGAAGAAAAAAAGGAATCTTTCTAGGGCTAGGTTTATGGTGACACGGACAAATATTTATAGAGAATATCACCAGCAGTAGGAAATAGTTTACTATCTGAGTAAGCCTAAGCAAGCTACTCAGTAGCTAGGGACTTCAGTTTATTTATTAAGATAAGCTAGGCTATGCTAACCCCCATGATCCCAAAGGCTTAATGCAATAAGAGCTGGTTTCTCATTCACTTCCAATGTTCTCTGAAATGGAGGAGCCCTTCCCTTCCAGCTGCACAGACTGGGAAGAAAGAGAGAGTAAAAGATTGTGCAAGACATTCCATGTCAGGCCTGGAAGTGATGTACATCATTTCGGCCTACATCCTATTGGACAGAATTCAGTACCAAGTATGTTCAAGGTGGGCTGGCAAATTAGTCTTTTTGTGTGCCCAAGAAAAGTTTGAAATAGTTCAGTGAATTCATATTTTCTCTGCCACAAGTTTCCTTATCTGTGAGGTGTGTGGTCAACTAGATGATGATAACAGCCTTTCCAATTCTATTCTTTTATGAGTATTGCATTCAATGAGAGAATCTGACCTCACTTTGGCATTCAAGTGGATTGAGTTTATTTTAACTTTAGTAATTTAAGATTTTTGTCTACCTGTCATTGTGTTGTGCATCGTATCAAGATACTGTTGGATATGAGAGTAATCTGGCTGCAACATGTGTCACTCCATTGAGCACCAGTGTTGTTTGACTGATCTGGCTGACTAGGCGAATGTCCTCTTTCTCCCTCACCACTCCATGTGTGTTCCACCTGAAGGTGTGCACTCAGTTGATGGGAATGACCTTCCCCAATAGAGGAGGACCGTTTTTCAGTCAAGGGTATGTGAATAGCTGAGCTCTGCTGCTGGAACCTCCAAACAAGCTCTCAAGGTCCATTTGTAGAAGAAATGTAGGGTGGTCAAACTTTCAAGACTCCAGGCACATCTAACTGAGGTGCTGCATGGGCAGTCTGCCTTTCAAAAAAATGTTAGATTATCTGAGTCATTTTTTTCCTTGCAAAATTCTCCCAAAGTTCAAAAAGTAGTGGGAAAATGTAGAAGCAGAAATAAAATCATTAGTTATCTTCTAGGCAATGTGATATAATTGAAGGAGTCAAGATTTCTGAATTTAAGTCCCAACTCTGCTGTTGATGATGGATGATTTTGGGCCAATCACTTACATCATTTAGCCTCTCTGGACCTACATTATTTTCATTTCCATTTGTTAATAATTATGACTAACTCACTGGGATGTTATGAGGATCAAACGACAGAGTACATGGGAAGCTGCTTTGGAAACTATAAAAACCTGTACAATTTATTTATACAATTTATAAACAATAAACAAGAGAGAATACAAAAAGGCAAGCAAACAAGAAAAAGAGGGCTAGAACTGCAGTACGCAGGAGAAACAGACCCTCAGAAGGGAATCGACGTTGGGTTTTGAGACTTCTGCAGCAATCCAAGATGGAAAACAGGTAGAGCTGGAATTCTAGAGAGAAGGGGAAACTGGGGAGCAGGGTGGAGACTGGGGGACGAGTGAGAAGAGGAAGGGATGAGGCACTGTGAATAAAAGGAATAAGTGTAGAGAGTATTTTTTAAAATAATTTCTTCTATTTTAGATCAAATTTAGATTTATAGAAAGGTTTCAAATATAGCACAGAGTCCTTGTCTATGCCTCATCCAACTTGCCCCATTGTTAACGCCTTATATAACTATAATATATTTGCCAAAAATATAACATGTAGAACACCAAACTGAAACAGTATCTCACAGAAATAACAATGTACTGATTTATACACATCACTAGCACTATAAGAAACTGACACTGGTACATTATTATTAACTAAATGCCAGACTTTATTGGAAAACCTAAATTTTTGCTAGTTGTCAATTCAGTTTGCTGAGCTGAGCTGAGCTTAAACTGATCCCTGTCTCCACGTGTCCTTTAGTTAACTTCTGGCTTGCTGACTCAGTTTCCAAAAACACCTTGGGAAGTAGAGTCATCACATTAGCCTTTCTTTGTCCTCAGGACAACATATATCTGTGTCCTGATGAATAGATATTCTGGGAATAACTCTTCAATCTTACTCTTCCTAGGGAAGTCCTTTGGAGGTAGCAAGGTAAGATGATTCAGCCAGCTGGGTCAGTAAAGATAGTGCTATTGTTTTGCTTTTCTTTAACTTAGTCATAACCCACCAGGCAAAGAGCAATTACTTTTTAAAAATATAAGGCATATTGCACAAGGCCCTAGGGAGAGGAGGCATTCTGAGTTTTCCACCTTCTACATAATTATTAGAGATAATGGAATATTACTCAGCCATAAAAAAGAATGAAATATTGCCATTTGCAGTGACGTGGATGTACCTAGAGAATATTATTTTTAGTGAAATAAGTCAGACAAAGAAAGACAAATACTATATGATATCACTTATATGTGGAATCTAAAAAATAATACAAATGGATATAATACATGCAAAACAGAAACAAACTCACAGATACAGAAAACAAGTTTGTGGTTACCAAAGGGGAGAGGGAAGGTGGGAGGGACAAATTAGGGATATGGGATTAACAGATACAAACTACAATATATAAAATAGATAAACAACAAGGATAAACTGTATAGCACAGGGAATTATACCTATTATCTTGTGATAATCTATAATGGAACATAATCTGCAAAAATACTGAATCACTATGCTGTACACAATATGCTGAAACTTACACAATATTGTAAATCAACTATGCTTCCACTGAAAAAGAGAGAGCTTAGTATAGCAGCCCTTCCCCAGACCACCCCAGGATAACCTGAGGGTCATTCTTAAAGTTTCATCTATTTGCAGTGATCTTCAAATGGAGGTTTATAAAAAGTGTTTAGATATGGAGCCACAATGACTCTTAGCATTTAGTAGGTCTGGAGTGAGAGATGGGAAGCAGCTTAGGACAGTCTCACACAGTGAAGAATTGTCCTGCTTAGCCACCAAGCAAACACTGGTGAATACTGCCAAGGAAAAGCTACATCTTTGGGATATCCATAAGGTAGGTGCTAAGAATTCATTATCAGCTTTCCTAGGAATTAGCATCTCCTATTTAGGCTAGCTCTTCAGGAGAATACCAATTGTCAGAAATGCAATGCCATGTGGCTATACTTCCTTCTCCATCATGGAGGAAGAAAGGAGGCAAATTTCTGGGAACTGTAAAGCACAATAACATAAATAAGAATAGCCATAAATGCATACACACATTCCATGAATGGTTTTCTTTCTTTTGTGTGTGTCAGTACTATAGCAGAAATACTTATACCCTAGAGCTTGCCAAGTTTCTTAATGCAGTAACAGTTGCAAGTCATTCTCTTAAATTAATAGAATTCTGAGAGCAAATATCACTAAATATCATGAAAATGATTCTCATTATTCTACATATTTTCTCTCTGTATCTGTGTGTCTCAAAAAGGCCCTAAAAGCTTCAGCAGGGGCAGGAGTTCAGCACTTCAACACAGGTACTTTTAAAAATGTTGGAAAATTCACAAATTTATTTGCCAGCTAAACTATGTAATCAGATCATGATTTATTCTCCTAGAGTACAGCTAGTAGGTTGCTTTTTTCTTTCCTTTTTCAAAAGGGGCAAAAAGATGTCATGGTTCCAAGAAGAGTTTTGCCAATATGTAGAGCTTTTTATTTTTAATCAATTTTTAAAATTGAAGTATAGTTGATTTACAATGTTGTGTTAATTTCTGCTATACAGCAAAGTGATAGAGCTTGCTTAAGGTAGAAATATCAGTCTTCCTTGGCTTAAATTCATGGTATGGGGTTATGGAACTGTGCAGAAATGGTCATTAAAAGTGTCATTAAAAAATCTATTCATTCGCTTTCCCATTACAGGCTTTGCAAATGCAGCCCTGCTTGCAATTTCCAGAAAGCTAGCTACTTATTTTCTAGCCAGTATACCATTCAGAGAATTATACTAGACTTGCTTCTTACAACAAACACAAACTGATTATCTCAGTCAGTCCCTTTACCACTCAAACCTTAGCTAACTTCATTTTGGCTCTGATATTTACTAGCTTTGAAGGGCAGGGCTAGGGATGGTATCCCTTCTGACCTCATGAACACATGCTAACTGTGCTATAGGAGGTAGAGCCAATTTAGAATCTTCAAAGAATTTCAACAAAAAGGAAAAAAATCATGCAATGAAAATTAGTCTTGGCTGAAATCTCTGCACATTCTCAGCATGATTTTATATGCAGTTAGTATGTTGATAAGTATTCCAAATACAGAGTAATCTAAGTTTTAATGCAGGATACTAAGTGTCACTGAAACAAAACCATCTCTTAGTTTAGCCTATGGATGCAGAACCAGTTCCTAGACCATTGACTTTTTACCAAAAGATAGATTTGATACCTACTTCTGACAAAGAATAACCACCTATACCAACCTCTGTTTTATTTACCAAGGATAAATAATTGAATTTAAAGATAGCCTTAAGAGATTCCATTTTCTGTCACAGGAAGTAGCAATTAGAAGTATCTATGATATACACACAGAATGCCATGTATCCACTGTCAGAGACAATGGCTAAGTCACAAGGAGATAAAGCATTAGTATTATTTTAATATCTTATATGTGCTTATTGTTTTCTCTGCAGTATGATACTATATTGGAAATTTGGAATCAATGGCTTGGAATCAAGGGCTCTCCCTGCTAAAAGGAAACTCAGAAACAAACAGGGAAATTTCTTTTGCTTTATAGATATGGAAGTTGAGGTCCAGTGAGGTAAGGTGCTTTGCTCAAGACCGCCCAAAGTAATAGAAGACCTTCATCATAAAATTTCCTCCTTTACAAAATACCTTTCTATTTTTTCTGGGGAAAAAAAGTAAATTTAACAGGGAGTAGTTATAATGTTTATCGCTACCAAGATGTTCTCTGTTGCTGGATTTTGTTATACACCCTTAAGATAGTGTAGAGGATGAATTTCACTTACCTTATTCCTACTGTATGTGTTGCAACTGAGCCAACTTTGCTAGTTAGTCTTATATAAGAAACTATAAATGTTTTCATATTTTGATCAGACTCCAAGATCCTTTTTCTTATTAGAGGTTTATATATTCCAAAACGTCATACATAAGATACAAGTCAAAATAAGGCCTCCCCAATCTTATTTCCCTTTATATTTTTCTCCATTCACCATATATTATTAAAAAAATGATGATACGAATTATATAGTGTTGAATCAGAGAGAAATTGTTTTGCTCTAATCTGATCAGGTATCTTATCTAAGTAAGCATCTATAATCCATTGATTAGGTCACAAGCTTAAATATACAAAGTTCAAGGAATTACAGCAAATGTGTCTTCTCAGGTGGTTAATGCTGCTTACAGATTAAAAGAGACCGCATTTGTTAAAACAGTGACTGGCAGCAAAAATAAGTCTATTGTAGGAAAGTGTATATTTTAAGGGTATAGTTAAAACTCTTCATTGAGAAGACAGTTAATTCCTTGAGATGAATTCAGAGATAGGAACTCTTTCCACTGGCAGCCCAGTGGAATTTCATGACTTTTTTGACTTCAGCCATCAATATTATGGCTTCTAGCCATCCCGCCTGTTTTGGTCTGAGTGCACAGGTGGCAAAATGACAAATAAAACAGTTGGGACACAGGTTAAAATGTCAGTGGCGGAATTTGAGCCACTATAACCTAGGGAGTTGAGTAATCATAACAGTACCACAGCATCTGTGAATTCAGACCCATGGCTCTATTCCAGACAGTGAAAATTCAACTTACCTTCACAGAATGAGTTAGTTCTGACTTTCCCTCATGGATTTCCCACTTGTAATAGAGGCTCATGTTCATCCACTTAATTCTGTTGTAATGACAGACAGAATCTGGGAGTCACACTTTCTGAGATCAGCTGACCTAGGAAAAGTTAGATAATCAATACTACTTTGGATTATAGCCATTTTCTCAAATTACCCTAAAGCAGTGAACACGTTATCTCAACAATTTGTTTCATTTTTTAACCTACCTATAAATAAATAATGTCTCTGAAGTGCATACTGAATAACTATAATGTCTTATAGATTAATGATTAGTTAACATAATTCTAGCACTACCAAGTTTCCTATAGAAATTTGTCATTAAAATGGGTCTTACCATTGGATATCTTGTAAACATTGCTACTGTCCTACTATTTATAAAAATAAGTTTATTTATCTTCAGAGTTTTGTTTTACCAGTCCATAATAGGACGCTTGACTTAGTTTCACAATTTAAAAAGGAAGTAATAATTGGTGCAGTCTTTAAAAAGCAGGAGTACATGTGTCTCATTTGCTTTGGGTTGTATCCTACCATACTGCCACAGATCTCAGGGGAAATACTGCTAGAGAATGATGATTTTGAGCTGTTCCTTTGGGTTGCTTCTCACTGAAATGTTTTGAAATCTGAAATTCTACTTTGCCATTTTCACGAGTTATTTAAAGCATTCCTTCTGCACACTTGAGAATGATGAGGATTTAAGGGTGCCAAGAACCAGCTTAAGCTGACTGTGAGTGAATTCTTGTTTTGGAGTCCTCTTATCTCCCTACCAATATCACACTCTCTTGAGGAATGCTAAGAAATCGTGTGGACTTTAGAGATTTTTCACATTGCCTTTTTATTTTCTTAAATATCCTGTTTGATTTAATTTTCTTCTCATTTTGGAAAGTAATATTTAAATAAAATTTCATGCTTTTGTATTCTTTGGAATCAATGAAAGATATTCTCTCTCTGCCTCTGTCTCTCTCTTGCTGTCTCTCTCTCTTTTCACTCCATCTTACTGGGACTAGCTGTGACAATACAAAAAAAAAGTAAGAGCACTAGCCAATAACCTGAAAGGCTGGCATTCGTAATATAAATCAGAAAATATTTCTAGCTATGTGTATTTCTTCACCAAAATCTGTCCATTTGCACTGCCCCTCTGATGGTCGCTCCTAATGTTATCTCTTTACCTGTATACCTAAGAATTGTTTTCAGATGGATCTCTTTCTATTTACATGGTATTGTTTGCTGTCTACCTTCTTTATCTAGCTAATAGCAGATGTTTACCTACATGCAAGGAATATTTCTCTCAGGTATGTTATGAAGCCTCTCACTGGGGTGGGAAAAGAATCCCTGACACCTTTCATCCTGAATATCCAGTACTTTCTCTTCTTTTGAAATATATCACTGTATATGCATTTTAATTAAACCCAAACTGCATTCACAGAGGGGTTTATGTGTTACCAATTATTCCTAATGAGGTTTTTTCCTCTCCCTTTTGAATGTTAAATCATCATCTGTCTTTCAACATGTGTGGAAAATGCAGTATAATTATTGTAAATAATATCTTTTCCTAAGCATGAATTTGGGATTCGGGCAGTTTTCGTTTCTTTTTCTTCCAGCAGCTCAAAACAAACAAACAAACAAACAAAAAAAAAACCACTTCAGTTGTCTTACTGTGGGTGTTTTCTAAAGTACAGTCACAAAAGAGATTGTGAAAATGACAATGTTGTGTTTGATATTTATGCTCTCGCACTGACTTCCATATCAAAACCGCTAAGTTGGGAAGACAAAAGATGCTTTCCCAACTGCTGGTAACACGAAGCTCCTTTGTATTCTGACTCTTCTCTTTCTCTTACATCAACATCAACAAGAATTTTGTGGGAAAGACTGAAATGTCAGTCTTTCCGAGGAGCAAGCAAGTCCAGTTTATTCTTCGCTCTGTAATTAAAGCCTGTTTTTGTGAGAAAAGTAAACCAATACCCAGCAACCCAAGATAAACTGCCATGCTATTTTTAATCTACAGCAACCCTTTCAACAGTATGAACCCTTGGAGACTTGCTACAGTTTTTCATTCTTGAGCCAATAGAAGAAAGATTCACAGAAGACAATAGTGGGTAATAGTCTTACAGTATTAAAATGGGATGTCTTCTTTTAAATGCTTGTTTCTAAACAAACAGCATTACAAAGGAGGAGGATGAAAGTGGAGGATTTGATACATGTGCTTCACCCACCCAAAATATGGATGCAGTCCTTCCTTCCATTTCCCTGAGGAAGAGCCTAACCAACTCCAATGTCTGACTTTGTTACAGACTTGAGAATAAAAAAAAAAAAAAAAAAGAAGTTCCAAGACAGAAAGGGAGAAGATCTTAAAATTGGTTATTAGACATTACTTCTCCTCAAGTTCCACCATAAGGGGTCCCCTAGAGCCAGCTTCCCCCTTAGCTTTCAGATGACAGCCACGTTCTAATTCAGGCCACCCTCATCCTCAGAAATATAGATACTGTGCTCAGCTAACTCTTTCCTGAATCTCAGGCTCCTCTTCTCATGTTTGGCCGCTAGCTTATCTCTCTAGAAAAGAGAAAAATCTTAACCCCACAATAATTTCATCAGTTCAGGAAAGCAACTCTTTCAGTTTTTAATACCAGTTAGGGATTCCTCCATTCAATCCCCTTCTTCTATTATTTGATACTTATATAATCTAAAGGTACCTTAAAAGGATTTCCTAAACCAAAATGCAGCCTCTCCCCAAAGATATGTAGAACCAATCCTATGAAACTTCTAAATAGTAAGATTTTGAACAGGTGAGTCTTTTCTCCTTAGCTCCTGAGTCCAAAAAGGGCCTTCTCACTACAAACTGCTTTGTCCTGGTTATGGAAAATGTATACTATGTGAGCATTTGTAAAGGATTTCTCAGGGACAACATCACCCTCACTCCCGAGATTTTAATATGTCAACCCTCTATTCCAGTGCTGTCCAAGAGGAATACAATGGAAGCCACAAATGTGACCTACCTATGAAATTACAAATTTTTCTCCTGGGCACTATAAAAAAAAGTAAAAAGAAAGAGGTGAAATTAATCTTAGTAATATATTTCATTCAACCTAATATATCCCCAATATTATCATTTAACACATGCTCAATATTAAAATATCAGTGTTATTTTTCTCTCTTTTTTTTTTCATAAGGAGGCTCTGAAATTCAGTGTGCATTGTACATTTACAGCACATCTCATTTCAAATTAGCTACATTTCAAATGCACAATAGCCATACAAAACTAGAGGCTACTGTACTGGACAGCACAGCTCTACACCTTCACTGTCAGGTGAGTCCTTTATCTAGACTGAGAGAGTGAATACACAGATAGACAATGGCCAAATCATATATGACATAAACTCTGACCCAAATAAGAAGCCCAGGAAGTCAACCCACAATGTCTGCAGCAATTGGCCCAGAATAATAAGGACTTGGTCAAGGACTGCCAACTTTGCTTTCCCTCTCTCACCTCATCCCTACATCTCAGGATCAACCAAAGAAAGTCAAATATGCTCGCAAATCAACCACATAAGATACCCACTTCTAGTTAGCCGCCTCCAGTTTTGCATATAAACAAACTCCAATCAGAGCATACCTGAAACCTCCTTTTTCACTACAAAGCTTTCCCACTCCCTTGCCTGCCATTGAGTCATTGTTGAACACAAATGGTGGTAGCTGACTGCTTCAGAGAGTTCTGAATTAATAGCCTCTGTTTGTTATCATTTGGGTGGTCTTAGGTTATTTCTATAAGACTTGAGCTTCACTTTTGATTATGTAGAAATTCTCCCTTACATTTGAAAATCCAAATATGTGAACTCAGTGAGGAAGGGGAGGAGGGTGGTATAGGGAAGGTGCTTTTGACCCAAAGCAACATGAAGTAGAGCAGCTGTATTTTGCTGAAAACACACACATTGTGGTGTTTTGTTGTTGTTGTTGTTGTTGAAGATATTACTTTCAGGTAGTGGCAGATAAATGTTCACCAAGATTTAGGCATAATGTGGTATAATGCTGGTAGGGAGCTGAGAAAAGAGTGCTTCCTCATCTCTGCTTAAAAGACATGTACTTTCAAATATGGAGAGGAAAACAGTCCTTGATATTCCTGGATTTTTCACAATCCATTTTCTACTCTGTAGCCTGTGCCTGTAGAGACACATTTTAAAACCTCTCTGATAATACAGGCTGGCGGTTGAGGATTCTAGGAGCAGGCAAGATGTCTGCCCAAAATGTGGGATTAGCACTTCATTTTTGGCTGAAGCTAAAGTAGGGAGAAAGCCCAAAGGAAAATCACATTACTTCTGTGGCTGCACAAACAGTGGAATAATATATATAAGTGGTACTAAGACAATCTAGAAAAATCTTTGCAAGCCCAGCAACATAAATGCTGTTTTTAAGACTTGAATTAAAGGAAAATTTAATCAAGGGAAACAGATAATGCCTTTTTTTTCAGAGTTAAGTGAAAACTGGATCCATCTCTTATTAAAGAAATTTAAGGAATTTTTTTCCAAATAGTGCCTCTCTGCTTAGAATTCTGACCTATTAAAATGGGTTTAAGGTGGACAAAATGAAAGCCTTTGAGTTTTGAAGTTGCCTTTAAATAGAAATACTTTATTTTAGGAAAAAAATTAAATGAAATCCATTTAAGGGAATTATGAGGCTCTACAGAGAAAGAATATCTAATTATTTGCAAAGCATTTATGACCTGAGAGTCCAGGGATCCCTGTTACTGTATTTACCACGTTATAGCCACAGCTCAACACAAGGAACCTTGGGGACTTGAAAGGGCCCGCAAAGTTAATCACTTCCCACTCCTGCAGTAACTAGTTATCTGGCAGTGTCCCACTCAATCTGTTTTAAAATGTTATATGAAATGCACTATTTTTATATGAAATGCACTATTTCTCAGATTCTATTAAAAAAAAAAAAACTTCCTCTCACTATAGGCCCACTTTGAGATAGTATTACATGGCGAGAATGTAGCATTCCTGCCCTCTAAAAGATTTACAATATAAATATCATCTAAAGAGGGAGAATTACATCACCTCACTAAGAAGATGAGCTCTAGTTCATCAATCACTAATTGGGAAACTTAGCCAGATATTAATATAAATGTCATATCTCTGTCAGACAGGACACAGAGAAGCGGTTTTGATTTGGTCATAACTTACATCGTCTGTGAGCCTTGATGTCTGCTATCTTGCCTGTGCAGCAAGGGTCTTATCTAGGATGTGAATTTCACTGGAAAGCTGGCTGTCTTGAAAAGGAAAGAAGAGATGAGAAAGAAAAACTAGACTCAGAGGACCAACAGCATTTTCATTCATGAACAGTTCAGATTAACTCATAAACAACAGAAACATTTCATGGCTGGGCCATGGCACTCTGTCTGCTGTCCACATTCCTCATCCTTTGGAGGAAACTGGCCCAGCCAGGGTGACCTCTCTCACTAGTAATATGGAGACTTAAACTGCTTCTAGGACATGGTTCTTGCCACAGTGTAGCTACATATGCTGTAAGACATTAGAGAGCCAGTGAAGAAATTTAGTAATGACAATTCCCTCCTTTTTCTGTTTCAGACCTTTGGTATCTGTTGATATTTATTGAAACAGAAAATGTCACAAGGTGATATAAGAGTAAGAGAAATCCCTCCCTACTGCCAAGTGCACACACAAGGGGAAAGGTAGCAACTGGGCCCTCTGCTAAAAACCACATCATATGTGATTTGAAAGCTTCCAGAGATTAAGTCTATTAAGGTATCCATTTTGTGTCATAATTATGTGATCCACAACCATCGCTGCTAAACCTGAGTTTGGTGTTTAATTTGCCATTCAAAGTGTGTCACTCCAGACTTCAGGAATTTGGCTTCAACCCCCTCACGTTGAAGTCGTCTTGTAACATATGTCTTCCCTACCAGATTATACCTGTCTAAGAATATTTATGTATTGTTTATATGTTGTTAGCATTTTACTCTAAGTCACTTTTATGTATTAACTCACATTAATGCTCACAGGAAATTTTTGTAGTAAGCAATAGAACTATTTAATCATACAGATGAGGAAACAGGCACAGAGTGATTAAGTAACTAGCCTAAGATTTCTCAGCCAGAAAGTGGCCAAGCCAAGTTTGGAACCCGCCTCTCAGCTCTTAACCACCTACGTACACTACGGCTTTTTGAGGAACAAGCCTATGTTTTCCTTATCTCTTTGTTCTCAGCCCCTAGTACGAGGCCTGGAACAAATGTTCAATGAATCGGGCATGACACTGAAAGCAAAATCTCTATGTAGTACTCATCACACTGAGGTGTAGGTGCTCAGTTAACATGATCCTTGAAGCTTACTAAGTGCTGCATCCTCTATCAAGCTGACCTTGCTGTCATCTCTATTACTCAATCTGGACTCCTCTTTCTTGCCTGGGATTATTAATAAAGCCAAGGTGATAATAGCACTGTGATCATATCTCTGCCTTCTAACCTGTTCCTTCCTCTAACACTAGTTTACCTCTTTCAGTCCCTCTTTCTATTTCTAAATGAAATGTGAAACCTCTCTGTACTAAACAATGGAAAAAAAATGACCAGATATTGATTTGCTAATTATATAGCAAAGGAGACTTATTTAGTAAAGTCTGCCTTGTATAGTCACTTTAACTTTTGGTCAGTCATAATCTTCAGGAATATCACTGGTTAAAGAAGTCGATATGGGCTTCCCTGGCGGCACAGTGGTTAAGAATCCGCCTGCCGATGCAGGGGACATGGGTTCAAGCCCTGGTCCAGGAAGATCCCAAGTGTCGTGGAGCAACTAAGCCCGTGAGCCACAACTACTGAGCCTACGTGCCACAACCACTGAAGCCTGCGCACCTAGAGCCTGTGCTCTGCAATGAGAGAAGCCACCACAATGAGAAGCCCACACACCACAATGAAGAGTAGCCCCCACTTGCCGCAGCTAGAGAAAGCCCATGCATGGCAACGAAGACCCAACACAGCCAAAAATAAATAAATTAAATAAATTTTTAAAAAAAGTCGATATGATCATATCACAATCCTATCCCTGAACCAAATCCCCACCTAGTAGAATGTCAGTTCCTTTTGCTTCATAACATTCTCACCTCATCTATGCAACTAAAATGTTTCCTATTCTCCTCAGTATATGTATTTTGGAAACCAATCAAAGCAGGAGAAATAGGCACATGTCTTCTATGTGTTTCTGGAATATGAGTGCTAATAGTTTCAACATTGGGAAGGTAAGGATCCACATCCTGAAGTGGATATTGAGACTGCCTAGAGGCCAAGCACTTCCCTAGAAGTCAAACACTTTCTCCCAGTTAGGAGAGTATTATGGAATGGGGAGGAGGGCATTACTGAGCCTTGGGCTTCATCACTGGTACATCAGTACTGAGGATACAATGATGAATAAGACAAGTCCCTGGCTTCAAGGAGCTCATAATCCATCAGAGGAGACAAATTATTTCTCAATGTGTTACCTACTATACTAGTCATCTACATAACATATCACAGAATAAACACATGCAGGAGTGGCTACATAAGTTTCAGGGTCCAGTGCAAAATGAAAATGCAGGGCCCTTAGCTACAGTGATCAGTCAAGCAAGAAAAAGAAATAAAAGAAATCCAAATTGGAAAGGAAGAAGTAAAACTGTCACTGTTTGCAAATGGCATGGTACTATATATAGAAAATCCCAAAGATACTACCAAAAAACTATTAGAACTCATCAATGAATTCAGTAAAGTTGCAGGATAAAAAATTAATATACAGAAATCTATTGCATTTCTATATACTAACAATGAACTATCAGAAAGAGAAATTAAGAAAATAATCCCATTTACAATTAAATAAAAAATAATAAAATACCTAGGAATAAATCTAACCAAGGAGGTAAAAGATTTGTCCTGGAAAATCTCTAAGACACTGATGAAAGAAAATGAAGACAACAAAAACAAGTGGAAAAATATACCATGCTCACAGACTGGAAGAATTAATACTGTTAAAATGTCCATACTACTTGAGAAAATCTAAAAAGTCAATGAAATTCCTATCAAAAAACTCCCTGATTTCAAGCTGTACTACAAAGCTACAGTAATCAAAACAATATGGAATAAAAAAGACACATTTTTATTAGAATAGAATAGAATAGGGAGTCCAGAAATAAGCCCACACTTACAAGGTCAATCAATCTATGACAAAGGAGTCAAGAATATACAGTGGGAAAAAGACAGCCTCTTCAATAAATGATTTTGGGAAAACTGGACAGCTGCATGCAAAAGAATCAAACTGGACTACTTTCTCACACCACACACAAAAATAAACTCAAAAATGGATCAAAGACTTAAATGTAAGACTGGAAAACATAAAACTCCTGGAAGAAAATATAGACAGTATGCTCTTTGACATTGGCCTTAGCAATATTTTTTTGGTTATGTCTTTTCAAACAAACAAAAGCTAAAAAAAACCAATGGTACTACATCAAACTAAAAAGCTTTTGCACAGCGAAGGAAATATCAACAAAACAAAAAGATCACCTACTGAATGGGAGAAGATATTTGCAAATGGTGTATCTGATAAAGGGTTCATATCCAAAATATGCCAAGAACTCATATAACAACATCAAAAACACAAACCACCCAATTAAAAACTGAGGAGGACCTGAATAGACATTCTTCCAAAGAAGACACAGAGATGGCCAACAGATACATGAAAAGATGTGCAACATTGCTAATCATCAGAGAAATGCAAATCAAAACCGCAATGAGATATCACCTCACGCCTGTTAGAATGGCTATTATTATTATCAAAAAGACTACAAATAACAAGTGTTGGTGAGGATGTGGAGAAAAGGGAACCCTTGTGCATTGTTGGTGGAAATGTAAATTGGTGCAACCACTATGGAAAACAGTGTGGAGATTCCTCAAAAATTTACAAAGAGAACTACCACGTAATCCAGCAATTCCACTTCTGGGTATTTTTCCTAAGAAAACAAAAACACTACTTTGAAAAGATATATTCACCCCTATGTTCATTGAAGCATTATTTAAATAGCCAAGATAGAAAAATATAGAAGCAACCTAAGTGTCCATCAATAGATGAATGGATAAAGAAGATGTGGTGTGTATACACACACACACACACACACACACACACACACACAAACACACACAAGAAATATTAGCTGGCCAAAAAAAAAGAATGAAATCTTACCATTTCAAACAACACAGATGGACCTAGAGGGTATATGCTAAGTGAAATAACTCTGAGGAAGACAAATACTGTATGATTTCACTTACATGTAGAATCTAAAAAACAAAACAAATGAACAAACATAACTAAACAGAAACAGGCACGTAGATACAGAGAATAAATAGGTGGCTGCCAGAGTGGAGGGGGGAGTAGGAGGATGGGTGAAATAGGCAAGGGAGATTAAGAGCTACAAACTTCTAGTTACAAAATAAATGAGTTAGGGGGATGAAATGTATAGCATGGTGAATATAGGCAATTATATTGTAATATCTTTGAATGGTGACAGATGGTAACTAGCCTTATCATGGTGATCATTTTGTAATGTATAGAAAAGTCAAATCACTATTTTGTGTGCCTGGAACTAACATAGTGTTGTAGGAAAATTATACTTCAGTTATAAAAAAAATATGGAGACACTGGGAGGAAATGCGTCAAAATGCTAATGGGTTATCTCTGTAGGGGGGATTATTGGGTGAATGTTATTTTTTACTTTATGTTTTTATGCATTTCTAGTTGTCTGTTATGAAAATGTATTGCTTATAGAATTAGAAAGAAAACAATAAATACTATTAAAAATAGAAAAAAGAAAAGAAAATGCAGGGTTCTTGTTCATAAATTCTTAAGAATTTCAAAAGGCATTAAACCAAGCGCAGATCCCTTGGACTGAACATCCATGAAGCTGGCCTTGAACACATGGAAAAGGTAATGGGATCAGGGTATGGAGCATTGAAAAGGCTTCAAAAGAAAGTGATATTTGTGCTGGTTCTTGCAGGATGACTAGGAGTTTGGCACATGGAGAAGGAGGAAAGCACATCCTGGGCAAGAAAAGAGGTTAACAAAATAAAAAGGAAGAGTGTGTGAGAGCAGGTTGCCAGTCTATTTGGGGGATAACAAACTGAGACCAGAGAGTCTTGGACTGCAGGATGCCCAGAATACATCTATAGAGGAAAGTTGAGGCCAGCGTGTCAGGAGCTTAGAGAAATAAACACAGGAAAGAATGAGGCAAATCATAATTTAATTGTAGTTTCACCACTTACTGCCTGTGAGCTCTTTAATAAGTGACAACATCCCTGAGCTTCAATTTTTTCATCTGAAAATTGGAGAGTTCTAGCCTTGGCTCAGCCATTAATTAGTTGTGAGAACTTAAATAAGTCACTTTCCCTATCTGAATCTTAGCATCTCCACATATAAAATGAAAAGCTAAAGCTAGATGAGTGGTTTTCAAACTGAGCTCTGAGGAGGTACCTAAGGAGATGTGGGGAAGGTGGGTGAGGACGAAGGGACAGCCCAGCAGGGTTTAGCCGCCAAACATGTAAACTAGAGCGGCAACATCTTTATCAATGTTATATATGTATATGTGTACATATGTATTTGTTTTTATATATGCATATATGTGCATATTTACACATGCATAAATATATATTTATGTGTATTATGTATAGCATATGCTATATGTTATATGTTATAGTATGCATTTATGTATATGTATGTTACATCACTTAATAAATATGTGCTATATATTATGGTATAATAAAATATATTATAACATATTTGTTACATACGTATTATTTATTCAACAAAGCATCTCAGTTGCCACATCTGAAAACTGGGGATATTTAATAGTACCTCACTTACAGGTTAGTATGAAGATTAAATGTCAAAAATGTATGTAATGTTCCTAAAAAAGTATCAGGAACAGAGTAAGCATTGCTTAGTCTTAGCCCTTACTCTTTTATAAGTCACAATCTAAGCCCAAGGAGTCAGGAATATGTGCATCTTTTGTTCACTACTGTCTTCCCAACACCTTGACAAGTGCTAGCACTTAGTGGATATTCACTGTATTTGCTGAATATATGAATATACAGTGTCTACAACACACTAGTTTCTAGGCTAATGTTTGAGACGCAAAGGTAAACAAAAAATATGGGCCCAGCCCTTGTGGCTGTTAAACATATAAACACACAATTAAAGAACAACTGGAATTTGTGTTTAGTGCTTTATCAGGATTACAGATAAGAATTAGTTTGAAGAAATGGCTCCCTCTCTGCTAACAGTTGGAAACCTCCAAGAGTGAATAGTCCCAAATGCCTGTCAAAGTTGTAAATTTTTCTAATATGTGAGGAAATAGGCAGAGAGATGGAGGGAATACTTCTCATCGAATAGCAGGGAACAACCTGGCTAAGCCTTTGGGCAACTAGAAATAGAAAGTAGGAATGACTGTCTTAGGAAAACAACTTTTCCCTAATAGGCTATATTCTCTATATCCCTGCTGTGTCATCCTGGGAAGTGAAGAAGGAAGAAGAGATGGGCCCTGTCCTTAAGGAATTTCCCATCCCCTGGAAAAGAAAGCATTACGATACATTCATAAAATAGTAGCAAGACCTTTCCTCCACCCACTGCTGCCATAAGCAAAGATATTCCCAGGGAACGATGCTGAATGGATTGGATGTGCTCTGGGAAGGTTTAAGAAACAGATGAATTTACAGCAGAGCAAAGAGAAGAGGTGACTGAAAATCTGGCACGGAGCAACTGGTTAAGTGACGAGCCTTCTATCTTGGGGCCAAGGACATAAACAGGTGCTAGTGTGAGGCAAACGGGTTAGCAGAGATCAGTGTCTTGGGGGTGATGAATGAGTTAACAAACGCCCCTATGGACACTTCCTGTTACTCAGATGGCTGAGTATTTTCACAGCAATAGAATTTCTTTGAACCCAGAGGCCTGATTGGACTGCTATAGCCGTTTGTCAATTAGCTATGTCGCAACAATTATTTAATCCTACAAGGACAAGGAAAAGTAAAACTGGGACCCCGAGGGCAATCATAACTCACCCACATGGCTCATACATGTTCATTTGGTTTCTAAGTGGATTGCTTAGTTTACGGCATGCTCAGTATGTAAGAGTTTTCTTAGAATTAGTTTAAATTGTCTTTAATTGGAAATATGTCATGCAACAGTCTTTTTCTCCAAATGAGTATTTTACTAGTGGCACACAGCCTGTGGTCATTAAGCCCAAAATTAAAGAACATGAAACAACTAACATTTTTCATACCTACTGTTTCTTTTTCTTTTTTTTTCTGTGCCTACGTTTGCGGAAATGGGAATGTTTTAGTTTCTCACAGAATCATTTGAGTAATGTTATTCTAACAATTTGAAATTCTTATCTTTTTTAAACCATGTAGGTGTGTACTAAACAAGGTAGGAGAAAATGCCTTTTCACTCACATTTTCCCCAATGCAGAGACTGTGACGAAAATCAGATAGTAGAGATTTATGTCTGCTGGGCTGGCAGTCATTTCATATTTACTTGGACTATGAGATTGAAATCACATTGGAGGCTCCCTATCCAGGAATGTGTTATTTGCTATCTAAATAACTATATGTGAGCAAATCAGATGTGGATAAGATGTTTCCATCATCACCGTGTGTGTTAGCTCTGATTCTTGAAGTCCTAGCTCCATCTATGCTAGTTTTATCAAAGCTGCTCTTTTTGGTTTTATGTATTTGCTATGGTTGGACAGGAGAGTCTGTTCTCATTAATTTCTCAACTGGTAATAACAAAGGAAAAATTTAATGAAAGGAACCAAGGAAATACATTTTGTACATGAAAGTGGTTAATAGACAAACCCACTGCTGGATAAGGAATTAAGGGGGAAATTGTTCGAAGAATTTGTGGAAGCAGCAGGAGTTTGTTTTGTTCACACTATACAAGCCTCAAATTCCAAAATGCCAGATTGGAGACTATTTATATTTCCATTCTTCTATCTGGGGTCTTTTGTCTACTTCTTACTAACAATCTTACCTTTAGTTTGCAAGTAGAAAAAAAATATGATGCAAACCTATTTTTGTCATACAACTTCATAAACTCTATTTGACCTTAACTTTGTGAGTAGAAATATGCTTATTTACCAACACTTAAGCTATCAGTCAAGGGTCTTGTTTGCAAACCTACAGCTGATTTTGGATATTTTAAACAAAAAAAGGAATTTTTTCTTTCTTTTTTTTTTTTTGGAAAGAACACAACAAACACATCAAAGATATTTTAACCGGAACTCTCTGGCAAGGAAAGCCTTTCACTGCTGCAGATTCCCACCGCTCCTGGTCACTCTCACAGCTACCAGGAATAATTCCTACGCCTCTTTTCGTTAAGGAACTCAAGGCCCCAGGTAAGAAGGTCCAGCTGGCAGAGACGAGGTCTTGTGGCTGCTTGTGCCCTGCTATGAAGCCATAGAGAGACGGAGCATCTTTCCTGTTCAGGTTCTACAATGGAGGAAAGACACCATCCCCTTCAATGCTATATCCGTGGGCTGTTACCTCCAAATGGGAGAAGGGATTATATATTAGAATCCCCCGAAATGACAAAGGTTTGCTACTTCCTCTTTATTAATGATTTTATTTAAAGTAACAGATGATAAACATATGGATACTTTTAAAAAAAGTAAAATTGAACATTTCTGCACTCTTGGTATTTGATATGCTTTACAGTAAACCTTTTGGGACTCATTTTGTATTTAATAGGAATATAAAATTAGAGGGAGCTTTCATCTTTAACTGATATCAGTATTATCTCTCAGATATCTATAAGTAGTTTAAATGTCTAACTCTCCTTCTTAATTCCCAGCTCCATGAATAGCATGTTTATTTCAAAATGACTACTATGCCCTTACTACCTAAGGAATCTAGTGTGGATGGTCCCCAAAACCATTGTCAGCCCCCTTCTCCCTTGAACATTCCAATATAGAGACTGGAAATGCACATAATTTCCCAGCCTTTTTTGCAGAGAGGGGTTTGTATGTAAGCCACTTCCAGATCATGACATATATGCAAAATTCAATCAGGGAAGCTTCTAGGAAAGTTATTGTTTACTGAAATTAAAGGATAGATGCAGCCTAAGCAATGTCCCTCACTTCCTCTACTTTCTACCTTGAGCATGGTCAGTGATACTTAGAGCTAAAATGAAAAGGCCAAAGAACTGAGAGATGTTAGTGCTGACATATCAAGTCTCACACTGTTGGGTCTGCGACAATCTACATCCAACCCCTCCCTTCCTTGCGGAATGTAAGTCAAGTTTGCAGTGACTTGCAGCTGAGAGCATTCCTAAGTGATATGATGGTTTCAACAACTGACATCCATACATAACTGGACATTTCAAATAACCTACTCCTACTATTTATTGAGCATTGATTTCAGGCTAGCACCATGGGAAGTGAGGTACAATCCAGACTCTCAAGGAGAAAAATAGTATATATAAGAAGATACATAAATAATACAATGTAGTAAATGCTAAAATGGAGTCATGTTCCCTGAGCTGTGAGAACACAGGTCAATTTTGGTATGAGCTATTAGGACTATCTCCAGTAAAATGGAATAATCTGGTAATAGAGCAAGTTGTGGCCTATTTACCATGTTAGCAGGGATACTTAGTATTTGACAATGAATATTATTATAGTAAATTATTATTTACAATGAATAATGAGAATAGAATATATTTGTTATTTAGTATTATGGACACTTTTACATCATTATCTCATTTTATCTTAGAAAAACTGGTGTGAGGTGGGACACATATGTAGATGGGGGAAATTGAACTCCAAAAATATCTAAATCAGGTTTTGTCAGCCTTAGCACTGTTGACATTGTAGGTTAGATAATTTGTTTTTATTTCACTGTGGTTATTAGAAGAGTTAACATGAGATCTACCTTCTTAGCAGATTTTAAAGTGTACAATATGGTATTGTTATTTATAGGCACAGTGTTGTACAACAGATCTCTAGAACTTATTCATCTTGCATAACTTAAATTTAATACCCGTTAATTAGCAACTCTCCATTTCCCCCCTTCCCCTAGCTCCTGGAAACCACCATTCTATTCTTTGCTTCTGTGAGTTCGACTAGTTTAGATAATTCATATAAGCGGAATCATGCAGTATTTGTCTTTGTATGACTGGCTTATTTCCCTTAGCATCATGTCGTCAAGTTTCATCCATGTTGTTGCATATTGAAGGATTTCCTTCTTTTTTAAGGCTGAATAATATTCTATGTATATACCATATATTTTAATCCATTCATCCATCAATAGACATTTAAGTAGTTTCCATATCCTGGCTATGGTGAATAGTGCGTCAGTGAGTATGGGAGTGCTACTGTCACTTTGAGGTCCTGACTTAGGATAAGACTTCATTTGTCTGGGGCTATCCTGCGCTCTGTAGGATGCTTAGCGGCATCTTTGGTCTCTATCCACCTAGAGTATCATCTGCCTCAATCCTGCTTATAGTACCAGCCTCCCCCCAGTGGTGAAAACCAAAAATGTCTCCCGATATATAGCCAAACGTCCCCTGGGATGGAGGAACAAATTATCGCCTCCCCTCCAGTGAAAACACTGGTTTAGGGGACTTGAACAAAGTCACTCAGAAAGTGTGACAAAACCAAAACCAAAACCTACTCCACCTGATTTCCTGGTCTGTCCTTTCATCTTTGGAGAACTGGAATTCAGGGGATAAGATTACCCAGCTACTATAACCACTTATATACAGATATATGCCCAAGGATAACTCAGAACATACACTTTCCAGATATAAAATCAAATCATCAAGTATAAATAGACACCCAACACATGAAAAGGATTACATGAGGCGCTCTGAGGGCAACTGTAATAATGTGCCACCTATTTCATGTGCCTATTTCTCATATTTCTCATAACCTCTGCAACTGGGCCAACCACCCTAGATTTTGAGGCCAAGCTTATTCCCAGTAGGAGAAATTTAAACAAATGCATGTCAGTGGACCACAATCACAAAATTAATTTAGCCTTTGTTGAGACTGTACTCTAGTTCAGGGCAAACTTTCTTTGTCAAGGGCCAGATAGTAAATATTTGAGTCTTTGTTGGACACATAGTCTCTATCACAGCTATTCAACTCTGCCTTTGTAGCTAGAAATCAACCATAAATAATATGTATATGAATGGATGCAGCTCTGTTCCAACAAAACTTTATTTACAGAAACATGTTGTACTTGGCCCATGGGGTATAAAGTTTGCCAACCTCTGCTCTAGTTGGATGAACTCCGTTTTTTCTTTATTTCTATTTCAAATCCTTCTTCTATCCATCCCAGTATCCAAATTGCAGTCTATAAGCTCAAAGGTACATGATTTATAACTTCCTTTACTTTTCTATAACTTAAATTGATTTCTGTTTCAGGCCTGCTTTCTGGTAGGTGGTAAAAACTAAATCACCGCCAATTCAGATTCATCTCAGCTTATTCATAATACATTCAGGATTATCTCATTGATTTTAGAGCTTTCTCCATCAAATCAGGATGTTTCCCTCCATTCCCAGGTTGTGTCTCTGTTTAGGAAGGCTCCTGTAGTGTCATGTATCAGGGGAGAAACTAACAGGTCCCTGGTCTTGATCGGTCCACTGGCCTTAACATTCCTTCTGGTTTCTGCTTATTGATCTCAATGTACTTCCTGTTTTAATATAGGTTTTATTATTATTTAGCTATGGTCAGGCCAACAGATCAGGATATAACTGCCATTGTAAAGATAGTTTGTTTACTCACAGATTCCAAAAGGAAGAGGCACACCACATGCCATGGGGGCCACATGAGGAAGCACTAGGGTCTCCAGGAGGCAGAGGGAGAGGTGAAAACCATGGACGAGAGATCTTATTGTGGTTTCTGTAGGAAGAAAGGAGTGAAGCAGGTTAAGCAGGCTTAGGATTGGCTGGTTTGAATAATTTCAGCCGGCTCTGGGACACAGGAACTCTCCCTAGTTGTCTGGTACCTGGCCATGGGGTGATTAGGATAGGTGGATAGTGGCGTAGAGTGTAAGAGTTTAAAAAGGAAAGGTGGTTGGGAGCGTGGGCTCTGGATTGGTTGGTCTGCACTTGAAAACCTGGCTATCTGGACTAGCAAGTTGCTTACTATCTCTAGGAATTGGCTAAACCTGGGAGGGACAGTCCCTCCAGGATCCACAAGGACACTGGTATTAAAGTACTGTAATACATAAAATAAAAGACACTGTTAATACACGTCCCTCTTCAGACTACAAGGCCTTATAGACCAATGCTCTTTGGGCTGAATTTATACCACTCTCAGGCATGTGGTGAAAGTTCTGAGGATCCTAACACCATGCTCAGGACACAGGAATTTCATAAGGTTACCTTACAGTGAACCAGAATCTTTCTGGCCATCTCTACTCCTCTGCATGGCACAGAGGAAACAGCCAAAGCCGGCTGCCTCCTCCAAGTCCAGTTAGGAAATAAGGCACTGATCTATCCTACCATCAGTCCTCCCAGACTTATTTGGGTTTCTAAAGTTTCAATAGGATGGAAAAACAGAGGCACAGGACCCTTCCTCATGTGTCTAAAACCTTGCTTTCCTCTGGTTTAACTCTCTCATCCAGCCTAAAGAAATATAACCTTGCTGGAGGCAGAGGAGAGGTGAGGTGGGAAAAACTAGCTCTTGCCAGCTTTGTATTTTTCCCCCATCTACTGCTTAGTGCATAAATGTTACGCCCAGTATTCCTCGGGGCTGTGGATTTTGAAAAGAAAAACCAAGGCTTTTGAAACTCATATCTCTTTTTCTCTCACATCTCTCTCTACCACATTTTTAAAAAAGTTTATTTTGACACTTAAAAGCTGAGCTTTGACTCTTTTTTTCTTTTGTAATATATCATAGGAAGAGCCCTGAGAAGGAGAAACATATTGGTAAATATACCAAAATATTATCTTGCAATACCAGTTATATGCACTGGGTACCTGTCTTATTCCCCTTGCTTAACTTCCACCTTGAATGCCTAACTCTTCCGTCCTGGACTTTCTCATCCTGCTCCTTCTCCGGCAATCGTTATACTCTTCCCTTCCCTGGTGGAGCTGTGCTCCTACTGCTGAATAATTTTCCCAGATATACAGACATAAAAAAGGAGTTTCTGCCCTTGAGGAAATTATGGGAATTACATATTCTGCAATTTCACCTAGTATAACTTTTCTCTTCTTTTTCTTTCTTTATTTTCTATTCTTTTTTTTTTTTGGTCTCACAAACCTGGATACCAGAACATCTGGATAAAAAGGGAAAAGTTTAATAATATGTCATTTCTCTACCTTAGAAACATTGGGGGACTTTTAAATTTAAAATGCGAAGATAGGTGAGAAATTAAAACTAAGTTTAATGCTTTTGTGTGCAGCCAAATATGGTTTAACTATAGATTCTCATCCCGGTACACAAAAAGGACCAGCTCCATTTCCATGCATTTTTCCATTGTTCCTTCAGTTCTTCAATAAATATTTATTGAGCATTTACTATGAGCCAGAAACTAATCTATTTGCTGAGGATACATTAGTAAACAAAAGAGAGAAAATCAGCCACCTTCATGGAATATACATTCTAATTTCAGGAAAAAAATGTTTAATTACTAACATTTATGTGGTGCTTATTATCTCTAGGCATTGATCTAATCCCCACAGTAGCATGATGAGTTAGCTTTATTACCATACCTGTTTTATAGATAATAGTTAGCAATTTGCTCAAGATTTCAGCGCTAGTAAGAGGTGGAGCCATAACTCGAACGCAGGTAGACTAGCTCCAGTGTCTGTTCATGTTCTCAATCCCTCTAGTCTACCACCACTAGCTTATAAGTAAATTATAGAGTTTGTTAGAATTCAATGATTTCTATGGGAAAAATTAAGTATAAAAAGGGAGTAGAGAATGTTAGGGAAGGTTAGAATCTTAGACAGGGTAGTTAGGAGAGACTTAACTAAGACATGTGATTTGAGTAAAAACTTGAAGGAAGTGAGGGAGCAAGAGAGATAACTATCTACAGTAAAGTTGTTTAGGAAGAAGGAATAGCAATTGCAAAGTCCCTGAGGCAGAACCATGCCTGGAAATCCACAGGTGCAATTTTGCATTGTACTTCATCAAAATAGATCACATATGTTTAACACAAAATGCCCATCTTTGAGTTCTTCTATTATTTTGGCAAAATGCAAAACTTTCAAAAATAATTTATCATGTCTTCTAATAATTTCAAAACAGCATTTTTATAACTTGGATGAGACTAAGAAGAGTTAAAAACAAAGAGTAAGAAATAAAAGAAAGGCATTATTACTCCTTGATATTGCTGAGGTGCATTATAAGGGATTGATAAAATGTTGGGCAAACAAAAATAAAAACAAGCTCTGATTTTACTGTATGTTTCTTTCGAGGTGAGAATGATCATTCTTATTCTTACTAATTAAAAAACAAAAAACTAAATGGCATGAATACTGTTCTTGGTAATACATGCATCACGCTACTGGTAAACCTTCAAGGATCTGCCCCCAAGAGAGAAAGAATGCGGAGAGCTGGTCTTGGCTAGCGCTAAGTTGGAGTTTGTTGTTGCATTTACTTTGCCCTGGATGTCTCCAAACTCGTCATCAACCAGTTGATATTGTTCCTGATTCACAGGAATTAGAGATTAAACAGCTTGCAACAGAGGCTGCCCAGCCAGACTCTGGCAGAACTTATGTGAGGCTCACAAGTGCCTAGCTGTTTTGCTCTGCTCTGTAACAGATGGCTTGTTTCTAAGGACAAAGTTCTTTATTTTCTTTCAAGTTTTCTATGGGTTGTAAAAAGAATGGGGGTCCTGGCAGCTCAGTATTCACCCTCCTCAGTCCTAGACGACATTCATCAAGGTCTAATGGGTAGAAGAGATCTTAGGCTCAGACTCAAAAGAATGGGACACAGATCTCAGCTTTTTCTCTAACTAGAGGTTCAATTTATAACAATGGACTTTTTAGCCTCTCTCAACCTCAATATCCTCATTAAAAATGAACACAAAAATTACTTCTCTACTGTTTTCATAGTATATTGTAAGAAAAAAGTCAGTAGGTTGAAGTACACTAAAAATTAGTCTTTAGCAACAAAAGTTTTTCTGTTATCCTGTCTTATTTTTCCTACCTTTTTATTTGTTAATAATTCTTAACATTTTCCCAATCTGCTTATTCTCTTGTCTAACTTCTTAATCTTTCCTAGCCTCCTCTGTCTTTTTTCCCCTATATTTACTACTTAAGTTATTTTCCTTCAAACCTGACTTATTTTTAAATTATTTTGAATCAGTTCACTAACCTAAACATTCCTTAGTACTACAGTTTTGCTGATTCTTCTCCTCTGATATGTCCTCATGTCTGCACTTAATTTGTATGTATTCTTAGCTGACATTGGCCAGCACTCACTTTGATATAACACAAGGGTCCCAGCAGTAAGCTAGATTTCATCCAAGTCTCTGACTGTACTGGTTTGGCCACACTGCTCCCACCTGCCTGAACCA
Organism: Eschrichtius robustus; assembly: GCF_028021215.1. Classification (NCBI taxonomy): domain Eukaryota; kingdom Metazoa; phylum Chordata; class Mammalia; order Artiodactyla; family Eschrichtiidae; genus Eschrichtius; species Eschrichtius robustus. Next base: position 58,298,522 of record NC_090833.1, on the reverse strand, counting down.
AAGAGACAAAATGCAAACGGCTGGTTCTCCCGAACAGAAGGAATGCTAATGCATTTGGGTGGAAGTATGGAATCCATGCTGAGTAAGGTTAAACAAAAAGGGAGGGGAACCTAAAAAAGACACAGCAAATGAGGAGACACAGGAAAATGGTGTTTGAATTAGATGGAAAGTTACTCACAGACTCTTTAAGGAGACTGAAGAGGTTTTTTCCTCCCTATTTTCCACATTTTCCCCACTTTTATATGCAATATTTAATGACTTTCATTAGAAATATAACTTAGTCTCAAAACACTAATATGAAGATTGAGTCAGAAAAAAAAATTTCTCCTCTAATGAATTATCTGATGTCTTTGGAGGCTAAGCTGAGGTTAATTTCTCTTTCTCCTCTGCCATCGATTCTCCACTATGTCTCCCTGTCTTTATCCTGTCTACTGTATTTCCTTCAATCCTACACTCTTCACTTTTTTTTCCAGAGAAAAAAGACCAGTGTCTGGTCTCTTATGCTCTCCTAGACTGTGGTCCTCTAGAAGTCAGGGGTTGCCTGGTTTATACAGTATTTATATTCCCAACTCCATATAATAAGGCGAGTCCTCAGTAGGCTGATAAATGAACAGCCCTCACTTAATCTTGTATGGACTCACACTGCCATCCCTAAATTAACCTAGCACACTAACGAAATGGTTGGAGATTCCTTACTACTTCTACTTCTGATCTTAGTGCAGTGGTGGTCTCAAACTCTGTACCTTAGAGTCCTAGGGGCTCCTTAGATTCTGGATAAAAGAAAAAAAACAGTGCTCCAGTGAGAAAACACAACCATGTCTAGCTGCAGCTTGGAATCTCCAGAAAAAGATGCTGAGACATTTTGGGGTGCGAGGTGTTTATTAGGGATCAACATCTATGAAAGTTAGGAAGAAGAAGCACATTTGGGAAGAGAAAGATTGCAAACTCTCACGTAGGTCCAAAAAGCTTGAGCCAACCTAAGCCAGAGTGGGGGTAGGGGATGTCTGGAGTAAATATTGCTTGGTAGAGATGGTCTTATGCATTATGGGCCAAAATGGCTGGATCTTTATACTCCCCCACCCCCAACACACACACACACACACACACACACACACACACACAAACACACACACTCAGTCACTGTGTGGGCTGTGACCTCGGATTAAGAGGCTCTTTGCAGCTGAGGTCCACCCTGAAGGAGCTGCCAGCTGGAGGCTATTGACTGACCACACTGCCCACAGCTGGGCAGCTAGTCTCTCCTTGAAGAGAAATGCCTGTGGCACATCTCTTCATCTACCACTTGACAGGTCATAATTATAATTGTGTGTACAGATTAAACAGGACATATGTGCAAGGTTAGCTTTTAGGAATTTAGTTCCACGAGGCCTGTCACTGAGCAGTCTTGAGTCTACTATAAAAGAAAACTATGAAACATCTCTGTGCTTTTTTCTTTCAGAGTTCACGCTTCCTCCTTTGTCCATAGCTAGCTGTCCTTTCCTTAGAGTGGGTTATAAACAAACTAGCTGATCTCTTGCAACCACAGTTGCAGAAAAGGTGGACATTATTTTGGGTGATAAAGTTGCTAGCCAAGAACTTCTTTGCTTGGTGCCATTGTCCTCATATATCAGATACTAACAAAGGAGCAGAGGTCATATGCCATCCCGAAATATGCTTCAATGAGCATCTGCTGTTAGCTGTATTAGCAAGAAATGAATGGGAACTGTAAAAATTAATCAGAGACTTTGCACTTGCTGAAATATTTATGAGAAAGCAGTTATAAACCACTGCAATATGGTTTCCTCTTGTTTTTCTTTCCTCTCCCCTGATCCTCTGTCTCCTCTCCATGCTATCATGTCTTCCCCCTCTTCTTTGGACACTTCTGACTTTTACAAGCATATTCCCCTTTAGGGAATAAAAGGGGTCAGGGAGACGGGGGCTGAAATTGATTGTATGAACTACATAGAAAGTCACCATTCTGAAGCAGTTGCATCTGTGAAAGTCTGCACCTATTCTCAGTGGTCCATGAGGATTGTGTGGTTTCCTGGCAAGGGCTGACCAAAGCTCCAGTGTTGTCTGAGGGTTCTTTCCTCCTGGGGTTTCACGTACGTACAGATGTACTTCATTATAGCTTGAGCAGAGGTGTCACCAATAGCAATTACATCCTAACTTAATGGTTTTCCAGAGCAGCTGAGCAAAAAGAAGTCATCAAGAGTTTCCTCTTTTCTTCCTTTTTCAGACATGGGTAAATTAACATACAGCTGGGATTTCAAGAATCTCAAGGAGGGGGTTCAAATGAATCTATTAATTAGTGTTTGTTTGGGCAGTAGGCTGCTAAAATTTGACAGAAAATAAGAAGAGTACTATTTGACTTCTTTAGGCACAAATGTTTGCTGAGGGAGGTCTTCTAAGGGCAATGTTCATTACTCTAGGTTAAAGTTCTAAGGAACAGTTTTGATTCACCCTAAGTTCAATGACTGAAATCACGACCATGGCCTGTTACTTATAGGTATAATCCATGTATCTGTAGCTCTGCTATAAAGGTTCAAATTCCTTATGTGTGTGTGTGCACATGCGTGGCGTGTGTATGTGTGTGTGTGTGAGAGAGAGAGAGAGAGAAAGAAAGAAAGAGAGAGACAGGGAGGGAGGGAGGGAGGGAGGGAGAGGGAGAGGGAGAGAGAACGTTCATGTGTGTGCTATGGGGCATGGAGGAAAGAGGTATCACACTTCATTTTACATAGTAACTACCAAGTGTCACTCAGAATAAATAAAGTCCTAGATGGCAAATTTTCTCCCCAGGCATGCATGCATAGTTAAACTCATAGAATGTTAATGTTTACTGAGCATTTATTGTATATAAGCCTCAGTTCTGAAAGTTCTCTAAGTATACATGTGTTATTTAATTAAATCTTTACCACAGCCCTACTATTAGGTGCTATTGTTATCTCCATTTTACAGATGAGGAAATTGATACTTAGGAAGTTTTAAGCCGCTTGCTTAGGGTCACACAACTAGTAAGTGGCAGAGCCAGTACTGAAGTCAGCTCTCTGTGGCTCTAGAACGGATGGTCATCCAGACAGTAAGTGGCAGAGTTGAAATTCAAACCCAGGTCTTTTGACTCCAAAACTCACACTTTTAACCAGATTTTACAGCCTTGGTATTTAGAAAACAACTTAAGAAATATTACATCTGCAGATGATATGTGGAAGCTGAACCCAAGAGCAAATACACACATATACCTATGCAATAAAACAAACAAAAAACAAAATAAATGTCCTCCTCCTAATTTATGATGCTCAAAAGGCAAGGCAGTGTCTTGTCCCATAGGTTTTCTCTACCTTAGCTCAACGGGACCCACGCTCCAGATTCTTGGGTCCCTCCGGAAGATTCAGCTTTGTGTTTTGTTTCCTCAATAGCTGAAACAACAGGAGTGTCCTCCTGCCTCCTTCACAATCTCAGATCTGATCTACCAAATAATCCAAAGTCAGCAGAAGGAAGGAGAGAAGAGAAGGAGGCCTCTGTCTCCCAATCTTTTCCAAGGGCTGCTGTTTTTTTTCTCCTCAAGAGGAACAACAGTAAAAACGAAGCAAACAAATACAGCTCCCACTTCTGCAAATCCCCAGAAAATTCCTTTTTCCAGAGTTCTCAGTCACTAATTTGGCTAACATTCCTGCTGGTAACAGACCCAATGAATCCTCCATAACTGATGTGAGTTGCATAGGGAAAAGACTGGGAGGAAATCTTCACTTCTCTTCTGTAACAGCAAACAGCAGAAATGAAAGAGGCAGGGGATTTTGCAAAATGTCAACTGCCTAGAATTAAGAACAAGAGCTTTTCTTGCCAGACCTAACCTATGCTGGCCATCATGAAATGGTATATACTGTCATTTTATAGCAATTTGATAATCACCAGCTTATTATAATTCTTAAGATCCCATATTTTGCTGTGTGTGTGTTAGTGTGTGTGTGTGTGTGTGTGTGTGTAGTAGAAGGAGTGAAAGACAGCTGGACAGCCACAAATGAGAACAAAATAGTTGTTGTTATTGTTAGTTCTCCTCAGAATGACCCTTCCCTCTGGAAGAACAATGTCCTATGATCTTTGGCTACCCAGGCTTTACATCAGCCATATTACCCTGCAGCAGCAACAGATTGATGTGCATTTTCACTGCCCCCAGAGCTGTCCTCTAATCCTTCATTTGCCACTGCAGCACAACTGCATAGAAGCAATAGCAGGGATAGTTAGAGTGCATACAATTGATTCCAATCTATCAATCACTTAAACTACAGTCTAGGACATCAAAAGGTCAAAAAAAACACAAAAACTTTTAAATCAAGAATGGCTTTTGTCCATTCCAGGTCAAGGAAAATCATCATACAATTTGGCTTTATTCTTTGCCTTTAGTATAGTTTCCTACTTTTCAGTAGATAAAATTTAATGTCTCTGTGTGAACATTCAGTAATGAAGTAGTAGTGGACGTGATGGTAAGCATTTTTAAACTGCATTTGAGGAAGAGCAGCTTCTACCTACCACAAACTTTGGATTCTATTATTAACTCTTCTGATTGGACATCATGGAAATAGGGCTTAGTCTAATTGAGTTTAATGGATTTGGGGGAATTTAACCTTAGTTCATGGGCTCTCAAATATATACATAAGGATAAGTGAGTAAACAGAAAAAATATTTAGGGACTCAAGTACTTTTGATGCAAGCTAATGAACATTCATCATGTAAGGGACTGGTCCTATTCCTTTAAAAGATCAAAGACGACAGAGCCAAAGATCCCACCCTCAAGCTGCTTATAATCTAGGATAGAAGGGTAAAAGGCTACACATATGACGGAGTCATCTATAATTCTGTATTTGAGGCCATTGTTCCTAAGTTTAAATTCTCCAATCCCACATTTATCGCCACTAGAATCAAAAGAGTCAATGCTAGAAATTGAAAGGCCACTATACCTTGGAATTATAGGAACAGGAAGGAGACAGGAAGGACACTACAGGCAGAGAAATCATACTGGAGTCAAAGGGATTACTAAAATGCTCCATATGAGGCATTAAGAGGGTGCACCTGGTACTTAGGTTTGTGGCTTCTTCAATAACTGTCTACAGTTAAATATAACCTAAAAGGAACAATGAAAAACAAAGGGAAAAGCTATCTCTACAAAAGAATAATGCACTCTAAAAATTCTTAGGCATTTTCTCCTCATACTTCTAAGAAACAAGTCTTTGCAGTTACAATTTGAGTTTAACTTTTTGAATGTGAAAAGCAATTCCATATGTGTATATACTTTTTGCAGCCTGTGTGATTTAGCAAAAAACAGGCAAATCTATTGCTTTCATACTTATATTAGAAATGCCAGATGCATAACCGCAATTTAGATTTGATTTTTTTCAGCTCAAACAATAGTGTTCCTTTAAGCAAAATTGGCTTGACTTTGAGAGTGAATGCGAAAACTTAATGTTTTGAAATCTTGCAGAATAATTTGTTGGCAGCTCAAGATCTTGTTTTGCCAAGTTTTACTCCAAAATAATTTTCTTACTCAGAGCTGATACAGGGAATGGCAATTCTCACTTGACTATATGGCAGTTACACAACTGAGCCAACTGGCACGCTGGAAGAGGGAGGACATCTTAGATTCAGGGAAGAGGCCTGGTTATTTCAGTGATGGGGACTCAGAGGCCCAAAGAGTACAAACTTGCACTATTAACTAGTAGAAAAGGCAGGACTAGTAATATGTTCGAGATGATGAGCTTTCAAAAATACTGCCCGAAAAAGACAAAATTAAAGAGAACTCTGGGAAAATGGTGGCTTGAGACATTCCACACACTTCCATTCAGTGCTCCAACTCCAACTCAGCCTCTTCTTGTGGGCCACTAGGCAGGGATGAGCCAAGACCTGTTACCCTACTCTCTCCCCTTTGCGTCAGTACTCTAGGGCTCAGTACAAAAGCCCAAGGAAAGGATCTGAAAGCAGCCCTCCCTAAGGAGAAAGTCCATTTCAGCTCTCCTGGACTCCAGGGTCTCCCTGGCCCTAAGAATCTGCAGAGGAGGTGAACATTTGGGTTTACTCATCTCTACCTCTGAGATTCAGAGAACACAAAGAGATCACAGAGCAAAGATGCTCTGTCTTCACTCACTGAGAGAGTAGAGATGGACAGTCTGCTGTATGTTCAGCAAGCCATAGTGCAGAGATGGATGCTCCCTCCATTTACTCTCTGAAGCACTGCCATGGAAGCTGTCCTGATTAGCAGACACAGAAAAATGGCATCCCATTAAAAGGGCAAATAAGCCAGAGAGCAGAATAAACAAAAATCAGAATAGACTACCAAAGAAATAGAGATGCTTCTTTCAAAACTACATTTAAAAGAAGTAAAAGAACATGTACAGAAATCCAAATATAGCACCGAGCACAGTTCCTGGCACTAAAACCACGATTTTTTTTTTAATTTAAAAATTGAATAGATGAAGTGAAAGAGAAAGTTAGTACTATAGATGCTTAAGCTGGTGCCTTAGGAGATCAGGTTGAAGATTATATTAAATCAAAAAGGGAAAAAAAGAGAAAAACTATATAGAAAATGAGGGAAAATATACACATTTTGGAAAAGAGATTCATGAGAAAAATAGAAGTTCTAGAATAAGAAAAAGATGCAAACGGAGACAAAAATTAACCAAATGATTGACGAAATTTTCTGTGAGCTGAAGAAGACCTGGGCCAGCAGATTTAAAAAGCTCATCAATTTTGAGATAGTACCTACACCTAGGTGTGTCCTTATCAAATAACTGAACCCCAGTGATGAAGACAAATAAATATTTAATGCAGCCAGATAGAAACAAGTAACTTACAACAACAACAACAAAAAGAATTATATTGGTAATGAATTTGTGCAATTCCAAAACCTTGAGGTGGTGGGATAATATATACAGATGCTTTCAAATAAAGGACTAGATATGTGATAAGACATTATTCCCCAACAGTCTATAAGAATGTTATTCAAAGAGATTCTTTTCACTCATATACTCCATCTGAGGAAACACTTAAGAAAAGACTCAAACCAGAGAATAATAAATCTGAACCTCATGATAGCTGGAACGGAAGAAGAGGTAAAGCTGCTGAGCAAAGAATTTTGTAATAGATTTATAATTAAATATAATTGAATAATACTAGTCTATCTGGGAATTTTTACACTAAGGGATAAACAAGAATTTGTAAAATAAAACAGCCAAAATGCGTGGAAAATTCTGATAATTGTATGAAACTCTAAGTATTAAATTGTTTTAGGAGTTTGGATGGAGAAAGAAGAGTAAAATAACAGCATTCCAGAAGTCTCATATGATGTGCAGATGGGGGGAAGTTAGTGAGCAAGTGAAAATATTCTAGAGGTCGTGCCTTATTGGGAGGAGGGAGAGAAGCAGTAGAGAAATAAAGAACCTTAATAGGGAGCTATGACCTTGTTTTCATATACTTTAAACTAAATATGCATATGAATATGAGTAGGTGGACAAATAAGGTAACCATTAATGAAAGTTAAATTATAGTAGAACTCCTTAGGTAAAAAGGGGAAAGAAGCAATTAATAGTTAATAAAACCATAAAAACATAAGGAAAAAGAAAAAAACAGAAAACATAAAGTAATAAAGTATCAATAGTATGGTATAAAATCAACTATATCATGATGCAAACATAAAAGACTTAATTCTTCCAATAAAGACTAGGGAATATTAGACTGGAGTAAGAAACCAAATCCAAGCTATCTACTATTTATCACAAACACAGTTAAAAATGAAGTGATGAAGTTTGAAAATAAAGGGATAGACAAAGACTAGGTGAATATAAATGAAAACAAAGTAGAAGGGACAATATCAAACTAAGACTAACTTTAAAATCCCTAAATAGAAAAAAAGAAAGGAGAGAAATTACATAATATTAAAAGGTATAATTTATGAGGCAAGAAAAACAACCATAACCCTGTAAATAACAAACAACACTAAAGTTAAAGAAATAAAACAAAACCTATAGCAATTCTAGAATTGATTAAAAGATAAATGATGGTAGTTTATTTCTATTTCATTTTTCAAACTCAGACAGATCTAGTAGAGGAAATATTAATAAGAACATAGAAAAATTAATAATATATTCAATCAATTTTATTTAATAGGCCTATTGAATCTTCTATTTTGGGAATAGAGAATAGTTTTGTTACATTCAGTAGAAATATATAAAAATCAATCACATATTTGGATATGAATAAGACTTCAATATAATTTTTCTATCATAAAGACCACACTGAAAATAACATAATAAAATAAGAAAAAATGCTTAATTGTAATATCTTATACTATTTGAAATAATGAATCATTTTTTTATATAACCTTCGGTTTAAGAGGGAAGTAAAAGTTAAATTACATCTATCTGGAAAGAATGAAAGTAAAAAGCACTTTGTACTAAAACTTTTTGAACGTTTTTTTAGTTGTTAGGAAACAACAAAACCAATATTCATGACAAAAGCGATGACTTTAAATGCCTTCATATTAAGTAAGAATGAAATAAAGGGAAGTTAACATTCATCTTAAAAAACGTGAAACAGGCCTGCGCGGCTCTTCGGTGGGGCTAATGGTGGATTCTGGGAGGGCTCACACCAAGGAGTATTTCCCAGAACTTCTGCTGCCAATGTCCTTGTCCACACGGTGAGCCACAGCCACCCCCTCGCCTCTGCTGGAGACCCTCCAACACTAGCTAGCAGCCATGTGGCTGACAGGGTCTTGGTGCTCCAGCTGGTGTCAGGCCTGAGCTTCTGAGGTGGGAGAGCCAAGTTCAGGATATTGGTCCACCAGAGACCTCCCGGCCCCACATAATATCAAACGGTGAGAGCTCTCCCAGAGATCTCCATCCCAACGCTAAGACCCAGCTCCAATCAACGACCAGCAAGCTCCAGTGCTGGACATCCTATGCCAAATAACTAGCAAGACAGGAACACAACCCCACCAATTAGCAGAGAGGCTGCCTAAAATCATAATAAGTTCACAGACACCCCAAAATACACGACCAGATGCGGTCCTGCCCTCCAGAAGGACAAGATCCAGCCTCATCCACCAGAACACAGGCACCAATCCCCTCCACCAGGAAGCCTACACAACACACTGAACCAAACTTACCCACTGGGGGAAGACACCAAAAACAATGGGAACTACCAATCTGGAGCCTGCGAAAAGCAGACCCCAAACACAGTAAGTTAAGCAAAATGGGAAGACAGAGAAATATGTATCAGATGAAGGAGCAAGGTAAAAACCCACCAGACCAAACAAATGAAGAGGAAATAGGCATTCTACCTGAAAAAGAATTCAGAGTAATGACAGTAAAGATGATCCAAAATCTTGGAAACAGAATGGAGAAAATACAAGAAACGTTTAAACAAGGACCTAGAAGAACTAAAGAGGAAACAAACAATGATGAACAACAAAACAAATGAAATTAAACATTCTCTAGAAGGAATCAATAGCAGAATAATGGAGGGAGAAGAACAGAAAACTGACCTGGAAGATAAAACTGTGGAAATAACTACCACAGAGCAGAATAAAGAAAAAAGAATGAAAACAATTGAGGACAGTCTCAGAGACCTCTGGGACAATATTAAACACACCAACATTTAAATTACAGTGGTCCCAGAAGAAGAAGAGAAAAAGAAAGGGACTGAGAAAATACTTGAAGAGACTATAATTGAAAACTTCCCTAATATGGGAAACAAAATAGTCAATCAAGTCCAGGAAGCATAGAGAGTCCCATACAGGATAAATACAAGGAGGAACATGCCAAGACACATATTAATCAAACAATCAAAAATTAAATACGAAGAAAAAATATTAAAAGCAGCAAGGGAAAAGCAACAAATAATATACAAAGAAATCCCCATAAGGTTAACAGTTGATCTTTTAGCAGAAACTGTGCAAGCCAGAAGGGAGTGGCAGGACATATTTAAAGTGATGAAAGGGAAAAACCTACAACCAAGATTACTCTACCCAGCAAGGATCTCATTCAGCTTCGACGGAGAAATTAAAACCTTTACACACAACCAAAAGCTAAGAGAATTCAGCACCACCAAACCAGCTTTACAACAAATGCTAAAGGAACTTCTCTAGGCAGGAAACACAAGAGAAGGAAAAGACCTACAAAAACAAACCCAAAACAATTAAGAAAATGGTAATAGGAACATACATATTGATAATTACCTTAAATATAAATGGATTAAATGCTCCAACAAAAAGACATAGACTGGCTGAATGGATACAACAACAAGACCCATATATATGCTCTCTACAAGAGAACCCACTTCAGACCTAGGGACACATACAGACTGAAAGTGAGGGGATGGAAAAAGATATTCCATGCAAATGGAAGTCAATAGAAAGCTGGAGGAGCAATTCTCATATCAGAAAAAATAGATTTTAAAATAAAGACTATTACCAGAGACAAACAAGGGCACTACATAATGATCAAGGGATCAATCCAAGAAGAAGATTTAACAATTGTAAATATTTATGCACCCAACATAGGAGCACCTCAATACATAAGGCAAATGCTAACAGCCATAAAAGGGGAAATCGATAGTAAAAAAAATAATAGTAGGGAACTTTAACACCTCACTTTCACCAATGGACAGATCATCCAAAATGAAAATAAATAAGGAAACACAAGCTTTAAATGATACATTAAACAAGATGGACTTAATTGATATTTATAGGACATTCCATCCAAAAAAAACAGAATACAGTTTCTTCTCAAGTGCTCATGGAACATTCTCCAGGATAGATCATATCTTGGATCACAAATCAAGCCTTGGTAAATGTAAGAAAATTGAAATCGTATCAAGTACCTTTTCCGATGACAACGCTATGAGACTAGATATCAATTACAAGAAAAAAACTGTAAAAAATACAAACACATGGAGGTTAAACAATACACTACTAAATAACCAAGAGATCACTGGAGAAATCAAAGAGGAAATCAAAAAATACCTACAAACAAATGACAATGAAAACCTGACAACCCAAAACCTATGGGATGCAGCAAAAGCAGTTTTAACAGGGAAGTTTATACCTATACAATCTTAACTCAAGAAACAAGAAACATCTCAGATGAACAACCTAACTTTACACCTAAAGCAATTAGAGAAAGAAGAACAAAAAAACCCCAAAGTTAGCAGAAGGAAAGAAATCATAAAGATCAAATCAGAAATAAATGAAAAAGAAATGAAGGAAATGATAGGAAAGATTAATAAAACTAAAAGCTGGTTCTTTAAGAAGATAAACAAAATTGATAAACCATTAGCCAGACTCATCAAGGAAAAAAAGGAGAAGACTCATATCAACAGAATTATAAAGAAAAAGGAGAAGTAACAAACTGACACTGCAGAAATACAAAGGATCATGAGAGATGACTACAAGCAACTCTATACCAATAAAATGGACAACCTGGAAGAAATGGACAAATTCTTAGAAAAGCACAACCTTCCGAGACTGAGCCAGGAAGGAATAGAAAATATAAACCGATGAATCAGAAGCACTGAAATTGAGACTCTGATTAAAAATCTTCTAACAAACAAAAGTCCAGGACCAGATGGCTTCACAGGAGAATTCTATCAAACATTTAGAGAATAGCTAACACCTATCCTTCTCAAACTCTTCCAAAATATAGCAGAGGGAGGACCACTCACAAACTCATTCTACAAGGCCACCATCACCCTGATACCAAAACGAGACAAAGATGTCACAAAAAAAGAAAACTACAGGCCAATATCACTGATGAACACAGATGAAAAAAATCCTCAACAAAATACTAGCAAACAGAATCCAACAACTCATTAAAAGGATCATACACCATGATCAAGTGGGGTTTATCCCAGGAATGCAAGGATTCTTCAATATACACAAATCAATCAATGTGATACACCATGTTAACAAACTGAAGGAGAAAAACCATATGATCATCTCAATAGATGCAGGAAAAGCTTTCGACAAAATTCAACACCCAATTTTGATAAAAACCCTCCAGAAAATAGGCATAGGGGGATCTTACCTCATCATAATAAAGGCTATATATGACAAATCCACAGCCAACATCGTTCTCAATGGTGAAAAACTGAAAACTTTTCCACTAAGATCAGGAACAAGACAAGGTTGCCCACCCTCACCACTATTATTCAACATAGTTTTGGAAGTTTTAGCCACAGCAATCAGAGAAGAAAAAGAAATAAAAGGAAATCAAATCGTAAAAGAAAAAGTAAAACTGTCACTGTCTGCAGATGACATGATACTATACATAGAGAATCCTAAAGATGCTACCAGAAAACTACTAGAGCTAATTAATGATTTTGGTAAAGTCGCAGGATACAAAATTAATGCACAGAAATCTCTTGCATTCGTATAAACTAATGATTAAAAATCTGAAAGAGAAATTAAGGAAACCCTCCTAGTTACCACTGCAACAAAAAGAATAAAATATCTAGGAATAAACCTACCAAAGGAGGCAAAAGACCTGTATGCAGAAAACTATAAGACACTGATGAAAGAAATTAAAGATGATACAGATGGAGAGATATACCATGTTCTTGGATTGGAAGAATCAAAATTGTGAAAATGACTACACTACCCAAAGCAATCTACAGATTCCATGCAATCCCTATCAAACTACCACTGGCATTTTTCACCGAACTAGAACAAAAAATTTCACAATTTGTATGGAAACACAAAAGACCTCGAATAGACAAAGCAATCTTGAGAAAGAAAAACGGAGCTGGAGGAATCAGGCTCCCTGACTTCAGACTATACTACAAAGCTGCAGTAATCAACACAGTATGGTACTGGTACAAAAACAGAAATACAGATCAATGGAACAGGATAGAAAGCCCAGAGATAAACCCACGCACATATGGTCACCTTATCTTTCATAGAAAAGACAGTCTCTTCAATAAGTGGTGCTGGGAAAACCAGACAGCTACATGTAAAAGAATGAGATTAGAACACTCCTTAACACCATACACAAAAATAAACTTAAAATCGATTAAAGACCTAAATGTAAGGCCAGACACTATAAAACTCTTAGAGGAATATAGGCAGAACACTCTGTGACATAAATCACAGCAAGATCCTTTTTGACCCAGCTCCTAGAGAAATGGAAATAAAACCAAAAATAAACAAATGGGAGCTAATGAAACTTAAAAGCTTTTGCACAGCAAAGGGAACCATAAACAAGACGAAAAGACAACCCTCAGAATCGGAGAAAATATTTGCAAATGAAGCAACTGACAAAGGATTAATCTCCAAAATATACAAACAGCTCATGAAGCTCAATATCAAAAAAACAAACAATCCAATCCAAAAATGGGCAGAAGACCTAAATAGACATTTCTCCAAAGAAGATATACAGGTTGCCAACAAACACATAAAAGGATGCTCAACGTCACTAATCATTAGAGAAATGTAAATCAAAACTACAGTGAGGTATCACCTCACACCAGTCAGAATGGCCATCGTCAAAAAATCTAGAAACAATAAATGCTGGAGAGGGTGTGGAGAAAATGGAACCCTGTTGCACTGTTGGTGGAATGTAAATTGATACAGCCACTATGGAGAACAGTATAGAGGTTCTTTAAAAAACTAAAAACAGAACTACCATATGACCCAGTAATCCCACTACTGGCATATACCCAGAGAAAACTATAATTCAAAAAGAGTCATGTACCACAATGTTCATTGCAGCACTATTTACAATAGCCAGGACATGGAAGCAACCTAAGTGTCCACTGACAGATGAATGGATAAAGAAGATGTGGCACATATATACAATGGACTATTACTCAGCCATAAAAAGAAATGAAATTGAGTTATTTGTAATGAGGTGGATGGACCTAGAATCTGTCGTACAGAGTGAAGTAAGTCAGAAAGAGAAAAACAAATACCGTATGCTAACACATATATATGGAATCTAAAAAAAAAAAAGGTTCTGAGAACCTAGGGGCAGGACAGGAATTAAGACACAGATGTAGAGAATGGACTTGAGGACACACAGAGGGGGAACGGCAAGCTGGAAAGAAGTGAGAGAATGGCATGACATATATCCACTACCAAATGTAAAATAACTAGCTAGTGGGAAGCAGCTGCATAGCACAGGGAGATCAGCTTGGTGCTTTGTGACCACCTAGAGGGGTGGGATAGGGAGGGTGGGAGGGGGATGCAAGAGGGAGGGAATATGGGATATATGTATATGTATAGCTGATTCACTTTGTTATTCAGCAGAAACTAACACAACAATGTAAAGTAATTATACTCCAATAAAGATGTTAAAAAAAAAAAGGTGAAAATCTTCATGGTGACTGTAAATAAACTATTAGAAGTTTTGGATTAAAAAAAAAAAGTGAAACAACAAACCTACCAAAACAGAGTAGGGAAAGAGAATTAATTTAATGCAATCTGACAGTAATGGACTAGAAAACAAAACAAAATTAAAAAAAGAGATAAATACAAAAGCTAGTTTTTTGACAAGCCCCAAAGAAATAAACATTTTATATTCCAAATTAAGGAGGAAAGAGAGAAAAAGGACAAAAATCTACAAGGTAATGGATAAGAATATAACCACATCTAGAAACAGAATAAATTCAAAGAACGTAAGAAATATTGCAACTCTATGGCAACAAATTTATAAACCTAGAGAAAATGCGTCATATAAATAACTCAGTTAAATGAAGAAGTATCAGAAAACTTGAGTAGATGAGGCAATATAGGACAGGGTGAAAAAGCATACATATTTTCTATCAAAAATAGCAACTGGTAACATTATAGTTGATTTTCACCAAGGTTTTAAAAATACAGACCCTTGCATTTTTCCCTCCCATTCTTTGTGCCTTTCTTCCTTTGTACCTTAGACAAACATTTATCTAGCGTTTAGTGTGTCAGTCACTGTTTTAGGCTCTAGAATGCAACATTAAATAAAGCAAGGTTGGGCTTTCCTGGTGGCACAGGGGTTAAGAATCCACCTGCCAGTGCAGGGGACACGGGTTCGATCCCTGGACCAGGAAGATCCCATGTGCCATGGAGCAACTAAGCCCGTGTGCCACAACTACTGAGCCCACATGCCACAACTACTGAAGCCCGCGTGCCTAGAGCCCATGCTCCACAACAAGAGAAGCCACTGCAATGAGAAGCCCGTGCACCGCAACGAAGAGTAGCCCCAGCTCGCCACAACTAGGGAAAGCCCACATTCAGCAACGAAGACCCAACGCAGCCAAAGATAAGTAAGTAAATAAATAAATAAATAGATTAATTAAATAAATAAGAATAAAAAAGTAAAAAAAAAAGGCAAGGTCCTTGTCCCCAAAGAGTTTACCTTCTATTTTACAGTTCTTAGATAAAGATGGTAGACCGCTCAATTCATTTTACATCATAAATTGTAAAACTTGTAACAAATAGTATCAAAAAACAAATCCACAGACCAATCTCACTAACGAATATAAGTATAAAAATTATAAATGAGACATAATCAAATAGAATGCAGATAGTGTTGAAAGCCAAAGCTAGACTGACTAAAAATGTCTGTTCCAGGATTTTAATCATGGCCGTAAATCAGGAAATCCATCAATATAATTCACTGTATCAACAAATTAAAGCAAGAAACAGTATTTAAACATACAAACAGAAAAAGTATCATAAAATTCAACAATTCCTGAAATAATACTCAAACAAATTAGGAATAGAAGGAAAAGTATTAACTACATAAAGAGGTAAGATATTGGTCCTGTTATTAAGTAAACTCTTCTCCTAAAACACAGAGCCTCTTCCCTACATTTGAAGTAGTTCTATGGAATTAAAGTTTTAATACTAGTTTTTACATTTTATCAGAACAATTATAGCCATACCAGTTACAATGGAAGTTCAGGATTTAGACATAGGCAAATCTAAGCATCCCCTGCAAAATGAAAGGCCAAAAGCCCAATGAGTTTCCTGTGGAATTTCCAGTCACTTGACCTTTGCACAGGAAAAGTGCTTAATAAATATTTGTTCAAGGTGAGCAAACCATTTAACCTCCATGAGCCCCAGTTTTCTCATAGAATAGGAAGGCATGCTCTGCCTGTCTCAATGAGATGCTAAGACAATACAATCAATAATGTATGTGAAATTGTTTTGTGAACTGAAATGCCAAACAATTGTAAGTTCTTTTGGTTAATATAAAAGAGAATATGCTTAGATGCCAAATGAGTAATGAAGACAAATTCTAAGGGTTTTCAGAGAAGTCTGAATGAGGTCATTCTAGGCATGCATCCTCAAGACAGACTTCTTGAAGGACACTATCCTGGGCTATATACTTATCCTTACCTCTTCTGGCCATCACTATCTGATATTACAATTGTTCATGTTTTGATTGTTCTTGATTACTCTGAGGCTTATCTGGAATTCTACCCATTCAGTTGACAAATATTTAATGAGCATATTCTATGTGCTAAACATAGACATTGTTTAGACAAAAGTGGCCAGTCTAGTTTCTTTCCTCAAAGAACTTATAATATGTGAAGAAATATTTCCAAAACTTCAAACATATGTATACTAATATCATTATTTATATTGTATCAACCATCTTAATTTTGTTTATTCAATGTTTTTCTTTAACTTCATTCAGTTTCTAAATTTATATCTCATGTTAGCTTTGACTTAAGCAATCCTATTCCTGAAACACCCAACTTTATATGCTAGTTTCACATTTTTCAAATACATGTTAAAGTTTGCACATACACACACAAATTATTTGCTTATTTGTGTGCCAGCAAAATGATCTCCCAAACCACCAGTAATACATGCATCTTACTCTTGAAAACAGAGAAGGAACACAGAGTAGTTCATAGTAAATTGAGAGGCACACATTGTGCTCTAGGGTTAGTTTAATGTTGAGGCAAGTCTTGTGTCAGGACTAAATTTTGGCAGGTAAGAGGGAAAAGCTATATTCTCTTCCCTGCAGCCCCTTATTAGGAAGGTCACTTGTCAACAAATGCAGAGGCAGACCCCCACCAGAGTACCTGCAACAAGAAGTTGAACTTGTTGCTTGCTAGGGAAGGAGAGGCTATGCTTGTAGAACATAATTTATCAAAACAAGCAAGTATAGGGTGTTGGGAAGTGTGGAGTTCAGGATTGGTAGGCTTTCAGAAGGGCCTGGTTACAGGTTTGTTGGTCCTTAATGCAGAAGCCTAGAGAGAAGATGTTGCTAATGGGCTCTCAGAAGCTGAGGCTACCCTTGATTGGCTCTCAAAAGCTGGGACTGTTACTGACTGACTGACTCTCAGAAGCTGGGTTCTGATGCACAGGAGCAAAGGCCCATGTGGAAAGGGTTTGACATCAGTGCTCGTGTGGCTAAAAAAATATTCAGTACCTTCCCTGGAAGACAGGAAAATTTTATTCTTGCAACCAAAAAGAAGAGATAGATACGTAACAACATGATTCTAAAGTGGACAATAAATTGATTTAACCAACTAGCTTCAAAACAGTATCTACTGAAGAATTATTTTAAATTTTTATTTATTTTTTACAAATAGTAAAACCTGTTAGAGCAGCACTATCAGTTTAATCACAACTGCCCAGACTACCAATCAAGGCTTAGAAGGAAAAGTACCTGCCTGTCCATAAATAAATAAATCTCTTCTGCTACTTGCTCTGGAACCCACCACACAGAGTTGCCTATGTGAAAATCAGCTTCCTTTGAGTATGTGCTCTTGGAACTTTGCATGATGTCTTATTACTTATGGTCCATCTCAGCTTTAGCCACCTGTAGAAGGTGACTGCCTGTTTTGGAGGTGCACCTCAGAATTCCCAAAATGAATTTTGCATAGGCCACACAGCCTTTATTTTAACTTTTATTATCCAAAATATCCCCACTCAATTTAGTGAAACACTGGCTACTCAATTTTTTCAGACACAGTGACTAATAGACAGATATATACGTGTATAGTGCACATGTGGACTCAGGAATTCTCAGGTGCACAGATGGCTTACTTCCTTGTTAGAACCACATTTTTGCTGATACCTTAAATATGGAAGTTATGCTTTTCTGTCTCCTTACTCCCCCACCCCTCTGAACTACATAGAGTAGATCCAGGCAACAGGTTCATGATTTTAAAAATATGTGAAATATAATTTCTTTTATATATGTATAAATACACACACATGCACATATATACACACACATATGTGCCCTTCCATTAACTTGTGTGTGTGTCTGTGTGTATGTGTACTTCTACTAACTGCCCTAAACACTGGGTAATTTTTTTCTTTAAAATGTATTTGAAATTTAGTTTATAAATAATTCCCAGAATTTAGTGTCATGGGACAAGGTTCACAACCAATTTAGGCATAACAACAAGTATGTAAGCCTCTTATATCACTAATTCATATTCTGTAAAATGTTCTAAAGTATTATACTGCAAAGTTATCATTTATGCCATGGGAGTACAGGATTCATTGTTTTAATTAATCCCGAGCGATCAAGTTTTAGAACATTAATATATATTGGGACTGCTCTGTTGCAAATTCAATAACATCTTCTTGGAGTGTGACACTGCTATTATCTTTCCATGTAGACTCCTACTGTGCTTTTTCTCTTTATTTTTGGAAAAATAATGTGACAGTTAATTAATATTCTCTAGGTTTATATATCATGATACATAATTCACCACAGTTGCTAGGGAATGTGGCCTTTCCTATTATATTATTAATAAACAGATATTAATATGATAACAGTAACAATAACTTTCTTATCTGTTCTTTCATTCATATTTATGAATCATAAAACTTGCTGAGTTCCTACTAGGTGCCAATATTCTGTGAGATGCTTCAGGAGATACAAGCATGAATAGTTTGCAATCTAATTAGAGGCTTATACTGTTACTCACAGAATCTCGATCATTTATAATGTGAACATGAGCTATGAATGTACATAAAGTGGTTCTGACTCGACCACTTACAACCAGGGTGGGTTGTGACAAGTTACCTGATTATTCTAAGCTTCAATTTCTACATCTGTAAAATGAAGACAGTGGTAATAAGACCCTCACAGAGACTGTGGAGCATCACAGAAAGTATGTGAGCAATATGCCTACACAGTGTCCAGAACACTGTAAAGACATACTTAATTTTAAAAACTAATTTAATTTTTAAAATTCTAGAATATATGTATAATTTTGTTCAAAGAGCAGGAATGATTACTTCCTATTATACAGAGAGGTATAGAAAAGGGAAATGACTTATTCAGGGTCACCCAGCAAGTCACTGGCAAGTCAATACCAGAAGTATCCTCAAGAAAAAGCATGTCCAAAGGTGGCTGGCATCAGTCACCCAGAGCTTTTCTTTAACTCAGAATAAAGCTTCTCGAGTGAAATCATCAGATTAGGGATGACTTACAACTACTGTGGAGAAGCAAAGGACATATTTATTAGTTTTAAACCATGCACTTGCTTCCAACCCACCAAAGGATGGGATATGGCTTGCAAAGTTCTGACCATGATTAGAATCATATACTGTATGCATGGTAGGGCTTACTTTTGCTTTTCTACCTACAGCCTTAGGTCTGATTGTGCTGCATCTCTCAAACAGTCTTTACTCCTGGCCAAAAGAAAATAGCCCTTGCCCTAAAATGCCCTCCTGAGTGGGTCTGTCTATTATGTTCTTTGAGACTCTCATTAGCTTGTCCTCTATGCTACAGATCGCATTTGGCAAATCCCCAGTGGGCAGGATTCCATTTAAAACAAAAATTTAAGGATTGAAAGTGGAAAAGAAATTGATCTCATTTGGTATTTCCAATGTACCACTTCTGGTAGTTTGTTTGGTTCATCCCTCCAGAGAGGGAGGGATGGCAAAGGCACAAGGTGTGTCTTTTCCAGCTGACTTTCTCAAGTACTATGTAGAAACAAACTAAATCAACAAACAAGAAAATACAACAGTGGGGGTTTTGCTGGTCTATCTTCCCCACCAGGCTGTGCATGTTCATCTTGTGACACACCTTGCATAGTGCCTGGCACAAAGAAAAGCTGCCAGGCAGAGTAGAAAGAAAATTATATATATTTGGAGTCAACCGGATAGCAGTTCAAATCTTGTTCCAGCTCCTTGCTAACTGTACTATGTTAACTAAATTATGTAAATTATTTAAGCATCAGTTTCTTAATCTGTAAAATAGGAATAATGCTACTTTCTCTATAGAGTTTTTTTGAAGATTAGAAGTAGCAAATGCAAAGCATCTGTCACACAGTAGAAATTTAATAAATAATTTATTATTATTACAGTAGATGCCTAATGAATGTTTGCTAAGAGAGATTATGAATTATGATAATGCTTATTGTGAGCCTCAGAACTCTGTACTTATTTAAAAACATGCATCGTTTTTTTCCTCCATTTCAGAAGTACTTTTCCCCATACAGAATTATAGAATATGGGGCGGGGAGGGATTTTATGTAATTGAGGTACAATGGAACCTTTATATATAAAAATCCTCTTAAATGAATGAGCCAACATTTTCTCACTGTACATATATTTTATATATATATAAAATATATAGTATAGACCAAACTATACATACTATATATGTGTGTGCGTATATATATATATATATATATATAAAATGCAGTATAGTATATATATATATATATATAAAATACAGTATAGTATATAATAACATGCTCACTAAATGGGAAGAGAAGTATAAAAAGACTCCATGCTGTCCCTTTGCAAGAGCACTGCGTTAATGCCCATGTGCAGAGGACGGACAGCAGCAGGCTAGCCAAACAGCCACCATATGGTCAGCTGGAAGAGGAAAAACCTCCAGGTAGGAGAGCAGAACTGTTCCAAGGACATAGTGAAGTACAGTTTGCAAGAACATGGCATCAAATGACCTGGGGTGCTTAGGGCAGGAAAGTGATGAGGGTCAGGCCTACACTACAGCAGTCAATAGACTACGGACAAGACTTGCTTATTCATTTTTTTTGTTAGAATCGCTATTTTTAAGCAAAGTGATTGATATTGTTATTATTTTTAAACAAGATTTTGTTCTGCAATGGGTAGGGGAAAGGATTGGAAAAGTTAATTAAATATTAGAGGGCACACCAGCTGGGGTTGAAAATGGGATCATGTTATTGTATACAGCACATAGTTTACTAGCTCTGACTCCTGCCTGCGAGTGCAAATCCAAGAGACAGACATCATCATGCAGGTGCTGTAATGCAGGTGTCTCTTTGGAATCACCCATACCTGGCTTGGTTCAAATCTATTTCCTAACTGAGTAACCTTGGAGATATATATTTTATTTCATATATTATACATACATATACGTAACTGAGCTGTACTGAAGATTAAATACAGTATTAGGTACTTGGTAAATGATAGCTATATTATTTTTATTCAAAATGGCACTTTGCTTGTACACACGTACACACACACACACACACATCACATGTGGCCCTGACAAGGAGAGGACATGTGGATTAACTTGACTCCTGTCCTTAGGTCGACTTCCTTTCAGAGGGCTCCTACTCCTGTTCTATAAATAAACCACATAGAGCGTCCCACCATCTCACCAGTCTTTTCCATCGTCCTTGCTTCATGTGTCATCTCTCACCAAAATATACTCCCCAAATTAAATAAAAGTCAAGGATTGAGGGGGCAAAAAAATCCTTGTTATTGATCCACATATGCAAATAGACTCTTCTCTTTACTCTTCACCAAAACAAACCCCTATCCAGAAAGCCTCATTAACAGCGAACTTACCAATAGTATGAGGATTTATATCCAGAACTGTAAACATTTAAAATTAAATATTACACATCTATATTTTTAAAAGTCCTTTAGTTGTTTTAGCCTAGTTAGCCTTCAGCTTCCTTTCATGTTTCTCAGTCCTTGCCCTCTTTTTTCTCCTCCCCATTCTGGTCCTCTCTAATCTGCTTTCCACCTTTCCATCAAATTCCCTTCCTCTAAGTTTCTAAGATTTAGAATTCCAATCTCTACCATTGTCCTCTCAATTCTAGTGACAGAAACTACTTCCTGGAGTTGCTATTTCCGTGATATCTTAGTTACCTGGTTAACAAATTTATACCTTATTAATGATTGTTTATCTTAATTCTCCAGGTTCCCATAAGCGGTGTGGAATCAATCTCCTAACTGGGCCCTGTAGATACAGAGCTAACACTCGTTGAGCATCTCCTATGTTCCAAATATTGTGCCTGTCCTCTACATTTCTTATCTCATATCTGAAGAGTATCAGATATGTTTAGCAGCAAAGAACTAGTCTTTTTCTTGTTCTCACCCATGTAAGGCCCCAAAGTCTAGAAGGATCATTATCACCCTGATCTTCCCATCTTCAAGTAGAACTGTGCCTGCAGAGGACTCTTAATCACGTGGAGAATAATGTCACCAGCTATTGCATCTTGGAACATTCCCTGTCCAATAGAATTTTCTGCAATGGTGGAAATATTTCATATCTGTGCTGTACAATATGGTAGCCACTGGTCAGGTAAAGCTACTGAGCACTTGAAATGGAACTACTGTGACTGAGGAACCAAATTTTTAATTTTAATTTTAATTAAAATTTCTATATATGGTCAGTGATATTATAATGGACAGCAGAGTTAGACTTTTCAGGGCAGCAACAAACTTGGGTGGGGTAGAGGAAGCACCTTTTGGTCTTCTGGAGGTACAATTTCACAGGCAACACAAATAGCAATTGGGACTGTTGAATTGTGTGCCTAGGTGACTTGTCAATGAGCTTTCATGTATAAAAAGACTGTCAAAAACAGATCATTCATGCTGGGGCTCACCTCCACAGGTGCCAGGGAGCATCTTGACTCGGGGAAGAAAGCAAATCTATACTCCATGATTAGCATGTGATTATATTTTACAGACAGGCATCAATGCCTGGTGATTTTGATGCACTTGGCTTTTATCTTGTGAGATTTATTTAAAGAAGCATATGCATGGCTTAGAGCCTTAGGGAATGATAACACATAAAAATAAGAAAGCAAAAGAAAACCTGCTTCATTTGTAAAAAGGCTTGTTCCTCTTTCAGTACCTGCAAATTCTACACCTGCACCTCTTTTCTTAACAAGTCCTTGGCTAACTCAACCCTTACAGAATGTCTTCCAGAATCCACCCATCAGAGAAAGCTCTTGCCCACACTCCATTCCCCAACCCCCAGCTTTTAGTAGAAGAGGCCAAAAAGGGCAAGGGAAAAACAGTGCTGACTAGGAGGTTGAGAAGAGGGAGTTACAATGAGTTTTCATTGTATTTGTTAATGCTTTATTTCTTTAAAAAAAACTGGAAGTATATATAAATAAAATTTTAACTTATTTCAAGATGATGGAAATTGTTTATTCTTATTCTTCTTACTTTCCTTGATTCAATTTTTTAAAACATTAAAAATGAAAAGAAAAGCAATTGTGAAAAAACCATTAACTCCAGACAGTATCCTGCTCTACTTTTCTATGTTGGTATTTTCAACTATTATCACTCTGGAAGAGATGGATCTTCATACTGTCCATGTTGTTAACTTAATGTTGTCCAGTAACTATTTATGTTTAACTTTTTTCAAGTTCATTTGGTATATATTTGGAAATGTCCCCGAACAAGACTGTTTCCATTAAATAGCCACAGGATGGGATAAGGCACGTAGAACATATTGCAAAATTGCCCCCAGCTTAACCTTCAGCTTTACATATATACATTTCCTTATGTAAGTTTGCATAGTACTTTATAGGTTGTTAAAAGTAAGACACTTCACTAAAGTGCTCTCCATTTAAATAAAGGATAGTGAGTAGGTTAAAAGTTCAGATCTAAAAGAACAAGACTAGAACTCAATAACAAAGCTACACTCTAACCAGAGTATTTAAAGGCACTTGCTTTTTCAAGTTGGTTTCAGCTTCAAATTTTTTCCATATGGGCTCTTGAGTTCATTTATATTTATCAGATTATGTATGCCAATTTTGGTTTGGAAATGATCATTTTTGATATCTAAATATTAAATAGAGCACACCTACTCTTTTCTGAGTGATTCTGTTTCTATGGCTGTTGGCCTTCTGAATGCTGGACTAGTTCCAAAGGTGAGAAGGGTAAAGGCTCTTTTCCAAGGATATCTCAAATTCTTAGCTGAAATATGTTACTTGTGATAATAACTTTTTCTGACTGTCTCCTGTTTTGCTGGCATTGGCTATGTCACCCATACTATGAAGGCTGCACTGGAAGTGCTAGAA
The DNA here is from genome assembly GCF_028021215.1 of Eschrichtius robustus. Classification (NCBI taxonomy): domain Eukaryota; kingdom Metazoa; phylum Chordata; class Mammalia; order Artiodactyla; family Eschrichtiidae; genus Eschrichtius; species Eschrichtius robustus. The sequence continues at coordinate 58,274,267 of NC_090833.1, read as the reverse complement.
TTGTGTTTCAAAGAGAAGAATAATTTTAATGTTCTTTCGAATTTCTCATATAGGAACATACAAAAGCTTTATGGATGTTGATGGGCAATGATACTCTTATTTGATATGGAGACTTTTGAAGTAAGTATCAGGATCCTGAAGTAGGATCAAAGAGAACTGTAACACTAGACATCATTGCTACACAAATTCTCTACAGAAACAGCAGAGAAATATTGAATTTTATATAAAATACTCCCATATTTTTACTCATTATAATGGACTTTCTCATCGGACATCTTTTTATACTATGTCTCTAAACAGATGGTATGCTAGTCTTTTAGCAAGTCATTTATTTTGGGCAGCCTTGTACAGATTTTATTAACAACATGCAGATTTTGGTTTTTTTCAATGTTAATTTAATATATACAATTATGTACAGATAACAGTGTTTTCTGACTCAGTACTGAGAGTCTTTTATTATTATTGCACATTCTATTTTGGCTATTATACTTGTTTAATCAAAAACTATAATCTGTAATATTTCTCGGTTTCAACATAACAAGTGATATGATACCTCACTATTAGAAACAGTGACTCACGGTGGTAATGATTGGGGGGCTGTGTGATAAGTGATAAGACAAATACAACTGGGAGGCTGCCCTTACCACACCAATTATTAAGAATCTCTTCTTATAAGTAATAAGTGGAGTTAATGTTGTCATTCCGAGGCCATTTTAAATGATAAATATCTTCGCATCCAAATGAATGCAAACCAATATTTTGAAAAATCTAAGTATCCACAATGATTTTTCCTAAAATTTTATTTTATTTTTTTTAAGCTTTTTTTTTGCCACACAGCTTGTGGGATCTTAGTTCCCCAACCAGGGATTGAACCCGTATCCTCAGCAGTGAAAGCGTGGCGTCCTAACCACTGGACCACCAGGGAATCCCCTTTCCCAACATTTTAGAAAATGATACACAACATATAAGAACTATACTAGTTCATAATCAGTTTCTTAAATTGTGAACGTTGCATTGACTCACATCTGTTTTTGTGAGTCCAGTGTTTCAGTGAAGGAGCAATATATTATGGTGGCCTTAATCAAACCATGTAATTTCTCTGAGTCTACGATGAGTTTCTTCATTTATAAGGCAATTTAGCCAAGACAAAAATTTCCCAAAGTTTCCATGGAATGCTAGCTACATTCCATAGACCTAAAAAGCAATGTTTTCCATCGTCAAAAATGTTTGAGAAATATTACGCACAAAACTCTCCTTCTGGTGATTCATATTAAATATCAACATATTACAAGCTCATTAATTTGACCCCATAATTTCTTTTTTAGTATGAATTATCTAGTAATAACCCATAGTGCTCATGGTAAAACAGCAAACGGACTCAATATGATATATCATACTGAACATTTCTTACATAGCAGAGGTAAGTTCTAGCAAGTGATCAAGAAACAAAAGTCATAAATAAGTAATCCTAGGGCTGAAAAAATAGAAATAGCTATAGTTACAACATAGATGATCAAAAGAGAACACTATAAACATTTTATTCCAACAAACTTGAAAGCCGAGATGAATTTTCTATAATTTTCTGAAATTGCTTTCTAGAAATATTATCAAAAATCACTCAAGAAAAAATTCTACATATCGATTATCATTATTAAAATTGAAATCAGTAATCAAAAATTTACTCCAAACCATTTCTGTACCAATTGATTATACATTCCTCTCCTAAAAATTTCTTCTAAAAGTTTTTAGTAGGGACTTCCCTGGCAGTCCAGTGGTTAAGAATCTGTGCTTCCACTGCAGGGGCCATGGGTTCAATCCCTGGTCACTGAACTAAGATCCTACATGCCACGCGGTGTGGCCAAAAAAATAAATAATAATAATAATAAAATAAATAAATAAATACAAGTTTTTAGTAAATGCCTTACTAAATCTTCCTTCAACAGAAAATCCCCAACCTATAAAATTGTATTAGACATAGAAAATTAGGGAAAGCTACCTATCTGTTTTGTTTTATGGGACTAGTATAACTTTATAACAAAACCAGATAGTTCAGTATACCAAAAATAAAATAAAATTAAAAAACAATATTAAACAAACCAAAAAACCTGAGACCAATCTCAATTATAAACAAAAAATTAATTAAAATATTAGCAAATAGAATGTAGCAGTGTATTAAATACTACCCTACCAACCATAGATTTTTCCTAATTACAAAAATATAATACTTCAAAAATATAATAGAACTTAAAAGAAAATGTTCATGTATTTACCATAATAAATACATGACATTCAATGCAATTCAACATCCACGCTTGATTAAAAAAAAAAAACTCTAAGGAAGCTAAAAATAGAAGAGAATTTCTTTAATAAATATTTACAAAAGAGCTACCTCAAATCCTCTACTCAATATTAAAACTCTACATGCAGTCCCAACATGAGGGTTTTCACTATTGATTATTTTATTCAATATCACATAGGAGGTCCTAGGCAATTCAGTAAGACAAAGTAAAGAAGTAGGAGGTATGAGAATTGGAAAGAGGCATGCTTTATAGTCACGTGACCCTAAACTAATATGGAAGAACAAAGGATCAAGAACAAACAGAAAAGGTTAAGATAATTTTGAGAAACAAGGTTGGGGAGACTTTTTGTGCCCTATATTAAGCCTTATTAAGGCTCTAATAATGAAGACAGTGTGGTCTTGGAACATGAATAGATGGTGGACCAGTAGAACAGAGTAAAGAGCTCTGACAGGGGAACTTAATATAAGACAGAGATGGTATCACAGATCAGAGAGTAATATATAATGTGAAATTGATTATCTACATGAAAAGCTAAAATATGATCAGATACCTATATCACACTTGACATAAAATTGAGTTCCAGGTGGATTAAAGATCTGTATGTGAAAACTAACACTTTAAACTTTTAAAATAAATTAAAAAAAACGTTTTTTAACTGACCTCAGGTTAGAGAAAAAGTTTCTTGAAATCATTAAAACACAGGCATAATAAAAAAACAAAAACCTGCTAAAATTGATGACTTCAGAATTTCTGTTCAAAGTCTCTCTATAAGTTTAAAAACAAGGAACAGACAAAAAGAAGATGACTGATAAAGATTAATATTCAATTTAAGAACTCTTATTAATAATTATAAAAACATCAAACAACCTAATGGAAAGGAAGAAAAAGGATATAAACAGGTACTTCACAGAAGAAGAAATCAGAGTTAATAATAAACTTATGAAAAGATGCTCAACCTTACTAGTAAACAGGGAAATGTTGATAAATCAAAAGGAAATACCATTTCACATCAGTCATACCAGCAAAGATTGAAAAGTTTGCTAATGCCAAGAATTGATGAGGATGTAAAGGAATACAGGCTGGAGAGCAATTTGTCATTAAATTGCTTCAACACAGCAATGCTAGGTCATACAATTTCACAAGGAAATATACACAGCAATATTAACTATAACATTGTGGTGAATAGAAAACCTTAAGAAGAACGTAACTGTCCGTCCAAAAGAAAAATGAATAGACTAGGGTATATTTATATAGTAGAATACTACACGACAGTTAAAATTAATGAATCATAGATACAAGATTAAATATCAAAACAAAGTATAGCAAAAGAAGCAAGTTGCAGAAGGACAAAAACTGTATAGTATTCTTTGCATATGTTATGAAATTTGTAAGCAATATATTGTTTAGATACATACATGCTATGCTCTAAAACATGGATGGGAAAGATAGTAACTTCCAAATAGAAATTATTTCTGGATGGGAGGGAGGCAAATGGGATTGGGGAGGAGCACACAGGTGGATTCAACTATATCTATAACGTTTTAGCCCTTAAACATATCTCAAGCAAAAATAGCAGCATTTAAAAATTTGATGAGGCTGAGTGGTAAGTAGTACATGGGTGTGTGTTTTGCTGTTTTTATATTTTTGAATGTTTTTAATATTTTTAAATAAAAATATTTTAATAAGAAACAAGAGTACAGCGAGCTTGGGAAACTCAAACATAACTAAAACCAGTAACGTATGACTGTCCTAGATTGTCCTGATTTGCCTGGATCTCAAGGCTAAGGAATCACTGCATGAACTTTTCCCCAGCTCTAACTGGGACAAAACACTTCCTTTTACCCCAGCATCCATCTTTGGCTTCCAACCTGGATTGCTTACTGGGTGCTCCTTTTGTTTCCCTCCTCAACTCTACAGCAACACCCTTGTACAAAGCTTTCAGACTCCAGGAGCCGATTCTTAATCCAGATGGTGCATACTGAATGATTTCCCTTGGCAGACCGGTCCCTACCCATCTGTTTAGATTCATCCCTGAACATGCGGATGCTGTGGTATATTCATACTATGAACCATTTCACAGCAGTTAAAATGAAGGAACTATTGCCATATTTCTCACCATGGATACATCAAAACATAAGAGGAAACAAAAGAAGCAAGTGCTTCTCCCAAGAGCCATTTATTTTGCCCTCCTTGGATTCTACCCACAGCATGGCCTCAAGCTGGAAGTAGGCACTGCCATTTCGTGGCTGCAGCAGTTGAAGATTCTGAAACAACATGGAAAAAGCTTCTGCTCTACCGTTTATTGAAAAAACATGAGTAGAATACAAAATTATACCTCTCATAGGTTTTAACACTGTAAAAATTATACATACAGACCAGGACTGGAAGGGAATGGAGAAAAATGGAAATAGAATTTTTTTTTTTAATGTGCCAGGATTGTGGGTAATTTTCTTCCCTTTCTTTTTCAATCTATCAATACTGTTATGTGTTTGCGTAACAAGTTATTTTAAAATGTTAAAATGTAGGTTGTAGGACAGATAGAATCAATCTGTAATCTTTCTGGTAATGAAGAGTGAGTTTTCTCAGAGTTGATAATGGGCTTCAATTCTGCTCTCAGAAGCAGTTTATCTACAATTCCAGGACAGCCATTTTCCACTGATCACATGCTCTGGAATAAGAATGACAGGACACCACTGTACTACATGGTGTCCGAAATTTTAATTACAACTTGCTTTTCAAAGCCTTTTACAGATTAATTACTTCATTTGCATTGCAGAAATGGTGAACAAAGGTTACACGTATTTCAAAGGCAGTTGGTGGAATTGGTGTGAACAAACTGCTTGACCAATGCTATTGGAATATTAAGATCCGCTGGTGGAATGACCATAGTCCAGTAAATGCCACACTGGGAAGGCGATGAAGTGCTTCTGGGGGCAGAAGTATAACATTTGATCAAAATGATAGGCTTTGGTGTTCAGGAGTCCTTGGTTGCAATCCCAGCTCTGCCACTGGGTAGCCATGAGCACCATATTTGGCTCATCTAAATTTCAGTTTCCTCTTTGGAGAAACGGGGATAATAATGACCTGACAGAATGAACATGAGCATGAATTGAGGTATTAGACATAGAACAGCTAGCCAGGGACCTGGCCCATAGCAGATGCTCAATACATAGCTGCTTTTATTTTTCACTCAGCTCCTTTTCCCTGAGTTTTACTATAGATCGCACTGAACTAAGTAATATAGGTGGGCCATTTCTGAGCAGGCCCATAGGTAGAGTAGCAATTTATGTGAACAGGAATTGCCAAGGATGTTGTAAGTCTGGTAAATGCTGTTTGAAGAGTACTCACACCTATGGATTTACAGTACACTCCAAGTCTCCGTCCCATGAATCTCTCCACCTAGGACAAATGCATAGATATGTATCCATATTACATAGAGATGAACACACACTTTTCAGCCTGCAGATCCAAAGTAATCTTGTGAGTAATAGTGTTTCAGGACCCCACGTGCTTGGGTTGGTAAATCATTCCTAAACTGGCAGTTTGCTAAATATTCTTATTAACGGTAAAAGAATAAAAAGAAAGCAAAGCAGAAACAAAAGTAAGGAAGGAAAAAGCAGAAACAAAAGTAAGTCTGGGCTTTCAGACTTACTTAGGCAAGTCACTTTACACCCTCCCTATCACCCCTTAATAGGTAACAAAAGGGAAGAGGAATCTATTGCAAACTCCAATCCATTGTTACAGGGCAGAATCTGTAGAGCTGTGACATAGGATCTGGCAACTGGAAGAAACCCCTTTGCCACAAGCATCCAGAAAACCACTGGTTCATCTCTCTCATTTTCTTTTTTCCAGAGTCCATACATTCATCTACAACTACTGCTCAATGATCAAGGAAGGAAAGGGGAGGGGAGGAAGACGGATGGACCAATGATGTTGATTTGAGCTTAGGAAAAAACTCTGAAAGCAGCTGTTTTCACAGATGCATCTCCTATAAAATCCCAGAGAGGCTGCACCTTGTTCTTGGGAATATTCCAAACCATATCCTATTGGCATCAGTCCTGGTGGGATACCAATCATCTAAAGACTCTATATAAGAAACTGTCCTGGGAATTCCCTGGCAGTCCAGTGGTTAGGACTCCACGCTTTCACTGCTGAGGACCCGGGTTCGACCCCTGGTCAGGGAACTGAGATCCTGCAAGCCATGTGGCCAAAAAAAAAAGAAAAAAAAGGAAAACCTTCCCACCTCACCCCAGGTACTCAATTTTTCTCTTTCTGTCTGAACTTTGCTCATTTTTACTGAAAAAAAATACAATAGATCTCACACTAAAGTTTTTATATTCCTCCAGGGTATTTTTCTTCCATTTATTTCAGGAACCCTGCCCAGAAAATATTTTGAGAATGAAATTACACCAAGAATGAAATAACTTACAGAACCTCAACCTTTTGGGGCATGACTTCATATGACTTATTTTAAATAACTGCTGGTGTCTGGGATTGCTATAGATATTTGTCCTGTTGCATCATTGCAGGATATCTGACAAATGTTTTATTGGCAGCTCGCGAAGGAAAGACAAGTGATGAAGACAAGGCTATGGAACATAATATGGCAGGGTCTGTATGGAGATCCCAGCTCCTCTGAGCTCTCAGACTTATTTAGGCAAGTCACTTTACACCCTCCCTATCACTCCCTAAGGTTTCTTGCCTGGCAAGCAGGGATAATAATATTTTTCCAATTTACCTCTCATGGTTGTCATAAAAATAAAATTTAAAAAATCTATATGATGGTCCGTTGAGAAAAACATAAACGTACACGTAAGCCATTGCTATTTTTCAGCCTCCAAATTCCATTTGGGGACTTATTCCACTGGAATTAAGTTATAGTTTCCCACAGCTGTAATCTCTCACCTACCTCTGCAAAAACAAAATCATTTAGAGAGTGTTAATAGACTGAATTGTGCTGTATGTTGAAGCCCTAACACCCAACATGACTGTTTTTGAAGACAGGGACTTCAAGAGGTAATTAAGGTTAAAAGAGGTAATAAGGGTAGAGCCCTAATCTGATAGCACTGGTGTCCTTATGAGAAGAGGAAGAGACACCTGAGGTCCTTCTCCATATGCACAGAGAGGAAAGGCCACACGAGGACACAGCGAGAAGACAGCTGTCTGCAAGCCAGGAAGAGAGCTTTCACCAGGAACTAAATTTGACAGCACCTTGACCTAGGACTTCCAGCCTTCAGAACTGTGAGAAAATAAATGTATGCTGTTGAAGCCACCCAGATGGTGGTTCCTTGTCAGCCTGAGCTGACTGATACAGAGAGAAAGAAAATAGGGGTACCTGTTTAGCCCCACTCTGGACTCAGGATGCTATACTCCTAGCCTCAGGCCACCTATGCCCCAATACCTTAGAGGGCACTAGAAAAAGACTATACAGACCCATTTCTCCCTCTTGCCTTAACCCTTCCCTCCCAAAGGTAGCCTTAGTATCTGAGGTTTCCACCATTAAGCACACCGTCCAGCCACAGTTCGGAATCAACTAAAATACAAACATCCTTATATCTGTATTACTTATAGCTGTATTCATTGGGCATCCTTATATCTGTATTCATTGGTTCCATTAAAGTAGCTTCCCAGCTTGTGAAATGTCCCCAAGAGCCTTACTGGGGATGCCCTCATCTGCCACACATATCCCAAAGCCCCGAGATATAGATGCCTAAGATTTGAGCTAAACCATAAGGTGACTAGCCTTGTACCTCAGTTGTCCTTACATGATGGAAAAATTTTCCCTGCTGCATCTAAATTGTGGGCTGTTTATTGTGGTTGAGATTTAAAGCCATGTTAATGTACAATGATAGAAGTCAATGTTAAGGTTTAAAATTTAATTTTATTCCTAGATGTTTATTAATTTGTTTTGTACCTTGTCCAGCTGAATCCAGCTATATTTCAGACTCTACTAAACTAATACATGATCTGCTGTAAATGCCTGCCACTTGGTCATCCTTCCAGACACTGTGGGCACGTCTTGGGTCAGAAATAAAATAATAGTTTTTAAAAAACCCTCTGCATTCTATATTTTTCTTTTCCTTTTTTTTTTTTTTTTAAGGAGGGAGACACATTGACATAAATCCCTAGCAGGTGATTTTGCAAGTCTCAGTGTAGCCTGTGCTGTTACCCAAACTGAAGAAAACATCGTTCCATTTCACTGCCAACTCTCTAGCCATGCAACTGCCCTCAAATGGACTTTACTAAAAGAGCACTTCAAATCAGCACCGCAGAAAGGATGCCATTCTGTGTCTGTCAAAGCCATTTTCCCTCTCCCTTTTCAGCTGTGCTTTTCCACCTGCAGAAAACCCCACCTACTTCCTGAACCAAAACAGGCATTATGTGAGGAGTCCTGGCTTTACTAGCAGAAGGGGTCCAAAAATAGCTGTTTAGCCACAAATTCAGAATCTGGTTTGCCTGGTGTGAGTGCTGGGTACCTGGGGCCTGACCAAATGGTAATCCTCTCCTTCCCTCTGTATTCTGGGCCTGGTCCACATGGCCTGGCCTTCTGCCTCAGCTTCCCGCTAGGACTTCAGCCCTTTGCTGAGTCACAACACTCTGGACTAAGGCCCTACACATCGCCTGGCTCCTCAAAGACATTTCCCCTGGGGAGAAAAAACATGCTCTCTCTCCTTTCTTCCTTCTTCCTCATTACTGACAATCACTGTCTTTCCAACAACTGGCTAGGCTCCTGTCTGAATACAGATACCCAGATGAATACCACTGTATTATAAAGATTGAGTATTTGGTGCCAGATTTAAATACATCCTGGTGGGGGATAGTGGCTTGACCAATTGTCCCCTTTTCATTTGTCACTTGTGGGACAGGAGCAGAGAACTTTCTCAGCCCCCCAAAACTTTGTATAACTCTGATCTGGTCTAACCTCCATACAGATAAGGAACCTAAGACTCAAGAGAAAAGCTGGGGGCAAGACTCTATGGACTATTCATTATTCATTAGTCTATTCAGTAAATATTCACTGAATATCTAGAATGTGCAAAATACACACTGCTGTGGTTTCACTCTCATTTGAAGGCTTTTTCCCACTTCAACATAAGTCCCACCACTCCTCTACAACAAATCTTCGCATATTGAAAAATGAAAGGGTCACGACACTGAGTTCTCCCTCTATTAAACCACAGGCTGTACGTGTAGACAGTAGAAGAGGATCAGGGAGACTAGCCTTTCCTTCTGCAATCTACAGGAGCCACTTCTGGTACATGATTAAAGGAGTGAGTCCTTTCCCCAGCTTTCTTGTGAGTAGTTTCTACAGTCCACAGTTTGTGGATTTTTCTGTAGGCAAGGCGGCGGGGGGGCAAACTCATGACTGAAGAAGAGACAGAAAAAGTCCATGACAAAAAATTATGCTATATCATGAAAACTTTGGGGAAAAACAAGTTCCTTGAATTTTAGCTAGTGAAATCTTTGATGACAATATTTTAAAAGCTCTGGTATTGTCCAGGATCCTAGGAAACGACCCTTTGGCAGTTCTTTAATTTGGAGTTTTCTTGTTAATCCACGTACCATAGACTTGGCAGAGTATCCCATGGAGCCATAAAACAATAATCCTCAAACAATGCTGTGAAAGATTATGTCATCATGAGAAAATGGGGTCTGGCCAAACGTACGTTACTCAAACAGCACTTACACTTTCTTATAATAAAATAGCCTCTGCACTCTTTGGTGTATATTTGTCCAGTTCACCCACTGAAGGTCCCCAGAGGCCCCTTTTATTTGTGAAGTGATTGCTACAGAATGGAGGCAAAGTCCAAAGGCCTCACTCGGTCTCCTCTGTGAGGATTGGAACTATTTTCTCATCTATCTCTAGTCTCTGTGCAGACATTATATAAATTACTTTCTCTGTATTATTTAAATTTCACTGCAATGACCGCTTATTAGAAGCAACAATAAAGTTACTTTCATCTTAAAACGTATACATATACGTGTACGTGTGCATATGTAGACATATATACACAGGTATGTATGTATATTTATCTACCTTTGAGGATATAAAAGGTAAATAAATATTGCAATTCATTTTTGTATTATTTTGCACTTAGCTGTACAAATTTTAATACTTATAATAAACATTTTGAGCATATTGATGCTAGGTGCCTTGCTAATTGCTTAATCACAGTAACACTGTAAGGCACATACTATTATTATTCCCATTTTACGTATAAGGACATTAAAGCTAAGAACATTAAATAACATATCCAAACTAATGCAATTAGTAAGTGTCAGGGCCTGAGAATTCATGAAACCCAGGCCTTTCTAACTCCAGACCCTGGTTCTTAATAATTGAGCTACACTTTCTCTCTTGGAGGGACAGAGATGTGGGTAGGAAGAGAGGACAGACCTGTTCTATGAGGGTATACCAGGAAGCAATCAGAACATACACTTCTTGAACAGGACGTCCTATTCTCCACTACCCCCCACCCCCCAACAAATGGCCTTTGGATTTGAGGAACTTATCCAGCTCGCTTGCATGAAAGTAAGCCATTTTTATGGTTATTTGGTGCTCTTTTTAGCTTGGAGAAGGGGGTATTGGGTGGGGAGGCTCTCTGCTTGTGTTTAAACAGTACCATACATAATAAGATAAAATATGATGGTGATGAATGTCATGTTGGGAGGTACAAATGGATCTAATTTCCCAACTAACTGGATGTTCATCCAATACATTCCATCGTACCAGAGAGTGGCCTGAAAATAGCAATAGAGAGACCCTGACATTGTCAACCTCCAAACAGCAGATTTCTAACTAATAATTTTAAGATTTAAACCACATCAGACCTTTTCATTTGCAAAATAGCAGTATTCTAACTTTAATAACTGTAAGTACCAGGTACAGTTGAATGAATGAATGAAAAAATGAATGAATGAATGAGCAAATTCTACATTATCATACTTTCTGCTAGTCTTGCTATGGCCTTAGTCACCATTCTGATAACCAGGTCCTTGTCTTGTTCCAGAGTCTGCATTTTTTCCTTTTACTCCAGTTTTACATTATGGTAACAATGCAGGAAGACAGAAGAAAGCATACATTAGACAAACTTCACTCTGGCTGTACCCTAAGTGAGTAAAATATACTTGGGTCATTAACAAAATTTGGAATTAAAAATAAAAGAAGGAGTTAATGTTATTGACAGGACCTTCCCCTACATATAATTAAAAATTGGGGGACAAAAAATTATTTCAGAACGCAGAGCAACTACATTGCAAACAACCTTCCTCCCTGGAGTCTACCATGTTCTACACTTTGCTCAAACAAGTTCTTTATTTTTAGGCACATGAATTCTCAGGGTTTTTAATTATTTTCAAACATGAACTCTTACTGACTAATCTGCCTGAAGAACATTCTGGAAGATATAAAAAAGGATCCTAAACCATCAACCCTCATGAAATTTTAAGTTTTCCTCTGGATGTTTTTTAAACCATATTTCACAAAGATAAGAAAAAGGAACATTTGCTCAGTGAAACTTCAGGCAGGAAAAGATGAACTCTTAGATTAAGCCAATTGTCCATAGGCAGTTTCTCTTGGCTTTTTTTTTTTTTTTTTTTTTTAAGCATTTAGAAAGTGTTTCCTCTTCTCATCATGTGATTTTGGCACTTTTGATTTGTATTACTTTTGGAAAGAGCAAAGTTAGTTAATTAAAATCATAAACTTAGATGAGTTGGGTTAGGTTTCCACTCTGCTAATAGCACTGATATGTCACAGCATTTTAGACTATATAATAGTGTAGAAGTCCCTATTTTACCTTCTTTGAAATACTCTCAATTGCTTTCTTGTGAGGAGCTCAAATAAAATTTTTGTTTTTGTTTTCTAAATGGTAAAGAAGTGTTCATGCCAATAAGAAAAGTAATCGTGTTTCTGGATATGTAAACGTGAAATCTATAAAACAAATGTTTTGATAAAATATGTCTTTCTGGCACTGATTTATTTGGCAATCAAAAGTGTTTTCCTGAGGAACAAAAGTTTTGCGGAACCCTCTGTATCCTAAAACTGACTGATTACAGAAACTAAGTTATAGAGCCAAGAATGAGAATTTATTCCTCTATCCAAATCAGAAGATGCTTAGATTTATATACCCTCATTGAAGTTGTCTTCATGTGTGTAGTTGCATTACCTACTCCTACTCCTTTGTCAATAATTCACACTCACAAAACAGTCAAGTTTCTGTTGGATCTAGAATACTGACATTTTGGCCAGTGGAATCAAAACAAGGTCAAACCAATTTCATTGTCTTTATGCACCTCAGTCTTCAGATTTTAGTGAATTTGATGGACCTGGTCCAAAAATATTTGTAAGCTGTAACAGACTGCATTTCATTTTCCCCACCTTCAAACTAGGAGCAACACAGGGAAAGTGTTAATAAAAATTACAACCAAATCTCTGAAAAATAAAAAACCTTTTTCCCTTCTTTCAATCTAGAAGAGGAAGCGTCCAGGAATGATAACCTGGAGATTAAAAAAAAGGGAATATTTTAATATTCATTGAGGCAAATAATGAAAGTAACACTTCAGGAATCCTGGACTTGCATGGTAGTTCTGTCTTTTAAGTGTGTGATGATTCTCCCAAGCCTCAGTGTCTTCATTTGAAAAATAGGTCTATAATGCTTCTCCTATGTATCTCACAGGATTGTTATATCGCACTGGTTATTTTGCATAAAAGTGTTTTATACATATTTAAGTACCAAACCATTTTATTATTAATATTATCACTCTTTTTAGATGATTTTTGTTGGTGATTTTAGTTGATGTTGTGTTGTTTTGAATGATAGCCTCCCAGGAGAATCATCTCTGTTTTCATTGGGATTCCAGAGACAACAGTCAGTCAATGCTATTCAAGTAGTCTTTGTCATACAAGCAGGTTGGCATAGAACACTAGGTAATTAATAGTCCCTATTTTTTGATCCTGACAAAATGAATGATCAAAGCATTCTAAACAGTCAATGTACCTGACTCTTTTTAAAGATATCAACTATTTTATTACTTTTCTCTGGAGTGACTGCCCAAATCAGGAAGGGGCAGGGGCAGATATGCCAACAAAACCAAGAAGACATTCTCAGGTTAAATCATTCAAAGCAAAACTGTTATAATGCTAGGAGATTGTAAGCACACTTTATAAAATTATACATCCATCTACCTGTTACTGCAGTTCTATATAATGGTAACAATTTAGGAAGGTAAAAGATGGTGGATGGAAGGATGGATGGATGGATGGATGGATGGAAGGACAGGGGACAGATGGGTAGATAGATGGATGAATAGATAACTATTGTATACAGATTTATAAAATTTAAAATATAATACATGCTTCCAGTAGGGATTTAACAATGCAGTCAAGTAGGAGAAAGAAAAATTTACTCTTAATTCCATACCTACAGATAATGAATGTAAATGTTTTAACACATATTAATATTCTTCATAGTATTTTCCTATGCATAGTTTTTTGTTTGTTTTACATAATTGAATTATACTTCTATTAGTTTTTAAATCAGCTTAAAGGTTAGGATATTATTATACTTATCCTAACTTAAAGGTTAGGATATTATTACATGATTAAAATGAATAAATTTTAAGTATACAATTTGATAATTTTTGACAAATATATACTCCCATGTAACAAAGTCCCTATCAAGATACAGAACATTTATATCACTCCAAAATAGTCCCTTGTTCTCCTCTGCAGTGAATACCTCTTAACCCATGCCTCAGGTTACCACTGATCTGCTTTTTGTTACCATAGATTAGTTTTACCTATTCTAGAAATTCATATATGGAGACATAGAGTATATAATTTTTGTGTCTGGCTTTTATTCACTCAAAAATAGTATTTTTGAGATTTATTCATGTATAGTCAGTTTCTTCTTTTTATTTTTGTTTATCCACCACAATTTTGTTTATCCACTTACATTCCAAGGAACATTTGGATTGTTTTCAGTTTTTTGGTATTAAGAATAAAGCTATTATGAACATTCATATATTGTACATATAATATACATATTGTATATATCTTAATAGAGATGTTGTTACATAGAAGTATATATTCGTCAAAAATCATCAAATTATCAAATGCTTTTGTCATTTAATATAAAATGAGAGTAATATTTTAATTTTTCCAGAAATATCATTTTAAATGTCTGCCTAATTTTTATTTTGTGGATATACCATAATTTACATAAACATCCTCTATATTTATATATTTAAATTGTTTCTAATTGTTTTCTTTTATAAATAATAATGCAAGGAACATCCTTGCTTTTTCTCTACTTTGGGTGTCAGCAAAGTTTTTCAGAGCAGTTCAAACTCAAGCTGACACACAAAAAAAATTAAAGAAAATGCTCAATAATGTTCTTTTCATTCTTTGATTTATAATATACATGAAAACACTAGATACCTTACCAGTATAATTAAAACTGCAGTCTAAATTCTAAATGCTTTCTAAAGAATTTCTTCTCTTCTTGCCTTTTTTTCCTAAGAACTTCTGAAGAATGTGAGCTTCACTTATTTTCCCCCATTTTCAATTGACAATTGCCTTGATGAATAGAGGAAGCAACAAGCATCTCAACTCTCTTTGGATTAATTGTTAATTGTAAGGAAAGAAACTGTTCAATGAGGCCAAATGTGCAGGTGTTGAGCACTGTTTGTTGTTGTTTTTTTTAAAGCTTGGGAAATGTGTTTTTGCAACATGGCAGTCAAGCCTGCATAAAGAAGCAAAATATAGAATAACAGAACAAAAAAGAAAATCCTTTTTGGAGCCAAAAAATGATCAAACCAAAGCATCAAAGGTAGAGGCTATAGTGACAGAACTGCTGGGGACTGAAGTATTTAAAATACACCTGTGTTTGTGCTAATTGAAAAACTCATATTCACAACCTTTGCAGTCCTTAAACAAGCAATATACTTAATGTTTCTGTTCTAAATGTTCTCCCAATATTATTTTAGTGAGAAAGAGAACACTGGGTCCATTTCTACACTTTATCTTAAAAAACAAGGCATATTCAAGGTTTTTAAAAATTTAACTCATGCAGGCAGGTAATTTCTCCAATGTATCCCTCTGCTTTCTATACCAAAACATGGATTCTTTAAATATCCCAGTTCCCTCAATTCTTCTATGCAATTCTTATGATTGTACTCAAATATTCTTGATAATTGTGTGTTTGCATATCTTGTCTTTCTCTCTGGGATTTTATATCACATCATGGATTTTGTCTATCCAATCCACATTTCTCTTCTTTTGGACTTTCAGGGCACTGTTTCTCACTGATATCAGGTATGTGAGTCTGGTGCAGCTGCCACTCTCAATGTCTACTTCTATGGACTGAATGTTTTGTGTCCCAACAAAATTCGTATGTTAAAGTCTAATCCTCAATGTGATGGTGTTTAGAAGTGAGGCCTGGAGGAGGTCATTAGGTCATGAGGGTGGAGCTCTCATGAATTGGATTAGTGGCCCTATAAGAAGTAACAGGAGAGAAATGATCTCTCTCTCCTCTCCACTAGGTGAGGATACAGTGAGAAGACAGCTGTCCGTAAGCCAGAAGAGGGCCCTTGCTGGAACCCAATGATGCTGGTACCCTAATCTCAAACCTTCAGGCCTCAGCCTGTAGAAATAAATTTCTGTTGTTTAAGCCACCTAGTCTATGTTTTTTGTTTGTTTGTTTGGTTGGTTGGTTGTTTATGTTGCTGTTGTTATAGCAGCCCAGGCAGACTAAGACACATATTTAGCCAATAGTAGAGGGGGAGTTCATTAGACCCAAGATGGGTAACTGTAGTTACCTACACACCTATCTATGATGATTGGTCTAAAGTGATAGCAAATCACACAAATCAAGCCAGATCCCTTGCCTATGACTATTTTTTTTTTTTAAAGTAAGCCCGATTCCAGGAGTTGATCAGCAGTCTCATACTGATTCACAAGAGCTGAGTGCTAAATTTTCAGGAACTTTGTAAGCCAATCAATAAACAGCTGATAGCTTGAACTCTACTGTGATGTGAGTATTCACAGTACAGAACCTAGAAAGTGCTTAATCAATATACACCACATTAACAAAATGAAGGATGAAATCATATGATTGTATCAACAAATTCAGAAAAAGAATTTGACAAAATTCAACAAACATCCTTTCACGATAAAACTTTCAGGAAGTTATGAAAAGTACTTCAAAATAATACAGACAATATGTGACAAGCCCACAGCTAACATCATACTTAATAGTGAAAAGCTGAAAGCTTTTCCTTTAAGATCATAAATAATACAATGATGCCTACTTTCACCACTTTTATTCAATGTAGTATCAAAACTCCTAGCCAGAGCAATTTGACAAGAAAAAGAAATAAAAAGTAACCAAATCAGAAAGAAAAGTAAAATTGTCTCTGTTTGCAGATGACATGATATTATATATAGAAAACCCTCAAGATGCCACCAAAAAACTGTTAGAACTTTAGAACTAATAAAAGAATTCAGTAAATTTGCAGGATACAAAATCAATACATAAGGGAGATGCAAGAGGGAAGAGATATGGGGACATATGCATATGTATAACTGATTCACTTTGTTATAAAGCAGAAACTAACACACCATTGTAAAGCAATTATACTCCAATAAAGATGTTTAAAAAAAAATCAATACATAAAAATCAGTTGCATTTTTATATACCAGCAATGAACTATCAAAAAGAAAAGTTAAAAAAACACTCCCATTTACAATAACACCAAAATGAATAAAACACTTAGGAAAAATTTAACCAAGGAGGTAAAAGATCTGTACACTGAAAACTATAAAACATTGATGAAAGAAGACAAATAAATGGAAAGGTATTCTGTGTTCATGGTTGGAAAAATTAATATTGTTTAAATGTCCACACTACCCAAAGTGATGTACAAATTCAGTGCAATCCCTATCAAAATTCCAACGGCATTTTTTACAGAAATAGAACAAACAATCCTAAGATTTGTATGGAACCATAAAAGACCACAAATAGCCAAAGAAGAAAGAAGAACAAAGCAGGAGGCAGAATACTCTCTGATTTCAAAGCTATATTTCAAAACTATATTATAAAGCTATTAATCAAAACAGTATGGTATTAGCATAAAAACAGACACATAGTCAATGGAACAGAATAGAGAGCCCAGAAATAAATCCACACACATAAGGTCCATTAATTTTAAACAAAGGAGCCAAGAATATAAAATGGGGAAAGGCTAGTCTCTTCCATAAATGGTGTTGTGAAAACAAGATATCCACATGCAAAATATGAACCTGGACTACTCTCTCATATCATACACGAAAATCAAGTCAAAATGGGTTAAACACTTGAACATAATACCTGAAATCATAAAATGCCTAGAAGAAAACATAGGGGGTAAATTCCATGACACTGTTCTTGGCAATGACGTTTTGAATTTGATACCAAAAGCAAAGTCAACAAAAGCACAAACAAACTAGAGACACTACATCAAAATAAAAAGCTTCTGCACAGTTGAGGAAACCATCAGCAAAATGAAAAGGCAACCTATTAAAATATATATCCAATAAGGGGTTAACAAACAAAATATACAAGGGACACATACAATTCATTAGCAAAAAATAAATAACCCAATTAAAAATGGCAATAGACCTGAAGAGACATTTTTCCAAAGAAGAATGGCCAACAGGTACATGAAAAGGAGCTCAACATCACTAATCATAAGAGGAAGGCAAACCAAAACCATGAGATATCATCTCACACCTGTTAGGATGCCTATTATCAAAAAGACAAGCAATAACAAATGCTGGTGAGGATGTGGAGAAAAGGTAACCCCTGTGCACTTTTGAAGAGCAGGCAAAGTTGTGTAGCCACTATGGAAACCAGTATATAAGTTCCTCAAGAAATTAAAAATAGAACTACCATATGATCCAACAATCCTACTTCAAGATATATATCCAAAAGAAATAAATCTAAAATCCTATCTTTAAGAGAGATCTGTACCCCATGTTCACTGTAGCATTATTTACAATAGCCAAGATATGGAAACAACCTAAGGGTCTGTCAATGTGATATATATATATATATATATGGAATATATATAATGGAATATTACTCAGCCTTCAAAAAGAAATTCTGCCTTTTACAACAACATGAATGAACCTGGAGGGCCTTATGGTAAGTGAAATAAACCAGAGAAAGACAAATACAGCATGATTTCAGTTATAAGTGGGATCTAAAAACAAACAAACAAACAAAAACAAAAATGCAAATAAAAAAAACCCAAAACACCTCATAGAAACAAAGTAGAATGGTATTGCCATGGAGTAGGGGATGGGGAAATAGAGAGAGGCTGGTCAAAGGGTACAAACTTTCAGTTATAAGATGAATAAGGTCTGTAGATCTAATGTATAACATGGTGACTATAGTTGATAATACTGTATTGTATAATTGAAATTTGCTAAGTAGAACTTAAGTGCTCTCACCAAAAAAACAGTAAATATGTGAGGTGACAAATGTACTAATTAAATCAATTATGGGAATCCTTTCACAATGTATACATATATCAAATCATAATGTTGTAAAGTTTAAATATAGTATATATTTATCAATTACACTTCAATGAAACTGGGGGAAAAAAGAAATAGAAAAGTATTACAAATTAGGTTTTTGCTTTTTTTTCTTAATTGCAGGGAGTTTCTTTACCTATTAATATCATGAGTTAGATATAAAAGGGCAGGGACAATATCCTGTATTTATCATTTTTCTACCTAGAAGGTATTCTGTAGGTGTCTAACAAATCCTTGTTGAGTCACATCATCAGGCTTTGATCATCATGATAGTATTATAATGAGATGTGGTGGTGTCAAGATGGGAACCAAGAGTTAGGATGTTGGGTTTTTGAGAACTAAGATCTCACTTCTGTAGTACAGCATTGAGTATTTAGACTTTGGAACAAGAGAGAACTCAATTCAAATCCTACTTCTGGCCCTCACAATCTTACTTGGACATGTTCCTCAAGCCTGCCTTTAGGATGGTTGTGAGTAACAATACTTGGTAGAGAGGCATAACCTTTCCCAAAAAGGGAATTTCCTCTCCACTTATCACCATGTGCTTCCCAGAATCCATGGAATGCCTTGATATGCATCTTTTTAATTCTAAAATTCTTGGCAATGATTTCTAGACCACACTGTCTGCTGATAAATACTTTGTGTTTGTGTAGCATTTTTTTACTTTATGAATAATTTTCCCCACTCCTTATTGCATTTGATCAGATTCTGGAAATGTATACTATGACTGACTGACATGGCTTTCATCTCAAGGTATATGACAGGGAAGAGCAGGTCCAATGTGAACATTAACTTGGTGACTAATTAGTAAATTTTGAAAGGTCCTGTTTACTGTTACCAGCAACATCTTTTGTGGATAACATACCTTATAAAGTTTTCATGGATTATGAACCCATCACCATATATGTGATTACATAGCCTAGCAAGGTGGCAAGGAAGCCAACTCATCCCTATAACTATAGATACATAGATAGATAGATAGATAGATAGATAGATAGATAGATAGATAGATAGATAGATAGATAAACAGACACACAGATAGAAGCTTAGGTGTAGAAGAAAATCTCTTCTTTGACAAATGTCACAGTCAAGTCAGTTTGGGGATTCTGGTACCTTAATTTAGTTATAGACCATGGCATAAGACTTAATTGTCATTGTCCAATTCAATAATCATTTATAGAGCACATTTCTAAATTAGAAGACAGAGGGATCTATATTTGGATCTCTAAAGCAAATCTTTGCCTTTCAAGAATATAACCTGAATTTTTTGGTCAGTTGAATCAAAATATTTTGAAGTAACCCCATAACTTGCTAATTATCCAATGATTTTTCTTTCAAAAATTTATTGGTTGCCTCATGAAATTATAACAAAATACTTTTAAAAAATATCTTCCCTGACTACTCGTTATCAAACTTCCAGGTATGATCATTATAAACCTCCCTGACCTGGACTCCATCTGTATTGCTGATCCAAGTGTCAATATGAGAACAAAATGAAACAGCCAAAGGAAGGAAAATATCATTTATTCAACGACCTTAACAGGAAAAAAAAAAAGAGCAGGATGTAAACTTTAAAATACCACCATTGATTATAACACCAAGCTGAAAGAGGTGGCATCACCAGTGCTTTGATAGTGTCAGCAGCTGTAAGAGACCAGAGCAAGAGATTCCAGAGAGTTCCCGGTTGTTCCCTGCCAGCATTGCCTCAGGGCCTAGTGAGGTTTACCTATGCTCCCTTCATCAGATCTTTTTCAATTGTAAATGAACCCCAACTGAAGCTAGTTTAAGGAAAAACAAAAGTAAGCATGACATCTACTGGCTTTTACACTAAGAAGTTAAAAGATCCAAAGTCTGACTAAATGTAGAGGGTCAAATATTATTCCTAGACCTGGGGTTCTTTCCATTTCTTGCCTCTCAGGATCTTGGCTTCTTCTCAGGTAGTCTCTGCCCACATAGTGACCCCAAGTAGCACTCGTCCAACCGTGATGGCCAAGGGCACAAATGTCTGATTGGCCAGGCCTACATCATGTGCCTACCCCAGGAACCAGGAAGTAAGACCATCCCACCCAGACCTCATGACCTGGGGGTAGGTTCTTGTTCTCAAGCAAAGATCAGCATTTTTATTAAAAGTGGGGGGAAAGGATTTTAAGATATCAGGTGTCCAAGGCTGCTTTTTGGTTTAACCCTGAGTAGGCAGTGTGGATTTAAAGCTTTATGCTTTAGAGTCAGACAGATCTATATCCCTATGTCAGCTCAGCCACTCCCTAGATATACAGTCTCACACAAGTTGCTTAATCTCTTGGTATGTGTATATATAAAATGGGAATCTTAACTGTACTTAGCTCATAGAATTTCTATGAAGATTACATGAGACTACATAAGGATACAAAGCATACTACCAGTCAAATAGTAAATATCACTTAATAAATATTTAAAGAAGGTGATATAACTTAAAAGGATAGAAAATCTAAAGACATATGAATTTTATCCCTGAACAGACACTGATGCCATTTTTAATCACTGATAAGAAGGTAGAAGCAAAATCCAAACTAAACTCTTCTAGTGGTGGTAAACATTCCATGGGTTTACTAAGATGATTCCCAAGCTTTTCTTAAGGATTCTCATCACTACATTAAAGAATCTCTCTGTGGTCCTGGAACTTCAGGGGGTTAACCACTATTTAGCTTCTGCATTCTTATTACAAGTATATGAATGATTTCGAATAAATATTTTGAAATATTAAGATTATTTCACAGCTTGCAATTACTCCTTTGTACTTGTACATATTTTGATGGGAAAGAAGGGGGGAAATTCAGAACCTACATAAAAGATTCAAATAAAACCTAATACAAAACAGGAATTGCTAACACAGCACAGAGATGCCAAAACTGCATGGATAAGTGATTTTGAAAACCATCAAACAGACATTCCACAAGGTCAACCAAAATGCAGTGTGCATGAGAGTAATGAGTGATTTTAGTCCAATAATCATTAAAATGCCTAAGAGAAAGGGTTTCTCTTCTTCTGGCATCTATTATTTATTGGAGGATATCATTATATATATAAATTTCATCTTGCCTTTAACCACCTAGTTTAGCTATAAACACTTAAAAAGAAATTCTTGCCAGAGGAGAAATCTGGCCTCAGCTTGGAGTCACTTGGGGTCAATGACAAGATGAAGGTACACCAAGTAAACTAGTAAAACAGAAGGAAAGGAGCCTCTAATCCAAAAAGATTCATTTACTTTTCTCCCTTCCTTCCTTCCTTCTTTCCTCCCTTCCTTCCTTCCTTCTCTCCTCCCTTCCTTCCTTCTTTCCTCCCTTCCTTCCTTCTTTCCTTTTACCTCTTAAGTACAAGTAATATGTGCACATTTCATCACAAACATTTAAATAATATTCTTACAAGCAAAAAACACCAATTTAATAATATCCTGAAGTCATGTGCCATGCAATTACATAAACCCTGATGTTAGGGACTGAATTTGCATTATTGATTACAATGATTTTCTGTGTCAACTCTGCACCAAAACACCTACGTGAAAAATCTAACTGACTCTCTGGATAGTATCACAACCAACAGCCACATACTTGCATAATTAAATGTATTTTTTAAAATACTTCATGGATGAGATGTAGACATCGCTCATATGGATTTCAAGTGGAGTTATTTGTCAGTACAACTAAAATTGAGTACTTCTCCCTAGAAGTAGGACCTTGGTGAATAATAAGGAACTAACTAAAGTAGTTTCCATTTTTAAGATACCTACCCTGAATACTGAAGAATATCTATGATCTTTTTGAAGCACATGGGTTTTGGTATCAAACAGATGTGGGTTCAGCCTCAGATTTGTCATTTAATAAACATGACTTTGGAAAGTTACTTAATATATTTAAGTTCCAATGTTTTCATTTATACAATGAGTATAACAAAAATACCTTCCTCAAAAATTGGCTGTGTGGCTCTATATCAAAAAAAACAAACAACCCAATCAAAAAATGGGCAGAAGACCTAAATGGACATTTCTCCAAAGAAGACAAACAGATGGGCAACAGGCACATGAAAAGATGCTCAACATCAGAAATTATTAGAGAAATGTAAATCAAAACTACAATGAGGTACCACCTCTCACCTGTCAGAATGGCCATCATCAAAAAGTCTACAATAATAAATGCTGGAGAGGGCGTGGAGAAAAGGGAACTCTCCTACACTGATGGTGGGAATGTAAATTGGTACAGACACTGTGGAGAACAATATGGAGGTTCCTTAAAAAACTAAAAATAGAATTACCATATGATCCAGCAATCCCACTCCTGGGCATATACCTGGACAAAACTATAATTCAAAAAGATACATGTACCCCCTACTGTTCACTATTCACAATAGCCAAGTCATGGAAACAACCTAAATGTCCATCGATAGATGAATGGATAAAGAAGATGTGGTGTATATATATATAATGGAATACTACTCAGCCATAAAAAAGAACAAAATAATGCCATTTGCAGCAACATGGATACAACTAGAGATTATCATACTAAATGAAGTAAGTCAGAAAGAGAAAGACAAATACCATATGATATGACTTATATGTGGAATCTAAAATATGGCACAAATGAACTTATCTACGAAACAGAAACAGACTCACAGACATAGAGAACAGACTTGTGGTTGCCAAGGGGAAGGCGGGTGGGGGAGGGAAGGAGTGGGAGTGTGGGACTGGCAGATATAAACTATTATATATAGGATGGATAAACAACAAGGTCCTACTGTATAGCACAGGGAACTATATTCAATATCCTATGATAAACCATAATGGAAAAAAAATTTCAAAAAGAATGTCGGAAAAATTAGTTCAAATATTGGCTGTGGGAATTAAATAGATATTGCATATAAAATGCTAGCATAATAATGACATACAGTTAGTACACAACACATTTAGCTTTAGATACTTAGATTCTATACTTGTTTGAATTGAGTTTTACTTATTTGTTTTATTTTGTTTTTGAAAGTCTTGGACCCATGAATGATGGATTGAAAGACAGATCAAATATTTTTCTACAAAAGTCTCATAGATCATGTGTCTTTTGAGCACAGGGAGGAGCTCAGTTACCACCTTAACCCCAGTGACCCTCCATGGCCTGGGACAGAGTAGGTACTAAATAAATAAGTTGCACTTGTCATATCCTCTTCACTTTTATTTCCCTTTTTGCGTAACAGATGCAAACTTATGGGTAGGTGTGATTCTCCATAGGCAACCTTAGGTAGAATTCAGCAATTCTCTTCATTCCCAAAAGATAATCTGCTTCACTGGACCTTGGTAAAATAATGGACGTTTTCCTTGAGATACAGCTGAGGGGCAGCAAACAGGGATTTATGTTACATAGAACGCATTTTCTGTTGTGGGCAGGATGTACTTCATTACAAATATGCTCTACATCTGGTGAGCTTGCATGTGTGTGTGCACCTGTGTGCTTGTGTACATGCACATGTGTTGGAGAAGATGCCTTATTACGTTTCTCACACTTACACTGACATTCATTTCTCAAAAACTTTAATCCTGTTATGCTTTAACTAATAAGTGAGGATAATGTACTCAATTCCAGATATTGAATCAAAAAGATTATAAACTGAAATTTATAAAAGAATGTTTTGGGTAGCAACAAAGAAACACTGGTTCTGGGAAAGGAATATAGAAAGATTTTGACACACCAGTTCTCATTAGATTGAGACATAGAAGAATTAGAGGTATTTATTTTGATGATTTTTAAAAATTCCTTCATCTACATTGTCAGTTCTTTGTTTTCTTGCATTTCTATTTTTAATCATCTGTGTATTCCTCTCCTATCCTGTGGCCAATTCCCCTGATCTCATTTCTTATTTCCCTCCTATGTTCACTTCCTCCACTTGCTAACTTGATTTATCTTCCTTGCCTGGTTTCAGTTTCTAACCTTTTCCTTTATTTTCCTCTGACTTCCACTTATCCCCCAGCTAATCTTTTGACCTTTTTGTAATCTCTTTTTCTTTCCACATTATCTTGTTTTCAGAGTTGTCCTTATCTGCTTAGCTCATGGTCAAGTTCAGGGGGAACATTCAGTCTGAAAAGTCTTTAGCCTATAAATGGATTACCAGTTGTCTCAAAAGGCTTGGCTCACCCAGGTACCTAGAAAAAGGCCCTTCTGTTTCCAAGGCCTTTCCAGAATAGATGGAGCCTCTACACTCTCTTCTCTTAACCACTTTCCCACCTGCTCACTGTTTTGAAATCTTCAGGCAGAATTTCTAAGTAAAAGAAAGCACATTGGTTAACTCAGGTTTTACCCAATCATTTGTTGTTTTCTCTCCATTTCCCCTCTACCCTCTGTCTTAGGGCTTTTAAAGAGCGAGGGGCAATTTGGCAGGGGACTGCTTGCGTCTTTCAGATTTAAATTGATACTCTAAAAAGCCTGGCCACCTCCAAGGCAAATGTTTCCCAAGTTTCAATTTAGGTTTCATTAGGAACCCAGCAGTCCTGTGCCAGTCTGCCTGCCCATTCAAACAAGGCCTCTCTCAGGGGATTATGCAGTTGCAAGCTGAAACATCTATATGCAAATGAGCCTTCCTGTATTTGCTATCAGTTACCACAGAAATTTTCCATTCCTTAAAAGCTATTTTTAAAAAGCAAACAGAAAATAGAAAAGAAAGAAAGAAAGAAAATCTCTTTAGCATAGACAGAAACCCTGAAGAAGAGTGGAAGACTGACTCCCACCCTACACATTTCCACTCTCTCTCCACCTACTCCTTCAAACAGCTGCAGGAGACAGAGAATTCCTGCCCTCCCTTATCCCTCACCAGGGAAAATAGACATGTCCTAAGGCAAGGTTATATTACAATTCTAACTTATCTAAAGTAAGTAACTGGTGCACAAAAGGAGTAGAGAAAATTTTTTTGAAGTGAAAAACATAAGGAAGATCCAAATGGATCTAAAGGTTTTGAATAAAATAAAGTTTGATATGCTTAAAAAATGCAGAATTAACTCTAGTTATTTGCATGAATAAAGGGGAATGGCATTGTGGATGTTATGATTTATATATCATATAAACTTAAAGTATTTTAGTTTGGAATGCAAGGCATATTTGTGCTGTTAAAAAGAAACAACAGGCCCAAAGTGGAGTCACCTATGCTAAGCCCCACCAAGATTTAATATTTAACCTAACTGCAGTTTCAGCCTCTCTAAGGAGTGGAATTTTAAACCAATCAGTCTGGAATTTCCTGATAAACACTGGTGAGGTAATCTGCCTTAAGACCCCTTGTCTTCCCCTAAAAGAAGGTAACCTGAAATAATCAACTCTCTTAACTTTCTTGTCCCACCTTCTTTCTGCCTATAAAAAAACTTCCCTTTTGTACAGCTCCTTGGAACACCTTTCAGATGCTGCCCAATTCATGAACTGTTGAATAAAATCAATTAGATCTTCAAATTTACACAACTGAAATTTGTGTTTTAACAGCTTTGGTGGCAGTAGTGGGATCTAAAGTGAACTTCTGATGGCATTCAGGGACAAGGAGAAACACGGGGTGGTACCCCGTGAACCCTCAGTTCACTTCACTGTCTTTCTCACTGTTTCTGAGGGTTGTAAGTTCTTCTTGGTTATGAGCCCCACTCTATTTGCATCTAGCCCCCCATCTAATTGGCTTTTCTTTACAAGACAGGGCAGCTTGAGCTAGTAGACAGTTCTGCCTGGAGCCTAACTGAGCTGGTGGATGGTTCTGCCTGGAGCCAAGCCCTTAGCTTGTCACACAGCAATTCCTGGATTTCTGAGTGGAAAACCCCAGCCCGTGATTCTGTTTCCAGATTTCACATTGGAAACTGCTGGTGGTGGCTATAGTTCCCCATTTGTTGAGGTCTGTTGATTCAATCCTTTTTCCCAGTTCAAAGTTCCATAGGAATTGTTGGTGGTTACCAGCTGGGATCAGACCAGATTCAAGTTAAAAACCAGACAGCGTTTGAGGTTGGACTGGGTTCAGCTTGACTTGGACCATGTGCAGCCTATAGCTAATGGGGAGCTCAGAAGTCAAAAGCCACGAAAATTAGTGGGCACAGAGCTCTTGCTGTCTCAAGAAGACTCCCCAAATAGGATAAATTGGTCATGGTTGTTAGGGAACTGTTGACCAAAACCACCCGCCTTGGCCAGGCACTATGATAACCACTTGCATCAGTTGTCTTGCAACAAGAGGTCCCAATAAGGAACACGGTGCTGTCACTGAAAACTAACTGGGAGAATTCAGGAGGGGCCAAAAGGAGGGAGGAGATGCCAGTCCATAAATTCTACCAACCACCCAGAATCCTTCTCACTGGAATCCATCTTGGTTGAGAAATGTGCGCACTGCCAAACAGGACACTGAGTCAGACCAAATGTGGGCCAAGCAAGATGATTGGCCAGAGACAACCCAGAAACTAACCCCATTAGCATAAAACCTGAGACTGTGAGCCATGTGGCAGAGCAGCTGTCCTGGGTTTCCTTACCCTACTGCTCTCAGCCTGGGCACCCCTTCCCAATAAAGTCTCTTGCTTTGTCAGCACATGTGTCTCCTCAGACAATTCATCTCTGAGTGTTAGACAAGAGCCCACTCTCAGGCCCTGGAAGGGGTCCCCCTTCCTGCAACATGGTCAGATTGACAATAGGGAACCTGCCAGTTTCAAGGAAATTTTCACTCAACAAGGTACACTCTAGAACACCCTATAAATCCCAACACATCCCTCTTAGGCATTAGTTTGGCTCTAAGAAACCCAAGGGCCTCACTAAAAGAAACGGGATTCTTTATATAAGAAGAGTGGAACACACCACCCTCTGGCACACCTGCTTATTTTATGTCTAAGAAATGTAGTACTAGAAGCTGGAGATTTCTACAAAAATGGCAAAATCTTACTAAAGACAACACAGAATTACCATTGGCCATTATATGGAATGTTACAGTTAGACAAGATTGTTCATTTGAGAAGTATACTTGAAAGTAAGGGTTCCCATATCAAACAGACAGAAGGGGATACCTATTTTATTTGGTATGTAGAAACTTCTAAGAGGCTTTAAGATTCTAAACTAGCTTCATTGAAAGATTTCTTGCAAAAGACTAATGAAAAATTAAAGACAAAAGTCACCTAAAACAACACCTAGGCCTCCCCTATTATATCCTCCTAGGAGGTCTATCATCAAAAAAAAAAAAAAAAAAAATACTGATCCAGGGATAAATGTCTCAATTGCAATCAACTGGAACACTGGAAAAAAGACTGTCCTCAAAAGCCTTGTGTAATGTACCCAGAGGGGGGGAAAACATTCCAACATAGGTGATAGGTATGTCAGCCCTTTGAGATCATTTAGGCAGAAACACAATTCTTTGAGGAATTAAAAACAGCTACCTTTGTTTTACAATTCTAGTCTTTATGCAGGACTAGAGATGTGACTGAAACAAAAATTTTTTTAAGTCCACCAATCCTTTTTACCAATCCCAAAACCTCCCCTATTCACCTCAAAAGGCTTGTAAACCAAAGCCCTTCTTCGAGGAACTGGCATTCTTTCCTGGTGCCTTTGAGATATAAATGTCAATTTTCATCTAGACCATCTCTTTAAAGTACAAACTTCAACAACAAAAATAATTATTTGATGTGGTTAGAAAATAATTATGGTAATGAAGATAATTAGGAAATTCTAAGGCATTTGCTCTCTGAATCTTTTAAGAGCACTGGTACATAGTTAAGTACTTGAGCATCTAATGATGAAGGGGAGGAAGTGCTGATGAACTAGAATATTTCAAAGTCCTTCAATTCTCCAAGTGGTTCATTCCCCCAGAACCTCTGTAAGAGGACGGAACCCTGACTAACCTACCCTAGTCTTCTCATAGTGCCTGGTGCACAGGAAGTGCTTAACTTAGTAAGTGTTGAAAGAATACGCCAGACTGGTTCAAGATGGAGGAATAGAAGGACATGCACTCTCTCCCTCTTGTGAGAGAACCGGAATCACAACTAACTGCTGAACACTCATCGACAGGAGGACACTGGAACTCACCAAAAAAGATACCCCGCATCAAAGTACAAAGGAGAAGCCACAATGAGACGGGAGAAGAGGCGCAATCACAATAAAACCAAATCCCGTAACTGCTGGGTAGGTGACTCACAAACTGGAGAACACTTATACCACAGAAGCCCACCCACTAGAGTGAAGGCTCTGAGCAACACATCAGGCTTCCCAACCTGGGGGTCCGGCAACGGGAGAAGGAATTCCTAGAGAATCAAACTTCGAAGGCGAGCAGGATTTGATTGCAGGACTTTGACAGGACTGGGGGAAACAGAGACTCCACTCTTGGAGGGCACACACAAAGTAGTGTGCGCATCAGGACCCAGGGGGAAGGAGCAGTGACCCCATAGGAGACTGAAACAGACCTACCTGCTACTGTTGGAGGGTCTCCTGCAGAGGCAGGGGATAGCTGTGGCTCACCGTGAGGACAAGGACACTGGCAGCAGAAGGTCTGGGAAGTACTCTTTGCTGTGAACCCTCCCAGAGTCTGCCATTAGCCCCACCAAAGAGCCGGTAGGCTCCAGTGTTGGGTCGCATCAAGCCAAACAACCAAGAGAGAGGGAACCCAGCCCCATCCATCAGCAGACAAGTGGATTAAAGCTTTACTGAGCTCTGCCCACCAGAGCAACAACCAGCTCTACCCACCACCAGTCCCTCCCATCAGGAAGCTTGCAAAAGCCTCTTAGATAGCCTCATCCACCAGAGGGCACACAGCAGAAGCAAGAAGAACTACAATCCTGCAATCTGTGAAATGAAAACCAATTTTGCAGAAAGACAGACAAGATGAAAATGCAGAGGGCTATGTACCAGAAGAAGGAACAAGATAAAACCCCAGAAAAACAACTAAATGAAGTGGAGGTAGGCAACCTTCCAGAAAAAGAATTCAGAATAATGAGAGTGAAGATGATCCAGGACCTCGGAAAAAGAATGGAGGCAAAGATTGAGAAGATGCAAGAAATGTTTAACAAAGACCTAGAAGAATTAAAGAACAAAGACCTACAAGAATTAAAGAACAAACAAACAGAGATGAACAATACAATAACTGAAATGAAAACTACTCTAGAAGGACCAAATAGCAGAATAACTTAGGCAGAAGCACAGATAACTGATCTGGAAGACAGAATGGTGGAATTCACTGCCGTGGAAGAGAATAAAGAAAAAGAATGAAAAGAAATGAAGACAGCCTAAGAGACCTCAGGGACAACATTAAATGCCCCAACATTCGCATTATAGGGGTCCCAAAAAGAGAAGAGAGAGAGAAAGGACCAGAGAAAATACTTGAAGAGATTATAGTCAAAAACTTCCCTGATATGGGAAAGGAAATAGCCACCCAAGTCCAGGAAGCGCAGAGAGTCCCATACAGGATAAACCCAAGGAGAAACACGCCGAGACACATAGTAATCAAAGTGGCAAAAATTAAACACAAAGAAAACTTTTTGAAAGCAGCAAGGGAAAAATGACAAATAACATACAAGGGAACTCCCATAAGGTTAACAGCTGATTTCTCAGCAGAAACTCTACAAGCCAGAAGGGAGTGGCATGATATACTTAAAGTGTTGAAAGGGAAGAACCTACAACCAAGATTACTCTACCCGGCAAGGATCTCATTTAGATTTGATGGAGAAATCAAAAGCTTTACAGACAAGCAAAAGCTAAGAGAATTCAGCACCACCAAACCAGCTCTACAACAAATGCTAAAGGAACTTCTCTAAGTGGGAAACACAAGAGAAGAAAAGGACCTACAAAAACAAACCCAAAACAATTAAGAAAATGGTCATAGGAACATACATATCGATAATTACCTTAAACGTGAATGGATTAAATGCTCCAACCAAAACACACAGGCTTGCTGAATGGATACAAAAACAAGACCCATATATAGGCTGTCTACAAGAGACCCACTTCAGACCTAGGGACACATACAGACTGAAAGTGAGGGGATGAAAAAAGATATTCCATGCAAATGGAAATCAGAAGAAAGCTGGAGTACTAATACTCATATAAAATAGATAAAACACACTTTAAAATAAAGAATGTTACAAGAGACAAGGAAGGACACTACATAATGATCAAGGGATCAATCCAAGAAGAAGATATAACAGTTATAATTATATATGCACCGAACAGAGGAGCGCCTCAATACATAAGGCAACTGTTAACAGCTATAAAAGAGGAAATCGACAGTAACACAGTAATAGTGGGGGAGTTTAACACCTCACATACACCAATGGACAGCTCATCCAGACAGAAAATTAATAAGGAAACACAAGCTTTAAATGACACAATAGACCAGAGAGATTTGATATAAGACATTGCATGCAAAAACAGCAGATTACACTTTCTTCTCAAGTGCATACGGAACATTCTCCATGATAGATCACATCTTGGGTCACAAATCAAACCTTGGTAAATTTAAGAAGATTGAAATCATATGAAGCATATTTTCTGACCACAACACTATGAGATTAGAAATCAATTACAGGGAAAAAAATGTAAAAACACAAACATATGGAGGCTAAACAATACGTTACTAAATAACCAAGAAATCACTGAAGAAATCAAAGAGGAAATCAAAAAATACCTACAGACAAATGACAACCAAAACAGGATGATCCAAAACCTATGGGAGGCAGCAAGAGCAGTTCTAAGAGGGAAGTTTACAGCAATACAATCCTACCTCAAGAAACAAGAAAAATCTCAAATAAACAATCTAACCTTACACCTAAAGGAACTAGAGAAAGAAGAAAAGACAAAACCCAAAGTTTGTAGAAGGAGAGAAATCATAAAGATCAGAGCAGAAATAAATGAAATAGAAACAAAGAAAAGAACGGCAAAGATCAATAAAACTAAAAGCTGGTTCTTTGAGAAGATAAACAAAATTGATAAACTTTTAGCCAGGCTCATCAAGAAAAAGAGGGAGAGGAATCAAATCAATAAAATAAGAAATGAAAAAGGAGAAGTTACAATGGACACCGAGGAAATACAAAGTATCATAAGAGACTACTACAAGGAACTCTATGCCAATAAAATGAATAACCTAGAAGAAATGGCCAAATACTTGGAAACGTATAACCTTCCAAGACAGAACCAGGAAGAAATAGAAAATACAAACAGACCAATGACAAGTAATGAAATTGAAACTGTGATTAAAAATCTTCCAACAAACAAAAGTCCAGGCCAGATGGCTTCACAGGTGAATTCTATCAAACATTTAGAGAAAAGCTAACACTCATCCTTCTCAAACTCTTCCAAAAAATTGCAGAGGAAGGAACACTCCCAAATTCATTCTATGAGGCCACCATCACGCTGATACCAAAACCAGACATAGTACAAAAAAAGAAAATTAAAGACCAATATCACTGATGAATATACACGCAAAAATCCTGAACAAAATACTAGCAAACAGAATCCAACAACTCATTAAAAGGATCATACACCATGATCAAGTGGGATTTATCCCAGGGATGCAAGGATTCTTCAATATACGCAAATAAATCAATGTGATACACCACATAAACAAATTGAAGAAGAAAAACCCTACGGTCACCTCAATAGATGCAGGAAAAGCTTTTGACAAAATTCAACACCCAGTTATGATAAAAACTCTCCAGAAAGTGGGCATAGAGGGAGCCTAGCTCAACATAATAAAGGCCATATACGACAAATCCACAGCAAGCAGCATACTCAATGTTGAAAAACTGAAAGCATTTCCTCTAAGATCAGGAACAAGACAAGGATGCCCACTCTCACCAGTATTATTCAACATAGTTTTGGAAGTCTTAGCCACATCAATCAGAGAAGGAAAAGAAATAAAAGGAATACAAATTGGAAAAGAAGTAAAACTGTCACTGTTTGCAGATGACATGATACTATACATAGAGAATCCTAAAGATGCTACCTGAAAACTACTAGACCTAATCAATGAATCTGGTAAAGTTGCAGGATACAAACTTAATGGACAGAAATCTCTTGCACTCCTATACACTAACAACGAAGGATCAGAAAGAGAAATTAAGGAAACAATCCCATTCACCATTGCAACAAAAAGAATAAAATACCTAGGTATAAACCTACCTAAGGAGGTAAAAAACCTGTACTCAGAAAACTATAAGACACTGATGAAAGAAATTAAAGACAGTACAAACAGATGGAGAGATATGCCATGTTCTTGGATTGTAAGAATCCATATTGTGAAAATGACTATACTACCCAAAGCAATGTACAGATGCAATGCAATCCCTATCAAATCACCAATGGCATTTTTTAGAGAAGTAGAACAAAAAATCCTAAAATTTGTATGGAGACACAAAAGACCCTGAATAGCCAAAGCAATTTTGAGGCGAAAAAAAAGGAGCTGGAGGAGTCGGACTCCGTGACTTCAGACTATACTACAAAGCTACAGTAATCAAGACAATATGGTACTGTCACAAAAACAGAAATATAAATCAATAGAACAGGATAGAAAGCCCAGAGATCAACCCACGCACCTATGGTCAACTAATCTATGAAATAGGAGGCAAGGATATACAATGGAGAAAAGACAGTCCCTTCAATAAGTGGTGCTGGGAAAACTGGACAGCTACATGTAGCTGAAAAAGCTTTTACATGTAAAAGAATGAAATTAGAATACTCCCTAACACCATACACAAAAATAAACTCAAAATGGATTAAAGACCTAAATGTAAGACCGGATACTATACAACTCTTAGAAGAAAACATAGGCAGAACACTCTTGGACATAAATCACAGCAAGATCTTTTTTGACCCACCTCCTAGAGTAATGGAAATAAAAACAAAAATAAACAAATGGGACCTAATGAAACTTAAAAGCTTTTGCACAGAAAAGGAAATTATAAACAAGACGAAAAGACAACCCTCAGAATGGGAGAAAATATTTGAAAATGAAGCAATTGACAAAGGATTAATCTCCAAAATATATAAACAGCTCATACAGCTCAATATTAAAAAAGCAAACAACCCAATCCAAAAATGGGCAGAAGACCTAAATAGACATTTCTCCAAAGAAGACATACAGATAGCTAAGAGGCACATGAAAACCTGCTCAACATCACTAATTATTAGAGAAATGCAAATCAAAACTACAATGAGGTATCACCTCACACCAGTTAGAATGGGCATCATCAGAAAATCTACAAACAACAAATGCTGGAGAGGGTGTGGAGAAAAGGGAACCCTCTTGCACTGTTGGTGGGAATGTAAATTGATACAGCCACTATGGAGAACAGTGTGGAGGTTCCTTAAAAAAGTAAAAATAGAATTAGCATATGACCCAGCAATCCCACTACTGGGCATATACCCAGAGAAAACCATAATTCAAAAAGACACATGCATCCCAATGTTCATTGCAGCACTATTTACAATAGCCAGGTCATGGAAGCAACCTAAATGCCCATTGACAGACGAATGCATAAAGAAGATGTAGTACTTATATACAATGTAATATCACTCAGCCCTAAAAAAGGAACGAAATTGGGTGATTTGTAGCGACATGACTGGACCTACAGACTGTCATATAGAGTGAAGTAAGTCAGAAAGAGAAAAACAAATATTGTATATTAATGCATATATGTGGAATCTAGAAAAATGGTGCAGATGAACCGGTTGCAAGGCAGAAATAGAGACACAGATGTAAAGAAAACAAAGTTATGTATGCCAAGGAGGGAAAGTGGGGGGGGCGGGGTGGTGGTGGGAGGAAATGGGAGATTGGGATTGAGATATATGCACTAATATGTATAAAATAGGTAAGTAATAAGAACCTGCTGTATAAAAAAATAATAAAATTCAAAAAAAATAAAATATAGAGTATAAACTTCAGGGAGATAATTCTTAACAGGAGAATGAAAAAGGAAAGGTCATTTGAATTAAGATGAATGAAAAAAATCATGTCTCTTCTCCACAAATATGTTTAGAAAAATCTTTAGCCTCTAAGCAATGAACTTAACTTATTCCAACTGATAGTTTGTAACTAGTGCATTTTATATTCTTATACCTGTCTTGTGTCTACAATTTTAAAACGAAGCTATGAGGTCTCTATTTGCATCTGTATGTTCATGTATGTTTATATGTGTATGTTGTAGGTGTGTGATTAATTTCTACCCTCAGATGGCATTGCTTAAATTAATTTGTAAAAGAGCTCTATTCAATTGGCTTAGAAAGAAACCAAGAACTGGCATAAATTAAGGGCTGAGTATTCTAAAATCTCTCAGAAATGTAATTGAAACTAACCTAAATGTTTTTCAGGTTCACATGATAAAGGAAAATATTTGATATTAAAGCTAGTTTAAATTCATTGGTTTAGTTAAAACAGACATGTCTTCTGAGTTTCCAACACTGAATATAATGCAAACAACTTTTATTCTACCTGGTTTTACTAGTAAAATTCATATTATCTCTGTTGCAAAATCTGTCAGCAAAAAAATAAATTAGAATGATGCCTGATTTTGTCTAATATCTTTTGAAGTTTTCATGGGTAATCTAAACACAATTGTTGGGAGTAAGTGATTTAGATAGGTGTAAATGTTATAGAGTTTATAGGTAAAATAATTATATTTTATGTGTATAAGAAACAGCTTTCAAAATCTTTCAGGTAACGTGAAACTTTAGAGTTTTGCTAAGCTAAGCTAAATGATGAAAATACATTGAAAATCTAGGTCATTTCCAAATAAGATGAAATAGTGAAACGTTAATTACTAAACATAGGTTTATCTACTTTTGGCTTCTTATTACAAAGAAATGAAAGACATCTGGGATCTATTAGTAAACTTACCTAGTGCTTTATTGAAAGACTGTACTATGAAGAAACATATATTTTCAGAAATTATGAAATGTATTCACAAATTCGCAAATCTAAAGAATGCTGGTGTAACAGACACAATTCACAATTGTTCACTTATATTACACTAGAAATTAAGGTTTTAAGGGTTAAGAATTCTAATTAATATATGTAGTTAAAATTACTAAAAATAAAAAGGGAAGCAATTCCATATGCAAGGAAAATAGGATGTGAGTTTTGGCTATAAAAAGGTATAAGATGTGAAAATGCATTTTTTTCAGGGAAAAGAAAGTAAATTTGTCCCAAGGAAAAAAATGGTTATTTCAAAATGGGAAAGGAGAGAAGGAAAGACAAATTAAGTAGGAACTTGGGAAGAGAGAAAGACAGGGAAAATTCACCTTGTGTAATCAAGCTGGCTTAGAATGAATTAATATTATAGAAGTGTTTCAAGTAAGCTTTAATATCTGTAATGTACTTATATAAAACTAAAATTCTCTTTCATCTGCTAAAAGGACGAAGTTTTTCTGTACCATTGGTCTGCTCTTGATAATAAGCTATTATAAAACGTTTCTCTTTCCCTTTTAAGTAATATCTGCCTAGAAAGCAAAGATTTTGTGTTTTACAAAATAATTTCGTGTGCTTTGATTGGTTTTGCTCACAATTATGTAACCTTTAGTATTTGCCTTAGAAATATTTTATTGTCATTTTGGTCAAATAGATAAGTACTATTTTTATAATTATTTGTGATTCTATTTGTCATGTGTTTGTTTTAACCTTTTGATAATATTGACAAACTTCCCAAAATCAAATTCTAAATGAAGTCTTTTTGACCTGAAACTAACTTTGGGATTTTCCAGAGGGTCCCTGGAACACCTCAAAAGATTTGTTCTTTCTCTTCATAAAAAGAGAGATGTTAAACTAACTAGGCTTATTTAAAATATTAAATTACATGGAAAGCATCGTCAAATAAAAAGTAATACTAAGCCTTCTTAATGCTCTATTTGTATACATATAAGTGTTCCTGAAGTTCCTAAAGTCTGATATGGCCTGGTATGATGTTATCATTATAATTCCAGTTATCATTTAAAAATATTGTGCATCATAGAAATAACCAAATTTTCTTGTCAATTTCATTATAATGAACTCTCATCAGCTCTTTAACAATGGGCATTTTTAAAAGTCTTTTTGTCATTTACAAACTTATTGTTTTACTCAGATGCTTTTGCAAGTGTTCTGAGAAAAGTGCTTCATTTTCAAGGAGATTCACGGAAAAAGTTTTAACAAGTACAGGTTTCTGATCATAAAATTGAACTGGATAAGAATTTCCAGAACTAATGGAAAAGCTGGATTCAAACAGAACAAGAATTAATAACATAGGACTGAATAAAGTGAGGAGGATGATTATAATTTTTATGACTTTTTGTCTGAAACATTGCTGGTTGTTTAATGTTGTTTTTCCAGGTTTAAAGAGACCTTTTCTCTTAAGCTATCTATGATTTGTATCAATTTGGTAAAGTATACCTTTGTAAACAAAGATGAAAACGTTTAGTTTTTTCTCCCTACTTAATCCCTCCAAAATTGGGGAACTCTTGAAGATTTTTTTCATGGCAATATAGTTATTTGTATAAATTCAGTAAAAATTTATTCTCCTTGTGATATGACACAACTGGAAACATTGGTTATATTACCAAAGCTTTGACTGGAATGTCATACTTGAGAGAGGTATAAATAGGCTCAGATATGACCAGACAGTTTTGAGGAACTAAGATTGACTTTATGAAGCCAATAAAGCCCCTTGAAAAAAACTGACCTGGCACCTTGCTTACAATGTTCCAGCAAAGCAATCTTATAAAGGGCTTATATAAGTCAATCACTATTCTTACTATTCTTGCTGCACTTATGTAAATAATCAGGCCAAGTTTTAATGCAAACAAATTAGTTTTACCGTGGTTACCTTTGGAAAAGAGTAAGGGTAACTGTAGAGAGAAAAATTGTGTTTTCACCTTTGTATATATTAGATTCTGGTCCTGTTAATTGTCTTTGAGATTGTGTTATAAACCTGTAAACTGGACTAAATCTTGAATTCTTCTAGTTTTCTCAAATATCTGACTTTCCAAACTAACATTTTATTCCAGCCTTTTGATTTGCAATAACTGAGAACAAAGACTTCCCTTGAATCTCCTTGGATGGGACTATAAGGTCCTCCTCACTGCCCAGGTGGCAGTCAGACTTCAAGGACTTAAACCTTGGGCTCATATCTCCCAATGAAGAAGAAAACTGCACACAAGCTGAAGACCTCAAAATCAAATTGACTAGGAAGAGAAGTAGCTGACAAAGATGTAGACTGCTTCCACCCAAGATGCCAGATCAAGACTTCTTACTTTAACTAACCATAAAAACTTTTTTTCTTTTTCTTTTCTTTACTCTGACATTGGCCTAGGAAGAATAATGACATTACCCATACATCACAGGCCACCGCTAAGGCGGGATAAACTCTGGAACTTAGAACAACTTCCTATTTCAGGCTAGGAAAAAACCTAACTGACTCCTGGCTTGAACAGGCAAATGCAACAATCCCTGTAAATGAATTCATTAACAGTGCCAACTTTGTGGAAGTGGTTTGTGCCCCGAGAGGATTTATCTTTGTTTGTGGTGGTTATCATTGTCCTTGAGCCTATGAAGCCTAGATGGCTGGCACATAACTGGGCAATGCCTCTTAGGTTATCTAACTGTGCCCCTAACTATCCACAAACAAACTGAAACACGTCATTGGTCAACTCCCCTGGATTTTCATGGTTGAGTTAGATAGGACCTACCAGGAGGCATTTAGGATTAAGGATTCACTTTCCTTAGCAGGGCTCTACTTCCCTGGATAGAAGTGAGTACAAATGAGGCTATGATCAGGAACCTCTCCCCAACTTTTGAAAGTATTGCAGAATCTGCCCAACAAAAATTCTTAGACCCTCTGTCCAAAGTTTTTCTTGATAACAGGATTATTGTTTAGCTGGGCAAAGAGGTATCTGTGCTGTGGCCAACACTACCTGCTATATCTGGATTAATACTTTTGGGGAAGTTGAGACTCAGTTACAGAAGATCACTGAACAAGCCACTTAGCTTAAAAGAGTGACTCCGTCAAAGGGGTCTTTCTTTGGTTGGTTTGGTTCTTGGGGATCATGACTCCGAAGTGCACTCCAAACGTTGGAATTATCCTGCTTATAGTTATCATGATAATCCCCCTGGTGCATTGCATTCTCTCAAAAGCTTTAAATGCATGTTCACAGCCACTAATCAGCAAGCAAAAGACCTCCCTAAGACTAAAACGTCAGACAAGGAACGAAGAGAATGACCAACAAAAATATTTTGAGCCTGAAGTCGTGACCTGTGAATACCACATAGATTCAGCAACAAACAAACAAACACCCAGGATCAATAAAAACTGCAAGAACTAGCATGGTAGCCGAGAGTGGAGTAAATGCCTTAAATTTTGATCCCTCTCTCTCAGTTAGGCTTAGAGCTTGATTTGATCAAAAGGGGGAACTGTTAAAAGGAAACAACATTCACTTTGCTGTACAGCAGAAACTAACACATTGTAAAGCAACTATACTCCAATAAAAGCAATAAGTAAAATAAAAGTACAGTGTAGAAACAGAAAAAAACCCAAAAAAACAATAAAACTGGCCCCACATTGAGTCACTTATGCTAAGCCCCACCAAGATTTAATACCTAACCTAACTGCAGTTTCTGCTTCTCCAAGGAATGGAATTTTAAACCAATCAGTCTGGAACTTCCTGACCAACACTACTGAGGTAGTCTGCCTAAGATCACTTCCCTTCCCCCTAAAAAAAGGTAGTCTTGCCTGAAACAATCTACTCTTTAACTTCTTTGTCCCACACTCTTCCTTCCTATAAAATCCTTTCATTTTGCAAAACTCCAAGGAGTCCCCTTTCTATTTCTTGATGAGATGCTGCCGATTCATAAATCATTAAATAAATCGAATTAGAACTTCAGATTTATTCAGTTGAATTCTGTTTTTTAACAGTGCTAAAGTGGAATATTGTAAGTACCATTCAAACGTGGCTATTGGTCCTTGAGCAGGTCTTCTGGGCATCAATTTCCTCATTTGTAAATGAGGGGCTGAGCTAGATAGATCAGTGGTTCTTAAATTATTCGAAGACTCCTCACTACTTTGCTTAACTTTGTATCTGAAAGCAATTTCAAACTTAAAGAAAATTTGCAAGACTGATGTGAAGAACACTCATTATCCTTCGCCTAGAGTTACCTATTGTTAACATTTTATCCCATCTGCTTTATCATTGCTGCTCTCTCCCTCTCTCTCTCTCTGTATAGATAGAGACAGAGAGATAGTTAGATATCTATCTATTGTATATATAGATACAGATATAGAGGTATCTAGATATATAAATCTAGACACACTAACACAGATCACATGCACATATATGTGAATGTGCATACACATATATACATATATGTATGTATATCCATTCACTATTATCTGAAATCCAAATTGAACTGGGTTACCCATAATTTATCTGGCAACCTTAGAGGTAAGAAAAAAAAACAAAGGGTACAATAATAAGCAAGTTATCAGGGTGGATAATAGGTTTCAAATCTTGCTATTTGAAGGGGACCTTCTGAGAAACCATATAGAATACACCTCAGAACTGAGCTACAGCAGGACAGAGAGCCTAGGGCATTATCCTTGGACTCCCATTCTACTTCTGTTGAAGAATGTCCCTAGGGCTGCATTAACTCCTTGTCACTTTTGTGCTGCTCTAACTTGTGGCTGAGCAAACTCCCAAGCATGAAAGAAGCCATCAATCAGAGAAGCAGGCATTTAAAGTGGGGAGTTATCCATGGTATACCTGAAACTGTCCACCATGGGTACAGGTAACATTCAGAGGTGAGCTCTGGGGACACGGGATAGGGCATCAAAAGAGTCAACTAGAGTTTCTCTTTACTAGCTCCTTTGCTTTGCTTCTATGCTCACAAAGCAACCTTGTGATTATCACACTGTTTCTTAATGTTACAGAGAAAGAGTAGTACAGTCCTGAGGCCTCCAGGCCTGTCACTGATTGCTTCAGTGCATAGAAATCAACAGATATTCTGGTCTTTTACACTGGCTGTGGGAGCTAAGTCAACATATCTGCTCCTGAGATCTATACTCACTTCCAGCAAGCTGATAATTTATGTTTCTGAGTCAGTAAGGCTGTGGGACAGGCCTCCAGACAGTGCCAAGATGCTAGTACATAGAATAGTACCCTCTAATGCCTCCTTAGAGGTACCTGGCCTCCTTCTCACAGCCCTACATCCTTGAAACAAGGTTTCAGTAGTTGTGAGTCACTTGTCCTCTATTTTGAATTTTTACTATCTTCATTTTCCAGATGGGCAAATTGAGTTTGGATACTCCTCTCCAAAAGCCCATTTTCTGTGAATTATTATGTAAAGGCTTTAGCTTTAAACCTCAAATCATTCTTAGCTTAATTAAAAGTACCAGGTTATTATCTATTCCCTCGTATCTACAATGTGGGGTCTTGGATTCAGCTTGAGGAAGCTCACATTTCTCAGTAGAGTTTGATTAGTAGCAGAGAAAGCATGAGGCATCTTTCTTTCTTCCTGGCCTGTGTCTAACCCCAGTAGCTACTGGGAAGTACTCTGGGTTATGGTGTGAAATCAAAATGTTGAGTATTCTTCCTGGAATGGATAATTCAGAAACTGATAGAAAGCATAGGCTTTAATACATAAATATATTTAAATTATATTTTTAAAAAAACCTCAATTAGAATATGGGTCAGCCTGGGTTCTTCAGGAAGCAGACCTGATTTTTCTGTTTACCTTACTCTGCTTCCTTCACTCCATTGTAGGTTTTACCCGAAAGTACTCCCATCATAAATCACTTGACAAGAATCTCTGCCTCAGGCTCTGCTTCCACAAGTCTGACCTAAGATAGACTTGGCAACGAGTGAGCCTGAGAGGCTAAAGAATGTATTCTTTAATTCTGCATCATTCCCCCCTTATGAATTGCCTTTACCAAACTTCACATATTTCAGATAGAGGAAAAAAAAGGGCATTCAACTTTTTCACTCATTACTCATTAAGTCATATCATTGGGCTTATAAGTGAGTTACATTAGTATCTGCTTTAGCCTAGTAATGAGTTTGTAATGCTAAATTATAAATTCATCCTCTCTTCTTGCTCTTTCTCTGTCTGTATAAACTTTACCCAATTACTTCAAGTAAAAATAAACATGTAACTATCCATCAGAGAGAAGAACTCACAGGCAGAGCTACTGAATGTTGTATTATTTCATTCAAGATATGGTTGAGATTTACTTGGACTAGACTAAATAAACTCATTTCCAATAAGGTTTAGTTTGTCTGTAAATGAATCAGTGTCAGAGAAACACTGCTGCACACATACTGTCCATATACACATTGTTGTCCTTTGCCTTGAGAGATGGAATTACATGGAACAAAAGGAAATCTTGCAGAGTCCTACTATTTCCATGTGATCTAACACAATCACTGCTCTCCATTAATTATAGCTATCTGAGAAAATTGACCTTTATGCCCATTAGGTTGGTCTTCAAACAAGCAAATCTGCCAGCCTTGAAAAATTACATACCCCAAAGCCGCTGGACATTTGTTCCTTATTGAATTTCTTTGTCTCTGTCTCTGTTTGCAACAAAAGTAAGACTTCCTAGAGAAAACATTTCTGCCTTAAATTATATAATTTGGCTACTAGTGAGTTACATTAGATTTCCTTCTGTAATCAACAGTTCTATAGAGAAAGGGAGAACATTCTCCCCTTTGGTGTCCAGAATTAATGATATCATAATCCTTCCCATACTTGGTGACAGTGATTTTCGGTTCATAGTAAGTCTTACAAAACTAATGTTTCTATTTACTTCCACTGAACAAGTGGGAAGGAGGGGTAAAGGATGTAACAACTGAGAAAAATCCCTTTACTCTTTTAAACTGTAGGAAAAGAAAGCCTTCAATGGATTCTTCTTTCTTTCTTTTTTTTTTGGCCTGCTTATTTTGATAATTCCTTTGCTGAAAAATTTTAACCCCACATTAGAGTGAAGATGGTTCACCATTATTCTCAGACCTCCCAACTCCCAATGATCCATTACTAACATCCAATTAAGGCTTAGAGTGATAGTGATGTCAATGAATTGTATGTGCCTGACATTTGACCAAGGCAAATGTATCCTGTTTGAGCTCGTCATTCCACAGGAACAAAAGTGCATGACTTTTCTGGCCAACTTTCTCATTTTATAAAAAGAATATTGCTTTTTTCTATATTGTAAGTATCCTCCAATACATATTACATAAAATGGAAGTTCATTAAAAAGCTATCTTTTGGTTGGCTTTAGAGTCAATCATATGTGCATGAATGGCACATATATGTGTATCTGTGTTAATTTTTCTTTTGTTTTTTAGTTGAATTAATGCATTTTATCTGAATAGCTAATAAGTATATATGATCAAAAGTCATTTTAAAAGTTCAAATGGAAGTAACCTAAGTGTCCATCAACAGATGAATGGAGGGGCTTCCCTGGTGGTGCAGCAGTTAAGAATCTGCTTGCCAATGCAGGGGACACGGGTTCAAGCCCTGGTCCGGGAAGATCCCACATACCACAGAGCAACTAAGCCCACGTGCCACAACTACTGAGCCTGTGCTCTAGAGCCTGCAAGCCACAACTACCGAGCCCCTGCGCTACAACTACTGAAGCCCACATGCCTAGAGCCCATGCTCCGCAAGAGAGCCACCGCAGTGAGAAGCCTGCACACTGCAACAAAGAGTAGCCCCTGGCTCATCACAACTAAAGAAAGCCCACCCAGCAATGAAGACCCAACATAGCCAAAAATAAATAAACAAATAAATAAAAATAAAAAATTGAGAACTAAGAACTATTTAACAAAAAAAAAAAAGAAAAAAGAAAAAACAGATGAATGGATAAAGAAGATATGGTATATATACACAATGGAATACTACTCAGTCATAAAAAAGAATGAAATTTTGCCATTTGCAGCAACATGGATGGACTTGCAGGGTATTATGCTAAGTGAAACAAGTCAGAGAAATACAAATACTGTATATTGTCACTTATATGTGGAACCTAAAAAATAAAACTACTGAATAAAACAAAACAGAGATAGACTCACAGATAGAACAAACTAGTGGTTACCAGTGGGGGTGGGGGGGCAAAATAGGGGTAGGGGATAAAGAGGTGAAAACTATTATATATAAAATAAATAAGCTACAAGGTGATATTGTACAGCACTGGAAATATAGCCAATATTTTATAACTACAAATGGAGTATAATCTTTAAAAAGTGTGAATCACTATGTTGTACACCTGAAACTTATAATATTGTAAATCAACTATACTTCAATATAAATTAAGTAATTAACTAAAGTTCAAATGGGTATACAATGAAAAAGTAACCCCCCTCCCATCCCTGTCCTTCAGTTCTTTGTCTCCTGAGGCAATAGTTTTTACCAGAGTCCTGTGCAACTTTCTGAAGACATTCTGTCTCTAAATAAGCATGTGTTAAAGAAAAAAAATGCTACACATATATCCAGCATTCTGCATCTTGTCACTTAACAGCATATCACTTCATATTCATGTACATAAAGCTGCCTTGTTCTATCTCTGCATGGGATTCCATTAGATGGCTTTTCTATAACTTATTTCACTAGTGTGTGGACATTTAGGGTTTTTTCCCCCAGTCCTTTGTTCTTACCAGC
Source organism: Eschrichtius robustus (assembly GCF_028021215.1). Taxonomy (NCBI): domain Eukaryota; kingdom Metazoa; phylum Chordata; class Mammalia; order Artiodactyla; family Eschrichtiidae; genus Eschrichtius; species Eschrichtius robustus. The sequence goes on along the minus strand of NC_090833.1, from coordinate 58,229,780 downwards.
AATACCACAGTAAATCTCCTTCTCTGTACACATGTTCATGCATAAATGTAGACTAAATTCCCAGAAGGGGAATTGCTATGTCAAAGGAGACATACGTTTTGAATTTTTATAATTATTACCCCGTTGTCCTCTATAGGAACTGCACTGACTTGTATTCTCCTAAACAATGAATGGAAGTATCATTTTCCCCACATTCCTGCCAATAAATGTATTATCACAATTTTTTATTTTGACAGTGTAATAAGTGAAAATGTTATCTCATTGTAGTCTCAATGTACATTTCTTTCATTATAAGACATGTTTAAATGATATTTATGTTTCCTCTCATGAATTAATTCCTAGTTTATGGTTTTTTCATCATTTTCCTATTTATTTACTGGGGCTCTACATATTAATTAAAGGAGCCCAATGTTATGTGTACTCCAAGAATATTTTTGTATGGAGTTATTTTCACCTTTGCAACACCAAATGTTGATAAGCATTTTTGTTTCCTGACAAATTACTAGGTTATAATGGAATTCTACTATATAAGTTTCAATCAATGTCCATAGTTATACAACAGTAGTTATCTACAGCATGGATTATTTTTGTTTATTCTTCTATTGCCAACTCAGCATTTCCCAAAATGTATTCAGTGATATATAAGTGTACACGAATTTTAAAAGTGCAGGGGTAGAGGAAGAGAAGGAAAACTCTAGGGCCAAATAATCTTGGTTTAAACACAGTTAAATGGTGTTCTTTCTTTAAAGACTTATCAAGGTCTTAATGTGCTAAATCTCTATGAAAAGAGCACAGTATATGTGTTCCAAAATTATCTGACTGTGTACCTCTTAGGACTAGAATCCTGCTGAACACAGTTTAAGAGAAAGTTCTTTTAAGTAAAGACTTCTACTTTGATTATGACTACTATTAAATTGTTTGCTTTGCAACAAGCCTTAAATTTCACAAGTAGCAACAAATAATTTTCATGATAATATTCCTGATCAAGAAAGAGCCCTTAATTAAATTGCAAGTTCTGACAATAGTTACACAGAAACATCATTCATTTATTCATGAGATTTTCTAAGTATTCTTTCACAACAAAAATATTACATTTTGACCCCCACACATACACACATGTTGCATATTTGATGGCATTATGACGTCATGACAGATTTGAGTGTGTTGACTGTGTCCTCAGTTCATACTATGAGATTCAAGGCATAGTGGAGACAAACACAAATCAGACAAGAATTTCGCCTTTAAGGTGTTTACTGTTTTGAAATTAAGTAACAGAAATACCCTGTTAGGTGCTTTGTGTGAAATGTTTATGCATTTTATCTTCAGTGCTACAGCCAGAGTATTTCTCAACTTAATGATCCCATTTGACTCTCACATTGCATTGGGAGGTAGGTCATTGTCCCTGTTTGACAGATGATGGCATGGTAACAGGAAGGATGACATACCCAAAACATAGCACTGGATAGTGACTGAGCTAGAGCTGTCACAGGAACCCACACCCTGTGCACCCTTTAGACACAGTTATACCCTCTTTGAAGCTGAGCACAAGTGAGAAAGACCACATGTCAGAACAGTCACAATCACTTGTTCTGCCGCTAAAAAGAATACCTTTCTTTTTCCTTTCCTTTCCTTTCTAAATCAGCAGAACATATTAAAAATATAGAAATATTCAATATATGCCTAGGAACTCCTCAATGGAATGAATCTGAAATCCATCTGAGCAGGAATGAGACAGCCTGTACAACTGATACATGAGCGTTCCAAACAGTGTGGAGTAGTACTAGAATTAATACAGGCTATGGAAGCCACAAATCTGGACCTTGGGAATATAATGGCTCTCCCCACTACCCTACCCTAGTGGTTCTTAAACTCCTTGTGTCATAAATTTATAAATACTTTCCTGACAGAGATGTACAACTTTTTGCCCACAATGTTAGAGAGCCCTTGGACTCCCAGAAACCCTCCGTGGGGTTTCAAAGGGAGTTTAAGGACTCCTCCATGGGAAAGGCATTCGTGGCAAACAGGTAACTCCACACTGCTGTTCTGTGCTGGAAATGTACAATATCTTTTTTCCTTTGTTTTCTAAAGTTTTCTCTTTCAAGAAAAACACTTTATAGAGGATGGGGTAACCTAGACCACTAGACCACTTTGATCTCTAACAACCACGGTGGCATCAGCCCTTTCCTGTCCAATGCAGCAGGCTCTCTTATCAGCTGGCCAGGAATGGTCAGAACACTGTCATTCTCCCCGACAAAGCACTGGCAATCAGCTCAGATGCACGGCTCGCGTCAGTAACCCTTTAACCTTTGTTATTCCATGTGTCCCACACCAGAGGTGATTAATCCTGGTCACCAGAATGTCAGGAAGAGGGTGGAGCTGGCAGGACTTTCCTTGAGGCATTATGGGGTGGGATGACTATCCAGGTGATCTATTCCACTGAGGAACAACGTGTTGATTTAATTGGAAATTTCTCACAAACAGAATCTGGTATAACTGCATAGTGGTATATGGAACAGCACGGGGCAAGTTTTCACTTATTCACTGATGGCCTTGAGGCTAGTATTAAAGCTACGAATTTTGTTCACAACAGTGTGGGTTACTTCACAGTTCTTTGTTTTTCTAATTCCAGTGAATTCCATTTCAATTTTCAGAAGCGTCCTGTTTTCAAAGATCTCTCCCTCTGAATTATGTTGTAGAGAAGTCCCGGAGGCTTATGTGTCCCAACATATTGGAGACAGTCCTAGCCTAAGACTGTTGGGGCCACTGCAAAAATCCATATCTTCCTTCAAAGGCAGGATGATCACCCACTCTGTACTAAGGGTTTCTGAGGTCCTAGAACTTAGTGCTTAATCATTTTCCAATACCTTTAGAATCAATGTTGGTCTCTTTTTCCTGAGATGGAGGCAGAGTGCAGGGGAAGAATATGCTTTCTGTGTTCCCAGCATGTCTACAGTGGCAAACAAACAGAACAAAACAAGACTCTGATTCAATTATTTTAATAAATCACACTTACATATGTAGCAGCCTTTTATGTCACCTTACCTAGATGACCATTGGCCAAGTGGCAACTGACCATTCCCTTTCTCTCAGGATTTTATACATCGTCCTGGAACTATCTGGGCCACCACCGGGACTGAGGAGATGAGGAATTGAGAGTCTATGATTATCAAGGACCCCAGGAAATACCTTTTTCTGGAGAAATTATAGGAGTGTCTACAATCACTAGATTTCATTAGTCCAGTTGTATTAATACATTTGTTTTGACTGCAAGAAGAGGTTATTCTTTCCATTCCCAATGTGCACCCATGCTGTATGGTTATTTATATTTAAAAATGGCTTATACATGAAAGCTTAAGTTTTTTTTATTTTTATTTTTTAATGTGGGCCACTGATGCATAAAAAATAACTTTACCATTAAACAATGCTCTTTAGAAATGACAAGTCACTAAGGTACTCAGAAAAATATAGCGTTACGGCAGGGATTATGACTGCTGTGATTACTGCAGTGTCTTATATTATACCTAATATTTCTTTTAACTTTCCCCTTGACAGCTGAGTGATATATGTTGGATCTCAAGCAGAAACTGTACAATCTTGTGGACTGAAAATTAGGAGTCAATAGGCCTTGGTTCTAATGACAGTTTCACTTGACAATAGCCCCGTATCTTGGTCTCTCCAACCTGGGAAGATTGAAATGTCTGAAATGTCTCGAGGGCAAGTTTGAAATATCTGTGGGTCTCCTTATGTTCATAGGTCTCCTCCTATTTCCTTCTAGTTTCCATTGAGTAACCACCACGGAAGGACACAGAGCTGGGGGGTGGCAGGGTGGATGAAGGTTTTGCTTTTCCTTCTTTCTTTTTTACTTTTTAATTGTCTTCCTTCCTCTACTATCATCTTCTTCTTTGTTCTACTTGTGTGTCTCATAATTACCCCCTCATATTTAATACCAGTATCACATGCAGATATTCTTATAGTGGCCTCTCCTACTTCCTCCTGTGGAATGCTTCCAGCAGTCAATTTATTTTATTTTTATACAAGAGGGCTTGCAGTGTGGTGGTTTGGATAAGAATGAGGGAATAGAACTAGCATTTATGAAGTGACTAGTAGGTGTATATATTAGTTTCCCAGGTCTACTATAACAAATTACCACAAACTGGTGGCTTAAAACAACAGAAGTTTAGCCTCTCACAGTTCTGGAGGCCAACTGGAGGCTCTAGGGAAGAATCTTTCCTTGCCTCTTCCAGCTTCTGATGGCTGACAGCACTCTTGGTAGCTACATCACTCCAGTCTCTGCCTCTGTCTTTACATGACCTTCCCCTCTTCTCTCTGTGATTGTGTCTGTCATAAGGACAATGGCTATTGGATTTAGGGTCCATCCAGGAAATTCAGGATGATCTCTTCTTAAGATCCTTATACCTGCAAGACCTTTTTTCCAAATAAGGTCATATTCACAAATTCTGAGGCACAGACAAATGTTTCGGGGACCACTGTTAACCCACAACAGTGTATATTTAACATTTACAAACCTGTTAGGTAGGTAATAGAAACTCCAATTTACAATGAGAAAACTGAGGTCCATAACAGTTAAGTAACTCAGTAAGAAGAGGTGGACCCAAAATTCAAGTTTAGGTCAATATGACATCAAAGCTTAGGTCTTTCACCATGAGCCTTACTTGCGGTATCCAAAGGTGAACATAAAACCAGCTCAGCGGAAGAAGATACTAATATCTGTAATAAATAAAAAGCATTCTCTAAGCTAATATATTTTCTTTTAAACTTCTGCTACAATGGATTTTTCCAATGTAATTTATTATATTAAAAGGAAAAAGCCAGGTTTTTAATTTACCAAGAAGTCTCTTAAAAATAAAAATGGCATGAAACTAGATGTTAAATTTCGGACATAGGGCTAGGATGGGGATGAAAAAGGTAGTTCTTAGTTTTTGTACATTTAAACAAAAAATCTGATCCATGACCTCAAATGTATTCTCTGCCAAATGGAATTTGGAAATCAAAGGACTTCAGCCAACCAGTTCAATTTTCTATATTAAAGAAGGACACCCTGGCAGTTTTCTCAGCCTATAAACCAATATTTCCAATGATCTTCTGAATATTTCTACATGGATATCCCAGTATCACTTCAAATTCATCTCCAGTATCATTTTTCTTCCAACACTTCTGTTTCTACTTTTCCAATTCCTGTCACCATGCCTCCATTTACAAAGCTAAGAATTTTTGACTCATTGAATTTTGTTGTTCTTTTCTTCACAGTGTGTCTTGCGTGCGTTCATTTATTCCCCAAGTGTTTTTGAGTATTTTTTCTGGGCCATCCACCATGCTGGGTACTAGAGATACATAGTTTTAAAAAGGCAGACACAAATATGTTCTTTGGGGGAGCTTATAGTCTAGTCAGAAAAACAGACACAGAGCACAAAATTACAAATATGACTCGAGAAAGCAAATGTTTCAAAGAGGAATATGCTGCTGGAGAATCAAATCCATCCCTATCTTTCCACCCTCTCTGGCCTGCTCTGGTTGGTCCTTATCCTACCAGGTTCATGAGGCAGCCTCTCTGCCTTTAGTCTGACCTCTTCTCTGCTTATCCTATGTTACTCTCCTCTCAAGAGTTCTCAGTAACATGCTGATGCTTACAGACTCTGCTCTTTTATGTGGCATATACAACTTTCCTTCTTGTGAGCCCAACCACATTCAATCCTGGATAGAGATCTTGGGGAAGTTGGGGAAGAGGTTTAGGGTCCTCCCAACATTGGGAGCTTGGCAATGCTCTATAACAAGCCCTATCAGCCACATGAAACTTTTGAAAAAGCCAACCTGCCCATGCATTATCTGTCCTAAGATAACTGACTTATTCTAACGCCTAACATTTGTTCAAACTATTTTTTTCCCACAGCATGCCTTTTTCCTCTTCTCTATCTCTCAAATTCGACCCCTGCCTCAAAGAACATCACTCTGAACCCTCCCTGATCCCAAGGGCTTTCTCTTCTTTCTCTGAAGTCAAGGCACTCATTGGCACACCTAGCCTCTAGGTAAGGGAGTTCAACTGGATTCTATGATGTTATTTTTCTGTGTAGGCATCTACCTCTTCCAAAGAGACCATGAACTTCTTTAGAAGGGCTAGTCCTGCAGTCAGCGTTTCTTTGTCCTACTGCACCTTTTCCTTACTAGACAGTCAATAGTTCATATAATCATAGAGCTGTAGAACTGGGGCCTGAGTAAAATGAGGCCCAGACAGGTAAAGTGACCACCCACAGATACACGAGGCATGTTAGAGGCATGATTCAGACCAGAACCTAGATCTCTTGCTAGTAAATAATGCTCTTTTTACTGATGAATGAATGTAATAAATGAATATAGAGAAAAAAGTTCCATTCTTTTGAGGTTGGTCCATCTAGTGCTAAACCCTTTCCAGACAGATGTCATCCTATAGATCTGCAGATGCTGTGGTTTCCACAGACTCACATAATAACCTTGCTATTGAATTTGAACTCTGATGCTCATCTTACCATCACTACTGCATCTATAGACTCCTCCCACCTGCCCCCTACCTCCCATTCATTCTGATTTATTCTTGGCTATAACTAGAGTTAGACACTTTCAAAACTTGAATTCAGAGTTGTCAGCTTAATTTCCCATGCCTGAGATTTGTGGTGTAGCAACTTGGGGAGACACAAGCACACAGTTTGTCTATGTGAAGAAGGCTCTTGTGTGAGATGATGGAGTTAGAGGGAAGATCATCCTGTGATATCTCCAGCCCTTGAGACAGCTGGGGCTGGTTCCAACATTTTACCAGGCTTCTGAGCTATCAATCAGGTGTCCAGAGGTGGGACAGGGGCACTCCCAGGAAATCAAAGCAAATTCAATGATTATCTATCTGCTGACATTGAAAAAAACACTTCATTCTTCAGCTCTTTGCAGAATAAGGTGGGGGAATGGGGGCTGTGAACAAATTAAAAGCGTGAAAATTTTTAATGAGTGCAATTATTGAATCATCAGTCACACAGTGCTTCTGCTTCAGAGCATTCCAGTACCTAGTGAAATTCTACAATACTGCATTGCATTTTCACATTCATGTAATCACATAAATGTTCCTTAAGGAACACCTCATGATATTCACATATCATGCCCATCCCTTCTATAACTCAGCATTCTCCTTCTGTCTGTTTCACTTTATTAGTCACTAATTTCACATTCTGACACCGAGATGGTTAGAATTTGCTGGCAACTGCGTGGGTAGGAGGCAGCCCAGTGACATTAAATATTGTGCTGTGGAATACTCATTTGTAAAGATAAACTGATGCAAAATTTATCTCAAAGATCTTGTGTAGCCTGGAATTTTGAAAGCAAAATGAACTTAGTGTCAGAGTGAAGAGAGCAGACTCAACTTTAAAAGTCTTTTCCCAGAGGTGATTAATCTACTCAGGAAAGAGATGGAGCGATGACAGCGACAGCATGTCAGTGAGAATACCAGGTGGAGTATGGCTCTAAAACGGGATTTCTGGACCCAATTCCAATGTCAGGGGTTGGGGTGGTTTGCCAGACCAATAAGCAATTCTCTAACACCAGCAAGGTGTCTTACAATTCAACTAAATTCTGACACTATCTACCCAAAGATGGTGTCGGATTCTACAGGTTAAGAGTTCAGTCCTACAAGACTGCCGCCCCCCTCCACACACACTTCAGATTCCAGTCGCTAATCCAGGTTGTTACCTGTGCTTCTGACCAACTGGCTATAAATCAGAGGTTCCCACGACCCCGTGCCTGGGTTCAATTAATTTGCTAGAGTGGCTTACAGAACTCAGAGAAACATTTTACTTACTAAATCACCAGTTTATTATAAAAGGATATAACTCAGGAATAGCCAAATGTAAGAGATGCATAAGGAAGGTATGCAGAAAGGGTGAGGAGCTTCCATGCTCCCTCTGAGAATGCCACTCTCCCCAAATCTCCACGTGTTCATCAACCCAGAAGCTCTTTGAACCGAGTCCTTTTGTATTTTTATGGAGGCTTCATTACCTAGTCATGATTGATTGAATCATTGCCTGATAGCATCACCTGGGAACACCTATCCAACTGAGATGATAGGTTTGAAAAGTCTGTAAAAATTCATCAGAAAGGACACAACAGCAAGGGTGTCTAGCTGTAGGCTAGGGTTCTCAGAGGGAGCTTAGAGCTAAAAGTGGACGCATTCTGTCTGCTTAGTTAGGGAGCTTGTCTTGACCCACTTGATTACTGAGAAGTAAGAGCCAGGCTGCCTGAGTCCCTATTCTGGCTCCCCCACTTACCCATGGTGTAACTTTAAGGGAGTTACTTAATCTCTTTCTGCCTCAGGTTTTTTTGTTTTTTTTTTTAATCTGTATTTACCTTATAGATTTGTTGAAAACATTAGTCAATCCATGCAAATTGCTTAGAATAGTACCTGACACATAGTAAGTGCTCCATAAATGTTAACTATTATTCTATATCTAAGCTTCCCTGAGATCTTAGACATAGATTTCTGTACCAGAGTTATAAGTAAAATAATTTTCTAGGAAAAAATTATTTTCTGCTGGGACTAGAACTTTTTTTTTTTTTTGGTATGCTAAGATATCTTTCTATTTGTCATCTTATAGGATGGGTCAGGAACACAGCACTACTTAAAAGATAAGAATTGTATGCTACTCAGTGAAAGACTTTTGTAACATCTTAGCAACCTTGTAGATTCTGGAAAGAAAAAGAGAGGAGGGAGAGAATAAGAAAGTAAATAAGTTTAATGGAGAAGTATATATGGGGGAGTACATTGTGTGTGACTGTGTGTATGAGTTTAGGGAGTGACAGTGGGGAGATATACATACTGTATCATAGAGAGATGATCTACTCTAAATGAAAGGATAGGACTTGGAGAGGCAGATTTCTAGATCAGCTTCTTCCCCATCCCTTCCTCATCCCCAGGCTGGTATCCTTTAAAGCATCTCTCAATATAAAAGGGTTCCATGGGGAATTTTTTTAAAAAAACACTTATTTAACCAGTAATACATCCATTATAATTGTTTAGGACCAAAAACTTTATAAAGAATTATGACACACATTATTTCAAAACCTCAACAACCCTTAAGAAGCTGTTGCCTGAAAGAAGTGACCCCATTTACAGATGAGGACACTGGCATAGCTAAATGTCTCATCTCAGTTAACACAGCTAGCAAATGAAAGGGCAGAGACTCAAAGGCAGGCTTCCTAGTTCAAGTGCAGTTACCTCTTCTCTGACACATCAGGACTGACACCTGCTCACACTTGCAGCCTGTTTGCACATCCAAATTGTTCCTAGTGTGCTTGGAAATATGTAAATTATTGCCAGTCTTTGTTTTGTTGTTTGACTTTAATTCAATAGACATTCAAAAACCATTTATTCAGTGCCTACTATATGTAAGATACTCCACAGGGATATCAAGGCATCTGTGAATACAAACTGGACTATTGGAATTTCCTTATGTGTTAGTTTCAAATTTAATCATGTCAGCCTCTTATGAATAATATTCCAATTACAGCATTACATTCCAATTCATCTTGGGGTGTTGAGGGTTCTCATTTTTCTATTAAATGATGAAAACAATGGTGTTCCTTCCCTCCCCATCCTACCTTCCCACCATCCAATCTTAAAACATAATATGGAATAATTTAGCACATATTTAGTGATTTCCTGTAAAAGTGCATTTGCTTTTCTCATTTAAAAATATTTAAAAGTATACAAAATGTTTTAAAATATATTTCTATATAAAATCCCCCTGTATCTCCTGGATTATGTATTTGAGCAACTGTTCCACACAGACCTCTGTGCAAGCATGGAGACCTGGGGTCTGAAGGTCCAGAATGAATCTCAGAATCTTTTGTCTCAGCTCATAATGAGAATTGGCACTTAGTTACAATCTTTTGTTCATCACTGAAATAATTATTTGTGACATTTTTCAAATGCCCTAATTTTGTGGAAAGAACACACATCAAAGGTTGTGACAAACCCACAACTGTCATCACCCTGGTAAAGACAACTGGCTCCAAGCTGGCGGTCAGTAAACACGTAGGTTTCTTTCTTTTCCCTCATTACTTTTGGTATTCATCTTGAGCTGTGGGGTGGCTTCCATGCGTGAGGTTAACAATACCCAGACACTTATAGGTATTCAAGAACACATGTCCCAAGATCATTTTTCAGGATAGATTCAAATCAGTTTGGGGTTTTTTCTCATTCCCCTGGCTTTGCATTGAGAGGCTCGGGAAGTGGCTCAGTGTAGGAAGGATTTGAGAATAAGTTAGGTAAAAAGTTTTATGCCTTTAAAAAGAACAGGAAAAAGACTAATATATGTGAAGAAGAGATTGCAAAAGTCCCATGGGTTACGGATGGCAACAGAGCCAGTGCTGCAAATGAGCCCTGAAATCTAAATTGGTTTAGAAATAGAAGAAAAGGCAGTATTCAGTGCCATTTTACAATAAGTGCTACCACTTAGTGCTCTAGTTTGGCTTTTTATATATTTATGTGAGTACATTGGGTGTCCATCTGGATCTTTTAATCTACCCAGTTATATGCTTGGGTGTGTTCTCTGCACAATATCCTTTCTCCCAGGCCTCTGGAAATGTGAACAAATACTGACTTCAGGGGGAACCAGGATTTTTGCTGATTAGAGAACAAAGCAAGAATGTTAAACCCAGCAGGGGATTTCTATTTGCCTACCATGGAAGGGCTGAGTGTACACTTTTGGAGCATATGGGTCTTACTTAGTGCTGGAGGTTTGACCCTCTGAACTCCCACTAAAGGAGTCACAAAGCTCTAGATGGCCAAGCACCACTCACTAAATTCAGAAGCCTTCAGATGTGGGTGCCATGTTCTCACACACATCTGTGCAGGTCCCTGTAATGCATCCAAAAATAAATGCTACCACTTGAGAGGATTTCAGGAGAAATGTTAGACAGAGAGAAGCACAAGCAGCTTCTAGCATCTTCTCAATTTTTAGCTTACTGAGGAAATTTCTAGAAATGAGTAACATGGTGCTAGAAGCAGCATAAACTACTTGAGAACATAAACTCTGGAGCTAATCCACCTGTGTCCAACTTTTGACTCTGCCACTAATTAGACATAAAACCACTGACCTTGGGTGAATTGCCTAATCCTTCAATGCCTTAACTTCTTTATGTTCAAAATGGGGTTGATAACAACAGTAGCTACTGTATATTTTGCAAATATTAAATAAGTTAATATATGAAAAACACATAATAAGCCCAATATGAATATTAAATACTCTTACTGTTTTTTGGAATGAAGGCATTTATACTAGCAATTATTGAGGAATTTTGAATGTCTCTTTTCTTTCTATTAAAAAAAAATAGGGATGAAAAGTGTCTTCTGTCTCTTTCCAAGAATATAAGACAAACTATAGACTGTAGTAGTGGAATCTACCTGGAAGTAATATGTTTACTTGGAATAGTCAGCCATAAATATAGCCTCTTCATACAGTGGAGTAAATTAAAGAGAATAATTATTTCATTCCAAGAATTCTGTTTTGGGGCTTTCCTGGTGGCACAGTGGTTGAGGCTCTGCCTGCCAATACAGGGGACACGGGTTCGAGCCCTGGTCTGGGAAGATCCCACATGCCGCAGAGCAACTAGGCCCGTGAGCCACAACTACTGAGCCTGTGCATCTGGAGCCTGTGCTCCGCAACAAGAGAGGCTGTGACAGTGAGAGGCCCGCGCACCGCGATGAAGAGTGGCCCCCGCTCGCCGCAACTAGAGAAAGCCCTCGCACAGAAACGAAGACCCAACACAGCCAAAAATAAATAAATAAATAAATAAAAATTAAAAAAAAAAAAAAAGAGTTCTGTTTTCGCTTTTCCTGATACTGATATCTTCCACAGCTTTTTTCTTTTAATGGGTTGTATCCATGGACAATTTTTATTACTTGCTGTGAAGGTAGAGATCCATCTGTCTTATTCATCTCTCTGCCCCCAAACTAAGCATAACATACAGGAGCTACTTCATAAATATTTTTCATTGAGCAAACAAATTGGTATTTCTTCCATGTTTTTCCCACTTAAAAAGCCCAACTCCCTTTATTCATTCACACACACACACAACACACACTCGCATCTGGCTCTCCCTCTAGCCTATCAGCTCAAATAGAATTCTTATTTATTCCTCAAAGCTTAGCTCAAAAACAGCTCATGCAAATGCCTTTCCTCATTTCTCTAACTAAATGTGCTATATCCTTAAATTCGCATGCTTTTTATGTGCCATTCTTACTATACTCATTTTTTTTTCCACCTTCATTACAACTATGCATGGAAATGACATATCCTCTATGGACCTATGAGGTTAGGCACTGATTTGTAAATACCTTATATAGTGGCTATCACTGAAAATGTAATTGTTGAAAAACTAAACAAATAAATGTGTTTATATATACATTTTAGACCACATCAGGCTAAAATCTGAACTAAACAGGTTTATAGTTATAATATTCAAACTGAACTTGTTCCCTAACCCCTAATTGCTTAATTTGGTCAATAGCAGGTACTACTCCATCTGAACTTACTCTGAGGAGTAGCTTGGCAAGCTATTGACTTAAATATTTTGTTTTCCAAGCCTTGTAAATACTTGGGTATTATTAAACTCAACAGAATGTTAAGAATGGTCTGTAAGATATTTTTCAAAATACGTTTCCTGAGGCAGGAGGTAGCTTTACTATTTACAGTTATTGCCATTCTTCCATTTGTGGCCTTACTCATGATGTCCTTGTTTTGAAGTTATCTTGGATTGTGAAAATAGGTAGCTTTTCTTAGTGGGTTCTGCTAGCATATTATCCAGAATATGTCCCTTCATCAAACATTACAAATGCTAAACGGTAAAGTCAGAGAATCCATGAATTTGCCCCTGGATTGAGTGACCACACATAATCAGCAGCACTTGTTGGGCTGGAATGGCCCCATCTGACAATAGGACTGCTCTGTCCCTTCCCAGGATGGCAAGCCTATTGGCAGCACTGCTAAAAATCCTGGCAAAGGTATATTCTGCAGGCATTTAATTGGATCGAGTCATTTCTAATTCTTGTTGGAAGCAGTCAGGGTATAAATTATACATAAATTGAGTAATGCAATCAGATTAATTTAGCAAGTTAGCGATTATAGCAATGCATTTTTAAAAGTCACTTAAGGAAAACAACTGGATTGAATGGAAAGGGCTATATAATGAGAATATAGATCAAATCTTGACTTTGTCATCAACTAGTAGGCTAATTCACTCAAATTACTACTCTCTTTGACCTTCGTCTCCCCATCTGTGAAATGTAGATAGAAAATAAAACTCTCACGTATAGAATATCTTACTGAATGGCAGGCACCCTCACAGGTGGCACCCCCTTTATTCCTCTCAAAGGAGAGGCATTATTATGTTACTGGTGAAGAAACTGCAGTTCAGAGAGGTTCCACTGCGTGCCAGTCAGCAGCTACCATGCAGTGGAGACAGGATTTGAACCCAGGTCTATTAACCCCAAATTCCATCATCTCTTACTCTTCCACAGTGTATCAGACACTACCTACCTTGATGACCTACAGCCACAAAGAGGAAATGTAGTAGTAGAAGACAGAATACTTTATAGATGGCTATGTTTATTATTATGACTCGGGTCTGAAAATCAGTTTTATTCAGAAACAATAAATTGTCTATTAGGAAAAAAATATTAAATACCAAAAAGATATTAAAACACAACTCTTAGATTTGTTCACTAGTCTCTCAGCCATATTTCTGTCTTCCACACTATATAAGGAGACAGTGGTTAGTCTTTAGCACGCAGTCATGTCCCTGCATCCTTTTCTTCCTAACCACACTGCAAGCTCCTAGATTGGTTTCCTATTGCTGCTGTAACAAATTACTACAAGGTGGTAACAAATTTCTTACCTTACAATTCTGGGGGTTAGAAGTCCAAAACGAGTCTCACTGGGATAGAATCAAGGTGTTGGCAGTGCTGTGTTCCTTTCTGGAGACCCTGGGGGAGAATCTATTTTCTTGCCTTTCCAGCTTTTAGAGGCTGCCCACATTTTTTGGTTCATGGCCCCATCCTCCATCAGTCACATCTTATTCTGACACTGACTCTTCTGCTTCTCTTCCACATTTAAGGACCCTTGTGATTACATTGGGCCCACCCAGATAATACAGGATAATATCCTTACTTTAAAGCAACTGATTAGCAACCTTAATTCCCCTTGTCGTGTAATATGCAATATTCACAGGTTCCAGGGATTAGGAGGTAAACATATCTGGTCGGGTGTTATTCTGCTTAACACAGTTCTCCAAGGGGAAAGCCTGGATCTTATACATCATTGATTAACTCTAGAGGGCTAACCACATCACTGGGCACTGCAATAGCATGGGCCATTGCAGAAGAGTATTCTGATTAAGAGTATGATTCCTAGAGCTACACACCTGGGTTCAAGTCCCAGTTCTGGTACTTTCTAGCAGTGTGACCTGACCAATTACTTCTCTATGCCTCTATTTCCTCTTCTGTAAATAAGGAAAATGAGAGTAATAAGAGCAAATACTTATATAGCACTAACCATGTATCAGGAACTGCTCTAAATCCTTTTACATATATTTACTCTTTATTGATCAAAACAAGCCTCAAAGATAGTTTCTATTATTATTTCCACTTTACAGATATGGAAATCAAGGAACTGAGATGTTCACTAACTTGTCCAAGGTCACAGAGCTAATAAGAAACAGAATCAAGGCTTGCGCCCAAGCAATACTGCTTCAAAACCAACACAGCAAACGTTATGTTAACGAAGATAAATTTGCATTGTTCTCACCAAGTTAAGGTCTATCAAGTACTTTGAAATTCTATCTGTGGGAAGCAGCTTTCAGTTAAGTTCTCTATAATTTACCAGCTTATTCAAGTCTCAGCTAGGTTCCCCTTACCTTGAAGCCAACCTTTGTTCAGGAACAATTCTGAGATATGCACAATAAGGGAGAACATGAGGAGACAGAGAAGTTTACTAAATCAATGATGTTCAAAAACCTTAGTACGCTCTAGCGCTAAGATATAAATGAAGATTTAGACTTGGCCTCTGCCTTCCTGGAGTTAACGTATAGAATTTTCATTCATTCATTCATTCATTTTTCATATGCATTTAGTCAGCTCTTGGCACTTAGTGAGGCCCCTGGGGAAAAAACAAAAATATTTAGTACAGAGTGTTTGCCCACTAAAAGCTCATAGCACAGTTGACACATGAACTGATCATGGTGCAATCAGACTGAATGAGTAACATTTGTTTATTTAATGGAATAGAATGATACATTAAGAAGAGCAGCCCCTTCAAAACTAAGCTTTGGTTCCCAAAGCTACTCCATTCCTAGATCAGTGGTTTTAAACCAGAAACCATCTTGCCACCCAGGGGATATTTGGCAATATCTGGGAACATTAATTGTTACAACTATAGGGAGGTGACCACTGACATCTAGTCAATAGAGGAAAAGGATACTGGCAAACATTATATCAATACAATGCACAGGACAGCGGCCCACAACAAAGAATTATCTGGTCAAAAATGTCACTAGCGCCGAGGTTGAAATCTTGCCCTACGTGTCAAGTCCTCATAAGGTTGGTCAAACTAAAGCAATACTGCAGGAGCTACCTCTAACCTTTTATATATCCTTAATGTATTTTTTTAAAATAAATGAACGAAAATGAAGGAAAATCCAGAACTGGAATTTGGCATATCAAGATACTACTCTTAACTTTTCAAAACAAATCAAAATGGGAGCAGGGTGGTGGGAGAAGGATTCAGTAATCACAGCATTTCTGAATTAGAAGCAAGAGCAAAGACACCCAGAGAAAAGTATAACTTAGTGCTTAATCAACTAGCTGATTGAATTCTCCGTAAGATTATGTTTGAGGCCCAAATGAATTACAGTGGTGATCTTGGGCACAGGCTTGAACAACTATTAGTCATACATGAGGCTGGGGCAGTGGGGAGATTTCAAATATTTAAAAGCTTCTGTAATTAATTCAATGAATTATAACAATAGGGGCAAAGTATAAAACTCCTTAACACAAGGCAACTCCAAGAAAAAATTGGCAGATAATTCCTGTCTCATCCTGTTGTGCTTGTGGATTGCAGCACATATGGTCTTGCACCAGGGGTTGTAGAACGGTGAAAGATTCTAACACCATATGTGTGGAAATCCTGCACCTTGCAGAGAGTGAAGGAGTGAGGAAAGCTTGTCCTTGAATCCCGGACCCTTATGGCCATTTTCTTCCTGGCTCAATAGCAGATTTTGTCCTCTCCATATGGTATTTTTAACATACTGTATTTCATCTTTAATGTAGTTTTCTTGGGGATTTTAATTGTTTATTTCCAGTACTAATTTCCATTCCTCTGAATACAAAGGAAGTAGATTTGCTTCTCTTTCAATAATATAAAAAGAAAATAATTATGAAAACTACCCAGCATGAATAGTATTTATAGTTTTCCAATGAAAGGTCTGCACTGTGTCAAATATATGCACCTGTATGCATATGTATATCTTTAAAATTCTGTATTCCGATTTGTGGGTGTTTGCTGGAAGGAAATGCACTATTTAAATGCACTAAGACTACTGTTATTTATCTAATAGTTTGGGACCTGTGGATTTGGAGAGGACAATTTTCTATCATTAGAAAACTTTAATTATTCTTTTTCACATTAAGCTGAAATAGTTAAGGATATTATAAAATTAAAAGGATCAGATAGTGTTCTTTTTAGGGGATACAACATAGTGATGTTTTAAGAGATTTGTCTATAATATCATCCTAAAGTAAAAGAGGCCTGAAGAATTAAAATGATAGCTCACTGAAAGCACTTTACCAATATACCAATACTCTTACCTCTATTGGGCCTTCCCTTTTGGCTCTATCAACACCAAATATCACACAATAGTTAACTCTGGATGGTCTGTAAATTCATGGTCTCTAACTTGAGCTGAACTCCTTGGCAGTTTCTTCTCCTATTCTCTTTACTTGCCATTCCAAAGCTTCAGCAAGTGTCTCAAACCACTCTAACTTCCATCCCACTTGCATTCTGATAATGATCTCAGCTCTTATTATTTTGAAGAACTGAGGCTGTCAACATACAGTTTTTCAGTTTTTGGCTTCCCCATCCACACATGTGCTTTTATTTCATAATCAAGCTCTCCCTTTCCTCTAGCCACAGATGGCTGTTCAGGGCCAAACCCTTGAAGTGATTCATTCCCATCTCCTCTGGAACCTGCTGTGCTCCATCAATGGTCTTCTCTCCATCCTACATTTACCTTTCCATCAATGTGGCTCTTTTCCCACAGCCTATAAACATGCTTAGGTCTCTCCCACTCTAAAAACTATAATCTTCTCTTTAACCTGATTCTTTCTCTTTCCCTTCCTTTTCAGCCAGAGTTTTTGTTGAAGGACTGCCACTGTCACCATTTCCTTTCTTCCCACTCACTCTTCAACCAATAGCAATCTGGCTTTTCTTCTCATCATCCCATTGTAGCTGAGTTTGTGAGAGCTGTCGATGACTTCCTTACTGCTAAATACCATAGACCTAAGCAAGTGGTTATCTTTCTTGAACTCACTGCTGCATTGGCATTGTTGATCCCTCATTCCCTTTAGTTCCTTCATTTGCCTTGACTCTCTGATACTTGGTGCTCCTGGTTCCCTTCTACCTCCCTAACTATTCCTTCCCAGTCCTCCTCTCTCCTTGGTTCATTGATCTTTTTCTCTTCAGGCTCTATTTGGTTAGTTTCATTAACGTTCTTATAGAACACTACTATCTGTATGCTGATGTGTCCCACAATTTTGTCTTAAGTTCCCATACCTCCTTTGAACTTAAGACTCACAGAGTCTTTTGCACAACACCTTTTGAAGTCCCATTGGCTCTTCATACTTGGTATATTCAAATCTGAATCCATTATATGCATCAAGACTCTGTCTTCCCCACCTCTATCCTCCACAAACTTCCTCATCCCCTTATATTCTGATCGCAAATAATAGAGCCTAAATCCACTTGAGCATCCAAGCTAGGTATCAGGAAGTCCCTCTCTTCCCTCTCTACACATCTAATCATTAAGTTCTGTTTACTTTACCTTGCAAATATTTCTTGAATATAACCCCCCCCTTTAACATTACAACCACTCCCATAGTTCCCCCTTTAACCATGGCTCTTGGGGAACACTACAGTGCTTCTATAACTGCCTTCTCCAACCCCAGTTTTGCCCTCATAAATCCATTCTCCACACCACAGCCAAAGTAATCTGTGTAATATGCAAATCTAACTAGGGAGCCTTCACTGGCTCCCTACTATCTACAGAATGATGTCAAAGTTTCTGAACATGCCACACAAGACCCTCCATGACCTGGCTCCCACAGATGTCCTCAGAATTTCTTTCTACCATTTTCTAATTTATCTTTTATGCTCTTATAATAAAGATCTGCTCTAGATCTCTAAACACACATTGTGTTTCACACCTCTGGATCTATTCCTTCTTTCAGGATCACCCTGCCCACCTTTCCTCTTTTAACTAACTCAAACCTATCTTTCAAACATCAGCTCAGTTCTTATGATGGTTAATTTTTTTTTAAAAATAAATTTATTTATTTATTTTTGGCTGCGTTGGGTCTTCATTGTTGCACGCGCGCTTTCTCTCGTTGCGGCTACTCTTCGTTGCAGTGTGAGGGCTTCTCATTGCAGTGGCTTCTCTTGTTGCAGAGCACGGGATCTAGGCACACAGGCTTCAGTAGTGTGGCTTGCGGGCTCTAGAGCACAGGCTCAGTAGTTGTGGTGCACGGGCTTAGTTGCTCCGCAGTATGTGGGATCTTCCCAGACCAGGGCTCGAACCCATGTCCCCTGCATTAGCAGGCGGATTCTTAACCACTGCACCACCAGGGAAGCCCTTATGATGGTTAATTTTATATGCCAACTTGGCTAGGCCATAGTATGCAGATTTAGTCAAACATTATTCTAGATGTTTCTAGGAGATATTTTTAGATAAGATTAACATTTAAATCAGCAGACTTTGAGTAAAGCAGATTATCCTCTCTAATGTAGGCGGGCCTCACTAATCAGTTGAAAGACTTAATAGAAAAAAGACTGACCTTCCTGGGAGAAGAGGGAAATCTGCCAGCAGACAGCCTTTGGACTCAAACAGCAACTCTTCCCTGGGTCTCCAGCTGGGTCTCCTGTTCTAATCCTGCAGATTTTGGATCTGCCAGGCTCCAAAATCATGTGAGTCAATTCCTTAAAATAAATCTCTCTCTAACAAAATTTTACTCATAGCTCCGTTTTCTCTTTTCATCTCGTTGGCTTAATTTTCATTATAAAAATTATCAAGTCAAAATAAACTAATTTATTTATTCATTTACAAGTTAATGATTTTCCCGTTGGATTATAAACTCCATGAAGCCAGGGTCCTTATTCTTTGCTGCATCTCAAGTAGCCAGCACATAGTAATCATCAAAACTCATTTTAAATGAATGCAATAAGGATTTACGTGTTTCATAACTCCATAATGCTGGTGGGGAGTGATTACAAAAACATAATTTTTTTAAAATTTATTTATTGTATTCATTTTATTTTTGGCTGTACTGGGTCTTCGTTGCTGCGCGCGGGCTTTCTCTAGTTGCAGCGAGCGGGGGCTACTCTTCGTTGCGGTGCGCCAGCTTCTCATTGCGGTGGCTTCTCTCATTGAGGAGCACGGGCTCTAGGCATGCGGGCTTGGGTAGTTGTGGCATGTGGGCTCAGTAGTTGTGGCTCGCGGGCTCTAGAGCGCAGGCTCAGTAGCTGTGGAGCACGGCTTAGTTGCTCCGCGGCATGTGGGATCTTCCTGGACCAGGGCTCGAACCCATGTCCCCTGCACTGGCAGGTGGATTTTTAACCACTGCATCACCAGGGAAGCCCTAAAAACACAATTCTTGCTATTGAATATCTTTCAAACTACCTGGGGTGTTGAGGTTAACACTGATGAAATTCTCAAAGAATAAAGTAAGACAAGAGAGGTGACAAGTTGTGTGATGTGGATCAGGGCTAGAGGATTCAGTGGAAAATGAGATCTATGAGGCTAGAGACATCAGGCAGGAAGCAAGACCCTGTACTGGCCTTGTTGAAAGGGTAGAATTTTAATAAGAACAGAGAAAAGTGCATGAAAACAGCGAGACCGACATGAAGGGTAAATTAACCTGAGAATGAAAACATAGTAATTCTGACAGTGGAGGTTAGAAGCACCAGAAAGTGGCAAGAAAATTAGTTTGCAAGGGAAGGTAAGGCAATTGATTAAACAAGTTTAATGTTTGGTTTGGTAGCCAAATAGAAGCCATTGAATGCTTTTGGGAAGAGAGACCTAAAAAAAGTGAGAGGTTGGTTTATGAAAAATTAGCCTGATAGTGCTAGGCAGTGTGGATTGAATGGTAAAAATTCCAGAGTCGGGTAAACCTAACTTATCTCCCTGCGGTCTGTCCTTGCATCAATTCATTGGTACCTCCTTTCTCACTGCCCATGGCATTGTCGGGAATCTTCCCCCAGGCCTGCTTCACCCGGACCCGAGCTGGGTACTCTTGTTAGGTGAAACAGTGTGTTCAGCAACTTGTCTCCCTTTTCTCCTTTCTTATTTTTGCCTCTTTTCTCTAGTACAGTTACCAGGAGCCTCATACCAACCCAGGGTGAACTGGAGTCCAATCCCAGATCTTTTCACCACTCATTGATATGTAATGTCCTAATCTTCAGGAATCTCTTAATATCCCATTGCCAAGTCTGACATCAACTCACAACTAAGGCTACTTAACTTTAACTCAATGTTTTCTGTTTGTACCTCTTTCTGAGAATAAAGCATTCCCAAATTCAGGAGGTTTGGAGAATCCTAGTATAATAATCTGTCAGTTCAGACTAAAGTCAGGCTCATTGACAGAGTAGCTATGACCTTAGGGCCCAATTCCTGTAGACGGTCTTTGTCTTCTTTCTCATTGTGTCCTGGGTTTGGCAACATCTATCTGTTCATAAGTGGCTTAAAATATTTAATATTCTTAGAAAAGACTGCTCAACTCTGAATTGGCAAGGAATTATTAGACCCATTATGAGCCATTTTGAAATGATTAGAATACACATAGTCCAGGTAAAACTAAATAATCCAAATACATAAGAACCATCTGAAATCAGAACTACTTTTCAATAGCATAATTAAGCTGTAACCCAAAGGAACTAGCCAGAAATCTTTGCTCTTGTTAAGACAGGTTCACACTGGCTTGCTGGCTTGAAACAATCTGATCCAGTTTTCAATTGGTCATATTCAAACTAGTTTAATTTAGTTGAATTCAACTGGAACAAAAAAGAACTAGTTTAATCCAGTCAAAACCTCCCTGGGATGTAAAATTATACTCTCTGTAGACATCTTTGAACCTCCAGTATCTAATCCCAACACAGAGTAGGAACTTAATACATGTAGTTACAACCATGGATGACCAAAACTGAACAACTGAATATTAACCTGGTGGACAAGGGGACACTATGCACCCCAAGACAAGGGGTAATGACAAGGGTTTTTCTCACTGAAAGTACAGCAATTGCTCTGTACAATACCATAGCCACTAGCTACATATGTTTTGAAATGTGGTTAATCAGGATTTAGTTGTGCTGGAAGTGTAAAATACACACCAGATTTCAAAGACAATTTAAAAAAGCAAACTATCTCATTAATTTTTAAAAATTGATTATACAGTCTAATAATATTTTGGATATATTGGTTTAATTAAAATATATTATTAACAGTGATTTCATGTCTTTCTCTTTGCTTCTTTTTAAGAGGACTGCTAGAAAAATCTTAAAACAAATCTGTGACTCATGCTTCTGTTGGGCAGTGCTGGTGTGCAATGTCCTGCCACTGCTCACTCATTAGAAGCATCAATCACCATCTAATCAAAACTTGTGCTCACAACAGGCCCAAGACACTTTTCCACACACATCAGGAATGTGCACTTGAGTAAATTCCATTCTTGAATTCAAGGACTATCTTACCTGTTCTTCTAAAAACAAAAACAATGAAACAAAAACAAAAACCTCTTCTCTCCATCTGTCATCAAACTCTCCTGCTTTTTCTTTGAAATATTTCCCAAATCTGTTCTTTTCTCTTTCTTTTCCATTGGATTTGTATACTCTTTGCCTCACCAAACTCCCCACTTCTAATATATTTATACCTTTGATTATGAGTATGTCTCTTAAAATGGAAAAAATAAAAGCACATTAAATTTAATATCATAGGCACTTTGTGACCTCCATGATACCCAGTCTCTCCCTGGACCACCAATTTTTTTTTTTCATATTTCATTTAACCGACAACGGTGATTACTACATGCCAGCCACTGCCCTAAACACTTTGCCAACATCAGCTCATTCAGTCCACACAGCTCCATTATGAAGATCATTCTACTGTCCCCATTTCACTGATGGGAAAACAACACAGAAAAGTTGTCACTTGTTCAAGATCATGGCTGGCAGGGCCAATATTTGAACCAGGTAATCTCTTTATTATTTACTTAGCATCTTGTGGCAGAGGTGGTCTTCCCTCCTGGTAGCTTCATCTCTCAAGGGTTTGCTCTACCCAGGCAAGGATGAGCAGCAGCAGCTCTCAGCCATCCCCACGCTTTCCCTTGCTCATGATTTTCCTGGCTTTTATGATTCATCTGTTCTCTGTCTCATTCTGCCAGGGTCCTTCCTTTTGATTTCCCAGATAGCAATAATCTAATGCAGATTTTAATCCAAATTATGGCACTAATAACTCTAAATAATACAGTTTCTTACACTGTAAAGGGTTTTCAGTTTACAAGTTACTTGAGGTACAATTATAAATTACCAATGTGTAGATGGGAGAAAATGCGTCCACTTTGATCCTGATGGTTTGGAGAAACTTACTTATCTCAGAAAAGTTTTTCTAATGGTGGGATTTCAGGCACTGTGATAGATCACTGAGTGGGAGAACACTGACATCACTGGGAACATTGCTTACCCTCCCTGCATTTTTATATAGTTCTATATTTCTTCATTTATGCGTACATATCCTGTTTTGCTCACAAAGGGATTTGAGGCAGTTTTCAAACATAAATACAATGCAACAGGATTAAGTAAATTGATGAGGAAACTGCCACTGTTATTCATGTTCTCAGTGGCAAGAATCCAAATCTGTGTTCCAGTTGCCTCACATATCCATGATGGCCTGAAAAACAGAGGCACAAGGCACCCTCCAGGCCCACAGACACTCTTCTCTACCACGGCTTTGCCTCAGATGACCTGGTGAGCTGAACTAGAGTTATCATGGGTACTGAGTAACCCTGACTCTTATTTATTTAGTTAGTTAGTTAGTTTTTCGTTTTATTGAGATATAGTTGACATGTAACATTGTATTAGTCCAAGGTATACAACATAATGATCTGATATGTGTACATATTGTGAAATTATTACCACAATAAGCCTAGTTAACATGAATCACCTCAGATAGCAACTATTTTTTCTTGTGATAAGAACTTTTAAGATCTACTCTCTTAGCAACTTTCAAATATGCAATACAGAATTGTTAACTACAGTCACCAAGCTGTACATTACATCCCCAGAATATAGTTATCTTATAACTGGAAGTTTTTATCTTTTGACCACCTTCACCCATTTCTCCCACTCCCAATCCCCCACCTCTGACAACCACCAGTCTGTTCTTTCTTCTTTAAGTTTGTTTATTTTTTAGATTCCACATATAAGTGAGATCACACAGTATTTGCCTTTCTCTGTCTTATTTTACTAAACATAATGCCCTCAAGGTCCATCCATGTTGTTGCAAAGAGCAAGATTTGTTTCTTTTTTATGACTGAATAATATTCCATTGTGTATATATGCCACATTATCTTTATCCATTCATCCACTGATCAACATTTAGGTTGTTTCCATGTCTTGGCTACTATAAATAATGCTGCAATGAACATGGGGGTGCAGATATTTTTTGATATAGTGATTTCATTTCCTTTGGATATATACCCAAAAGTGAAATTGCTGGATTATATAATAGTTCTAATTTTAATTTTTTGAGGAACCTCCAAAACCTCACTGTTTTCCATACTGGCTGCACACATTTACATTCCCACCTGACTACTTTTAAAGATGAGTCTAGAGTCCAACATAATCAGCTGATATGAGCTTTCTTTTCTCTGCGCTTCTAGTCCTTGACTCACCACAGCAATTTCTTAGGAGGCAAGACAGAAAAAAAAGGGAAATGAAGAAATAAAAGTGATGCCTTCCATTTTGCTTTGTCTTTAATTTGGTTAGTCGGCTCACTAAAATCTCTACCTCCTCTGTCACTATGGTAGCCTAATTTAATTAAGC
This sequence comes from Eschrichtius robustus, assembly GCF_028021215.1. NCBI lineage: Eukaryota > Metazoa > Chordata > Mammalia > Artiodactyla > Eschrichtiidae > Eschrichtius > Eschrichtius robustus. The sequence goes on along the minus strand of NC_090833.1, from coordinate 58,205,388 downwards.
TGGGAATTACACTGACTTTGAGCTATTTTAGAGCCACCCCTTCCCTGGGGATGGAGTAAGGCTTCTAGAGTCCCTTTGGAACTGGAATTGTTGGGGACATGGCAGGGACCAACTGAGCCAGCAAGAGAAGAGCTTACACATGAAAAACAAGGATTATGGGAGGAGTATAAAAAAGCCACATGGAAGATGAACAAACAAGAGCACACACCCTAAGATACTATACACTTGCTGGAAGCGGTCTACAGATTTGGTTCTGAGCTTCCTAGCAGCCAAAGAAAAGAGAAACGCAATGATTTATAAGAGTCAAAATGTCCATATTATAAAGTCCACACAGTTACTCAAAGAAATACAGCTTTTTCTGGAATTGAGACCATTAAAGGGATTTTGTCCCTACATTCTTACTAAGGGGCCTGCATGATATAGAGTGCAATGTTCTCAATAACACGCCTTTATTAAGTCTCCTAGAACTTGTCACATCTCTTGCCATGAATGCAAATCAGTAAAAGCAAATCTAAAAGGGCTGTTTCCTCTGGGTAAGGTACTATACAGTATAGCCAAAATTTTCTTTCATAACTAATAAATCACTGGACTCACTAATAAATGAGATTTTCACTTTTACATTTTTAAATTATTTCTATCAGAGAAAGTTAATTAATATTGACAATTTAGGTGCCTCTTTCCAGCCTTTTTTCCCCACTGTTGGAGTTTGCCCTAGTAAGGGTCCTTCTGTCCATGAGACCCTAACCCTGTAATCTATCCACAGGTAATTAGATCAAGGTAAGCTCCAAAACCTGTTGCTAGGCTGAGCTGAGTTAATCAGATTCCTCCCACCAAGAAATTAAATTAAGAAACACAAATCCTGCTATAGTGATTTACTCTGGAGAAAGCAGCTGAAAGGACTAGAGTGAGTTTCATGGACAGCCAAACCAAACCCACACCAAAGTTGTAGAGAAACAGAACCTCTGACCCTTGAGAAGGAAGTTAACTTCCATACATTACTGCTGCATCGCCTGTGAGTGTCTCCTGTCAGAGGAAAGAAGAAAGACATATTCTTTTCTCAGACTCTCCACCCTATCATTTCCCCAGCCTCCATATTTTCAGACAAGTCCTGCCTTGGACATCCTTTCTAAGAAAATGGCAGGGTACCTAGGGGCCACTGCCCTGGTGAGGGCAGGGATAAGGAGGCAGGTGCTGGGATAAACCAGTAAGTGACTGACTGAGGTGATTATCAAACTGGTGATGACATGGGAGGGTCTGATGTTTACACTGTTAAATTTATTTATTTATGACAAGGCACATCGAGCACTTTGAAATGAAATCTTCAAGACAATCTCATGCACTGTGGGAGACGATGCCCCAAGATCCCGAAGGAATAAATGGACACTCAACATCAACAGGATGTTAAGCATTAACCCAAGTTCTTGCAGATTAAGATGGCCATTTGCTACAGCAGGAGACCCAGGGAAATCAATACTGCAACAATTTCCTCTCTGGTATTAAAGCACCTGCCAGTAAAGTGCCTTTGAGATCCCATTTCATGCTACAGACCAGCAGCTCCATTTCCTAATGGACAAGCATTTCAGCTCCTATTGCTGAGGTCTTGAAAACAGTAGTATCCTTTCAAAAGAGCCTGCAAGGCTCTTATTGATATCCCGCTAGATGGCTATGAAATAGCCTGCTGTGGGAAAGAGCCACTGTCCAGACTGAGCACTTGCTTTACCAGGAAGCAACGTCTGAGTCGGCTGAGATAATCAAGGCACAGCTGAAGATGCTGCCCAGTCTCCACAACCACTATCCATCTGAGGGTCATATCCCCCTCCTGGCAAGGGGCTAAGCAATTCCTCAGAACGGTGAGCTTTAAGGACAGCTGCAATGCACTGAGACTGTGCCATGACTGGAATGAAGGACACTCAGTTCCAGACAGATCCAAACTGACCACTCTGCCATGTGCCCAGGGCACCCCTTCAGTCACCTGACATCCAAACAGCCCCAAATACAGCAAGAAGAGTAAAATGGGAAAATAGTAGGAAACCAGAAGAAAACAGGAAAGTTTGGATAATTCACCAAGAGGACATTCTGGTTCCAACTAATGGAAGATGGAGGAATGGAGTGAAGTATTAGCCGAGTTACACACCACATTACTCTTTTTAGACAGAAGTGTATGTTCTGTGGAGAAAGATTATTTAGTTCAAGTGATAAAGGATGCTAGTTCTTAAGGCAGTCAGTCTTCAAACTAAGATTCCAAAAGATTTGTTTTGGTTTGTGCAAAACTATAGCAGTAAAATGTCTTGAAGAAAGCTCCATCTTTTGTGGAATCAAAGCTTCAAGAAAGAGGTCAAGAGGGATTTACTAGATACACATGTGTCATTTGGGACTGACAGCCACAGGTTGTGGTTCTGTAAGAAACTTAGGGACTAACAGTTCCATGATCACAACCAAACATACAGGAAAAGAAGAAAACCCGACCCCACATAAAAGAAAGAATATAAATAAACAATATCAAAAGAAAGTAAACCAGATGCTCTAATTGCAGTTAGAGAGAAAGTATGATGTAGAGAGGAAAGCCTGCTCTGGTTGTACCGTGGAGCTAGTCCTGGAGTAACTCTTGTCCTTATCACCTATTATCCCAGTGACATTGAGCACATTACTTAGATCCTGTAGCTATTAGCTACACATTTGTAAATAAGGAGAGTAATATATTCTATACATGACCACTGTATAGATTAAATGAGATCAAGGATATAAAAGGTTTTGGTTTGTAAAAGGCATTCAGTACATGTTTATTTCTCCATTTTGATGTTGGTTTGATGATGTCAAGATGCATGAAACACCACAGATCCTAGAATCAAAAGGAATATTAAAGACTTCACTAGAGAGGACAACTGTACCCTGTTAATCAGTTCTCCTCCACGTTCCCTCTGAGGGAACTAGTTCCTTTTACAAACACTGAGAAGGTGGCCCTTTTTTTGTGTGGAACTGCACAACATGGTGACAAGGGCAGGACAAGGGCATCTTCCCAAGTTTTCACTGATGCTTCTTAAGACAATATTCCTATGATTGGCTGCTTTAATTCATAGCATAGCATATTTGTCCTCCTGGCTTTTTCTGGGATTATCTCCCTAAACTTGGTTCTGTCTCCCAGTAGGACACCTGAGTTGAAGGTGTTCATAGTCAGTCTGGGCTGAGAGCCTACAGAATCTGGATTCTTCTTTCTAAACATGGCACAAAGTAACAATGTTATATGCCTAATAACAAATATCTTATTATTTTTAAGTAAAATATTTTAAAAACTCAAACAATGCAGCAAATATGTATATATATGTATCACACATATATATACACATATATATATGCTATATGGTTATTTTCTGACCCACTTACAGGTTGCCACCTATGGTTAAAAATACATCATTAAGCAATGGAATACTAATCAGCCATAAAAAAGAATGAAATAATGCCATTTGCAGCAACATTGATGAACCTAGAGATTATCATACTAAGTGAAGTAAGTCGAAAAGAAAAAGACAAACACCATATGATATCAGTTATATGTGGAATCTAAACTATGACACAAAAGAACTTATTTAGGAAACAGAAACAGACTCGCAGATATAGAGAACAGACTTGCAGTCGCCAAAGGGGGTAAGGTAGGGGATGGATGCATGGAGAGTGTGGGATTAGCAGATGCAAACTATTATATATAGAATGGATAAACAACAAGGTCCTACAGTATAGCACAGGGAACTATATTCAATGTCTTATAATAAACCATAATGGAAAAAAATATGGAAAAGAATATGTATATACATATATGTATAACTGAGTCACTTTGCTATACACCAGAAACTAATAAGCTAACACAGCATTCTAAATCAACTATAATTTAATAAAAAATAAATTTTAAAAAATACATCATTAAGGAAGTGCTTCCTGAGCAAGTTGGACAGAAAAGCCTCTCCTCTGAGTCCTGTGCTATCTTGTCCTGAGGATGTTTGCTTGCTTCTCTGTTCTCAAGTTCAAACCCCCTCATACTCCCTCACAGGCTCTAGATCAGAGGAGAGACACTCTATATGGCCAAGGCTTCTAGGATCTCCAGAATCTGCCCTAGCCACTTCTAATCTTACAGGATTTGGGACTAGGCCATGTTATTAGCAATACTTTGCTGAACAGCTAGGGAAACTAAGGATTTTCCAGAAAGCAAAGATTTTGCAGTGGGGTGGGAGGAATCTGACAGATAGTGGGTTTTTGAAACTATTTCTTATATGGATGAATGAAAGAGTTAATAAAGGAGTGAAGAGTTTGAAAGAGATTTTACAGTGTATTTCTAAGCTTTGGCCAATTTCATTTTTCAGAGTCATTATTATGAAATTTACTACTACAAGTAAAGTAGTACACTTGAATGACTTTTTAAAAATCTAACGATTTATGTCTTTCTTTAATTCTGGAAAACTCCCAGTCTATTATCTCTTGTAACAATTTCTCTCCCTCATTCTGATACTCGCTCATTGGACACATCAATTATACATATGTTGGATTTTCTCAGTAATCCTCTATAACTTTGTTTTTATTTTTTTATGTGTTTATCTTGTTTTACCGCATTCCAGGTGATTTCCTGTTTACTCATGATAGGCTATACTATGATGCACAACAGAAACAAACAAACAAAAACCTCAGAAAGCAGAACAACAATTTACTTCTTGCCTATGTCATGGTTTAATGATGTTGGGGAGCTCTTTGAACAGATCTCCTCCAACCTATGACTTAGAAATATATTGTGTAATGTTGTGATACTGCTATCATCAACATGTGGTCTTCAGTATCTCCAAGGAAGGAGAAATGCCTGGAGGATCACACAGGGTATTTTGTGGCCAGACCTAAAAGTGATACACATTAACCTCACTCATATTCTAATCACATAGCACCAATATCAATCCAAGGGCATTCAGGACTGGTTTTCTTATGTGCCCAAGAAAATGAAATGCCATTGGTGACTATCAAGCCAGCCCCTACCACATTTATTTAGTTTTCTCTTCCACCTTACTCTTTCTCATTTACCTTATATAGTCTGCTATTTATCTCATCTACTAAGTAATTTACTTAATTATAATTTTCAATATTTTTGGTTAATTTGTATATATGCCTTTTCTAATTTAATAAACTGTTATCATTTTAAGAATGCTATTTCTTTATTTATCTCTTTCAGGATTCTAACCAAACTTATTTTAAACAAGCTGGCCATTCCCTTCATTATTACTTTTTCTTAGGTGTGACTTGTCCTATTTGTTGGGTATGCCAAGTGACTCTCATTATTATAAATTTATTTATGCACTTTGTAATATTTGTATGAAAGCTAATTGTGCATGAGAAATTTTTCCCATTTCTCCCTCAAGTTAAAGTCCATTGCTATTCCAACAATTTTTTCTTTTGATGTGATGATTTCAAAATTAATATGGAACTACAAAAGATTAAGAATAGTCAAAACAGTCTTAAAGAGCAACAAGAAGTTGGGAAGACTTTACCAAAGAACTTGAAAATTTGATTAATTTGGGGTAAAATTAACACACTGAAAACACTGAGTCTTCTAATCTATTGCTACTGAGTCTCCCATATCTTAACTTCCTATAAGAAATACTGTTCTTATAGTTTTCTACATAGAAGTTTTATTACATTTATCCTAGATATTTGGCATTGTTATGCTATTGAAAAAGGTGTATTTTTAAGATTTTACTTTCTGGGAAACACAAAAGACTCTGAATAGCCAAAGCAATCATGAGAAAGAAAAACAGAACTGGAGGAATCAGGCTCCCTGACTTCAGACTATACTACAAAGCTACAGTAATCAAGACAGTATGGTACTGGCACAAAAACAGAAATATAGATCAATGGAACAGGAAAGAAAGCCCAGAGATAAACCCACGCACATATGGTCACCTTATCTTTCATAAAGGAGGCAAGAATATACAATGGAGAAAAGAAAGCCTCTTCAATAAGTGGAGCTGGGAAAACTGGACAGCTATATGTAAAAGAATGAAATTAGAACACTCCCTAACACCATACACAAACATAAACTCAAAATGTATTAAAGACCTAAATGTAAGGCTGGACACTATAAAACTCTTAGAGGAAAATATAGGCAGAACACTCTTTGACATAAATCACAGCAAGATCTTTTTTGACCCACCTCCTAGAGTAATGGAAATAAAATCAAAAACAAACAAAGGAGACCTAATGAAACTTAAAAGCTTTTACACAGCAAAGGAAACCATAAACAAGACAAAAAGACAACCCTCAGAATGGGAGAAAATATTTGCAAATGAAGTAACTGAGAAAGGATTGGTCTCCAAAATATACAAGCAGCTCATGCAGCTCAATATCAAAAAATCAAACAACCCAATCCAAAAATGGGTGGAAGACCTAAATGGACATTTCTCCAAAGAAGGCATACAGATTGCCAACAAACACATGAAAAGATGCTCATTATCACTAATCATTAGAAAAATGCAATTCAAAACTACAATGAGGTATCACCTCACACCAGTCAGAATGGCCATCATCAAAAAATCTACAAACAATAAATGCTGGGGAGGGTGTGGAGAAAAGGGAACCCCCCTGCACTGTTGGTGAGAATGTAAATTGATACAGCCACTATGGAGAACAGTATGGAGGTTCCTTAAAAAACTAAAAATAGAACTACCATATGACCCACTACTGCGCATATACCCTGAGAAAACCATAATTCAAAAATATACATGTACCACAATGTTCATTGCAGTACTATTTACAATTGCCAGGACGTGGAAGCAACCTAAATGTCCATCAACAGACGAATGGCTAAAGATGTGGCACATATATACAATGGACTATTACTTAACCACAAAAAGGAACGAAACTGAGTTATTTGTAATGAGGTGGATGGACCTAGAGTCTGTCATACAGAGTGAAGTAAGTCAGAAAGAGAAGAACAAATACCGCATGCTAACGAACATATATGGAATCTAAAAAAATGGTACTGATGAACCTACTGGCAGGGCAGGAATAAAGATGCAGATGTAGAGAACGGACTTGAGGATACAGTGGGGAAGGGGAAGCTGGGACGAAGTGAGAGAGTAGCATGGACATATATATGCTACCAAATGTAAAATGGATGGCTAGTGGGAAGCAGCCGCATAGCACAAGGAGATCAGCTTGATGCTTTGTGACGACCTAGAGGGGTGGGATAGGGAGGATGGGAGGGAGGCTCAAGAGGGAGGGGATATGGGGATATAGGTATAATTAGAGCTGATTCACTTTGTTGTACAACAGAAACTAACACAACATTGTAAAGCAATTATACTCCAATAAAGATACAAAAAATAAGTAAATAAATAAAATTTTACTTTCTGCTTGTTTCTAGAATATGGAAATTCAGTTGACTTTTGTATATTGACCTTGTATCTGGCAATCTTGATAAACCCAGTTTTGATTCCAATAATTCTTTTGGATTTTTTTATATATACCATCATATTATTTATGAATAGTGACAGCTTGCTTCTTCCTTTCTCTCCTTATACCTTTCTTTTCTTCTTCTTGCCTTAATGTCCAGCCTAGTATGTCAAGTACATTTTTGGATAGTGGTGGTTGTAAAAGGCTTCCTTGTCTGCTTCCTTTTCTCACAGAGAAAGCTTTTCACATTTCACCATTAGTTAAGATGTTTACTGTAAACTCACTGTCACTACACTTTATCAAATACTGTTCTTTCTACTGATATTTCTAATATGCTAATTTTTAAAATACATGAATGAGCATTTTCCCCAGAGGGTCAACTGAACAAAATATTATGTAGTACTAAAAGCTGGAAGAGTAGCTAACATTTATTGGTCTTTATTTTGAGTCAGGTATTGCTCCAAGTATTTTACTTATATTAAATAATTTAATGGTCATAACAACCACTGAGGAAGATTCTATTAATATAAACATCTTTCAGATGAAAAACCTGAGGCCCAGAGAGGTTAAGTACCTTGCCCAGGATCACACAACTTGTAAGTTGAGGAGCTGAGACTTGAATCCAGGAATCTCTATGTTTAAAATCTCTATGCAATATTGTCATTTCCATAACCTTCCTACATAGTACTAATATATAAGGTAAATTATATTAAGCCCTGGGCATAGAACCACGTGCAAAGTAGGTGTTCAATAAATGCCAGTTCCTTCTGCTCATCTACCGTCCTCTGAACCAGCAAAACAAAACAAAACAAACAAAAAAGTCATACATTCCAAAGTTTAAGGCTTAATTTGAACTGATTCTACTCTAACAGTTTTCACCTCTTGGCCTGTGAGAAGAGAAGACACAATCATGAACTTATTCCAATTAAGCAAATCATCTCAGTTTCTAAAAATTTCTGACTCAGAGAGATGGAGATCATGACCACACACTTTCCTTCCATCTTTCCCTGCTTCATCCTGAGAACAGCAGACAGGACATGTGTCATTCTAGCTACATTACTGTAAGACTGTTTTATCTTCAGAACTCATGTTCCATCTGAATGCAGCATGATCAAATGAATATTTAAATGGTAATATATCAAGCAAGTTCCTGATATTCCATTAAAGTTGGCCAGAACGTCATAATAATTTCCCCTCAAGCATTCTTATGGACTTTCCTTGCTTTCTCTTTTCTATTACATACACACACAGTTTCCAGTACTTTGTTTCTCTAGGGTTTTTTTCCCCTTATGCTCTTATAACTATTTGTGTGCTTACAGTTAAAATTTATACACACTATTTTATAAATATTTTTTTCCACATCTGCCTTTCCCACAGAAATGTGTGCACCTTGATAGAAGGCACTATTTTATGTTTATTTTTGTATCCCTACCACCTTGCACAGAACATGACAATAGTCATGGCTAAATGAATGTTAGTTGAATGGCTGGATGGATGAATGAACCCAACCAAGAGTGACCCTTTAGAGCTCCATTTTGGGTTCTTCACTGACATTCTTTACTTCTGTTGCCCAGATCTCTCGGCATAAAAATACATCTGTTTGTCTTTCTGCTTCAGAAATATTACCCCTTTTCTTCATGCTATTATGTTGAAATTGCTTCCCAGATGATGGACAGTTTGCTTTTTTTCCCACTGGCTTACCTAACATGACCCTCTGTGGTTTCTCAGACATGTCACCAGTCTCCTTTCCTTTCCTTACTGATTTGCATTTAGCAAGTGAATGAAAGCAAGGAACTGGTTCAAAGGAGTTCAACTTCTAATGCGCTGCTCACAGGGCTGCCAGAAATTACAGGCGGTGCCTCAATGCAGCCCTCTGCAAATAGACATCTAAACACTACAGAAGTCCATGCTTATGTAATTTTAAGGCTTTAAGTCAGAACAACAAGGAACTGTCATTGTTTTTTTATCTATTCAACTCCCCCAAAAATGTCTGAGGTTGAATTGCAGCTGGTTGATCATTTTGGGTCAACATCTGAGTCCTGACTTTGGGGCCTGGGTAGATAGATAGAGGGCATCCAGAAAGCAATCCTACCTGCTGTACTTTCAGCCTAACAATATATTTTTGTGATTAAGTGCTTTTGTGATGCATGTTTGCATGCAGCCATTGGGGGTGTGTGTATGTGTGTGTGCACGCTTAGTTGAAATATGGATGTTTTCTTTCATTCAGCTTGAATGTAAAAGCAGCTCCCTGAATCGCCTCAGGGTACGTTTCAAATTCCCTGTGATATCACCCAGTTGAAATTATGCATACTCATTTTCTAAATTCTGCAAAGAAAATTGTTGAATTCTCTGTGACATTTACCATAGCTCTGAAAATTTATGCTGTTTTTTTTCTCTTCTCCCACCCCTATCCCCTTTTCAAAAGTGTTCGTCTTCTCCTGGCTCCATCTCCTTGAGCGTTAAATGCTTTTAGAAAGCATTCATTTTTATTATCAGCCATCTTGCTCTACTTTATTTGCTACAGAATTATTCCATAGTCTAGTCTGTTTCTTGGCTATAAAAAGAGAATACCATGATTTGGTACATCCCAGTCATGAATCCGGGATACCATATCCGTCTCATATGTGTTAAGTTTTAACTCAACAATATCAAAATCCTCTATAGACGGATATAATATACTCTAAATTCCTGAAGTAAAGGAAACACAGGGTATGGAGTCTTAATCTCTCCTTTTCTCATGATCGCCCCCACTTAAACATTTCCCTTGGCTTTCTATTAACAGGGGTTAGTAGAAAGCCAGGGATTCTCACACTGTAAGGTATCTTAAAATCTCCCAGATAGATTGTAAAAACTGTAGTTTCCCCACAACCTACTCTCAGAGATTCTGATTCAGAAAGTCTGCATTGGGACCTTGGAAGCTGCATTTCTAAGAAGTAATCCTACTGGGTTTGATGCAGGAAGCACAGGGATCACATTTTGAAAAGCACTGATGACTGGATGAAATCCAACCTTTTAACATTGCACTACACCTTCTATCAGCGATCCCCTAACACTCTCTTCTCTTTACCTGACACTGCCCTAAATGTTCACAGCCCATCTTTTCTGATCTTCTCACCACCTCTCCAGAGGTCCCCATGCCCGTATCACTTCTTCATCTTTGCATGTGCTCAGAATGTCCTTTCCCTCTGCCCAGAGGGATCCCTACTCATTTCTTCAAGATCTATTTGCAATATCCCCTTCTTGGTGCAGCCAGAAGCCAGCAACTTTCTTTGTTATGAATGAATGAATAAATGAATCAATGAATCAACAACCACTTATCAAATACCTGCTAAGTGCTAAATGCTTAAATATTTGCAATCTCATTTACTTCTTTAATCTTACAAGGACCATTTATCCTTCTCATTTTACAGATGAGGTCACTGGGTGTTGGAGATGATAAGTGACTTTTCCTAAAGTTAAAGTTAGTTATCAGGATGGATGATCAAACCCACCTCCAATGATTCCACAGTCAATACTCTTCCCTCTCCTTCACTGCCTTTCATAGCTCCTGTTCACTGAATTTCCTTATCACTTTATCTGTGACTCACTGTGACCCTAATCAGACTCCACTGTACTTATTCCTTTACAGGCTTCCTTTATGTGCTATATGGTATTCTCTTCAAGGTCAGAGGCCAAGCTCTCTGCTCAGTAGCTAGACATAGTAGACATGCATTATGTTAGTTGACTGAATGAATGAATGATACACTGAGTAAATGTAAGCCTATACTATTGAGCACTTACTGTGGTGGATGTTGTCACTTTAAAGCCACTCAATATGCATTTCCCCTTTAAAATAGCTTCCTGATTTACTACTGGGATATTATCTTTTCCGCATTGTATGTAATTTTGTAGGCAGTATAATTCTAGGCAACTCTCTTACACAAAAGAAACTGAAAAAGGAGAACTCTTGAGTGGTGACTCAAGGATTAGGGAAATTTTGTTAATTTCCTTCATTTTAGCAATGGCAACAGTTCAGATTATTGAGATAGCTTCAGGGCTCCTGCCTCCTACTTTCTGGAGCTTCTATGGTTCCCATCTATCCTCAAGCCCCATCCCCCAGCATCCCAGAGACCTTGTGAATCCTCCATGCCCAGGCAATAAATTCCCTTTTATAAGACACAGATTCGGCTGCTCTCAGTCAAAAATCATAAATGATATGCCTATTCTTCAGAGAAGCCATTTTAGCTTTCCTTGCTGCACAGTATTATTTTTACAAGCAAGCAAAACCTATGGAATAGAACTAGATAAGTAAAAATTGCATGCTACTCTTAGGACGTGAGCTGTGATAAGCAACTTTTAACATCAAAATGCTTTTCAAGGTTTGTTTTCAGTTGATCATTCATGTTGACCCTTAACAGAGTGGAAGCAGGGTTTTTACTCTCATTTTATAAGACAGGCCATTTATGGTGTCCAGAGGCAATGTAAATTTGTGACTCATATTTATAAATGGCAATAGTGGCCACTGAGTTTGACATTATTTTCCCAAAGGGAATAATAAGATTTTATGAGTTTTTGCCAATATTTGCTTACTTGCAGATGTGATTAGACAAGAGCAAGTGCCTTCCTGGTGCAAAGACTCTGTTAAGGGAAAACAAAGAATTGGAGTTCACAGCATAATAATAATAATAATAATAATAAAAGCTTATCAAGATTAATGTACTTTGAAAGGGAGTATTTACATGCCCAGATAAAAAGCTCAGATTTGAAAGGTGTTTTGTTGCTACACAGAATAAGAGATGAAACTATTTTCAATAAACCTAGTGGCTAATAAAAGCTCTCAAAGAAGAGGATATTCATTCATTCATTCTTTCATTCTTGGAACCAACATTTATTGAACACTGGATATGTGCTAGGTGCTGGGAATGAAAAGACGAACAAATACAGTCCTACAGAGGAGGTAATATCTGATCTGCATTTAGATAAATGAGCAGATTGTTTCAGCCCAAGTAGCAATAGCTTGGTACAGTGGAACCATTAATTCTATCTTTTTCTCAATCAATAATTTATCAGAAATATGCAGTTAGCTTCTTCTCTGAGCAAATTATTATGTTAGATCCTTTGACATAGGCGAAAGACACATCAAAGAAGCCTAAATCATGGTTCCTGCCCTAGAGAAGTTTATGGTCCATTTAGAGAGCTAATATGAAACTTCATAAGGTAAAAGGGAACGATATGAGAGAATCTGTATCTCAGTAACTTGTGTAGTAAGTGCTGCAAGTGCTATAAGAGTTCAGAGAAGTCAAGTTAGCGTATGATAGCACGATTGGGGAAGGAATCATGAAGGAAATGGGATTCAACATAGAACTGAAAGGAAAAAAAAAAGCTCAGAACTGGAAAGTGAGCTCAGAGATATTTCATGCACCTCCTTGCCCTTGCCCCACATCCTCTCTCCTAATTTTACAGATTAAGAATCTGAGATTCAGAAAGATTAAGTGATTTGTAGAAAGGTAGACAGCTAGCAAGTTACAGAGCCAAGACGAAATTTACAATCTTAAAAGATTTTGAAAGGAAGACAGAAAAGGGAGAGTTGTTGAGACTGTGTTGGGGAGTAGTGGGAAATTTAAATGGGTAGGTGGGGGAGGTGACCATGGAGGTTTTCGAAAGCACGAAGAGTAGACAAGACTTGAGGTTGCAGGAAGGGAGATGTAATTGGAAAATTCTGAGTGCACAGTGGTCTTACCGACTTGGGAAGCTGGTTTGGAAAGATGAAAAGCAGAAGAAGATTAATTATAGACAAACTGAATTTGAGATTATAGCAATGAATCAGTAAACAAATATCCAACTTTTTTCCAATATATTATATTATAACATCAACAGTTGGCAACATTCAAGAGATCTGACAATATTTACTTATCATTTAATGTTTCATTGCAGTCTAACATTTTAATGTTAAAAGCCTTCTCTTTCAGAAATCCAACCACAACAAAATGTAGCACCATTATATAAAAGAAGAATCTGGTAGGCACACTGTATTCTGAGTTCCAGCAACATACCTCCCTAGCCTCCAGCAACAACAAAGTTGGGTTTCCAGGCAAGGAGACAAAAGACCAAATTTACTAACATTCTTATGCAGAATTGCTCATGATGTCTTATTGAATAAATAGCCATTTGAATGAATAGGTGAGTGGATGGAGGGATAGAGGGATATATGGACAGAAGAGTGAATATGAATGAAAAGTTACCATGGCAAAGTCTGGAAGATTATTAAAGAAATTTCCGAAACATTACCTTGCTCTAAGTAGCAAATTTTATGTTTTTCCTCAAAAGATAGAAACCTTTTCAAAAATGCATTTACTCTTCCGATGGATACCCAAAGGAAGAGGAAGAATGAGCTTTATTTGGATTTAGTTGGTGTCTGCTTGATGGCACTCTTCTAGTAAGAGGCAGGAGAGGGGTGATAAATCAGTTGACTGCATAATTCATAAACATAAAATTTGAAATAAGACATAAGTGTTTCAAAGGAACATTTTAAACAAAGTAAATGGAGAATCCTTACTACATAATAATTTACTATTGATTGCATTTGAGAATATCAACAGGCACAACGCAACAGGTACACAGGATACACGGAGTTTCTCTTATAAATAGTACAATGTTCCACAAAGAAAACTGAGTATAAAATGATAGTTAAAAAAAAAAAACTTAGGAAAGTATAAGCACTTAGTAAGGTATATCATAGGAGTATGTTCTGAGAAACCAATGTTGATGTTTTACCATAATATTTGACTTGTTCATCATAAATATTTAGCTTGTTAAGTCACATTTAATAACTATAAAATGTAATTACGCAGTAGTTACCAATGTCATTTTAAGTTTATTTCAAATCAGCCAGATTTACTCTACACTGCATAGATCCTAAATCACAACAGAGCTCTTAGAACAATCAATATTTAATTAACTTATAATTACTCATACTAACTGCCTTTTAAATGCAAATTAAATGCTACCATGTGACATTTAAAGGGATTATCATTTTTCCTGTTAGGTCACTGTATATTATGTTTATTGCCATAATTTATCCTTATTGCTAGTGAGAGTATTTGTAGTCTCAGAAGATGTATAAATTTGCAGAACATTAAGAAAAACAAGGCACTAATAACTGTGTTGTATTATCTTCTAAAGCCATAATTTAGAAGGAGAATAAATAACACATTTTTTTTATATTTAGCAATTCTGATCTTGTTCACAGGGACATACTGACTGCTTGCTGCTCAAACTTCCCAGGGGCTCAAAGGAATTCCCCCATTTACAACAAATGCCCTGGTACCCTGCAGCGACCAGTCAGGATCCAGGTGTGAACAGATTGCACTGATCCAGTTAGATGATGCTCTCTGCTTATAGATTCCATTCCCTTGAAAGCTGTAGAAATTTTTTCAGGCCTCGGGGTGCCATTGAGAAGGAAGCTGTTTCAGTACACTAAATGGTACTCTCCTGGTTAGAAAGCATCTATTAAGTACATATCCAGAGTGGCAGGACTAAGGAACAAGAGATAGCTTCAGCTAGTAGATTGGAAATGGCTTCTAATTCGATTGTTAATTTCTGAGAGGGCTAGTAATCAGTCTTATATCTTTGGTAGCCTTCATGGCATCTAGATCTGTGACTGGTCTATTGCAAGCATGCTTCTATTACTTAATTTGCTACACAATGGGAAACCCCAATAATTTATTTTTAAGGAAGGTCCCTTACATTCAACACCAAATCACTCTAGCACTAGAATCAAGCCACGGTTAAGAAAACTGAATTCAAAAATGCCTATGAAATCAGGAGATCCCAGGGAAATGCTATGGTTTTCAACAGGGAGACCCATGCCCAATCTACTAGAACATGAGTTCCAATGAGAACAGCACCTGGCTGTAGGTTCAGGAGAGGCTCCATTTGCAGAGATGTCCTCAGGTGACATAAATGTCCAATGGTATGTGGCTACTGACACTGTGTTCCAATATTACAGATATAAGAGGGATAACTGGAGACCATGGTGACTAGGAAGACAGGCCTCATCTATAGGGAACAACTGTTACTAACTCTAGCCAACTGTTAGCATACCTTCTAAAGTTTTCAAAAAATTATGGAAATCCAGATTTTTATGTGAAATCAGATCATATGGCAACTAATTTGAATTTTTCAAGTATGAGTTTCCATTGTACAAGCAACATGAATCACAACTTTGGATTCTATGTGGCTCATCGTGGTTCGTTAGCAACCTCCACTCTGTTGTGTCTAACACAAACCCTTCACTCCAATCCAACAGCTTCCCAACAGATCTCCAAGCCCCTTACTGCTCCATACCTCCACTACTTCTAGATCTAAATACATCATTCACTGACTTGAATTTCTTCTGAGCTTCCCTGTTGTCTGGAATAAAGTCCAAATCTTTGGTGAACTTCATTAGGTCCTATGTACAGTCTTAACTCTAACTACCCCAGAGCTCAAGCTTCCTGTATCAAAAAACTCCAAACAATTCACAGCTTCCCAAGTATGCCATGACATTTTGCACACATATGTGAATGCACATGCTATTCTCTCGAGGTGCAATGCCTCCCTGCTCCTGCCCCCTCTGCCTGGACAATCCCACTTAGTCTCCAAGCCTCACAGTCAGTGACTCCTTTTCCAGGAAGATTTCCCTACTTGTACCGATAGTTTCTCCTTAGCTCCTTTAGCATTTATTACATCAGATTGTAAATATGTATTTATTTGTCTCTCCTTATCAGACTGTGAATTCTTTGGGAGTGAAGAATAATCCTCCCCATCTTTGCATTCTCTGTGCCTAATAAAGTGACTGGTTTTTATTAATATTTTATGAATAAATGTATAAATCCAATATTGACACCTTGATATTTTATTGGCAAAGCACAGATTTTGTAAAATATGAACTGTATTTAGGGAGTATGCATAGATATGTATGTGTTCATGGAAGAAGTGAGTTAATAAGTAAATGTATCAGCCAAAATACAGCAGATGGGCTATAAGAAATACATGCCAGGTACTGGACATTCCAGAGATATGCTGAAATGGCATTGAAGCAGGGCTGAAGAAGACTGTAAAAGAAGCCTGGTATTAAGGCAGAATGAATGGCCATGAGATAAGTGCCAATATAAAAGTCTGAGAGACTGAAAAGCAGCCTGTGGGAGAGTGAAATACTGGGTAGTACCCAAGTTTTGATTACTCTAAGCATTCCACATCCTGTCATCAAGTAGAAGTGTCTCTGGAATTTTGAACTTGCCCCTGAGACCCACCCATGAGAAAAGGAAGTAAGGATGGGTTGGCAGACCTGCTGGGGGAGACAGGGATGAGGCTGGATAAAGGGTGATGATTGTGCTATGGCCTAAATGCTGAACAGGCGATCTGGACTCTGGTCTACACCGACTCAGTGTGAACTTCAGGCAAAGCATGCACAGCATGTAAATTCTCTTGGCGTTTATGTCTCCATTTGTAAATAAAGGATCTTGATATAATATTCTGAAGATCCATTCCAACTCACTAACTGTGATTCTATTTAGTCTACGAATGTCTAAACCACATCTGGGGGAAACTTCTCTGAGTCTAGAATTGCTCAACCCTAGGGGTTGAAAAGACACAGACGTACTGCAATAATACCAGAAGGTGAGCTCTGTGGAGTCAGGGATTTTCATCTGTTAGGTTCACGCCTACAAGACCTGTATCCAGCATAGTAACTGGCACATACTAGGCTCTCAGTAAACATTTGTTGATTAATGAATTGGGGAAATATCTCACAAAGACACTCCAAAGCCTATTCTAAGCCTGGACAGGCTGTCTATATGCCAGTCTTATCAATAAGCTTGTGTGTGTGTGTGTGTGTGTGTGTGTGTGTGTATGTGTGTGTGTATTCACCTGGAAATCTAGGTTATTCTTTCCTGTACCAACTTTTGGCAAAACTCCTTCTCATTGTGTTTCGGAACAGTTCTATGCAGTGTGTGGTTATTTGTGCCACAGAACTACAGCATGAACGTGGACACAGCCATGTGTCAAATGAGTCTCACTCTGTCCTAGATCTACCCCCAAATGTCCATCAAGACTCTCCCAGGCATTGTAGGTTCCATCCCTGGAATCTAAGTGAACCCAGACAAATGGATAATAGCACCTTCCTCCCTAGAAAGTATGGTCTAAACAATTCTAGCTCAGCAGTTTTCAAACCGTGCTCTTCATGGCCCTTGAATTCCATGAAATCACATGGAGAACTGAGTGGGTAGGGCTCTGAGCTCTCCATCTCCTGCACTAACTGAAGAAATATCATGTTTATCTACCATGTGTTGAGTTTCCGATAAAATTTTTAATTTGAAGAAAGAATTCACTGTTTTAAAAATGTTTGAAAACCCTTGAATGTTCTACTCAAAATGTCCAAGTGCCTATAGGTGAATAATAGTAATAGCTAATACTAAGGAGCACTTACTATGTGCTATGTTCTGATCTAAGAACTTTACGTGCATTCATTCATTTAATCCTCACAACATCCCTAAGGCATAGGTATTGCTATTATTCTCAGTTTTCAGATGCAGGGGCACCAAAGAGGTTAGAAAACTTTCTCAAAGTCATGCATAGCTAGTAATTAAATTAGCAAGACTGATATTCAAAGTGAGGCTCCAGAATTCATGCTCTTAACCACTCCATTATACTACCTAGGAAAAGTCAAAAGTAAGCACTCTCTGCCGGCTTCAAAGTAGGTTTTGCTTCTGGAAATCTCTCATAATTTTTGCACGATCCTCCTTGATAGACAACAAAATTTTCAACTAAAAACAAAAGCATTATCTGCCCTGGGACTTCAAAACTGCATCTTGCTTCACTTCCCTCAAACTCGTGGAATTAACAAGTTGATATGGAACTTGAATTTGTCCCCACGCCATTTGGACTTAAAGGTTTAACTTAATATGGGGCAGCACTTCTGTCGTACACCTAACTGGCTCTGGCCCTTTAAGGCAACCCAGATACTCGGGTGCCATATACTTATCAAGGAATAATGACAAGCTAAAAATACCCTAAGTTAATCATGGCAATCCCCCTAGATCCTGCTTGCTTGTACCTCGCCTGCTGCCTCTCTAAACCCTATCTCCATTCTGCTGTGAACTCTTGGCTCTGAAACGCTATTCCATCTTGCTCCAGGACCCATGGCCTTCGTGCTGCTTCTTGGCTTGCCAGAACCTGATGGGCTCAGATTTGGCTTGTTTCTACGGCTCTCTCAGCCAAGTACCGTCTCATGCTTGAATCCTGCTGTAGTCCCTGTCCTTTGGAATACAATTTCCAACACTAACCAGTGTCCTGGTCTAGGATGCCCAAGCCCCTCTCCTTTAGGGCTGTACGCAGATGTTGCCCTCCTCATTTTAGCCTAAATTCCAGTTTATCCCAATTCACTGTGCAGGAGCTTTTAGCATTCGCCACAGCCAGAGTTGGGTCATTTATAACATGATTGGAGCAACTGAGTAATGACAAGGTGAGACTGAATGAGTCTTTTAGAAACTCTAAAAAATGAGTAAGAAGATTGTAAAGAAAGCCAAGGAAAGGTAATTGTATTGCCTCACTTCCAACCTGTTACAACTGTAAAGAATTTTTAAAGAGAGGTTTCAAAACCAAGGCTCAGAGAATTGAAAACTGAAGATGTGCTAATGGAAAGGTTCTCACCACTGGGGGATGGGTCACTGGAGGAAGCCCTCCCCTAGATATTAATACACTTATACATTTAGTACTTTATGTAACCTCAGAAATTTAATGAAGTAATTTTTTAAAATTCAGATATTTACGATTCACCTGGCTGCTACTAATCCTCCACTCTTCAAACAAAGGAGAGCATGAATCATAGAAAATGGCCTGGATGTATCTTGCTGCAGGTGGATTTCCAAGAATTTGTAACTGTATTTTCTAGCCCTAAAAGTCATTCAACTTGATGCACAACTATTAACTCCAGAGTCATAGGAAGTTAAACTGGGGTTAGGGTGTTTATAAATTACACTCTATTAGAATAAGAGAGAGATGGAGTGCCCTACGCTCTCCGCTAACCTATGCTGATTTTAATCCAAGTGTAATATTGACAAAATCGATATGCCTGGCAGTTATGCTTTAAAGGCATCATCTGAGTGGCATTTTGCAATAAATGATTAGATGAATAGCTTGCTCCCTGATGGGCCAGTAGAGTTTGTTTTGTTTTATTAGTTATTAGTCTGCAATATTTAGAACATGTGGCTGCTGAAAGAGACCCAGGATGTACTCATACTTAGAACAAAGAATAGAAGGGGTATGCAACGGCTTTGAGGATGTTTGTTTTTCTTTCAGAAAAATAGGTTAAGCAGAGGAGTCATAAGCTTTTATTGAAGCCCTGCTAGTTCTAGACACTGCCCAAGGCATTTGTCATGGTCATGAAAATGTCTCTCAGATCTCTGTGAGGAGAATGATTGATCTAGGCCTCAGCTGCTACACTGTGAAATCTATCACTGACTTCTCTGGAGGTCATGTTTCCCATGAGCTGCTTCTAACCAACTGATTATGGTTGGATATTGAGGTGGGTCCATTTCTGGAAGATGAGGAACTCCTCTGGTGGGAGACTTTGGCTCAGGGACTTTCTTAGAACTATGCTGCAATCTACGACTCTTCCACCCATGCCTCCTTCCTTCCCTCTCTCCTTCACAAGAGTCATATCTGTGCTACATTCTGATGGCTCTTCCAACTACCCTTCCTTCACTC
Source organism: Eschrichtius robustus (assembly GCF_028021215.1). Taxonomy (NCBI): domain Eukaryota; kingdom Metazoa; phylum Chordata; class Mammalia; order Artiodactyla; family Eschrichtiidae; genus Eschrichtius; species Eschrichtius robustus. The sequence continues at coordinate 58,185,240 of NC_090833.1, read as the reverse complement.
CTTACCCACTTTCTCTTACAGTCATTCCTCTAATAAAGCTATTGCATATCTAATCCCATTTTAGTGTCTGCTTCTCAGATGACCCAGACTTACACAATAGTTTTATATACATTGATTTAGTTTACTCCTTACAAAAAGCTTATGAAATAGTTTATTAATCGAACTAATTTTAAAGCATATATAACTGATTCTTTTTAAGAAGAAAACATGTTCAAGAAATGGTAACAGGTGGGAAGAGGTCTAATTTTTGTGTGTCTGAAAAGTCCAGGGGAAAACCCGCAGGCATGGCTGGGTCTAAAGGTTTGATCCATGTCATCAAGAATTACTTTCTGTCTATCTTTTGGCTCTAAAGTTCTCTGTTTTGGCCTTATTCTATGAGAGCTTATGCTTTTGTATTAACTCCAGGTTTACACCCTCCTCTTAGCAACTCCAATGGTGGAGAGCTTCTATCTTTCCAACAACTCCAGTCAGACTCCTAGACATGGCTTTGATTGACCTGAATCAAATCACATATCCGTACCTGAAGTAATCATCGTGGCCTGCAGGATGGGATACACTGATTCTAGCTTAATGCTAGAACATGATCCCACCCTAAACCTAGGGGAAAGATCAGCCTCATTTAGCCACATGGACTGAGAATAGGGAAGAGGTGATTTTCTTAGTGGAAAATTAGGATGTTCTTTTCAAAAGAAGGGGAACAGATTCTGAGCATCATATGTTGATCACAGAAATATGTTACAGATTGGAAAATGGAAAACCAGGAATGTTAAACCATCTGCATAAGGAAGTGGTTCTTAAACTTTAGCACGCATCAGAATTACTTGGAGGGCTTGTTAAAACACATATTGCTGGGCTTTACCCTCAGAATTTCTGATTTACTAGGTGTATATTGAGTCACAAGAATTTGCATTTCTAACAAGTTCCTAGGTGATGTTGATGCTGGTCTGAACCACTGCTCTGAATAAGTAAAAAGTGTTAATCCTTTTGAGTAATTTCTAAGTTCCAGGCACTGTTATAAGGTTTGCATACATTATCTCATTTAGTCTTCACAATAATGCTAGGAGGTAATTACTATTATTATCTCTATTTTAAGATTTTGGGAACCTAAGGAAAAGCCTAAGTAACTTTACCAAGGACACATATTAGAAAGTGCCAAAGTTGGAACTGAAACTCAAATGGCTCCTTAAACTTGCCTAAGACAAACAGCCAGGAGGATGACATCTGCCTTGGGAAAATAGAAACCAACTAGTTCTCCACTATTGGGTTATCCATGGCCTATGTGATTTGAAGTTTAAAAATCAATTAACTACCATTTCTCCAAGATCATCCATGTTAATTATATCTTAAGCGCACACAGGCACATAAAGCGATTATAAAAAAAAATGGTAATGGTTTCACACCAATTTATAACCCAGACCAGAATCCACACTATGGAAACACCTAGAAAGGACATGTTTCTCTCACATATTTCCTCTTGAGTTCCTGCTGCCGTGTGAAATTTTAATATCTCATCAACTATATAGCAGTCATAAACCACCATCCCTTTTTATCTAGTTTCTAATGCAAGAAAAAGCACCTTCTTCATAATGGCCTAAACCTATCTCATGAAATAATGCTCAAGGATGATGAACTCTAAATTATGAGTGATTACTTTTAAATTCATGGCAACTTTCCTGAGCATTTTTACTACCTGCTTAATTTCTCCAGCAAACCATAGTCATTGTTACCCATAATATAAGCAGTTCATCTAGAGGAAAGAATTCCTAGTTTCCTTATAGGTTTATTGAATTTTAAAGAAGAACTTATCACATCCTGCTGCCAAGCACAACCTTGTGTTTACCAAAACTGAAACATAAAAAATTATTAATTCCAGCCTCCAAATAGCCTGCATTTGAAGCAGGGAAACCACAAAGGTCAGAGATGAAGGGAAAAATAAAAGAATTCATGGCAACTAGGATTTTAAACTCTGAATATTTTGAACTATAATTCAATCTCAGGAGCTGCATTTACTCATTAAAGAATTGTAACAAATTTGCTATGCACAAGGCCCTGTGCTAAACACTGCAGAGGATGCAAAGAACATTAAAACATGAACACTTCCCCTAAAGAAATAACAGTCTGATAAGGGAATTGATACAATACCCATGGTTTTTGAACAGCTATAACTAGCTGGATCTCAGACTAGATACCTAGTTAGGGTAATGGCTATCGTGTTCTATCAAGGATATTCAAAAATGCAGTAGCTCAAACAAGATCTCCAGGATGGGTACCTGGTCTCTGCTCCAAGAAACAATAAGGGACCCAGGGCTAAAAAGACACATCTGCCATCCTAACAGCATCTAGAATCTAGGATCTTGCCACCTGCATGGACAAAACACAAAGGTGCCACTATGTCCTGGTTCCACCAGGAAGAAAGAAGAAAGAGAACATGGAGACAACAGGCACAATGCCTTAATGCCAGAAGTGGCACATATTACCTCTGTTTACATTCCATTGGAAAGAATTTAGTAATAGGGCTAGGCCTAATCACAAGGGAAGATAGAAAATAAGGGAGGACGAAATTTGGTAGTCACCTAGCCATCTCTTCTCTAATACTTCACATGATTTATTTCACTTGGTGCGCACAACTCTACAATGACGTAGCTATCTTTATTTCCACATTGTATATGATTCCACATTACATATGAGGCTTAGAGAGGTTAAACAACTGGTACAAGTTCGCATTAAGCCATTGAACAGAAGAATTGGAATTCAAACCACAACATACCTGACCTCCTGCCCGTGCATGCAGCCATTATGAAAGGGAACAGCTATGATACACCACCTTCTCATCACTCTAAACACGACTGGCTTTAATACTGGGTAGAGTGTGAAAAGAAGTTCTTTTTCTTTTAATGTGAGAGTAGTTAATTAGTAATGATGTATATATGAGTTCATAAAAGTTGTGAATCTTGACATGAGGCCAAAAAAGTACAGTCTGTGACCCACCTACCACGGACAGAGAGCCATTTATTTCTCTACGGCTTGTGTCCTGCTAATTTTTTCACCCCGTTTTTGTATTTTACTGGGGATAGTGCCGGGTAATGTTATTATAATTAAGTAGCCTCCAAATAGAAGGTGTTATTTGGCCAGAGCCAAGAGGAATCGCAATCAAGGCAGAGCTGATTGTGAACGCTAAGCTGAAAACTATAACTGAGCTGCATGACATTTGAAAGACCGGGGAATTGTTTTTATTGTCGTTTTGTTTCACAAGTACGATTTGATTTCTACAGGTTTTTTTATTCACCATATTTCAAATGTCTGCCACCATGTACCAAAGCAGACAGGTATGTGATGCCTGCAAAGGGAATCGTGAGCTGTCTGCCACTTGGAATGTGAAGACAGGCATAGTGGCTCTTTATTTCAAAAGGGTATCTGCCACTTTCTGAAGCTAACTCATGAACATCTGCAGGATTGGGAATGCAAAGAGAAAAATAAAAGGAAGGATAAGAGAGGGCATGCTGGAGCAAGGAAACAAAAACTTTGGTAAATGCCAGTGTTTAAAAAATATCTAAGTGAGTATTAAAGAGCCGAAGAACCATTTTGGATATCTGAGATTGTTTTTAAGCTCTTTAAGATGAAAGAGAATTCAGAACCCAGTGATTTTTACTAGACAGCTGATCACCTTCTGCTTAGGAATGACATCTGCTAGGCAGCTAGCATTCAGGCCGGGAAGGAGTGATTAGCTTGCGCTCACTACACTGTCATACAACTTCACCCATGGCTGGCAAAACACCTATCAGTGAAACAGCAGCAGCCCTGTCATCTCGCTGAGAAAGGAGGGATGGTGTTGGCTGATAAGTGACAGAAAGCTTGACATCTGGCCATTTATCATTTGAAAAACTCCACCAGACAAAAGGAAGCGCAGCAGATGTGCAATGTGAGGACAATTCAGGTGAAATAAACCATCGAACCTCCACCTCCATATTTCATATATGCATCCAGAGCAATGGGCCAGGAACTACACCACACTATGGTCTTTTCTTCCACCCTGGGGTCCTCCAAATGTCTTCATGGCCATGATTCACTTCCACTGTGTCCTATCAGGTAGGGACATAGTCTTGCTCTTTCTTTTCCCAATATCCTCTCTAAGGCTATGGATCTACTTTAAGAGGCAGGGGAAACATGAGACAAGAAGTAGTAGCTCTTCTCAGATTGATCGAAGCGTCTATACACATTGGAAAATTCATCAGAGGCCAAGATGGGGTAGAAACAAGGGATGGATATTATTGTGAGACAATTCTCCATGGATCTCTCACAATTCTGCACATCTTGCCAGCAGAGGCAGCTTTTGTTCCAGCCTATTTTTTAAATAGTATCTACATAGCAAAGAGCCTTGGAAGATAGAGTTTCTCCTTATGAAGGAGATGGTAGGTTTGTTTACTGTCCAGTATAATAGAGATAATGTCTCCCCTGGGACAGAGGTTGGGTAGGTCTATTTGCAGGCTGTTATGAAGGATTTAGATTTCCTAATCTTGGGGTCCCTCAACTGTGACACAAACCCATTGCATGTACTGCATTTCTTTGGCTTCTGCATCACCCCTGTGAGACTTGGATGAAAAGAGAAACCGATACCAATATGAAGCTCATGTTGTTTGCAGTGCCATGAGTAAGAAAGTTCTTTGTGTGTAATCCAGGAGTCTTGTGCTTTCTGCTTGCATCCATGAAATTATATAGCAGGCTGACTTGTCAGGTTGCCAGTAGGGTAAAACTGCAGATCCTTCACAGTCTGGACAAGCAGCTCTCTGCAGTTTTGTCTAACACTTAGTCTCAACTTAATCCCAAGAAGACTTTATTTTTCCCTCATCTATGTACCACTGTTGTTTATACAAATCCTATTATGACACTATTGAAAGTCAATATTCAAATGAATGTCCTTCCCTCACATGCTTTCTGCTCTTAAGACAAAGGTCCATGCCTTAGTCATTTTTGTAGCTTCAACTACTAGTATAAAATAGATGCTTAATAAATGAATCAAGTTAGGGTATTTGATACAGCCAACTGGCGTTCCTCAGATATTAGTTGTCTTCTTGGCATAGTAAACTCTCCATCTGGTTCCTACTTATGGATTAAGTTGTAAGATATTTTTGTCCAATCATAGATTCAGCCATCATGACAACTGTTAGCACAAGCACTCAATTACCCACAATTTCATCTGGTGGTGGCAATACTACAAGAATGATCTATAGCTGAGAGGCACAAACAGGCTACTGCAGTGATTCTGCTTGTTGGAAAGCCCCAGCAAAAAGTCCTGCTGTAGTTGAGTATTTCTCCAAATGTCTTTGCCTATATTCTAGGGCAAACACAATCTGGGAATAAAGTGTTCTTAGCAGGACTATGGCATCTTTTCTGAGATTCTAATGTTCCTACCATAAAGAAGGTAACAGTACCATGGTTTCCAAGACTAACTGTGATTCCTCCATAGTTTTCCCAAGAAGGACAAACTTATTTCTTTACCCTACCATAACTCTTGATTCTCTTCAGCACCCTTTTCTTCCCCTCTTCCCCCACTAATGGGTAGATCTGAATGACAGATGTTCAAGGAAGCAACGATGGTTTCTACTGTTCCCACCAATAAAATATGGTGTCATTTTCTAAAAGGGGACATTGAGAACAAATCTCTGTGGGAAGAGATTTATAGTTAGAATGAAATAGGAAACTTTTCTTTTCTCAAGATCTTTTTTTTGAAGGGAAATAAAAATTCCCTCTATGCAAGCATAGTTTGATCATAACTATTGTATTTGGCAATACAATTCAAAAGCTCATCTTCCACCAAAGTGAAGAAATATATTTGAAGCTGCTTCCTCAATCCTCTCACTCTCACTCTCAAGAAAAACCAAAGGATATAAAATTTTTCAGATTCTACAATACCCTTGAGTTAAAAGAAACTGGACACATGTGCAAAACAGATTTCTAGAGATGTATAAATAAATGTTACTAAATGAAATCAGTATCCTCAAAGTCTATAAAAGATATTGTTAAGTACTGATGAAAGACAGTGTCTTTATTTCCACCTTTGAAGAGAGATTACATTTTAATTAAACAGCTTTACCCAGATTACCACATTTTAAGAATGAATAATTCACCTTTATTGCTTCTTCTGTTTCTTACCCCTCACTGATAACACTCTGTGATTTAAAATGATTTGGGACACTGCTTTCTAATATGAAAGAAAAAAGGAACAAACAGTATATTCTAATAACCTAAAGGCCTGTGCTTGACTTTCAACTCAGCCACTTACTAATTTGGGGCAAGTTACTTAAGTTTAATTAGCCTCAGTTTCCTCATCTGTAAAGCGTCAAATATATAGTATCAATATTAAGGGTTTTGTAAGGGTTAAATAAAATAATATAAAAGTGTTTCCACAGTACTTGTTACATGGTGAGTGTTCAAAGAGTAATACTAGTTACCATTTTGTGAGATTTATGACATGCCAGGCACAATGCTAAACACATTACTATTTAGTAGCTTATTTAATAAAATATGTATTATTAAAAGTCCTATTTTACTAATGAGGACATTGGCATCAGAGAAATTACATAATTTACCCGAGGCCATAGAAGTAGTCATTAACAGCACAAGGATAGAAGTCCAGCCACATGTGCTGACTTTGGGTCCAGGACTCTTCCCAATAAATATAAACAACTGGGAATAGATATGAACTGGTTCCATTTCATGCTTCAGTCTAGCCAAACAAACTGTCACTTGCTTTCCCAAAAACATACCCCAAAGGGTCACATCTTTACAAATTTCATGAATAAGTTTGACTTGGCATAATTTCTGATTCAGGGGCTGAGATGGACTGGTCTCTGTAGTCACCTTTGCTTCCTGGGGCAGAAGTTGAGATCAAGGGCACCTATTGTAATGGGAGATAATAACTATCCTTAGATCTGAGTTCAGTAAAGCATCAAACCCCACAAGGGGTTTGTTTGACTCTCCTCAGCTACCTGCATTTGAATCTTAGGAATAGTCCACTGTGGACTTATTTCTCCCACTCCCAACCTTTGCATGTTGAATCTTTTACCCTTTTCAGTCACATTCCTCCAAACATAGTTCATGCTTCTTAAATATAAGTGGCTCTTTTCGTAGTGGACTTATTGCTGGTACAGATGCCATCCTATACCCTTACTCTGGGCTCTATATTTTCACTGATGTTTGTATCAAGGATCTAAACTCTAGCCTGATCTCCCCTATAATCAAGTTCATAGTTTCATATTTATATATTTGTGTGTATATTAAAAAAATGCCTAAAGGATTTTTTGGTAGTAAAAATCATTTATATTTCTTGGAAATTTTTCAAACAGTATAGATACCAAAGTGGAAGTCAGCGCTCCTAATCCTATTCTACTTCTTGAAGGTGAACACTATCAATAATTTAGTGTGTGTCATTCTAGACTCTTCTGTATATAAACATCTACCCAATTGCATATAAATATGTATATGGTATATTGTACAGTATAAATATATATAGTACATTGTATATGTATATATAGCAAACATATACATACTCTATATATTTTATAGTTATATAATTTCTTTAGATCTATGGAATCATAGATTCTGCAATTTGCTTTTTTCAATAAACAATATATCATAGATACCTTTCCATGTCGATACATATAGATATACCTAGTTCTTTTTGACAACAGTATGATACTCTACTATATTAGTGTACTATATTTAACCAATTTCCTACTGATGGACATTCAGGTTGTTTCCAGTTTGGAAGCTATTATAACTAACATTGCAATAAATTTCCTTGTAAATAAGTATTTAAGTACTTGTTAGAGTATTTTTATAGGATGGATTCCTAGAAGTGGAATTGCTGAGTCAAAGGGTATACACAGTTAAAATTTTGATAGACACTGTCAAATCACCCTCTTACCCATTGTATTTGAGAGTACTTATTTCCCAAAATATTCTCCAACATTGAATATAATCAACTTTTTTCTTTTTTGACAATCTGATAGGCATAAAAATTTTATTTTAATTTATAACTAATCAACTATTAATGAAATTCAATATTATAGTTTCAGTTCAACCCCCCCCCCCCCCATGAAGCTCTATTAGTGCTGCATCTTAATTCCAGTCTAGGTCTCCTGCTGATGTCCCTGACAACTTGACCCATCACTACCACACTTAAGACAGACACTTTGATCATCTACCGTCCCCATCACTGTATACAAGAAACCGACGCCCAAAGTGGTCTGACACACGCCAGAGTTCAAGCTGATATACAGTGAAATTGAAACTGAAGAGGATCAATGAAGTTACCTTCTTACTAGTTACTGTCCTAGGCAGATACCAAATTCTTATTCATTTTTATGTCCCTCCATTTGTGTCTGACATGCCGTAGTAAGTACTAAATAATTTTTTATTAAAGAAATGAATTGAAATAAAACAAGCTCCTTTGTTCCCTCATGGTAAGGAGATGTATCAGCAGATGTCCCTAGTGATTGTGATATTGAAACCAAAAAGACCATACTAGGTTTTTATTTATTTCCTGTAATGTGATATCCAAATCATATTTGTGGTAATATGGAAAAAGACAGATACATACAAAATGTTCAACAGACAAGATTATTCAACCAAGTAGGTAATTATCAATCACATAAAGTGTTACTTTGTAGTTAAAAGCAAAGCTCTCAGAATGAGAACTAGGGTCCAGCACCATAGGGAGAATAATTGGAATAGAAGGATCTGGTTAAATTATTTAAAGTAAGAAAAGGTCAGACTCAAGTTTTTCCTGAAGGAAAATCAGAGCAATACAGTGGAAGGAATCTAGCTATGAGCAAATGCAGGTAGCTGAGCTCTAGGGAACAGCTGGGAATTGGGCCTGAGAACCTCCTTCCTCTTTTCTTCCTGTACCCATGTAACCTAATAACCACACCATCCTCCATGTCCCATAATGTTCCATCACCCACACCACTCCCCTCATTGTAAGAGAACATCAATTAATTGTACTCATTTATATTGCTGTAAAATTACCACAAACTTAGTGATTTAAAACAATACCCATTTATTACCTCACAGCGCTTTAGGTCAGAAATCCAGGCATAGCATAGCTGGGCCTGGGCTCCTTGCTTAGGGTCTCACAAGGCTGAAATCAAGGTGGTGGCCAGGGCTTTGTTCTCATCTTGATCTTGGGTTTTCATCCAAGTTCATTCACACTGTGGGCAGAATTCAGTTCTTTGTAGTTGTAGGACACAGGTCCACATTTTCTTGCTAGCTGTTGACTCTTAGATCCTAGAGGCTGCCCTCAGGTTATAGTTATGTGGCAATAGGCCACATGGCCATATGGTAATACATCATATGGCCATGTCACAGTATGGCAGCTCACTTCTTTGAAGCCAACAGGAGCATCTCTCTCCAGTCTGCTTTGACGGTAATATATGTGACATAAGGTAATCATGAGAGTGACCATCACCTTTGTCATATCATGTACCTTAATCAAGAGAGTAACTGCCCCATCATATTCACAATTCCCACCCACACTCAAAAAGAGGGGATTATATAAAGCATGAACTCCAGGGTGTGGGAATCTTGGGGATTGTCTTAGAATTCTGCCTGCCACACAAATATAGCAGATAGAAACCCAAAGTGACTTTGGTGAACTACTCATGACTAGTAGGCATGACAAAAGATGCTCAGTCCCATTAACAGCCTAGGAAATGGGAGTAACAACAATAAGACTACAACTTGGAAAGGTTTTAAACAAGGAAAGAATATGGTCTGAAAAGTTTGAACGTATTTTGTTGGCTTGAAAATGATCATCTATGATATATCTTAAGACATAAGTAGTTGAGACTTCAAAGTTTTCAAAACATCAAATAATGGTATTACATCAACAAAAATATCAGTATTTAGTTACTTAAAAAAATTCAATATATCAAAATACTAAAAACCAATATTATAATCACAAAATGTCTCCTGGACTTGGGGAAAAAATCAATATCAATCTTTTTACTTATCCTCCTATAAAAATTGCTACCTAAACATTAAGTAAGCTTATTCATTTTCTAAATACATAGGCTTTTTTCACATCCATGAAAACTCTGTCCTATTTCTTAGTCAGCTTACATTCTTTTACAACTGATAATGGAGCACTTCTTTTTTTGTACTCTTCCATATTTCATTAAAACTGTATTCTCGGAGGAACCTTCAAGATGGCAGAGGAGTAAGACGTGGAGATCACCTTCCTCCCCAAAAATACATCAAAAATACATCTACACATGGAACAAGTCCTACAGAACACCTCCTGAACGCTGGTAGAAGACCTCAGACTTCCCAAAAGGCAAGAAACTCCCCACATACCTGGGTAGGGCAAAAGAAGAAAGAAAAAACAGAGACAAAAGAATACGGATGGGACCTGCACATCGGGGAGGGAGCTGTGAAGGAGGAAAACTTCCAACACACTAGGAAGCCCCTTCACTGGCGGAGACGGGGGGGTGGAGCGGCAGCCTGAGAGGCTTCTCTGCTCACCCGCCAGGGCAGGTGGGGACTGGGAGCTGAGGCTCAGGCTTTGGAGGTCAGATCCCAGAGAGAGGACTGGGGCTGGCTGTGTGAACACAGCCTGAAGGGGGCTGGTGTGCCACAGCTAGCCAGGAGGGAGTCCGGGAAAAAGTCTGGAACTGACTAAGAGGCAAGAGACCACTGTTTCGGGGTGCACGAGGAGAGGGGATTCAGAGCACTGCCTAAACGAGCTCCAGAGACAGGAGCGAGCCACTGCAATCAGCACAGACACCAGAGATGGGCATGAAATGCTATGGCTGCTGCTGCAGCCACCAAGAATCCTGTGCGCAAGCACAGGTCACTATCCACAACTCCCCTCCCTGGAGCATGTGCAGCCTGCCACTGCCAGGGTCCCATGATCCAGGGACAACATCCCCCAGGAGAACACACGGAGCACCTCAGGCTGTTGCAACGTCATGCTGAACTCTGCCGCCGCAGGCTCACCCTGCATTCTGTACCCTCCTTCCCCCTGGCCTGAGTGAGCAAGAGCCCCCTAATCAGCTGCTACTTCAACCCTCTCCCATCTGGGAAGGGAACAGACGCCCTCAGGCAAACTACATACCAAGGTGGGGCCAAATCCAAAGCTGAACCCCGGGAGCTGTGCAAACAAAGAAGGGAAAGGTAAATTTCTCCCAGCAGCCTCAGGAGCAGTGGATTAAATCTCCACAATCAACTTGATGTACCCTGCATCTGTGGAATACCTAAATAGACAACAAATCATCCCAAAATTGAGGCCGTGAACTTTGAGAGCAACTGTAGACTTGGGGTTTGCTTTCTCCGTCTAATTTGTTTGTGGTTTTATGTTTATTTTAGATTAGTATTTAGAGCTTTTTATCAATGGTAGATTTGTTTATTGATTTGGTTGCTCTCCTTTTTTTTTATATGTATATATATTTTTTCCTTTTTCTCTTTTTGTGAGTGGGTATGTGTATGCCTCTTTGTGTGATTTTGTCTGCATAGCTTTGCTTTTACCATTTGTCCTAGGTTTCTGTGTGTCCACTTTTTTTTTTTTTTTTTAGTATAGATTTTAGCACTTGTTATCATTGGTGGATTTGTTTTTCAGTTTGGTTGCTCTCTTCTTTTTTTAATTACTTTTTAATTTTCTTATTTTTAATAATATTTTTTTATTTTTTATTTTAGTAACTTTATTTTATTTATTTATTTTTTTCTCCCTTTTCTTCTCAGTCAACTGGCTGACAGGGTCTTGGTGCTCCAGCCAGGTGTCAGGCCTGAGCCTCTGAGGTGGGAGAGTCGAGTTCAGGACATTGGTCCACCAGAGACCTCCCAGCCCCACATAATATCAAATGGCAAAAGCTCTCCCAGAGATCTCCATCTCAATGCTAAGACCCAGCTCCACTCAATGACCAGCAAAGCTACAGTGCTGGACACCCTATGCTAGACAACTAGCAAGACAGGAACACAACCCCACCAATTAGCAGAGAGGCTGCCTAAAATCATTAAGTTCACAGACACCCCAAAACACACCACTGGACACAGTCCTGCCCACCAGAAAGACAAGATCCAGCCTCATCCACCAGAACACAGGCACCAGTCCTCTCCACCAGGAAGCCTACACAACCCACTGAACCAACCTTACCCATTAGGGGCAGACACCAAAAACAGTGGCAACTACGAACTTGCAGCCTGTGAAAAGGAGACCCCAAACACAGTAAGTTAAGCAAAATGAGAAGAAAGGGAAATACACAGAGATGAAGGAGCAAGGTAAAAACCCACCAGACCAAACAAATGAAGAGGAAATAGGCAGTCTACCTGAAAAAGAATTCAGAGTAATGATAGTAAAGATGATCCAAAATCTTGGAAACAGAATGGAGAAAATACAAGAAACGTTTAACAAGAACTAAAGAGCAAACAAACAATGAGGAACAATACATTAAATGACATTAAAAATTCTTTAGAAGGAATCAATAGGAGAATAACTGAGGAAGAAGAACGGATAAGAGACCTGGAAGATAAAATACTGGAAATAACTACCATAGAGCAGAATAAAGAAAAACGAATGAAAAAAATTGAGAACAGTCTCAGAGACCTCTGGGACAACATTAAAAGCACCAATATTCAAATTATAGGGTTCCCAGAAGAAGAAGAGAAAAAGAAAGGGACTGAGAAAATATTTGAAGAGATTATAGTTGAAAACTTCCCTAATATGGGAAAGGAAATAGTCAATCAAGTCCAGGAAGCGCAGAGTGTCCAATGCAGGATAAACCCAAGGAGACACAAGAGAAAACACATGTTAAACTATCAGAAATTAAATACAACAAAAAATATTAAAAGCAGCAAGGGAAAAGAAACAAATAACATACAACGGCATCCCCATAAGGTTAACAGCTGATCTTTCAGCAGAAACTGTGCAAGCCAGAAGGGAGTGTCAGGACGTATTTAAAGTGATGGAATGGAAAAACCTACAACCAAGATTACTCTACCCAGCAAGGATCTCATTCAGATTTGACAGAGAAATTAAAACCTTTACAGACAAGCAAAAGCTAAGAGAATTCAGCACCAACAAACCAGCTTTACAACAAATGCTAAAGGAACTTCTCTAGGCAGGAAACACAAAAGAAGGAAAAGACCTACAAAAACAAACCCACAACAAGTAAGAAAATGGTAATAAGAACATAAATATCAAAAACTACCTTAAATGTAAATGGATTAAATGGTCCAACAAAAAGACATAGACTGGCTGAATGGATACAAAATCAAGACTCGTATACATGCTGTCTAAAAGAGACCCACTTCAGACCTAGGGACATACAGACTGAAAGTGAGGGGATGGAAAAAGATATTCCATGCAAATGGAAATCAATAGAAAGCTGGAGTAGCAATTCTCGTGTCAAACAAAATAGACTTTAAAATAAAGAGTATTACAAGAGACAAAGGACACTACAAAATGATCAAGATATCAATCCAAGAAGAAGACAAAACAATTGTAAACATTTATGCACCCAACAGAGGAGTACCTCAATACATAAGGCAAATGCTAAAAGCCATAAAAGGGGAAATTGACAGTAACACAATAATAGTAGGGGACTTTAACACCCCACTTTCACAAATGGACAGCTTATCAAAAATGAAAATAAATAAGGAAACACAAGCTTTAAATGAAACATTAAGCAAGATGGACTTAACTGATATTTATAGGACAGTCCATCCAAAAACATAAGAATACAATTTCTTCGCAAGTGCTAATGGAACATTCTCCAGGATAGATCACATCTTGGGTCACAAATCAAGCTTTCGTTATTTTAAGAAAATTGAAATCCTATCAAGAACCTTTTCCGACAACAACGCTATGAGACTAGATATCAACTACAGGAAAAAAACTGTAAAAAATACAAACACATGGAGGTTAAACAACACACTACTAAGTAACCAAGATATCACTGAAGAAGTCAAAGAGGAAATCAAAAAATATCTAGAAACAAATGTCAATGAAAATATGACAACCCAAAACCTATGAGATACAGCAAAAGTAGTTCTAAGAGGGAACTTTATAGCAATACAATCCTACCTCAAGAAACAAGAAACATCTCAAATAAACAACCTAACCTTACACCTAAAGCAATCAGAGAAAGAAGAAAAAACCCAAAGTTAACAGATGGAAAGAAATCATAAAGATCAGAGCAGAAATAAAAGAAAAAGAAATGAAGGAAAAAATAGCAAAGGTCAATAAAACTAAAAGCTGGTTCTTTGAAAAGATAATCAAAATTAATAAACCATTAGTCAGACTCATCAAGAAAAAAAAGAGAGAAGACTCAAATCAATAGAATTAGAAATGAAAAAGGAGAAGTTACATCAGACACCACAGAAATACAAAGCATCCTAAGAGACTACTACAAGGAACTCTATGCCAATAAAATGGACATCCTGGAAGAAATGGACAAATTCATAGAAAAGCACAACCTTCCAAGACTGAACCAGGAAGAAATAGAAAATATAAACAGACCAATCACAAGCACTGAAATTGAAACTGTGAATAAAACTCTTCCAACAAACAAAAGCCCAGGACCAGATGGCTTCACAGGCAAATTCTATCAAACATTTAGAGAATAGGTAACAACGATCCTTCTCAAACTGTTCCAAAATATAGCACAGGGAGGAAAAGTCCCAAACTCATTCTACAAGGCCACCATCACCCTGACACCAAAACCAGACAAAGATGTCACAAAGAAAGAAAACTACAGGCCAATATCACGGATGAACATAGATGCAAAAATCCTCAACAAAATACTAGCAGACAGAATCCAACAGCACATTAAAAGGATCATACACCATGATCAAGTGGGGTTTATCCCAGGGATGCAAGGGTTCTTCAATATACGCAAATCAATCAATGTGATACACCATATTAACAAATTGAAGGAGAAAAACCATATGATCATCTCAATAGATGCAGAGAAAGCTTCTGACAAAATTCAACACCCATTTATGATAAAAACCCTCCAGAAAGTAGGCATAGAGGGAATTTCCCTCAACAAAATAAAGGCCATACATGAAAAATCCACAGCCAGCATCATTCTCAATGGTGAAAAATTCAAACCATTTCCACTAAATCAGGAACAAGATAAGGTTGCCCACTCTCACCACTATTATTCAACACAGTTTTGGAAGTTTTAGCCTCAGCCATCAGAGAAGAAAAAGAAATAAAAGGAATCCAAATCAGAAAAGAAGAAGTAAAACTGTCACTGTTTGCAGATGACATGATACTATCTATGCATAGAGAATCCTAAAGATGCCACCAGAAAACTACTAGAGCTAATCAATGAATTTGGAAAAGTAGCAGGATACAAAATTAATGCACAGAAATCTCTTGCATTCCTATAGGCTAATGATGAAAAATCTGAAAGAGAAATTAAGGAAACGCTCCCATTAACCACTGCAACAAAAAGAATAAAATACCTAGGAATAAACCTACCTAAGGAGACAAAAGACCTGTATGCAGAAAATTATAAGACACTGATGAAAAAATTAAAGATCTATAAACAGATGGAGAGATATACCATATTCTTCGATTGGAAGAATCAACATTGTGAAAATGACAATACTACCGAAAGCAATCTATAGATTCTATGCAATCCCTGTCAAACTACCAATGGCATTTTTCACAGAACTAGAGCAAAAAATTTCACAATTTGTATGGAAACAAAAAAGACCCCGAATAGCCAAAGCAATCTTGAGAAAGAAAAACGGAGCTGGAGGAATCAGGCTCCCAGACTTCAGACTATACTACAAAGCTACAGTAATCAAGACAGTATGGTTCTGGCACAAAAACAGAAATATAGATCAATGGAACGGGATAGAAAGCCCAGAGATAAACCCACGCACATATGGTCACCTTATCTGTGATAAAGGCGGCAAGAATATACAATGGAGAAAAGACAGCCACTTCAATAAGTGGTGCTGGGAAAACTGGACAGCTACATGTAAAAGAATGAAATTAGAACACTCCCTAACACCATACACAAAAATAAACTCAAAATGGATTAAAGACCTAAATGTAAGGCCAGACACTATAAAACTCTTAGAGGAAAACATAGGCAGAACACTCTATGACATAAATCACAGCAAGATCCTTTTTTACCCACCTCCTAGGGAAATGGAAATAAAAGAAAAATAAACAAATGGGACCTAATAAAACTTAAAAGCTTTTGCACAGCAAAGGAAACCATAAAGAAGATGCAAAGACAACCCTCAGAATGGGAGAAAATATTTGCAAATGAAGCAACTGACAAAGGATTAATCTCCAAAATATACAAGCAGCTCATGCAGCTCAGTATCAAAAAAAACAAACAACCCAATCCAAAAATGGGGAGAAGACCTAAATAGACCTTTCTGCAAAGAAGATACACAGATTGCCAACAAACACATGAAAGGATGCTCAACATCACTAATCATTAGAGAATGCAAATCAAAACTACAATGAGGTATCACCTCACACCAGTCAGAATGGCCATCATCAAAAAATCTACAAATAATAAATGCTGGAGAGGGTGTGGAGAAAAGGGAACCCTCTTGCACTGTTGGTGGGAATGTAAACTGATACAGCCACTATGGAGAACAGTATGGAAGTCCCTCAAAAAATAAAAATAGAACTACCATATGACCCAGCAATCCCACTACTGGGCATATACCCTTAGTAAACCATAATTCGAAAAGATTCATGCACCACAATGTTCATTGCAGCACTATTTACAATAGCCAGGACATGGAAGCAACCTAAGTGTCCATCGACAGATGAATGGATAAAGAAGATGTGGCACATATATACAATGGAATATTACTTAGCCATAAAAAGAAACGAAATTGAGTTATTTGTAGTGAGGTGGATGGACCTAGAGACTGTCATAGAGTGAAGCCATAAGAAAAAAAAAATACCGTATGCTAACACATATATATAGAATCTAAAAAAAACAAAAAAAAAGGTTCTGAAGAACCTAGTGCCAGGACAGGAATAAAGACACAGATGTAGAGAATGGACTTGAGGACACGGGGAGGTGGAAGGGTAAGCTAGGACGAAGTGAGAGAGTAGCATTGGCATATATACACTACCAAATGTAAAATAGATAGCTAGTGGGAAGCAGCTGCGTCGCACAGGGAGATCAGCCTGGTGGTTTGTGTCCACCTAGAGTGGTGGGATAGGGAGGATGGGAGGGAGATGCAAGAGTGAGGAGAAATGGGAATATATGTATATATATAGCTGATTCACTTTGTTATACAGCAGAAACTAACACAACATTGTAAAGCAATTATACTCCAATAAAGATGTTAGAAAAAAATTAAAAAGTAAAAAGTAAACTATGATTTTAAAAAAAAACAACTCTATTCTCATTCTCCTGTCTTTGGTTTTTAATGACGTCAGTCAGTCCTTCCCCTTTCCAGTTAATTTTTTAAATAGAATTTCACTGATGCTAAAACACCCGATGCCTGCTGTTACCTACAGGCAAAATCCTTACCACCTATGGTAAATGAATGAATTGAATATTTCACGCAAATAAACGTAAACAGTTTAACTTGTGACACATTCTGACTTTGAATTAGTAATTCATTAGCTTGGCTATGTCCTTGGTTAGGCGGAGTTGAGCTTAGCGACTTAAACCTGTTGCGCAGCAGAACAGAAATGTAATGATGGTTCCGTAAGGTAAGCATAAGGGCTGCCAAAGATTGTGTCTTTATTTCCTTTTCCTCAAATTATATCTTACTGAGCATGGGATCTAAAAACATTCACTCTTTATTTTTGTAAATTTTATTTTAAAATTTTATTATTGAAGTTTCAAACATGAACACTAGTTGTGGTAATAGTACTATAAACTCAATGTGCCCATTTCATCACCTAGTTTCAACAACATATTAACATATGACAAGCTTGTTCTACTATACTTTTACCCACTCTTCCCTCAATTATTTTTAAGCAAATCCTACATATCATATCATTTCATATCACAGAGATATTTCAGCATGTATCTCTAAAACTGGAGGTTCTTTTTAGAAGGCATAAAAAATATAATCATCCCTAAAAAATTAACAATAGTTACTTAATATCATCAAATATCCAGACACTGTTCACATATACTGACGGTCTTATAAATTTTTAAGACAGATAACTCATTAAATCAAGATTCAAAATGTCCATACATTGAGATAGCTGGTATGTCTTTTAAAGCCTTCTCCTTGTTTTTATATCTTGCACTTGTTGTTGTTGTTGTTGTTGATACCAGGACTAAGATACTAAGTCATTTATCCTGCAGAGTTTTCTAAAATATATTATGCTAATTACATACCAGTGATGTCATTTATAGAGTTCCTTTGTCACCTATACTTCCTATAAATTGGCAGGTAAATCTAGATGTTTGATCAGATTCAGATTATTTTTTTCATTTCTGGGCAGATTTCCTTCATGGGTAATATTGCCGACTTCTACCAAGATGTATACGTTGTCTCTCTTTTTTGATGTTATCAACTACTGATGATTATTTCTGAGACCCATTAATACATTGGTGGGGTGACAAAATAATGATATTTGTCATTTCTTCTCCATTTATTAGCTAGAATCCTTCCAAACAGAGAAATATTCCCTCACCAATTATTTGGTTACTGAGGTAAGGTTATATAAGAATGGAGGACAAATACTTGATTCTTTCTCTTTAGACATTTTCAAAAAATAAAGAAATAAAAAGAATCACCAGAAGTCATCAATGAGTTATTTTTAATACCATAATAAACCCATGAAATGAAGCATATCTGATGTATCCACTGTAGTTTTTGTCTTAACTGATGCTCAAATAATTTCATCTTAGACCAGTAGAAGCTTATTCAGGTTGCCTCCTGAGCTCTTTTGATATCACCCAAAGTCTTTAATAGTTACCTTGTTTGCCAATACTAGAGGATATTTCAGGCTCACTTTGCACATTTCTTTTTGTCCCATATCTAGAATCAGCCATTTCTCAAAAATCAAAATAAAACAAAAGTTCCTTTTAATGTAAGTGGTAAAGACCATGATCTGGATACCAAAAAGGTAGTCTTTGCTATTGGGTTGGTCATTGTTTTTAGACATTCTCAGTGTACAGAAGTAGGAAAAAGTTTTTAAAGATAAAATATGTATGTGAGTTTTTTGTCTGCTTGTTTGTTTGTTTTGGATAAAACGATTATTGAGATCACATTCACATATCATAAAATTCACCCTTTTAAAGTATACAATTCAATGTATTTTAGTATATTCAGAGTTGTACAACCATCACCACAATCAGTTTTAGAACATTTCCATCACCACCAAAAGAAACCCTGTACCCTTTAGCTATTATCCCCCAAGTATCCACATTCTCTTTCCCCCCACTAACCCTAAACACAAGCACTAACCTACTTTCTGTCTCTACAGATTTGTCTACTGTGGATATTTCATATAAATGGAGTCATATATCAGTAATATGTGGTCTTTTGTGGCTGAGTTCTGTTACTTAGTATTAGGTTTTTAAAGTTCATCCATGTTGCAGCAAGTATCAGTACTTCATTCCTTTTTATGGCTGAATAATATTCCATTGTATGGATAGACCACATTTTGTTTATTTATTCATTCATCAGTTGATGAATATTTGGGTTGTTTTCACTGCTTGGCTATCATGAGTAGCTGCTATGAATATTAATATACAAGTTTTTATGTAAACATGTTTTCATTTCTCTAGAAGTGCAATTGCTGGATCAAATGGTAAAAGCATGTTTAACGTTTTGAAGCACTATCAGATAGTTTTCCAAGTGACTACATCAAATTACATTCCTACCAGCAGTGTATGAGGTTCTGATTTTTCCACATCTTTGACAACATTTGTTATTATCTGAATTTTTTGTTATGGCCATCCTGATGAGTGTGAAATGGTCTCTCATCGTCATTTGGGTTTGCATTTGACAGCTAATGAGGTTGAGCATCTTTTCATGTGCCTTATTGGCAATTCGTATATCTTATCTGGATAAAATTCTATTCAGATTTTTTGACCATTTAAAAAAATTGGGTTATATGTCATTTTTAACTGAGTTGTAAGAGTTCTTTGTATATTTTAGATATAAGTCCCTTATCAAATATATAATTTGCAAATATTTTCTCCCCTTCTGTGGATTGTCTACAAAATGACCCTAACCTACAGGGCCAGCTTCATCTCCTGCCTCTTACCATGATAAAGTCTTTAAGTCTAACAGTGGTTTATTTCCTGGCCTTCTATTTAGAGTCCCTAAATTCTAATTGAAATTTCTTCTCTCCCTCATAAACTCTAACTAAACTTCCAGAAGAGTGAAGCCTTCTCCAGATGACCTCAAGAAGATGATAATCCAACTATCTTTTCATATATGCATCTCCTGTAATATCTAACCTGGTCTTTGCATTTGGTTGACACAAGTAAAACTTAATTAATTATGAGATAACCTGCATGCTGTTGACCTATTGACTCTCAGGACAATTGAAGTTCAGAGAAAGGTCAAATAAATATGGCCAATACAAGTCAGAGAAAATATCTTCCTGGAAGATGTAGAACTTGAGCTAGAATCTTATATAAATAAGAAGTTATCTTTTTAAAAACACAGTTACATATTCCAAAGGCTAGCAATACTCATTCCCCTGCCAATCTCATTCAGAGTTTAACCTATTTCCTAAAGTACAGCCTTAGGAAGAATAAGTACAGCTCTTTCATAGTTTCTGTATATGAAAGCGCTTATTAAATTACTTACAGTCAATGTTTTTACTCCAGGCTCCAGCTCACTTCTCCACTTATCACTCATGTTCTTAAAAGAACCTACTAGGATCTTCCTTAGCCTGATCCTACAACATTTACTTATCCCAGGAAATTTGGATTATGATTAGATTTATTTGAGAACTGAAAGAGCCACCTAACTAAAACCTGTCCGTTTATAAATAGGAGATAGCATAGCATAATAGTTATAGAAGACTTGTTAGCCTTTCCAGAATCGTATTTTTTCCAATTTCCATTTTTAAAATAACTGCTGTTCATGAAGACTTACCCCAAACTATGATTCTGCATTTACACCTGCAAGATCTTTCAGCATCCTGATGTATAATTTTATGACTCTGAAGAAATATGCTAGTTTATAGCACCTAAGTGCTCTCCCACGTCTGATCTTGCTTAAATTTCAAATACTCCTTAACCATGCTTGTTCTGCTATCTCCAGTTTGAAGTTCATTTCTTCAGAGTCAAAAAGGAAAAAAAATCTGCAGTTGGTAAAAAGTGTGGTTCAAACAGTATACAATTGAGAACTGAAAAAGTGAGTTTTTTTTCCTTAGTTCAATCACACTGTGTCTGTGACTTCAGCCAAAGCTCACAATCAATACTGACCCCATTTCCTTATCTGTATAAAGAAGGAAGAACAGGCAACTACTGGAACCTTCCTCCATGTTTGTCCTCAGTAAGTGTACTTCCCACTATCCAGTTGAGCTACAAATCTTTTACTATTCAAGTGGCTCCACACCACCATCTTCTTTGGTAACGTCAATTTTCTCCTACCCTGAGGTTTTTCAGCCCATGTTATTGCTAGACAACCTACAGAATTCTCATAAAGCCTAAGAATCAGTCATTTTCCTCACTCATATATGGAAATTTCACAATCTTTTGCAAGAAGTTCTATAGGATTGCTGACTTTGATCCCCACCATTATTGCACACCTTTGTCATTAAAACCCAAACAACTTGGGCAGTGTGAAAGAGGCTATAACTTCCATGTGATGCCAGTCACAAGAGTGGCCTAGAAGTCAAAGGCAAGACCCTATAGTCCTCATAACTGCAGACCCACAGTGAATGGCCCCTCAAGGGGCAGGGAAGACTACTCCTCTCTGGGTCTTGCAAGTACACACAAATAAAAACTGCCTGAGCCCTTCTGTACCGTTTCCTGTTAACAAACTCTTTTGCACTACATACATACACACATACACACACCCCTCACAATGTGGTTGAGTCAGAAGGGGCTTCAATATCGGACACAAGAACCTCTAAAACTAAGTGCCTCAGAGAGCAGAGAAATCCCCTTTTCCATGGCCTACTTTATTTAATTTTGAAGCTTTGTTGACATATAACTAACATACAATAAACAGTACCTAATTAAAATGTACAATTTGATGTTTTGACTTACATACACACCTGAAGAGTCATCACCACAATTATGATAAGGAACATAACCATCATCATTCAAAGTTTTTTCCAGCCCCTTTAATCCCTCTATCCTACCCCTTTCTCATGTACCCCTCTGCTGTTTCAGATATTTATAAGATGTGGCCACCCTGTGGGACGGGGGACTAGAAATCCTACTTTTAACTGGCTCCCCAAGAGATCTCCTATACACCAAGGTTTGAAAACCCCTGCCTTGGGGAAAGAACTTCACATCCTCTTTGAAACATATTCAATTTTGGGCTTCCATCCATGAAAGCCTATCTTTTTTTCCTCTAAATGTTTTTAAAAGTCTTTTTTCCTATTGTTTATGATATATGTTCAACTATTCCCATCATTCTCTTCTTTTATTTTTTTAGAATTCCAAGTCAAGGTAGTCTAGTCACTGTAAATATATAGAACTGTGACATATAGTTCTAAGAGAAGATGGAGGATAATGCAAATCTCTGAACTTTACAAAGTTCGGAGTAATTTTATAAAAGGCTTACATTTTACCATACAGAAATTTTCAAACATCACTATATACAAAGTTTCCAAAAATGTACCACATACATTTTCAAGAGAACATGATTCACCTCACAGTGCTGGATAATTAATTTAGAAAGTTATTTTTTGAAAAGTGTTCATCATGGTTTTATAAGTCAAAATTTCATATTATTTGGACTTCACTGAACATACGCAGTCATCCAGTTCAAACGGAGCTTCTCCTCAATGGGAATATATATGGGGCATGAAATGCAATTACCAAAAACATTAAATAATTTATACTAGTAATATTAACATTGTTGACACTTTTCTTTATACTATTCTTCAAAATGTTCCTAAAGGGAATCAAATAAAAGTACAGTACTTGGAAAGTCCATTGAATGTGTATATTACTTGCTGTTGTAATAAAAGCAAACTGAAGTCCCACCTCCATTATTAATGCTTTAAGGTCTTATTTATTCTTTTGATGATTACCACCCAGGCAAAATTTAGAAAACATAAAAAACCCTTAAATTTCAGGTAGAAGCATTATTATTTTACTTTTGAGTAAAGGAAAGAACCATGGGTCACCGCCATCAAATGGAAAAATGCCCTATGGTAAATAATGTTTCCTTTTACTGCTGGTGTAAAAGTCCCAGCTCTGAGAGTAACCTAGGAGGCACTGCAAGTGATTTTCTGTGAAAAGAAATAAAACTAAATGATCAGTGTGGAGACCAGAGTGTAACCCAGACTCAGAGTTAAGCAGGAATTCTCATATCCTAGTTTTTATTGCCAGGCTGCCAAAAGCTGTTAAAATTATATGGCGTAAGTAGGAATGAGGATATAACTGAAGAGTTTTGGCTTGGTATTCTCCCTCTCAAGGAAATTATGCAACCTCTCAAAGATATTTGTTTTACTCTTTGATTATATATCCAAAATGCTTCTCTGAATTGTATAGGTTTATTAAATCTCTATAACAGAGTAAAGCACTCTCTAAGGTACTTCTGTGATTTCTAGAAGATCTAAACTGAGTACAGCAAGATCCCTGATCACAGTGTTTTGACATTTCTTAACTAACTGATTCCACGTAACACCAAGATGTCTCAACAGCATTTCATTTTTAAAGCTAATACTTTAAAAATTTTGTTGGAAAGATATAATCGTTACTCATTCATTCATTCAACAAAAATGTTTTGAATGTCCATTATGCCCACCTATAGGGTGCTGGAAGATTTAAAACTCCTACTTCTTATTTTCACTAAGCTAGTTTATCCATTGTTGCTCTAAAACAGGACAGCAGAAGTCCTTATTACTTACCTCTCATTCAACAAGTGTCTCTTCCATAAAGCTTTCCCTGATCATCTCAGCTAGAAATTATGCCTCTCATCTCTTTACCATATGGTCATATATCAATCTTATATTGTATTTTTTTTAATTAATTAATTAATTTTTTGGCTGCACCTCGCAGCTTATGGGATCTTAGTTCCCCGACCAAGGATCGAATCCGGGCCCTCAGTAGTGAGAGTACAGAGTCCTAACCACTGGACCACCAGGGAATTTCCAATCTTGTACTGTATTTAATTTAGTTTCATATCTTATCTTTCCATTTAGTCCATAAGCTCCTATACAGCAGAGGCCCTAACTCTACACCCCTATTCTTTCATTCATTCATTCATTCAACAGGAAAGATATTGAGCCAGGCATTATGTGAAATTTAAAGATAAATAAGACACAGGTACCATCATCAATTTGATTTTAGTTCAACTGGTGAAATAAGACATGTACACAATTACCACAACATGATTCCTATGAATTTTTGTACATCTAAAAATGTGTTGATTTGAAGGCTTTTCCCAGCATTCCTGGCCCCTGCTCCTTTATATACCTCACATAATTTAACACGATGGCATGGACAAAGTAGAGACTAAATAAATAGGTGCTGGATGAATATTTGTTGAGAGTACTTTTTAAGATTTTACTGTTAGGCCCATCAAATTTCCCTTTTTATTTATGCATTTCATAAAGCTACCCACTGTGATACTTTATTACATTTGTATTTTCAGATTCTGGTGGCTCTTAAGTATTATAAGGAGACAGAAATCTTAATGAAAATGTGAGGAAACTACGTGTAGTAAGAAAAGCATTGAGCTTTGAGTCAGGGAATCCACTCTGGACTTTTGTTCCTCCATTTCTTAGTCGTATGACTTGCATCTTAACCTCTGACTCTAGCTCTCAGTTTCCTTATTTGTAAAATAGGAATAACAATTGCCACCGGACAATGTTGTCATAAGGCACAAATGAAAGAATGTATTTGAAAGCACTTGGAAAACTGCAAAACATTTTTGAAATGATACTGTGAGCTCCCAGACTGCTTATGGCTAGTAAAGAGTAGCATGTCGTCAAGCACAATGAGAACTTTCCTTGCTGCTATGGATTGTCAGGCTGACTTGCCACTGACACCTTATCAATTTAGAAAAGTCACATTTTGTCGTTGAACTTCAGTCTTTCTAGACACAACCTGAAAAGATGCCTTATACAGATAAAAGCTTAGTGGGATCCAGCATTTCATGATCCTAACAATAGCTGTAAAATCTTCAGAAATCTTTATAATAAAGGTAATAGGCAAATATAGCCTTACTAGTCACACATTTATAGTAGCTTTCAATTACAGAATATTTTTACATGTGAGGCAGTGTGCAAAGTGCTCTAAAGACATTTTCTTAGCATGGTATGTGGATAGAAATCTCAAGTTCCAGTCAGAAGATGCCATATCACTTGGACCGCACCACAGTATACAATGGGTTCTGGAGTCTGAAGACCTGGACTCAAGTCTAGTCCCTTAAAACTAAATGATTCTAGTACCTGGCTTCTCATCCATTTTTAAAAAAATGGCACCGGAGTTAGTCTCTGCCACATAGGTTATTATGAGGATTGAATCTAATAATTCAGTAGAGCGTATGTAGAGTGTCTGGCTCAATTAGTAATTTTTTCATCTCTTTCACCTAATAGCAAATTACATTGAGCAAACTACTTAACCCTACCAGACTTCAATTTCCTTATCTGTAAAATGTGGATAATAATAACACTTTGTCACAGTACTGTTGTATTAAATTAGATAATGTATAATCTGGAAGATAACACAGATATTTTAATTCATATTATCACCTCATCCTCTTTCTCTTCTGCCACTTTGCTCTTCATAATAACCTCAGTAAACTAGCAGGATACGCTCTCTGGAAGGAAATTCTGGAATAAATTAAAATTCCAAGAAAACTGCATTTTATCACCAAGAATAGTTATCTCCCTTGGGCTATGTATGTTTCACATCAACAGCAGCCCCAGAGCCATCTAACTTGACAGTACAATGCCGTGTGGATTAGCGTCAACAAACCTTGAGATACAGTTGGCTGCAGGACACCTGAGGCCCATCTCCTCTTCTGCTGATTCGCTGGACAGCAAAGAACAGCACTCTCAGATGTTCAACCATGCACCACCCACCAGGCCTAAAAAAGATTACAGGGGGGATGAATATGAGTTCCTTTCTCATGACAGTAATAAGGAACAAGGGAGTAGAGAGGCGTCCTGTTGAAGTGAATAAGTGTTATGGGAAGAATTGAAATAATTAAATCATTTTTTGCTCAAAGCTCTAAAGGTCTGTGCTCACTGACTTATACTTTGACAGCACTTCCTGCTCAGCTGTATATATACATCAGACACTTCCAAGTTAAGAAGATTCAAGACGTTATGAAGTGTCATTTCTTGAAGAGAGGCCACACTATTTATTCCTCATCTAATAAATGCCAGTACCAGACAAAAGGAAATACATATACATACAACCAAAGTTGTATGTGCTTAATAGCTCACGTACAACTCCTTGAATGCGATGAATGTAAACATTAGTACTAGACTGAAAGCAGGAGCAAGATGGCAGAGTAGATGGACATGCACTCACTCCCTCTTGTGAGAGCACCGGAATCACAACTAACTGCTGAACACTCATCGACAGGAGGACACTGGAACTCACCAAAAAAGATACCCCACATCAAAAGACAAAGGCGAATCCACAATGAGACGGGAGGAGGGGCACAATCACAATAAAACCAAATCCCATAACTGCTGGGTAGGTGACTCACAAACTGGAGAACACTTATACCACAGAAGCCCACCCACTAGAGTGAAGGCTCTGAGCAACACATCAGGCTTCCCAACCTGGGGGTCTGGCAACGGGAGAAGGAATTCCTAGAGAATCAGACTTCGAAGGCGAGCAGGATTTGATTGCAGGACTTTGACAGGACTGGGGGAGACAGAGACTCCACTCTTGGAGGGCACACACAAAGTAGTGTGCGCATCGGGCCCCAGGGGGAAGGAGCAGTGAACCCATAGGAGACTGAAACAGACCTACCTGCTACTGTTGGAGGGTCTCCTGCAGAGGTAGGGGATAGCTGTGGCTCACCGTGAGGACAAGGACACTGGCAGCAGAAGGTCTGGGAAGTACTCTTTGGTGTGAACCCTCCCAGAGTCTGCCATTAGCCCCACCAAAGAGCCAGTAGGCTCCAGTGTTGGGTCGCCTCAGGCCAAACAACCAAGAGAGAGGGAACACAGCCCCATCCATCAGCACACAAGTGGATTAAAGCTTTACTGAGCTCTGCCCACCAGACCAACAATCAGCTCTACCCACCACCAGTCCCTCCCATCAAGAAACTTGCACAAGCCTCTTACATAGCTTCATCCACCAGAGGGCAGGAAGCAGAAGCAAGAAGAACTACAATCCTGCAGGCTGTGGCACAAAAACCACATTCACAGAAAGACAGACAAGATGAAAAGGCAGAGGGTTATGTACCAGATGAAGGAAGAAGATAAAACCCCAGGAAAATAACCAAATGAAGTGGAGACAGGCAACCTTCCAGAAAAAGAATTCAGAATAATGATAGTGAAGATGACCCAGGACCTCAGAAAAAGAATGGAGGCAAAGATCAAGAAGATGTAAGAAATATTTAACAAAGACCTAGAAGAAATAAAGAACAAACGCCTAGAAGAATTAAGGAACAAACAAAGAGAGATGAACAATATAATAACTGAAATGAAAAATACACTAGAAGGACCCAATAGCAGAATAACTGAGGGAGAATGGATAAATGACCTGGAAGACAGAATACTGGAATTCACTGCCAAGGAACAGAATAAAGAAAAAAGAATGAAAAGAAATGAAGACAGCCTAAGAGACCTCTGGGACATAATTAAACGCAAAAAAACATTCGCATTATGGGGTTCCAGAGGAGAAGAGAGAGAGAAAGGACCCAAGAAAATATTTGAAGAGATTATAGTCGAAAACATCCCTAACATGGGAAAGGAAATAGCCACCGAAGTCCAGGAAACACAGAGAGTCCCAGGCAGGAAAAACCCAAGGAGAAACACTCTGAGACACATAAAATCAAACTGACAAAAATTAAACACAAAGAAAAATTATTGAAAGCAACAAGGGAAAAATGACAAATAACATACAAGGGAACTCCCATAAGGTTAACAGCTGATTTCTCAGCAGAAACGCTACAAGCCAGAATGGAGTGGCATGATATACTTAAAGTGATGAAAGAGAAGAAACTACAACCAAGATTACTCTACCCGGCAAGGATCTCATTCAGATTTGATGGAGAAATCAAAAGCTTTACAGACAAGCAAGAGCTAAGAGAATTCAGCACCAACAAACCAGCTCTACAACAAATGCTAAAGGAACTTCTCTAAGTGGGAAATACGAAAGAAAAGGACATAGGAAAAAAAACCCATAACAATTAAGAAAATGGTAATAGGAACATACATATTGATAATTACCTTAAATGTGAATGGATTAAATGCTCCAACGAAAAGACATTCTTGCTGAATGGATACAAAAACAAGAGCCACATATATGCTGTCTACAAGAGACCCACTTCAGACCTAGGGACACAAACAGACTGAAAGTGAGGGGATGGAAAAAGATTGACACAATACACCAGATAGATTTAATTGATATATATAGGACACTGCAACCAAAAACAGCAGACTACACTTTCTTCTCAAGTGCGCATGGAACATTCTCCAGGATAGATCACATCTTCGGTCACAAATCAGGCCTCAGTAAATTTAAGAAAACTGAAATCATATCAAGCATCTTTTCTGAAAACAACCTATGAGATTAGAAATCAATTACAGGGTAATAAACGTAAAAAACACAAAAACATGGAGGCTAAACAATATGTTACTAAATAACCAAGACACCACTGAAGAAATCAAAGAGGAAATCAAAAAATATTGAGAGACAAATGACAACGAAAACAGGACGATCCAAAACCTATGGGATACAGCAAAAGCAGTTCTAAGAGCGAAGTTTATAGCTATACAAGCCTACCTCGAGAAGCAAGAAAAATCTCAAATAAACAATCTAACCTTACACCTAAAGAAACTAGAGAAAGAAGAACACACAAAACCCAAAGTTAGTAGAAGGAAAGAAATCATAAAGATCAGAGCAGAAATAAATGAAATAGAAACAAAGAAAACAATAGCAAAGATCAATAAAACTAAAAGCTGGTTCTTTGAGAAGATAAACAAAATTGATAAACCATTAGCCAGACTCATCAAGAAAAAGAGGGAGAAGATTCAAATCAACAAAATTAGAAATGAAAAGTTACAAAAGTTACAACAGAAACCACAGAAATACAAAGCATCCTAAGAGACTACTACAAGGAACTCTATGCCAATAAAATGGACAACCTGGAAGAAATGGACAAATTCTTAGAAAGGTATAACCTTCCAAGACTGAACCAGAAAGAAATAGAAAATACAAACAGACCAATCACAAGTAATTAAATTGAAACTGTGATTAAAAATCTTCCAACAAACAAAAGTCCAGGACCAGATGGCTTCACAGGTGAATTCTATCAAACATTTAGAGAAGAGCTAACACACATCCTTCTCAAATTCTTCCAAAAAATTGCAGAGGAAGGAACACTCCCAAACTCATTCTATGAGGCCACCATCACCCTGATACCAAAACCAGACAGAGATAGTACAAAAAAAGAAAATTACAGACCAATATCACTGATGAATATAGACGCAAAAATCCTCAACAAAATACTAGCAAACAGAATCCAACAACTCATTAAAAGGATCATACACCATGATCAAGTGGGATTTATCCCAGGGATGCAAGGATTCTTCAATATATGCAAATCAATCAATGTGATACACCATATAAACAAACTGAAGAATAAAAACCCTATGATCATCTCAATAGATGCAGGAAAAGCTTTTGACGAAATTCAACACCAATTTATGATAAAAACTCTCCAGAACGTGGGCATAGAGGGAACCTACCTCAACATAATAAAGGCAATATACGACAAACCCACAGCAAACATTCTCAATGGTGAAAAACTGAAAGCATTTCTTCTAAGATCAGGAACGAGACAAGGATATCCACTCTCGCCAGTATTATTCAACATAGTTTTGGAAATCCTAGCCATGGCAATCAGAGAAGGAAAAGAAATAAAAGGAATACAAATTGGAAAAGATGAAGTAAAACTGTCACTATTTGCAGATGACATGATACTATACGTAGATAATCCTAAAGATGCCACCAGAAAACTACTAGAGCTAATCAGTGAATTTGGTAAAGTAGCAGGATACAAAATTAATGCACAGACATCTCTTGCATTCCTATATACTAATGATGGAAAATCTGAAAGAGAAATTAAGGAAACACTCCCATTTACCATTGCAACAAAAAGAATAAAATACCTAGGAATAAACCTACCTAGGGAGACAAAAGACCTGTATGCAGAAAATTATAAGACACTGATGAAAGAAATTAAAGATGATACAAACAGATGGAGAGATATACCATGTTTTGGATTGGAAGAATCAACATTTTGAAAATGACTATACTATCCAAAGCAATCTACAGATTCAATGCATCCCTGTCAAATTACCAATGGCATTTTTTACAGAACTAAAACAAAAAAATCTTAAAATTTGTATGGAGACACAAAAGACCCCGAATAGCCAAAGCAGTCTTGAGGGAAAAAAACGGAGCTGGAGGAATCAGACTCCCTGACTTCAGACTATACTACAAAGCTACAGTAATCAAGACAATATGGTACTGGCACAAAAACAGAAACATAGATCAATGAAACAGGACAGAAAGCCCAGAGATAAACCCATGCACATATGGTTAACTAATCTATGACAAAGGAGGCAAGGATATACAATGGAGAAAAGACAGTCTCTTCAATAAATGATGCTGGGAAAACTGGACAGCTACATGTAAAAGAATGAAATTAGAACACTCCCTAACACCATACACAGAAATAAACTCAAAATGGATTAGAGACCTAAATATAAGACTGGACACTATAAAACTCTTAGAGGAAAACATAGGAAGAACACTCTTTGACATAAATCACAGCAAGATCTTTTTTGATCCTCCTCCTACAGTAATGGAAATAAAAACAAAAATAAACAAATGGGACCTAATGAAGTTTAAAAGCTTTTGCAAAGCAAAGGAAACTACAAATAAGACGAAAAGACAACCCTCAGAATGGGAGAAAATATTTGCAAACGAATCAACGGACAAAGGATTAATCCCCAAAATATATAAATAGTTCATGTAGCTCAATATTAAAAAAACAAACAACCCAATCCAGAAATGGGCAGAAGGCCCAAATAGACATTTCTCCAAAGAAGACATACAGATGGCCAAGAAGCACGTGAAAATCTGCTCAACATCACTAATTATTAGAGAAATGTAAATCAAAACTACAATGAGGTATCACCTCACACCAGTTAGAATGGTCATCATCAGAAAATCTACAAACAACAAATGCTGGAGAGGGTGTGGAGAAAAGGGAACCCTCTTGTACTGTTGGTGGGAATGTAAATTGATACAGCCACTATGGAGAACAGCATGGAGGTTCCTTAAAAAACTAAAAATAGAATTACCATATGACCCAGCAATCCCACTATTGGGCATATACCCAGAGAAAACCATAATTCAAAAAGACACATGCACCCCAATGTTCATTGCAGCACTATTTATAATAGCCAGGTCATGGTAGCAACCTAAATGCCCATCGACAGATGAATGGATAAAGAAGATGTGGCACATATATACAATGGAATATTACTCAGCCATAAAAAGGAACGAAATTGGGTCATGTGTAGAGACGTGGATGGATCTAGAGACTGTCATACAGAGTGAAGTAAGTCAGAAAGAGAAAAACAAATATTGTATATTAATGCATATATGTGGAACCTAGAAAAATGGTACAGATGAACTGGTTTGCAGGGCAGAAATAGAGACACAGATGTAGAAAACAAACTTATGGACACCAAGGGGGGAAACGGGCAGGGGTGGTGGTGGTGGTGCGATGAATTGGGAGATTGGGGTTGACATATATGCACTAATATGTATTAAATGGATAACTAATATGAACCTGCTGTATAAAAAATAAATAAAATTCAAAAATTCAAAAAAAAAAGAACATTTGTACTAGGCTGTAAGAATGGTTGCTCTTATAAGAACAGAATTTACTTAAACATCATTTTGAATGATGTTTTCATTTTTGGTTCTGGTTGAATGAGGTACTGCAAGGACTCAATGTTGGTAGACAAAAGCAATGTGGGCATCCAGTGTGTACATTAGTTGCCGTTTTGCAAGTCATGAACATCTTATACACACATACACACACACACACACACACACACACACACACACAATATCATAAGCTGCAAACGTAGTGGTAAATTATTGTATCATTTTTAGAATACCCTATTTTAAATCATTTGAAAGCCTCTGTTTTTCAGGTTCTAATTATATAAATCATCTGTTAATATTAATACAGTCATAAGAATAATGTATGTAATAGCATTATTTAACTGCAAAACATGTTACTGATGTTAGTTATTATACCTCTTAACCCTGCCTTGAGACAATGAAGTCAGTTATATTTACATGTTATTCAGCAGTCCACACAGTAGGCTTCTTTTAAGGTTCAACTTAAAATATTCTTCCTCCTAGATTTAACTCATATGCCTCCATTCAATTAGAAATCTTTTTTTCCTACATTCTCACTAAATCTTCTTACTACCTCTGTTATAACATTTGTCACAGCCTACAGGTATTAGATTTATTTATGCATATGCTTCCAGATAAGATTCCAAAAGCCAAGAAGGCAGGCTCTATCCTTGTCATCTTTGCGTAAGCTGTCCCCTCCACTTGTCTCCATGAGGGGTTGGTACCTAGCTGGTCTCTAATGATTTTTTTTAAATGTTGCTAGTCATTCTCAGTTATATTTTAACTATGGAGCTATTTATTCTGACTGTTAAAGTAAGACAATTATGTAGCCCACCCTCCCCCTTACAAAAACTTGTGGTTATCTACTAGGGACACATGCAACCAGATTTGTTTTGTGCCTTTTTCTTAGCTACATGGGGCATTTCCTCCTGCAGTTCTTAGGGTGATACTTTCTCTCCATGCTGTCTGTTGTAAGTGGCAAGCAGTGCTTTACCCTAGTGAGAAGGACGTCAATAGGCTGTATTTTACAATGACAGCCGGGCCATTTGACTTGAGTCTTATTACACTTGATGGCTACCTTTTAGGAATATCTTTTTCAATTGTTTATTTTCCAAGCCTCTTGTCAGTTCAAACTACAGAAAACAAAAGGGGAATCCACATTTTACTAATGTGCACTCATAACATGGAAAGCACTTTATCAAACATGGGCCTGAGAAGATATTTCACTCTAATGAAATCCACAGATATTTACCAGATATTAATAACAATATGAGAATGATACAAAAATTAATAAACTCTTAACAGTCCACTCATGGGTATTATATTTAGGAAATACTAAGTATACAGGTATATATTGATAAATTTGAAATTATCTGAATTACTTAAAACAGAAGACCTTCCAAAATGCCAAGAATATCCAATTTGGGCAAGGTTTTAGTAATGGACACTCATTTTAGGAAGGCACTTTGTCTGTACTTATCAAGACATTTACTGAGTTTTTCAATGGGGAAAGTATTGACATTTCAGCAAAGCAATCTTTATTGCATAGGGCTGTTAAAAGCATTACTAGAGATTCAGTATCCCTGGCCCCTGGACACTGTCATTATGACAACCAAAAGTGCCTCTTACTGTTTCCAAATGCCCTCTAGGGTAACACCCCACAGTTGTGAACCAAGTGTATGAGTCAAAATAGGCTAAGTTGTGCTACAGTAACAAACAACCTCAAACCTCAGGGACATAATATAACAAAAGAATAAACTTTTTCTCTTACTCTGCACATACAGAACAGGTCAAGAGGCGTATTCTGCTCATTATAATGACCAAGAGACCAAGGCTGATGAGACTCCACTGCAACATGTACACACGCAATCACTGTAGCAGTGGTGATCACACAAGGGGTGTGTTTGAAAGAAGAGACAGCAGAGTGAGGGCATTATAGCTGCAGATATCAGAATGAGTCAGCAAAGCATAATTTTTGAAGGTGAAGGGCACACCTTGAGTTGATAAACTTAATCCCTAGGTTCCCTAGAACTAGTTTTATTCCTTGAAGAAAAGAAGTTAGAGTTAAATAAGGAATCCCACCAAGAAGCCATGTATGCAGGAAGCACACTGTCTCTGTGGCAGTGTAGAAGGAAAAAGACGTGATTTAAAAAAAAAAAAAACAAAGAAAACAAACAACAACAACAAAAAACAACACTGCCTATTCCATTCACTGAGGAGAAAAGCAGGCTATGGAAACTCACATAAGACTCCCTGAAACATGGGGATAATTCCAACTGGCCTGGAATTCAGTTCTGGCTCTGTCCTGATGTAAACCTGCTCCTAATGGCTGAGAAAACTCACCTTTTCCGAAATACTTAATAAACAAGGGAGCAAAATCAGGATATTCAAAGATATACTGAGGAAAAAGGACAATAATGTAAGAAATGAGAAAAAAATAAATGGTAGATTCATAACATCCAGAAAAAATATTGTAATGGAGCACGTAAAAATTATGACCAAATATTTCTCCCTGAATTTTAAAAACTTTAGAAGCAATCGACTCAATGAAGGAAGAGCTCAAAGCACAAATAAAAGAACTTACAGACAAGATGACTAGACAGCAGGAGAAGATAAAATATATAAGTTGTCAGAGCTCAAGAAAAGCAGTGGCAGAAAAAATAAAATCATCAAATTTTTAAGGACAAAGCAGAGGAATATGAGGGAGAACAGACACTGTTATAAACACACTAAGGAGAAAAGCTAAACTAAATAAGAAAACAAATGAAAAGGATTTGTAAGAAAATGAAAAGAGATACAACAGCGTATATAATTGGGATTTTTTTAAGAAAAAATAGAACAAATATTTAAAGGATAGATCCATTTTGGCAACAGTACAGCATGAAGAAGGCCTGCTGAGCCCACACCAGGCCCCCAGGGCACAGGTGAGGGATTACAGCATGTCACACTGCACTGGTGTTCTCCTCCACACGCTGATGCTGCAGCCATGGCTCTCTGGCCATTGCCCATCCCAAGGTCTATGAAAGTAATGAAGATTCCCTCAAACATACTCATCGACAAAGTAAAATAACAGATTGTTAGCTGAAGGGAAATAAATAGAGGCTATTTCTTGTCACAGAAAGGCAGACATATATCTTTCTCAATCTATGAGCTGACAGGGTCTGAACAGGCCCATTTATCACTGGAATTGCAAACGGATCATTGCACAAAGCAGCTACTGCTCATTCTGAAGACGTGGAAAAAGAAAAGTATTTGAAGGTATGAAAGTCCAGAAGGATATGGACTAGAATGTTGCTCTTCATCTTCAGGCATCTCCAACCCTCTGCTGTGGAAGTTAAAAATGCAGATCCTTTTCTTTTCTAGAAATGGGGGCCCACCACAGAGACAGACCTACAGAAATTTTGGGTGGGGGGTCTTTTATGAGATCTACTTTTTAACTCAGCAACAGAATAAGCCGGCAGAACCATGCATTAGAAGCAAAGCTCCAAAAAATGATCAAATACCTATAAATGGGCATATAACTAAAACTGTATATCTAAAAAGGCATACGGAGAAAAAATGAAAAATAAAGAGTCATGTGGAATGCTTTGAGCCTAAGAATGAAAAAATAAGAAAAGAAAATAAACAACGAAAGGCTGAAAACGTCTTCACAAAGTTCTCCTAAAAAAGGAGCCACAGGTAGATGCTGCTGATTTTCTAAAAAAAAAAAAAAAAATCAGAGTTATGGAGCTTGCCATCACATTTAAAACTTCAACATCATCAATCTGGCAGAAGTTTGCAGCAAATATAGGGAAAGCCAGGCACATACCAATACCCAGTCTTACTCTCTCTAATTTTTCATCTCTAAAATTTCTTTTCTTAGAGGAATATTCTTCAGAATGTTCTGAATGGACTTACAATTAAGTAAAATAGAAGAGCATGTCAGAGGAGGAAAGGAGGAGAAATAATAGAGTTCATAGACAATAATAATAATAAAAACAACAACACACAGAAACACCATGCCAGGGATACTCCCTAAAAGTGCATAATCTGTCAGTACTTCAGGAGAAAAGGCAGACCCATGACTTAGGAAACTGTGAAATATGTGGCATATCTGATGCTTTGACTCAAGCTAAGGATTTCAGATTTGGTAGACACTAAACTCTTAGAGGTTCAGTTTATCCTATCATAAACCAAATGGCTATTGGGAGATCTTTTCCAGGAAACAATTATTTTTCTCTTCTGAAGATTATAAATGTATGAAAATATGTCTTATGTAATAATCTATAAGGTCATAAAAGATAATCTAACACCAAATTTTAACATGAAAGCCTAGGGCTCTCTGTATTCATTTTGTTATGCAAATTTTATTCATTCATATGAGGTGTGTAAATTGCATACCTTTCTAGATGAAAGTATATGTACCACACTCTGAGCTACTTTAACATAAAGATAACATTAAGACTAATAGAATGCTTTAAATGTCTATTTATGAGGAAAGAAACAAATTAGTTTTGCTCTTTTCTTAATTACCAGTTTACATAATTAATTGAGCTACTTTTGTAAATTTAATTTTTTTTTGTTATATAGTGCACTATTTTAAAATATCCAATGAATTATCCTCTTGTCTTTAATGATGAGTGAGTGGAAGTAATACTATTTGGCTGTATTTGGTTATGAGAAAACAATAAGTGTGCTTTAAAAAAGATATAATTCAGATAAATATTCTTGGAATAAAGACAGCAGAATATATATATAGTTGTTTGTGCCTGGAAAACTGAGCTAGAATAGTCCACAAAGATATATATTCTAGTAAAGATGTCACTGGACTTCAACAACTTTAAGAAGGAAGGAAGAAAGGAAGGGGGGAAGGAAGAAAAAAAAGAAAATCATTTGGGCATCTAGGCAAAAAGATCTACTCAATTACATCAGAAAATAAACTGGCCTGGCCTCAGAATTCTCCACAACAATATCCAGTGTCAGAAAATAGCGGAGTAATACAAAATCCTTAAGAAAAGAAAGTACTATCCCAAGTGGTTATACTTTGCTGCCTTAACCAAGGTTCTTCAGAGTGCAGACTCTGGAACAAAAGTTTAATTGAGTGCATTTATTAGTTTCCTGTGGCTGCTATAACAGACTTAGTGGCTTAAGATAACAGAAATTTATTCTCTCACAATGTCAAGGCAAGAGCCTGAAATCAGTATCACTGAACTGTAAGCAAGGTATTAGCAGGGTTGTACTCCCTCCAGAGGCTCTAGGGGAGAATATGTCCCTTGCCTCTTCCAGTTAGTTTCTGGAGGCTGCCAGCATTCCTTGACTTGTGGCCACATCACTCCTATCTCTACTTCTGTAGTCATATGGCCTTCTCTTCTATTGTGTAATCTCCTTCTGCATGTTACTTATAAGGACACCTGTGATTGCATTTAGGGCCTGCCCAGATAATCCAAGCATAATCACTCCACTTCAAGAACCTTAATTAATCACATCTGCAAAGTTTACTTTTGTTTGTTTGTATATAAAAGTTAGCATTTACAGGCTCCACATAGATTATAAATAAATTAAAGGAATTGTAAAGGACTACTCTTCTCAACTTAATGCAAATAAACGTGAAAACTGGGATGAAGTACATAACACTCCAGAAATATATAATTTACCATAACTATTTACAGCAGAAAATTTAAAGATTTCCAAAATTCAAATAGAGAAAATGTCAAAGAACCTCCTCTCCATTTCCCTTCCCCCCACCAAAATAATAAGGTGCCTGGATTAGACAATTTCACAGGGAAATTCTAACAAAACTTTTAAAAAGCAGATAATTCCAATGGTATTTTAACTCTTGAGAGTACATAAAAAGAAAGAATGTTTCCAAATTCTTCTAATGAAGTGGGTATAAAAGTGACCTCTAAAATCAAGAAGGATTACACACACACACACAAATTATCGACCACATTTCAAAGGTTCAAAAGAAGGCACTGCTAAGTCAAGATTAGGATATATGGAAATCAATAACCTTCTAAGAGTCAAACAACAGCCAGTTAGAAGACACAACAGAAGGAAAAATCCCTTATTTTCAATAATAACACGAAAGATTAAAATGTCTGAGAGGAGGACCTTCAAGATGGTGGAGGAGTAAGACGTGGACATCAACTTCCTCCCCACAAATACATCAAAAATATATCTACATGTGTAACAAATCCTACAGAACACCTACTGAACACTGGCAGAAGAACTCAGACTTCCCCAAAGGCAAGAAAATCCCCACGTACCTGAGTAGGGCAAAAGAAAAAAGAGAGACAAAAGAATAGGGACGGGACCTGCCCATCTGGGAGGGAGCTGTGAAGGAGGAAATGTTTCCACACAATAGGGAGCCCCTTCACTGGTGGAGGTGGGGGATGGGGGGGGAAGCTTCAGAGCCACGGAGGAGAGCACAGCAACAGGGGTGCAGAGGGCAAAGAGGACAGATTCCCACACAGAGGATCAGTGTAGACCAGCACTCAGCAGCCTGAGAGGCTTGTCTGCTCACCCACTGGGATGGGTGGGGCTGGGAGCTGAGGCTCGGGCTTTGGAGGTCAGTCCCAGGGACAGGACACTCTCCTGCGTTGGCTGCATGAACACAGCCTGAAGGGGGCTAATGTGACCCAGCTAACTGGGAGGGAGTCTGGGAAGAAGTCTGGAACTGCCTAAGAGGCAAGAGACCATTGTTTCGGGGTGCGTGAGGAGACGAGATTCAGAGCACCACCTAAACGAGCTTCAGAGATGGGCGCGAGCCACAGCTATGAGCGCGGACACCAGAGATGGGCATGAAACGTTAAGGCTGCTGCTGCAGCCACCAAGAATCCTGTGTGCAAGCACAGGTCACTATCCACAACTCCTCTCCCAGGAGGCTGTGCAGCCCACCACTGCCAGGGTCCCGTGATCCAGGGACAACTTCCCCAGGAGAACACATGGTGCGCTTCAGGCTGTTGCAATATCATGCTGGACTCTGTCGCTGCAGGCTCACCCGGCATTCCATACCCTTCTCTCCCCCCGGCCTGAGTGAGCCAGAGCCTCCTAATCATCCACTCCTTTAACACCCTCCTCTCTGGATGAAGAACAGATGTCAGAGAGTGACCTACGTACAGAGGTGGGGCCAAATCCAAAGTTGAACCCCAGGAGCTGTGCGAACAAAGAAGAGAAAGGGAAATTTCTCCACGCAGCCACAGGAGCAGCGGATTAAACCTCCACAATCAACTTGATGTACCTGCATCTGTGGAATACCTGAATAGACAATGAATCATCCCAAAATTGAGGCCGTGGACTTTGGGAGCAACTGTAGACTTGGGGTTTGCTGTATGCGACTGACTAGTTTCTGATTTTTATGTTTATCTTAGTATAGTTTTTAGCGCTTGTTATCACTGGTGGATTTGTTTATTGGTTTGGTTGAGTTCTTTTTCTTTTATTACTTTTTAATAATCTTTTAAAATTTTAATATTTTATTTTATTTTTCTTTCTTTTTTTTCTCCCTTTTCTTCTGAGCCATGTAGCTGAGTGTCTTTGTGCTCCGCCAGGTGTTAGGCCTGAGCCTCTGAGTTGGGAGAACTGAGTTCAGAACATTGGACCACCAGAGACCTCCCGGCCCCACGTAATATCAATCAGTGAGAACTCTCCCAGAGAGCTCCATCTCAATGGTAAGACCCAGCTCCACTCAACGACCAGCAAGCTCCAGTGCAGGAAACCCCATGCCAATCAACTAGCAAGACAGGAACACAACCCCATCCATTAGCAGAGAGCCTGCCTAAAATCATAATAAGTTCACAGACCACCCAAGACACACCACTGGATGAGGTCCTGCCCACCAGAAAGAGAAGATCCAGCCTCATGTACCAGAACACAGGCACCAATCCCCTCCACCAGGGAGCCTACACAAACCACTTAACCAACCTTACCCATTGGGGGCAGACACCAAAGACAACGGGAAATACAAACCTGCAACCTGAGAAAAGGAGATCTCAAACACAGTAAGTTAAGCAAAATGAGAAGACACAGAAATACACAGCAAATGAAGGAACAAAGTAAAAACTCACCAGACCAAACAAATGAAGAGGAAATAGGCAGTTTACCTGAAAAAGAATTCAGAGTAATGATAGTAAATTATCCAAAAGCTTGGAAATAGAATGGAGAAAATACAAGAAATGTTTAACAGGGACCTAGAAGAACTAAAGAGCAAACAAACAATGATGAACAACACAATAAATGAAATTAAAAATTATCTAGAAGGAATCAATAGCAGAATAAGGGAGGCAGCACATGGATAAGTGACCTGGAAGACAAAATAGTGGAAATAACTACTGCAGAGCAGAATAAGAAAAAAGAATGAAAAGACTTGAGGACAGTCTCAGAGACCTCTGGGACAATATTAAACACACCAACGTTTGAATTATAGGGGTCCCAAGAAAAAAACAGAGAAAGACAAGGACTGAGAAAATATTTGAAAAGATTATAGTTGAAAACTTCCCTAATATGGGAAATAAAATAGTCAATCAAGTCCAGGAAGCACAGAGAGTCCCATACAGGATAAATACAAGGAGAAACACGCCAAGACACATATTAATCAAACTTTCAAAAATTAAATACAAAGAAAAAATATTGAAAGCAGCAAGGGAAAAGCAACAAATAACATACAAGGGAATCCCCATAAGGTTAACAGCTGATCTTTCAGCAGAAACTCTGCAAGCCAGAAGGGAGTGGCAGGACATACTTAAAGTGATGAAAGGGAAAACCTACAACCAAGATTACTCTACCCTTCAAGGATCTCATTCAGATTCGATGGAGAAATTAAAACCTTTACAGACAAGGAAAAGCTAAGAGAATTCAGCACCAACAAACCAGCTTTACAACAAATGCTAAAGGAACTTCTCTAGGCAGGAAACACAAGAGAAGGAAAGACCTACAATAATAAACCCAAAACAATTAAAAAAATGGTAATAGGAACACACATACTGATAATTACCTTAAATGTAAATGGATTACATGCTCCAACCAAAAGACATAGACTGGCTGAATGGACACAAAATCAAGACCCGTATATATGATGTCTACAAGAGACCCACTTCAGACCTAGGGACACATACAGACTGAAAGTGAGGGGATGGAAAAAGATATTCCGTGCAAATGGAAATCAAAAGAAAGCTGGAGTAGCAATTCTCATATCAGACAAAATAGACTTTAAAATAAAGACAATTATAGACACAAAGAGGACAAAACATAATGATCAAGGGATCAAACCAAGAAGAAGATATAACAATTGTAAATATTTATGCACCTAACATAGGAGCACCTCAATACATAAGGCAAATGTTAACAGCCATAAAAGGGGAAATCGACAGTAACACAATAATAGTAGGGGACTTTAACACCCCATTTTCACAAATGGACAGATCATCAATAATGAAAACAAATAAGGAAACACAAGCTTTAAATGACACATTAAACAAGATGAACTTAATTATATTTACAGGACAACCCACCCCAAAACAACAGAATACACTTTGTTCTCAAGTGCTCATGGAACATTTTCCAGGATAGATCATTTCCTGGCTCACAAATCAAGCCTTGGTAAATTTAAGAAAATTGAAATCATATCAAGTACCTTTTCCGACCACAACGCTATGAGACTAGATATCAATTACAGGGAAAAAAATGTAAAAAATACAAACACATGGAGGCTAAACAGTACACTACTAAATAACCGGGAGATCACTGAAGACATCAAAGAGGAAATCAAAAAATACTTAGAAACCAAATGACAATGAAAACACGATGACCCAAAACCTATGGGAGGCAGCAAAAGCAGTTCTAAGAGGGAAGTTTATAGCAATACAATCCTACCTCAAGAAACAGGAAACATCTCCAATAAACAAGCTAACCTTACACCTAAAGCAATTAGAGAAAGAAGAACAAAAAAACCCCACAGTTAGAAGGAAAGAAATCATAAAGATCAGATCAGAAATAAATGAAAAAGAAATGAAGGAAACGATAGCAAAGATCAATAAAACTAAAAGCGTGTTCTTTGAGAAGATAAACAAAACTGATAAACCATTAGCCAGACTCATCAAGAAAAAAAGGGAAAAGACTGAAATCAACAGAATTAGAAATGAAAAAGGAGAAGTAACAACTGACACTGCAGAAATACAAAGGATCATGAGAGATGACTACAAGCAAGTATATGCCAATAAAATGGACAACCTGGAAGAAATGGACAAATTCTTAGAAAAGCACAACCTTCTGAGACACAACCAGGAAGAAATAGAAAATATAAAGAGACCAATCACAAGCACTGAACTTGAAACTGTGATTAAAAATCTTCCAACAAACAAAAGTCCAGGACCAGATGGCTACACAGGTGAATTCTATCAAACATTTAGAGAAGAGCTAAC
The DNA here is from genome assembly GCF_028021215.1 of Eschrichtius robustus. Taxonomy (NCBI): domain Eukaryota; kingdom Metazoa; phylum Chordata; class Mammalia; order Artiodactyla; family Eschrichtiidae; genus Eschrichtius; species Eschrichtius robustus. The sequence continues at coordinate 58,142,612 of NC_090833.1, read as the reverse complement.
ACCTAGGCTCCTCAAACTCTTCCATAATATAGCAGAGGGAGGAACACTCTCAAACTCATTCTACGAGGTCACCATCACCCTGATACCAAAACCAGACAAAGAGGTCACAAAACAAGAAAACTAGAGGCCAATATCACTGATGAACATAGATGCAAAACTCCTCAACAAAATACCAGCAAATAGAATCCAACAGCACATTAAAAGGATCATACAGCATGATCAAGTGGGGTTTATCCCAGGAATGCAAGGATTCTTCAATATATGCAAATCAGTCAATGTGATACACCACATAAAAAAATTGAAGGATAAAAACCATATGATCATCTCAATAGATGCAGAAAAAGCTTTCAACAAAAGTTAACACCCATTTATGATAAAATCCTCCAGAAAGTAGGCACAGAGGGAACTTACCTCCACATAATAAAGGCCGTATATGACATATGCACAGCCAACATCGTTCTCAATGATGAAAAACTGAAACCATTTCCACTAAGATCAGGAACAAGACAAGGTTGCCCACTCTCACCACTATTATTCAACATAGTTTTGGAAGTTTTAGCCACAGCAATCAGAGAGGAAAAAGAAATAAAAGGAATCCAAACTGGAAAAGAAGAAGTAAAACTGTCACTGTTTGCAGATGACATGATACTATACATAGAGAATCCTAAAGATACTACCAGAAAGCTACTAGAGCTAATCAATGAATTTGGCAAACTAGCAGGATACAAAATTAATGCACAGAAATCTCTTGCATTCCTATACACTAACTAATGATGAAAAATCTGAAAGAGAAATTAAGGAAACACTCCCATTAACCATTGCAACAAAAAGAATAAAATACCTAGGAATAAACCTACCTAAGGACACAAAAGACCTGTATGCAGAAAACTATAAGATACTGGTGAAAGAAATTAAAGATGATAAAAACAGATGGAGAGATATACCATGTTCTTGGACTGGAAGAATCCACATTGTGAAAATGACTATACTACCCAAAGCAATCTACAGATTCAATGCAATCCCTTTGAAACTACCAATAGCATTTTTCACAGAACTGGAACAAAAAATTTCACAATTTGTATAGAAACACAAAAGACCCCGAATAGCCAAAGCAATCTTGAGAAAGAAAAACGGAGCTGGAGGAATCAGGCTCTCAGACTTCAGACTATACTACAAAGTTACAGTAATCAAGACAGTATGGTTCTGGCACAAAAACAGAAATATAGATCAATGGAACAGGATAGAAAGCCCAGAGATAAACCCATGCACCTACGGTCATCTTATTTTTGATAAAAGAGGCAAGAATATACAATGGAGAAAAGACAGCCTCTTCAATAAGTGGTGTTGGGAAAACACTCCCTAACACCATACACAAAAATAAATGCAAAATGGATTAAAGACCTAAATGCAAGGCCAGACACTATAAAACTCTTAGAGGAAAACATAGGCAGAACATTCAATGGCAAAAATCACAGCAAGGTCCTTTTTGACCCACCTCCTAGAGAAATGGAAATAAAAACAAAAAGAAACAAAGGGGATCTAATGAAACTTAAAAGGTTTTGCACAGCAAAAGAAACCATAAACAAGATGAAAAGACAACCCTCAGAATGGGAGATAATATTTGCAAATGAAGCAACTGACAAAGGATTAATCTCCAAAATGTACAAGCAGCTTATGCAGCTCAATATCAAAAAAACAAATAATCCAATCCAAAAATGGGCAGAAGATCTAAATAGACCTTTCTCCAAAGAAGATATACAGATTGCCAACAAACACATGAAAGGATGCTCAACATCACTAATCATTAAAGAAATTCAAATCAAAACTACAATGAGTTATCACCTCACACTAGTCGGAATGGCCATCATCAAAAAATCCACAAACAATAAATGCTGGAGAGGGTGTGGAGAAAAGGGAACCCTCTTGCACTGTTGGTGGGAATGTAAACTGATACAGCCACTATGGAGAACAGTATGGAGGTTCCTTAAAAAACTAAAAATAGAACTACCATATGACCCAGCAATCCCACAACTGGGCATATACCCTGAGAAAACCATAATTCAAAAAGAGTCATGCACCACAATGTTCATTGCAGCACTATTTACAATAAGCAGGACATGGAAGAAACCTAAGTGTCATTGACAGGTGAATGGATAAAGAAGATGTGCCACATATATACAATGGAATATTACTCAGCCATAAAAAGAAATGAAATTGAGTTTTTTGTAGTGAGGTGGATGGACCTAGAGTCTGTCATACAGAGTGAAGTAAGTCAGAATGAGAAAAACAGATACCGTATGCTAACACATATATATGGAATCTAAAAAAAAAAAAAGGTTCTGAAGAACCTAGGGGCAGGACAGGAATAAAGATGCAGATGTAGAAAATGGACTTGAGGACATGGGGAGGGGGAAGGGTAAGATGGGAAGAAGTGAGAGAGTGGCATTGACATATATACACTACCAAATGTAAAACAGATAGCTAGTTGGAAGCAGCCGCATAGCACAGGGAGATCAGCTCGGTGCTCTGTGACCACCTAGATGGGTGGGATATGGAGGGTGGGAGCAAGATGCAAGAGGGAGGGTATATGGGGATATATGTATACGTATAGCTGATTCACTTTGCTATACAGCAGAAACTAACACAACATTGTAAAGCAATTATACCCCAATAAAGATGTTAAAAAAAAAATGAGAGAAAATGTGTGAGCTCATTACAAAAAAGACTAAAATGATACAGAGGAACACACAATAAGATATGAACCAAAGAAAAAGCATTCCATGTCCTTGGACAGGATGACTCAACATCATAAAAATGTCAATTCTCCCTAAGTTAACCTACAATTTTCACACTAGTCTAATAAAGATGTCAGCATCATTTTGTTAGAATAATCAAGCTGAGTCAAAAGTTCATGTGGGAAAATAAACAAGCAAAAATAGCCAAGAGAAGTCTGCAACAGAAGAGTAGTAGAGAGGGATCAGTCTCCAAGTATTAACCCATTACAGAACTTCAGTAATTACAATAGTGTGACACTGGCACATGGATAAACAGAGAAATCATGGAACAGAATATGAAGTCCAGGAATAGACATACATTAATATATGGCATTTTAGAAAATGTGGCATTTCAAATAGGTGGGGAAAAGGTGGACTATTTAATAAACAGTGTTGAGAAAAATGGATCAGGGAAAAGAAAAGGAAAAGAAAAAGAAAATCTGATTCCATTCCTGACAGCTAGTAATAGGATAAATTCCAAACGCATTAAATTTTTAACTGTTAAAAAAAAAAAAATCCCAGGGGAAACCATAGAAAATGGAAGGTCTTTCTATTTATGACATGAAGCTCAAAAGCTGTAAAAGTAAAAACTGATAAACTCAATTACAGGTTTAAAATATGTACATGGTAAAAAGTACAACAATCAAATTCAAAAGGCAAATATCAAATTGGGAGAAAAAAATGTGAATTGATATCACAAACAAAAGGTTAATCTCACTAATTATAAAGAGTTCCTAGAAATCAATGAGAAAAAGACAATCCAATGAGAAAAATGGGCAAAAATATTGACAGTTCACAGAAAAGGAAATACAAATTGCCCTTCAATACACATCAAGAAGCTCACTTATAAATAGAAAATTAAACCATTTTCACCTATCAGCTTGGCAGAGATTGAAGTTCAATAATTCACTATTTTAGGGAATTGGGTGGGGAAACAGGTCTTCTCTTACTTGTTGGTGAGAGTGTAAACTGGTACCACTTCTCTGAAGGGCAATTTGATTCTGTTCAGCAAGCTTATAAGTACTATACCCTTTTAGAAATATATTCTAAGATGTATATGTTTGTGATATGATGTATGCACAAGGTTATTTATTGTGATATGATGTATGCACAAGGTTATTTATTTATATATATGTAATAGCAAAAGAATGGAAGCAGTCTAAATGTCTATTAACGTCCATCAATATATATACAATATATATGTACCATCAATGAGTATAGTACATCTCTATACAATAGAATCCTATGGAGCCATACAAAAGAATGAAGAAGATCTTTACTCACTGACTGTTAGAGAATCATCTCCCAGATCACTGGAGGAAAGGTGCACACAGGTGCACAGAGATAACTCTGAAAAGACACACAGGAAACTGGTATGGCTGGTTGTGTCGGTGAAGGGGAACTGGACGGCTGGGGAACAGAGTGTGAAGGATACATTTTATTAAGTACCTTTTTATGCCTTTTGCATTTTTAAAATCTATGGGAGACGACATAGGCCTTGTGAGTCATAAGTGCAAAATGAACTGTAAAGATAGTAAGTAGTAAAAGAAATAAATACAATAGAGATAATGAGGTAAAGTTAGCTTTCAACCTTTCCCTCCTAAGTCCTTCCCCCCAAATGCACACTTCTTCCTCTAATTACAATTTTGCTTGCTTTCACTGGCCTCTACCCTTATCCTCAGACCCTACTGTTTCATTTATCTTAAGAGGTATCAGTGTTTCCAATAATTTTCCAATCAAAATTATATAAGTACATCTCAATTTCAATTTGCACTATGTGCAGTTCTAGAACATGGACTCCACAGAAGCCAGTGAGAGTTTTGGAGGCATATCACATTAGCACAAAAAGGTTAAAATCATTCATTTGAGGCAATCGTAAGAGAACAAACACATCTTTTGGAAGGTACTTTAAAAAAACAGTGGTTAAAATAAAATCTTGCCTGTTATTGGCAAAAAGTATTGTAGCCCATTCTAATAATATTTGTTTGGAGAATTAAAGATGTCATCTCCTGACATTCTTAGCTGTTATAAGCACACTAAAGAGGGTAAGCTTTTAGATAAAATACAAATTAGTGAAGTCACATAGCTAATAACCATGATATCCATGGAGATGCACAATCCCATCTGTTGGGATATGAGAAAATATTAAAATTTCCATTTCTATTATTTAATTTTATCCTTATAATACTGTATAAAGTAGTATATTAATATATAATTTATAAATAATAAATAGGCATGCATAAATTCTATTGCGGGCTCAGTCTTTTTTATCCATAGAGTGTAATCAAAATGTTTGGTAACCATTGCCAAATAATGATTTCTTTCTCACATATATAAGAAGAAATCAAATGCACTATAGAATATTTTATCTGAGCACAGCAAGAAGCAGCAGCCATAAACTATGAATTTCTAAGCGAAATACTGTTGAATTCATTTGGTACAGCACTTAGCATAGTGTTATCTAAAGAGAGATTACTAATACATAATAGAGTTTTGAAGTTAGATATCACCTATTTCAAATCTCATTTCAAACATGAGGTAACTACAGGCCGGAGAGAATAAATAACGTTCTCTGTGTCATATGGCTGACTCGCAGTGACAGAGCTAGGTACAGATCACAAATTTCCCAAAAGTTTGTCTTTCTACATACAACACATGGAGATATAGATTTATTTATTTATTTATGGAAAAGGGATGGTCTTAGAAATTAAGCAGCAGGCAATCTAGTATTCTCACTACTTTATTTTCTCCTATTTAACCATATCTTTATATTTGTCTTCTTTTTAGTCTTCCCAAAATCACATCCCCGTTTTAGAAAGGTGAAGAGTGAATTTCTTTTTATCATGTAAAATTTTTAAGCCATTCTAAAGGAGAAAAGTTCAAACCTGAAATTAATCCTACTTTCGCCCATCTTCCCTAACAGAAACCTCTGAATTCTAAATGCCTTTGTTCTTACCAATAATCCTCTGAGAACAACCCAGCACAAGAAACATATGCCCAACCCTACCCGAAAGAAAGGAAAGGTGGGATGAAAAATGCTACAGCGAAATTAAAAGTGTTTATGCAGGTAATTCAAACCCATTTTTAATACCTGTCTTATATTTGTGTAGTCCCTTCACATTATGTACAGGTAGCGTTTAAGAAATTTGACTCTATCTTCACACAGACATTGGGTCTACTATAGCTATGTCACCTTACCAGTTTTGTCATGTATTGGGAAACTGATACAGTGTTGGGTCGGGAATAGCAAATGGCATAATGCAGATAATCGCTTAGCAAAGTGTCTAGCATACAGTCAGGCACAAACTACTTAACTCTTGTTAAGTCAAACACCTCCAACCTTTTTAAGTCAAACACACAAACAGGTGAAGTGACATGCCCGAGGTCTCACCTTTCCTGTTAGACAGGACACTTAGAAACCCAGACTTTTCCTCTAAGGAGACTGCGAGTTGAGACATTTAGGGAGTTGGCTAAATTCTTAAAAGGACTGGGAGGGAAAACAAACTGGCCTCCGTCATGGCCAAGGTTTTCGCCACAGCACACCCGCGTAGCAGTCCACCTCTGTCTTTTCCCGCCTCCGAGGCAAGCAAGAACTACATTTCCCAGCGGCCCTCGGGCTGCTTCCGGTGCAGCGCGCCAGCGCTCTGTTTCCCGGCACATCTTTTACGTCAGTTCGTGGGAAGGTTCCTACGGCTGAGGCCGAGCTCCTAGTCATGGGTTCTTTCGTTTCCCAGCCACTTGAGCCAGTCAAGGGCGTTGCGCCTGCTGATGTCGCCTCCTCCGCCAACCCCGCGCCCGTCATTGCACCCGGAGCGCCGACCTCTCCAGGAGAAGCCCCTCTATTTAATAACTGCTGGAGCTGTCGCGTGCTCTCCGGGTCCGGGCTGATAGGGGCGGGCGGGTACGTGTACTGGGCGGCAAGGAAGCCCATGAAGCTGGGATACCCCCCGGGTCCAGGAACTATTGCGCAGATGGTCTTCGGCATCAGTGAGAGTTCGGGGCACTACCCTTGGGCTGGGGGAAGAGGGAGAAGAGGGGTGCATCCACGTGGGCGGGGGCGGGGCGCCCGGGTTGATCACGTGGCGGCAGGCATTTCCCCCCCCCCCCCCACCCCAAGATGGGGGTGGGGAGAAAAAGTTGTTGGGAAGCTTTTCTTTCTTTCTTTTTTCTTAAATCACAATATTTTTTTGAGAACTCTTACTAGCCTCAATCTTTTTAATCCTACCAAAAGCTATTAAAGATAGGTATGAATATAGTAGTACTATTTTCCTGTTGAACAAACCTAGGCACAGAGAGTTCGAAGTCAGGCACCCAGGATATGACACAGCTAGCCTTTGATTCCCAGGCTTATGTGTTACCAAAACCCATGCTTCTTCTGTAGATTGTGGAGAAGGCCTGAGTGAGGGCACTTGACCTTGGTTTAAGAACTTCGGCTTTGAAGGTAGATTGTAGACATGGGTTCAAAGCCCACATTACTAGGTCTACCATTGGGTACTGTGGCCCGCAGTTCTTATTTGTAACAATACTACGTGATTGTCAAGCTGTCTTCCAGTAAAATGTAGTGATTCTTTTAGCTCTTCAGACCAACTGAGTGAATAGAATTTTAAGTTTTCAGATCTCTTACCTTCTTAATTAGATTATCCAGATCAATTCCCTTTTAGTAACTTTCTTGCTTTGGGGAAGTAACAATTTTTTTTTCTCTCAACTTTCCCTTCCTGAGCTTCACTCTTCTGTAAGATAGAAATAATGGTAATTGTATCTTCAAGGAGTATTGTGAGGGTTAAATAAGTTGATATATATGAAAGCACCTGGTAAATTGAAGTACAACATAAAGAATAAAGTACTGTTGTTTTTTCCCTAGGCATTGCTTGCTGGGGTGTAGTCATCCTGTCAGACCCCAAAGGGAAGGCCTTCCGCGCTGGTTGAAGTACCACCATTGAATTTGTCATCTCTCGGCATCCCCGTGACACACAGAGCAAGCATAGGGCGTATGCATGTTCTGGACAGACGCATGGAAACTGACAGACTTCAGTCCTGCAGATACTATATAAGCCTGAAGAGACAAACATGGGTTGTCATTCGTTGGCCATAAGTGTTTGTGGCCTTCTTCGCAGGTTCCACAGGGACCAATAAATCCCTCAGAGAAGAGGTTCTTTGTGTTATTTGAGGAAGGAGGGTATAATTTTTAAAAAATATAGAGGAAATGATAAACCAAATGAGAAAGTGACCTAAGTTATTTTAAAGAGTTCTTTCTACTTCTCCTGTGGTTGGGTCAACACCTACTATCCACCTCATCCTGGATAGGCATCATGCAATAGGCAGAAGTGCATAAAACATTTATCTGTGTACTGCTCATACTTCCCAAAGCATTGTCAGATCCATGACCTTGTGAGAGTTTCCCAGCTACTCTGAGGTGGTTATTTCATTGTTGCTAAGTGAACCTTAAAAAACAGAGTCCTAGTGATTTGCCCAGGGTCATTCAGCAAGTCAGTGATAGACTTAGGACTTGTTCTTGTCCAGCTGTTCTTGTCTTTCAGAACTAGGATTGTTCCAGAGAGGCAAGAATTACCTTTATGAAACAATTAGCTAATCATAAAAATCAGCATAAAATAAAAAGCTCAAGTACCGAAATATTTGAGAGAAATTCAAAGTCTTTTGTGCTTTGTGTGTGGTGGGGGGCGGGGGGATGGGGGGGGTTTGGTTCTTTTTCCACAAGCACAGGAAAGGTTTCTATGATGAAATTGAGTTGCTTTTGAGAGAACTTAATATTAAACACTTTCTTTTTAAGAGAAGTCTGCTTCCAACCAGTTTTTTAATTTATTTCTGACATGCTATGGCTTCTCTATAAAGTTACATGTAGCTATTTTTCAGAGCAGAAAAGTACTCTGAAATGTAACTGCCAATCACAACGTGTAAATTTTGAATGATAGGTTGAGTAAGTAGAGTACCTTTAGGGCTATTTTTCTAATATTGTAAAGAAGGGCCCAAGTCTTTTAAGACTCACAAATGACAATAAGTCTCTTGCATTGTCTACACCAGAATTCATGGCATGGCATGGTTATGTATCTGTGCAATTGAGAAGACATTGCAACATAAAGTAGACAACAAAGTATTTAAGTGAAATGTATAATTCAGTCATGTGATGTTAGTGAATATAGAAGTTTTAAATTAGAAGGGACCAGAGAGGACCCAAAGCAGGGTACTTCCTTGAGGGCCCATGACACACTAAAATGCTAACGAAGACAAGTTACTACCTGCTTTAAAAGGCAAGCCATTCTATTGATGGACAGCTGTAGTCCTAACATTTTCTTAGTTTAAACCCAAATTACATAACTTGCTGGTCTTGGCTTGACTTACTGGATACACAGAATAACTCTTAAAACTTATATATTGTAATATAATTGTAACATCTTTCCCAGAATTCATACTAGTATGACTCTTTAACCAAGTAAGAGCTTTTTCCAAATAAACTTGCCCACTCATCAGATATATTGCCAAAGTATGTTTGGTTCTTCCCAACTTGGAGTCGCTTAACTAGGTGTGAGCTAAGTATTGTTCTACCATGTCTATAGGCAGTTGGGAATAATGCTCCCCTCCCCCCCCAGAAATAGAACTTGTAGTTCAAAATTGTTTCATTTTCTTTTTCTTTTGAAGTGTACTCCAAAATTTGCCTTGATTTCTGCTGGTGGTAAGTCAGAGTTCCTAGTTTGTTTTAGGGATGACTTCAGAAAGAAAAGAGACATTGCCTTAGTCCTACAATGCAGGAAGTGCATTTGGTGCCCCTATTATCTTCCCTTTGCTTGGGGATGAAGTGGGGTGAGCAGGACAAACAGGTTCAAGAATCCAGGGACTATTACTCGGGAATTTAAGAACACCAGCTTGATTACGACTTAGGGGCTTTAGAATCTCTTTACAGCATGGAAATGAGAGTTTATAATTACCTTTAGCAAAGAAAGAAGAGAAAAACGTACAAAAATAAGTAATTTGAAATGAACTTAGAGTTTTCCCTGGAACACAGATCAAAATGTGAGTATACATTCAAATATTGACATTTTTCATGATGTCCAAGATACCTATTAGCACAACCTTTACACAGTAAAAACTTTGATATCTCCAGATGATCAAGAAATCATTACACCATCGCTTGTTGCCTTTGTGTATTGCACTGAGTAATCTAGAATCCGGTGACCAACTAAGAATATGTCTGAACATATTAAAAGACCTGAATATAGGTTGATCTTTAGGATCTTGCTGTGTGTTGGGGGAGAGGTAAGGGGTCTCTTTTTTTTCCTAGGCCAATTGCTGGGCAGCTGTTGCTTGCAGCACTGGTGTAGGCCAAATGCAGATCAATCTAAAAAGTTCTGGAGTTTCACCTGACCAGGACAAATTGCAGAGACGGCTGTTGCTGGCAGCCCTAGAGGTTAAGCATTTCAGCCATGATTTGTACTTCACCACCACCCTTAGCTTAGCATTTGCCCCTTGCTCCTTTTTATTACTGGTTTCTCAGCCTGGCTGTGTCTGAATTAGGGGCCTCTTGAATGATGCCACTTGATTTGACAATGTGAAATATATTGCTCCTGAATTAAATATATGTTCAGGGCAAGCATATGTTCAAGTACCCCCTCAAACCAGGCTTGACCTCAACTGATTTGTTGCCAGGACTACATTGATCAAACTGACACTTCTCAAATCTTGAAGTGAGGAATAGGAAGCAATTTTGAGTTGTAAAGCTTTTTTTGTGTGTGTGTGTGACAGATAAATCCTTGCCTTGACCCAAAGATTATTTAGGTGTTACGAGCAAAGAGTCAGAGGTGAAAGACCTATAATTATACATCATTCAGAGGTATCCTGAGAGCATGGAGAAAAAATATGTCACTCTTCTAAATGCATGTCTCTTAGCCTTTGAGATAATTCAGCAACTTGTCATTCAAAGGTAAATGGAATGTAGAGAAATAGCCAAAAGGGCAAATGTTAAATGCAGCAATGCCACTAAAAACCACTGCTCAGTCCTGTGACTAAACTTGCATATGCTTCAGGAGTGTGGTAGACAGGATTCTTAAAATGGTCCCCCAAGGTTCCCAACCCCTGGGTGAAAATATACCTTCTCCCAGTTATTCAAACACCATTCTAGGTGCTGCTGTGAAGGAAATTTGTAGATGTAATCAAGGTCCCAGGTCAGTTGATCTTAAGATTATCTACATGGGCGAATCATTAAATCTCAGTCCAGAGGTCAGAGACTTGAGAAGCCAAAGATTCCTCCAAAGCAGGAGGGGGAGTCAATGCATGGAAAGTGCTTTGGAGGCTGGAAGAAAGCAAACATCCACACTGAGAATTTCCTGTGGGGGCCACATGACAAGGAATGGCAGGCAGCCAGGAGTGCTGAGTGATCACCAGCCAACAACTCAAAGGGAAATGTTCTGCAACTGGAAGGAAATGAATTCTGCCAACCACCTGTGAGCTTAGAAGAGGGCCTGTGAGAACCAAGAACCACAGCCCCGGCCAACACCTTGGTTTCAGCCCAGTGAGACCCTAAGCAAAGTATCTAGTCGTGCTGTGAAACTGGAGATAATAAATTTGAGTTGTTTTAAGTTGTCAAGTTTGGTAATTTGTTACACAGCATAGGCAATGAATACAAGGAATCAGAAGTGTTTTGTGGTATCATAGTCATAGCGGAACTAAGCAGAACCCTGTGGCCCCCTCCCCCCAAGTACAAAGGCCCCTCTATGTCCCCTGCCTCTTGTTTGTAGGAAAGCTGAAGTCTCCCAGGCCTCCCAGAGTCACAAAAGAGCACGCTCAAGCAGTTAATGATTAGGACGATAGAGTCATAGACTCAGTGTCTGATGAAAGAATGGGATTAACACTATTGCTCATAATAATATGTATCTTTGTGGGCATTAGAATAATTGTAGCTTGGTCTGCCCATATATGTAAGCAAGCAACTAAAATTGTCAGCAAAGAGATGCTGCAGACCCATGTCGAGATCTTCCACTCTGAAAATACAACACCCTATGTCAGCATGAAGAAGTTACAGAAGATGGACCTTCACCCCTAATCTCATAGAAATGGAATGATGTCTGACAAGTGGGAATTTTTAAGCAGCTCTTTTGCCCCTTTCCTGTAGTCTATTTCTATTCCCCATAAACCTTAATTATAAAAATGAGATCACTAGGTAACATTTAACCTAACTCTTGACTTCTCTACTGAATGTACACAATGCCCTGCTTGACCTGTTGATTCCTTTCCTGGATTAAAAGGAGTAAGAACGGAAGATTAAGTAGTTAAAGAATGACTGACTCTCTACCCCTAGCTTCCCCCTTAGCAAATTTGCAGGCCGACCAAGCAGGCAAGAGAGCATCCAAAGGAAGATCAGGAGAAGTCAGCAGGTCTGCACGCAATGGAAAAATGATGAAGAATCTGATCTCCTACTCTGATGATTAACTGAGGTGGTTTCCCCTTTTTCCCTTTGAAAATTGTCATGGCTGAACAGAATCTTTGGAGTTGGTCTCCAGACATGAGTCCACCTCCTCCCCAAATAGCCAGCTTTTCTGAATAAAGCACCTTTCCTTTCTACTGACACTTGCCCCTCGGTTATTGGCTTTTGAGCGGCGAGCAGCTGAACCTGAGTTTGGTAACGAGAGTAGGTGGCACGCCAGACCAAATACACATCCCCATTCTGGGTGCTCAGGAAGTAGCAAGAAGGGACCATCTGAATAGCATTTCTCTTTGTTATTGTTAGTAATGGTCTTCACTTGTCCTTTTACTGGTGGTTTTCTTGGATAGTTCTTATTTTCCGTTTTCTAGTAAAATTGTTGCACTGTTAAATATAAAAAAAAATTACAGCACCCTTTTTATGTGCCAAGCATAAAAAGGATTATGCTAACTAAATGCTTTGCAGGAATTGTTTACTCCTCTCAGCAGCCATGTTTTACAGATGAGAAGATTGAGGCCTGGAGCAGGTAAGAATTTCCCCAAAGCCTCAAGTGATGAAGCAGTAGTAGCTTGGCTAAGAGCAGTAACTGGGAATTGGGAATTCATTTTGTTACAGTTGTTTTCTTATCATCCATTCTCAGAATGTTCAGTTATCAAAAGTAGAAATGTTAAATTCTGATTTTCCATTTTTTTCCTTGTTATTCCTTAGTTTAACATGTATCATTAATCATTTCGTTTCCTCTTCTTTATAATTGAGGATATATCGCTTATCACTGTGACAAGCAATTTATATGATAATCCAGGACAAGAAATTCTTCTCATCTCTTTAAGCAGGCTCATACCCTTCCCTGACTTTACCCCAATTTCTCCACTGATCTTGGACCATTCTCCTGAACCTCAGACTCTATTTCCCAGGAACAGTAGAGCATCCTAACTGTCTTTGTATAGACACCAGAATCCCAACTTGTCCCAAATGAACTTATCTCCCACCTACTTGTGCTCCTCTATTTCCTATCTCCAATCATAGCATTCCCATCTAGTCAGCTGGCAAGCTAGAAAATGTGGAATTATCTATGACTCTCTTTATTGTCATTCTTCTGATCTGTTCACAAGTCCTGGTTATTTTAACCCTTTACTACTCTTTCCTATCCATTCCCATTGCTATTGTTTTGGATCAGCTATCATCATTTCTCATGTAGATTACCATAATAGAGTCTTAATTTCTCCCTGCTTCCAAGAAATCCCTCTCATATGCCCTCCACACTATAGCCAGAGTAATCTTACAACATGTTTCAGCTTAAAACCCTTCAGTATCTCTGCTGCACACAAAATGAACTCCAGACTACTTGGCAGGGTATGGAATGCCTTTTGTTATTTCACCCACCATAACTTTCCATCTGTATCTTTTTCCACTCCCTGACTTCTGTTCCACACCACCCCCCTCCATGTTCCTGCCACTCTTAGCCAGCTCTTCCTAAAAAGGCCATTCTCCATGCCTTTGCATGTGCTCTTCTGTCAGCCTATAATATTCCTTTTGCCTGGAGAAATCCTGCTTATCCTTCAAAGCCCAGCCCAGATGTCACCTCTTTGGTAAAGCCTTCCCTGAGACGTCCCCATGTCACTACTTTTAGGGCTATGCAACAATTACACTTTCTATAGACTTCTATCACTGCATTTAAAAGATTGCTCAGTAGTTATTTATGCATCTGTCCCTCCCCACCAACTGTGAACTCCTCAGGAGTTCACAGTCGTGCTTTTTTCATCTTCATGTTTCCTGTCCCCAGCCACAGCAGCAAACATGCCAGGCACTCGGTTGGTGTTCAATAAATATTTGATGAGTAAGTGAATAAAGGGCTGAACAAATTAGCAAAGAAAGAAAAATATTTGTTTTATTTGACAACTTTAGTGTATTTCGGTGATTCTTATCTCAGATATGATCCCTGGCCCAGCAGCATCAGCGTTACCTGAGAACTCATTAGAAATGCAAATCCTTAACCCCATGCCAGACCTACTACTGAATCAGGAGCCCTGGAGTTGGAGCCCACCAATCTGTATTTTAACAAGCTCTCTGGGTGATTCAAATGAATGCTTACATTTGAGAACCACTGGTGTAATTGAACCTGACTGACGTGTGTAGAACAGATCTCAGCTGTAAAGTAGTGGAAAGAACAGCTGAATATCTGGGTCATAAGACTCAGGTTCTAAACTCAGTTCTGCCGTCAGCTCCTACTATGCTCTTGAGAAAGACACTTAACCTTTTAGAACATAAATGTTACCTTCCATAAATTCAGAAGATCAGACTAGGTAATTTCTAAATTCCCTTTCAGCACTAAGATTCTCTCTCTGCATAAAGAAGGAGACGTATTCTCTGATTCCAAAGGACAGAGCTGGTAGTGGGGAACCGAGAGAAAATTGAAATAGCACTCTCTGCAGCGATCCCGTGAAGGTGCCACAGAAGATCAGACCACTGCTCCTGCAAGCTCACTCCCGAGAATCCTGCAGCTGCAATGCCTGATGCTTCACAGGAATTTAGCAACCCCTCACCCCAATTAGTGCATCTGGCCAACCGAACAATTCTACAAGGGAGGAGAGAGGTCCTTCCTGACCCTCTTGTGATCAGATCATGCCCTGAAGCATGAAATGTGATTACCCTCTCCTAGCTTGCATAACTGCCTAGGCAGTCAAAAGAAATATGGGAAGTCAGGGAAGGACTGGGCTTGGTGGTGGTGATGGTGATGTCTATGTATGTGTAGTTCCTTTCTATTTCCCAAAAACCCAAATAAGAAAATCCCTCCTTCAGTTTCACCCTGCATAATACTGATTTAGTGATGTGAATTAAATTAAACATGTTGTGTTATGCAGGCTGTGTCTAGAATAACAATGCACTTCAGCAAAGGAAAAGATGCCATCAGTGAGTAGGCAAAGCAGACCAATAAAAAATGCACATTCTGTCCTGTACCTGAAGGTACAAAATTATATTTATATATATATATATATATATATATATATATATACACACACACATATATATATATATATATATATATATGTATTTTTTAATGGTGTCTACCTATATATGAAGCTGAGTGGACACAATAAAACCCAATAGGTGACTTCATCACTATAATAGCCAACTACAGAAATAGCCATTAAGCCTGGGACCAGGAGCCAGCATTGGTGAAAGCCCTGGATTCTGGTCATGTTATCACCAAAATGGTTTCAATAACTAGAAGAAATCTGGCCTCATTTCCTTCAGGGGAATTACCATTTTCAGGTACCCTGGATGCATTGTATTAAGATTCAGCCCAATATGTATTTATTAGCCTTTGTTGTATGTCAGGCACTGCTAGGTGTGTTAGGAATATTGCAGGGTCCCTGATCAAAAAAGTTGAGAGTCGACTGGGAGAGACAGACACTTTAAAAAGTGACTGTGATATAAGGAAATTTTATACACTGGATACATGAGAGCAAGGAAAAGGGATATTTTAGACCTTCTTAAACTGGCACAGAAATCAAGTCTGATATGTTACCCAGAGCAAAGCCCAATCACCAGTGGGACAAACTTTTGACCTGTGTGCCACCCACCAGAAGGATGAATAAAGCAGACACATGTCAAGAAGAAGGGCTACCCACTCTCATATCCAGGCATGTCATCAAACAGAACCTCTTAGGGGGGAATTCTCCGAGTTCCTGACTTGGGGTTGCTTTAAGCAGCACGCTGTGCAGCCATGCTTGGAACTGTGTGACAGAGAACTGCAAAACGCCTGTCAAAACCCTTGACAATTAAAAGACAGGCAAAGTTGGGGGGAGGCCTGCTCTCCATCCTCACCACCCTGTGAACACCTGTTACCAAGAGAGCAAGCTGAGAGACACACTGGCACATGTTGGCAGCACCAGCAGAATCAGCCCCTCCCCATGAGTTAGTGAAAACGTGACCCTCTCTCTGTGGCTTCTGCTGCACAATCTCATTACAGTTTCCTTTGCTGTATAGTTATTAGGAGTGAGGGGGGCGGTAAGTAAACTCCTCGAGTAGGTTTTACCATGGCTGAATATAGGGATACTGAAAATTTTGGCAACATTATTTTTTAAATGAGAAAAAAAAAATCACACTAACCTCACAGGTAGGGAGTTTTCCAATTGACAGGCACTTTCATTAATTTACACACTTGGGTCTACAGCAAGGAAAGAGAATGGGCAGGGCATCTCCCAGAGTTCCCATTTTACAGATGGAAGTAAGGGAGGTGGTTTGGGGAGTCGAGGGACTGTGAAATCACCAGTAAGAAGCAGATGGGTCATGTGAGCTCAGGTCTTTGGAACTCTTTCAGGATGCTCCTTCCACACTGGTTCTCTAAGAATTCCAGGAGATATGTCTATATTAACCCAGGTGTCTTCCTGGTAGGGAGCAATTTAGTTTGTGCCTTCTAAAGCAATGGAAATTCAATTTGTCTCCCTCGGATCTAAGTGCAGGGACCCTGCCTTTAGAAGCCAGAGGTTCAGAGGGACGAGGGCAATGCAGACGAAACGTTTGCTTTAGAACCAGCCAGTTGGAAGCTGTTTGTCCCTAGACGAGCTACATTCTCTGAGCCTCGGCTTCCTGATTTTAAAATGTGAATAGTCATACTCCCCAGCTTTTCTGGGGACTGACCGCGTGTTAATGACTGTGATGTACTAGGACGTCAAGAAATGATCACCAATATTGTTTTTATTAGTATATTTTGTCTTTAATAGTATAAGTGTATAAATATTTAATAGTATAAATAATGAGTCACCACTCCTCTCGTCAGCTGACTGAGGACTCAGGGTCTGGATGTGGGGAAGGGGCTGCTACACTTGTGTCTGAGGGACCACGTGTTTGGGGTCACATCATGCAGATGCCAAGAAGGCAGACTTTAAAAAAAAAAAAATTTTTTTTAACTTGCACACTGTTCCAGGCAGGTTTGTGTTTACAATTTGGCTCAGTTCGTTCCAATTTTTTATTTTAAAATGTTTCCCTTAGTTAGAAATGTAACTTTAAAATAAATAGCAAATGAAAAATAAAAAGAGAGAAATGACAAAGTCTATCTAGAATAACGTTTTCTTCTGAGGGGGCCCCAGGGTTGGTTCTACAAAAGTGCCAGCTGCTGGTTTGTTTTATTACTTTGTTTAAATATATCCATGGCTGAGGGGGAGGAGGGCAATTGACAGCAGTTTCGGCTTTCTGCCATGCTTGATGCTTATTTTACCAAGTCAGTTGTAGGACTGACATGCTTTTCCTTGACATGAGTGCTAAATGATTCTCCTGCATTGAACCCTTTCTCTGCCACTTAGTGACTGTCTCGCTTCCTCATCTGGAAAACAGGGATGTTCTTGCCTGTCTTGCCCATCTTGCGACTTCTTCATGCAGATCAAATAAAATTAGTGGATATGTATAAGTCTTTGTACATAATACTCTCCCAGTGTTACCCACGGCTCTCCTCCCAGTTGTAATTTTTCAAAAATAGGCAGTGCAACTCAGGAAAGGGAGTTACCCCTCTAGTGGTGCTGCTACACATCCTGAATCCAAGATCTCCCAAGTTATCCCATTTCTGTGCAATATTAGACATTCTCCTCTGCCACCAGTTTAGCTCTTCAAAAACACCACTGTGATACTGATTCCTGAATAAATATCATGATTTCTTGGAACTTGCTTTCTAATATAGGCATACCTAGGAGATACTGCGGGTTTGGTTCTATACAACTACAACAAAGTGAGTCACACAAATTTTTTGGTTTCCCACTGCATATGAAAGTTATGTTTATACTATACTGTAGTCTATTAGATGTACAATAGCACTGTGTCTAAAAAGTACATACCATGATTAAATAATACTTTATTGCTAAAACTTTCTAACCGTTACCTGAGCCTTCTGCAAATAATCATCTTTTTGCAATAGTAACTTCAAGGATCACTAAGCACAGATCACCATAACAAATATAATAATAATGAAAAAGTTTGAAATATTGCAGAATTACCAAAATGTGACAGAGAGATGAAGTGAGCAAATACTGTTGGAAAAACAACGCCCATAGATTTGCTCAATGCAGGGTTGCAACAAATATGCAATTTGTAAAGTAACGGAGTATCTGAAGTGCATTAAAACTAGATAAGCCTGTAGATAATCTTGTTAAATAAGACTTTCAGGTTTGAATCCTTCGAATCAGAAGATAAACCATCAGGGTGAGCTCCTTCCTTCTCCCAAGAGCTCACACGCTGTTCTTTGATTCCTCTCCCCTTTCCTCTGACCTGTGACTTGAAATAGGGCAGCTCTTTCTGGGAGGATTCTGCTCAGCATCCAGGCTGTTTAGGAGCATAGGCTCTCCTCGTCTTAACAATTGGAGTCCAATGGAATCCCATCCGGGCTCATGGACCACTATATATTCCAGGTGTCCTTTAGTGGCATTTTACTTACTCTGCAAAGCCATATGTGAACTTGAGACCAGTTAACATTGATAACATTTCTTGAGAGCTGATTTTTAAAAATTACTATAAGGGACATACGTCCAAATAGAGAAGGAGAATATCAGCTGGAGTGCCTTAGCCGACTGGAACTCTGGGATATAGTTGAGTTCTTGAGAAATGATAACAATGTTAACTGGTCTCAAGTTCACATATGGCTTTGTAGAGTAAGTAAAATGTCACTAAAGTACACCTGGAATATATAGTGGTCCATGAGCCCAGGTAGGATTCCATTTGATTCCAACTGTTAAGACGAGGAGAGCCTATGCTCCTAAACAGCCTGGATGCGGAACAGAATCCTCCCAGAAAGAGCTGCCCTATTTCAAGTCACAGGTCAGAGGAAAGGGGAGAGGAATCAAAGAACAGCGTGTGAGCTCTTGGGAGAAGGAAGGAGCTCACCCTGATGGTTTATCTTCTGATTCGAAGGATTCTGGAGAACAGTATGGAGGTTCCTTAAAAAACTAAAAATAGAACTACCATATGACCCAGCAATCCCACTACTGGGCATATACTCTGAGAAAACCATAATTCAAAATGATACATGTACCACAATGTTCATTGCAGCCCTATCTACAAGAGCCAGGACATGGAAACAACCTACATGTCCATCAAGAGACGAATGGATAAAGAAGATGCGGCACATATATACAATGGAATATTACTCAGCCATAAAAAGAAACGAAATTGAGTTATTTGTAGTGAGGTGGATGGACCTAGAGTCTGTCACACAGAGGGAAGGAAGCCAGAGAGAGAAACACAAATACCATATGCTAGCGCACATATATGGAATCTGAGAGAAAAGGTACTGATGAACCTAGTTGCAGGGCAGGAATAAAGATGCAGATGTAGAGAACAGACTTGAGGACACAGGGGGGAAGGGGAAGCTGGGACGAAGTGAGAGAGTAGCATGGACATATATACGCCACCAAATGCAAAATGGATGGTTGGTGAGAAGCAGCCGCATAGCACAGGGAGATCAACTCGATGCGCTGTGACGACCTAGAGGGCTGGGATAGGGAGGGTGGGAGGGAGGCTCAAGAGGAAGGGGATATGGGGATATATGTACACATATAGCTGAGTTACTTTGTGGTACAGCAGAAACTAGCACAACATCGTAAAGCAATTATACTCCAATAAAGATGTAAAAAAAAAATTAGGTGCTTTCTGAAAACTTACAGAAAATTTCTATTCCATTGAAGAGATAACAATACAAATAATTTTATAAGCTTATTTTTCTTTCTGGATTCATGGCCTCTAATAAAATAGTGTTTTGATGAAAAAATAAATAAATAAATAAAAATTACTATAAGGTCTCTTTTATATTCAGGATTTTCTCCTACTGAATTTAGCCTTATTTCCTTGAATGTACGTTATATACATATATATTTCATGTTATGTTTATTTCATGTAAGATATATATTTTTTTACATTAAAACGGTACTTGAAAAGCATGCTGATTTTTGCCAAGTCTGTTTTGTTTTAATAAGTCATCTAGATACAGTCAGATATGGAACAAAGACGGAGGCAGAAATTTAGGCTGAAGTCTCAGATCTGCCAAGGGGGATCTTAAATAAGCCAATGATAATGATTTTCAAATTTACATCTCTAGACCCCAAATCTTCCTGACCTCCAGACTCATACATTCAATTGCCTCTTGACATTGCTGTTTGGATGACTAATAGGTGTCTTGAATTTAACCCATCCAAAACCAAAATCAAGAAACTCTTGATTTCTCCTTTCAGATTCCAAATCTGCTTCATCTCTTTGTTCCATTTTAAAAGTGGCATCTCCATTCTCCCAGGGGCTCATATCAAAAGCCTAGAAATCATCTTTGACATTTCTCTTTCTCTTATGCTCTATACTCGTTAAATTAATAAAACAAGGAGGCCATTAGACTGAGGTGGCTCTAAGGTCTTGGCAGCCTAGTAGGCAAACCAAAATCTAAGCCTGTAAATGCCTCAAGGTTATGAAATCAAAACACTAAGGACAGCCAATCACAAGCAGCCAACTAGGCTTTAAGCTATAGCCAATCCAATAACTTCCTTTCTCTGCTCCCGTACTTTCTCCACATTAAGTCTTCCCCCTGGCTTCTGTCCAGGAGTGCTCCTAACTACTTTTGGTTTGGTGTTGCCCAGTTCAAATTGATTTTTGCTCAGATAAACTCATAAAATTTTTAATATGCCTCAGTTTATTTTTTAACACACCCAACCCCTCAGCAAATCTTGTTAGTTCTATCTTCAGAATATTCCTAACATCTGACCACCTGTCCCTCTGCTTCAGTCATCCCCCACTGTGGCCTGGACTACTATAATCCTCTCCTGGCTGGTTTTTCTGCTTCCTGTCTTGTACACACTACAGTTTCACTCCACATAGCAGCCAGCAGGACCAGTTTGAATGTAAACTGGATCATGTCACCCTCTTTCCTGAAACCCAACCATCGCCAGTCTTGTGCTATCACACACAGAATAGATTCTAAGCTTCTTAGCTTGGCCTTCAAGGCCTTACGTGATTAACCCTGGATATTTGTGTGATCTCACTTCACAAACTCTCCCTCTTGCTCACAGAGTTGCAAACATACTTCCTGCTGTCTCTCAAATACATATTACATCCTCTTAGCTCAGAGTCTCTGCACTTACTGTTCTCTCTGCCTGGAAATCCTCCCCTAAAATAGTCAAACATCTTGTCCCTTGCATCAATCAGGTGTCTCCTCAAACTCCCTCAGAGTGCTTTGCATCAGATCCAGAAGAGCTCCCGCTTTTACTCCTATTGCTCAGTTTCTTTACTGTGCTTTGTTTCTCTTCCTAGCTCCCATCATTCTCTGACATTTTGCTCAAACACATACCCACACTTCTTCACTCCTCAATTGAATATAAGTGCGATGAGGACAGAAACTTAGAGTGTTCTGTTTACAACTTTACATTCCCAGTAACTAGACCAGTGCCAGCCATTCAGTAAAGGCTAAATGAAAAATTGTCAATGAATGAAAGCATGCAGGCTCGGGGCCTGTTTCTTTTCTATAAAATAAATGTTTCAATAAGATGATCTATAAGATCTCCACTAGCTTTGAAAGCCCATGATTCCTTGCTTTATTTTTTGGTTTATGATCTTGATTTGTTATGCACAGAAAAACTGTGGCAGAAAACAGCAGTGTGGGAGGCAATGAGCTGGACCTAACAGCATCTCTACCAAAGCTTTTAAGGATTGTCTCTCAAATTTTCTTCTGATTAAACTTCTCATTCCCTAGAGTTTATATGTCTATGGAAAATAAATGAGTATAGCTAATGCAATAGGTGCAAAGAATCTGATTTTGCTAAACTAAGCAAACCAAGAGCCTAGTGAGGTCCAGAGGCTTGGGGCCAGCCTTCCTATATCCAAAGAGCTTCACACAAGCAGCCATATAGGCAAGGACATCCCCAGATTGTTCTGTTTGAGGTCCTAATTAGTAGGTACTTCCCAGACAGTGTATTATAATCAAATGAGCAATCTGATTCTGATGACCTGTTCCAACACATCCTGTGGATGCTGACAAATCATTCATTATCTGAGCTTCATCTATTGAATGCATGGACTGAAATAATGAAATACTTTCACGCAGAAATCGATCTGTATGTTTAAGGTGCAGAGATAGACAGACAGAGCTCTCTCATAATGTTCATGGTGGCAAACCTTTTATGGCTTCCATTCAGCATGAGGAAGCTTGGAATCAATTCAGAGTAACCCCAGTACTATTCTTTAGATGGATAAGAGGGGCAGTACAGTTCGTTTTTAAACACCCTTACTTGTAGTCGAGCACTCACATAAAATACAGAAGATGTACAAATTGCTTTTTGTCCATTGCCTCCAACTTTTACCCTCAGGGTCGCTAGGAAAGCAGACCTCTTCCGCCATGGCCAAGGAAGGTCTATGACCCTACTGCATTTCTCCCTGTGGGCTTCCTCTTTTTCTCAAGTCTCTGGCCCAAGTTAACAATTATTTGTGTGTGGGGCTGTGCAAAGGGAGCAGTACTTGGAAAGCTTCAAATGGAGGATTGGTAAGACAGTAGAACAGTTTTATACTGCCAAAATAATCTCTTCTTTGCACAGCTAGAGTTTCTGTTTCTTTCCTCATTTGATCTGCAATACCAAATTCCCTCTTTTGCTCTCCTGATTTTAATGTGTCTAATTCCCATGAAGGAGGAAGAATGAGAGAGAGAGAAATAAGTTTATCTCATCACAATTAGCAAAATAAGATGGAGATGGGTTTGAAGGAGCCTTGCTCATGAGACAGATAAACCAATCCAAGGGTATTAAACAACAGTGAACAACAACAGTTGGAGAAACTACAGACACAAGCTTTAGAATCCAGCTTTCTATTTCTTATACTATGATATATACTACATGTATAGGTTCTGTACATTAGCTCAGAATCCCACCTGAGTCCCAGAGATCTGGTTCTGCTTTGGCAAGTTATAAGTGAGAGAAAAGAACAGCAAATGAAAGGGTTAGATCAGGTCTTGATTGGCAGCTCTGTTGCCAAAATTACAGCCAAGTTTAAACCTCAGGTTCATGAGGCGTATTGCTCCAAACTGAAAGCATACCAATGCATCTGAGCACCTGAGATTAGCATGTGCAAACCACTGTGCTCAGCATTCCAACTGTAATGTCAGGCAGAGTGGGGAGCCATAAAATGTGAAGTCAAAAGGCTGACTGAGTTGTCAATCGAAGGTTCATTACGAACTATGATGTGCTCCTTGGCATTTACCCAACCTGAGGCTATGACATTAACATGCAGTTCTTTATGTGAATCCAAGCTTTGCTGCTGCTTCCCCAGAAAGAAATGTGTGGGGCGGGGGGACCTAAAATATTTTAATTTCTTCTGCAGTTTCACCAAAAGCCCAGGAATAGTTTTAGATGTATATGAAGGCTATCATCTGAAATAAAAGTGTAAGACTTTTAAAACTTTTATTCATATATTACACATGTGTAAATAAAAGTTATGATAAATGCTGTCATCCTTTCAGATATTTTTCAAATCAATCTGCATGTGCATCTTCAAAATATTTAAAAGACAGGGAAAAGATAAACTATTCCCTAATACCACTGAGGGTTATTAAATTTAAGGAAAAAGAAAGAGAAAAGGGCCTTTCTGCTTTTAATAACAAAGCAATCCAAAGGTCTTTTCCAATTGAGAAGAGCAACTTCTAAACATATATCTAAACGTATATCAGTGTCCAAGGTTTGGACTGCTTTTTGACAACACACGACATAAATCCTGCTTAGGGAATAATTGCCTGGGATGGTGCTGAGTTACCAGGTCGTTTAAATCGATGCTGTGTGCTATTGCACACTTAAAATTATTTACACTGCTCTTATCCTAGCTACAATCTGTTCTCTCACACTAATGCAGTGGAGAGCAATTTACTCCAGAATACCAAAGTCCTTCTGATTTCATTTTTGCTCCCACATCTGCTGCTCTGAGCACAGGTCCTAGAAATAAAACCAAATAAAGAAGCACATGGAAGCTTTGGGGAAAGTGGGTTTTAGAGTAAACATCAATGAAATTTTCAAAGTTCTGTTTCTGACACTCTGTTCTAATTAACTTTAATGGTTAGTTGCAGTTGTTCTTCGAGAGATTTGGAGGATTTGTTCCCTCCTTCCTCCCTCTGTTAACTTTTTGGACACATCTCCCCTTCAGGACTGAGGCAGAGGGTGTCCCCTTGGCAGTTTTCATTTGAAGTGAGGCTATGCTTGGTGGCTCGTGTTACTTACACCTTTGAAGTGATTGGCTGTTTGTGAAAAGTAAGCGAGTTCTGATCAACAGAACTGAAATGATTGGTAAACCTTGGAAGATATCAAACATCAGTGTTTTATTTAATCTCAATTGTTTCATTATCTTTATAATTATTAATTAATTAATTATTTAAAATATTTATTTATTTATTTATGTTAGCCATGCCACGCTGCTTGCAGGATCCTAGTTCCCTTACCAGGGATCGAATCCAGGCCCCTGGCAGTGAGAGCACTGAGTTCTAACCACGGGATCACCAGGGAATTCCCTTGTCTCATTATTAAACCTACATTATATTTATATCTACCTGAAAAGCATTGTAAGTTCTTAGATTTTTTTTTTACCAAAAATAACCCAAAAACAAAACCAAAAAAACACAACCAAACAAACCAGGAGGCAGCCAGAAACAAACTGAGAAATCAGACACTAGATCACAGATAACTAGTGAAAAATCAAAAACCTCCCCATTATGGTAAGCCAAGGTCTAAGATGTGCTTCTGGCTATTCGGGGGTTCCAGAGTGGAAATCGGGGTTGCCAACATGCTGGAGGTTAGGTTATTAAAAACTCCATTGTTTTTCCAGAGCTTTTTCATCATCTTTCAGTAGAGGCTCTTGGTTGCCTATCCCAAACCTGCCTCTTTTCTTCTCAACTAATAACACCCCAACTTTATTCACGTGTCTAGCTTTCAGGGAGGAAATATTGAATATTCTAAGGAAAAAAATCCACAGGTTTAACCTGTTCCCCCTTGTGATTGGTTTAAGGGTGAGTGTGTAACCCAGTTCTAGTCCATGAGATTAAGGGATAGGGCTTCCCTGGTGGCGCAGTGGTTGAGAATCTGCCTGCCAATGCAGGGGACACGGGTTCGAGCCCTGGTCTGGGAAGATCCCACATGCCGCGGAGCAACTGGGCCCGTGAGCCACAACTACCGAGCCTGCGCGTCTGGAGCCTGTGCTCCGCAACAAGAGAGGCCGCGATAGTGAGAGGCCTGCGCAACGCGATGAAGAGTGGCCCCCGCTCGCCGCAACTAGAGAAAGCCCTCGCACAGAAATGAAGACCCAACACAGCCAAAAATAAATAAATAAATAATTTTAAAAAAAAAATAAAAGAGATAACTTGCTGGGAATTTTGTCAGAGAGGTTTCCTCAGGAAGGGATGGACCCTCTTCTTTTGATTACTGAGTCCATAGTTGATGCCTGGCACTACTGTAGCCATCCTGTGACCACAGGGTAAACCAGTGTGAGGACAAGCCAACAAGCTATAGAAGACAGAAAACCTTATGTCCTTGATGGCATTGTTAACCCAATGAAAGCATCCTACTGAAACGTCCTATGGAAAAAAAATAACCTCAGCCTACAAGGGAGAATATTAAGGTCAACAAAATTGATAGGAGGTTGAAGAAACTTTGTAAGAAAAAATGACTAATTTGAATGTCATCAGCTCCCTACCCAACCTCCTAAACCCTACCATAAATGATTTCTGATCAACTTCTGTGCACAGGAAGAAGTAACCAATTAAGAATCACATCACTCCACTCTCTGGCAAGACACTGAGAGTAAAGGTAGACCCATTTAAAGCATTGGATGCAGAGGGTGATAAAGGGCTATGAAGCAAGTATGCCTCACTGGCAGGGTAGCCTGTTGGAACTGGACGTATAAAAGCAGGACCAAAGTGAGCTCCTGGATTTGGAACGTTGGGAGAAGAATCACAGAATCCTGGATGAGGTGTTGGACATGCCAGTGATGGTGTCAGAGCAATATTACTGCAAACCTGAAGAGCAAGAAAGGAGATGAGGCCATCTAGGGACCACGTGAGAGCACATATGGACTTCCTAGATGCCTTGGGAGGAATGTGAGGATGGGATTGCTGGGTGTACAGCCAGAGGGCTATTCTTTTGTTAACTTTATTGCATACCTAGATCACTGTGACAAGGAAAAACAAGAGTTCTCAGTTACCAAACCAACAGTCACTTTGATTTGGGTTAGAATGGAAAACTGATGTGTGGAGAGAAACTCCTTAATAACTACCAGGTCAAAATGGTATACTGGTGAGTTGTTGTTGTTTTAATGGAGTTTATTAAAGTTGTATAATCATAACACAATGAATGAATATATTCCAGAGTACAATTGGCTACTCATTCGGTATGTTATACAATAACTTAAGTTTTTTAAAGTATTGTTTCTGAAACATCACTGTGTCTATGACTCACCTAGAGTCCTTGTTTAAATTGCTGAATTCTAGAGTCTGTTGATTTTCATTATGAAGGTCTGGGGTGGGGGTATAAATCTGTATTTTCAACAAGTTTCCTATGTGATTCTAACATAGGTGATCCACACTTTAAGAAACTGTTCTAAGAATTGTGCATTAAAGTACAGATGTTATAAATAAAAACATGTGGTTTTCCCTCCAAGAAGGCTTTGCATTTGAAATATTGTTCCACCACTAGGAATGAGGTTGATACTGAACAGTCCTCTTGGGATCTACAAATAGTCCATGAGTTGTGATTTAGCCACCCAAGAGCTATTGTATTGCTGCCATTTTTCTTCATAGAGATTCCTTAAACCTTACAGAAGGAATTTTTTTGCTGTTGTTGAAGAGGAGAAATGAGAAATATGGAAGATAACACTCACTTCATATTTCCTCCTTCACTGAAAGCATAAGCATCAGAGCAGGTCAAAAGTCCACCATCCTTGAGACTTAGAAGCAAAGTATTGATTTGTGATTTTCTGAGAGCTGAGACTGTTATTCATCTTTGCATTCCCAGCGCCCACCTGTGACATTGCTCTCCCTACTACCTTGCATGTAATAGAAACTTGCTAAATATCTGTCAAATGTTAGTGGATTTGGGGCGTTTCTGGTCTGAGCTTAAAATAACCCTAAGACAGCAACAAATATATACTAAATTCTTGGCTCTAAGAGGTAAGAGCAATGTATTTTTTTTATTGTTTGTCCACCATTGTGGGCACTAAACAAATGTTTGTTGAATGACTAATGACTAATGAATATATATAGATTCTAAGACTCTAGAATCCTCTTTTACATGACATCAGTTTTCCAAACTAGTATTTTAGTAACAGAACCTTCCCTTCAAAGAAAAACTCATGGAGGATCCCTTCAGATAAGACAGACATATGCAAAGTTGAGAGACTGGAGGCTGAAGATTCCTTTCCTTTGCATGTCCACAGTCTATCAGCAATAAATAGTCCCTGAACCAATTTCTCTTAACCTAATTTAAAACTATTAGTCTGTACAATCTTCACAAGGTTCTTGTACAGCTTTCTATACTTCTAGAGCTTATACTTTAGTATCATGAGTTATTAAAAAACTAACTTTTGTATGTATGGCTCTGCGTCACATTTTGGTAATTCTCCCAATATTTCAATCTTTATTATTATTATTTGTTATGGTGATCTGTGATTAGCGATCTTTGATGCTACTATTGCAAAAAGATTTTGACTCAAGGAAGACTTAGATGGTGGTTAGTATTTTTTAGCAATAAAGTATTTTTTACTTAAGGTATGTCCATTTTTTAGTCATAATGCTACTGCACACTTAATAGACTGCAGTATAGTGTAAACATAACTTTTATATGCACTGGGAAACCAAAAAATTTGTATGGCTCACTTTGCTGCGGTGCTCTGGAACCAAACCCACAATATCTCTCAGGTCTCCTTGTATATAATTAGGAAACATAGTTATTCTGCACATTTCTTTTTAATTCATTTTATAGATTGTGTCTATCATAAATTCTACTCATAGTAGACTATGGTAGGTATAATTTTTCCTTTCTCTACACACCTTCCCACCACTTTCTTCTAGTCCCTTTGCTGAGCTGGTGGAAATAAAAATTATAGTGCCCCCTAACTCCACCCCAGTGACTAGCACTCACCACCACCATCATCATTGTTATCTCAGGTAGGTGCATCAACCAGGCTGGCCAATCGGAATGCTCATCTCCCTAACTTCAGTGATTGGCTCAACAGTGAGCATGTGACTTGGGACTGATGAATGGGTGCTGGGAAGGAAAGGGCTTCTTTCCATTTTACTGCTATGCCATAAAGGTGGTGGTGTGAGGATGATGGTATCACCTTGCTCCCCACATGGGAGAAAACAGGCAAGATAGGGAAATGACCTGATGATATCATTCGAACCCCTGGATCTGGCTATGCTCATATAATGTTCTGCCTCTGACTTCACAATTTGTGTGAGCTTTAACATTCCCTGTTCTCTTGAAATAGACTTAGTTGATTTCTGTCACTTAAAATCAAAAGATGTCTTTTAAACCAAACAGTAATTGTATTCAGAAGAACAGGAGAAATTTTTGAACTTTTAGAACACTGAAGAGCATTTACCATATTGAATTGAATTTACTCAATCTCTTTCTTACTTATTTATAATATCAAAAGAACCATGTAAACCACATGTGAGATTATACTGTAGAATACTGAAAGTTTGTAGTTAGTAAAATTTTTTTCATATAGCAGCTACAAGGATTCTGATATTTTATTTTATTTTGACAAACATCATTGCATGTCTTATTTTATGTGTACTATTCTGGGTGAGAAAGGTAGAAACAAGGAAGAAGTGGGTGTTTCTATTTATTTAAAATTTCTTCTCTGTGATTTTTTTGCAATTTCCAAATTTTGAACAGAAATTATGCCTTAACTTTTAAACTACTTTCAACAAATTAATAATAATTATAATAGTTAACACTTAATTAGGGCTCAAAATGTACTTGATACATGCCAAGCTAAATACTTATGCACATCAGCTTAGTTGGTGTGGTAGTGAGCCATCAAGATGGCCTGTAGTGATCCTTGACTCCTGGTAATAACACTCTTGTGTAGCCCTCACACTGAACAGGGCTAACCTATGTAACCAATAGGATATTGTGGAATAGATGATGCGTGACTTCTGAGACTGCCATAAAATATGTTGCTCTCTCTCGTATTACTCACTCTGGAGGAAGCTAGCTGCCATGTTGTGGGGACACTTAAGCCCTACAGAGGAGTCCACATGCCGGAGGACTGAGACCTCCTGCTAACAGCCACACCAACTCATCATCACGCAAGTGAATAGATCCTCTAGCCCCAGTCTAGCCTGTAGGTGGTTGAAGCTGCAGCCAACATCTTGACTGCAACCTCAGGAGAGATACTGAACCAGAGCCATCCAGCTATGCAGCTCCGGAATTCCTGATTCACAGAAACTATGAGATAATAAATGGTCATGTTTTTTAACTCACTAAGTTCTGGGAGAATTTCTTATGCATCAAGAGAGAACAAATACAGTTGGTTCTATTGCAATCCCCATCTTATAAGTGAAAAAAATTAACACTTAGAGAAGCTGTAAAATGAGCTCAAGATCACAAAGAAAATAGTGAAAACACCTGGATTGAAACTGAAGCCTGTCAGATTCCAAAGCCCTATATTACCTACTGTGCACACATATTCTGGAAGGCAGACAATAAAAGTCAATCTTAAATGGCTCCTCACACAGCAACTTCATGTGTTATCTCTTTCCCACTAACCCTGGACAAGTAAAAGGAAGACAATGTGGTACTGTCGTTACTATAGTTCAAAAAAAGTTGAATATTGGCAATTTCATATGTTAAAACCTTACAGAAAATATACCCTCAGTAAATGTCTCCTTTTCCTGTGACATCATAGGGAGGCTGTGACATCTTTTATAGTTTTTACAACGTTCTGAGGTAGAGGTAACGTGTCTCCTATAATAATAATACTCAATAAGGTTTAAATTAACAAACATTCCACATAGTAAATTTATAAATAATTATGGATTTTAAAAAAGAGGATAGGAAGAAAAATGACTCATGATAAATAGATGAGAGAGAAAAAAATATGTCTGTAGGTATGTATACTTAGAACAGAGGCAGTCATGCTCAAGCATACCTGCTGCCTTGTCTACTCTCCATCCTCTGCTACGCTCTTGGTCATTGCACTTCCCAAACCTTTGCCTTAACAAGTATTACAAAAAAATTGTGTACCCAGCTACCATCCTCTTAGTCTCTGCCTTTCTCTACTCTACTCCAGCCACACACATAAACATGTCTCAGTTGCCCTCTGCATGCACAATGCCTGCCACAGGACAACCACTACCCTGCGTTGCAATGAGAATGTCTACGTGCATGCGTATATGTGTGTGCCATTGTGACCTGACATTCTCCATCCAGCTGCATTTTCAACATCTGCATTTAATTCTGCCATCACAGCTCACCCTTCCCTTTACTAACCCCCAGCACAATCCCCTTAAGATTATTCTTGCATTTTTATTATTTCCAGAATGTTGAAAGCAGAACCCTGCTGGCTAGAGCAGAACCATGCGAGCCACACAAAACATGAAGTTGAAATCAAAATGAATCAGCAGGACAGACAACAAACAGAAAAAGACACTGGAGCACCACTGTTCATATAGGAAAACTCCAGGGAGACTCAAAGCACCATAGCTCTGCCCGGAGAGCAAGGCAATATGGTGCCTTCAGAAAGCAAGTCTTTCATAGAAAATAGTGGTTTAAAGTAATGTTTCCTTAGCTCTTCTACCTACTACAGTCCTAAAATGAAAGTAGATGAGAGAAAGGGGAATAACTCCAAACTGAGTATTCAAGAAGCATGGATTTTGATATAAGCTCTGCTGACAGCTAGTTGTATAATCTTGGCAATATTTTTTTTCATTTCTCTGAGTCTTATTTTTTTCTCCATTAAAGATGGCGGTTTGACTATAAGATTCCTAAAATCACTTCTGCATTAACATTTTTTTGGTATTAATTAAGGAGCGAGTCATAATTGAATAAAGTTGAAAATTAGCTCAATAGGGAAAAGTTAAAATAATAAGATTAGAGAAATGATTTAAAGTGAGCATATAATGGTCCTTATTTTAATAGAGAGAATTTTTTAAAGATGAGGATTATCTGGACTTAATCTTAACTTTAGTCAGCATGAGAGGAAGTACACTTTATTTGCTTAGGTTAGTTTTAACAGGGATCTCCCTGACTGCATTGGATGCCAAAGTGGCAATATGCAACAGGAAAGAATGTACCTATCCTCTTAAGACAATTGTCAAAACGCATATGTACTTATTTCTTCAAATGGTCTGTTCCAAGCAGAAAGAATATGCAGGTGGCTTTTCATTGATCCTTTGATTTCACGCATTTCATGGACAGAGTATTCGACGTAAGAGATTAAAATCCCTACTTTTAGTCTGTGCTTTCTTCTTTTTTCCAATATTCATCTACTGTCTGTCTCCCCCACTAAAGCTCACAGTGCTTGAAGGGAGAAGACAGGTGTTGGAAAGACAATGGCAAAATATGGTAAGTGCCACAGGCAGTGGTTTGCTGGTAAATTTTATGACTTTTTCTATCATAAGATCACCACCCCTTTAATCCTACACACACACACACACACACACACACACACACACACACACAGAGTAAGGACAAATGTTCATATTTATTATAACTGTTTGTGGAAAGTAGAATAATTATTGTAACAGTTAACATAGTTTACTATGTGAAGGCTTTATATTAAAAGTTTAATAAATGATCTCATATATCCCTCACAGTAACCCTTGGAAATAAGAAAAACTGTTATCTCTACTTCACAGGCGAGGAATTCAAGAGTTGGAGAGGTTAAGCATCCTGCCCAAGGTCACACTACTGGTAAGTGGTGGAGCCAGGATTTGAACCACGGTGGTCCAATTTCAAAGCCCACTGTGGTTGGCCCAACAGAGAGATACCAGGTCTGATTCATAAAACCCTCAACTTGAGCCTGATCTTACACTTTTTTTTTTCCCCAGGAAACAGGATTAAGTTAAGGATCAATGTGCAAAGAAAATTCCATCTCTTACTTGCAAGAGTGAGGACCACACTCTGTATTGTGGTGATCACACTCATATGCTGCCCCAGTGCAGCTTGGCCTCTATATTAATGACTTTTAAACGTCTTTGACTGTGACTCACAGTAACAAATACATTTTACATTGTGTCCAACGGTGTGCGTGCGCACACACACACACACACACACACAAACACCTAACAAACAAAACTTCACAGGAAAGTACTTAATCATGTAATATGTAATATACTCCTTTTTTTGTCGATCACACTCTATTCCATTCTATTTCATTATTGATAGAGACTCACCAAAATGACTCCCCAACTGCAATTTTGAATAATGCTGCTCTATAAAATTCCTCCAATGGTATGTCTCCCCCCCATCTCCCCTTGTTTTCATCCCAACTTACTACAATATGATCATTGTATTCCGTGAGAGACACATGTACTTTAGAAATAATTTGAGAATGTTTTAATAAAATTTTGTCACTTCTTATCAAAGAGGAGCATTAATTATTTGGCAATAATAAATACCTCATTTCCTTGTGATATCAGAAAAATAAATTTGTATAAATAAAATATGAACACAAAAATGATACAACAAAACTAAATAACCATGGTTTAAATTATAGTATTTATCACATCTATTGATTACTCATATACACATACATATATTTATATATATATATAATTAAGTTTCCAATGGTGTCTATATCCTATGAAAATAATTGGATAAACTTTCACCAAGTTGGAAAAGTAAATTTAGGATTGTCTAGCCTAAAATATAAGCTATGTAGCTCCTATAAAATTCAATGTGAAGAGCCCTGGGAGACACGTTAAATAAATAAATAGTTATCCTCCAAACTAAGAACTGCCGCTTGGTACAGACAGAGCTTCCATGTTGGTGTGTCATGGACAACGGGTTCGAATATGAACCCCAAGTTGAAAATGAACATCTAAGGGACAAATGCTGCAATCACGGGGGTTGGTTTCCAATTGGAGTTGCTTCTCACATGTGCTCCTTTAAGTAGGGCAAATGGCAAGAGAGATTTATTGATTGCCTGAACAATAAGGACATCACCTAATATCGGGTTATTTGGGGGGGGGAATAAGGATTTTTTTCCTCCTTTGTTCCTCAGGAGAGGTAATAGAGAAAATGAGAAAGTAAAGTGTGCGAGATCAGAGTTTAGCCATATGGAGGGACCTCAAAGCCCTATTTTGCAGAAATGGCCGCAAGACTTTAAGAAAGGAATGCCGACTATTTAATTTTTATATTGCTTATGATTCTTAAATGTAAATCTCCTTCTTTTCCTTAAATATTCTTTTACACCCATAAAATCCTTAAAATGATTTTTTTTTGTTTTTTGTTTGTTTGTTTTTCATTTTTATTTGTTGTTTGTGTTTGAACATCAAGTAAAGGGACTGAGTTCTACATCTGGGTTGACACAGTGAGTCTGGGGGACAGCTCATTTGGGATGACAGGCAAATGTGTAACTGAACCATGTCAGCAGAAGCAAGACTTGGAGCTGCAGGTGGCCATGAAATGCAAAGCCTGCTGGGAATTCACAAACACACTTACTGATGGCACTGGATCTTCCACAGGATGCACAGTGGGGTTGTGACTTGATCTTATTTAGATCAAGGAGCAGTTACCCCAACTGATATCACATATTTGTTTTTTTTAAATAAAACTACATGTGGCTTTTAAACTTATGTTTAAATCCAAAATACCCAAAATATACATATATTACTTCACTTCTAAATGGGGGATATGTATTAAACAATAGGACAATGTTTGGTAATTTAGATTGGAAACATTGTTGGGAATCTAGGCTATTACGCTATTATTCATCACACTCATAAGCGGACCTTCTATAAAATACTTAAGTTCAAGTGAGTGAAACTTAATCCAGGCCCTATAAAGTTCATATTCTTATATTTAGTTTAGGAATTTCCAATTTGTAAGGTTCTTTTCAGTTAAAAAAAACAAAGCAGAAAATTGGAGAAATCCTACTTAAAGACTATCTACAGACTGAAATATTTTTTGTGCTGAAAACCTGATTAAAGTAACACACACAAGGGTGGTTCACGTTTTTTAGGCCACTCTCATTTTCCATTTCATCTGCACCCCTTCATGTCTTAGCCTTATTGGACAAGTGTGTCATAAGTTTCTAAGTTTCTTATTTTCTAATATGCTTTAGCAATATTATTTTCTATAGATCATATTCTTTCTATGAGAGTTTACCTAATAACAGAGGAACAGGGAAGGGGAGGAGAGCAGAAAAGAATTAATGTTGGTTGAGCTCCTAAGTGCCTCTTTTATGTGTGGCCATTATGAAGATCCTTCCTTCATAAATTATTTCATTAAATTAAGTAGTCCTCATATATTATTATCCCCATTTTATAAAGAAAGCTTAAGAAAATCAAGTCACTTGACCAAGATCACATAAACAATAAGTGAGGTCCACTTCTAACTGTACCAGAGGTTTCCAAAGTATGCTCAGGTGTCAATTAAACATGTCCCAAAGAAACCAGAAGTTGCTTGATCACACTAACTTGGCAAATACTGAATTAAACAACATCAAAAGGTTTCTTTACTACAGGACTTCTCTGAGTCATTAATATGTTGAGGTTGATTGTCATTTTCCAAGAAGGTAATATAGTAAGCAGAAACTTCCACTAATTTTTTAAAAAGAGTAACTCCCGGAATTAGTGTTCAGTGAATTATTCCCTTTGGGAAATAAATACTACACAAACTATGTCACCTCCAGAAAGAAAGGATTTGATCGATCTAGAACAGTTCAGTGACATGATCACAATCTTCCAGAATATGTTTAGGCCAGGTGGCTGGTAACACATCAAACATGCCCTGCAATTCTGAGCACAAGTAAGGAGTCTTTATTGATTTTCTCTGGTTGCTTGACAGTCTGAGCCCATGGGTGATGTAGGGCTACAAATCCCATCAAATTCACAGGAACTTTTCAACAGACTGTGTCTACCTCTGATGCTGCAGTGATATGGTTGAACCCTTGTTGGGTTTATACATTGATTACAACCTTGGATAACGTGCCACTGCAATTTCTAACTTTCTGGCTGAAGAAAGGGCCCTACTGAGAAAAATAAAAAGCAAAAGACCAATGGAAGTTTCTTCCTCTCTGATGCATGCTATCTTTTTGTGTGATAGTTATTTTTACTAAAAGTGTAATTTTATTGTATCATAATAATTTTGATTGAAAAAGCAATTTTTATCATTTTTGTTGAAAATTCTGGTAAAAAAATCAAACACTATAAAAACATATGTAAAAAACATAATTCTTTCTTCCAATCCATCACAATTCTCTTTTCCAAAGTCAGAACTGAGACCAGTTTCTTAGAAAATTATTTCAGCTGTTTTCTATCTACATACAAGCATATATACATGAGTGTGTTTATGGGTCTTTTTGCAGGGAGGTACATATATTGAGAATTACTACATAGAGTGTTCTGGTCCTAATGTTCTGTAGATTTCCTGAATTAAGATCTTTTTCTGGTAACTTAACTTGAGATAGAATGGGCTAGTATAATCCATTTCAAGTGGAATACCAAGTTTAACTAGCTGGACTGGTCTTTTTAAAGAATACAGCCATGTTAATTGATGTCCCACACAGCCCAACCATTCTCCATGACACCATTCTATGATCCGAGTATTTGTCCTCAGGGAAATACCAAGTGAGCAAGGGAAAGTGACATGAATGGGAAGGTGGAGAGAAAAGCAGGGAATGGTTGGCCCTGTACAGAAGGTGGCTTTTATTGTAAGGGTGACATGAAACCATTTAAAGATTTGACTGATGACTGGGCAATTGTACTAGTTGTATTACCTGTGCTGTCCAACACAGTAGCCAAGAACCACATGTGACTATTGAGTATTTGAAATGTGGTCAGGCTGAATTGAAATGTGCTATAAGTGTAAAATAGACATTGGATTTTTAGACTTAGAAGACTCAGAATGAAAAAAACATTGTAAAATATCTCAGAAATGTTTACATTGGTTACATATTGAAATTATAATATGTTGGAAGTATGTGATTAAATAAAATATGATAATAAAATTAATTTCATCTATTTCTTTTTAACTTTTTAGTGTGGCTACTAGAAAATTTTAAATTACGTGTGGGGCTCACATTACATTTCCCTAGGTCAACCTAAAAGAGACAAGAACATCTAAGCAAGTGCATACTGGAAGTCTTACTGGTCTATTGGATTTCTCATAGCTCTGAAACTCCATTTGAATTTTTTCTAGAATGAATATTAAGCCTAGGATGACCCAACATTTTTAAATTGTTGTTTTCAAAAATAGTATGGCTCTTAGAAATGAATTCTTCCTGTTTGCACATGAGGGCTACTACCTAGTCTGAGAAGCAGTGAGCCATAGTGGAAGACTGATTATAGTCTGTGTCATGAGGTCTGAATTCAAGTACTGACCATGGACATGTCATTTAATATCAACTTTCTCGTCTGTTAAGCAAGAATCATTATCATCTGGCCTATCAACTATCGTTGATATTGTATCAACTGAGAAAGCAGAGAAGCATGTAATGAATTATTAGGCACCCTTGAATAGTTGATTAAATAGGTATATTAAAACAAAGAACTAAGAATATTATGGGAAGTTTAAATTTAGAAGCTTTTTAAGAAACTGTGTAGTCTGACATACAACTACCCTTCCCTCATACCTCTCTGCTTCATTTTACATATGAGGAAACTGAGTTCAGGTTTAACCCAAATAAGTTAAAACCAACAGTAATTAGTTGGATAATCCTAGATTTAAGATTATAATCCAGATCTAATTTATTTATTTTTTCAGTAAGCACCTAAATGGCTTCTAGCCCATTCACTTGTTTATTCCATAAATACTTAGTATCTATTATGGACCAAGACTATGAAAGAGTCCAGTGATAGCTAACAATAGCTAACATTCATTGATTCCATACTAAGCAATGGACACATTATATAATTTATCTCATTTAATCCATCAACCCTTGAGATAGGTGTTATTAGAACCTAATTACAAAGCGGGAAACCTAGGCTCTGTGAGGTTAAGTAACCTGCTGAAGGTCACACAGTGAGTAAGTGATAGAGCACAGATCTGACTCCTGTTTCTCTTTGACTCAAAAGCCCATGCTATCAACCTTGTGCTTCTTACCCAATGGGGTGAAAAAGCTGGCAGAAAAAGCAGTCAGGTAGACAATAAACCAAAGCATAGTACGGTTTACTCCATAACAAAGATATGTACAAAGTTCTCAAGGGGCCCAGAGAAAGTTTGGATTGTCCTTCTGCTTCTTCCGCAGTCTTTCCAACCCAGTAAATGGCATCAGCACACACCCATTCCATTAAACCATTCCAAACTTAGTTATCCTTGATTATCCTCTTTGTCACTCTGATACCACTCAAATCAATTCTGCCTCCAGTGAGTATCCCCTGTTCTACTTCTACTTCTCTCCACCTGCACCATCATCACTTTCCTGCCTCCCCTCCACACCATCATTCCATGCCTGGAATGTTAACATGCCTACTAATTGGCTACAAATCTTCTTGTGTCCTCTCTACACAAACCTTTTTCCACCAAGCAACCAGAGTGATCTTTTGAAATTGTAAATCTGATTATGCCATTCCCCTGAGTCAAAACTTTAAAAGGTTTCATATTAACCTTACAATAAAAGCCTCATTCGGTACATGGCCAACGAGCCCCTGCTTCCATCTCCAACTTGCCATTCATGCCACCATCCCTTGCTAGCTTTGCTTTAGCCACACTGGCTTCCTTTTAGTTTCCAGAGCAAGCCAAGCTTTTGCCCTCCCAGGGACTTTGCATATGCTTCTGACAGGGTCTCCTGCTCTTGGCGTTCTACATGGCTGGCTCCTCCTCATCTTGTAGGCTCCACTTAAATCGTTGCTGGCACCTCTAAGCGGGTTTCCACTATTTTCAATCTTCACAGCATTTTCATCTCATTGAAAAGACGTATTTAGTTCTTTAGTGACATGTTTACTGGATCCACTAGACTGCAAGCTCCAGGAAGGGGAGGGATCACCGTAGTCTAGCTCCCCTCTGAATATCCAATACTTTACCTTGTGTCTGGCACATAGTAGTTGTTTAACAAATGTTTATAAAGTCGTGAATTATAATTAACTCTTATTGGAAGGATGGTGAAGGCATGCTAAAAAAGCAAATCAGTCATTCTCACATCTCTTTTTGTTTGAGTAACTACATTTCTTTTTCTCTCATGCTCAGGCTAGAAAAATCATAGGTAGCTCATCATGCAGTTCCCAGAATTGGAAAAGTCAATGTTCAATGCTTATAATGCTCACAGTTTGGGCGATTTGCCTTCTATATAGTCCTGCAGCCATGCATTACGGATGGTTCTCTTAAGTAAAAACTGCCGGAGAAATGAATCAGCAAGAGCTAGAAACTTGCTGCCTTCACCTAGACACAGCTGTTTTCCTGGCTCTATTCAATTCTAACTCCCTGGCTACCTAGTTCAACCAATCATTTTCTGGAGAGAGAATAGCACAGTAGTTGGTATTTAATAAGACACACAGTTCTATCCCAGAAACAAACAGGAGCTGAGTGTCTGAGTTGGATTTTTTCTTCACTGTCATTTATTCCTAATCTGGGAGTTACATGCTAACTGCACTGCCACAACTCTAGCACAGTAAAAATCTAGAGCTGTTGACTGTTATTGTCTACAAACACACACACCTTTTTTGGTCTGTTACCTATTTTATCAGGATAAGAGGACAGGGGTTGGAGAGAACAGAATGGAAGCTAACACTTGTTGAGTATCTGCTGGTGACAGGAAATTAGCTAAATACTTTATGCATTGCTTCTTTCATCTTCAGAAAGAAACCCTGTCAAGTAAATATGACCATTACTATTGTATCCCCACTTCATGTTGACAGAGCAGAGAGCTTAATTAACTTGCCCAAAGTTACACAGCTGGACAAAGGCAGAGCCAGGATTTGAAATCATGTCTATCTTTCTCCAAAGCCTATGCTCTCAGAAGGGGAGAGACTGAAATTCAAGTTTATTTGGGGTTTTCTGGTCAGCCAGAAACACAGTTCAAGTTTTGGTCAAGGAGAAATTGAAATTATGGGCCCAAATAGTATTTCTGGGCCATCTGAGTAGCAGCTGTGAAACACCCAAACCTCTCTACATCTGGGAATGAAAATAAATCAGGTAAATTTTAACATGGAAGCTAGTTTGAAAGAAATATGACATATTTTGCCCTTATTTACTCAGAACTTCCTTTCCCTTTGGGTTTTTGGAAAGCACTGATTTGATAGAGAGCAGCATTTGACAGATGACTAACCCCAGAAAGAAGAGAGCAACAGATGGGGACGACCAGCACAGAGCAGGAGTGCAGAGGGTTGGTAATGCAGTGTCCACATCTGGGACAAGTTCCACAAACTGTTTTAAAAAACTGGCCTATGGGGACTTCCCTGGCAGTCCAGTGGTTAAGACGCCATGCTTCCAATGCAGGAGGCACAGGTTCGATCCCTGGTCGGGGAACTAAGATCCTGCATGCCACGTGGTGTGGCCAAAAAAAATATTAAAAAATAAAATAAAATGCTAATCTTGAAAAAAAAAAAACTGGCCTATGGGTTTACTGTTTACTACAAACACATCTCAGCTCCAATGAGACCTAGACAACTGCCCAGCAGGGCAGACCTTCAACAAACTGCACGATTCCTATGGCTGAGCAGACAGGTGTCTGACAGCATTTAAGCATGTAAGAGATGGGGGGAGTGACCTTTCCCCCATGAAAATGACATCGGGCATTAACTCCTGTAGACAATGGGTATTCAGAAGAGAGGATGGATGCGCAAGTCAGGCAGGGTTAGGTTCCAGTACCTACTCTTTCCCTGTGTATGGGGAGCCTATCCTGGTTACGTAATTTCTCTGAGCCCCAATTTCCTCACCTATAAAATAGAAATGCTGGGCATTTCCTATCCTTGTGGGGAAGATCACATGGGATAGTGAAGGAAAAGCACAGTGAAGGAAAAGTGAGTCACTCTCCTTTCCTTTCCTATTTTCCTTGTGGTGTTTCTCAAACTTATTTGATTGAGTCATTCCTTTTGTTTGTTATACCTTGCCAATCAACAACTCCAAAAAGAATTTTTCTGAAAACACACTTGCAGAAAGGGTAGTATAACAAAAGAGAGAATGTCAGTCTTCACAATTCTAGGGGTTGATCTTGAGACACTGAGGCAGATTCCACTCCCCAGGAGCCGCAGTAGTGGTCTCCATGACATGCCCTTATTGTGACGACCCCTCCTTCCCTCTCTCATTTTCCTCACACCCTCTCTCCTGATTTCTGGAATCACCTGCAAAGTCCTTATCTCAGGTTCTGAATTTGGGGCAAACCCAAATGAAGAGTATTTGCCACATTCTAACCGATACATGATATAATCCATGCCTGCCATTACACTGAACACCTTCCAGGGATTTGATATAATTCTTGTATATTTGTTTGTTATAATATGGAAAAATGATTTCAATACATCCGTTTCCCTATCAACAAATCAGGGGTAATAATAATTCCTACCTCACAGGGGTTTCTGAAGATTTAAGGAGACATGGCACATCAACATACTTAGTATAATGTCTGCAACATAAAAAAGCAATTTAAAATGTTACCAATTACTGATTACTATCATCATTTTTATTATGAGATTAAGAGTAATGTGGCATATGGGCTTCTATTAACCTTGTTGACAGAAATATCCTTTGGCCTTTCAGCCAGTCTCCAGCACTGACCCCTTCCCTCACCCTCCCCACTAAACCCCGTACCACATATAGATTGTTACAGACAGTATACTGAAACACCAGATGTGTGCTATATCATGTTACTGAGTTTAACTTCACTTTCTTACATTCTTTTACCCAACTTTTTATTTGCATTTATTTTTGCAAAAAAAGAGAAAGTAGAGGGTTGAGCAATCTTTGTGAGTACTGAACATCAAAAGGATTAGCAGGGAAAAAAATTAAGTGTTGAGAAAGGATTTAAAGAAAAATCAGGTACTGAGTGGGTAAAAGATCAAGAAGAGAGGGTTCATCTCAGCTTAATGGATGGCAGTGAAAGAAGGAACAAAAGTAAGACCTAGATAAGAAGATTAAGGAATAGCCAAAATTGGATAAAAGGAGGGAAGTTAAATCAGAAATACAGGAAATCAGAGATTTGTAGGTAACTCAAAATGTTAAAGAGGCCTGAAATTGAGCCCATGAAGCTGTTTCTTGAAGAGAAATAAGAAGCAGTTATAAAAGTATAGGATACTAGAGCTGAAAGCGATTTTTAAAGATGATCTAGCCCAATCATTCCATTTTACAAGCAAAGAAACTGAGGCTCAGTGTTGAAAACACATTGCTTTCCCAAAGCTGCATCATTAGTAAGCTTCCAACCTGGGATAGAACCCAGGATTTCTTACTTTTAGCTTAGTGATTGGTTCTACTCTATTATTTCTGATAAAAGACCTTAATGAAAAGGAGTGATTTGATCTGACAAATGAGGCATATGATTAGCAAATTAGATCATCTGGGCATGTAAAAGAATAATCTTTAATAAATCATGTTATTAAAAGGTTTACTTGGAATTGTTTATAATCACACAAAAATTGGAAACAATCTAATTATCCAATCATGGTGATATGGTTAAATAATAATGTTGCAACTAGAAGAACAGACCTTTAAAAATAAGGTGCCTAAAGGATTTCAGGGACCTCAAAAACTTTACATGATGTTGAGGGAAAAAATTGCAAGATATGAAATTATAGCAGCAGTATGATCTCAGTTATATAGAAAATACAAATAGAGAAAAACCGAGAAGGAACATAGAATATGTTAGCATAGAATTATGCTAGCATAGAATATGCTAAGAGTAGTCATCATTCTCTATGTTTTCGCTATAGATGAATTTTATTTTCCTATTTATAGTTTGCACCCTACACATTTCCCACAATAAACATCCATTTCTTTACTAATTAGAACAAAACATTTAACTTTCTTTTTTGAAAAGTTTGGTTGAAAATTACAATGCATCTGATACTACAATTTGAGATCACATTCTGTTTCTACTTTCAGAATGAGGATGGGATTTTAATGTTCTTTTATTCCTTCCAAACACTGCAGACTTACCTCCTTTATAAAATGACTCCTCACTCTGTGGAGTAACTTTGGACATCCTAATTGCTGCAGCAAGTGATATGGAGTTTATGTTATCAACCTGCATCATTTGTTCACACATTCATTTTTTTCTGCCAGTATTTACTGAGTATCAACTACACGTTGTTCTATGACAAATAATGTCTTTACCCTCAAGAGGTGCCTTTACCCAAGTGGAGAAGGCAGGTAATGTACAAAAGGGCAAATTAATTGTAATGTGTGATATGATAGAATAGAAATGAAGCGAACAGGGCGGTTGATGGAATACAGTGTGCAAGGGTGGTATGCTAATTGATACAGCGTGGTCAGGCAAGGCCTCTCTAGTGAATGCTCTGATCCCCCTTCTGGACCTGAGCTCTCATCCCCCCGGGCTTCAGGGATGTTGGCCACCCTGCTGTCACAGCTGAGCACCTCTAGGAACTGTCATCAGCTGAAGGGAGCTGCCCAACTCACATTACTACCCCTGCCCAGAAGCAGCCTGCATCCAATGCCTGACTGATGCAGTGCAGGGGCCCATCCTCTTTGTCTCAATATAGTACAATTCCGAAGGGCCATCCCAGCTCTGGAACTCCCAGTGAGATTGGCTGAGGCTTCTGTTGTGACTGCATCACAGCTCAGCTTCTCCCTCTGTCCAATCAGGCTTCCTTCACCTCCTTCACAGGTATTATCCCAAGGGTGTTCCCAATCGACTTTCGGGATACACACCTGCATGTCAGAATCTGCTGCCCAAGGACCATGACCAAAACCAGCCTCTCCTTGCAAAGAATATATGATTTGAAATCTGAAAGATGAGAAGGAACCAGCCATGCACAGGGCCAGGGAAAGAACAAAGGCAAAGATCGTTGAAGCAGAGGGGGGAGCTTTTGAATTTCAAAGATAACAGTGGGAATGCTGTGGAGACCACATAATTCATCCTGGGAGATCAGGGCAGACTTCCTGGAGGAAGTACTGCCTGAGCTGAGTATCAAGGATACACATCTAAAATTGTTCAGATCTCAATTCCAATCCATGTAGGGGAGGGGGTTCCCCACACCAACAAGCAATTCTTGGCACCAGCTGGGTGTCCTATAATTCAACTCAGTTCTTATACTATCTACCCAGAGATAGTATCAGATCCCACAGGTTAAGGGCTCAGTCCCACAAGACTGCCCCTCCCCAACACACAGACACTTCAGATGTCAGTCCCAAACCCAGGTTGTTACCTGTGCTTCTGAACAGCTACAAACTGGAGGTTCCAATGACCCTCTCCAATTCAGAATGCCAATTCCAAGTCCAATTGCAACCATAAGAATGGTTGATTAAATCATAGGTCATTGATGACTGAACTCCATCTCTAGCCCCTCTCCCCTTCCTAGAGGTCAGGGGGTGGGAAGTGAAAGTTCCAACCGTCTAATAATATGGTTGACTCCAGGGGCAACCAGCTCCCATGC
Organism: Eschrichtius robustus; assembly: GCF_028021215.1. Classification (NCBI taxonomy): domain Eukaryota; kingdom Metazoa; phylum Chordata; class Mammalia; order Artiodactyla; family Eschrichtiidae; genus Eschrichtius; species Eschrichtius robustus. The sequence goes on along the minus strand of NC_090833.1, from coordinate 58,098,703 downwards.
TTAGGTGCTTTCTAAAAGTCACCTCACCCACATAATGAAAGGAACATTTATCACTCTCAACACTTTGGAAATTCCAAGGATTTTAGGAGCTCTGTGCCAGAAGTGGGGACAGGACAATGACCAAATATATACGTCTTCTTATAAATCACACAACATCCCCTATACATGATTGCTCATCCCAACAGGTCTTCTCAAATACAGATTTCTTAGTCAAAGTGTAGGCTCATGATTTTGCTATTGTATACATGATTGGTCTCTATGGAATCAAAACACCAAAGATAATGACATGTCTTTGCAAGTCCTGTTGCCACCAGGAGACCTCTCCTAAAAGGTAAGTCTTCATTGAGCCTCTACTATGTGTAGGGCAGGAACTGGGCTCCGCATTGAGAAAGAATGACAAACACTAGCCCACAAATATACATCTTTGCTTTCACACAGAAGTTTTGCCGAATGATAAGGAATTCTGTCTGAGCTGGAGCTAAGCATCATAAACATGTACCAAGTGTGAGTTGGGAGCACCCCTCTGCCTAAGTATGTATTTGGTAAAAAGGGGAAATGATTTGTTTGATTGTTTTGAAGAGCATGGAGGGGAGGGTGCCAATGGAAGGGACATATGGTCTCAGTCCTTCCTGGGGAACTGGCATTTGCTTATTAGATAGATTGCTTATTTATTTCAATTGGGAAAGAGGGAGGAGGGACTAGGGCCAGAAACTGAAAGTTCTTGGAAAATGTGTAAGACCTTAGGCACAAGCTGCACTGCTTCAGGGCCTAGGTAAGCTAGTGTGAAATTGGAATTTCTCCCCACCATCCAGAGTCCACTGTAGGTTTCAGGGCAGCCATAGAACCCTAAAGGCTCAGGAAGGCCAGCAGAGAAGTTCTGAGCCCAGGGAACCAGCAGGAGGGAAGGCAGCTCCCAGCAGTGGCAGAAGGGCCATGATTCCCTGAAAAGTCTGGCAGGCAGTTTGACAAAATCTAGCACAGGCATGAGTGGAATTGCCCCTGCATGTTTGTAAGCTGACTCTTTCCTTTGTTCTCTTAGAAATAACCAGTACAGTCTTCTGGGGGATGTCAGCTAAGGTCCTGCAATTATTCAAGTGGGGATATAAGTAATGTAAATTTGGGCATTAATGTTGGTATGTCAGCATCTGTACTCAGAAAGTACTAATGTCTGAGACATTCAATTTATTTTCGATTGGCTTACAGAGAACAAAGTTCTGAGGAGAGGAGACACAGGACAACTAAAGCATCATTGACTGACCTGCTAGATAACTTTGGACAAGTCATGTTACTTCTTTGGGCTTCAGCATTCTTAAATATTAAATGGGGTGGAAGATGAAAATAAATTAATGATCCCTAACTCAGTAGGCAAAAAGGCTCAGAGCAAAGGGTGGGGTGCAACTTTACTGAAATATATCTCAGAGCCATCAGATTGATCTGAAGCCCATCAAAACCCTCAACTTCCACTAAAACAGGAAATCTCCTTATTGTCTATGCCCCATTTACCTGGCTTTGTTTCTGTTCGATTCTCTGTTCCAAATCTAATTCTCATCTCTTTAGCAGTTCAAAGTCATACCTCTAAGGGCAGTGCACTGCAAAAAGAATCTTTAAATACTGACTTCACCAGGTCAGGATTCTATTCTAAACACATCAGTGGTTCCTATGACATTTGTTTCCATAACTTTAGAAGTATGTATTTACAAGGTGTAATGAGGCTGTTTCAGACACCAGAAAGGAAAACCCAATAGATCTTGGTGATTGAAGAAAGAGAGTAAAAGTGATTCTAATTCATTGAGAAAATGGTGGTACTATTTACAGAGGGATGTTGAAAGGGAGTGCTGGTTTAGAAGTAAAGGAAATGACTTCACTTTGGGATCTATTGATTCTGAGATGCAAGTGAGACAGCGATTTGGCAGTTTCCCACAATTGGTGCATTAGAGGAAGCTGAAGGTTTACAAGTAAAACAAAAGAGCAAAATAATTTTCACTGAGCACTTACAGTATGCCATTCCTGAAGCAGGGATGTTATATCAGGATTCACAGTTAGTGCTACGATGAGGTAGATATTCTCATTGCCATTTTACAGACAGGAAATCAAAATGGAGAGAAATTCAGCCCCCTACCCAAAGTCACATGGTTCAAAAACCTGGATTTGCACATATATCACCTTCATATCGAGATGTGTGCCTTTTCCACTACACTCTGCCTCCCTTGTGAGGGCAAAAGAACAAAAAGTGGGACCACAGATGTTGATGAGGTCTGCACATGTGATGTTTAATTTGTGTTTTAAGCATCTAGTCTTATAGTCCCCATTCTGTATAAAAATACTATTTATATGTTCTTTTATTTTTTTAACATCTTGGAGTATAATTGCTTTACAAAGGTGTGTTAGTTTCTGCTGTATAACAAAGTGAATCAGCTATATGTATACATATATGCCCATATCTCCTCCCTCTGGCATCTCCCTCCCACCCTCCCTATCCCACCCCTCTAGGTGGTCACAAAGCACCGAGCAGATCTCCCTGTGCTATGTGACTGCTTCCCACTAGCTATCTATTTTACATTTGGTAGTGTATATATGTCCATGCCACTCTCTCGCTTCATCCCAGCTTACCCTTCCCCCTCCCCGTATCCTCAAGTCCATTCTCTACGTCTGTGTCTTTATTCCTGTCCTGCCCCTACGTTCTTCAGAACCATTTTTTTGTGTTTTTTTTTTTTTAGATTCCATATATATGTGTTAGCATACGGTATCTGTTTTTCTCATTCTGACTTACTTCCCTCTGTATGACAGACTCTAGGTCCATCCACCTCACTACAGATAACTCAATTTTGTTTCTTTTTATGGCTGAGTAATATTCCATTATATATATGTGCCACATCTTCTTTATCCATTCATCTGTCGATGGACACTTAGGTTGCTTCCATGTCCTGGCTATTGTAAATAGAGCTGCAATGAACATTGTGGTGCATGACTCTTTTTGAATTATGGTTTTCTCAGGGTATATGCCCAGTGGTGGGATTGCTGGGTCATACGGTAGTTCTATTGTTAGTTTTTCAAGGAACTTCCACACTGTTCTCCAGAGTGGCTGTATCAATTTACATTCCCACCAGCAGTGCAAGAGGGTTCCCTTTTCTCCAAACCCTCTCCAGCATTTATTGTTGGTAGATTTTTTGATGATGGCCATACTGACCAGTGTGAGGTCATACCTCATTGTAGTTTTGATTTGCATTTCTCTAATGATTAGTTATGTTGAGCATTCTTTCATGTGTTTGTGGGCAATCTGTATATCTTCTTTGGAGAAATGTCTATTTAGCTCCTTTGCCCATTTTTGGATTGGGTTGTTTGTTTTTTTGATATTGAGCTGCATGAGCTGCCTGTATATCGTGGAGATTAATCCTTTGTCAGTTGTTTCATTTGCAAATATTTTCTCCCATTCTGAGGACTGTCTTTTCGCCTTGTTTATGGTTTCCTTTGCTGTGCAAAAGCTTTTAAGTTTCATTAGGTCCCATTTGTTTATTTTTGTTTTTAATTCCATTTCTCTAGGAGGAGGGTCAAAAAGGATCTTGCTGTAATGAATGTCATAGAATGTTCTGCCTATATTTTCCTCTAAGGGTTTTACAGTGTCTGGCCTTACATTTAGGTCTTTAATCCATTTTGAGCTTATTTCTGTGTATGGTGTTAGGGAGTGTTGTAATTTCATTCTATTACATGTAGCTGTCCAGTTTTCCCAGCACCACTTATTGAAGAGGCTGTCTTTTCTCCATTGTCTAGTCCTGCCTCCTTTATCAAAGATAAGGTGACCATATGTGTGTGGGTTTATCTCTGGGCTTTCTATCCTATTCCATTGACCTATATTTCTTTTTTTGTGCCAGTACCATACTCTCTTGATTACTGTAGCTTTGTAGTATAGTCTGAAGCCTGGGAGTTTGATTCCTCCAGCTCTGTTTTTCTTTCTCAAGATTGCTTTGGCTATTCAGGGTCTTTTTTGTTTCCATACAAATTGTGAAATTTTTTGTTCTAGTTCCATGAAAAATGCCATTGGTACTTTGATAGGGATTGCATTGAATCTGTAGATTGCTTTGGGTAGTGTAGTCATTTTCACAATGTTGATTCTTCCAATCCAAGAACATGGGATATCTCTCCATCTGTTTGTATCATCTTTAATTTCTTTCATCAATGTCTTATAGTTTTCTGCATACAGGTCTTTTGTCTCCCTAGGTAGGTTTATTAGTAGGTATTTTATTCTTTTTGTTGCAGTGGTAAATGGGAGTGTTTCCTTAATTTCTCGTTCAGATTTTTCATCATTAGTGTATAGGAATGCAAGAGATTTCTGTGCATTAACTTTATATCCTGCTACATTACCAAATTCATTGATTAGCTCTAGTAGTTTTCTGGTAGCATCTTTGGGAACCTCAATGTATAGTATCATGTCATCTGCAAGCAGTGACAGTTTTACTTCTTTTTTTCTGATTTGGATTTCTTCTATTTCTTTTTCTTCTCTGATTGCCGTGGCTAGGACTTCCAAAACTATGTTGAATAATAGTGGCAAGAGTTGACATCCTTGTCTTGTTCCTAATCTTAGTGGAAATGCTATCAGTTTTTCACCATTGTTTGCTGTGGGTTTGTCGTATATGGCCTTTATCATGTTGAGGTAGGTTCCCTCTTTGTGCACTTTCTGGAGAGTTTTTATCATAAATGGGTGTTGAATTTTGTCAAAAGCTTTTTCTGCATCTCTTGAGATGATCATATGGATTTCGTTCTTCAATTTGTTAATATGGTGTATCACATTGATTGATTTGTGTATATTGAAGAATCCTTGCTTCCCTGGGATAAATCCCACTTGATCGTGGTGTATGATCCTTTTAATGTGTTGTTGGATTCTGTTTGCTAGTATTTTGTTGAGGATTTTTGCATCTATATGCATCAGTGATATTGGTCTGTAATTTTCTTTTTTTGCAGTGTCTTTGCCTGGTTTTGGTATTAGGGTGATAGTGGCCTCATAGAATGAGTTTGGGAGTGTTCTTTTCTCTGCAATTTTTGGAAGAGTTTGAGAAGGATGGGTGTTAGCTCTTCTCTAAATGTTTGATAGAATTCACCTGTGAAGCCATCTGGTCCTGGACTTTTGTTTGTTGGAAGATTTTTAATCACAGTTTCAATTTCATTACTTGTGATTGGTCTGTTCATATTTTCTATTTCTTCCTGGTTCAGTCTTGGAAGGTTATACCTTTCTAAGAATTTGTCCATTTCTTCCAGGTTGCCCATTTTATTGGCATAGAGGTGCTTGTAGGAGTCTCTTAGGATGCTTTGTATTTCTGCGGTGTCTGTTGTAACTTCTCTTTTTTCATTTCTAATTTTATTGATTTGAGTCCTCTCCCTCTTTTTCTTGATGAGTCTGGCTAATGGTTTATCAATTCTGTTAATCTTATCAAAGAACGAGCTTTTAGTTTTATTGATCTTTGCTATTGTTTTCTTTGTTTATATTTCATTTATTTCTGCTCTGATCTTTATGATTTCTTTCCTTCTGCTAACTTTGGGTTTTGTTTGTTCTTCTTTCTCTAGTTCCTTTAGATGTAAGGTTAGATTGTTTATTTGAGATTTTTCTTGTTTCTTGAGAAAATACAATAGGCTTGTATTGCTATAAACTTCCCTTTTAGAACTGCTTTTGCTGCATCCCAAAGGTGTTGGATTGTCATGTTTTCATTGTCATTTGTCTCCAGGTATTTTTTGATTTCCTCTTTGATTTCTTCAGTGATCTCTTGGTTCTTTAGTAACGTATTGTTTAGCCTCCATGTGTTTGTGTTTTTTTACGTTTTTTTCCCGTAATTGATTTCTAATCTCATAGCATTGTGGTCCCAAAAGATGCTTGATATAATTTCAATTTTCTTAAATTTACTGAGGCTTGATTTGTGACCCAAGATGTGATCTATCCTGAAGAATGTTCCATGTGCACTTGAGAAGAAAGTGTAATCTGCTGTTTTTGGGTGGAATGTCCTATAAATATCAATTAAATCTCTCTGGTCTACTGTGTCATTTAAAGCTTGTTCTTCCTTATTAATTTTCTATTTGGATGATCTGTCCATTGGTGTAAGTGAGGTGTTAAAGTCCTCCACTATTATTGTGCTACTGTGGATTTCCTCTTGTATAGCTGTTAGCAGTTGCCTTATGTATTGAGGTGCTCCTATGTTGGGTGCGTATATATCTATAATTGTTATATCTTCCTCTTGGATTGATCCCTTGATCATTATGTAGTGTCCTTCCTTGTCTCTTGTAACATTCTCTATTTTAAAGTCTATTTTATCTGATATGAGTATTGCTACTCCAGCTTTCTTTTGATTTCCATTTGCATGGAATATCTTTTTCCATCCCCTCACTTTCAGTCTGTATGTGTCCCTAGGTCTGAAGTGGGTCTCTTGTAGACAGCATATAAATGGATATTGTTTTTGTATCCATTCAGCGAGCCTGTGTCTTTTGATTAGAGCATTTAATCCATTCACACTTAAGGTAATTATCGATAGGTGTGTTCCTATTACCATTTTCTTAATTCTTTTGGGTTTGTTTTTCTAGATCCTTTTCTTCTCTTGTGTTTCCCACTTAGAGAAGTTCCTTTAGCATTTGTTGTAGAGCTGGTTTGGTGGTGCTGAATTCTCTTAGCTTTTGCTTGTCTGTAAAGCTTTTGATCTCTCCATCGAATCTGAATGAGATCCTTGCCGGGTAGAGTAATCTTGGTTGTAGGTTCTTCCCTTTCATCACTTTAAATATATCATGCCACTCCCTTCAGGCTTGTAGAGTTTCTGCTGAGAAATCAGCTGTTAACCTTATGGGAGTTCCCTTGTATGTTATTTGTCATTTTTCCCTTGTTGCTTTCAATAAGTTTTCTTTGACTTTAATTTTTGTCAATTTGATTACTATGTGTCTCAGCATAATTTTTGTCAATTTGATTACTATATGTCTCAGCGTGTTTCTCCTTGGGTTTATCCTGTCTGGGACTCTCTGCACTTCCTGGACTTGGGTGGCTATTTCCTTTCCCATATTAGGGATGTTTTCAACTATAATCTCTTCAAATATTTTCTCGGGTCCTTTCTCTCTCTCTTCTTCCTCTGGGACCCCCTATAATGCAAATGTTGTTGCATTTAATGTTGTCCCAGAGGTCTCTTAGGCTCTCTTCATTTCTTTTCATTCTTTTTCTTTATTCTGTTCCATGGCAGTGAATTCTGCCATTCTGTCTTCCAGGTCACTTAACCATTCTTCTGCCTCCATTATTCTGCTATTGATTCCTTCTAGTGTATTTTTCATTTCAGTTATTGTATTGTTCACCTCTGTTTGTTTGTTCTTCAATTCTTCTAGGTGTTTGTTCTTTACTTCTTCTAGGCCCTTGTTAAACATTTCTTACATCTTCTTGATCTTTGCCTCCATTCTTTTTCTGAGGTCCTGGATCATCTTCACTATCGTTATTCTGAATTCTTTTTCTGGAAGGTTGCCTATCTCCATTTCTTTTAGGTTTTTTTCTGGGGTTTTATCTTGTTCCTTCATCTAGTACATAGCTCTCTTTCTTTTCATCTTTTCTATCTTTCTGTGAATGTGGTTTTTGTTCCACAGGCTGCAGGATTGTAGTTCTTCTTGCTTCTGCTGTCTGTTCTCTGGTGGATGAGGCTATCTCCAGTCTATGTCTTCTGGTTGGAGCATTTAATCCATTTACATTTGAGGTAGTTTTCAGTATGTATGTTCCTGTTACCATTTTCTTAATTGTTTTGGGTTTGTTTTTGTAGGTCTTTTCCTTCTCTTGTGTTTCCTTCCTAGAGAAGTTCCTTTAGCATTTGTTGTAAAGCTGGTTTGGTGATCCTGAATTCTCTCAGCTTTTGTTTGTCTGTAAAGGTTTTGATTTCTCCATCGAATCTGAATGAGATCCTTGCTGGGTAGAGTAATCTTGATTGTAGGTTTTTCCCCTTCATCACTTTAAATATGTCCTGCCACTCCCTTCTGGCTAGCAGAGTTTCTGCTGAAAGATCAGCTCTTAACCTTATGGGGATTCCCTTGTACGTTATTTGTTTCTTTTTCCTTGCTGCTTTTAATAATTTTTCTCTGTATTTAATTTTTGATAGTTTGATTAATGTGTGTCTTGGCATGTTTCTCCTTGGATTTATCCTGTATGGGACTCTCTGTGCTTCCTGGACTTGATTGACTATTTCCTTTCCCATATTAAGGAAGTTTTCAACTATAATCTCTTCAAATATCTTCTCAGTCCCTTTCTTTTTCTCTTCTGGGACTACTATAATCAAATGTTGGTGTGTTTAATTTTGTCCCAGAAGTCTCTAAAATTGTCCTCAATTCTTTTCATTCTTTTTTCTTTATTCTGCTTTGCAGTAGTTATTTCCACTCTTTTATTTTCCAGGTCACTTATCCGTTCTTCTGCCTCAGTTATTCTGCTTTTGATTTCTTCTAGAGAATTTTTAATTTCATTTTTTGTGTTGTTCATCATTGTTTGTTTGCTCTTTAGTTCTTCTAGGTCCTTGTTAAATGTTTCTTGTATTTTCTCCATTCTATTTCCAAGATTTTGGATCATCTTTACTATCATTACTCTGAATTCTTTTTGGGGTAGACTGTCTATTTCCTCTTCATTTGTTTGGTCTGTTGGGTTTTTACCTTGCTCCGTCATCTGCTGTGTATTTCTCTGTCTTCTCATTTTGCTTAAGTTACTGTGTTTGGGGTCTCCTTTTCACAGGCTGCAGGTTCATAGTTCCCGTTGTTTTTGGTGTCTGCCCCCAGTGGGTAAGGTTGGTTCAGTGGGTTGTGTAGGCTTCCTGGGGAAGGGGACTGGTGCCTCTGTTCTGGTGGGTGAGGCTGGATCTTGTCTTTCTGGTGGGCAGGACCGCATCCAGTGGTGTGTTTTGGGTTGTCTGTGAACTTATTATGATTTTAGGCAGCCTCTCTGCTAATGGGTAGGGTTGTGTTCCTGTCTTGCTAGTTGTTTGGCAAAGAGTGTCCAGCACTATAGCTTGCTGGTCATTGAGTGGAGCTGGGTCTTAGTGCTGAGATGGAGATCTCTTGGAGAGCTTTCACCATTTGATATTACATGGGGCCGGGAGGTCTCTGGTGGACCAATGTCCTGAACTCAGCTCTTCCACCTCAGAGGCTCAGACCTGACACCTGGCTGGAGAACCAATACCCTCTCAGCCACACGGCTCAGAAGAAAAGGTAGAAAGAAAAAGAAAGAAAGATAAATAAATAAATAAAATAAAGTTATTAAAATAAAAAATATTAAAAATAAAAAAGTAATAAAAAAAAGGAAAGAAAGAAAGAAGAGAGCAACCAAACCAAAAAACAAATCCACCAATGCTAACAAGCACTAAAAACTATACTTAAAAAAAAAAAAAAAAACAAAATCGGAGAGACAGAACCCTACGACAAATTATAAAAGCAAAGCTTTTGGGAAGTCTGAGGTCTTCTGCCAGCGTTCAGTAGCTGTTCTGTAGGAGTTGTGACACGTGTAGATGTATTTCTGATGTATTTATATGCAGGAAGGTGATCTCCACGTCTTATTCCTCCGCCATCTTGAAGGTGCCCCCCCCCCCATCTGTTCTTTTAAAACGTCTTTATATGCAGCAGTCCGCTAAGTGCCTATGAGCAGGAGACCAAGAAATGACCTTAAAACCATGAGCTGGGGAGACTGTTCCAGTGGTACTGGTTGCTAGCAAATATCACCCTAGTGTGGGAACAGCACTGGCTTGGTCTCCTCTTATCTGATGATGTGAGCATAATGGAATGGCTTTTGGTTTTGTGCTTCCCACCAAGAGTCCTAGGCCTGGGACAGAGCTTCCTGAGCCCTGGCTTGTTCTCCAGGGCTTGTGGGTAGTCTCATCTCAGTTTGTCATCAGTTTGAGGTTCTCCAAAAATAGAAATCCTGGACCCAAGATAAATGTAGACCCCCCCACTTTCAGATGTACTTTTCTCATAGATACAATGGCCTTCAACTGAGATTACATCTCTACTGCCTCTCCTTGGGGAGTGGGAAGTGGAACCCTGTACTCAACAGAACATAATGATGGGTTTGTGTTAAGCTGCCTTCACAGCTTTGGCTGGTCGAACAGCAGCCACTGAGACCCACAGGGAAGTGCTTTGGGAGCAGTTATATGACACTTTATAAGGTAAGATATAGCATAAAAAGGGACCATTTTCTGGTGGCTGTCCCACAAAGGAGCTCTGTGAACTGGACTGTAGAACAGAAGAGATGCCCCCTTCCCATCCAAGCAACCATTCTTTTCAAATGCTGAGAATTACATGAACCCCAAGAGAGCCACTGCCCACTCCATGGCAGGCTGCCAGTTCTCCTGCGCTCAGAGTCCCTCCACATTCTTTCTCCTTCGTTTGCATTTTCTGGGTTTGTCTCTTTTAACATCCTCTCCTCTTTATCTGGTTAACCCCTATCCATTATTTCAAAATCATCCTCAGAGACTCACCACTGGCATCACCTCTTATGGATATCTTCTTTGACTACTCTGGCACAGGATGCTTCAGTAGTCCTTTTTTCGTGTTTTTTTTTTTTTTTTTTTTTTGGTTTGTTTTGTTGTTGTTGTTTTGTTTTTAGCACCTTCTATATATCTCCAATACCGATTTTATTTACTATGTTGTTTTATGTGTCTATCTTTCCCCTGTGGCAGAGATTGGCCATTTGTTGCCCAAACAGATTTTCCCTTTTCCTCCTAGGCACACAGTGAGACTATACTTCCCAGCTTCCCTTGTAGTCAGAAGTGACATAGAGTGATATGGGCCAAGCAGGAGGGGGCATGATCCTCCACATGCACTCTCTTCCCCTGTCTGCTGGCCAGATGCCAAGAGAGTGGAGGTTCTAGGGATGGTAAAGCCCAGGCCCCTGAAAGTCTGCTTGAAAGAGTGTCTCTGTTGACCCATATTGTTCTGGGACTTGAGTAAGAAACCAACCACTAAGATTTCAGGGAGGGTTTTGAGGTAGCTAGTCTACTACAGATTCCTGGAGTGACCACATTTTTACATGCTGACCAGCTAGCAGAGTGCCTGACAAATAGTGGACACTCACTTAACATGTGAGGAATGAAAGCAATCTCACAAGAAAGGTTATCAAACTAAATCTTTCCCGTTTGTAATTGCACTGATAGTTTTTTATAAACTAAACTAAAAGCCCTATTTTTATTCTTGCAATGAGGTCTCTTACTAGAATTCTATACTCTTTGGATGTAAATTTAAATGGTAAGTTGAACTGGAATAAGCAAGAGAATAGGGCCCCAGAATGTGATCACTGAGGTCTCCTTCTAGATTGGTGCCCATCCATTAATCAATACTCCTTGAATATTCAAAAAACAATTAAATTAACAATTATTCTACCAGCAATTAAACTAGTTAACCATACGAGTATCCCAGACCACATTTTCTTCCATTTTATCAGCAGGATAAGTCTTTGTTTAATGCCTTGATAAATTTAGCTTTCTCATATCTATAGCATTCCCCTAATTTTCTGGCCTGGTAATTATTTACAAAATGTAAATTATGGTTTGACTTGTTAGCTCTGCTTAGGGAGTCTGGGTTGGCCTACATGTCACCTCTTATAAACTGCCTATATAATATCTACTGGGAAATTCTGTTGGGAATCACCATCTAGTTTAGCAACCTGTAATCCAGGGACCATGTTCCCCTTTGTGAATAACTTCACAGTTGTCCATTGCCTCTGGGCTAACACCTTTCTTATTGTCTGCAATTTCTCAAAGATGATCAACAGTGGTCCCACAATCACATCAGACAATTCTTATGATCCCTTGAGAGGTAATTCACCAGAGTTTGACAAGTGGAACTAACTTCAAGAAACCAGGTAATATCCAATGATTGATTTCCATTTCTCTTTTAAAGAAATGTTTATTTTATGCTTTACAATTGAAGAAGGCTGGCTGTTCACCACTCCTGATTAACTTGACACTATCTATATCCAAGCATGTGTCTGATTTCTCCCTCTCTCCCTCTTATATTTAAGTTGTTGATCCATGTTGAGTTGATTTTTGTAAATGGAGTAAGGTAGGGTCCAAATTCATTCTTTTGCATATGCTTATCCAATTGTCCCTGCACCATTTGTTGAAGAGACTATTCTCTCCCTATCGAATGGTCTTAGCTCCCATATCAAAAATGAATTGACCATAGATATTTAGGTTTATTTCTCAACTTGTAATTGTATTCCATTGGTCGAATATGTCTACCCTTATGCCAGTGCCACACTATTTTAGCTTTGCAGTAAGTTTTGAAATTGAGAAGTGTGAGTCCTCAAACTTCTTCAATATTGTTTTGGCTATTTGGAACTCCTTGTAATTCCAGATAAATATGAGGATTGGCTTTTCCATTTATGCAAAAAAAGGCCATTGGAATTTTAATACGGATTACATTGAATCTGTAGATTATCTGGGGGAGTATTGCCATTTTAAAATAGTATGTCTTTCAATCCATGAATATGGGATGTCTTTCCATTTAATTAGGTCTTGTTTAATTTCTTTCAGTAATGTTTTATAGTTCTCATTATGTAAGTTTTACACTTCCTTGGTTAAATTTATTTCTAGGCATTTTATTATTTTGGATGCTATGGCAAATGGAATTATTTTCTTAATTTCCTTTTTGAATTGTTCCTTGCTGGTGTATAGAAACACAACCAACTTTTTGTGTGTGTTGATTTTCTACCCTACAACTTTGCTAAATTCATTTATTTGCTCTAGTAGTTTTTTGTGGCTTCTTTGGGATTTTCATACATAGAATTATTTCACCTGAAAATAGAGAAAGTTTTACTTTCTCCTTTCTAATTTGAGTGTCTTTTATTTCTTTTTCCTGCCTTATTGTCCTTGCTGGGACTTCCAGTCAAATGTTGAATAGCAGTGGTGAAAGTGGACATAGTGGTCTTGTTCCTGACCTTAGGGGAAAAGCTTTCAGTCTTTCACCATTGAGTATGATGTCAACTATGGAATGTTCATAAATACTCTTCATCATGTTAAGAAAATTACCTTTTATTCTTAGTTTCCTAAGTATTTTTATCATGAAAGGGTGCTGAATTTTTTTCAAATGCTTCTCCATGTCTATTGAGATGATTGTGTGGGTTTGTTTTTTCCCTTCATAGTGTATTACATTGATAGATATTTTTGCATGAACTACACTTGCATTCCTGTGATAAATTTTACTCAGTCGTGGTGAATAATATCCTCTTAATGTATTGCTGGATTTGATTTCCTAATATTTTGTTGAGGATTTTTGTATCTCTATTCATTAGGCATATTGGTCTGTATTTTTGTTTTCTTGTGGCATCTTTGTCTGGCTTTGGTATTTTTGTTTTGTATTTTACTTGGTCACTTGCTTTGCTCTGAAAGTGTCATTAAAACCCCATCAGTTGTTTTTGCAAGTTTTGCAATTCTCACATCATTCTGGCCTTTAGCTTCCTTGACTATTTTCTTTATACACCTGCCTTTATGATGTGCACTTCTCTCCCTCTACATATGCATCTTTATACACGCTAACTGTTTGTATATCTTTAAACACATTAACTCATCAGAGAGCTCCCTGTACAGAAATAGAGAGACTTCCCATTTTTCCCTCTTCAGGATCAATCATGACTTCTGTCAGTATTTCTTATTTTAGAGCTCATGATTCCTCTCTAAGTTCTATGAGGGTGGAAATAAATGTGCTTTTGCTCAGCACTGTGCATAGCACCTTGTACAGTACACAGTGCATGGTCAACATGAAATAAATATTTCTCTAATAAATAAATAATCATAATAGCACTAACTAGGCACTTACTATATGCCAGGGAGTGTTCTAAGCACTTGGCAAGAATTAACTCATTTTTTTCCTCCCAGTAACCTAGGAAACAGATATAATTTTCGCCATTAGACTGATATAAAAATTGAGGCATAAAAATGTTAAGTAACTTGTGCAGCATCACAAAGCTAGGAAATGGTAGAGGCAGCACTCAAACACAGGGAGTCTGACTCCAGTTATTCTCTCAACCACTGTGCTTTCCTGAATAGACTAAATGAATAAAGGAGACTCAGGCTATGTGCTGATTCATATCTATACTCTGAAGATTTTAGGGTCTGGATTCCTAAATATAGTTTAAGGCCCATAGCAGATTATGCCTGCTGTTCTCTGCTTCATCATTACAAAACCCTGTTCTTGCTGCATTCCCCATCTCTATTAATTCCATCCCATGCATCCAGGCACTCAAATTTGCATCAACTCCTTCCTCCCCCAACCCCTTCCCAAACCCCATCCAGGATTCGTTACCCCAACCAGGAATCAGTGGTTCCAACTGAGTTGACATGTTAGACTGTCCTATCAATCAGCGGCAAATTAATTTACTACTGCTAAAGATAAAATGCCAAAGTTTATAAGTAACTTACTTTTTAACTAGTATATATAATAGAGGGAAGTCAAAAATCAACTCTGTAAGTCATCACTCTCACACATATGATGTCTGCACAGTAGAATCCATCTGGGGAGATTTAAAAAAGCATGATGCTTGAGACCACCCTTATTTATTCTTGTTTAATTGGTCTGGAGTGACAAAAAAGAAATGGATAATTTCAAAAGGCTGCCCAACTGACTCTTGAGTGCAGTTATGGTTGAGAACCACTGTGATAAAGCAGTTTATAAGTGGAAGCCTGTGTTCTCAAGGGTTTGATGATCTACCACAAGAAAGAGAATGAGAAAATTGGAGAAATTATGTTGATTCTTAATTGCAACAATGACCATTTGTCACATTTGTTATAGGTAATCACAACTTGAAACATAGGCTTAATTTCCCCTTTTTACAAGGGAGAAAACTGCAGCTTGTTTGAGTTTTATGACATACCCTGAGTCACAAGATTACTAAGTGACAATATCAGAATACAGGTCAGGCAGAATCAGGCAGAGACTTGTCCTTTTGACCTAACTTAAAGAGGTTATAGAAAAACCCAAGGTTGAAATGCAGGAAGGAAGCCAGATTCAATGGAACGTACTTGTAATTGAGACTTATGGATTCTAACTTTGGTCCTTGTGTATAACTTTGAGCATCACTTCCTTTTAGGTTCTTCATCCATAAAGCAGAACCAGCAATATATCAGGCCAAACTGCTTCAAGGGTTCTGTGATGATTAAGGAATAAACTGTAAGGTACTTAGTGAATACAAAGTCCTGGAAGCTGCTAAACAATAAAATATTCTGGAAAGCTGTGAAATTGTGTTTGTTTTTAGCAAACTTGAAACCTGTAGAACATACTGTGTGATTTATCTCTTCGTGAAAGGGAGCAAACGTGATAACAATACAAAGAAATGCATGGATGTTCCATGTAAAACAGCAGAAACTTGCTAAACACAGATTTTTCCCACTGGGCCTAAGCTTAGTTTTCAAGGACTTTTGGGGATGAGAGGGGACTTGAATTATGCTCTTGTCACTGTTGTCCACAAGGAAGGAGTGCTACTTTGTGACCTAAGACTATTTCTCTGCTAGACACATTCTTCAAGACTGAAAATGACAATTCCTGCCCCCCAGAAATCACATCACAGGTCTCCACGTGCCTGCAATCTTGTGCTGTGCGTTGTGAATTTGGGTGACAGGCCCATACTGGGCATATACCCTGAGAAAACCGTAATTCAAAAACAAACATGTACCACAATGTTCACTGCAGCACTATTTACAATAGCCAGGTCATAGAACCAACCTGAATGTCCATCAACAGATGAATGGCTAAAGAAGAGGTGGTACATATACACAATGGAATATTACTCAGCCATAAAAAGAAACGAAATTGAGTTATTTGTAATGAGGTGGATGGACCTAGAGTCTGTCATACAGAGTGAACTAAGTCAGAATGAGAAAAACAAATACCATATGCTAACACATATATGGAATCTAAAAAAAAAAAAATGGTTCTGAAGAGCCCAGGGGCAGGACAGGAATAAAGACACAGACATAGAGAATGGACTTGAGGACACGGGGAGGGGAAGGGTAAGCTGGGACAAAGTGAGAGAGTGGCATTGATATATATGCACTACCAAATGTAAAACAGATAGCTAGTGGGAAGCAGCTGCATAGCACAGGGAGATCAGCTTGGTGCTTTGTGACCACCTAGAGGGGTGGGACAAGGAGGGTGGGAGGGAGACGCACGAGGGAGAGGATACATGTATACGTATAGCTGATTCACTTTGTTATACAACAGAAACTAAGACAACATTGTAAAGCAATTATACTCCAAAAAAGATGTTAAAAAAAAAAGGTGCACTGGGGATACTGAGGCACAAATAAGCCAGAGTCAGAGTTAGAGGCAAAAAGGTTTTACTATTAAAAGAAGTACAGATATATTATGAAATAGAAAGCAACTGAACACATATTTTTAAACTAATGTGAGCTTTCAAAAGAAAAAAAAGAACCCTTTAGTGGCAGGGCACTTGGGCTGTGCTGACTACCCAGGAATGCCCACTGCAGGGAACATTTGGGAGCAGACCCTTTTGATACAAAAGGCAAAGTAACAGCCGGGATTGCGTACCCCTCAAACTGTTCACCTCCACTTTGGACTTGTGTGCCCCTTCCTGCCTCAGTTTCTCCTGTAGAAAATGCAGGTCATGAAAATATATTCCCCAACAACCTGACAGGGATCACTTTAAAATCAACTGAGATAATATACACAAAAATGTTTTCAAAACATGAAATACTGGACAAATAATAGTTGCTATTTTTAATTATGATAGTAGAGCATAATGTCTTCATGCCTTACTTAGCACTTAGCATTTAAATTGTAGTACATCACTTTACACATGTTGGAACTTCTTAGATTGTTGCAGTTGATACTGATATTTTGTGCTTAAAACAGACCCCAAGCTTTTGGCTTTTATTTCTTTGGTATCTCACAAATAACATTCTCTGTGTTACCTGGAGTTTTTCAGAGAAACAGAATCAAGAGGATACATATAGATATATAGAAAGAGATTTATTATGAGGGATTGGCTCACATGATTATGGAGTCTGCAAGTTGGAGGCCCAAGAAAACCAGTGGTGTGTGGTTCCAGTCCAAACCCAAAGGCCTGAGAACTGGAGGCCAATGGTGTTAAGTCCTGGTCCAAGCTCAAAGGCCCCAGAGCAGAGAGAACCAAAGTCCCAGGGCAGGAGAAGATGGATGTCCCAACTCAAGCAGAGAGCAAGTTCACCCATCCTCTGCCCTTTTGTTCTATTCAGGCCCTCAACAGGTTGGGTGATGCTCACCCACATTGGTGACGGTGTTGGTTTGCAAACTGGCCCCATACATGGAAGGCCAGGAAAGACTGAAGAAAGATGCAGACCACTCCAGGTTGATAGGTGGCAGCCTTGTATACAAGGCTATCTTGGATGACTGTGAGACAAGTATACCACTGCACTCACCCATTAGGATCTTAAAAATGTATATGGAGACCTTAACTGGGTTCAGTCACATCTACAGTCCAGATGGTCTCAACAACACATCTCAAGGCTATGTCTTTGGGGTTTCTAGTGTTGGGGAAGGCAAGGGGGAATGCACATTCCAAGGACAGGGGAGGGGGTGAGAAGCCTCTCATTGCTGTGGTCCAGCTTTTGGATTAACCTGCCATCATGCCCTCTCAAAGACCTCCTCCAGCAACAGTGATCTTATTTATTCAGTCTTCTGATTCAAATGCTAATCTCTTCCAGAAACGCCCTCATAGGCACACCCAGAAATAATGTTTTACCAGCCATCTGGACATCCATTAGCACAGCCAGGCTGACATAGGCTGACACACAAAGTTAACATCACAGATCACAAGAGATGCTCAAAAATACCTTTTAAAATGATTTTAATATAACCACCATTGAAAATATGCTTCCTGTGTGCATGGGGGAAGAGGTAAGAACACAGTGAGTGCCCTGTATTTTAACATCATAAAATTTGTGGTAAATGTCCATCGTTTCTGCCCGCCTGGGAGTTTTTCCATCCTTCTCTAGTAATTCATCCAAATTTTCCTTATGAAAGCATCCCTCCTTTTTCCACGTTATGTGATTTGATTAGAGCTGCCCATACCCTAGCTCAGGGTGGGCCTTGGCCTGAACATGCTGTTCACGCCAATGACTGGTTCAGAAGTGGACAGGTGACCCAATTTTGAACAACACAAATTAAGCCCAAGATTTCTGTGAAACTGCAGGGGAAGAGAAATTCTCTTTCTGTATGGGTAAGAGAATGATCTAAGACGATAAATCCAAGGCTGGAGCTACTGGCAGCCATTTTGTCACCACAAGGAGAAAGTCTGCCTGAGTACAGAACCATTACAGAATAATGGAAAGAATGAGATCAAGGCAGAATATATGTCCCGAACACTCTGCTTTTAGCCATGATCAATGCATTGGGTTGTTTTGATCGGTAAGCCAATTATTCTCTTTGATTTTGCCAATTTGAATTTGGTCTTCATCTCTTATAACTAAAAGAATCATAATGAAAGCAATACTTACACAATTTTTTGACATAACTTGTTGGTTATCTGTCTTCTCTATGAGGCTGAAAACTGTAAGGATGGGAGAGTCACATCTGTCTTTTGATTTTTAAATCCCCAGCATCTAGGACAGTGTTTGTCATGCCGTAGAGGATCATTAAATATTGGTTGAGTAAATTCATGGGAAAAATAAAATAAAACACAGTAGAATGCCTGTCCTCAAGGAACTTTTGATTTAGAACTGATTCACTACCTGGAGTGCAATTTATTGTTGGCATTAATTTCCAGGGATATTTTAGCCCGATGAGTAAAAAAGTTTGAGGGAATAGTTGTTTCTAAAAGAGATTTAATTTTTCTTCCTCCTTTCCACTCCTGACCTCTTTGCAACTTCTTTCTACCACACAAAATCCTTACTAAATTAAAAATATAGTCTCATCATTTCCTAATAGCTTGATACTTTTGAATACAATTCCCATCGTAAGGAAGATTAGAAAAAAAAAATCATAGAATTCCCACCCCCACCTCCTTTTTTTGAGACTGCCACTCTTCTTTTCTTTAAGTTACAATCTGGATTTCTCAAAAGTCTGCTAAAGTTCTAGTTGGACTGCCGTGTTTGCATAAATGCTCCCCAAACACTTCCTACTCCACCCTCAAACAAGGCCTATCAGCTTGACTCATCCCTTAGGCTACTTTTCACCTCTGTGCAACAATTAAAGTTTATTCACCAAAGAGTATGACCAATAAGCACAAGGAACTTTAAACTGTATCCTTCCTCTTGTCCACTACATCTCAAAGTTTGTTGAATTGGAGTGTATTCATTTATTCATGCGTATTCCCACCTATGCATCTAAATGCAGACACATTTAATTGGTTACAGGGAAAACTATAGCAAGAGCAAATTTATTATGTAGCAGAATGACCATGCACCATTTAGGTTTCAAAGAGATACTTCTAAGACTAACCTATCCAAGAATTCAGCATTTTGGTTATTAATTAAAAATTGAAATCCCAAACAAAGAATTAGTGTTATTAGTTAGAATAAGCAAGAAAAAAAAAAAAGTATGAGGTGACCCATTATAGGGATTACTCTTGAATTTTTTAATAAAATGATCTTTGGTTTTTGTCCATATCCTTAGTTTTACTGTGTGGAGACTGCAGAATAGGTGTTCAACAGGTATTCTCTTAAAAAGGCTTTATTACCGTATTGATCACTATAGCTATTTAGGCTTAGCCCTGAGAGCTATGCATTCCTTTCTTTATTAGCTCTAATCAGCATTCATTCTGAGTGCTATTATACTGCCTTGTAAACAATATTGTTTTGCAACCTTAAAGTCAGTAATTCCATAGAAATTAAATTGGGTTTACAGTAAATCCCTGATTACCATATAATCTGTGGAGTCTAAATAATGATGTACTTAGCTGTAGAATTGCATGTAAAACACAGAGCGATGATTACATGGCTATTTGGGGCCTAGGAAAGAAAGGGATGCCAAATGTTTTGATGGTTGAAGAGCTGAGAAATCTTTTTGTTTTTAGTGTCTTATTTTAATTATGATCTTCAAACATCTCAATACTACCCTAGCTGCCTTGAAAATGGCCTTAAGATCTACTGTTAAATCTTATGCCTAACATCATGTGTTGGGTGTTTGTTTTAATAAATTAAGGCTTGTTAAAAATAGAAAACCCATCTGATTTAAAGTAACAATAGAAAAAAATTAAACAGACTTGCTTTCAGCAAATAATCTGTCCCTGTTTTAGAGGGGGTCTTACATGAGAGTGTTTATTTTAAGCTTTAAGCAATGTTTCTGGACAAAAACAAAAACAAAACACAACTAGTCAAATGGACATTTCATCCAAGGGCCCTTGCCCTCTGGTTTGTCTCAAGGTTTCAACCGTGACTAGACCTGCTCTTAATTAATTTCGGTTAAATCAATGCATGTTGCTCTCCTAACAGAGCCTGAGCTCTGAGCCATAGTAATCGTTGAAACGTACAGTCAGAGTGGCCCACAGAGATATCTACAGAGGTGATACAATTGGTCAAAGCTACACCATTGCTTCATAGCAGAGTCAAGCCTACAACTCACATGTCCTACCTCCTAACCCAGAGTCCTTCCTGAGTTAGATGCAGACAACTTTGAGGAGCTCAAAATCTAGTAGAGAATTTGAGACAATAAGAAGATTCATTACAATAACTCCAGAGCAAGGAAGCTAGCCCAGAGGCGGCATTGTGCAGTGTTGCGGAACGTGTGACTGGGATTTCAACAGCCCAGAGCTTAAACCAACTTAAACCAGCAAAACCACTGCTTAGCTACGAATCTTCAGCAAGAGACATACTAATTCGAAGCCTTATTTTTTTCCATAAAGTTAATGAGTAGAATTGTTGTCAGGATGAAGTATGATAATCTGTGTAAGTTAAACTCTTAGCACAGTGGCTGATACATGGGAAGAATTCAGTGTATGTTAATTACTATGAATTCAGGAAAAAATTATGGGAGTGTAGAGGAAAGGAATCACCAAGTTAGCACAACTGGAAAAGATTGTAAAGAGATGGCATTTGGGAAGCATGAGGAAGGATAACCATGGTCCTCAGAGGGAAAAAAAGGGAGAGGGTAGTGGAGCTGGAGTATGTAAAGATAGAAAAACAACAAAGAGGAAAAATGAGGTTCATAGGCAGGGAAAGCTGAACCATCATCTGGGCTGAATTCATATTTAAGAAATAATAATAATTGTGAGTATTTATTGTGGGCTCACCAGGACCAGGATGGTAGAGAAGTGGGAGGCCCCAATGGTAAGCAGGTAAGTTAGAGGTTTCTAATAAGGAGGCTTGAGTCCCAGGCTGTGGGTATTGTATGTTGAGGGATCACTGAAAACTTTGAACAGCAGAGATGTGACTTAATTGGAACCGGATTTCTGAAAAATGATTCTGGCAGCACTGGGAAAGATGCACTGTACAAGGGAAGAATACTCTCTAGCCAGCCTAGAGAAAAGCCCACCATAAGAGTTCAATTGATGGAGATAAAGGTCTCAGCTAGATAGTGGCCATGATAACAAAACACAGGCTATAATGGAAAGAGACAAGAAATATGGTATATTAGCCTTCCAGGGTTGCCATAACAAAGTACCACAAACCAGGTAGCTTAAAAGAGCACAAATTTATTCTATCCTAGTTCTGAAGGTAGAAATTCAAAATCAAGGTGTCAATAGGACCATGCTTTCTCTGAAGGTTCTAGAGAAGAATCCTCAGCAATTCTTGCTGTTCTGTAGCTGGTAGCTTGCATCATTAACAATCCCTGCCTCTGTTTTCACCTGGCCTTCTTCCCTCTGTGTTCAAATCTCCATCTGTTTTCTCTTATGAAGATACTAGTCACTGGATTTAGAGCCCACTCTACTCCAGTATGAACTCATCTTAATTAATCATATCAGACAAGATTCTACTTCCAAATAAGTTCACAGTCACAGGTACCAGGTTTAGGACTTGAACAATTCAACCCACTATATGTAGTATCCACAAACTTGAAAAATGCTAAGAGGTGGGGAGCCAGAAATGGGTCCTTTCCATTCTCCTCCTTCTGTGATTTTTTTCTAGTCAAAGGAAGAAAAGAAGAAGCAGTCCATTTTGTCCTTGGATTGGATCAGTTGTGCTCATTGACAGGCCAGACATGAGCAGCATTCTGCAGGCTGTCCTTCACTGAGATCAAGCCAACATGGACATTCCTGCTCTGACAGCCTCCCCGTCTCAACTGAGGGAGGGAGGCTCTCCTAGGCAGAGGTCTAACACTGAGGGAAAGAAGAGGCTGTGGGTGCAGTCAAACCTAATACCAGGCTTGCTCCATTTCATACCTGTCTGAGCCTCAGTGTCCTAATCTGTAAAATGGGCATATTGAGTTGATGTAACAATTAAATGCTCTTATCTCAGTGCTTACTGCATACTTAAACACTTGATAAATATGACCTGGTGCCATTTTAACGATTATTATTATTCCTTTGTTTAATAATAGCCATCTTTTGATGACTTGCTTTCATTAGACTGCCTCCCAACCTATATGGTGACTTGACTTTACTCTCTTGCATTGATACATGTGGGGAACCCTGGCACATTTGTTACTGGCATGCCAATTATTTTGAATAATTTTGAAGGCCACAGTCTAAGGGTGAATAAAGAAGACATAGGTCCCTTAACCCCTAGGTCACTTTATGATTCCAACACAATCTCTGTACTTCCCTTTTCCCTTTGCTACAGGAAAGTTTTATAAGTAAAATATCGAAACCACTGGGCATATTTTTAAAATTCATAGATCAAAACCCATTATGACAAACTCCAGGACATTTGAAACCCATTTGTTGTACTGAAATTTTGTTGTACTAAATGTTGTTTGAAACCTAAGCCATGGCTGAGAAATATTTTCCTGAATAGAATTTTATAAAAGCAGTTGCTGTAATGGAGGGCTGTCCCATCACATCAAAGGATCTCATTGCTCCCTCCTCACATCTGGTATATTTCTCACCGTGACTCATAAGCATTTACTTTTTTTTTCTTAACATCTTTATTGGACCTAGAGACTGTCATACAGAGTGAAGCATTTACTTTTAAAAGCCATCCAGAGACAGTGTCCCTGACACTATGCAAAGCTCCAGGAGCTCAGCAGGTTGGCTGGTGCTCCTAAAGGGCAGGGGATGCCTGTCATTTGTTCTTATACCCCCAGGTCCCTGCCCAGTACTTGGAAGATAACTAAAAAAATATTTGATAAATGAGTGAATAACTAAATGACTAAACGCTGAATTCATTAGCATCAAATTAGAAGAATACTCATGAGACTGTGCCCCATATCTGTTTATTTATAAACATTCACCAAAATATTTTACATGTACTTAGCATCAAAGCAAAATTGGGGTCTCACAAGAGCAGAATGAGCTCTGTGAATCATCTGACTACCACCTGCAGGCCAATCAAGACATTGTTTCTAATTGGCATTCCTACAAGTGGTTAATTTTCCCCTATGCCTGACTTGCAAGCACTCAGGTGCAAAATTTGTTCCTCTCTTTGAGACCATCTTAATAATCACTCTCTGCCTGAACCTTGGAACCACAATCCCCCACTGATGGGTATAAATGAGGGAGAAATATGTCTGCACACATGGGCACTGGCTCATAGCAATGAAGATTTATTTGATCCAGCCAGTCAAGTGATCACCAGAAGCAGGTAATCAAGAGAATGAAATTCCAGAATGGGTTCCGCCAGTACCTCTTTTGTTCAACGGCATGCCTCTGCCCTACTCATACAGAGCTTGAAATCCGAAGGACAGTGCATTTGTTAACTCAGATCTTGCTTGAAAATGTTGACCCTGAAAATTTTGAGACTTTGGAGCTCCATTTTTGTTCCTAAATGACTTTAAACTTTTGTTTTTTGCTTGGTTGATGTCACTGGGATTTATTTGGCTGCTGGCTCTGAGTTGCTATTTGAAAAGAGCAGTACCATATGCAGCACATGCATATTCAATGGTGCAGTTCTTTTTCTAGAGGGAGGGGGGAGTGCCAGGACTCATGGCTCGCATTATGAATTTGCATCCCACTTTGCATAAATTTGCATGTAGACTTCATAAGCTTCTAATTTCAAGTATGTAAAATGAAACGAATCAATGCAATCTACTGCAATTGTTTTCCAAGGCATTAATCACATGAAATACATACCAGCTTTCCTTAACCAATTAATTTAATCATACCCAAGGTTAGGAGAGACAGGGAAGTGGTGAAAAATCGCTGCTAAGCACCTGGCTTGGGGCTGGAAGAATATATACAGGTTCAACAATGCCCCAGTATATCTTCTTTCCAACTCCTATGTCTCCTGTGGAAGATCACATTATGGTTTTCCCAGTATTTCATTTTCCCTCCCTTCAGCGAGTAGTCATAAGTCTTACTCTGACCAATGAAATGTAGGTAGAAGTGATGCTTGTCCCCTTGAAGCAGAAGCTTTAAGGACAACACATGGTTAAGTATCTCTCATTTTCCCTGCTATGATATAAGCAATGTTCCATATAGAGACTGCTCTATTTGCTTAAATACCAGGGTGAAGATGAGGGTGCTATAAGCTGCTGATATATTCAGATCATTTTTTGCTGCAGCATATCCTAGCCTATTTTGACTGATGGTACATTTCCTGAATTATTACAATGAACTATAATTTGGCTTCAGAGATTTGTGTCAGCTTTGTGTATGCAAGAACATATGTAAAGCATTGGGGTAGAGATGAAAAATATGGTCCATGTGGTTTATAAACATGTGAAGCAATTGGGGAAATAATCCACATATTCAAGATCTATTAAATGTCACCACAATGAAGAATAATACAGTATGTATTATATCCTCCCTATCTGAGCGAGATGAGATAGACTATTTAGATTTCTTAAGATTGGCAAATCCATAAAAATTTGATCTGTACTTGAGAGACTTAGCTTTCTCTTTGCAATACCTTGGAATTCTTCATGTTCCATTATGGAAGTAGTCTCAATTAAATGCTAATATTTAAATACCTTTCCTTAGTACCTTTCAATCACTATTAATTTGAGTGGAGAGATTTGAAACCACAGGAGGGTACGAAGTGAATTTTCAAACAATGAAACCTTAAATACTGAATCTGAGAAACCACAGCTTTCTGTATTTCCAAAGTTCAAAAATGTGTGGTAGAACATGAAAATAATATAGAAATACAGTTTATAGAAATACAGGGTACAACTTTCCTTCCAGCCAACCAAATCTAGAGGCTTTGCTTCTGCTTCTTCACAACGCTGTCTTAAAATTCCAGTGTTGACCAGTCTGAACTGACCTGAAGAGTACAGAAAGTCAAGGGAAGAAGAAACATGCAATGCTGAAGATTATTTTTATCCCCATGAGGAAAAAATTAGAAATATATATAAGACAACTCCCAACAGAGATGAAGGAATTATAAATCACAAACATTTAGTTTCTTATTCTTTCCCCAGGCACACAGAGCCAAGCAATGGCTGTGTATTTTGTAAACTCTTCTGCACTAAGTACATTATTATTTATGCTCTCTAGATTACACGGTAATCATCCTTAAATTGAATCTACCTCCTCCCCTGTATAATCTCTACATAATTAGTAGTTTGAAGGTTGCTTAAGAACTTTAACAGACCTGTAGAAGAATGCATTTTCCCTAAAGGAAGAAAAAAATATTCACAGAAATTTTACGCTGTGTGAAATGAACCCCAAGAAAAGAAAATAAACATTTAGAATGCCAAAACATAGGGAAAACAAAATAGAGAAATGTCAGTCTATCAAAGGAATGGAAGTTTATTTTGCTTCCCCCATTGCTCAGAAATTTGCTTGAATCTCTGATGCTTTTTGGGCAAAGAGATCATCCAGCAGAGTGAGACACTCCTGGCAGATTACAGATACCACGAGAATGATTTTTCTTAAACTAAATCAATTTCTTGCCCATAGCCAGACACAGTATGATTAGAAGACTGGTTTTGAAAATCATTTTCTGGGCTCTTTCCCATCTCAGAAGTTTCAGAATCAGTCAGAAGTAGAGTTGAACTTTGAAAACTGGCTTGACTCCTAGAGTAATAAACACCTGTTAACTCAGCTTTTGAATGAAAACTGATCTTTGGGTTTGAGACATTTAAATCAGCAAAGGGGTGAGATAGGGACATCATAAAGGACAGTCCTTCCAAACGAGTGTTACTTTAAAAAAAAAAATCATAGGTCTTGTGATAAGGTTGTGTTCTGCAGCTATCAAGTGGACCATATCTCCACAGGGATAATTCCTGAGAGTATTCCAATAATTCTTTTGTTCTAAAACTTTCCTTCAAGAAGAAAGATTTTCCCACAGCTGTTCTTTAAACTTATCAATGGTCTGAGCCTTGGCCATGCAGTGGTATGAAGAGCGTACCATGGATCTGCCTAATCTTTTATGGGAGGAGAGGAGAGCTTTGTACACTAAGGTCCAATTTGTGATTTGTGATTAACCCAGCATTTTTTCTTTGGGGAGGATGAAACATACAGTACCCAATCTCGTCTTCTTCCCGGGGTTTCTTCAACTGTGTATTTCTATTTGAGATTCTGAAATTCTGACTGGAGCAGGACTTTACTCAGATTAGGAGAGGAAAGAGATAGGCAGAAATGCTGCCAGTTCCGAGACTGAGAAAAAGTGCTGAATTACTCATCTCTGGATAAGATGCTCCCAGCCCCTTGGATCAACCTAGTCTTCCTTATTCCTCCAGTGTGTAGGAACTTCCCACTGTTCTTTATGTCTTTCAAGACTTTCCTGTAGCTTTGCAGTCAAGTTGGTGGTAATTTTCCACGGGTTTGAAAGAAAGCTTCAGATGTGACCTATGATCTCAATGTCACCATAATTTAGCCATCCCTAATATGCCCATTCTTTGGAACGCCAACTTTTATTGCCATAATAATTCTCACATTATTTATAAATAATACAGTGCCATAAATACTGACCTTCAGGGCCAGCACAAGATCTTTTTAATCAGGCTTTTGCCTGGTTGAGGTAAGACTCCAACTCTTTATAACATTTTATTGCAGATAGCTATGTTAAATTTTCTAAAAATATCCGGGACATTTAGGGACAAAGGTATTGTGCAGCATAAGAGTGACATCGTAGGGCCTAGAAACGAGCACAGTGGAGCCCCACTGTCACTCTGATGTTATATGACAAGGAAAACCCCTGTCAGAGAGATTTTGCACTAAGGTAAGAGAGCATACAGCAGGGTCCTGTATTAACAATGGAAATTATTTCCAGGGAGGCATTGATTAGGCCCTCCAGGGGAACCCATGCCACTCTTAAAGAGGTATTACTTTCCCTTATTTTTTCCTGTGGAACAGGCAAGGTTATTTCTCCATTTACAGAGGAAAACAAGCAAACAAATGAACTTAAGATTTAAAAACATGACTAGCTCTGGTACTGGGACAAAACTGAAAAGCTAAATAATCATTTTTGCAGGAAAATTCTCTATTAACAAGGTTCTGAAAAGGGGATTGTGCCTCAGCTGAGGTGTCAGAAGGAAACAGAGTTTATACATAGATGGTTGAGTCGAAGAGACTTTAATGAGGGGGACTATTTGCATTTAGAGCCAGCAGGTTAAGGTGACCAACCAGGGAGGTTGAGGCACCCAAAGCTTAGCAATAGTGGAAAGTCATTGCTACTCCTACATACAAAGGGGCAAAAGAAAGAAACAGTGCCCAATGAGTGACGGATTTATGGAGAAGGGCCCAATATCTATAGTAATGGAAGAGTGTAGACATCACCACACCTATGACATTTAACAGGAAGCAGACAAGAAAGAAATTCCCTAACTTTTCTTTCCTCCCATCCTAAAATCTCCTGCTAGTGCCTTTCGCTGGCTAAATCCAATGAGAAGATGAAGTCATGGAGGTCTAGATGATGTGGTCCATAGGTTCAGGCTTGAAGAGCTCAGAGTAGGGCGGAAAATGAATCAGGGGGATGTGGGAGGACAAAAGGGGAAGAGTCACTGTATTGAGGCAGCCTATTATCCATCAAATGTTCTTTCTCTTGCCTTCAGCAGGATTCCATTTTAGTTTTAGGCAACATTGAGGTCTATTCCTGCAAAGTGCAACGGAAAAATGAGATCCCATCCTTGTCAAGAGACTGAGTATTTGCAATACCTCCAGTGTGCTTAGTCTTCACTTTGTTGGCTTTGCTTAACATGAAATCATGAAGTTTTTCTTTTTCTTACAAAGTCCCCCCTTTATGACTTTCCCTTATCCCACTATTCTGTTTCTATCCCCCTATACTTGTTTATCCAAAGCAATGCTCTGTCTCTTTATATATACCAATATCAGATAACATTACAACAGTGCCATCTTTACCAGATAAATTTGTAATGGCACTAACATTTGAAACCAATGGCAAGAGATGCCAAGGGGAACAATCCTGTTTCACCAGTGGGTGAGAAACCACCATATTTTGGGGTGAAGGATGGTATGGATGGACCAGATCTGCCACGATATTATCACAAGGGCCTTCTCTGCCAAATATTCCATCTCTATCAAATATAACATGTTCATGAGAGGGAAGAAGGAAGGCAAAAATTTGAATCAATGAGCAGGAGAACCTTTCACAACTTAGAGGACAAGAGGAGGCTTAGAAGTGGAGCGATGGCTCTGAAGGCAGACAACTTCCAAATAGGAAGGAAATGGCATGAACAGAAGTAGGACCCTCCCCTGCTCCCAGGAATCCGGAAGTTCTCAGAAAGCTACTTGGTGGTAGCTCATGACGAAAAGAGACTCTACCCCTTGGAGGCAGCACAGGACAGAAACCTGCTCTTGAAGGGGTTTACAGTAATCTAGGCCTCAGTAAACATCTGGCTTTTCTCCTTGAAAGCTGTGAGACCTTGCACAGTTATTTTACCCTTCTTCAAAAACTGGGGGAAATACTTAGTATTTACAAGTTTTGAGAAGTATATATGATAGCATTCATAAAGCATTAAACATACAGTAGGTATCTAAAAGATATTCATTTCCTTCTCTTCATTCTACTTTCCCTACTGCATAATTTTGATAAACTCAAGTAGGAACCAAGCATGTTTTCCTCTGAATCAGAGGGGAAATTAATTTAGACGCTGCATTTCTCATGTTTATGTTTGTCATTTCAAAGTTCCCTTTTGTTGCTAACCCAACACATGTCATAAAAATAATTAAAGGGGAAAAAATATGCTCACTTAAAAAGTAAGAAAAACAAAGCTCACAATATATGTCAGTGAAGGGAAACCTGCTAAGGAGCTTAATTTCTTAGCAGAGAGGGTAAAGACAGATCTAGAAGGCAGGGAGGAAGCAACGAGAAGCAGAGATTTTTACAAATCTTGTGAGCATGTCATTTTATAAATCAAAATGAGGACAGGAATAAAGCACTATTATGGCAATTTTCAGTCTGTTTTGCTGTTTTGACTGCTGTGAATGTGCTGGGGAATGGCATCCACTTTCTGAAATGGCATGTATTTATGTACCGATAAATAAAGCAGCAGGCAAATCTGGTGAGCCTCAAAACCAACAGGGTATTTCTCTGTAGAGTAAGATCTATGAAGCCGTTACAGCAGATTTTGTAGCCTTGTGTTAGCACCTTCCTACCAAGGGCAGGGTGTGACCATCATCAGATTACATCAGCTGCGTATCAGTTTCCTACAGCGGCTCTAACAAATTACCGAAAATAAAGATTTGTAATAGTTACTACTTAGTGGCTTAAAACAACACAAATTTATTCTCTCACAGTTCTGGAGGTAAGAAGTGCAAAATGTATCAGCAGAACTATATTTCTTCTGGTGACTTTCCGGGAGTCTCCTTGCCATTTCCAGCTTCGAGAGGCTGCCTCCATTCCTGACCTCATGGCCCCATATCGCTTTGAACCCCTGCTTCTGTCATAACATTGTGTTGTCTTACTCTGACCCTCCTGTCTGCCCTCTTATAAGGACTTTTGTGATTACAATAAGCCCATCTGGATAATCCAGGATAATTTCCTCACCTCAAGGTCCTTACTTTAATTACAGCTATAAAGTCCCTTTTTCCATGTAAGGTAATTTATTCACAAGTTTCAAGCAGTAGGATGTAGAAATGTTTGGGGGCCATTATTCAACCTACCACAGGCTATTTCTCCAAAGGTTCATTTATCATCCATGCTTCTGACACAGTGCAGGGATGAGAAGCACAGCACTGCAGTCAGATTTCCTTGGCAATAATCCTTCCTCTACCCATCACCAGCTAGATGCCCTTGAGTAAATTATATAATCCTTCTGAGGATAATTATAGCAACTACTTTTCAGATTGCTATGAGTATTAAACAACAACAACAACAAAGATTTGCACAGGGTCTGGATCTTAGTGCCTAACTCAGGTTAGCTAATTGAGGTTACTATCAGTTAGGGTAACCTAACTGAGGTTATTATCATTATCATCATTATTATTATTAAACAATAAAGAGGAATAAACATTTGTATGACTCATAGACTCAAGATCAGGTAGAAGCCGTTTACTTATTTACTTTTTACTGCATAGTTACTTCTGGGACCCACTGAAAGTTTATCAAGACTTAGAAATTCAGATATTAGTTCTGCAAGCCACAAAACCATCCCACTTTCACTCAAAAGAAAAATTTATTCATCCATCCACTCAATGGCTCGTTATTGAGGCAATGTAGTTTCTGAGCATTCAACATAACTTTCTGTTTCATATAAAAATCATTTATTTATCCATTCATTAATAACTTTCTTGATTTTGGAGAATTTTCTGAGAAAAACATGCAAACCAACAAAATAACTCCATGCACAAAGCAACATTCCATGTATTTATCCACTCAGCAAACCTTATGAAGCACTTCCATTCCAAGTACTCTCAACAGACAAACTCATTAATGAGGCAAAGACGGGGAAAGCACAGCCCTTTACCTAAAATAGCAGAGTCTTGCAAAGGAGACACATATACACACATATGCGACTAACCACAAGATGCAGCAATAGTTTTCCTTTTAAATGGTCTCTGCCCCCCTGTCTACTTGCCATAAGGTTTGGATGGGACTCCAAGACTTTGAGGTGAAATCAAAAGCAATCTGCTTTTCCTTTGCAACTTTAAACATGCCTGCAGTTAAGCAGAGGTGGGCTTGCTAGTTACCCAAAACACTTCTTAGCAAAGCCCCCAGAGTTTCCAGTGAAAAGGTGGAGATGGCGCCTTTCCTTTAATTGAGGAACTTTAGTGCTGAAAAAGTCCTGAAGACACAGTTGTGAGAGGGTATAAAACAGTGTCAGGCAGCTTGAAGTCATCAGTAATCCCCTGACAGCTCTATCAAAGGGGAAGGTTTACACGCTGCTAATCAGATCAATTTTACCTGGGTCACACAGTCTTGAATTCCTGGAAATTCCACTTGGCTCTCCTCTTTACTCTCTGCTATCAGGGTTGGCAAAACTGTAGCTGTGGGCTCGGAGGCAGGTACTGCCCCCTCTCCTGCTAGATTTCTTGGCTCAAGATGTCCACGCCAGCAGATGAGGCTGGGTCACTCTTTGGACATCTGATTAGGATTGGATTCATGAAAGAAGAGGACTGGAAGGGACCCTAGCAACCAACAGCCCGCAAACTTTGTCTACCAATGAAATTTACAGAGACAGTCACTGGTGAGCCTAAGTGGTACAACCGGGGCACACTAAGAATAGTACTCAGGTTTACGTGCTGCTGGTCTTCAGTTCTCACTCTTCCTCCTCCCTCTGTCCTGCATCAGCGGTTAGCTGGAAGTCCTAGAGTGATTCCAATACAATGATTTTTTTAATGGCCTCCCATTTTGGATTATTCATATCAATATTTTCACTGGATGAAGATGATGGAAGGTCAAATAGCCTCCTTTGAAGGGCAAGAAAATACTCCCTAGTAATAACAAAATGACTTCCCTTTTCTCTCATGTATAGATCTGTGGCTGCTTCCTGGACTGAGAATCTTTTCTGACCTGAAGGTACATGGCCTAGAACACAAGTTCTCAAATGACTGTCCCCCCCTCCAGCAGCACTGGCATCACCTGGGAACTTGTTAGAAATGCCAATTCTTGGGTCCATTCAGACCTACTGAATCAGAAACTCTGGTGTGGGGTCCAGCCATCTGTGTTTTCACAAGCCCTCTATATGATTATGATGGGCATTAAAATTTGAGAGCCATCAGCCTACAGAAAGCAGTGTTTTCATAGGTAGAATTGGACTTTGCCTTGGAAATGATCAATGAGCATGTATGCAGTTACAATGTAACCATGTGAAAAACCGTTATTTCTCTAAAATGTGAGCAATTCTTTCTCAAGGAGCAATCACTCAGAGACAAAATCAGAACTATAAGTGCAAAATATATGTGTGTGAAATGTAGCATTTAGCAAAATCCTGACTGGATTTCTTTTCTAAGACAGGTTTACCGAGCCACCAACAGTACTGGCAAGCATACTATGTGGTTTGGAACTTTAAAAAATATATAAAACATTTGGTTTATTAATTTTGAAACTAATTAAGGTACAAAAATATAGTATCCCAAATTGTATAAGACAGAGGAAAAAAACAGCCCATAAACACCAGATTGAGGACAAAAGCTGTAAGAATACCAGATATCACATTTTCACACCACCCCCTCTCACTATCAAATCCCCAGCAGGGTACTACAGAAAAATTGCCTGTCAACAGACTGAAATGAATCGTATGTGATTGCTGGTATAATTCCCTTGGAATTCAATTTACAGTAAATGCAGAAAGAACAAAGGAAAGGGTTAGAATGGGAGCAGAAAATGGTCATGTACATTAGAAAAATTAAAATCTGCAGCTTCCAAAAGGGAATCATTCATAGTCTTATCCTTCATGACAGAAGTGCCTCTGGCTACAGTTCTTAACATGCAATTTTAGTGACTCTTCAGGAGTGAAGATGCCAAGTTGCTGTCCCATCCCCACTACAAGCTCAGGCTTAGACTCAGGGCAAATGGTCAGGATTTCTTGGCCTCAACCGGTATCTCCTGGTTCACCATTCACCTCCAAAGTGATCCCTGTAAAGCAGTGCGAAGTCTCATTGCAAATTACGATGTTTACTTCTCTCCTAATTCTCAGCAGTGAGATTGTGGCAGACACTGTTGGTTGTCTATCCAACAGTCATTTCCCTTTTATTCCTTGCTAAGAAAATATGATTTGGTGCATATTGTAAGAAAAAACTGGGGCAGAGTCAAGATGGTGGTGTGGGAAGATGTGAAGTTAGCATCTCCCCACAACTAGGGTGGCTGCCGGCCACTAGTGCAGGACTCTGATGCCCAAGGAGATGCGAGGAACCCCAGAGTGAACTAGTAGGACATAGGGGGACTGACGGGGGAAGAGAAGTGGAGGCCAGACAAGATTGGTGCCCTTGAGGCCTGGGAGATCAGGAGAGGCAGGTGGGAGGGACTCTCTGGGAAGAGCAGGAGAGGAGCAGAGGGCTACTGCCCCACACACTTGGGCCTGGGAAGCCAGCTGAGCTCCCAGGCCAATACCCTACCCTCCAAGCCCCCTCCAGGCTGTGTGGGTCCTTGGGGGCATAGGAGGGAGGCCGGGGAGTTCAGGAGAGGCAGGATCAATCCAAGAAGAAGATATAACAATTATAATGTTTATGCACCCAACATAGGAGCACATCAATACATAAGGCAAATGCTAACATGCATGAAAGGAGAAATTGACAGTAACACAATAATAGTAGGGGACTTTAACACCCCACTTACACCAATGGACAGATCATCCAAACAGAAAATTAATAAGGAAACACAAGCTTTAAATGACACAATAGACCAGATAGATCTAACTGATATTTATAGAACATTCCACCCAGAAGTGGCAGAATACACTTTCTTCTCAAGTGCACACGGAACATTCTCCAGGATAGATCACATCTTGGGTCACAAATCAAGCCTTGGAAAGTTTAAGAAAACTGAAATTGTATCAAGCATCTTTTCTGACCACAACCCTATGAGATTGGAAATCAATTAAAGGAAAAAAACTGTAAAAAACACAAATACATGGAGGCTAAACAGTGCACTACTAAATAACCAAGAGATAACTGAAGAAATCAAAGAAGAAATAAAAAAATACATAAACAAATGACAATGAAAACACGACAACCCAAAACCTATGAGACACAGCAAAAGCAGTTCTAAGAGGGATGTTTAAAGCAATTCAATTTCACCTCAAGAAACAAGAAAAATCTCAAACAAACAATCTAACCCTACACTTAAAACAACTAGAGAAAGAAGAACAAAGACAACCCAAAGTCAGTAGAAGGAAAGAAATCACAAAGATCAGAGCAGAAATAAATGAAATAGAAATGAAGAAAACAATAGCAAAGATCAATAAAATTAAAGCTGCCTCTTTGAGAAGATAAACAAAATTGATAAACCCTTAGCCAGACTCAACAAGAAAAAAAGGGAGAGGATGCAAATCAATAAAGTTAGAAATAAAAAAGGAGAAATCACAACTGACACTGCAGAAATACAAAGGATTATAAGTGATTACTACAAACAACTATATGCCAATAAAATGGACAACCACGAAGAAATGGACAAATACTTGGAAAGGTACAATTTTCCAAGACTGAACCAGGAAGAATTAGACAACATAAACAGACCTATCACAAGTAATGAAATTGAAACTGTAATTAAAAATCTTCCAACAAACAAACGTCTCAGACCAGAGGGCTTCACAGGCTAATTCTGTCAAACATTTAGAGGAGAGCTAACACCGATCCTTCTCAAACTCTTCCAAAAAATTGCAGAGGGAGAAACACTTCCAAATTCATTCTATGAAGCCACCATCACCCTGGTACCAAAACGAGAAAAAGATATCACAAAAAAAGAAAATTATAGACCAATATCAGTGATGAACATAGATGCAAAAATCCTGAACAAAATACTAGCAAACAGAACCCAACAGCACATTAAAAGGAACATACACCATGATCAAGTGGGGTTTATCCCAGGGATGCAAGGATTCTTCAATATATGCAAATCAATCAATGTGATACACCACATTAACAAATTAAGGAATAAAAACCATATATTCATCTCAATAGATGCAGAAAAAGCTTTTAACAAAATTCAACACCGATTTATGATAAAAACTCTCCAGAAAATGGGCATAGACGGAACCTACCTCAACAAAATAAAGGCCACATATGACAAACCCACAGCAAGCATCATACTCAATGGTGAACAACTGAAAGCATTTCCACTAAGATCAGGAACAAGACAAGGATTTCCACTCTCACCACTCTTATTCAACATAGTTTTGGAAGTCCTAGCCACAGCAATCAGAGAAGAAAAAGAAATAAAAGGAATACAAATTGGAAAAGAAGAAGTAAACCTGTCACTGTTTGCCAATGACATAATACTATACACAGAAAATCCTAAAGATGCCACCAGAAAACTACTGGAACTAATCAATGAATTTGGTAAGGTTGCAGGATACAGAATTAATGCACAGAAATCTCTGGCATTCCTATACACCAACAATGAAAAATCAGAAAGAGAATTAAGGAAACACTCCCATTTACCACTGCAACAAAAAGAATAAAATACCTAGGAATAAACCTGCCTAAGGAGGCAAAAGACTTGTACTCAGAAAACTATAAAACACTGATGAAAGAAATCAAAGATGACATAAACAGATGGAGAAATATACCATGTTCTTGGATTGGAAGAATTAATATTGAGAAAATGACTATACTACCCAAAAGCAATCTACAGATTCAATGCAATCCCTATCAAACTACCAATGGCATTCTTCACAGAATTAGAACAAAAAAATCTTACAATTTGTATGGAGACACAAAAAACCCCAAATAGCCAAAGTAATTTTGAGAAAGAAAAACGGAGCTGGAGGAATCAGGCTCCCCGACTTCAAACTATACCACAAAGCTACAGTAATCAAGACAGTATGTTACTGGCACAAAAACAGAAATATAGATCAATGGTACAGGATAGAATGCCCAGAGATAAACCCATGCACATATGGGCATCTAATTTACGACAAAGGAGGCAAGAACATACAATGGAGAAAAGACAGCCTCTTCAATAACTGGTGCTGGGAAAACTGGGCAGATACATGTAAAAGAATGAAATTAGAACACTACCTAACACCATACACAAAAATAAACTCCAAATGGATTAAAGACTTACATGTAAGACCAGACACTATAAAACTTTTAGAGGACAACATAGGAAAAACACTCTTTGACATAAACCACAGCAAGATCTTTTTTGACCCACCTCCTAGAGTAACAGAAATAAAAACAAAAATAAACAAATGGGACTTAATTAAACTTAAAAGCTTTTGCACAGTAAAGGAAACCATAAACAAGACAAAACTACAACCCTGAAAATGGGAGAAAATATTTGCAAATGAAACAACAGACAAAGGATTAATCTCCAAAATATACAAACAGCTCATGGAGCTCAATATCAAAAAAACAAACAATCCAGTTAAAAAATGGGCTGAAGACCTAACTAGACATTAAGACACCAAGGAAAACATACAGATGGTCAAGAGGCACATGAAAAGATGCTCAACATCACTAATTATTAGAGAAATGTAAATCAAAACTACAATGAGGTATCACCTCACACCAGTCAGAATGGCCATTATCAAAAAGCTAGAAACCATAAATGAGGGTGGTGGTGAAAAGGGAACCCTCCTACACTGTTGGTGGGAATGTAAATTGATACAACCACTATGGAAAACAGTATGGAGGTTCCTTAAAAAACTAAAAATAGAACTACCATATGACCCAGCAATCCCACTACTGGGCATATACCCTGAGAAAACCATAATTCAAAAAGAGACATGCACCACAATGTTCACTGCAGCACTATTTACAAGAGCCAGGACATGGAACCAAACTAAATGTCCACTGACAGATGAATGGATAAAGAAGATGTGGCACATATATACAATGGAATATTACTCAGCCATAAAAAGAAATGAAATTGAGTTATTTGTAGTGAGGTGGATGGACCTAGAGTCTGTCATACAGAGTGAAGTAAGTCAGAAAGAGAAAAACAAATACTGTATGCTAACGCATATATATGGAATCTAAAAAAAAAAAAAAAATGGTACTGATGGACCTAGTTGCAGGGCAGGAATAGAGGTAGACATAGAGAATGGACTTGATGACATAGGGTGGGAGGGCGAAGCTGGGGTGAAGTGAGAGTAGCATCGACATATATACTCTACCGAATGTAAATAGTTGGCTGGTGGGAAGCAGCAGCATAGCACAGGGAGATCGGCTCGGTGCTTTGCAGTGACCTAGAGGGGTGGGATAGGGAGGCTGGGAGGGAGGCTCAAGAGGGAGGGGATATGGGGACATGTGTATGCATACGGCTGATTCTCTTTGTTGTATAACAGAAACTAAGATGGTATTATGAAGCAGTTATACTCCAATAAAGATCTATTAAAAAAAAAAGAAAGAAAAAACTGAAAGGTTTTTTGGACCAAAAGACTAGAAAATGTCTTTAGTTGAAAAGTGGGTATTGATGGGAACTCACTCTCTCAAGACATCTGATTTTATGTTATTTGTGCTTTTCATTGTCTTCAAGCTATTTTACAACCCTGTAGAGATAGAAGTTAACTTGTAGAAAACTGGTGGTAAAACGAGGATTTCTTGTCTCTAGATATGCAAATAAATTCTGTTCCTTGGAGGTTCAGTTGACTTTCCTCCCCTACAGTGGAGGAAGCTAGTTTTGCACTGATTAAATAAATTCATTTCAGGGCTTCCCTGGTGGTGCAGTGGTTGAGAATCTGCCTGCCAATGCAGGGGACACGGGTTCGAGCCCTGGTCTGGGAAGATCCCACATGCCGCGGAGCAACTGGGCCCGTGAGCCACAACTACTGAGCCTGAGCGTCTGGAGCCTGTGCTCCGCAACAAGAGAGGCCACGATAGTGAGAGGCCCGCGCACCGCGATGAAGAGTGGCTCCCACTCGCCGCAACTGGAGAAAGCCCTCACACAGAAACGAAGACCCGACACAGCCAAAAATAAACATAATAAATAAATAATAAATAAAAATTAAAAAAAAATAAATTCATTTCAGAAAGCATGATGATCTTACATATTTGCTTTGGTCTTTGGATTCTCTTTGGAACTGTTTGTAACTTCTAGTTCTCTCCTTAATTAATGAGTTAGATAAAATCTTTGACACCTGTTCATTTCATATCTTTATGAGAGTCATGATTAAACCTTTAAAAACAATTTTCTTTAAACAATGCATTCTGCAACAATATATCCAGGAAATATGGGTCCCTTTCTCATTCTAGGAGATAAACCATCATGAATCTGATCTAACCGTGATAATGATAATCTTATTCCCCTTTGCCTCTGACTGGTTTGGAGATGTGGTCCCATAGTCAATGAGAAACAAGGGAGGAGGTTCTGAGAGAAGTTTCCCTCTTTGACAAATAAACAAAGGGGAGTGAGGTCCAGAAGTGGGGAGTGGGAAATGCCCCTTCTTTCTTTCCTTTAGATATTTTCTTGTGAGAGCAGAATGCTTGGAAGTTATAGCTGCCATCTTGCGATAATAGTGAGGGAAAACCAAAGAGGGTCTCAGAGAAGCGATCTCTGAGCACTGACATCGTTTATTTGGCCTTTGAATCAATCAATCAGAAATCAATCAGCAACTGCTTCCTCCAGAGCTGTTATATGAGGTAATAGTTCCCAGTGTTTACGCCGTTTCAGTTGGTAATTTAGTTATAAGAAACTATAAGCATTCTAATAAATACAGTTACAGATTCAGAAAGAAAAAGTACCAAGGAAATCTGACATGGAGTGAGAGGTTCTATATAAGTTATACGTGCAGTGGTGGAGGTGATGGGCAGAAAAGGGTGGGTATGGTGAGATGGGCAAGGTATGGGTATTGAGTGACAGTATAGCAGGGTGGGATGTGATATGAAGGTAGGAGCGGTGGTGGAAGAATTATAGTGAAGCAGCAATTAACAAAGAAATGTTATACATTTGTCCCTTGTTGAGGTTAACCACTCATAGACCCTCTTGTCCCAATTCTCTACTTCAGATCATATAACAGCAAAGCTAGACTAGAATCCAGGTCTCCTATCCCCCATCAGCCATTTTCCTCAACTATAAATGGCAATTAGATATGCCACATTGGCAGCAATCCATGCATAATCATCATCATCTTCATCATTCCCATTTACTGAATGTTTACAACATCCATAACTTTGATAAACATAATATTATTTAATCTATACAGCAACACCATGATTGGATGTGGTAGATTGTTGCAGTCCCAATTTGTTTTTATCCTCCTGTAACCATGGCCTTGGAGAGTCAATTCTTACCTGACTCTGGGCTTGGCCAATGGGACAATGTGACTTGTATTTGTCAGTGGGATAGTACCATAACAAAAATAGAGTCTTATAAAAATTCTAAGCATTGTAGCTTGTCCTATCTTGATGCTCCCGGGGATCTTAAGATTGCCACTGCATGAATAAGCCCAAATTAGTCTGCAAGGCACATGTGTACATTCATCCCCATAAACTTGATCAACAACCAGCACCAACTGGCAGCCAGAACAAATCACTAGACATGTGGCCGTAGTAGACCAACTAGCCCTCAGCCAGTCCTCCAGCTGAATACAGCCACATGCATGAGTTCAGGTGAGGCGAGCAGAAAAACTGTTTAGTTGAGCCCAACCCAAACTGTCAACTCTCAGAACCATGAGATAATAAATCATTTTTAAGCCACTGAATTATGGGCAACAAAGTCTAACTGTTACATTGAAGTATATAATATCAATGTCCCAGTTTTACAGACAAGGAAAACTAAGATTCAGAAAAAGTGCCCAGGGCTACCAAGGGCTGCATCTAGGATTCAAACCCAAGTCTCTCTGACTTCAGAGACCATGTCTTTGACAGCAACTCCAAATAATATATTCTGAGCAAACCATTAATTGCAAGGGATCAGAGATGTACCCCTAAAACCTTCCTATACTGTGAATATGTCAACCTTGAATTTATCTCTTTAACCCACTTGTAAGTGTGTATATCACCAACCTGTACAACCTCTTAAGGAAAAAAAGTTTTGTAAATTTATTATCCACTGTGAAATGCAGCATTTTATTTTTTCCTATTTTTCTCCTTAATTTATATTTCTCAGACTTACAAGGTTGACCCAGTTTCTAATAACTAGAATCCTGTGAGATGATTCATATTCCCTATGACTTTGTGACTGCACCATGCCCTTCCATATACCTATGCCTTTGCCTATGATGTTTCCTCTACCTGGAATAGTCCCTTCACATCCCCAGTGCCCACCCTCCTCACATAAAAAGACTCATTCTGATTCAGGTCCAGTCCCAGATTCCTCCAGCCATGTTACTGCCTCTCCTTTGTGTTTTTATGGCATTTTGCATGTACTTCTATTACTGTGCTTATAATATTTACTCTCATACTGTCTTCTCCACTAGACACGATCCTTATTAAATCCTCAACATCTAATATGGTATCTGGCATACAGCGGGTGCTAAATAAATTTTGCTGAATGAATGAATAAAAGAATCATTGAATCAAAAATAAAAATGTTTTCCATCCATTTCTTTAGTTTTATATCAATTGATTTCTTATATCCCATCCTCTACTTCAACCAAACTGAATTACTTCTCCATTTAGACTTCACTGCCTGTGGAAAAGATAGACTAGTTATTCATTCATCAAACCCATTTTCTCTTCTTTATTCTCACTAGACTACATTTTCCAGCATCCCTTGTAGTCAAGTGCGGCCATGTGACTAAGTTCCAGTGAACAGAATATATAATTGGAAGTGATGTTCCTCTTCCAGACCTGGCCCACTTAAATCTCCCAAGCATTTCCTTCAATTCTCTTTCTCCTTTTACCAGCTTAATGAAGGTGAACATAGTGATCTTGGAGGTATTAAAGTTGGTGGCACCAAAAGATGGAAAGAACCTGGTCCTTCAATCACCACTTTGCAGATAGTCACCTAATGAATAGGAATGTCCCTTCTGGACTGTATGAAAGCAAGAATTAGGCTTCTGTTCTGTTAAGCCACTGAGATTTGGGGATTTATCTGCTATACCAGCAAACTTCACCTTAACTAATACACTGATGTATATTTGTTTCCTGCAGTTCTTCTATATCATATGCCCCTTTCTCCAATATATGTATGTCTGATTGTACTCATCCACTGAGATACAACTTTATCCATTATTCCTTCCCTGACACTTTCAGTTGGCACTGTTCTTCTGCTGAAATACTCCAATGTTTTATCCATACCCTCTTACACATGTGCCATGTTCTGCTTGTACCACCAATATTTGTTACATTTCTAAACTTAAAAACACTAACATGCATACAACTCCACGGCATGAACCTTGTATTACTCATCTGTTTCCCCCATAGCATTCAACATAGAGCCTTACACTGAGCAGACACATAAGATGTGTCATCAGATGAGGATTTGTGCTCTCTACACTCATGTTTTAGACCTCAAGCACATCTAGCTTTACCTTTCTGGGCAAAAATATTGATTTGTTTTAATTTTATTTGATTTTCAGTCTTCCCTCTTTTTCTTGCTTTTTCTTCTCTATATTTATTTTGCCTGGCCATTCTTTAAATTCTTTCCAGTACCATTTGATCTCTCCTGCGGGCTCGTGCCCAGAATGACCCCATATCCAATATGACCCCATATCCAATATGCCCCATGTGGCTCTCCCATTCATTTGTTGGGCAATGCTAACCACTGTG
Organism: Eschrichtius robustus; assembly: GCF_028021215.1. NCBI lineage: Eukaryota > Metazoa > Chordata > Mammalia > Artiodactyla > Eschrichtiidae > Eschrichtius > Eschrichtius robustus. The sequence goes on along the minus strand of NC_090833.1, from coordinate 58,056,984 downwards.
ATTTTGATGGGTCTTATAGAAGATAACACAGTGATTGCATCTTTCTCCTCAAAACCACCAAAGAGCTGTCATTTTGGAAAAAGTTAAATCATCTATTTCTGGCTGATGAAGTATAAATTAAGAGTTTTATAGAACAGAACTCATTCTGAGGGTTGGCTTCATCTACTTCATTTGGCCCACAAAGCCCTAATGGGAGTCATTTGAGGTTGGAAAAGCTAAATGTAATAGGTCCAAGATTTCCTGAATTACACTGAAGACTGTAACATTTAGAAACAGAACTCAGAGCATTAAATCTGCTAGGAAGAGGAAGATTCAAATTCCTTTAAAGGATTTCATTTTTCTTTTATGCCTTTTTAATCCCTTAAATGGAAATGAATGTAAGATAGTCCGTGCCCAGTGGAAACTGGGCTTTGGTTTTTAACAATTTATGTATCTAAGCCTTGCAAAAGCATTCTGATTTTAGGTCATGTTAGAAACAATGAGCAAAAAGAATGAACTCTTTATTCCTATATAACACATAAATCCTATAGAAAATTCCAATTTTGATGTGGAACCTAGTGGGACTGTTTCTCATTTATGTGCCCTCCTCTCTTCCAAATCCCTAGTCACACTCTACCAGGGACAGGGACTCTATGGGATGGGAAACGCAGAGACTAGATGACTGTCCACAGGCCATAAGAAACAATGGAATAGTGCAGTCAGATATGGTAAAAAGTAGGTGGCAAGCAATGTTGAATGCTGATAAAAAGTTCAGTAAGTCTCAAGGCAGACAATACACAGTGGAACTATTTGATAAATGGAAAAGGAATGCAGAATAGCGACTAGGAAATAGTTCCACGGTTATGGTAGAAAAGTCCCAGAGCCTTCAGCTGAACCATATGCAGGAAAAGAGAAGCTAGAATACCGCTGGAGGAATACATTATCTATATCAAAGCGAGAGCAATCTCTGAAGGTTTTCTCAGGGAAAATCAAGTTCAGAAACCTCATCCTCTTTTTCTCCTTCTTGCTTTGTTTCTTTATCACTCCTGCCTTGTTTAACAGCAATCAGTCCAAAGCACTTACGTGATGAAGAATACACTGCTGTCACCAGGCTTGATTGTAATTCCACCTCTGCTACTTAATTACCCTCTCGATGGCCTTAGCCAATATTTTCATTTCTCTGGGCCTCAGTTCCCCAAGGGGTTAGGTTGGCTGATTTCTAGAGTCCTTCCTGGTTCTCAGGTTCTCCGATCCTCTGATTCTTGACTTCAAAGCTTTTTTCTACCCTAATTTACATTCCTTAGTGTCTGTTCATCACAGGTGCAGCCCAGATGGATTTCTCAGATCTGCCAGTCCCCAGAATTCATCACCCTAATAGAGGAAGCTTGCTTAGGAGGCAGGAATCAATGAAGACCTATTGCTTTAAGTGGCCGAAATTGGGATGACTGGGATGAGTATTTTAGATGGTCTGACTCTCCCTTGGTGAGTTGAAGCCTCAAAAGACTTTAGGGTTGTGGAGGCACTGAAGATTTAAGAAGGTTAATACTTCTATGTGAGACTCAGAGCTGATAAATTATTTATTATTTTCAGGAGGCATATCTCAGAATCAGCTAGATTTGGTGTTCCTATTTGTAAGAAAAGCACATTTGTGGTCAGGATGGCACAAGAAAAGGTAGGCTGCCAATTTCTTTAGAACAGGTTCCACCAGATGGAATTTTCCTGGTTCATTTACCATGGTCCACAGTGAGACTTGAAGCCTCATAGGCTCAAAAATGTGATTTGACAACAAACCTAGAGTATATCTAAGTCTCTACGTAGATATCAACTAGGTTCCCAGAGATTACTATAAAAACCTGGATGTCAATTTTATTAATTTATAAGAATGTATATATTCTGCCATGTAGGTAGCATGACTGGTGTATTATTTCCTGCCAACTCACCAGTTGAGGTTACTTGGTAAACAAAGAACTATGATAAAGGAGTAAGCTTAAGAAGAGCTCATCAACTAAGAAAAAAGCCTGAGACGCTCTTTTCTGGCACAGGAAGAGCCCTGCTAAAGAGAATATAATAAATGTTTCTTGACATTTATACAGATAATACTTCTGGCCTTCACTATTTGTAAACAACCCCAAAGACCTATAAATGACTACAGGCTTGGTGAACAAGAACACAGAGACAAGGCACTTCAGCTTTGTTTTCCCAAATGTAATGTACACATCTCTTGTGGTATTTGCAGGAGGTGGAATTGTAGAAGATAAGATCAATAGTCATGATGGTGTAGGTAAGTGATGCAGGTTAGGATTTACATCATCCTGTATTTAAATATAAATAAAATATCTCATACAGTGCAAAAGACTAAAGAGGGTATATATATATACATACATATGTGTACATATATATATGCAAGGATTAGGGAGGCAGAAGTGGGGGTGAAATTTGGAAGGGGAAGGGAAGTTTCTAGGGTCAGGAAAGAAGCCTTATTGGAACAGCACTCATGAATGACCTAAGGATCTTGTTAGTATCCTCATTCAGAAGGTCTAGGTTGGCGCTGAGGTTCTACATTTCTAACAAGCTGCTGGATGATTTCTTTTTCTTCCAGTTTTACTGAGATATAGTGAACATACATCACTGTATAAGTTTAAGGTGTACAGCACAATGATTTGACTTGGACACATCATGAAATAATTACCACAATAAGTTAACATCCATCATCTCATATATATATTGATAAAAAATATAAGAAAAAAAATGTTTTTCCTTGTGATGAGAACTCTTAGGATTTAACCTCTTAACAATTTTTATATATAACATATAGTGGTGTTGATTATATTTATCATCTTGTACATTACAACCCTAGTATTTATTTACCTTATTACTGGCAGTTTGTACATTTGACCACCTTCATCCAAATCCCTGTCCCCTCATGTCCAGCTTCTGGTAACCACAAATCTAATCTCTCTACGAGTTTGTTTGTTTCGTTGTCTGCTTTTTTAAAAGTATAATTGACCTATGACACTATGTTAGTTCCTGGTGACTAACAAAGTGATTTGATATTTCTACACATTACAAAATAATCACCATGATAAGATCTAGTTACCATCTGTTGCTGCACAAAGATATTACATTATTATTGAATATATTCCCCATGTTGTACCTTTAATAATTGTGTCTCATTTATTTTGTAACTGGAAGATTGTACCTCTTAATCTCCCACACTTATTTCTCTCATCCCAGGATCCCTCTCCCCTCTGGTAACCACATATTTGTTGTATCTATGACTCTGTTTCTGTTTTGTTTTATTTGCTCCTTTTTTAAAGATTCGACATGTAAGTGAAATTATACACTATTTGTCTTTCTCTGACATTTCACTTAGCATAATGCCCTCTAGGTCCATCTGTGTTGTCACAAATGGCAAGATTTCATTATTTTTTTTTTTTACAGCTAAGTATCCATACATATCCATTGTATCCATATATACCACATTGTCTTTGTCCATTCAGCTATGGAAGGGCACTTAGGTTGCTACTGTATCTTGGTTATTGTAAATAATGTTCCAATGAACATAGGGGTGAAAATACCTTTGCAAATTTGTGTTTTTGTTTTCTCTGGAAAACTCCAGAAGTGGAATTGTTGGATTATATGGTAGTTCTATTTTTAATTTTTTAAGAAACCTCCATACTGTTTTCCATAGTGGCTGCATCAATTTACATTACCACCAACAATGCACGAGGATTTCCTTTTCTCCACATCCTCACCAACACTTGATATGTGTTGTCTATTGAATAACAGCCATTCATACCAACAGATGTGAGGTGATATCTCATTATGGTTTTGATTCGCATTTCCCTGATAACTAGCGATGTTGAGCATCTTTTCATATGCCTGTTGGCCATCTGCCCAATTTTTTAATCAGATTGTTTTCTTGATGTCGAGTTGTACATGTACCTGTGTATTTTGGATATTAACCCCTTATCAGATACACCATTCATAAATGTCTTCTTCCATTCAGTAGGCAGTCTTTTTGTTTTGTTGATAGCTTCCTTCACTGTGCGAAAGCTTTTTAGTTTGATGTAGTCCCATGTGTGGTTATTTTTGCTTTTGTTTCCCTTGCCTGAGGAGACATATCCAGAAACAATAGTGCTAAGATCAATGTCAAAGAGTATACTGTCTATGTTTTCTTCCATGAGTTTTATGGTTTCAGGTCTTACATTTAAGTCTTTAATCCCTTTTGAGTTTATTTTTTGTAACTGGTGTGGAAAAGTAGTCCATTTGGATGCTTTTGCATGTAGCTGTCCAGGTTTCCCAACACCATTTATTGAAGAGGCTCTCTTTTCCCCACTGTATATTCTTGCCTTCTTTGTTGTAAATTTATTGACTATATAAGTATGGGTTCATTTCTGGGCTCTTATTCTGTTCCACTAATTTATGTATCTGTTTTTGTGATAGTACCATACTGTTTTGATTACTGTAGCTTTGCAGTATAGTTTGAAATCAGGGAGCATGATACCTTCAGCTGTGTTCTTCTTTCACAAGATTGTTTTAGCTATTCAGGGTCTTTTGTGTTTCCATAAAAATTTCTGAATTATTTGTTCTAGTTCTGTGAAAAATTTCATTGATATTTTGATAGAGATTGCATTGAATATGTAGGTTGCCTTGGATAGTATGGTCATTTTAACAATATAAATTCTTCCAATCCATGAGCATGGTATATCTTTCCAATTGTGCCATCTTCAATTTCTTTCATCAGTGTATTAGTTTTCAGAGTACAGGTCTTTTACCTCCTAATTTGATTTATTCCTAGGTCTTTAATTCTTTTTGATGTAATTGTATATGGTGTGGTTTTCTTAATTTCTACTTCTGATAGTTCATTGTTAGTGTATAGAAATGCAGAAGATTTATGTATACTAATTTTATATTCTGCAACTTTACCAAATTCATTGATGAGCTCCAGTGTTTTTGTTTTTTGGTTTATTTGTTTTTTTTGGCAGCATCTTTAGGATTTTCTTGGTTATCATGTCATCTTCAAGCAGTGACAGTTTTACTTCTTCCTTACCAAATGGGATTCCATTTATTCCTTTTTCTTGCCTGATTGTTGTGTCTAGGATTTCCAATACTATGTTGAATAAAATATCCATGTCTTGTTCTGGATCTTAGAGAAAATTCTTTCAGGTTTTCACCATTGAGTATGATATTGGCTATAGATTTGTCATATGTGGCCTTTATTATGTTGAGTTATGTTCCCTCTATACACACTGTGTAGGGAGTTTTTTTTATTATCATAAATGGATGTTGGATGTTGTCAAAAGCTTTTTCTGCATCTATTGAGATGATCCTATGATTTTTAGTCTTCAGTTTGTTAACGTGGTACATCACACTGATTGATTTGTGGATATTGGATCATCCTTGCATGCCAGAGATAAATATCAGTTGATTGTGGTGTGTGATCCTTTTAATGTATTGTTGAATTAAGTTTGCTAATATTTTGTTGAGGAATTTTTCATCTATTTCATCAGGGGTATTGGCCTGTAATTTTCCTTTTTTGTGATGTCTTTGTCTGGTTTTGGTACCAGGGTGATGCTGGCCCGATAAAACGAGTTCAAAATTTTTACTTCCTCTTCAATTCTTTGGACTAATTTGAGAAAAAAGAGGTGTTAATTCTCCTTTAATGTTTGGTAGAATTCACCTGTGAAGCCATCTGGTCTTGGACTTCTGTTTGATGAGAGTTTTTAAATTACTGATTCAATTTTAGTACTGGTAATTGGTCTGTTCATACTTTCTGTTTCTTCCTGTTTCAATCTTAGGAGGTTGTACATTTTTAAGAATTTGACCATTTTTTTGGCAAATAATTGTTCATAGTAAACTCTTATGACTGCTTATATTTCTGTGGTGGTGCTATAACTTCTTTTTTATTTCTTTTTTTATTTATTTGAGCCCTCTCTCTTTTTTTCTTCATGAGTCTGGTTAAAGGTTTTTCAATTTTGTTTACCTTTTCAAAAAATCAGCTCTTAGTTCCATTGATCTTTTCTATTATTTTGTTAGTCTCTATTTCATTTATTTGTGCTATGATCTTTATTATTTCTTTCCTTCTGCTAACTTTGGGTTTTGTTCTATTTTTTCTAATTCCTTTAGGTGTAAGGTTATGTTGTTTACTTGAGATTTTTCTTATTTCCTAAGGTAGGCTTATATTGCTACAAACTTCCCTCTTAGAATTGCTTTTGCTGCTTCCCATAGATTTTTTTTATCATTGTGTTTTCATTTTCATTTGGCTCTAGGTATTTTATTATTTTATCTTTGATTTCTACAATAAACCACTGGTTGTTAAGTAGCACATTGTTTGGCTCCATGTATTTGTGTTCTTTGCAATTTTTTTCCTTATAATTAATGTCTAGTCTCAAAGGGTGGTCAGAAAAGATGCTTGATATGATTTCAAACTTCTTAAATTTATTGAGACTTCTTTTGTGGCCTAGCATGTCATCTGTCCTAAACAATGTCCTTTGTGCACTTGAAAAGAATGTATGTTATGCTGATTATGGATGAAATGTTCTCATTTAAGGCCAGTTTTTCCTTATTAATCTGTCTGGACAATCTGCTTATTGATATAAGTGGGATGTTAAGTTCCCCTAATATTATTGTGTCACTGTCAACTTCTCCTGTTATGTCTGTTAATATTTGCTTTACGTATTTAGGTGCTCCTATGTTGGGAGCTTATGTATTTAGAATTGTTATATATTCTTGTTGGATCAATCCCTTGATCATTATGTAATGTCCTTCTTTGTCTCTTGTTACAGTCATTGTTTTAAAGTCTATTTGTCTGATATAAGTATTGCTACTCCACCTTTCTTTTCATTTCCATTTCCATTTGGAATAAGTTTTTCCATCCCATCACTTTCAGTCTGTGTGTGGCTCTAGATCTGAAGTGAGTCTCTTGTAGGCAGCATATAGTAGTATACCATACTTCTGGCCTGCCAAGTTTCTTCTGAAAAGTCAACTGACAGTCTTACGGGAGTTCCCTCATATTAACTAGTTGCTTTTCCTTTGCTGCTTTTAAGATTCTTTCTTTAATTTTTGCCATTTCAATTACAATGTGTCTTGGTGTGAATCTCTTTGGGTTGATCTTTTTTGGGACTCTCTACACCAAAACGTCTTCCTGGACCTGGATGTCTGTTTTCTTTCCCAGGTTAAGGAAGTTTTCAGCTATTATCACTTCAAGTAAGTTCTCTGCCCCTTTCTCTCTCCCTTCTCCTTCTGGGACACCTATAATGCAAATGTTAGTACATTTGATGTTATCCCAGAGGTCTCTTAACTGTCTTTATTTTGTTTTTAATTCTTTTTTTTCTTTTTTCTGTTCACCTAGAGTGATTCCCACCACTCTTGTTTCCCTGCTCTCCTATTTGTTCATTCATCTATATCATCTAATCTACTGTTGATTCCTACTAGTGTTTTTTTTGTTTGTTTGTTTTTTTACTTCAGTTATTGTATTTTCAGCTCTGTTTGGTTCCTCTTTATATTTTCTAACTCTTTTTAAAATTTCTCACGCTGTTCATCCATCCTTCTCCCGAGTTTGTTGCACATCTTTATCATCATTACATGGAACTCTTTATCAGGTAGATTGCTTTTCTCCACTCTGCTTAGTTCTCCTTCTGGAGTTTTATCTTGTTCCTTCACTCGGAACATATTCCTTTGTCACATCATTTTGCCTAATTCTCTGTGTCTATGTGTAAGTATTAAGTAGGTTGGTTACATTTCTCGATCTTAGAGAAGTGGCATTATGTAGAAGATGTCCTATCAGGCAAAGCAGCACACTCTCTTGTGGTCATCAGAAGTATATGATGTAGAGGTGCCCGCTATGTGGGATGCGTTAGCACTTCTCTTGTGGCAGTGCCGACTACTGTGAGCATGCTGGTAAGCAGGGCTGGTCCCCATCCTAGTTGACTGCCAAGCCCTGTCTTGTGTAGAGGCCAGCCACTGATGGGTGGGGCTGGGTCCTGTCATGGCTGGCTGCATGGCCCTAGGACTTGTGTCAGCCTACTGGTGTGTGAAGCCAGGTCCAATCATGCCTGGCTGTGGGCCTGGGCTGTCCTGGGGCTGGTCCCACCTGCCAGACAATATTGATCTGGCCAGGAACCATGCCTTGGGTAGCAAAGAAGGTTTTAGAATGATGTCACTCCATGAGAATAGAAATGGCCTCCAGGTGAATTGGATGTAAATAATTTTATGACATTTAGTTAACTAATTAAAATGACATTTTATTTAATAATTAATGTACAGTAATATTCTAATTACAAAAGTGATAGTGGATTTACACCTGTGGTAGTGATTTTGTTTCATTTATTTCTACATCTATTTAAATGTTAAAAAGTGAGCTGTGGTGCAGCCACTTTGGAAAAGAGTATGAAGGTTCCTTAAAAAACTAAAAATAGAGTTGCCATATGATCCAGCAATCCCACTCCAGGGCATATAACCAGAGAAAACTCTAATTCAAAAAGATATGTGTATGCTAATGTTCACAGCAGCACTAATTAAAATAGCCAAGACATGGAAGCAACCTAAGTGTCCATAGATGAATGGATAGAGATGTGGTACACATATACAATGGAATATTACTCAGCCATAAAAAAGAATGGAATAATGCCATTTGCAGCAACATGGATGGACCTAGAGATTATCATACTAAGTGAAGTAAATCAGAAAGAGACAGACAAATATCATATGATATCACTTATATGTGGAATCTAAAATATGATACAAATGAACTTATTTACATGAAAGAAACAGACTCACAGGTATAGAAAACAAACTTATGGTTACTGAAGGGGACAGGAGGTGGGGGAAGGGTAATTAAGGAGTTTGGGATTAGCAGATACCAACTACTATATATAAAACAGATAAAAACAAGGTCCTACTGTTTAGCACAGGGAACTATATTTGATATCCTGTAATAAACCATAATGGAAATGAATATGAAAAAGAATATATATAATTGAATCATATATATATATATAATTGAATCACTCTGCTATACACCAGAAACTAACACAACATTGTAATCAACTATACTTCCATAAAGAATAAAAAAATATTTTTTTAAGTGAACTGTTTTCAAGATAAATACTAAGTAAATAATTGGAGAGGTCTATATTACAATGGTAAAAATCAAAAAAAAAAACAAATGGGACCTAATGAAACTTCAAAGCTTTTGCACAGCAAAGGAAACCATAAACAAGACGAAAAGACAACCCTTAGAATGGGAGGAAATATTTGCAAATGAATCAACAGACAAAGGATTAATCTCCAAAATATATAAACAGCTCATGCAGCTCAATATTAAAGAAACAAACAACCCAAACCAAAAATGGGCAGAAGACCTAAATAGACATTTCTCCAAAGAAGACATACAGATGGCCAAGAAGCACATGAAAAGCTGCTCAACATCACTAATTATTAGAGACATGCAAATCAAAACTACAATGAGGTATAACCTCACACCAGTTAGAATGGGCATCATCAGAAAATCTACAAACAACAAATGCTGGAGAGGGTGTGGAGAAAAGGGAATCCTCTTGCACTGTTGGTGGGAATGTAAATTGATACAGCCACTATGGAGAACAGTATGGAGGTTACTTAAAAAACTAAAAATAGAATTACCATATGACCCAGCAATCCCACTACTGGGCATATACCCAGAGAAAACCATAATTCAAAAAGACACATGCACCCCAATGTTCATTGCAGTACTATTTACAATAGCCAGGTCATGCAAGCAACCTAAATGCCCATAAACAGACAAACAGATAAAGAAGATGTGGTACATACATACAATGGAACATTACTCAGCCATAAAAAGGAATGAAATTGAGTCATTTGTTGAGACGTGGATGGATCTAGAGAGTGTCATACAGAGTGAAGTAAGTCAGAAAGAGAAAAACAAATATCGTATATTAACGCATGTATGTGGAACCTAGAAAAATGGTACAGATGAACCGGTTTGCAGGGCAGAAGCTGAGACACAGATGTAGAGAACAAACGTATGGACACCAAGGGGGAAAAGCCGTGGGGGGGTGGGGATGGTGGTGTGCTGAATTGGGCGATTGGGATTGACATGTATACACTGATGTGTATAAAACTGATGACTAATAAGAACCTGCTGTATAAAAAAATTAAATTAAAAAAAAAAAAAGAATTTCCTGTGGATGTAATCACACCTTATGTACTGTTTTCTGTATAGCTTCTTTCACTCAATGTTATATTTGTAGATTTATCCATTTTGTTGTGTCTACCAGTACTTTGTTCATTTTCATAGCCATCTAGGATTTTATTGTTGGAATATACCACAATCCACATAATAGTTCAATTATAATGAGCATTTGGACTAAAAAAAAAGAATAAAAATTTTTTTTAAGTGAACTGTTTTCAAGATGAATACTAAGTAAATAATTGGAGAGGTGTATATTACAATGGTAAAAATCACAACAGAGGTGCTCAACTGACTTACAGGAAATGCAGACTTAGAGAATGAAGTTACCCCCATTATTCAGATCATTCTAATTTTAAAATCATGATTTCATGTGAACTTCATTACAGTATTGTGAAGTTGATACCCTTGTTGGGAGAGAAAATTTTTCCCCTCTATCACTCTTGAATTCCTGTGGCTGGACTAACAATAAAATTAAAACAAGATAGATTAAGAAGAGAAAAAGAAACAAATTTTAATTCATGTACACAGAAGTCTCAGAGAAACAGGACCCAAGAATTGGCCAAAGCAGGCAGCTTTTATACTTTTTAGACAAAGAAACAATAAATCTGTGAGGAATTGACAGGACAAAAGCTTAGGCTTTGGGTGCTTAATAAATGAAGAATCTGAATAGAGTTTGAGCCTGGGGTAGTAAATTAAACAAGTAACAAGGTTCGTTTATACAGGCTTCTAGCCCCAAATCTCTGAGCTCTGGTGATAAGGGTGTCCTACCTCCAGATGCAGGGAGAGCACCTTTCATAGGAGAGATTTATTTCCTGCTTTCAGGGAGACAGAGAGGAGTGTCTAAATGTCCCTCTTGCACTTGTGGTTGCTTAAGTAACTCTAATTCAAAACAATCAATATGCCACTGAAGCACACTTTGGGGTGGCCTGCCTTGGATCACAACTCCCTTAATCTCCATTTTAGAGATGAGAACACTGATGGAATTCTATGCCAGTAGGGATTTGGGAGAATCTCAGGATACTGTCTATCAAACTTGATGTACAATTCACTGAGTCACACACTCCGTTCTGCCTGGGCCCTGCTGGCTTTGGACATTCCCTTCCCTGTATTTTTATGGTTAAACAACCCCTTTGCTTTGACTCAGTCATGGTTCAGCTGTGTTAATACTATATGTAAGAATATTCTCTCTATCCTGGAAATAACTCTACATCTTCAAGATGACTTCTTATATCTTTGTCTTTATTCACTGAGTGTTAATTTTATCACAGAACACTCAAGGTACACTCATATTTTAAGTTTCTTTGGCATAATGCACTGTATCTTCCATGTACTGGATACTTTGGTCCCATTTAAATCATTAGCTTATCTAAAGCAGGTTACTGATGGCAGAACTCCAAATAAACTTTCACACTTGCAATTCTCTCAGTGGATTATAACTTATCACAATAATATCCATTATAATGACCACTTTATGCTTTTCCTTTGTTATAAGACCTTGTTACTGGGCTGAGGCTTTGCACTCAATAAGAGAAGATTGGCTCTTAAGAATAGAAGTCATCAATAAATTTGATCTTACGGTCTTGGATACCTTGGGGTGACTTAGTTTAACTGGGAAAGAGGTGCTGCTGACATAAATCCAAACAAACTTATGAGAGGCAAGTCATTAAAATAACCCCAGTGCTTATATCCACAAACAAAAGAATCTGGGGAAAAATAATTCTGCACTAAAGGGTAACAAATATTTGAGAGAACTAAAACAAGCAAACAAAAAAACAGAGATGGCAGAAACAACTTGTCCAAAAGATAAAATTGAAAGTGAGCTTATTAAAGAAAAAATTAGTGGAGAAATCAACTGCAAAATAGAAACTAAGATTGAAATAAAGATAAAAATAAAAGTGGTTAGTTTCTTTTTCTCAAGTGTCTCTATTAATCTTTCTTGTTTGGTGTATAGAATCTGTACTATAGCTGACTTTCAGATTACATTACAGAGAGTAATAAAATGGCACATACATCTCTGGGCAAGTCTGTTTACCTAGTGGACTTAATCAAAGTGAATAGTGTGATAATAATCATATGGTAAAGATAATAGAAGAGATATTTAACCAGATGACCAGAGAACTGGATTGTAATACCAAATTTTCCACTAGTTAATTTTACTACAGTGTGTGAGTCACTCAACATATGTGTGTCAATAGTATATATACCTTATATGTATGTATTGGTGTATGTGTGTATATGTATATACATATATATATCATATTGTTCTTACCCTGAATATATCAAAGTCCCTTTCAGACACTAAAGTAACAGTGACTTTTTCTTCAGGTTACTATTAAGAACATATTATCACTATCAATACATATGTACACATATGTATATATTATATATATTATACATATATAATTATATTATTATTGTATGTAAAATTGAGTCTAAAACTGCCTTGGGGTAGGTCATACCTACTGACCCAGGTAAAGTTTGGAGGAAATATGTTAAAGAGACAGACCAACTGCCCTCAGGCAGGATCATTCCCTTTGTAGTATAGAAGCCCAATTTTATCAGTCAGACTCTTCCAGGCTCTTGGGACTGACTCATGCTAATCAAATAACACATGGCTGATTTACATTGGGAAATTATGAATCCAGCAATTTAAAACATCAAACTCTCAAGAAGTCCAGAATAGCCAGGCTAACAACTCAGCGTATTCTCCTCTCCATGAATGTCCAGATCCTCTGGGACTGCTGTGTGCTTGGCTCAGAACAAGAGTCAAGGGAGCTCAATGATTTTACACCTTCAAGATCTGAAGGCCAAACACACCCATTTCCAAGCTAAGTAGGTAAAGGTTAAGTGGATGCTTGTGCTAGCTGGACAGAGTGCTCTTCTTTAGACAGGACTGGAGACAGAGACTTACTCTTCCTCCTCATTTTCCCCTTTTCTAGTTTCCATTAAGACCACCACTCTTTAGTTACCATAGCTTTGCCACTTCAAGCTGGCATTACTTAGGTTAACTCTTTCTGAAATTCCAGTTTAGTCCTGGGGACAACGTGTTGGCCATCCTAGTCTGTGAGTCTTCTCAGCAAAACAGCTAGAAATGTGAGAATGAGGCACTTCTGTGTGTGAAACATGCACCCCATCACACATGTTCCTCTCTCTCTTAGGGGTCCACCTTTTCCTGATCCTTCAGAGAAGCTGCCTACGTACCTACCGCAGCCTTGAGTAAATGTGGACTAAAATAATCTGTTTTTCTCTGGTCTCAACCTGTAATAATTTGAGGAAGCACACTTTGCAAAATTCTTCAGAAATGTGGTGACTACAGCCCCCAAGGATCTGGGAGAAACTGAGTGGAAATTCGAAGCATCAGGCTCACTACTGATACTCCCCAGGAGATGCCATAGGGAAGCACTGAACTTGCACTTGAAGGGTCCTGGCTTACAGAAGGTGCTGACTGGGTGTGCATGGGCTCCAGGTCTGCAATGAGGCAAGAGGAGCATCCCCTAAGATCTATCCGTGAACCTCTCTGTTGGCATTCATTCACTGCTGTGTGGAAACCTGGAGGATTCTCAGCACTGCCTAGAACCAAACGGCATTTAAAACACCCTCAGGATCTTTGGTTCGGCAATGAACTTTATCTTTGATTCCAGAGAGTGGTTTTATCTTTGATTCCAGAGGGTGGTTCTTCATCAGCACTGCTGAGCTAATGCTCTTCTGCTGCCTGAAGGGGCAGAGATGAGCCTGTGGGGTCCAGAATGCCACATGTGAGGACGCCTACTTCCCCAATAAGGGCAGACTGTATTGTCATTTTATAGTCACCACGACAACTGGAGAAAAAAAGTTAGAGTGTCCTCATTTTCTTCCAGGAGTGTCTTTTGTAGCCACGCATTTGGAAGCTGTCCGTGAATCTGCTGACTTCTTCCATCAGAGAATCCTCTCCAGATTCGTCTATCATTTTCCCCACCGTCTTGCTCATCCTCATCATCAGTCACACTTTTAATATCTCCTGAAGATCCCATGCTATGTTTTTCTATGTAGCATTTATCACTGCTTGATAGAGTATATATACATGTCAGGTTTTTTTTTCATTGTCTGGCTCCTCCAACTAGAGGTGTAAATTTAACAAATGTAGGGGCTTTATCTGTTTTATTTCCTGCTATATTTCAAGCATCTAGAACGGTACCTGGTAGATAGTCAGCATTCAACAAATATTTGTTGAAAGAAACAATGAATGAATCTCAATTTGAGTTTCTAGTACGGTGCCCTGATCAAGATCAGTAGTTCCTGAACCTGGGGATCCATCAGAACCACTAGCAAGAACTTAAAAATATATCGGATTCCAGGGCTCTACCCCAGATCTACTAACTCAAAATAACAGAGGGAAGACTGGTCAGGAATCTGTATTTTTAATAAGCCTGCTGGTGTTTCTGATGTGCAGTCAGGCCTGGGAACCAATGGTCTAGGCCCTAGTTTCAGGAACACAGGAGGAAACATAAGGCAGTGTGGTTAGCATGTGGATCTTAAGATCAGCCTAGATTTGACTCCCAACTTTGCCATTTACTTGTTATTATAGATTACTAAATTTTCGGAGGCTCTCAACTTCCTCATACTTAAAATGGTAAATACCATATCATAAAATGCCAAAAACTTCAGTTTCCTGGGGCATGAAAGAATCAGAAAAACAGCTTAGCTTTCGCATGGGGACATCCCATGGGGTGCAGGTGCAGGAATAGGACTGCAGGACATTAGCACCAGCACTGCAAAGTCCTCATGCATCAGCCCAGGGGTGAAGCATCGATTATTCCAGAATCCCTCTGTTTAACAGCATGAGAACCATGATATAGTGTCCAAATGGCTTTCCACTGATAACAGGGAGGGGCAGGCAGCACATGGGTAGATGGAACTGGGTCTGAGTCAGGGACTGACATCCACAGTTCAGCTAAGTGGATGGCCCTTCTTCATCCACTACGCAGGCTATAGAATAAGATCCTCTCACATGCTTGCCCATGGCTGTGTTATTCAAGTTGGAACATAATACAGGAAATGAACATTGCTTCAAGCTTAACTCACAATCCTGACATCATTATACTTCTCTCTAGTTGGAACCTCAGGAAGCACTTCACTTTTTATTCCTACTTGATGGAAAGTCTCTATGAAACCTGCTCAGCAGATTACTGGAGGTGTGACACCCCTGTTTAGCCAGTAATGGTAACAGTATTAACCGTAACTCATGCATTTGGTATCAGTGAATATAATACCAGTGTAATTCCATAGCAATCCTCACATTCTTTTCTACTAAAATTCCATTCGATTTCTGTGTGTCAAGCATTAGTACAGTCTCACAGGTACATAGATTATAGGTAGTATTTATCTATATGCATATACTGAGTAAAAAAGAGTCTGGACTACATCCTGGTTTTTTCCTCACTATTAATCTTGTATGTTAATATAACAATTTACATTTGTGCAGTGGAATCTGAGATCTTTCTGGTTCATTGACTTTCCTAAAGAACTGGGGGGGAAATGCCTTTTGAAGAAGGGGAGCGAGTATGTCCTGTCACTCACAAAGTAGACTCCAGCGGTGCATCAGTTACAGCATGGCTGCTCTTTAGCAAATGTGTTAACTGTGTCCTGTGTGGTTTGCCTTTTCTCCGACTGCAGTACAGCTCAACTGCACAGGAGCACCAAGAGATGTAATCTGAATTTTTTTAAAAAGTGTGTCTGGATGAGAAATTACTAGAGAGCAGAAGAATACATTTCCAGTGACTCAATTTGAGATCAGCAATTAATTAACTATGCATAGAAATGTCACTTAAAGAAAAGTCTTTGTCAATATGCTGAAATTTCTTTTACAGATTTGTGATTAACTTCTAATTATAGACTAATTACCCTTTTCGTTATCATCAGGCATCTTGAGTGTTGACGCAGAATCTATAAATGATGCCAAGGAGACAAGTGTGGATGTAATACACTCCCATGTTGCCTAATGTGCTTCCTTCACCACGTGAACAAAGATAAAGGGAGGAAGATGGTCCCCATGTTACTTTAGGAGCAAAGCTGGCAGCTTGAGAATCCTGGTGTGAAAATACAGTGATGGGATTTCCAGCAACCAGGAAAATGACTCTGGTGAACTTTCTGATTTTACTTCAAAGAGAAGTTGAGGGTGATTGACAAGAGGGAGAAAAATGGCCTTTGTTTCCATAGCTGTTCTTAGGTGAATCACTGATGCAGCTGGCTTGGAGCAGAGTGTGTGTGTGTGTGTGTGTGTGTGTGTGTGTGTGTGTGTGTATGAGACAGAGACAGAAAAACAGGAACAGAGAGACAATGCCCATGTGTGTTTGAGAGTTTGTCTGCCAGTGAAAGAGAGAGAATACTTGTTTCCTCAGAAAATGAAATGGAAGTTTCAATAGAACAGAAGACAATGTTATTGCTACTGAGGGAAGGATGCAATCATATTTGGTGGCTGCTTTCTAGTTACTTGCATGCTACCTTGATAGATCTAATCTCACTGCTCTGCAGATATGCTTCCTCTTCTACAGTAAATAATATCATCATCCCCTTCTGCTCACTGGCCTCAAGTTTTATTACCACTATAAAACTGAAAGTCACTTCTTGTTTCATTTAAATCAACTAGAAAGACAAAGTACCCAGCCAGGTTGTGTTTGATCCAAGAAAGCAAAAAGCCTTCAACTTCCTTGGGTCTCACAACAATGTACTGAAAATTTCTAGAAAAGGTAGTGAAGTAGACAGTCAGGTGCCATCCACCAGAATGCAAGCTTCCATGATGGCAGGGTTTTCTAAAGTCTGTTTTGTGTGCTATTGTATGTGCAATACCCACTGCAGTGCCTTGTTTGTATTAGATGCTCGATAAATATTTTTGGAATAAATGTACTGTCCTGTTTTTCTGTCTGATGTTTCTGTTGAGTTCTGTTTTGCAAGGAACACTCTATAGCAACAAAAATTTATATTTCCTCCTTCTCTCTCTCACCAACCCCCCACCCCCCCAACACACACACGCACACTCCCAGCTGCTATGATATAAGAATTATACTGTAGCTTTGTCTAGAACCCACAATCATTTCTTTTTTTGCATTTTTGACAGGAAAATATATGAAGTCATAAAAAGAATGATTATCGTAATGATTTATTGAGAAGTTACCGAAGGAAGTATCAGAAGAATCCCACCTAAAAAAGAAACCTGTGGCCTCTTTCTCTGGATGGTCATTATTTATGCTGTTCAAAATACTGCAAGGCGTAACATTTCCCTGAATGTTTTGAAACCAAAATCTTCCTGATGATGGGACCAGGGGGATGACAAGTACTTGGGCCACCCAGGGTTTTTATAACCTAAAGTTACATATTCTGATATACTACCAACTCTTTCATCCCTCCTCTATTTTTCCAGCAATTATGAACCCATCGGCTGGACATTTTGTAAATCTTCAAGGGCAATGTAGCTGCACAATGTATCTGATAATGGCATGAAGTCCCGTTAATTCTCAGGCTAATCTCAGAGCTTCCTTATTTCTCCCCATTATTTGTTTACTGTGTTATTTCTACAGGAAAGAAACAGCAGAAAATTTTCCATTATAAGATAAAGGGTGGGAGCGTTTGGGGGTATAAAATGATGCTTCTATGAGACTATTCATGATTACAGCCGATGATTCTCCAGGTTCATTGTTTAAGAGATAGAATGCATAGTCTATTGTGAGCCTGAACGAATGATCCTTATTGCTTGCCTCTCTAACGCAGATAAATTACATAATCCTTACTGAAGTTTAATAGAAAGATGCTGAATAAGGCAAGTATTTTGCCAGGAGAACCATATACAAAGTTGATAAAGTTGTCACATTTCAGATTGCACTTCTGATCTGGACTTCTCTGTATCACTGAAGTGACTCACATAGGTTGGCCCACATAGACAAACTCACAAGAGACCTTTTACTGGGAGAATTCTAACTTCCTCTGGGCTGACACTTGGAACCTCTGCCCTGCATATCTTCTCTCTGTTGGAAAATTCCACAGGAAGCCCAATTCCAACTAGAAGGCTGCATAGTAAGCATGAAGTCAGCTAAAGGGAAGCTAGTTACCTAATTCAAATGAGACAAGCATTTCACGTCTTCTCCTCTTTCCTCAAACCTCCCACTAATACTAGTTGATGACTTTTCATAATTCATTGAAGAATAGTAGCCATGGGATGGGAACAACATCATCTTTCTATCACTGACACTTGTACCCCTCCTCTGCTTCCTTACTGTCTCTGCCAGTGAAGGTCAAGCTCATATCCTTTCCTGTTTTCTCAAGAACTTTCCTCTTCCAGTTACCCATTCTCTCTTGTGCATGCACATTGTCTCTCCATCCACTTGCTTATTCTCCTCAGCACACAGATGTGTTTTAGCATCTCCCGTCTTACACACACAAAACACCTCCACTGTCCACGTAGTCTCTTGCCAGCTTCCGCCCCATTTATCTGTCCCCCATCATGACCAAATTTCTTGAAAATTTCTTGAAAAGTTGAGTACACACAAATGCTGTCTGCACTTCCCCACATTACATTCACCCCTTAACCCAATACCATCTACCAGGTGACCTAGATATACCTTCATCTGGTCAAGGATATCGGTGATTTCCATGTTGGCTAATCCAAAAGACACCCTCTGTCTTTGCTCCACTCAAACCCTCAGCATCCTGTGACAGAGATGTCTTCTTCCTCCTGCTCTGGCACTCTGCTCTCTTGACTGCAGCCTATGCCACACATCTGGTTGTCCTTCTCCCTCACTGACCACATTCCTTCTGTTCTCCTGGCTCCTGTTCCTCCTCTATCTGACATCTTAATGTGGCAATTCCGCAGGGCTTCATCTCGGCTGTCTTCTTCCTCTACACATATTCTCCAGCTGTATTACAAGTCATTTGGCTTTAAGTACATAAGTATGCTAATGATTTCCACATTTATATCTCTGGCCCAGACCTGTCCCCTGAACTCCAGGCTTATATACACATCCAGCTTCCAATCTGACAGCTCCACTTGGATAATTCCCAGACATCTGAAACTTTAATGCACAAAAAGTAACCCCCAAACCCTTTGTCAAAATTATTTCCTCTTCACCTCTATCTTCTCCATCTCAATTGGAATGGCAACCCCCCCACCCAGATACTCAAGCCAGGAGCCCTCCACCATATTCAATGTATTTATAGATTCTTTCCGTTATATTTCCGAATATATCTGACTTCCACCACCTTAGTTCAGACCTTCCTCAGCTCTCACCTAGGAGGCTGCAAAGCCTATAAATCAGTCTCCCCATTTCCAGTCTTGCTTCTCTCAAACCCATTCTTCAAATAACCACAAGCATGGCATAGTTAAATATGTACCAGCTTATATCACTGCCTGTTTAAAATTTCTAATTGCTTTCCACTCCACACAAAATCAAATCAAAGTCCTTACTATTGCCTACAAGACCCTCCATGAGCTAAACCCACAAAGGCTCCAAACACACCTCACTACATTCTAATGGCACCGTCTTCTTTCAATTCCTGGAAATTCTAAGCTTCTACCTGCCTCAGTCTTCTGTACGTTCTGTGCCTTTTTCCTGGAATGCTCTCCAGACATTCTCATTCTTCACAAGGCTCCTCCTGCTCATCCTTTCAGGTGGTCTCAGCTAAAATGTCTCAGACTTTCCCTTAACTAACCTATCTAAAGCGATCCTCTCCACTTGTCACACTCCCCGTATACCCTATTAGCTATCTCAGCCCTTGGTTCATTTACTTAGTAATGTTTAGCACAGTTTGCAATTCTTTTGGTGTGCTTTTTAAGTGTGTTTACTTTTGTTGGTCTGTCTCTCCCACTGGGATCTAAGTGCATGAGGGAAGGAATTTTCTCTGACCTCATCACTCACCATTGTATTCCTCATAGGAGTGTTTGGCACATGCAAAGTTCTCCAAATATATTTCTTGAATTAATAAATGAACAAGAGATTGTCTTTAAATAAAGATTAGAGATGTCCCCACATATTCACTACAATAACCATTTTTAGTGGAGGCATTTTCTAAGGAACACAATGGAAAAAGCTGTGCAGGGGATTTGGAGTTCAGACCTCGGCCACCGTTAGAGGAGTTGTCCAGCTTCCCAAAAATGCTCTGGGTTTGTGTCTTGGGGGAGACAGGAAAGAGGCATGGAGAGGCATGTTTGGGGAAGGGTGGAGAAAATCACAACCCTCTCAAGGGAGGCCCACATTTTCTAGCTCAGAAAGACAACCCACAGATACAGAGGATCTGCCTTTCCTCAAAAAACCCTTATTTCTGTCAATGTTTCCTTTGCTTCTCCCCTCCCCATTTTCTCTCTCTTTCCATGTAACTCCTGAGTTAGTGGCCACAGAGGAAGCAATCAGACAGAGGAAACACCTGTCAAATCTTCTGGCCATGAGAGAAGAAAGAGCAAGCAGCTTAAGAGAAAAGGAATTCTAAAGAAAACCAATTCTAGGCTGCCAAACATGAGGTTTCTTTCTTATTTAATTCTGTATTTGCAGAAGGCAGCAAGGCATAGAGGTAAAAGCATGGGCTGATGTATTCGTTCCCTGTGACTGCTATAACAAATTACGACAAACGTAAAGCCATGCAAATTTATTCTGAAGGTCGGAAGTCCAAAATGTGTCTCACTGAGCTAAAACCGAGGTGTTGGCAGGGCTTCCTTCCTTCTGTATATTCCAGGGAAGAATTAGTTCTCTGCCTTTTCTAGCTTCTAGAGGATGCCTGAATTTCTTTACCTGTGGCTGCATCACTTTGACCTCTGCTTCCATTGTCACATCTCCTTCTCTGACTCTGACCTTCTTATCTCCCTCTTCTATGGACCCTTGTCATTACCTTGGTCCACCCAGATAATCCAGGATAATCTCTTTATCTGAAGAGCCTTAATTTAATCACATCTGCAAAGTCTCTTTGGCTATTCACAGGTTCTGGGGATTAGGACATGGACATCTTTGGGGGAACATTATTCATTCCACCACAGCTGGGTTTCAATTTTAGTTTTGTCACTTACATACTACTCTGTGCCAAGCGCTATGCCAAGTACTTTATATATTTTTAATTCAATCCTTTAAAAATCCCTGAAATAGAGGTACTCTCATCTGTATTTTATATATGAAGAAACAGTAGCTTGGCAATGTAAAGCCACTTGGTCTTATGGTCTTATGTTGGTAACTCTGGTAGAGCAAAAATATAAACCTGTGTCTGCTTAAATCCAGGCCCCTGCACCTGGCTGCCATGTTGATCGGAACTTCTGCACTAACAGTCTGGGCACACAGGAAACGTTCAATAAATGGTGAGCTGTTATTGTTTTTACAGTAGTAAGTTCTACCTAACCTCAAACAGCTATGTGACTCCTCTGAATTTTTGATTCCTCATGGGATCATACATTCACTGTTTCATTTGGCAAATACTTACGATGGTCTACTACTCTGCTAGGTACTGTCCTAGGAGTTGAACATTGTTTTAAATGCTACTGTGCAGTTAAAATGAAACAATGGATTGGCTCAGGGTCCAATACATAGAAGATACCACTGAATACTATTCCCATTTCTCTTTTCTTCTTTAGATTATAACCTTCTTGAGGTTTCATCTGATTTTCTGATTGTTCTGATTTGTCTGTGAGTGTTTCTTTCATTGCAATTTAGCACAAAACAGTGATTCCATATAACATTTGCCAGGTTGAATTGGTTTCTATGTGATCTATGGTAAGGCAATGACTTTGAATAGTTCTATCCTTCTAATGGGTTGTTGGTGGTTTAATTATAATCTGTAAAAGTCCAAAAATCATAGTTTTCAGGAAACAATTCGACTCTAAAACTGGGGTGATATCTTTCCAAAGTGACTTAACCCTGTTTTCCAATATGTGGAAAGAATGTGTATGTGTGAATGTCGGGGAATGAGTGACAGGGTGGAGGATGGAGAGGTGAAGGAATTCCAGAGTCTGCTGGAAAAACTACCAGAGTAGGATAAAGGACTCTCTAAAGCTTGGCCAAGGGGTAGCTTTGAGACTCATTTACAGATGGGCCCATATACGCAAAGGAGAGGAAGACACCATATGAATGGACCCACATGTGGCTGCAAACGTTCTCTGTGTTTCAGGGCAGGAGGTTTTTCATCAATTTCCTATCATTTGTTCTTTGACCCATTTTTTACTTCCTACTCTTCTCTATCACAATTTTTTCTTTTCATTTCTTATACTGCAATATCATATTATCCATTCTAAGCAATGCTCACTAAAGAAATTAAATATAATAAAGATATATTGGATCTTTTCCTTTTTTTCAAAAGGAATATCTGTGAAACAAAAGTTTGTCAGGTCGAATTTCTAAAATAAATCTTGGCACGAGGGCCCTGATGGAGTAACAATCCAGCTTCTGTTGGAGTACCATGGTGCCACTGATGGACCACTCAATAACTTGGCATCTCTTGTCAGGAACTCATTGAGGTCCTGCAAATTTAATCTAAAGATCTTCATAATTTAAAGAACTGCTAGGGAAAAAAGGTTATGAGACAAGCAAAGAAAGTCACATCATTGCTGGTAAGATTAGAGTAGATCAGAGCAGGAGGTTATATTGGAAAGTAAAAACTGAAATTTCTAGTGTTATCAAATATCTTCTCTAAAGATGAAATTCAGTGGCAGTGTTTTAGGTTTTAACATTATAGTCATTAATGTTAAATGATGAAGTCTGAATATATGTTACATGAGTAAGTCACAAATAATGCCTTAATGAAACTGAAGAGAAATCAGAATGGCTCTAAATATAATTCTTAACATTCTGCCATTCCTTTTTCTACTCTGTTTAACATTTGAATTTCACATAATTCTGGGTTTAGGGAAGTAATGGAAGGACATGTGGAGATCACTGGACTAGACATTAGAAGAGCTAATTTTTAGTCTGTTTTCTGCCAGTAACTAATTGTGTGATCTTAAAAAGGACACAATCACTGTGACTTGCTCTTCTCTGCTATATAAGTGGTTTAAACTAGATAAATTTTAAGACTCCTTCAGACTCTAAATCATTAAAAATGTGTGGCCAATGTGCTTTAGAAAAGAGTTAACATATGTTGCGTAGAAACCTTATTCTGCAGGGTGTTATATGTGTATGCCTCCTATGGACATCCATTCCATCAACAACTACTTATTAAGGGCCCTCCTTGCATCAGATACTAAAGATACTCTTTTGGGCAAAAACTGGCACGGTCTTGTCCTCAAAGAGTTCACAGTCTAGGGGGAAAGGTAGACATTTAGCACATAATTATATAAATAAAATATAGAATGATAATTGTAGTATTGCTTTGGAGAGGTACACAATGCTATAAGCATACACAAGAGGAGATTTCAATCTGGTCAGGGAAGATCAGGAAAGATAATGGGGGTGAGAACTGAAAGATGAGTTCAGGTGAGGAGGAAAGGAGAAGAGATTTCTAGGTAAAAAGGACAACATGTTTAAAGGCCCTGTGGTTGCCAGGAACATATGAGGGACTGGAAAAATCTCTTAAAATGAGATGTACTATGCTATGTTTCTTTCAATATTTGCTCTTGAAATGGTTTTCTTTTCTTTCCCCCAAGAAGTAGCTAATGGAAATCATATTCCCTGTAACAGACTTTGTATAACACTTCTTAAGAGTAATTTAATATGGGTTGGCTCTGTCTTGGACCCTGCCAAAGGGGTCTTATTTCTGGAATGCCAGTGGATCCTATTGCATGTGCCCTTGGCATGGGCCTGAGATAGACAATTTTCCCACATTGTTTGTAGGATCCCTTAGTTTCATGATGTAGAGGGGAGAACAAGATGATGAATATACATGTGGATATGGGAAAATTTTTGTTTTTCACTTTCATGTATTTTTAAATAAAAACTGTATATATTTAAGGTATAAAGTACAATGAATACATATACATTTATATATATATATATATATATATATATATATATATATATATGTTTAGTGAGATGATTATTACAGTCAAGCCAATTAACATATCTTCTCCTCACAGGGTTACCATTTTTTGTGTGATGAGAGCACCTAAAATCTACTCTCTTAGCAAATTTTCAGTATTCAATGCAATAGTATTAACTGTAGTCATCATGCTGTATGATAGATCTCTAGACTTATTCATCCTACATAACTGCAACTTTGCATCCTCTGACCAACATCTCCCCATTTCTTACACCTGCCCACCCTTTCCCACACCTGGTAACCACCATTCTATTCTCTGCTTCTATGTAACTGACTTTTTTAGATTCCACATATAAGTGAGATTGCAGTTTTTTTCTTTCTGTATCTGACTTATTTCACTTAGCCATAACGACTGACAAGTTTATCCATGTTGTTTCAAAAGGCAGTATCTCTTTCTTTTATAAGGCTGAACAATATTCCAATATATATATAATATTTTCTTTATCCATTCATCCAACAGCAGACACTTAGATTGTTTCCATATCTTGGCTACTGTGAATAATGCTGTGTGAACATGGGGGTGCACTATCTCTTTGAGGTGCTGATTTCATCGCCTGTAGGTATATACCCTGAATAGGGATTGCTGGATCACATGGTCATATGAATTGCTGGTTATATCTTTAGTTTTTTGAGGAACCCCTGTATTGTTTTCCACAATGACTATACAAATTTACATCCCCACCAACAGTGTACCAAGGTTCCCTTTGCTCCATGTTCCTGCCAACACTTGTTATTTCTTGTCTTATTGATGACAGCCGTTCTGACAGGTGTGAGGTGATATCTCACTGTGGTTTTGATTTGCCTTTCCCTGATGATAAGTGATATTGAGCACCTTTTAATATACCTATTGGACAGTTGTATGTCTTTTTTGGAAAAATGTCTATTCAGTTTCTCTTCTCATTTTGTAATCAGGTTGTTTGTTTGTTGCTATTGAGTTGTATGAATTCCTTATGTATTTTGGATATTAACCCCTTATCTGATACATGGTCTGCAAACATCTTCTCAGATATGGAAACATTTCACAGGACACTGTGGATAATGCCAGTGAAGATTTTTACATGCTACATATTTGTGGTATAAAGTGTGCTCAATTTCTGAAACCATGAACAAAAGTGTGTATGTGAGGGATGGGGGAAGGTGAGATAGTAAAGAGAAAAATCTTATTTCAAAGCCTTTTCTTCTTAGGTGGAGGGCAAACCATTTTCAGAGAAAACTTTTAAGGACAAGCCTCTTCATCAATTTGGAGGGAACAAAAATAAGATTTTTGACAAAGCCAAGATTCTCTTTTGAAATGGAGATATTCACAATAATGAGGAGCTAAATAGGTCATGTAGTAGAAAAGGCTATCATCATTGTGGTTAGCACTGAAATAATGTTACCTTTATGGGGAGGAGAGCCTGAGATTGGGAATGCTTTTAGTAGCCAAACAAAACAGAAACAGCTACAGTGGCCTAAAAAGAGGGTTTCATTTTTCTCCCATCAAGAGGAGACTAGGGGTAAGGCAGATGCTGACTTTGGTCTAGGAACAAACAATGTTTCTGTAATTTTCTTTTTCTTTCCTTCATGGTCAGAAGTGGATTGTCACAGAGCAAATTATCCGATGATCACATCTATATTCAAGATAGAAAAGTGAAAGTTTTCCCAGAGACTTTTCCCCTCAAAGTTTCTTGTTACATTTTTTTCTCTTGTTTCATTTGATTGCCCAGAATTGGGTCATATGACTACCCCTTAGCTGTAAGGAAGACTAAAAAGAGGAGACAAGATAGTCAAAAGTGACTTGGACCAATCTTAATTCATCACCAGAAGCTATGCACATCACTGTTCCATGAGCAAGGTTTCCATGAGCGAGGAAGAAGAGAGATGGGTGTGGAAAAATGCAAATAACAGAGTTTTTCCCAAGGAAAAACTCTTTTTAAAGAGTTTATTGTTCCTGCTACTGTCGTTACTGTTTATTTTGTTTATTTGTTTCTTTATTCTGGTCCTGGAGAAGTTGGAGGCTCAAACTCCAGGTCAGGGAAATACGATCAAATCATTCTTTTTAGCTGGATGTAATCTTCTTCCTGCAACATAGCACTAAGGCACAATTTCCCAAACAATTCCATTCTAATGTTCCAATAGAGAACCCGCTTCATAAATATTTCATAAGGAGTTTATTAAAATATACATTCCTATGCACCCACTCTCAGAGATTCTAATTCATTAGGTCTGTGTTTAACAGGGAATTCTGTTCACTTACTACAGAGACCATTTGGAAAGCACTGGGTCTGGGGATTATAAGAACATAATGGGCATGTAAATTCTGCCTCCCCCACTCCCACCCCCAACAAGCTGAAATCTTTTTCTATTATCCCTAAGCCTTCAGAATAATCTTGTCAGAGCCCGGTCTTTGCTGTGTTGAGGCAATAAAGAAATAGACTTGGGTCAAATTTTGAGAAAAAACAGTGTAGGACTGAAGAGCTAGAGCTTGGAGGAGACAGTTACACAACAGCAAGGGGTACTGGCAGAGTACTGGAGGAGTCTGGTGCCAGAGAGCTGGCTAAGGTGACAAGAACGGCCAGGATACATTTGTGAAATATGTACGCATCCCTCAGAGATTCTCAGAAAACCTGAGGAGTGGAATGAAGGGAAACACTGGACTTCTTGGACTAGGTTAGGATGAAAGTTTAAATTATTGCTGATTGGACCCTTGAGGACTGTAGCTGTCTGGACACCTGAACTATAGTAATATTTACTAAATATGAAAACAAAGAACATGAAAGAAGCCTTGAATGAAAGCCCATTTTCTGAAATGCATCTTCAGAGTTATCACGGAAGGCAGGTGTCACTGCACCCATTGGTGTTGGTAAAGAATGTGGGCTTAGGGGCTTCCCTGGTGGCGCAGTGGTTGGGAGTTCGCCTGCCAATGCAGGGAACACGGGTTCGTGCCCCGGTCCGGGAGGATCCCACGTGCCGCGGAGCGGCTGGGCCCGTGAGCCACAACCGCTGAGCCTGCGTGTCTGGAGCCTGTGCTCCGCAATGGGAGAGGCCGCGGCGGTGAGAGGCCCGCGCACCGCGATGAGGAGTGGCCCCCGCTCTCCACAACTGGAGAAAGCCCTCGCACAGAGACGAAGACCCACCACAGCCAAAATAAATAAATAAATTAATTAATTAATTAATTAATTAATTAATTAAAAAAAAAAGAATGTGGGCTTAGAGTAAGCAGATATTTACAGCCACAATGCTGGGAAATGGTAGAGACTGCTTTTGAGACAAGATCATTTATTCCAAATCCTTTGTGCTTCTCATGACAACATTTGCCTCTCTACCTATATATACCACCTTCCGTCAAATTAAAAAGCGACACTGGTGAATTGCTAGAATCTAAGAATTAGCTCTTCATCACCTGTGCCAGTCACTTATTGAGATTTGTTCAATATGTGCCTGCTAATGGTGAAAGTACTTTCTCCAAACTCTTTCCCATTGTAGTCAAGCCTGTGATGGATACACTTTAAAGGATCCTGAAAGACTCTTCTGTTCATGGGCAAAAAATGAGAGACGTGGAAGATAATACGTGAGGAAGAGGCTCTGGGACTTCACGACCCAACAAGACCTGCACAGATTATTAAACAGTTTCAAGTGACTTAACCATGACATGGAGCCTCCCGAGAACAGCAGGGTCATTGTCACCACTGTTCCAGTGGAGGAAGTTGAATGACTCGAGTACTTTCCAGCTCTCAGAGAAAATGAAAGGGGAAAGGAAGAAAATAGTGTTCATTTGCCTGGGTCACTGGGCCAGCCCAGCCGTTGTGAATTCTCTAAGGCTTCATTGCTATAGATATGTTTGCACACACATATTTGTGTAATACCCAAGAATCCCAGAACAACTGGCTGAGATAATCCTATGAGGAATAGGTCTGCCATTAAAAACAAGACACTACTAATTTCCCTTTACATTGTACTACCTACTCACTAGCTCATTTACCCATTTACATTGTTTGAATAGAAGTTGTATAAGTTTACTAGATATCAATAGCAGGCATAACAGGCTGGGTTGTGCTGCTATAACAAATAACCCTAAATTTCAGTGGTTTATAACAACCAAGGTGTTTTTCTTGCTTCACCTATGCATCCATTGCAGGTTGGTAGTGGCCTCTGTTCCATGTCATCCTCACCCAGGGACCAAACATGATGGAGGCACCACCACCTGGAAATCCATAGGTCAGTGAGGTAGATAGAAGGGGAGGTGGAGAATCATGAGTGTTAAAACTCCATTTCACTTACATTTCACTGACCGAAGAAAATCAAATGGCCTCAATTAATTTCAAGGTGGGGGTGTGGAAAGTGCAATCGTCTCTTGTGCCCCGAAGGAAAGGGAAATAGTATATTAATGGAAAATAGTAATGTCTGTTACAAAAATTGGTATGCTACTACCAAAAAATCCCTGTCCATTAATTTGATCCAATGCACCACAAACTGGAACTGGCCTCAGAGTTTGTCTATTTACAAATTAAGCTTTTCCATGGTACCAATTCAAGTCCTGAGCTTGAAGGCAAACTCTGCAAGGGACACACTCTGTAAGTCACTGATCCCAGAAACATTCTTGGCGGCATCCAATACCTTTGGCATTTCTCCACCACCATTCTTCTCATGCTAAACTTGAGCTGAGACACAACCACCACATCAAAATGTAAAATCACTGGTTTTTAACATAATTAATGTGTTTGAGGACTCCCTCTGTTTTTCTTCTCAAGCTCATATCTGAACTTTACCTCATCCTCATCTGTTCTCCACAAATGGGGCTCAATGACTCAGTGAAGCTCAGGGACAGAGTGAGAATGCTTGTTTTATGTTATTTGGTGATTAAAAAAAAAAAAAAAAAAAAACTTGAAGTTTTATTATTTGTGTCTAATTCAAAAATTTCCAAACCAGAGTAGATATGTCAAATGGTTTCATTAAAAGGAATGGTTGACTACTTATCCACAGGGATTATGCTCCCTTCCTTTCCCTTCAGTCAGAGTGAAATATTTGGATGGGACTAGAGTTAGAGTGAATCAGGAGAGGCGGTTGAGCTGTGGAGTGATGGATTCACTCATACTCACATCTCATAGTCATGGGTTAAGGAGCATAAAGAAGTATCTATGAAATCTACTAGGTAGCAGGTTTGGTGCCAAGTTGTTCTTAACTCTAGGAGACCCAGGGGTTGGTGCCAAGAAGTTCATGAATCCCTGGCATGAAATGCAAGATTGTTGGCTTTTATGCATATATCTATTCTTCTCAGAAGAAGTTTCATAGCTTCATCAAATTCTCAAAGGGATCAGGATCCATAAAACATCAAGAATCTCAGTAGGAAGATAAATAAGAAAGAAGGTCCACACTCTCCAGAAACTTATATAGACCTGTATAAACCACACTGTATATAGACAAGTGCAAGTTGCTTTACATAATGGATGCATCTCTAAAAGTCAGATATAAATCACATAATATTTAAACTGTCATGGTACTTATGTAAACTAAATAATCCTTCAGTAAGATGATCAAGGTCTAGTCTATAAATTTTATTTAAGTTCAAATTTTGCAATAGGGAAATATATAAGATATTTCAGATAAATTGTACTTCCTAGGTAGTATCAAATTACATGTTAAAATTCACAGGACATAAGCACATGCATGCATGCACACATACACACAGATACACACACAAATATACTTCTTTCATGTTCCCAAACTAACAGTCACAGAGATCAGGTCAACATGTTCCTTGCA
This sequence comes from Eschrichtius robustus, assembly GCF_028021215.1. Classification (NCBI taxonomy): domain Eukaryota; kingdom Metazoa; phylum Chordata; class Mammalia; order Artiodactyla; family Eschrichtiidae; genus Eschrichtius; species Eschrichtius robustus. The sequence continues at coordinate 58,027,094 of NC_090833.1, read as the reverse complement.
TTATACTTCCCTTCTTCTATGATCATGCCATTCCCTTACACCCCATCTTCCCATAGTCCAGGATACTCTGACAACTTTCTCACTACTTCTCTCAATGCAGGGTCCTCTTGTTCAACACTATGACATATATAATATCATGCATAAATATAGCTAAATTTCTACATGATAGAGGATAGAAATGTCTGAGCCTAATTCAATAATAAATATCCCATTCCTCTTTTCACAGGCATCTCACCCTAGATGTAATTTTTCATTTTCCTTTAGAAGTTTAGACATAAGGATCATGGAATAGCAGAAAGGACACCAGACTTACAGTCAAGGGACCTGAGTCCAATGCCTGGCTCCCATGCTTGGCTCCAATCTTTATCTGTTCCATGTGACCAAGTCACTTATCTTCTCTGAAGCAGCTTCCTCATCTGTAGAATGAGAAAATAGTACCTAAGTAAGTGAAGGTTACATAAAGAGCTGCTGTTAGATTAACGAAAATAATGATGAATAATAGTGAATGAACCCAGCACATGGGGTGGTAAGTAGAAAATGCTCAGGTATTTAATAAACAAGTGTTACTTGAAACTGATCACAGCAAGTGCATTCAACCAAAAGATGGACTATTTCACATTAGGCTGGTTTCCTAGTATTTCCAGTTGGGTCTAGAAACAAAATGCCTGAAGAGCCTATTTTCAGAATTTCCTAAAACTTTTTTGAGAGAGTTTTGCATAGCTAGCTGGGATATAGATCCAAAACAAGACAAAAAACTTGACCATTTACACCCCATTTGGTGTGCATAGTAATATCCTTATGTGAAAAAAAAAAAATGTTTCCCATATTGCATTAGAAAAAACTTCGAGTTCTTCAGTTATCTAAAATGACATGCTGAAAATATATAAAAGATTCCTAAAACCGTTTTTTTTCTAATGGTTGAGAAATTGAGGAAGCCCTGGAAGTTCCATTATGATTACCATATGATACTGGCATTTCACATGGTTCAACCTAATTCATGAGCATACTACATGTAAGGTTTTGAAACAGGCATTTATGATTCTAAACACTATCAAATTAATTGTGACATTGAAAATACGCTATTCCCAGCATTTTCCACAAAACTAGATGAATGGAAGCCACTTCTTCTCCCACGCCTGTTAACGTAGTCCTTGATCTCTGCTGTCCTCCCTTACCTTACCCACTGGTACCATGTGACTCCTATCCTCTAGCACATTGCAATTGCCTTCTAAGACTCTGGGTCTTATTTTTCTTTTGAATTAAAAAGGAGTGTACTGGATCAACGTGGATTCGATGGAAATTCTCAGCTGGCTGAAAGTTGGATATGAAAAAGCAGATGATGGAAATGCCCCAGTGTTGATAATGGGAACAGCAAAAGATCAAGGCAGTAGAGGATTCTTGAGAGTTGGTGAAACCATTGTTGATATGGCCAATCATGGTCCAATTTTCACTCATTCCTTTGAAGGCAGGCGTGTCTGTGTTCTGGGGTTATTCAGAGTTTAGGCTATTCCCTCTGTATAAGTGCCCTTCCCATCAAACACACAGAAATCCTGTTCATTCTTTAAGGCCCTTAATCTTCCATAACGCTCATTTTCCATCAAAAAATATATATAATAATAATAATAATCAATCCTTCATGTTCCAGTGGCATTTTGTTTAGACCAATAATTTACCGCTTAGTGCTTTGCGTTGAACTGGGAACTCCTGGGAGGGCAAAGCCTGCAGCTTCTTCAGCTTTGGGTGTACAGTACCTGGCACACAGGAGCCAGTGAGTAAATGTTTATGGAACTGAACTGTGTTATCAGTCATCTTCTTTCTCTCAGGTGTCATAGCCTGAGAAATATTAGTGACCTCGGAACTGGAAGAGTGGTATAATCTACACCACTGAATACTGTCTCTGGCAGTACTACAGTATAGAAAAACTAAATAAAAGGAGTAAGAGTTTGTGAACAGTAAGTAAAACAAACAAACACAAGAGCAAGGTGTAATCACTCTCAGAATCACCCTAAACCCATGACCAGTATTTTTTAAAGACTTAAACAGCAGAAGGGACCAACATTCTCTGATACTAGATTGATACAGTCTGGAAAATGATGGCCACCCTGTTTAACCTTTAAAGAATAAATCTCTTCCTCTCTCAATAAATGCCTGGAAGGGGGTAAGAAAGAAAGAAAGAAAAAGAGAAGAAAGGAGAAATGAGAAAACTGGTTGAGAAGAAAGGATGTAAGAAAAGAAGCAAAAAATTGAGAAAGACAAGAAGCATGAGAGGGAAGGATGAAGAAAGGAAAGGTTAAGAGAAAAGAAGAAAGAAACTGATATATCCATGGGGGTATTTGCTCTGTGCTTGCTAGGCAACATCGTGTTTCTTTAACTAAATAAAGAAATTTAAAAGGATGCGGGAGACAGAAAAGCCATGGTAGGTCATATTGGGGTGAGAATCCTCCAGCTTCATTTAGGCTGTACTTTTCCCCAGGTGTCTGGCTGAGGTGCGTCTCCTAGACAGCCATGTTCGGTGACGCCATATATACACCCCCTTTATGAGATTTCATACTACCTACTTTAAGAGAGGGAACTTAAAATGCAGTAGGAAGGATTTATTAGTAATGTTGTAAATAAAATATGTTTCCTGTTGCTTGAACGATCTCAGCAGATTTGTCTCTTGCTCTGTTGTCAGGCAGGACTTTCCAAGGGAATTCTCCGGAGAGCACTTTCAGAATGGGATCAGCCATACATCTTTCCCTGGGCGCCATTAACTTAGACACAACCCCCATTTGGATTGGGAAAAAGTTAAACCTTTTAAAAAACATGGTCTTTTTGATAAGGCCCAAGAGGGGGAAATATATACATATATACATATATATTTCAAACCTAATAGCATACTTTCTCTGTCCAAGAAGTCAACATTTTTCATGTGTCCTCCCTGAGAACGGGGCTCGCACTTTACAAGTTGTGAACCTTTGCCCCGTCGCATTTGTTCACACAGCAGGGCTGGTTTTGTCACCCACACCTGGGGCTCCCTGCCTGAGAATTACTCAGCTAATGACCCTCTGCTTAGCAGATTTGCTCTATACAGATTCTACTTTCGCAGATGGACTTTTTTTTTTCCCCCTCTCTGAAGAGACTTCCTTCCTCCACTTCAAAGTCTTGGTACTTGAAAACTTGATATATTTTGAACAGAAATGAAGGTTTTGGAGTTAGGGAATACAGGAGAGAAAAAAAAGGGAAAAGGGTCAAAGAGCTACAGATGTAAATAAGCACAGTAAATTCGTAGGATTACACAAACACCTTTCACACTCTTGATTGCGCATTGGCCCCATGAAATGCCTGGGTTTCAGAAAGGGAAAAATAGCAGCTGGCATTTATTGAGCATTACAGGGAGACCTGTAAGGAGCACGTGGCAGGTATCTAGATGCGGGGTGGGGACTTCCTAAAATAAGGTACTATTGTGGGAATGGGAGGAATTAAATGAGTTTGTGAGACAGTAATGAATTAGCAGTTAAAGGACTTGGTTAACTACAAATGGGGAGGGAAAGGATATACTCATGGAAATGAATGTCCGGGGTTTTGGCAAAAGGCATTGGTGGATGATTCCTTCCTTGTGTGCTTAACATAATTTTGCCTGTTTCCATATTATGGCAATCATTTTATGGTACCTAAATTGCTCTTTTGCAAGTCCCTCTCCCCTATTAGACTATAATGTCCTTGAAGGTGGAGCATGTTGAACTTATTGCTATATCCCCTAATGCTAAATATTTGTTGTAAGATGGTGAGAATATGAGAATAAGAATGACTCACCCTCGGGCCAGCTGGACATCAATTCCTTCCTTGGCATTTGTTCCCTAGGCCACCTTCCCTGTACTAACTTAGACTTTTGTAAGAATGAAATCCCTCAGGTTTAGATTCTGCTTGAAGGGAACTGCTATAATGTGCCACACAAATGAGTACAGGCCTGGAGGCCAGAGGCCTAAATAAAAATCAGCCTTTGGACAAATAGTAACCTTAACTTGAGTGGAGAATACAAGGCCCAAACTGGTTCTGTACCTCCCTGAGCCCCTGAGATCCGACACCTTCCAATGCAGCATTGCTGTGCCAGGAATGAATAAGGCAAGATCTGGGAGAGAGCTGCAGACAAGTAAGAATGATAAGGGTCTAAAGATGTGTTTCTATTCTTTCTGTAAAGTGCATCGAACCTGCCTCCTTTCATTGTCCTGAGCAGAACAAAAGCTGTGAGTTTGGGTGTGTGCGTGTATCCCCCAAGATAAAATAAAGGAAGTAGCAAATTAATTTCTTTAATTTCCCATTTCCCTAATTTCCTAATTTTCCTCTAATTTTATCTTTTGTTATATATATGTGTGCCCGTGTGTGTGTGTGTGTGTGTGTGTATATATATATATATATATATGTATATGTGTATATGTGTATATATATATATATATATGTATGTATGTATATATATTCATATCTCCTTAAACAGAAAAAAATGTGAATTTTCTTTGAAGGTTTAAAGTTGAAAGTGTCATATGCAGGGTATATATTTTGCACGGTCTTTATTTTTTCACAAGGTAGAAAACTGCAGCTCAAAAGAACCAAAAAATTGCTTCTGTTATATGGGGACTTCAATTTCGAATAACAGTGCAATGGGAAATAGTCATTTTCCCTTGCTCATTGAACAAATTTACTGAGCAAGGCAAGACACCCACCAGTGTTTGAAGCTACTTTTTCAGGACCAGGTCTAGCCAGACAGCAAGAGGAAGGCCACAGAAAAGATATAAATAGCCTACTAACTCTTCTTTTCCCCCACTACCATCTCCTGCCCCTCATCTCTTCCTTTTATTCCATTTTATTGCAAACCAATATTTATTCACTTAATTCTTCTGTATCAATGCTCTTGACACAAACAGCCAGAGCTGCTTTATGAGAATTGCTTATTTTTTGGTAGAAGCCCCTCACTCAGAAAGGGGGAGCAATCTCTACTCTAGACAGCTCTACAGATTGACACTAACTGCCCACTTCTAAGCATGCTGATCTCAGTGAACCCAAAGATACTTTTAATAAAGAAAAGGAGAAATCACTAAGTGTAACATACTCAGCATCAACTAAAATATCACCACGGAGCAGCACACAGTCACTCAATATTTAGTATTACCAGCTGAGGGTCTATGTAGAGACTTTGGGCCAGATGGATATGGGCTCAAATTCACTAGATCTGTGACCTAGGGAAAGTAACTGAACCTCCAAGAGCTTCAGTATTACTATTCATAAAACTGGATAATAATAGCTACCTCTTGTGTATGTAGGTGTATCTGACACCATATGTGGCCCATATTACGTGTGTCATCATTGGTAGCTAATATTAATGTTATTATTATTATCGTTGTTATTATTAAATCAGAATCTTCTATTCACAAAGGAGGATCTATTATCTTCTGCTATTGGCCTATTTCTCTCCCGTCAGCAGGGATCAATTGTTCATCTTGATGTCTTCCTTAGCCAGCAACTCTCGCCCAGCCACCTAGGGCAAATATGGAATTGACAAGAAGACTCAGTGTCCTTGTTCATAGACTCTAGGGACTATATCCTTCTTAGGTAACTTTAAGACAATTCTCTTTGCACATAACTCCATCACCTCTAAATGGCAAAAGCTCCCTCACATCAGGGTCACAGAGTGAGGTTTCCTCTCCTCACTACCTGCCGAAACCTGCTACAATTAGGTATGAACTTACTGTCTCCCCTAAGATCTGCTTTTTCAGTTTGCATTTGCAGGATGGGGCATGGAGCTTGGCTTGAGGTGGGTACTCAGTAAATATTAAATTAATTGACTGACTGATTAATTGATTAAATGTCTTTCCTAGAGAATCACTCTCCTAAATTAGAAAGTTAGGGAATAATTCAGAAAGAAGAGGTGTGAGCCCTGGATAGGGAGTCCAGTACTCATTTTACCCAAAGTCTCCTAAAAGACCCATCTCATTCTATGTCCATGGCAATGTTGGACATTCTGATCAGGTGCTATAACAAACACGTTTTTAAGGCTGGCACACTGGAATTATTTCCATCCAGAGGCTATACTGGCAATTTTTTTAAGCCACCACCTGCAGGCGCTTAATGTATGGCCTCACGGGGTGAAAGCCTAGCTCCCCACAGGCATGATTAATTGAATCACAAAGAATAGAATACATTTGCAACACACTTTTGAATTAATTTAGGGTACTTCTTTAAAAATTAAGACAATTGCAACAGCAACATTGGATTTCTATTACTTTATATAATTTAACAATCATATCATACACATAATTTAAAGTGCACTCATGAAAAATGGTCCCAAAAGGATTCAGGATAAAGTTGTTGAAGCCACCTGAAGACGAGTTTTGGAGTCCTTCACTGTTCGTTCCTTTCTGGTAAATTTGGAAAATGTTACTTGCCTTGCCTATCTCACGGACTACCTGTAAGGATTCAGTGAAATAATGATGTGAAAGTCTTTATAAGCTGTAAAGTGATACACAAATAGAAATCATAAATATTATTCCTACAGTTCTCTCCAGAGCAAGGCTGAGAGGCCTCCAGAGACACACCTCTTTAGATAGAAGGCTTTCTGTGTTGAGTCCTATGTTCTAAGGGCGCACATGGAGACATGCAGCTTACAGGACACTGGGCATGAAAATGTTAAAGAATGAGCACCCATACACTCTGGGCCAAGAAAGGGGAGAGTGTCCAGTGATATTTATCCACAGGAAGTCAGGCATATCACAGCATCCATGTTTCTTCCCGAAGTAGGAAAACACTTTTCAATTTGGAGTTTAATTAGGAAGTGATCCTTTCCTCCAAAGGGATTTTAAATTATAGCATCCTTTGCCATCGTGTGTTGAGAAGGACGTGCACACACCCAGGGAGAGCACCCAGATTAAGAAGCAGAAAATTGAACACCATGAACTTATTCCTGGTTCAAAGAGGAAGGCAGAGCTTCCGCGTCTACCTCATTGTGTTACTAGTACAGAACTTGACCCTCCACCACACAAACACAACTGGAACACTGAGCAAAATAAAGGAAACAACGGTTTTCAGACATTCAACAACGTGCAGGCTGGGACTGTGATCCCTGAGAGAAAGGGAACCACAAACCAGCCAAGTCCCTGGCTTCCCACCTGGAGGCACTTTGCAGGTGTGGAGTAGTGAGGGCTAACTGGGCAGAGTACAACCATCTCACTGAGTTGAGAAGAGATCAGAGGTAGTGAAGGCCAAGGGGGCTGGAATTTGAGGTGCAGAGAACTGGAGAGGAGGGAGATACACAGAGGAAGAGCTCCAGAAACCTGCAAGAAGGTACCCTTGCCTCTGCTGCCCACTACTATGCCGTGCACGTGTAGGCTGACACTGCACAAGTCAGTCTAAGAACTATTTCCATCAGGAGCTGTAAGCTGAACAATTCTAAGAGTCCACAAGAGATGGAAGGTAAGGGGTGTGTGTGTGTGTGTGTGTGTGTGTGTGTGAGAGAGAGAGAGAGAGACAGAGAGACAGAGACAGAGACAGAGACAGAGACAGATGAGAACTAGCATATGACATCCTGGAGCACAGTGATGTCCAACAATAATGGAATCCAGAAAAGTATCAATGGAATCCAAACTTAAAGAGAAGAAATTTAAACCAAATGATAGACTATTTTCTTGATAAGATACCTATATTCAGCTAGAAATTTAATACATTTAATGTATAGTATTGCAAAGTATAGGGTCAGTGATTCTCAACAAATCTTTGGATGGCTTTGTAAAATCCTAATTTATAAAATCATTGGGTTACTGTTATAAATAAAGACTTTATGAAACTATTCTGGCAGCAGCCAGAACTATGTGCCTGGAATAGGGAAAACCAAATGAGCAAGGAGTTGATACTGAGCTGCTGTGCATTAGTTCATCTCTATTGGTTACTAATATTAACATGCTTCCATTTTGAGCCCTGGGCTCTTTCCTCAGGACTACCTTAAATCTTCAACCAACTCTTCCCCAGGACCTCTCGAATCTTCCTAGAACCCAGAACTTAAAGGATTAAAACAAGGTAAAGGAGGGGACCTCCAGGACTCTAGACACCTGTTTTGATTATTGCTGCAAATGCCATAGTTTTGCTATATATTTTCAGCATAATCCCAGGTAAGCAGTGACCTTACCAGAGCTTTACTTACAGTGTGTATTTTCCTCTAGATATCCTACACATTAAATACATATGATATATTAGAAAAATGTGGCTAAGTCAATGTCATACTCTAAAAAGATGACAACTCTGAAGAGCCCACAACCACAAACCAGCTTATGCCAGAGAAACGGCCTACCTGCTAAAAGATTATGTCAGCAAAAAGAGCCGGACCCTTAACCCCTAGAGTTTCCTATTTGGTCACAATGTTCCTTATGGAAGGAATTAATAAGGAGAATAGAAAATCTGGTCAATGTGGCTAGTCTGCTCCTTACTAGCACCCAATATCTCCTAGAAAAATAGATGCCCGGTCTCCTTTGGTGCCTGTGAGAACTGGGCCTTCCCTAGACTTCTTTCATTCATTAAACATTTACTGAGTATATACTGTGGACCAGATATGATGCCAAGGTGTAGGAAAAGAAAAGGAAGGTGTGGACACTTCAGTTGTCTTCTTTAATAACCTCAACATTATCTATATGCCATATCGTCTTTAAATGATTGTCATCAGGAATCCAGGCAAGCTATCAACAAAGCAACTGAACTGCAATTGCCATGAATACAGGAACCTAGTTTGACTTTTACACAACTGTGTCCTCAGCACATAGCATAGTTTCAGGCATATAGTAGGTGCTCAATAAATTTAATTTCCTCACTTTCTCCATCCTCATACAGATCAGTAAGTCTGTGTCATCCATCTATCCATCCATCCATCCATTTATCTATTATTGAGTGCCTTTCATAACCCTGGCACTTTACAGTTTATATATCATATCTGTATCAGCTAAGGTTCAATCACTTAAACCACTAAAAGATATAACTCTGAAAGTGTGCTTGTTTAAAAATGATTTGTTACAGAAATTTGAGTTATGTAACTGTGGGAGCTGATTAAGCAGTCCCCGTAAAGCTGCTGTTTTCAGATCTGATGTTGAAATTCAAGTCCACAGGGAACACAGGGGGCAGAAGAAGATAGATGTAAGGTGAAGCAGAGCATGCACAAGCCAGAAGGCACAAGCACAGCCAGAGCCCATGATAATGGACTGAAACTTGCCAGTTGCTGTTGCCTCTGATCATGATGATATGGGTGTCCTCCAGAAGCTTGGCCCCGTCAACACAGAGCTAAACATATGATTTGGATCAAGAATCTGAAAAACTGCCCAAGGCAATCTACAGATTCAATGCAATTCCTATCAAAATTACCAATGGCATTTTTCACAGAACTAGAACAAAGAAATCTTAAAATTTGTATGGAGACACAAAAGACCCTAAATAGCCAAAGCAATCTTGAGAAAGAAAAATGGAGCTGGAGGAATCAGGCTCCCTGACTTCAGACTATACTACAAAGCTACAGTAATCAAAACAGTATGGTACTGGCCCCAAAATAGAAATATAGCTCAATGGAACAGGAGAGAAAACCCAGAAAGAAACCCATGCACCTATGGTCAATTAATCTACGAAAAAGGAGGCAAGACTATACAATGGTGGAAAGAGTCTCTTCAACAAATGGTGCTGGGAAAACTGGACAGCTACATGTAAAAAAAAAAAAAATTAGAACATTCTTTAACACCATACATAAAAATAAGCTCAAAATGGATTAAAGACCTAAATGTGAGACCAGACACTATAAAACTCTTAGAGGAAAACATAAGCAGAACACTCTCTGACATAAATTGCAGCAATATCTTTTTTGATCCATCTCCCAGAGTATTGGAAATAAAACAAAAATAAACAAATGGGACCTAATTAAACTCAAAAGCTTCTGCACAGCAAAGAAAACCATAAACAAAATGAAAAGACAACCCACAGATTGGGAGAAAATATTTGCAAATGATGTGACCGACAAGGGATTACTCTCCAAAGTTTACAAAGAGCCCATGTGGCTCAATATCATCAAAACAAACAACCCAATCAAAAAACGGGCAGAAGACCTAAATAGACATTTCTCCAAAGAAGACATACAGATGGCCAAGAGGCACATGAAAAGATGCTCAACATCACTAATTATTAGAGAACTGCAAATCAAAACTACAATGAGGTACACCTCACAGCAGTCAGAATGGCCATCATCAAAAAATCTACAAACAACAAATGCTGGAGAAGGTGTGGAGAAAAGGGAACCCTCTTACACTGTTGGTGGGAATATAAATTAATACAGCCACTATGGAGAACAGTATGGAGGTTCCTTTAAAAACTAAAAATAGGACTACCATGTGTTCCTGCAATCCCACTCCTGGGCATATATCTGGAGAAATACATGGTCTCAAAGGATACATGCACCCACCCCAATGTTCATTGCAGCACTGTTTACAATAACCAAGGCATGGAAGCAACCTAAATGTCCATTAACAACCTAAATGTCCATTGACAGAGGAATGGATAAAGAAGATGTGATACATATATACAATGGAATATTACTCAGCCATAAAAAAGAATGAAATAATGCCATTTGCAGCAACATGCATGGACCTAGAGATTGTCATACTGAGTGAAGTAAGTCAGACAGATAAAGAGAAATATCGTATGATGTCACTTATATGTGGAATCTAAAAATAAATGATACAAATGAACTTATTTACAAAACAGATATAGACTCACAGACTTAGAGAACAAACTTACGGTTACCAGGAGGAAGGGCGGGGGGAAGGGATATTTAGGGAGTATGGGATTGACACGTACACACTGCTATATTTAAAATAGATAACAAACAAGGCCCTACTGTATAGCACAGGAAACTCTGCTCAATATTATGTAACAACCTAAACGGGAAAAGAATTTGAAAAAGAATAGATATGTGGTGTATAACTGAATCACTTTGTTGTACACCTGAAACTATCACAACATTGTTAATCAACTATACTCCAATATAAAATAAAGTTAAAAAAAAAAAAGAAGAAAGTAGATACAGGAGAAAACATTTGGCTGTGCCATACTCAGCTATATCATTAAACTGTTGAAGATGATTTTGAAAAAAAAAAAAGAATCTGAGAAACTGAAGGAGGAACCAGGGACCAGGGGGAGCAGGTACAGACCTGGTCAATGAGGTAAGCCAGCAGATAATCAACAGTACCTTATAGCTATAAAATGGTTTTGATTATAATACTACTTCCCTTTCACCCTCCAAAACTCACTCAAGAATCTCTCTTGTGGTCCATCCTATCCAGAAACATACAAGGAAGGAAAATCTGGGGAAATGTAGTTTAGCCAAGTTGACAATTTGCAGAGCCACCGTAGCACCCTACCTAATCTCATAATCCTAGGAGGCTGGTGTTATTATTCCCACTATACAAACAGAGGAACTGAGACCGGAGAGTTTATGATCTCATAGTTAGTAATGGGCACAGCTGGGATTTAACTGCAAAGTTCCTTTCCCACTTCAGCATTATGGGAAAAAACCCAAATGCTAATAGGAAGCAGAGTGAGTGGACAAACACATTGTTGCAGGAGACAAAAAAAAAAAAAAAAAGCATAATAGCAGACAGTGGGGAAGAGCTGATCACTGCTGAGGCACAGTTACAGCTAAAAACCTAGCTAGTGAGGCAGACATTGGACGTACTTCTAGAAGACACAGAAGGCCTTACACAGGGTTTCTGTAAGAAGCCTGTTTTTGAAAAACAGCATCAAATTGGCTGTAGGAATCAAGATAGCCAGAGCCACAACACAACCGCAAGAGGCACAATTCACTAAAAATGTAATGTAACTGTTGTCTCTAGAATTGTGCAAACAATGGTTCTGAAGTCAGCAGGCCATCACTAGACTATTCAGCTATATATACACCACGGAGCACAGCACCACTTCAAACAAGTTGAGACAATTTATTGAGTAGATTAATACAATTTAATGAGTAGATAAATGAGGGACTACCGTAATGTACACAGAACGTTTAATTAGTTCATCCCCCCCAAAAGTATACACACACACACATGCCACGTGAACCTCCCCATAGGGGAGAAGGTTGAGACTTGAGATGTCACCTATATTTGTTCATATTATTTGGTTACTGTTACTGCTAATGCTGTCACACCTGTGTTTGGCAGGCTGTCTAGAAGTGAAGTTCTTGATGGCAATTGAACTCTTTTAATGTCTCATCTCATCTAATTTTGAAAGTTGAGTCTGTTAATGGTACATTACCACACCACATAGATGTAGTTATTAGGAACTGCCCATCTCACATTCTAAGCGAGAACAGGGAGGAAATATGTGCTGTAAGAGGAGGAGTTGTTCCATTTATAGAAATGATGAATAGCATCAAAAAAGCAGGGTCATTTATAACAATAGGTGTCAGAAGGCTTGATGCATGAACAATAGGCTGAGCCAGACAATATCCAGAAGGAAAGGCCAGCATTGTGTCAGGGGTACAGTCAGTCCCAGCAATGCTGCATTATTAAGCATTTCTTGCATCAGGCAAGCAGCCTGTGTACAGTCATCAGCTCTGGAAGGATCCCTCCTCCACTTCATTGGAGCTAGGCTGGAAGAGCAAAGTGGGAAGGGCAGGGTGGATGCCTCATTTCCGTCAACACACACCTGTCATGCATGGACTGGATAACCCATTCCACTCACCTCTCATGCAATCCTATTTGGAAGAACCCATCCCACTTTAAAAAAAATAAAGTGATTTTCAAGAATTTGACTCATCGCTCACTTACTTGGAAACTTCCTGAGCTTTATCATTTTCCTTGAAACTACTGGGTATAGGAATGCTAGAAGATTTGTCTGAGCTCGCAGGGTGAAGCATTCTTACAGCGGGGCCAAAAAAGAAGCCAAGATTCTCCCTCTGAAAACCAGTCTTCAGATTTTCCTCCTCAGTTTTGCATTTAGTGTATCCTCAAACCAGTGCTGTTAATGCTTCTGGGAATGCCCTTTATTTTACTAGGAAAAGAAATTCAGATGTTCAAAGGCGACTGGAATAATCTGTTCTCTCTCACAACACAGGAAGAACTCCTCCAACATGAGGATCGTTATAATTTTGTCCTATTGTAACTTATAATGATTAGAGTGGAGAAGGCTCATTAAATACACTGGATATAAAATGAATCCAATTTTATTGTTCTTAAAGTTGGCCAGCTTTTGAAAATGTAAATAACGTGAGGATAGTGCAGTATAAGTAGTCTCGAGAAACTGAGGCGAAGTGTGCAGGAGAGCAGGGCTATATTGAACATTTACTAATGAAGCTTTCCAACACCAGGCATAGGCTTCTTACAGCACCTCCAAGCTCCTAACTCATTCCACCGTTGTATTATTGGTAGTTAAAACAGATAACTGGAGGGGAAATCATTCAGTGCGACCTCCTCCTTATATGCACTAATAATTTGGGCCAAGTAACTTAGCCAAGGACACCCAGAGATGTGGGAATGCCAGGCCGGGCCCTTTCCACTCCCTTTGCTGTGTCCCTCTATGTTAGGAAACATAAAAAGCTGGCACTCTTTAAGATAAGGATAATCTCCTCTTTTCCTTAGGAAGGTTAATTAAGAAATGGCCTTGAGGTAGGGCACTGAACCCACTTTTCTACTCTAAGGTCATTTACCTCCATTTCTATAATGTAATTTTTCAGATGTTTAGTATTCTTTTCTATTGGGTTCCGCTTCAAGAGGCTGAAGAGTACACTTCACTTCAGTGATTCAAAGCTGCATTATCTCTTTTCTTCATTAAGAGAAATGTCTAAATAAACACTGGATTTTAGTTTAAAGGACCAGAAGACAATAGCTCAGGCTGCTTAGATCACAATATAAATTGGAGAATCTGGTTGTATAACAATTACAATTCACAATGGATAACAAGCTTCTGATCTATTTCCTATGCCTATTCTGCATCCCTCTCCCGACTTGCAACCTGCAGTTGCTAAACGTCTTTAGTAGTAACCTCACAATAGGATTTTTGAAAATTTTAAATGCCTGTACAGTAAAAATATGGAAAATGTTATTTTTTTAACAGCTTTATAAAGGTTTAAGAGTCTGTGAAAGCATCAGCACAGTCAAAGTAAGTATCTTTGTCTGCTTGAGCTATTGTAATCAAAAATTATAGACTGGGTGCCTTAAACAACAGGCATTATTTCTCATAGTTCTTGAGGCTGCAAAGTCCAAGATCAAGGTATTGGCAGATTCAAATCTTGGTGAAGACTCTCTCCTTGGCTTGCAGATGGCCACAATCTCACTGTGTGCTCATTCAACCTCTTTGTGCACAGAGAGAGAGGCAGAGAGAAAGAGAGATGTCTCCCTTTTCATATAAAGGCATTAATCCCATCATGAGGACCCACACTCATTACCTACTCTAAACCTAATCACCTCCCAAAGCCCCAAATACCATCTCAATGGGGGTTAGGGCTTCCACATGTGAATTTTGGAGAGACACAAACATTCAGTCCATAATAATACTGATAATATCCAAATTTCCTACAAGTGTTTTGTGCCCTTTTGTAACCCCTTGATCCTGTTCCTCCCCACAATCACCACCCCAGTCCCCAAACAACCACTAATCTGGCTTTCTTTCACTATAGATTAGTTTCTATTTCCTCAAGTTACATAAATGAAACCACATAGTATGCACTCACTTTTTTTTAAAGTCTGGTTTCTTTTATTCAGCATAGTTATTTTGAGATTTTTCCACGTTGTATGTATTAACAATTCTTTTTGTTTGTTTGTTTGTTTTGCTGAGTAGTATTCCATTGTTTGGATATCCCACAATTGTTTATACATGCATTGTTGATGGACACTTGGTGTTTTTCCAGTTTGGGGCTATTAGAAATAAAGCTCCTTTGAACTTTCATGTACAAATATTTGCATGGATATATGTGTTTGTTTATCGTGGGTAAATATCTAGGAGTAGGATGGCAGAATAATGTGGTAGGTGAATGTTTAACTTTTTAAAAGACTGTCAATCTATTTTCCAAAGTGACTGTACTATTTTACAATCCTGCTATCAGCGTAGAAGAGTTCTAATTCCTCTACATCTTTGGCAACACTTGGTATGGTCAGTTGTTTGTTTGTTTTATAATGTTATCAAATGTTTTTCTTTTCCCCAGCTTTACGGAGATATTACTTATATATAAGATATTTAAGTTTAAGGTGTACAACGTGATGATTTGATACACACCTATATTGCAAAATGATTACCAAAATAAGGTTACTGCCTCCATCCCCTCTCGTAATTACCACTTTTTTGTGTATGTGGCAATTTAAAAACTACTAATTTAAAACTACTCATTTAACAAGTTTCAAGTATATAATACATAATTGTTAATTATAGTCACCATGCTATCCACTAGATTCCCCAGAACTTACTCATCTTATAGGTGCAATTTTGTTCCCTTGGACCAAAATCACTCCATTACCCCCACTCCCTAGCCTCTGACAACTAACATTTTACTGTCTGTTTCTGTGAGTGCAGCTTTTTTAGATTCCACATATAAGTGACAGCATACAGTATTTGTCATTCTCTGACTTATTTCACTTAGCTTAATTTCCTCCAGGTTCACCCATGTTGTTGCAGAAGGCAAGATGTTTTCCTTTATTTTTCGGCTCAGTAATATGCCATGTATATATATGCTACATTTTCTTTATCCATTTATCCATTGATGAACACAAAGGTTGTTTCCAAGTCTTGGCTTTTGTAGATAATGTTGTAATGAACATGAGAGTGCAGATATTTCTTCAAAATAGTGATTTCACATTTTAAAATATATGGCCAGAAGTGGAACTGGATCATATGGTAGTTCTATTTTTCATTTTTGAGGAACTTCCATACTGTTTTCCATAAAATGGTGAATGTACCACTTTATACTCCCAACTACAGTGCACAAGGGATCTCTTTTCTCCACATCCTTACCAACATTTGTCTCTTGTCTTTTTGATGACAGCCATTCTAGCAGATATGAAGGGATATCTCGTTGTGATTTTGATTTGTCTACACTCAATGATTAGTGATGCTGAACATCCTTGTATGTACTTTTTGAAAAAATGTGTATTCAAGTCCTTTGTCCATTTTAAAATCAGATTTTTTTTTTTTTTTTTTTTTTGCTATTGAGTTGTATGAGTTCCTTATATATTTTGGATATTAACCCCTAATTGAATAAATGGTTTGCAAATATTTTCTCCCATTCCATAGATTGCTTTTTCATTTTGTTGATTGTTTATGTTGCTGTGCAGAGGCTTTTTTGTTTGATGTAGTCCAACTTATTTATTTTTGCCTTTGTTGCTTGAACTTTTGGTGTCATATCCAAAAAAATCATTGTCAAAACCAATGTCAGGGAGATCTTTCCCTATGTTTTCTTCTAGGACTTTTACAATGTCATGTCTTACATTTAAATCTTTAATCCATTTTGAGTTCATTTTTGTGGATAGAGGTCCAATTTTAGACCTTGACATGTGAATACCCAATTTTCCCAACACCACTTATAAAAGAGATTAGCTTTTCCCCATTGAGTATTCTTGGCTCTCTTGTCGAATATTAATTGACCATTTATGCATGAGTTTATCTCTATGCTCTTGATTCTGCTCCATTGGTCTATAAGTCTGTTTTTATGTCAGTACCATACTGTTTTGATTATTGCAGCTTTGTGATAAAGTTTGAAGCCAGAAATTGTGATGCCTCCAGCTTTGTTCTTCTTTCTAAGGATTATTTTAGCTACTCAGAGTTTTGTGTGTGTGTGTGTGTGTGTGTGGTTCTGTATGAATTTTAGGATTGTTTTTCCTATTTCTGTGAAAAATGATATTGAAATATTTATAAGGGTTGCATTGAATCTATAGATGGCTTTGGATACTATGGAAATTTTCACAATATTAATACTTTCTATCCATGAATGCTGGATATCTTTCATTTCTGTGTTCTTCAATTATTTGCATCCAAGGGATAAATCCCACTTGATTATGGTATATGATCCTTTTAATGGGCTGTTGAATTTGGTATGCTAGTATTTTGTTGAGAATTTTTGCATTTATATTCATTGAGGATATTGGCCTGCCTGTAGTTTTCTTTTCTTGTATTGTTCTTGTCTACTTTGGTATTAGAGTAATACTGGTTTTGTAAAATTAGTTTGGGAGTATTCTCTCCTCTTCAAATTTTTGGAAGAGTTTGGCAACAATTGATATTAATTCTTCTTTAAATGTTTGGCAGAATTCACCAGTGAATCTATATGGTCCTGAACTTTTCTTCTGGGGGAAGTTTTCGATTACTGACTCAGTCTCCTTACTAGTAGTTGATCTGTTCAAATTTTCTATTTCTTCATGATTTAGTCTTAGTAGGTAGTATGCTTCTAGTAATTTATCCATTTTTTCCAGGTTATCTAATTTATTAGCATATAATTGTTCATAGCGATATCTATGTTATCTTCTTCTTTGACCCATATGTTGTTCAGGAGTGTGTTTAATTTCTACACATTTGTGAATTTCCCAGTTTTCCTCCTATTATTGACTTCTACTTTTATACCTTTGGAGTTGGAAAAGATACGTGATATGATTTCAGTCTTCTTACATTTGCTAAGGCTTGTTCTGTGACTTAACATATGATCTATCCTGGAGAATGTTTCATGTGCACTTGAGAAGAATGTGTACTGTGCTGATGTTGTGTGGAATGTTCTGTACATGTACATTAAATCTATTGGTCAAGTCCAGTGCTTTCTAATAGATTTTCTGCCTGAAAGAGCTATCCATTGTTGAGTACAACCCATACTATTGTTGTAGTATTGTCTATTTCTCCTTTCATATCTGTTAGCACTTGTTTAATTTAACTCAATTACCTGTTTAAAGACCATACCTCCAAATATAGACACATTCTGGGATACTGGAAGTTAGGATTTCAACATAATAATTTTGAGTTAAGGATCTTAAATGGGGAGATTATCCTGGATTATCTGAGCGGCCCCAATATAATCACACGTGTCCTTATAAGAAGGATGCAGGAGACTTGAGGTTCAGGAGAAGGTCATGTGATTACATCAAAGATTAGAGTGATGCAGCCACGAACCTAGAAATGCCAGACTCTAGACACCAAAAGTGGTAAGAAATAGAAAAATTTCCTGGAGTTTTCAGAAGAAACCAGCTCTGCTGGCACCATGACTTTAGGCCTTTAAGACTCATTTTGGACTTCTGACCTCTGGAACTATAAGAGAACAAATTTGCGTTCTCTTAATCACTAAGTTTGTTGTAATTTATCATAGCAGTAACCAGAATCTAACACACCTGGTTAGCCACAGGTTAGAAGAGCAAATGTCTTTCCCCTTTCTGTTGGTCATCACTGCTGATCTAGTTTGTTATGTATAGTTTATAAGGTGGCACCTGCAGGCCTCAAAAGACTCTTTTGACAGGGGACTCAATCCCGTGCAGCAAATCTTCATATTAGTAATCTCTTAAGATATTTTGCTTTCTTGACCTCACCTCCAGACAGTGGCATTACCATGCCTTTCTCTCTGTCCCCTACCACAGTGATCCCCACAAAGAAGGGTTAAGAAGGTTTTTTTTATTCTCTTCTTCTCCCCCTTGCCCCAATCTGGGGCCTATAATGTGGTGAGATCTATTTTCCATACCTCTCAGAAACCAAACACTCAAGAAGTGGGCCATGACAACCCTGCCTGGCCTTATCACTAATTCAGCTCTCCACAGTGCTCTTTGCCCCACTTCAGTAAAGTCAGGACACATCAGCAACACTGGTGTCCTACTGGTCAGCCAACTGAGGAATAAGTGACAGTTTCCTCTTAACAGCAGATGCCCACAAACTTTGTGAATACTTTTACTCACTCACCAACCCCCAATCCCATTTGACTGAGGAAAAGGGACCATCTGTGTGTTTCTTTCCCTCTCCCTTTCCCTCTCCTCATGAACACCATTCTCCTGACTCTTTAAGTCCCCTACTTATTACTCCCATTGTCAAAGATCATCAAACAAGTTTAATTCTGCTCACAGCAGGAACTGAGTGGGAGTCTCATAGAAGAACCAGGCATTTTTTAAAAACTCAGGCTTGGAGAATTTAATGGCTTTGTTCTCTACAGGGTACCACTTCTACTGTAACCTTTGCACTCCTCAGTGTTCTATAAGGAAAGAAAAAACCTCAATCAGTATCTCACATTATCCTATTACACTCTTATATCATCCTAGTTTAAATGTCTTTTAGATGTCTCTTTTGCATCCCAAGTGACTATATGGCTTAAT
This sequence comes from Eschrichtius robustus, assembly GCF_028021215.1. Classification (NCBI taxonomy): domain Eukaryota; kingdom Metazoa; phylum Chordata; class Mammalia; order Artiodactyla; family Eschrichtiidae; genus Eschrichtius; species Eschrichtius robustus. The sequence continues at coordinate 58,007,787 of NC_090833.1, read as the reverse complement.
TAAGCAGAGAATGATATGTATGAAACCTGGTCCTTGAATCTAGCCCCCTCATTCTGGACTTCTCAGTTACATCTGGTAACTTTCTGTTACCAAGATATCTCAAAAGTGGTTCTTCTTTGCCATGAAGGGGTCCAGGTCAGCTAGCCTGAATAAAAAATGCAAACATATTGTCACTACTATGAAGAACAATCCAAATATAACACAAGGACTTGGCTGATGATGACTAAGTGTCTGAATTGTCCCTATGATGAGCAAAGCTATATTTTTTATATCTCTCCACTCACATGCAATTCTGAAACAGGTGCTTTTATTTAGCTTTTCTTAATCCCCTCAGTCATATCACCTCATGCTTGCAAACACTTGGAACAGAAAGGTCTTACAAGTATCCAATAAGTTAGAAAAGGCATTTGAAATATACACTTCACAACTGCAACTAACCAGTTCCAATACCCCACAGATGCCCAGTAAATGCTGTTGATCATCTGACTAAGTGTTTAAAGTATCTCTGGAGACTCCTTAGGAAAATAAAATCTGGCCCATGAATCTTCACTTTTATACTGACTAGAGTGTTTAGCACAAAGGTTGGCACAAAATAGGCACTTGGGAAATGTTGGTTGTGCTAAATGGAACTGAATGGAATTATTTATACATCTGTGTCTGACCCTATGAAAAAATCCTGATAGGGTGAACTAATGGATGAAAAAAAAAAAAAAAAGAGGATGGATGATGTATTTCTAAGTAATGGCTGGAGGAGGAAACAGTGACTTATGTTAAGTGAAGGGTAAAGTGATGAGTTAGGGGAATTATTGACTTTGGAGGCCTTAATGCTTTAAGTGTAACACTGGCTATTTAATTTGAGGTAGAAAATAAGCTTCTGTTTGGAAATGAGTCAGAGAACTCCCCTTTTCTGAGGAAACTTGGTACTTTCTCAACCACCACTAGTGTGTGTGTGTGCGTGTGCGTGTGCGCATGCACATACGTGTGTGAAAGTACATGAATGTACAGCATTGGGGTGATGATGAATGTCACGAAGACTGAGTATTCTAATTTAACACATTCCCTCATTTAGACACATAACACTGTTCTGACAAGACAAGCCTTCCTATCTGCACATCCAAGTGTAAATGCCAAAGGATAAAGTTTTAGGATAAAGACATGACTTTCTAGATGACTGTTGGTATCAAGACATATGTCTGCTCAATATATACACATGCATGTGTACACATACCAGAACATGCACCAAAAACAACAGAGAAGAAAAAAACAGGCCAGAGAGAACCACCTCACTGCTTGTACTCATCTGAAGGAATGGACTCTGTTCTGTTGTAGATGAAATAATTTGGCTATGGTGACAGAAAACTTCCCAGGGGTCTTTTACACTATACTTCACCCGAGCTCCCTGTCAACACTCCTGTGTCTTGGACTGAGCCAGGAAATATCCCTAGTGCAAACAGACAACATTCTCATCTGAAGCCATGCACATCTGCACAATGCAAACCCATCCATGTTTATTCCTGTGAAACCCATCAAAGGATAATAATTTAATACAACTCTCTGTATGAGCTAAGCACATTTTTATCTGGGATCTGACCCTGGGATAACTTTCCTCCTATTTCTCAGACCCTCGCTGCCCCATGTAGTCATCCGACTCCACATTAACATCCGCTTCAGGGGCATTCTGGGAGCTATTAAAATAGAATTCTTTAAGTGTTTATTAGTGAAAAACATTTTAAGGAATTTGGTTATACAGTCAACTGAGGTCATCAAAAAATGTATCAGAAAGTAGGGCAAAGAATTGATGAAGGGAAAGTATATAATGAAATAAGTAAAGCCATTTCATAGGTGAATTTTGACTCTCCAATTATTTCAGGTGGATGAGTTACTGTAAACCAGTTGTAAAAGTCATAATATAGAGAAAGCTTTTCAGCTTAATGAAATTCACTTCCACGCCTCTGCAACTTGTGTTTCTTGTGTGATAAATGTACTCTGTTGTACACCATTTTGTTTATAAAATGACACACAAAAGCAACAACACTACAGAGCAAAAGCCAGGAAAGCCTCAACCTTGGACCTGAACGTGAGCTTTGAATGAATGCTTCTTGAGGGAGTCTGACGAAGGTCTGATGTGGCTTTCTTTCTTTTCAGTTCAGTGGATTTCCCCCCACCAAAGATGAAAGGAGGCTACACCTTAGACAAAAATGGAATGAGCACATTTGAAAGTAAGGACTTAAAACCTCCATTCCTTTTGACTTCTGTGGCTTTTATCCCCCAAGATAACTCCTGGGTACCACTGGCCTTAGAGGACAAGACAGTACCAAAACAATGACCACCGCAAACTACCCATATGAAATTGTGTGTTCAAAATCTTTACTCATGCAGATGTTCTGCATGTCAACCATCAGTCAAACATGTACACAAGGTGAGAGTTAACACCTAATGCAATGCTTCACCTTCTCAAACCAACCCTTCCCCTGGCAGCAAGCATAATTTATTTTTTATTACTTCCTCTGGGTCCAGTTGTGTAGTGAAAGTTCAAACGTGTATACCATATTTTTAGCTATATGTAATATGTTAACTGGGGGAATGTGAAAATCTTAAGTGTATATAATTAACCCCAAGCATTTTAAATACCTTAATTATAGTTTTAGTTAAACTAAGCAGTTAATATCTCTAATCTAGAGTGCATATACAATGAACCTAAATATCTAAAATTCAACACCAAATGAATGCCAATTGAAGATGGGAAATAAAAAGTAAAAACTTTGGAAATTATGCAATGATATGGGTTTGTCCACTATCTAATGCCTCTATATTTGTAGTCTGCTTATTAGAGCAAAGAGAGCGAAAACTTTATCTTCCTAAAACTTAGGTCCCTGTCTGTAAGGTGAGTGTTTTGGGGACCTGTGCTTCCTTCTAAAGTCACCAGAACCTGCTTTTTCTTAGAGTTTGTAGAAACAGAGCCCTAACTGGCCTAGGGTGTGAGCCAGCGGGTATGGAAATAGGGTAATCTGACAATGATGTCTATCACATAAAACTAATCATTCGGGCTTATTCAACATATCTGGCCGTCTGTAAGTGCAACTCATATAAGTACTGTGACGCTTTCGCCTCCCCACAAATATTCTCCACCAGCCTGATACTTGTCCTAAAGTATCCTTCCCTTTAGAGTTAGTTGTTCCTTTGCCTGTGGTTACTGAACATAGCTGACCATCAGATTCCCAACTTGTTAAGAAACTTGTTACGTAACTTGTTAAGAAACAGATTCCCAAACCCTATCCTAGACCTACTGAATCAGAATCTCTAGAGACAGGGCATAGGGAATCTATATTTTAACCAGTTTTCCAGATGTGATACATTTAGTCCAGCTGATCCAGTATTTGGACACTATTCGTTTAGAAAACAAACAGGAAACATAGAGAAAAAGAAACACTGCTAAAACACGTAGGGCAGAGAGGGTTCTAAACTTCACCGTATTAACAGAGATGAGTTCGCCAGATGAGCTGGTCGTCACCTTGAAAGGCTCACAGAACGTTTCTATCCCAGGAGTCATAAACTCAGATGCCTTCGGGGCAGGCAGATAACATAAATGAGCGAGGCCAGCTGAGTGGAACATGCATGGCTTCCTCAGTCTGTATTTAATTTCTCACTTTTTATAGAAACATGGGAACAATAAATATCCCAGATGCCTCTGAACCCTTTTATGAGAAAAGCAATGGTGCAAGAATGATAATAAAGGGTCACAGGCACTCAGTTGTAGTGTCCGGAGTAATAGGGAGGAGTGGGGACTTTGGCATCTGAAGAGTTCCTACCACATCTAAAGTGAGCAGCTTATATTACACCCAATTCCTGTCCATTTTCATGGCGGCAAAGCCTGTGCAAAAGGAGCAAGGATTAACAAAGGGAAGGTTAAAGAAAGGCTAGGCAGGAATGGGGAAGCATTCAATTTAAGTTGGATCTAGCCTAACAGGAAGGAAAGGCTTGTCCTAGTGTTCTCTCCACAGGAAGGTAGAGACAAAGAACCTACTGTTTTATTATATTGAGATTTTGATAAAAGAAACTGGAATTTGGAATCAGGCATATGTGAAATAGAATCCCAGCAATCAAGTTATTGAACCCTATCTGAGAGTCAATGTTTTCATTTTTTTCAGTGGGAGGTAATATCTAACTTGTATGGGTGTTTTGAGGATTCTGTGTGAAAATGCATATGAAGGCAGCAAACACATGTCCTGACACACAGGGAACATTTAGTGAATAATAATTTTATTTTTTTCTTGAACTTCCCATATTTGGGTCAGAGCACACTCCCATATTCTCCTCTTTACATCTATAGCTCTGTGAATATTTTAGGAAAGTGGTTGCTTTATCTCAACCATTTATGCTGTTTATAAAACTGAACCAACTCAGGCAGTGTTTCCTTAGATTTCTGCAGTCGCTCTAAGATTTCTTCTAAGTATTATACTTAGGATTTGAAGAGCAGTCAGGCATTAGAAGATATTCTGTGGTTGTTTTATAAAAATTATTTTTCATTTAAAAATTGGTGATATAATTTTTCAACAACAAGAATTTATGACCTCATGTTTCCCTTGACATAACCTGGAATTTATCTGGCCTTTCTCACTTGGCCATCATGCACATACTCAGAAGATACATGACATCATTAATTATTACCAGGTCTCCAGGATTTATTTTCTCTTTATTTCTTTTCATGGTATTTTAGAGTTTTTCATAACTTTGTCCTTTATCCTCTAACAAACTGAAGTAGTAAAACAGAAACTATGTTCTCATATAGAAAAAGTAATTTCCCAGTTTGCTAATCTGGGAAAAAACAAGAATACTAATAGCAAATGCCTGTTTCATTCATTCATTCACAAGCACAACCTGAGGGACTACCATGGGTTAGAAACAGTGCTTGATGCATTCATATACATGGGAAAATGGTAATATAAGGCCCTCCACAAACAGCTTCTGAATAGAAGCTTCTAAGACAGCTTCTCTTCAGTATATATCTGATGGCTGCATAACACTTTGCCTGACAATTCTAATGAAGGCACCATGATTACATCTTGATAATCAGTTACACTACTCATGACTGCTCTATATGACATACATTCCCTAGATTTAGGACCTAAAAAGAAAACCAAAACAATGTGGCATTAGATACAGATTCATCGTGTGATATCGAATTCCATCATTCTCATCTTCACTAGGTTAATTTGATAATTAAATTAATCATTTATTAATATTAAATATTAATTTATAGGTGTTTTCATTGGCTCTTTCCCTTATGTGATTTCCCCACTCTCTTTAACAGTTGGTTTCTCAGTTTCACTTTTCTTATTTTCCGAGCCAGAAAGACGGCAGTTTTCCTACTTTTACTCCACTGGTTCTATGCTCTGCAAGGGTTGCACTTAGCTCTAGTCGAAAAGCAATGGAGGTAAGAACTGACTTGTATAGTGACCCACCTCCCTCCGTCCGAGTGTACACTCCCCAGTCAAGTCTGTCTGCTTCTATTCATTCTCCAGTACCATCAGGTAGATGTTTTTTTTTAATGTTGTGACCAAATTATATAGTGTTTTCTGCCCAGTTACCTCATGGGGTTTTAGTTTATCATACCCAGAAGAGGAAGCCAGTCAATGTCTAAAAGCAAAGGTTTTTTTTGCACTTGACGAGACTTCAGAGTTCATCTAGATAAGCAAACTTACACCCGAGAGATTAAGTGATGTGACCACAGTCACATAGCTACCTCATGATGAAAACCATTAAATATATGGCTTGGCCCAAGTCTTGTGCATGATGTGCCAAAAATAGCACTGTGACCTGTTTGGCTAAATGGGGTAAACCAGTGGAGCAGGCCACTGGAAGACCATCACCAAGAGGAACTAGAGAACCTCCTTGAAAAGCACCTACCCTAAGAGAAATGGCGCCAAGACAGGTAGGCCTGGTCCAGTGTGGTGGTATGATTTTTTACCCAAATTCACTTCCTTCCAGCTCCCTAAGGCTCATGTCTGAGTCTTATGACAGTTTGGGCTATTGGTACAACCAGAAAGAGTTTGGAACAAAAGCCACATTTCTTTGGTACTCTTCTAAGAGACGGTAACAAAATGGTGGGTGATTAAGGCATTTTATCCAACTGTGCACAAGACAACTTGTGGCTCTGGCACCTCTAGTTCTCCAGTGCACCAACAATGGCAAAGGTGGAGCCCAGAGGAAGAGGGCAATGCCTATCAGAAGCAGAAGGAGAACCTGGAGGAAGCACAATGCTCCACTTTGCTTAAAGTGTGTGGCAGGAACAGAGGCCTTCAGAAGGGGCAGTGGTAGAGGATATGGCAGCATCTAGCAGAGGGTTTCCAGAACAGGGAAAGGGGGATTGTCACTGATGAAATTTGTTTTTGAGAACATTGGAGAGGTCCCTTGGGAGGAGGAGCTTTTCAGGGACCTAGAAGTTCTGCATTAATTGGGGATACAAGACACATGAAACACACATGTTTACAGTCAGTGTGATCCAATTTCAAATTCTGTGCTCATGTGGCCTAAATAAGCACAGGTTACAAATATACATTAGCCAACTGATTGACAATATAATTGTCAATTGGGATTAATGGACAGAAAAGATGCAAGGGATAATTTTAAGCAAATGGAATATTACATATAAAGACACAGAAGTAAGAAAAGGCATGTAGAAATAAAAGCAGTGTGTTTTGGTGACAGTATTTGCCCAATCAATGGATCAACTCCTTCAGGTCATATCAAAATCAACTAACATGCAGTCCAATAAGTAAATATCCTGCCGCTCAGGTATCTTTACTAGTATAAACATAAATTTCCCGTGCAAGGGAAAATAGGAAAGTAACAAAGTGATTCAGTCAAAGAAAGGCTAGAGAAACATTCTTCAGTATTTCAAAATGTAGGTGCCAATGCCTTACTTGTAATGGTAAGAGCACTATTGAGGTAGGTCAGCAAAGGAGTCCCATGACTGAAGCAGAGAGACCAATGTGGGTGCGAAGAGAGGATGAGGCTGGATGTGAGGGACATAGTGGAAGTTTCTTTATGGAGGAGGGTCTTACATACAAGGCCGTTGAGTTCAGATTCCATTCAATAGGCAATAGAGAGATTTCTGCTGCTTCTTGAGCAGGTGCACAATGTGATAAATATGCTGCTGGGAAGAGATAACATTAGAGCAGTGTGCAGTGTGAAGGAAGGAGAGAGGACCCCTGAAGCTTTTTCAATGACTCATGTAGGAGAGGAAGGGACCAGGCCTGGGATGCTGGCACAGGGAATGCAGACAGAAACCACAAGGGTTGAGACTTACAGATGGAATATTAGCATGATTAGTATCCTCATGACTTCTAAAGGGCAAGCCTGCACATCATTCAGGATGTACCCCAGGATCCAGCATCATTAGGTGCTTAAGGCAAGTGGCAGCCAGGATAATTTCTAGAACATTTCTTTGCTTTCTTATAATCATTCTTGTCCCTTTTCTAATGCCGGAGATGCTTTGCTTTTCATATGGTGCTTGTTTGTGAGCACAAAGGCCAGAAAATAATTAGGGGGTATGCAGTCTCTGCCATGTGTTTGTCAAATGGTCTTAAGAGGGAACACATTTCAAAGATCCCTGCATCCTTTGTCTCTGCCATACTTTTAGCTTCTGTCTCTCTGTTGCCTCTACTAGAGTTCTGTCGGCTCTGCCTTCTTGTAAGAATTTTCAAAGCAAGACAGTTCTATCAACACCCCTGCCTCCTGTTAAATGAATATCTAAGATGCTATTTTCTGGCAGCTTATCTGATGGTGCTGAGATCAGAGGCACTGTGATTTTCAGAAATCGGAAGTTTGATTCCAATCTGACATGTAGTATGGCTCCGGCTTCAGCAGAATCCCCCCGGTGGTTCCCTCTCAGCACACTGCCTCCACTCCCTCAGCAGCCATTAACATCAGGAAGACTTACACCCACACACCCACACACCCACACACCCACACCCACACTCACACCCACACACACACATGTATATGGAAAAGCAGACTAGAAGGGTAAAATGATATCTTGGAATCCATGGATGGAGAATATATAGCAATGAATATGGACCAAGTCATTTAGTTTTGTGATCAATGGGTCATCACTTCTGAAGTGCTCACCAATCAACAGCCAAGGATGCAATGTCCCCAGGGGCAACTTCAACCAGTAATGGGGTGGATATACCCCAGTTTCTCCATCCCTCAATTCTGAACCATGGTTTCTCAGAAGCTCTCCAGGACTGAGTTTCAGTTGCCCACAGCAGTAGCCCCACTAATCAATGCATCCTTTACTATCTTCTCTCCCTTCCCTGGGTCACTATCACCACTCTCTGTCTTGTGCTTACTGGGATGACTTACCAAATAAACTACCTGAACCCAAATTCTTATTTTATGGTCTGCATTTGGAAGAACCCTATCTAAAATAAGCTCCAGACTCTAGAATTGCCTCTTTCTCTCTCTCCACCATTCTACTATCAAAATTTACTTCCCAGAAGGCCAGAAATTACAGCAGATAAGAAAAAAAAAAAATGTGCCTTGTAAGAAGAGAAAAGTGAGTTTTACAAGCTCTCTTTGCATTTACTGACAGTGCTGGAACGGAGAACGTGGGGAGAACTGTGGGAAATTGAAAGGTCTTTAGTTTGGAACAGCTTAGGACCAGATTCCATGGATGAGCAGCTCCAGGAAGCAGCTGGAACCTCCTCATGCTTCGGGGATAGTGTGGATTCCATACTCACTTACCATGGACACAGTCCTTCAGAAGTGTATCTTTCTCTGAGTCAACAGGAATGACAGTGCAGGGCCAATTGTCTGGGGGGTTTGTGGCAAAGACCATTTCTTAGGCTACAAAGATAAGACTGGAAAGTTGCTGAGCCCTCTCAGTGAGGAGCCTGAGGTCCCACTGTTTGCTGAGAGCCTTAGTTAACCAGTAGCTTACAGCTCTGTCTGATACCTAGAAGCCAATTCCAGGACACGAGACCTAATGCTCCAGCTGAATCTAAGTCCTGATACAATTAAAGCCAATTGTGTAGAGGTCCATGAGGCTTATTTAAAACATTTACACACTCAAACACAAATGCTTGACATTTACCATTTAAAATATCTGAGATATTGTATTATTCCCACCTTCCACCCCAGTAACAATCTTTATAATCATATCCTAGTTCTAAAAAAATTTTGGAAAATCTAGCTGGTACTGATGAGGATGTGGAGAAATAGAGACTTTCCTACTCTGGTAGGAATATATGTGTATTGGTATAATTTCTGCAGAGCAATTTGGCAATAGGTATAAAAAGTGAATGTGCAACAGTTCTTGGGGTGTGAGAAGCAATGATACAAAAATTAAATGGAAGCAAGATAGTGGAAGGAACGTAGATCTGGGTTAAACTCATGACTTCATTGCATGACCTTGAATACATCATTTAGATAAGCTCTCTGACCTTTACTTCCCTCATCTCTAAAACAGGAAACATAATTCCCACATTCTTCATCTGTTTTGAAGGTTAGAAAAAATGCACACAAAGCACCCACTGTAGCGTCTGTCATTTTAGCAAGACAAGTCAAAGGAGAGGGAATTTTTGTCCTTAAGGAACACTAATGGGTGGTGGAACCAAAGTTGGGTAAAACTGAAGAAAATTCTAAAATTATTATCGTTGTTGGAAGGAACTTAAAAATCTCATGGGGAAAGATTTGAGCAAGAGGACTGAGATCTTGTATATATTTGTGAGATGCTTTATGAATATTTTTATTTTCTGAAATAAAATGATGAAAAGAAGCCCACTAACTAGATATATCTATAAGAGCCTATATATCCTAAATTAATATACTATTAATTTCTTATATCTTGCTCACCAGAAATTTTTGAGTATCCTCCTCTGAAGTTTCAATAAAAATGTTTTAAAATTTATTTTGCTTTGTTGCAGAAAATATACACATTCTAAGATGAGGAATTATGTGTTTACTTTCTACTGTCGTTTCATTTTTGGCCATTTTGGTTGTTACTATTACTTTGTCTAATCCATCATTCAAACATCCAATGCCTTACTAATTTTATGTCATGAATCACTGACTTCTATATTCTTGAGTTCAACATAATCCTAGAAATCAAGAGTTACTTGGATGCTTGAGATGGAAAAAGTTTGAGCAAGCAATATTTAACTACCCTCCCCCAGCACCATCATAGGTCCAAGAATCATTCCAAACTCCCTTTCTCAATACATAGGGTTATAAATTCTCAATTCTACCTATGCTAATTGCATATCAGAGCAAATTAGTATAGCGTTTACCTCTAATATGGATTCACCAGCAACTTACCTACCCCCACCATATATACATATACAGACACACACATTCACAGACTTACTTAATATTCATCAGACATCTAGTACATGCCAGATGTTCTGCTAGGCTCTGTACAAGTTCAGATTCAAAGAGGGAGGCAGAAGCGTTGTGCTTGCTATGGGATAAGGAATTTATGAGACCTTAAACAATTATGGGAGGAGCTGGGAAAGGAAAGACCTGGAAGGGGGCCTTGCAGATTTAGAGGAAGTCACTAACCAGCCTCCCTGAAGTGCTGGTGCAGGTAGACTAGTTGGGGCACCTGGGGAAATCTGAGAAGCCAGGCACAAACAGCAGCAGAAGTTTATGAGAACTGTGGTCTTTGTGTAGCTACTATTTCTGTGGGTCCACAGCCAAGCATCTGGTGGAGATGCTTGGTTAATAGGCCTAGCAGTTGGAAAGAAGAGTTTGATGCAGAGCAGGAGAGAATGAGGACAAGCTGGGCGTCTCTGTGCATATTTTTCCAGCCTCCAAATCTCACACAAGCTCCTGTTTTGGCCAAGTATAACTTGGAACCATTCAAGAAAGGAGATTCTTGGAAATGTACTACCCAGATTAACCAATCCAAATTAGTCCGTACCTGTGAACCTGTTGTCCATGTATACCACTTTTAACCACGTTTAATTTCCAAACAGAGCCAATGGCAAAATGATGTTTCTACCTAACATGATACAACTATCCTTAATATGACCGATAATGCACAACACAGCCCTCGCCAGAAGAGGATACACGAAGTTTCCTGTCTCTTTATCCATCTTTGGATGGTCATTCCTCTTCTATCTGAGTCACACTCCTCCTTTGATATCTAAACATTAAACACTATTAATACATTTTATATTGGAGAGTAAATAGGAAAAGGAAAAACAAAGAAAACAAATAGCATTTTACACACATACACACGCACACATTCGCATCAAAGTAAGGAAGAAATACTTATAACTACGAGAGTCTTTATTTCTGTAACTTGTCAGGCCACCATAACTGGGATTTATAACTTCTTTCTTCCGTTACACATTTGTATTCTCTTTGTCCTCAGCAAGTACCTTGGCTGGTCATGGTTCCTTGCCTGATGGCAGGGTGACTCAAACATTTGTTCCTTAAAGGTCTGTGCCATTAGCAGTCTTACCTCTATTGGATTGCTGTAGTATTCCACTAATTTTAACATAAGACATGGAGAAGCACTAAGAGGCATCCAGAGAACCTCCTGCTTTCCAGACACACCCTCCCCTGCCCTCACTATGCTGGAGCAGTCCAATTTCCCCACTGACGGTCAGTATCAATCACCCCCTCCAATGCAATGCTTCTCTTCTTTGCCTGTTGGTTCACTGGGATGGAGAGTCCAAAATGACCAGGTAATAGTCTCAACTCCCAGTTTAGTGAATCTTCATGTGCCCTCTGATAAAAATAGTCTTCCACTGTTCACTAAGAACTCTAAATCAGATTACAGCACCTCTCCTTGTTTCTCTCATATACTAACCCTCAAAACAATCATTCTTCAGTACTCTGACTCCTAGCTTACCACCACTTATTACAAAAGTTGTGTCACAATTTCAGGTGATTTCAGTATTGACACAGATGATCATCTGGCCCAGCATTTCCTGTACCCCATCCTTACCTCAGGCAATACGCTTCTACTTTAATCATCCTAGGGACAGGGACCAGCCAACCAGGAACCATACACAACCCAAAGCCCCATGAAATTATTCAAACTAGCCAATTCTAAGCTGTATACCCTGCCCTGCCTTGCCTTTCCCATGGAAACCCCCAAAAGTCTCTGGCCTATTGCTTTCCCTTGGCTTCTGTCACCTTTTTCCTGACCACCCTTGCCTCCTGTCTCTGGCACTTGTGAGGAGAATAATTTTTTTTTCCTGAGCCTGTTCTCTTTTACCTCCTGTGGCCACATCTGAGTGACCATCTCTTAAAAGAATACAAAACATAGGGTAAATAGGTATTCATTACATTGTTTTTTTGCAAACCAAATAAAATGAAGAAAAGAAAAGAACTCTAAATCAGCAGAGCCCAAAGTTGTGAGGACAAGTTTTGCCAGTGGATCACTTGAGGTAAAAGGGAAGAACCATTCCCATGGGTCACTGATTCAGAGTATATATTCATCCTAAAGAATTTTACACTAACCCTGTAAAATAGTGCTACACATTTGGTGTTACAACTGAGTCTTCAAAAGGACCTATCAGATGAATTGCTTCAGGATGATGAGGACCATAATAACACTAGTGAATCTGATACTGAATAATTTCCATGGTAAAAAGTAATATCATGTGGAAAACTATAACACTGAATAAGGCATTTTGGAAATCTATGGGTGGTAGTTTTGGCAGAATCATCAGAGGCAGGAGGACAAATTCATATCCAGGATATGTGTCTATTCCACTGAGAGCAAAGTGCTATTCCTTCCATGATGGAAATAGTCCAATGTAATCAACCTTCCACCAAGTGGTTGGCTGATGTTCCTTGGGAGTGGTGGCACACTGTGGACTCAGTGTTGATTTCTGATGGTAGTAGGTTGGGCACTCAGTAATGACTGAAGCCAAGTTGGTCTTTGTGAGCAAAGTCCATGTTGCTGACTCCATGTATACCCTCCATTTCTGTTGGGGAAAGAGGCTGACTGACATCTATAGCATGAGTCATCTTGTCCAGCTGGTTATTAAGATTGACCTCTGCAGGAGGAGCTCTTTTGTAAACAACCACATGGAACACGAAATTTCTTTATACTTTGTGCCCATTTTGAAGAGTTGTATCCACATAGCGCTTCTGGAATACTTGACACAATTATTGAATTGTGTTGTTTCCAAGTCTCTGACTATCCAGTCAAACGATCAGCCACTACCCATGAATCAGTACAGAGCCACAGAATTTGCCATTTTTTCCTAGGCAAAATGGACAACCAGATGCACTGCTTTAGAACTGGAAGAGGGGCCAGATGCAGCAACTTTACTCTTTCCTTGGAAGGGATATTGATGAGAGACAAATCCAGATGGCTTTGGGGGCTCATCACCTTCCCCTTTTGGAAGCCTAGCAGAGTTGGCTTAGCACCACTGAGCCAGCCTACAGAGATAAGGTCTTTGGCTAATTTCAACATTCCATTCAGCAGGCAAGGCTGTTTCCTGAGCCCTCGGTATGCAGAACTTGGTCTCCAGTATTCATCTTCCCTAGCATGTTCCTGGACCCAGAGACCTCCTGTTTTACTGCTTTTTACTGCAAGAACCAGGCACTCTCTCCCTATCTTAGGTTAACTTACCTAATGGAGTGAGTGAGCAGGAGTTCTTTTTTTGCGCATCTAGCAGTTTTTTGGCTAAAGCAAGTCTCTGCTGGACTTCTGGTCATGGTGCATATAAGGCATCTATGTCCAGCCTGTGCTACAGAGTAATAAGAACTTGAGGGACTGTGTGCACTCTACTACTTCTCTGATTTTTAAGTTTTTCACCCAATAAATCCTATGTTATATCTAAAACTCATGGTACTGTACTGAATATCTGTGACTTCTTTCATAGCAGATATCTTGATATGCCCCAGACCACTGAATGTCTAAAAGCTTGACCATACTGGCACCTCCTGCATTTTTATGAGAAATACTTTCAATACTCTGACACACGTATTTCTAGGGAAATGTCTACTTCCTACTCAACAGGTCCAGAGAATATAATGTCATCAACATGGTGAACCAGCATCATCTTGTTGGGAATGGGAAAGCAGAGAGGTACCTGAGAAAAAAGTTATGAAAAGGGGATGAATAGGGACTTCGCTGGTGGTCCAGAGGTAAAGAATCCGCCTTCCAATGCAGGGGACACAGGTTTGATCCCTAGTCGGGGAACTAAGATCTCACATGCTGCAGGGCAACTAAGCCTGCACGCCACAACTACTGAGCTCACGCCTCAACAAGAAAGCCTGCGTGCCACAAACTACAGAGCCCACGTGCTCTGGAGCCTGTGCGCCACAACTAGAAAGAGAAAACCCACACGCCACAACTAGAGAGAAGCCTGAGCACCGCAACGAAGAGACCACGTGCACCACAATGAAGAGACTGCGTGCGCCTCAAAGAAGATCCCGCGTGCCACAACTAAGACCCGACACAGCCAAAAAAAAAAAAAAGAAAAAAGAAAATAAATAAATAATAATAATAAATAATAATAATTTTAAAAGGGGGGGGATGAATAGTCCTGAGATGGAGCAGTGTATTGTTAACTACCAGCTGAAAGCAAGCTCCTTCTGGTATCTCTACTCATAGGTATTTACCAGGTTACTAGTTGCATACAGATTCCAGGGGATGTGTTGATTAGTCCAATAAAGAAACCACATCTGTAACAGGTTACAAATGGAGTTCCCTACCATCTGATTAATTTTATGATAATCCACTGTCATTCTCTGAGATCTGTCACCTGCACAGTCCAAACAGGCATATTAGATGAGGATGTGGTAGGAATCACCACTTCTGCATCTTTCAAGTCCTTGATGGTGGAATAAATCTCTTTAATCCTACAAGAAAATTCAGTATTGATTTTGGGTTATTGATTTAGTAGGAAAAGGAAGTTCTGGAGGTTTCCGTCTTGCCTTTCGTATGATGAAAGGCCTCACTCTATAGATCAGGGAACCATTATGGGGATTCTGCCAGTTGCTTAGTTGCCTACTTCAACCATACATTTCAAAACTAGGACAATAACTATTGCTTGACATAGTCTACAAGTGTCCCATTTGCCACTGACAACAAGTTAATCAATGCCTTTAACTCTATTCAGATCAGAGTTCTAATACCTTATTGCTATCCTTTTTTAAAAATTATTTATTTATTTTTGGCTGCGTTGAGTCTTCATTGTTGCTCATGGGTTTTCTCTAGTTGTGGTGAGCGGGAGGTACTCTTCGTTGCAGTGCATGGGTTTCTCATTGTGGTGGCTTCTCTCGTTGCAGAGCACAGGCTCTAGGCGCACGGGCTCTAGAGCATAGGCTCAGTAGTTGTGGTGCACAGGCTTAGTTGCTCCAGGGCATGAGGGATCTTCCTGGACCAGGGATTGAACCCGTATCCCCTGGATTGGCAGGCGGATTCCTAACCACTGCACAACTAAGGAAGTCCATATTGCTATCCTTAATGTTGTATTTCCCTAGAACCACTTCTGGCGATACCAATACTTGCCTCAGTGTTCAAATAGGAATGATACAGGATAAGAGATTATAGGAATTAGACTTTACACAATTGTTGGAGGAGCTGGAGCAGTAAAGGTCTCAGAGAGGGAATGGAGGACTTGAAGAAGTTACTAACCAGTGTTCTCATAGCGTTGGCACAGTTGGACAAGATGGAGCTTTCAGGGAAATTCGATATACTAGGCTCATCCAGTCACTAAACCGGAACCCCAAATGGGGACCCGTTCATGAGGAACACAGCAGCTGCTGCATCTATGTAGCTACCACTTCCGTGCATCTATAACCAAGCATATGGTAGTGTGACTGGGACCACTGCTGGTCAAGAGAACCAGAAGTCAGGAGGCAGAACCCGACTTGGAGTCAAAGAAAAGGAACACAAGCTGGAAGCTGCTAGGCACTCTTTGTCTTTTTATCACCATATCTGGCCCTGAAGTTCTTCAGAGAGTAGTAACTCTGCTTTAGTTCCACGTCTCAAATCCCATGCAAGTTCCTCTTTTGAGCAGCTCCAATCCAGAGCCATAGAGGAGAGGGGATTCTGAGAAATGTAGTTCCCAACTTAACTAAGTTGACAATAGAACAACTTGGCATAATAATATTGATATGAGATAAATGAAACGTGGTATGGAAGAGGAAGGGGAGCCAGCAGAGGAGGTTAGGAAAGAGCAGTCAGGAAGAAGATAGGGCAACCAGGAGGATGTGGTTTACTGGACAGCACATGCGGAAGGTGCCTTAAGAAGAAAGGAGTCATCAATTCTGCCAAATATGGATGAAAAGTCAAATAAAATGAAGTTTGAAAGCTGGCCATAGGACTTGAGAACATGGAGATCATTGTGGATCTTCAAGGGAGTGGAATGTTGATGGTGATGATGAAAGTCTGACTGGCATGGTATAAAGAGAAAAAAATGGAGATAGGAGGGTGAACAATTTTTGCAAGGATTTTTGCTATAAAACTTTGTAGATAAACGGAGTGATAGTGAAGGAGGTGCTCTAGATCAAAGAAGATTTTCATTTATGTGTGTAAGTATTTATTAAGATGAGAACTCATAATATCTTTGTATGCTGATTAAGTATAGAGGCAAAAATTAATGATGCAAAAGAAGGAAATGGTGGGGAATAATTAAGGAGCAAAGTCCCTGAGTTGTCAAAGAAAAATGGAACCCAGTACAGATGAAGAGGGGTTGCCTTATTAGGCATATGGGCAGTTGATCCACTTTACAGGAGGGAAAGTACATGAGCACAAATTCAGGTAGACTAGTGGATTTGTTGTCTATGGGAAGATAAAACCATTCCTTTCTCACTGCTTCTGTTTTCCCAGTGAAATAAAAATCAAGGTCATTAGATGAGAGTGACAAGAGGAGGGAGTGTTGAAAATTTGAGGACAGAGGAGAAATTATGCAATAGTACTCTTGGAGAATGAAAAAATATAAATTGATTCAGGGAAACATAGTTGCATGCTTGGCAGCACTGGAGCCTCACTTAAGATCTGTGGATGTAAGTTTAAATTGAGACCAGTCACATTGTTTTCATGTTCTTCTGTCACTATGACTGCTATTTGGGTACAGGAGGGGAACTGCCCTTGTCTTAAACTCAGTTGGCTTTGTTTTCTTTTCCGAAGAACAGAATGCTGCTCATGCTAATTTAAGTCCCAATGGGGATTTACGAGTCAGTACAGATGTACCTTATATGGTTATTGAACCAGGAATGGAAGGTCAGGACTCCAAGTTATTGTCTCCATCTCTTTGGGACCACATGATCCTCATGTCTGCTTTTTGAATTACATTTACTTTATTTTTTCTCTCTCTGCCAACAAGATTTTTCTTTCTTTTTGTACACTTGATAGAAAATGGCCATCTCAGCCCAGGCTAGGTTAACCTCCCGGCTCCAAATCCCAGAAGAGGGTAACTAGAGCCTCTATGCACCAATTCCAGATTGGTAAGAGGAAAAATCAGATTAGCTTATCTTGGGTCAGCCCTTGGGAGAGAAACCTCTGTGGATAAAAAGTGGTGCACAGTATGGGTAGATTAACTGATCTAATCCCTAAAATCCTCAAGAGGAGTAGTCGATATGCTTCTGAGAATTTATGGGTAATCCAAAATCTTTAGTGTTGCAGAAATGGAAGAGTGAAGTTAATTACAGGAAATTCTAGGAAATGTAAATTTGAGAATTGAGTTTTAGAGATGGGAGAGGTATTGGAATAAGGATTTCTGCTTTCTCGTGAGTCCCAGTGAACTTTCAATCTCATCTAAGTACAGTTTCTAAAGGTATGAAATAACTGTGAACTGAAAAGAAATGAATGTAGCAGAGATGAGGTTTCTTTCAAGAAGGGGGGTGCTTTATTTTAGCAAAGGTTCTGAGTCAAACTTGAGCGTCAGAACAGATTTAAGAATGAGCAATATGTACTTTGGCTACACACGAACAACTGCCTTTTGCCATAAACACTGACACAAGAATATTTGTCTTGAGTTTATCTTTTCAGTTACAAATGACATAGGACTGCTGCCATGTTGTTACCTGGAAGAACATGTAAGAGGTCACATGGGGCAGTGGAAACACCAGGATGAAATTAAAATATTTGGTCTGTCCGGTCCTGACTTGGCCACTAGTCAGCTGTATGATCTTCCTTAACCTGCCTGAGTCTTCTAGAACACCGTATCTTCAGGTTTTCCTCTAGTTTGAAAACCTGTGAGTTGAAGAACTCCCAGAGAGAATGGTCCTGAGAGCATGAGCAGTCACAGTAAGATACGCCCTAAGGATTTTCAGTAGAGTTCACACCTAACTCCGAAGTCTGCTGCATCCAGCCATGTCCAACAAGCGGAACAACCCAGAAGCCTGGTTGATACAGTGAGCGCTTACGGTGTGATTTGTGAATGACAGTAAATTGAAACTTGGAGACCCCCCCACAGCTATTTAGATTAATAGCAATGGGGCAACACTGTAGGTTTAGGTTGTCGAAGCTCCTTAAAAACGCAAAGCCTTCCTGTTTGCTCACAATCTTGTTTTTTATTGAAATAGTATGAGTAATAATAATGCAAGAGCTTTCTCCCAGTACCATGAGAGTGAGAGGAGGATTTTTAGCAGCTATGGTACTGACTTAGCAAGTAATCACATTGATTCTCTAAGGCATGCAAGAACAAACAAGAGAGAGATTTGTGGGATGGGGATGGTTATTGGGTCCCAATACACTAAACAAAATATCTGCTTACACTATCACTCAGAAATGCAGATGTATAAGTACACCAGGTTGGTTTCCTTTTTAAATTAAAAAAAAAAGTGGTTCCTCAAGATATACGTGAAAATCAGACCATATGTGCTCTGAAAAGACTCATTTACCCTCTTGGCTACAATCTTATCCAAAACTATATCTGCCCAGCATCTCTGCTATTATGGAAGACAACCAGGGTAAACAGCTCTACAGTTGGCCCCAAGAATATAACTTCAAGTTAGAAAACACTCACTCGCCAGCCCATTCCCTGTCTTGAGTGAAAGCTGGTAAAACTATTAGGTATTAGAGTTCTCATAGAAAGTGCTCTGAAAACAGGTAAAGTGTTATTCAAATGTAATCTTGGATTTATTTAGACATATGTGGGCAGTAAACCTCATCTGGGTTAGTCAGAAGAAATTAGACATGCAAGGTGGTAGAGACAAGAAAGACCTAACCTAGGACTGATAAGGACTCTCTCCAAAGGTACATTCTTTGGAAAGTAGCCAAGGACTTGAGAAGCCAGGAACTGGAGAGTCTTCCAAGAACACTCCATCGCAGTGGTAACACAGGAATGTGCTGAAACATTGGATGGATGTCCCAATGTGCTCTAGGATCAGGAAAAAGTGAAGCAATAATATAAACATTTGTTAGAATGACTTGAGTGAGCTGAAAAATGATATATGAATATAGGCAGGCCTCATGACAATCTCAACTGCATATAGAAATAAAGCTACAGAGGATTTCTTGCAAAACTGAACCAGTAACCTCAAACCAAGGTATTGTTTTTCTTGTGTGATAGTCCAACCATGTACTGGGCCACCTCCATACATGGGAAGATAATTACCATTCACTGCCAAGTAGAAGAAGTCCTTTTGTAATCTTGGGCTAAAGACAAGGACTTTTTTTTTTTTTTTTAATTAATTTATTTATTTATTTATTTATTTTTGGCTGTGTTGGGTCTTCGTTTCTGTGTGCGGGCTTTCTCCAGTTGCGGCGAGCGGGGGCCACTCTTCATCGCGGTGCGCTGGCCTCTCACTGTCGCGGCCTCTCCCGTTGTGGAGCACAGGCTCCAGACGCGCAGGCTCAGTAGTTGTGGCTCCCGGGCTTAGTTGCTCCACGGCATGTGGGATCTTCCCAGACCAGGGCTCGAACCCGTGTCCCCTGCATTGGCAGGCAGATTCTTAACCACTGCGCCACCAGGGAAGCCCCCAAGACAAGGACTTTTAAGATACTGAAAGTGGTTTCAATAATCATTAAAATCTGAACAGACAGGAAGGCCATGATAATGATGATAATGATAAAACGCCACGCTGTAAACACATACTAATGGGCCTATTCCATACCTGCCTTGATGAAAGAACCAGTTTTCACACACTTGAAGGAGATGAACATCTAACTTTGTGATTGGCTTGGATTTCAGGGACAGAGGGAAGTATTTAAAGGATTTCTAGACAAAGGAGAGTTGGATGGGAAAAGGGGAATGGAGATATCTTTTTCCCAGTTTAGAGTTTTGGGGGGTTTTATTTGTTTGTTTGTTTTCATTTTGGCAAGGCCCTGTCCATAGAGGACAAATATTCCATTGCAATCCCACTCTCTTTCTGACTTGATGGTCACTGTATCTGACTACTCCAGTCTTTAAGGAGCAAGTCATGAGCCCAGCATGATCTATGACTGCACCTTGAGAAAGGCAGCACGAAGTTGGATGAGTTACGCCTTCCTATCCCCACCCTCAAATCCTCTGAGAATTCCACAGCCAGGACTATGAATCATTTCCTGTAATTCCAAAGAGGTATGGTCTGCAGTACTTAATCCAGGATAAATCTCTCTTCATTGTGTTCTGTTTGTGGTTATTTCATAGCCTCTTGATGAGAGGTTGGTTAAGCTGATCAAATTCTCCAATCCCAATGAAAAGAGGTTAGGAAAGGACAACAGACTGCATCATCCACCACTAATTTCCAAAATTAATAAACGGCAAAGCCAAGCCAGTGGTAATGAGTGTTCATGTCCAACCAGAAACTACTTCATTTCTGCATCCAGCAAGCATTGGCTACTGGGGTGTGAACAATATTATTTGATACCCCATTGATTCTCCCTGGAAAGTCACTTTTCATCACCATTTTTGGGTTTGGGTGTGCTTCCTTTCCTACGTGTTCGAAGAACATCTTTACTAGAAATACCTGGGTAAAGCCCATCTCACAGGTCAGTGGTACCTGTGACCCACTGCCTTCTTCCAAGAGACAGCATTAAATTTCCTCACTCAAAGATTCCTATGTGACTGCAAAGGGCTGTGTCACTACCCCACAGAGTCCCAACCCTTCTTTGCCTCCTCATTTTCTCTACTTGTGAAACACACACGCAGGCGCACACACCCACAATGCAAAGCGCTTTACCGTATTCTCCAATTTAACCCTCCCCATAGCCCTGTGAACTGTTTTTATCCTTCTACGGATGAAACTCAGTGAAGCAATGTGCCATACCCACACAGCTAACAAGTGGCAGAGCGGGTTTGAGCCATATTGGTGTTTTTAACCTCCACACTCTCCTAATTGCCTTTCTGAAATGTTTCATCCAAGCTCTTATTTTATAGATGAGAAATTGGGTCCACAGAGCTGAAACCCTTTTTCTCAAGCGTCCAGGGCTTCTTGAATCCTTGGCAGGAGCTTTCTCTCAATTCTATATTGCTTTCCTCATGCTTGTTTAGCTATTGAGGCTCTTGGAAAATAAGTGCTATTACCACAAAGTCACAATGTAGGTTACTAGAGGCAGGCGAAAGTATTATGTGACAGCAGCCATCTCTCTTCATGCACTGTCCCCCTCACTTGCCCTTAGGGAAGATGTTCCATCACAGGAGAAAAAGTATGTAACTGTGGACCCACGTCTAGGAAGCCCTGACCAGGTACTCTGACAGATTTTGAGAAAGAAATCTGTTCCATTTTTTTTCTCCCAAATACCCTCTGAAATAGAAGTGTTACTTTTCTTAAGTAAGACAAAGCATGTTTGTTTGAGGCAGTGACTGGGGTCTGAGTGATGTTGAAGAGGACACTGGAAATCACTTATGTGGGGAGTCAGCCAAATGGCTGGATGGCACAGTGTTTTTTGAGACGTGAAGGGAGAGACATTGCTCATGTTCCTACAATCAGAAGGGAACTTTCAGAGTTAAGCTTCTTCAGAGAGAGAGAGAGAGAGAGAGAGTGTGTGTGTGTGTGTGTGTGTGTGTGTGTGTGTGTGTGTGTGTGTGTGTGTGTGTGTGTGTGTGTGTGTGTGTAAGTTCCAGGAGCCGAAGGGGTACAGAGAGAAAGAGGTCAAGAATCAACTGCGGTGAAGAAAGTCATCTGATATGTGTTTGCCTTCAGGGAATTCAGAGTTTGTGATTCTTTCAGCATTTTTGTTTCACGTTTTATTTGGGTATACAAAATTCCATTAAAAATGGGCAGAGCAGGGTACGTGGGAGCATAAGACAAGAATTAACTTTAAGAGATAAAAATGTCTATATTATGGAAGCAATTAGTTCTTTCACACATTTTGCTTATTTTTATTTTGTTTTAGAAGTATATTTATAATAAACATAGTATTTCTACAGACCTTATCAACTACTTTCATGAGCTTATGAAGTCTGTACCAAAACTACACACACACACACACACACACACACACACACACACACACACACACACACACACCCTATCATGCCTCAAGCCCCCACCCCACAGCACCACATGACCCAAGCATCGTCTCTTCTGGCAAGATGGAATTTTTTGCTGTTTCCTGAACGTCAAGCCTTTGGCCTCTCCTCTTCTCATGACCTTTCCTCTGCTTTGGGGGCCCTTTATTCTTTTTCAAACTACAAAACCCCTACTTATGTTTCAAAGCCCAGCTTGAGTACCACCTTCTCTGTGAGCATTTCCTCCCCACCTCCACTACCCTTGATCTCCACCCCATGCCCTCTCCCTTCACAGACACATGCAAACAGCCCTGATGCATGAATTATGGATGGCTATGTGTGTCTGCCTCTCCATCTTGTCTCAACTCCACCTCTACTCTGCATATTTTAAATTCTTCCAGAGCAAAGTTGGTGCCTTCTATTTTCCTGTATCCTACTCCACCCCACCCTTACTTGCTTCTTGTGCCAGTGAAGAGCAAGTGTTTCAAGTGTTTAGACTTGTTGAATGATGACTGACTTAACTGATTGATTGGACTGAATGAAACACATTTCCATATCTGCTCTCTAGCTGTAAAGATGAAATATATTGAGCTAATCCAACCACCTGTCTGAAAGCAGGTCCTTGGCAATGTTTCCTGCCAGGTCCTCCTCTTTATGGTAATGAGTGAAATCAAGTCAAGCATACACCATTTGAAACCTCCACCCTAAAGTTTAACCTCTATGCTGGTTCTTTTCTATTTGCCCCTGTAGATCCATTCTCCACCCTGAGCTGCCCTGCTCTGTGCTCTAGAAGACTAAACACCAGGAAATGCATTACCCAGGCTGTTTTGCCCTGTAGCTTCCAGCTAATGGGTTCACTAATGGTAGGCACTGGAGGTACACCAGAGGGCAGGAGGAGAGAGAGGCCAAGGTATTCATTTCCCTCTCTAACTTTTTTGGAATACAGTTGGGCAGCAGCTGCAATCCTCTATCTAGGCCCATAGCTCCTGTCAAGCACTCATGGTTACTACAAGAAATTACAACAAACTTGGTGGCTTAATAAGGACCTACTGTATAGCAGAGGGAACTCTACTCAGTGCTCT
Source organism: Eschrichtius robustus (assembly GCF_028021215.1). NCBI lineage: Eukaryota > Metazoa > Chordata > Mammalia > Artiodactyla > Eschrichtiidae > Eschrichtius > Eschrichtius robustus. Next base: position 57,984,347 of record NC_090833.1, on the reverse strand, counting down.
GTGATGGCCTATATGGGAAAAGAATCCAAAACAGAGTGGATATATATACATGTATGACAGATTCACTTCACTGTACACCTGAAACTAATTCAACATTGTAAATCAACTATACCCCCCAAAAAATTTTAGAACACACACGCACGAATGTAAGTATCATCATACTGTTCTGTAGGTCAGATATCCAACAATGTCTCAATGGGCTAAAATCAAGACGTTGGCAAGGCTGGGCTCCAAACTGGAAGCTCTAGGGGAGAATCATTTCCCTGCCATTTTCAGCTTCTAGGGGCTGCCCATATGTTTTTGCTAATGGCCCCCTTCCTCTATTTGCAAAGCCAGCAATGTTGCATCTCTCAGACGCTTCTTCCTTCATCACATCTCCCTCTGACCACAGAAGGGAAAGGTTCTCTGCCTTTAAGGGCTCATGTGATTAGGCTGGACCCATCAGGATAATTCAGAATAATGTCCCCATCTCAAGGTCCTCAACCTTAATTACATCTGCAAAGTCCCTTTTGCCACATAGGTAACATATTCACAGTCTCCAGAGATTAGGGCACAACATCTTTGAGGGGCCATTATTCCTTCTACTACACATGGTGTTAGCTCTTATCAATTCCAATAACACTGTTCCCTCTATTTGCCCCTTCAAGTCTGGAAGTGGCAATGCCTTTCTGATGTTGCTAATCTCTGAGGCCTCGCCATCTGATGGTGGCTTACTCAGCAAAGCTGATAGTTGGGCAGCTCCATTACTTAAGGCACTATTTAAAGATCAGTTCATCTAGTTCCTCCTCCACAACCAAAAGGATGAAGGACCTGAATTTCTGTTGGAAAATCAATAAAGTCAAGACTCTTCTGGGTCTGAGAACAACACAAGTGAGGTTCATTCCAATACATTCTTCGTTTCAAAAAACTTGTTTCTCATCCTTTCACCTCGACATGATTGCCTCATGATTAAGAACATCTGCCTTGACAAGGAACAAATTTGCCATAGGGTTTGAATCCAAATTATTTAATATCTCCATGACTCAGTTTCCTTACTTATAAAGTGGAGATACCACCCTCAGGGTGAATGCAGTGGGCTATATAAATCTTCACATTGTGTGCAGTACATGGTAAGTTCAATAAATTCTTAGTAGTTGTATTAAATCCTGCCCATTTTTCAAGGTCAAGGCCAAATCCTCACCTCCAGGAACCCTTCCTAAATTTCTCCAGACTTCAAAGATCTACCTTTCCTTTAAAGTTTTACAAATCTTATAGCTAATACAGTAAATATTTAACACTTATTCACAGTAAAGGACATAGTCTCCTCCAGAGCAGGAGCTGTTTTCTGTTCCTTTGGCATCTGTCTTTATGTCAAACCTAGTAGTGGGTATAGAATAGACACTCGGGAAATATTTGTCAATTTACATTCTTCCGGATGGACTGCTATCATGAAGGGTGCATCTCTTCTATCTATCTTTCCTCCAGCTGCCCCTGGCTCCATTTTACATTCTGAAGTCAGAGAGAAGGTAGTACAGAACCCATCTATACAAGGAAACAAAGCCCCTCCTCCTCATACAAAGTCACAAAGGTGTCACAGTTTTTCAAACCATGGAGGGTGTTCTACTTCTAAATGCTCTGTCCTATACACTAATAATGATCTATCAGAAGGAGAAATGAAGAAAACAATCTCATTTACAAATGCATCAAAACGAATAAAATACCTAGGAATAAATTTAACAAAGGAGGTGAAAGACCTGTACTCTGAAAACTATAAGACAGTGATGAAAGAAATTGAAGATGTTGCAAACAGATGGAAATATATCCTGTGCTTATGAACAGGAAAAATTAACATTGTCAAACTGTCCATCTACCCAAAGAAATCTACAGATTCAATGCAGTTCCTATCAAAATACAGTACCAACACCATTGCTCACAGAACTAGGACAAATAATACTAAAATCTGTATGGAATCACAAAAGACCCCAAATAGCCAAAGCACTCTTGAGAAAGAAGAACAAAGCTGGAGGTGTCACGTTCCTTAATTTCAAACTATATTATAAAGTTATAGTAATCAAAACAGACACATAGATCAATGGAATGGAATAGAGAGCCCAGAAATAAACCTATGCTTATATGGTCAATTAATCTATGACAAAAGAGGCAAGAATGTGTCACTACAATGGGCAAAAGATAGCCTCTTTAATAACTGGTGTTGGGACAACTGGACACCTACATGCAAAAGAAACAAACTGGACCATTTTCTTACACCATATATGAAAGTAATCTCAAAATTAAAGATTTGTGTAAGACCTGAAACCATAAAACCCCTAGGGAAAAAAAAAAAAACGTAGGCAGTATGCTCTTTGTCATTGGTCTTGGCAATATTTTTTGGATCTGTCTCCTCAGGCAAGGGCAACAAAAGCAAAAATAAACAAACAGAACTACATCAAACTAAAAAGCTTTTGCTCAAAGTGAAGGAAACCATCAACAAAGCAAAAAGGCAACTTACTGAATGGGAGAAGGTATTTGCATATGATATATCCAATAAAGAGTTAATATTCAAATTATACAAAGAAATTATACAACTCAATATCAAAAAAAATTTGATTTTAAAATGTCTGAATGGACATTTCTCCATAGAAGACATATAAATAGCCAACAGACACATGAAAAGATGCTCAACATAACTAATCATCAGGGAAATGCAAATTAAAATCACAATGAGATACCACTTCACACCTGTCAGAATGGCTATTACCAAAAAGATAAGAAATAACAGATGCTGATGAGGAGGTGGGGAAATACATGTATATATATATGTATTTTTTTTTCAAGAAAGGAAAAGTATTTATTAGCCCATTTCCAGGACATTTTATATATATATATATATATATATATATATATATATATATATATATATATATATACATATATACACACATATATATAATGGACTATTACTCAGCCATAAAAATGAAGTCTTGGACTTCCCTGGTGGCATAGTGGTTAAGAATCTGCCTGCCAGTGCAGGAGACACGGGTTCAAGCCCTGGTCCAGGAAGATACCACATGCTGCGGAGCAACTAAGCCTGTGAGCCACAACTACTGAGCCTGTGTGCCACAACTACTGAAGCCCACGTGCCTAGAGCCCATGCTCTGCAACAAGAGAAGCCACCACAATGAGAAGCCCACGTACTGCAACAAAACAAAGAGTAGCCCCTGCTCTCCACAACTAGAGAAAGCCCACGCATAGCAATGAAGACCCAACACAGCCATAAATAAATAAATAAATAAGTGAATGAATGAATGATTTTATTAAAAAAAAAAAAAGAAGTCTTGCATTTGTGACAACATAGATGGACCTAGAGGGCATTATGTTAAGTGAAATAAGTCAGGCAGAGAAAGCCAAATATTGTATGATCTCACTTATATGTAGAATCTAAAAACAAAAACAAATGAACAAAAAACAGGAAGAGACTTATAGATACAGAGAGCAAATTGATGGTTGTCAGAGCAGAGGGGCTAGGAGGTTGGTCAAAATAGGAGATTAAGAGGTACAAACTTCCAGGTAGAAAATAAGTAAGTTACAGGGATGTAACATACAGCATGAGGAACATAGTCAATATTACCATGATAAAGTTGTGTGGTGATAGATGGTTACTGATCTGTTGGTGATCGTGTCTTAATGTATTAGATTGTCAAATCACTATGTTGTACACCTGAAACTATACTCAGACCATGTGTCAGGCTATGTACTATAATTTTGACTTCAGGAAAAATACTAACTTCTATATTCCTTATTTTAATCAGGATAGAGTAGGTTATGCTGCAGGAACGAGTTAAGTCCAAGATCTCAGGTGCTTAACACAACAAAGGTTTACTTTTCTCTTGGACAAAACATGCTGCAGATTGAGGTGACTCTCTAGGGCCTCCAACCTCCATTCAGCCCCTATCAATCCTGGCTGATGCAGGATTCTCCACCCTCAAACTGCACTGTCTGGAACATGCCAAAAAAGAATGATAGAGAATCTTGCACTGATTTATTAAATCCTTAGGGGATACACATCACTCCTGCTTATAACCATTCAGTGGTTAGAACAACAGTCACATGGCCCTGCCTAATGGCAAAGGGTATGAGAGATTATGATTCCATTAATTTGGAAGGAGAGGAGAACGAGACAGAGGTAAGCACTGGAAGTCTTTACCACACTCCTTAAGACACTTGTCCGACTCCACACTGAATGATAATTTTCTCTCCTTCTAAACTACGTATCCCTTGAAGCCAGAGTTTCTATCTGATCCATTCCTAATTCTACTTCCCAATACCTCTCTAGCACAATCCCTGGCACACTATCCAAACATATTTATCAAGTTCATTTTTTTAAACTTACCAAATAGTTACTGAATGCTTACTGTGTACCTGGAGTTGTTCTAGGTGATGGAGATATGGCCCTGAACAAAACACACATATATCTCTAACCTCATGAAGTTTAGATTTTAGTGTTGAAGGAAAACAAAAAAAGTAGACAAAATGTATAATAAGGTGGGTGTTGATGAGTACTACAGAGAAAAATAAAGCAAAGGGAGAGGTTATTAAATATATATGTGGCAGGGGAGGGAATAGGTGATGGCTATGTGGAACCAAACAGGGAAGAACACTGACTGACCAGGGAGTCCTGGACTGCCTGTGGTGACAGAGATAAACAAGAATAAAGATTTAATAAGATTAATCTTGATGGTCTCAAGGCAGATTGTGGTGGTGAGGCTGTGAGTTTTGAGAGTAGGAGGGAGAGGTGGGAGTCTTGCCAGAATCATAAAGAGTTTGGATATTCCTTTTTCAACTTCTCCAAATACTGATATCATGTCCAGGAAAGAGTTGGGGTTTCTGATTGTCCTCTTGACTTGCAAACAGAAGCATGGAGTTGAACCAGAGGGCATTTTAATTGAAACCCATGCATAAGTTTAATTGGTTGTCTCCATCATACTTTTTAGGTATTTTAATATTTTCTTCTCCTGTTTTGACTCAAATAGAAGTTCCAAATAGCATCTGTAGAATCCATTAAGATGTCCTTTCTTAAAGCCATTACTGCTTCTGCATGCTCTCTGTTCACCCTCATGTGAAATTTCTGCCTTAAGATTTGCTGGAGAGAAGACTTTTAAAATCTGTGAATTAAATGCCCCTTTGAAGCATGCTCCAGCTGTGTTGATTTTTTTTTTTTTTCATTTTTCTTTCATGTTTTTATCCTCTTAACCCCACCCAGATAATCATCTGGACTATGGTGCTTACAAATACAACACTGAGATGTTTCTTTTGTTCAACCATCTATGGTAAGTGGGTGATCTTTGTTCAGTTCCTGACAACTATGAATTTTTCTTTAAAAGAATGGATTTTTCAGAGTTTCCATTCTTTTTATTAACACCTATAATACTTAAATCCTCCTTGCAATGAGAAAAGGAGCGTAGAGAGGCAAGTGGCCCCAATTCTGTCTCTGAGCTCTAGGCATTGAAGTTCCGTGCATGTTCTTCAACTCAGTTTCCTCTTCTGAAAGGTTAAGTTGGTGAGTTTTACAATTATTAGTAAATGATTATCATCATCAGTTTCACAGTAATTATTGTCGTTTTTGTTACTCTATGTAGGCATCATACTAAGCACCTCACATGCATTACATTTTGTTATTTACTTAGTAGTGGAGTAGGCACATATTATTATTCTCTTCTTATACATGAGAAAATTGAGGCTCCCAATAATTTGTCCAAGGTTATACAGCTAGGAAGTGGTTGTTTTCCACACTAATGCTTCCCAAGGACATATAGTACCAGGTACTCAGGTATTAAATAAATATATATTTTTAGTATATGTATGTGTGTATAAATTAAAAAGAGACAAACGAAATCAAACACAGAATAACTGAGCTTAGAATCTGTGCTCCTACCTCCTAAGTCCTAAGAAAATTGGTAGTTCCTCCATAAACAAGATTATTTTAATCTCTGATCTTCCCATACCTAATTCACTTGCTGACGGTGTTCCTTCACCATTTAGTCATAACTTTCCACTTAGTTAACAGTGGATAATATATACAGGGTTCCTCCCATTACTGACTTTACTATTTAGTAGACTATAGCTTGAGACTCCATTACAGATTTTTTTTTTTTTGAAGGATTTAAAAAGTCGGTTGCCTTCAATCACCCGGGGCTTGCCTTAGACCAACGGTTCTCAACCAGGGAATGTCTTAAGATATTTTAGGTTGTCACAGCAAGGGAGGAGGTGCTATTAGCATCCAGTGGGTACAGGCCAAGGATGCTGCTAAACATCCTACGATGCACACAGGTCAGCTCCGCACGACGCAGAATAATCCAGCCCAAAGTACAGAGGCTGAGAAATCCTGCCCCAGAAGAACCGGAAATGAGGCAGAGGAGGCTCATTTTCCTGATCTATCTCTCAGTATTACCCTCCTCGCCCCACCATAACTTCTATGTAGACAGACATACATATATTTCCAGGGCCTTATGTTCAGCTCTCCTCTGGGATGCCTTTATCTAACCACAACTCATTCTTCATATCCTTCTGACCCCTTCAAAAAAAATCATTTCTCTTTTGATCCATTCTGAAAGAGGCTTGCAAGATGATTGACTAACCAATCTCATATACTAAGTACCTTTAACTTAGCTTTGAGCTTAAATTGAGTCATACTGGCCAATTACCCATTGAATGGATGAGGTCTAAAAAAAGCTTAGAATAATATTTTTTCTATCATTTCCCCCGAACCAGACTTTAACATTTTATTTTCATTGGCCAAATGGAGCCCATCCTCCAGCCTTCTCATCTAAAATGAAAGTATCCCAAGGGGCCTCCAGCAGAGCAGGTGGATGGTATAATTCAGTCAGAAGATAAGGAGAGAAGTTTAATCTCCCAATTGCCAAGAATTCTCCCCCTGATTAGAAAAGAGAATTCTGAAACTCTGCATAATTTAAAAATACTTCATGTGCTAATGGAAAAGGACTGAGAATAGAAATAAATCTTTGCTATAAATAATCAATGCTATCAAAATGTCATGGTAAAATGCTCCTCTGATAGGGACAAAGACAGATAGTTTTCTAGGGTTTTATCTGGAGAGCATCAGGCTGTGCACCAGAATGACTTCTTAGTCATTTCACTTGTTTATTGGTTTGGATGTCTGTCTCCAACTACTTCCATAAATGACTCCATCCAGATTCAAAGTGAAATACTGTGTGTGTGTGTGTGTGTGTGTGTGTGTGTGTGTGTGTGTGTGTGTGTGTGTGTGTGTGTGTGTGTGTGTGTGTGTGTGTGTATATGTATATATATATACACATACAATATACACACACACACCCCATATGTGTATACATACACACACACACACACACACACAAACTGGAGCAAAACTAAACCAAAGAGACACGGGAAAAATAGCAGCTGTTGATGGGCAATTGAGAGGGCCATACCTCTCTCAAAGCCCTTACCAAGCGATAGTACAATTATTTGTTAACATTTTCATTTTGCCAATAGACTTGCTATTCTTTGTACTTCATTTGCCCAGCACAACATATAGTAGGGGCTCAGTAAATGCTTATGGCCACCATGAATGAATACATGGGTTCATTAATTTCAATCGATAAATACTAACTCTCCTAATTTCCTGAAAGCCTGAGATTAGAAACAAACAAACAAAAAAAACAAACACTAAAAGGAAAAGAATGATGTATTCCAGGAATGTACCATTCCAGAAAGAATGATTTGGTAAAGTATAATACAGCTTTGATTAAAACAGAGGGAAGAACAAGCTGGAATAAGCTGGAATTATTTGAATGAACTAAGGAAAGAAGGGAGGGAGGGGGGAGGGGGAAGTGAGTGTTATGGCCATTTGTGTCCCTCCAAGTAATCCAAATCTGAGTGCCCACACTGAGATGCTCCACTTGGTCCTGGGGTTGCAAAGATGAATATCACAAAACCACAGCCCTTACAATTCTCTGGGGAGGGGGCTGTTCCTCAGCCTTTGGCTGCACATTTGAATCACCTGGAGAGGTTTTTAAGTACTAATACGCAAGTACTTTCTCTGCCCCCAGAGAAATTAAATCAGAACTTCTGGGAATGAGGCCCACCCCAGCATCAATAGCTTTTAAAATTCCCCGGATGATTCCAATTATAGTCAAGGCTGAGAACCACTGGCTTCTGGTCTAGTGGAGAAAAGTAATGGAACCGAAGTTCATTGAAGAAATGTCTGTAGAATATACCTTGAGTAAAGGACTGAATGGGAATTAGTGTTCATTTAGCATCCTAAGCAAGATGCCCTGTGTTTTACTTCTGCCTCATCTCATTCTCATGACATCCCTAGGAGGTAAGTATTATTACCCATAATTTAAAGACTAGAAAATAATGGCAAAGATGATGGATTAAAAAGTCCTTGCTATAAAGGAATTCTCAAAAAAAAAAAAAAAAAAAAAACACACAAAGAAAGGCAGATCATAAGAAACAGATATATTGGGAAGAAGAAGAGGAAGCTCAAATAGAACTAAAGAGACCTGGGTTCATTTCTGTCACTATTTGGATGACAGTCCCTTAACCTGTTAGGGTCACTAGAATGGGAGTAATAGGATTAAAATCTAAAATTCTGTAATTTTAGCAAAAGTACACTAGAGACAAAAGTAATAGTACCGTGGTAGCCGCAATCAGAGAGAAGACAGATATCACAGATGGAGGGCTGGCCACCAGTCGAGCCTTCAAGAGATATTAGAAGCTGGCTGAGATTGCCATGGTTTACAGTTAGTCCTTGACTTTGCAAATTCAAAGGATATTGGTTTGGCTCTGAGGGACTGACACATAATAATTCAATATCCAAGAGCCTGATGTATAAACCAGTCTGCCCAAGTATTGCTATATAAAGAGAGAGTTGTTTCTATTAACTTTATTAAGGCCAAGGTCACTCGGTGTACAAATCAAGTCAGAGGAGGTGGTGTGAAGAAATTTTCTTCTTGGTCCCATTGCATTATTTACTTCTTTTGCTCTCCAGGGACTATGTACCCTTCCAAGAATAAACAGATAAACACTATGTGGTTTGCTTTGGGTTTTTTTTTTTCTCTTTGAGATTTCCTTTACTACATTCTATCAATTCTATCTCATCTCTTTCTATTAATATTGTCTTTTTATAGTACAATTGCTATTTCAGCTTTCCATTAATCAGCTTCAGCTGTTCCACTATAAAAGCTTTAGTTTATACTTGATTGTGTTACACCTTTAATCACATAATTAAAAAGCATCAGGTTACAGTCTCAGCCGTGTTCATAGATTCATGTTCATTCCACATCAAATTCTTGAAGGAAGCAAAAATAGAACTGTGAAGTCAAGGAGACAGAGGGTCCTTGTCCAGGCTCTGCCTCCAATGGCTGTACTGCCTTGGGCAAAATATTTAATATTTCTGAGCATGAAGACTCCCTTTATGAAAGAGGAAGAAAAAGACTACCACTATCTCTTTTTGCATATGAAAAATTTTAAATAATACATAAATTTAACCACACAGTAGACACAGGGGAAATTAGTAATATGCTTTTTCTAATTTTCCACCTGATCATTTTGACTGGGTTTGATATACTCAGATAATCTCTGCCACTGATTTACTGCAACAAAGCACCAATCTCATTTGCTTTACTTAAATTCTCCTTCACTGCACTTTCAACTTTCTCTTAACGTTCTGAAGGCATTTTACTCTTTCCCTTAGGTTCTGACAACCCTCTGTAAGAGCTTTATAATTTCCCATTATCTCTTATGGTCTCTTATGAACTTGATAACATCACTAAGAAAGAGGCTGAATAAGCAGTATCGTAATTTCCACTTCCCAAATGACAGATAAGTGACACAGTGGGTAGATGGTAGATTCAAATCCCTTCCTCTTGATTCCAAGTGTTCCCTCCACTGAGCCGTGAGTTCCTTGACACTATCCACTTTCACCAATACTTATGAGGCTCTAAGCAGTCATTCCATCCCTGGAGTTCTACTTTTCCCCCCTAAAGAGAGAGCTAAGAAGCTGTTTCTGCATGACACTTAGCTTTGATGGGATGTTTTAGGGCAGTGTTTAAAGAAAAGGGCATAAAAATGGAGAAAGACTGAAAAACATACAGAGTATCAACTAAAATTAATTAAAGAGTCTATGAATCGGTCGCACGGGCATAAAGTTTAATTAAGGGGTTAGGGGTCTTTTAATCTAGCAAGAAAGAAGACCAATCAGCAAACTTGTTAACTTTCTTTCTCTACATGGAGGGTTAGGACAAGGGACAGTGAACAGCTGTTCTCAGGACGCGATATTAGAGAATATGCAACCACAGGGATTTAAATCAGAGCTTCCTTACTGCAAGGATAATTAAACATGATAACAGAACTCAAAAAGCAAGCTTCCTGTGTAGTCACTATTTCTGATGATGTTAAAAGCCTTCGTTCTGGGCTTCCCTAGTGGCGCAGTGTTTGAGAATCTGCCTGCCAATGCAGGGGACACGGGTTCGAGCCCTGGTCTGGGAAGATCCCACATGCCGCGGAGCAACTGGGCCCGTGAGCCACAACTACTGAGCCTGCGCGTCTGGAGCCTGTGCTCCGCAACAAGAGAGGCCGCGATAGTGAGAGGCCCGCGCACCGCGATGAAGTGTGGCCCCCGCTTGCCGCAACTAGAGAAAGCCCTCGCACAGAAACGGAGACCCAACACAGCCATAAATAAATAAATAAATAAATAAATAAATAAATAAAGGAGTTCCTTTAAAAAAAAAAAAAAGCCTTCGTTCTCATGGGCTGGAGTAGGGGGATACAGGTGATTGAAAGATATAAACTGTCCCAACCTTGGGGGACATATCAGCTTCTTGGAGTAGCAGAGATGGGAGGAGAATAGTTTTTAAAGCATATTCAATATTACAATATTATATAATTGGAAAACTCTAATGGCTTTATTATTTTTCATAATGTAAACTAAAAAGGTCAAGTGTAACAAAGATGTGTGGACCATGAGCAAGGAAGATTCTTAATAGAGTGGCGGTAAGGATCATGGGAGTAGTCTGCATTTATAAAATGAGTGCAGAAGTGGACAGGTTGTTTTAAAAAAAGAAAAGCCTTGATGCACACTTATATTCTGTTTCCAATGACAAGTAGAATCAGTGTGGAGGCAGAAGACCAGACTAGAGGTCTAGAGCTCTTCCATATCAGAGGTCCTACTACCCGCTTGTATGAATACCTGCCTTCGATCATCCAGTTATACAGTGAGCACCCAATTACACCAGACCCACAGTTAGGACCTCAAGGAAAGGCAAATGAAACACAATCTCTGACCTAGAAAGGAAGCTTACAATCCAGTGTTGGAGGCAGACAGTATGATATATGTAACCAAGGCAATGGAGAGTACCAAGAACAATGGGCCCCAGAAGAACAAGGAACCAGTGACAAAGAGGTCTCAGAGCTGAGGTTTACTGAGTAAAAGTAAAGCTTAACTTTCCTTGAGTGTGAGAAATAAAGAACGCGGGTTTAGAAAGAATTAAAAACAATAGCAAAACACCCTTTAATTCCTTCTTTTCGACATGTGATATAGTATCCCTAACCTTAAACAAATTTATAATCAAGTATACAAAAAGCCTTACACTGAGTATTAAATAGAGCTGTTATGTATTTACCAAACATAGAACCATGGAAACTGTTCCTTAAATCTAGGCTCTGCATATACAAAGTAAATTTTTGGTCACTTGAAACTGCTATGGATATGCAACTGTTAAAAAAAATTTCCCAAAATGATCCTGCTTCCTCCCCTGTGAGATGCAGATGCATGGAAAGTTTCCAATGTTAAATTTACTCTGTGTTGGAGTTATTCATGTGCAAAAATAATCTTAAATGATTTTTGCCGCATAAAGCTGAGGGTCAGCTTCTTTTTCTTCTTCTTTCTTCTTCTTCTTCTTCTTCTTCTTCTTCTTCTTCTTCTTCTTCAGCTTCCCGAGTGTCAGAAACGGCTGAACAGATGTTTCAACATTCAACCAAAAAACCTCACCTTTGGGATGAAATCAGGCATGATAATTTCAAGCCCAAAGGATGCTTTTTCCGCAAGTTCCAAGTGAGTGAAACATGTTAGGGGGGCCAATGACTCCGAAATCTCGGGAGTAGCATCCCTCTTGGCAAAGAACCCGATGGTCGAGCCAGGTCAAGTCACTGTACTTATTCAGCATGTACAGTGTGTATATGATAAGAAGACATGGTCCCTGCCCTCAGGTGGCTTGGATCCTAATGAGCGATTAAACAACAATATCAATCAGTGAAGGCAAATTAAATTCTATCTCACTTTTTTAATACATATATTTTTAAAAATTTGGATGCAAATGAGTGACTTGCATTCCTGGTCAATCCTATGTGGGAAGCAAATTCAAGATGCTATCTGTGTGTTGTGCCCAAACTGAAGAATGCTCAAGACACTGTGTTAAGCATGGGCTGAAGGATACTCAAGATGTTACCTGTGTGTTAGGTGCAAGTTGAAGGACGCTCAAGGTACCATCTGTGCATGTGTTGAAGGATGTTGCAATGGTTCATTTTATGTGTCAACTTGATTGGGCCATGGGGTGCTCAGATTTGGGTCAAACATTGTTCTGGGTGTTCCTGTGAGGGCATTTTGGGATGCGATTAACATTTTAATTGGTAAAGTAACGCATACTGTCCTCCATAATGTGGGTGGGCCTCATCCAATTAGTCGAAGGCCTGGAGAGAAAAAAGACCACCACCCACCCTCCCCACCCCCCAAGTAAGAGAGAATTCACCAATAGACTGCCATCGGACTTCACCTGCAACATTGACTTTTCCTGCCTGGTGGCCCTTGAACTTGCACATTGGCTCTCTGCCTGGGTCTCCAGCCTGCTGGCCCACCTGCAAATTAGACCTGAAAGCCTTCCTAACCACATGAGCCAATTTCTTATTATCTATCTATCTATCTCCTATTGGTTCTGTTTCTCTGCAGAGCCCTGACTCATAGAGACGCTAAGGTACTGTCTGTGTGCCGAGCATGAGTTGAAGGACGCCTTTCACATCCTCCCTCTTCTTCTTCCTGACATCCCCACCTCCACTGTCACATGCTTTCTCACAAGTTAGGATTTGCCCTTCTGCCCAACCCAGCATGAAACTCCTACAGTTAGTCAATCCTTGGGTAAGACAACAGGGTCAGGATACTTCTAACACAGTCTCAAGCACAATACACGTAGAAAACAGATCTAGACAAGCAATTGAGAGAACCCGGTTCTAATGCCTGCTCTGCTATAATTCAAAATGGATTAACCTTGGGAAATCTCTAAAGTAACCACTCTGGGTTTTAGCTTTGATCAGTAACATGAGGGTATTTGAGGAAAACATGTATAATTCTCATAATAGGCAGAATATGAAAAGGCAATTCTGCGGAAGAGGAAGCCCTGAGTCCCCCACTCAGCTTTCCCCTTGGCCCCTTGTGTACCTCTCAGACCCCTGTGCTGAATTTGGGGCCCCGCAGTGTGAAAAATCACTGTTCTTGTTAAACAAAGACTAAGACATATGTTTCTTGGTTCTTTTCCAAGTTCTGCGGCTACCTTGCTGGATAACAGACCCACCTGTGATTGGGTGTCCTCCGCTGGAAAACACGGATGCAGATGGGCCCAGGCTGACCTGCCTCCCAGCAATCCTGGGAGGCTAAATTAGGCTCCACCTGCTAAGCGCCTTGAACTTCCAAGAAAAGAAAAAGGAGGTGGGCCTAGGGATGGGGATGAGGGTGCTCCCCGAGGCCTGATTAACAGCCAGGCTTTGAGAATCCCACCAAGTGAAACACGCTGCCCTAATGACCATAGGCAACAGTGCTCCTCTGGAATGGAGAGTTTGCTTAGACATTTTGATCCAAGGCAGAGCATTTTCAGACAAGAAGGATAATTTAAGAGTCAAGAATATAGTGATTTATTTGAGGGTAGAAAGAAAGAGATGGAAACAAAAAAGCCTTTTAACTGATCAGCTCTTCCCCGGGGGATGTACCCTCAGTCCCTTCCCGAGCTGAGGAAGGCAAGTTAATTGTTCATAACTTTATTGACTTGACAAGGCAAACCACTGTTGCTTCTCCCCTTTCCCTCACCCTCAATACAACCAAACACTAAATCCTGACCAAGTCATTCTGCACCCTGAGGCTAAAATGATCTTCCCAAAATATAAATACGGCTCTGTCATTCCCCCACTTAAAGTACTGTAATGGATTTCCATTCTTATTGGCCATAAAGACATTGAAATGTTCTCAACCTGGCTTATTGAAAGGCGAGCATAATGTGGCTCTTGCCTCAGTCTCCAAGTCTCTTTCGTACCAGCCTTCCTGGTTGCTGTCGGTTCCTTGAAAACCTCATGCAGGGGCAGACTCTCTCACCTCTGACATTTCTAGTAAGCCATTTCCTTACTTAGAACAATCTGATCCTTGCAGACGCTTTATGTATCATTCTTCAGGGTCCAGCTTAAAAGTCATTCCTTCAAGGGATGCCTTCTCTTACACCTGGACTATGTCTTTGATTGCCCTGCCTGTGACTGTGTTTTCCTTGCTACAATGATCATCATACCTTACTGTTAACAGCTGCTAATTGTCTCCTTAGCCACACTGTAAGTCCCCTGAGAGCAGGTGTCTTATCTCTCTCATCTGTCATCAGAGTAGTTGGAAATAGAAAGTTCTGGGTACTCATTTGTTAAATGAATGAGTGAATCCATCTTACTCCAGGAAAGAGAAGCTTGAGAGAGTGCAGGGAACACAGAGAAACAGTTCTAGAGGAAACTCAGAGAGTTCTGACTTCCCTCCCATGGCTCTTCTGTGGAGAGCAGATTGTACAAAGCTGAGGCTGTTGTGAAGATGTGTGTGCTCTGGCAAGGAAGGGAATCGTAAGCATGTCACCCTGGGTGTGAGAAAGAGAGGAAGAAATAAGATGAGATAAGAATAGAAAGGTCCTGGTACTGCTTGGCCAGGGCCTTGAGCATTATAACCAGTGACAGATGGCACTAAGATTATTGCTATCTTTCACAGACTAGACCTCATTCTACAAGCGTAGAGAGGCCTTTACATGTACACTTTCTTTTAGTTAGTCTCTTGCTCAGTTAAGTCAAGTCAAAAGCAAAACTCTATGCCCAGTTGAACTTATGGGAAAGAAAAGGCATACATCAAGGGTATTCTAATTTGCATTTACAGCTACAAAGATCACTCACTTTAGTTGTCTGGTTTGAGATAACAGAGTGAATGAATAGCAAAATAGGACTTAGTTCAGGGGTATGAAGGCTGTTTGCACTTAAACAGGAAGAGATAAAATGATAACCAAAGGGAAGTGGCCAAGTCTGAGTGTAAAGGAGAGGCTTCATTCACCAAAGTGCTCAGGAAGCATTTCCTCTGTATCTTCAAGATCAGTTTATTTCAAACTGAGAGTTCTAACTTATTAGCGGGTCATGAAACCAATTTGGAGAGTCAACAGCTGCATTCTTCTTATTGTTGTTGATTGTGTTTTGTATATTTAAGGATCTTTCTATGTTAATAAATGTTGAGATTTAAATTAAATCTGTTGTGTTTTTACTTTTTAAAAGATACTAAAGTATTATAAGTTTCTCAGTTATGTATATTGAGTGTTTCTGTCTACTGAGTTGTAATATGAAATATAATTATTTGGGGGGGTCATGATGTTTGTGAAGCACTGCAAGTATGTGGTTATGTTACAGCCTCCTATGTTCTACCATCTGGGATCAAGCTGCAGAAAGACTTGCGTTGATACACACGTGATCTCCTGTACCACATTCCTGGTCAGTTCAGATGAAAGCTGATTGTTCCTAAAACTTTACTGCCATGGTCAAAAGGATTAAGAAAAAGGCACCAGCTTGGGAATGTAAGTTGGTACAGCCACTGTAGAAAACAGTATGGAGGTTCCTCAGAAAACTAAAAATAGAGTTACCATATGATCCAGCAATCCCACTCCTAGGCATACATCCAGACAAAACTATAATTCAAAAAGATACATGCATCCCAATGTTCATAGCAGCACTATTCACAATAGCCAAGACATGGAAACAACCTAAATGTCCATCGACAGATGAATGGATAAAGAAGATGTGGTACATATATACAATGGAATACTACTCAGCCATAAAAAAGAATGAAATAATGCCATTTGGAGCAACATGGATGCAACTAGAGATTATCATACTAAGTGAAGTAAGTCAGAAAGAGAAAGACAAATACCATATGATATGGTATGATATGTGGAATCTAAAATATGACACAAATGAACCTATCTATGAAACAGGAACAGAATCATGTACCTTGAGAACAGACTGGTGGTTGCCAAGTCAGGTGGGGGGGGGGGGTATTGGGGGATGGATGGAGAGAGAGGTTGGGGTTAGCATAGCACAGAGAACTATATTCAATATCCTGTGATAAATCACAATGGAAATGAATATTTTTAAAAAAGAATGTATATATGTATAACTGAACCACTTTGCTGTACAGCAGTAATTAACACAACATTGTAAATCAACTATATTTCAATTAAAAAAAAAAAGAAGAAAAGAAAAAGGCACCAGCTAAGAGAAGATGCTGAAATACCTCAATATCAAGATACAGAGAGAGGTTCTCAAGCCAAAGAGGCAGAACGTGGGCAGGTAAGCACTAGCAAATTAGCCATCTTGTGTTTAGTCAGCTCTAGTGGATGTGAGAAGTTCATGGGGGAATCCTGGAGTGCTCAAAGGAAGGATCATGTGCAAGGAGGGTCCCACCAGAACCTCAAGAGTCTAGAGCAAGAGGATTTCTTAGTGTGGAAGTGATCACTGTAGAACTGATGGGGATGACATTACTAGTTAATTACCCTCGTTCTACAGCTTGGATCTAAGCAGAGAATAAATGAGTAAGACACCCCAGAACTTTATGACACATGATCTAGGAGAGTCATACAGGGAGTAAACATGTCACAGATTAGGTTATAGTATGTAAAAAAACTCTTATGTAAATAAGAACTGGGAAGATGCCGGCCCAGTCCTTCCCTATGCCATGGGTCTTGCTCAAGCTATGAATTGTAGAAAATGGGTGTTTGGGATTTGAAAGAAATACAGGCTGTCTTCTGGGAGTCCCACCAACATCCTTCCCCATAAAGTTTATTATAAGGCTTCATAGGTGGTTTTGCATATGCACAAATGTGATTTTGTTCACAAACCATGACTATCCTATCCATCCAGGATAATCTGGACCACAAGTGGCGAATGGAGAAAACTGAATGCCTGAGAAATGGTTCACAGTGGCAACTATAACTAGTGAGAAAGGCAGACATTCAAGTTATCCAGGCCATGCAATGCCTACCTATACCATGATCTCATTGGTAAGCTAGATAATCATCAGAAGCACTTTGGATGAACTTGTTCTCAGAGCAGGGGATTGAGTTGTAGAATTCAATAGTTTTTTTTTTTTTTTCCTCAGGTTTTGGTGGCCTTAAGTGTCTCTCGATAAGGAATAGACCAACCAGAGGTCCTAGAAGGTGAAGTCTGAAGACAAACACCATGGTCTTCTCTGTCCATTTCTCCATCATTTGCTATTCTCTGACTTTGCTGTCACTCATTCTCCTTCTTTCTCCCTCTTCCCAATCCCTTCTTCACCAGGAGAATTACTTATAAGAAAGGACTTCCAAAAGCTTAAGCCTCTTGTACACAATTTATAGAGAACTTTTAATGGATGTCTATGATTTCATTCCAAAGTACCCATTGCAGTTTGAAACAAGTGTATAGAATCATACCAACATCAAATTATCATTGAATATTAATCTTCCTAGAAAGATCATATCTATTTTCAAGTCAAAACAATTTCATATTTTTGCTGTTTAAATAATGGCTTTATAAAGTTTTTTAGAAGTTTTCCCTGTGGAATCTGGCTGGAAACAGGAAGAAAGATGGTTGATGTTTATTATAAGCTGTCATGTACTATTTGATATATTACCATATATATTTTGCTACTTTGATAAAGTAATTCTCATTTTATCTTTTTTTTTTTAAACCTTGGGGTTTTTTAATTTTTTATTAGTTTATTTTATTTATTTATTTTTGGCTGCATTGGGTCTTCGTTGCTGCGTGCTGGCTTTCTCTAGTTGCGGTGAGCAGGGGCTACTCTTCCTTGCAGTGCGTGGGCTTCTCATTGTGGTGGCTTCTCTTGTAGCAGAGTATGGGCTCTAGGCATGCAGGCTTAGTAGTTGTGGCTCACGGGCTCTAGAGCTCAGGCTCAGTAGTTGTGGTGCACGGGCTTAGTTACTCCGCGGCATGTGGGATCTTCCCAGACCAGGGCTCGAACCCATGTCCCCTACACTGGCAGGTGGATTCCCAACTGCGCCACCAGGGGAGCCCTCATTTTATCTTAATTCAACTAAATGAAACTCTCATTTATCTAGATTTTTCCATCTCAATAACGAAGAAGCATATGATAACATAACAAGCTATTCACTAAAAATTTTAACATAGCCAAAATCCAGAGTGTAGTAAGCAACTAAAAATCTCTACTTCTATGGCTCAATTACCATATATGTGATGGTTTTTAAATTTTGCATTGATTATTCTGACGAAATGCAAGTGGTCATTACATATTACATTTTGGTGATTCACTTTTCTTATATATCTTTTTAAATAATTACTTACACTTCACTAGTCCTTGACTTTTATACACTGGTTTCACGATTTTCCCATGATTTCTCTACAAGTTCAGAGCAAAAGTCCATCAGCCAGCATTTTGCCTTACCATCTAATGTGTGCCATCTAGTGGTCAAACCAATACCAGCAGGCATAAAGGTCAAAAGATGGTCCTGATGGAAACCACAGATACTGCTATCCCAGTAACCTGTCAGTGTCTAGGAATCCAATGCTTGACGAATATGAGAGTTTCTTGTGTCCCTCCATAAAATAGCAGAAAATGTGAATTTTAGACTGAAATTATTGGAAATGAAACTCAGAAAAAAAAAAAAAAAAGCAATGAACTCTAAGTAATCAGCTGATCGACCAGTACCAGGAAAGCCAACGTCTAGTTACTTATTTTAACAAAATGCTCTCTTGGAAAAAAATCAAATACTAGAGGTTATAATCATGCAAATTATGCAACCTACTGTGAAATTTTACTCCTCAAAAATAGTCACTTGACTTAAAAAAAAAAAAAAAAAAAAAGTCACTTGACTGATTATGCTCCAAGGTAAAGCTGTGGGCAAAACTCTGTATAGTACAGAGGCCTGGAGAAGGGAAAGCTTAAAAACAATCACAGGACCAAAGTGATTCTAAATGGTTTTCAAGAAACATTTTTGTTGTTTTTTAGTCCCTGCCCAGCACCAATCTCTTCTGAAGTGAATCTCCATTCATTCATTCATTCAGCGACTATATTTTGAATAAATACCATGTGACAGGCATTTTTCTAGGAGGAAAGATAAAACAGGAAACAAGGCAACTAAGAGTTTTTCTCTCTTGAACATTATATGTCAGTGCAAAAGACAGTAAAAAAATAAGTAGATCATAAATTGGTAAAATAATTTTAGATGGTGATAAATGCCATCAAAAAAACAGAGCTGGCTATAATAAGATAGAGGATGATGGTGGGGGTGGAGGGGATGCTTTCAGATCAGGTGACCAGGCAAGGCCTTTTGAGGGCACGGTCTTTGAGCTGTGACCGGAATGTTGAGAAGGAGACACACATGTTATGAGATAGGGAACAGAATTCCAGGCAAAGGGCACAGCAAACATGAATGTCCTCAAGTGAGACTGAGTATTGTATGGTGGAAAATTACAAGGAGGCCGTTATGTGGCTGGATACTATCAAGAGCGGAGAGGGGAGTAGTAAGAGATGAGAGTGAAGTTGTAGGCAAGAAGCAATGGTAAAGAATA
Organism: Eschrichtius robustus; assembly: GCF_028021215.1. NCBI lineage: Eukaryota > Metazoa > Chordata > Mammalia > Artiodactyla > Eschrichtiidae > Eschrichtius > Eschrichtius robustus. The sequence goes on along the minus strand of NC_090833.1, from coordinate 57,964,481 downwards.
GTATTTTACATTAAGGGTAAAATCAAGCCAAGAAAGCAAAGGAAAGTTTGAGTAAGGGATGATATGGTCTAATATATGTTTTATGAAAAATTACTTTGGCCATTCCTTGATGACCAGACCAAGGGAGCCAGGATTGGAAACAGGGACACCAGTAAGAAGCTTACTGAAGTTGTACAGGTGAAAAATATTTACGGCTGGAAAGAGGATGTGAGCAAAGGAGGTGAGAATAGTCAGATTCCAGATGTATTTTTAAGACCGAGCCAATATGCCTTGCTGATAGATTGGATTTGGTTGAAGAAAGAAGGAATGGAGCCACGGTTGACCTCAAGGATGTGAGACATTAAGAGGGACTGCTGGGAGAGGAATTTATTATTTAATGGGAGACAGGAGGAGAGTATCAAGAGGGCTATTTGGCCATGCAAAGTTAGAAGAACTTAGAAATGAATGAGATAATTACTATAATTAAGAACTTCTAAAAACCTGGGATATTTCTCACCAACTTACCGTTGAATTTGTACCATGACCAAAGAATATTGAGAATAAGGCTTTAACTTCTTTAGATTGCTTCTACTCTACTGCTTTACTAAGGAATCCTAGATTGCATGGAATTATAGAAGCATCCATCCATTCCACCAGTGTTTATTGAGCCTGGTGCTAAGTTGGTACCCCTGGAACAATAGTGAACAAAGAGTTTACTCTGTAGTGCAGGAGACAGACACGAGTCAAATATCACACGACCGTACAACTAAATTCTGTGATACAAAGGGAGAATATGGCAGCTTCTGATCTCATCTGGAAGGCTGGGAGAGGTGTCCTTGAGTAAGAGATGTTTGAGCTGAGATCAAAGTATGAGTCACAGTGTTAAAAGCTAAAGGGAGAGAAGCAGAATAGCTTTGCAGGGAGAGGGATAAATTACTGCACAGGTCCTCTGGGGGAATTGACAAAGACCAATATGACTGGACCCAAAAGAGAAAGGGAAAAAAATGTGGTGGGAGGTGAGGTAGGAGAAACAGGCAGGGACTAGAGTACCTGTGGCCATAATAAGGAGTTTAGGCTTTATCCTAAGGGGAGTGGGAAACAGATTATGACAAGACAAAATCTTGCTTTGAAAAGATTATTCTGATTTATATGCTTAATTTCTAAGTATATCTTTTTTTAAAAAAAAAAATAGATAATACCAATGTAAATTTACCCTCAGTTCATGATTCATAATGGTTAATGCAGTCTGAGTTAGTGAGATTTCACTGTGTTCTCAAAAAAAAAAAAAAAAGATTATTCTGCTACACCGTAGATCAGAGGCAGGGCAAGAATCAGAACTTTAGAGACACTCTTCCCTAAAACATTATTATGTTCCCCAACTGACCGCCCCCCCCAAAAAACAGACACATACACGAGGATACTGTTCCATAATGCAAAATAAAAGCAACCTTACAATATTACATAAAGTGTTTCATCTTTAAATGACCCAAATAAACATGGGTGCTGATATTAAAATAGCTTCCCCCCTTTTTACTCCCTTTTGTATGTTTATGTGGATGGGGGAGGAAATGTGTCTCCATCTTGCTGGTACCCTAAGCACATGCTTAGACCACCTGTTGGGTAGCCCATTATTAATTAGAGGGAGGTAATGGTTCAGGTGAGAGATGCTGGTGCCTTTGGTGAGGATGGTGGTAATGAACTATTTAGGAGATAAATAGACAGATTTTGGTGTTGAATTGCTAATGGGAAGATGAGGTAAAGGAAGGGGACAAGAATGACCTCCAGGCTGCAGGCTGGGCAACTAGATAAGTAATGTTATTCAGTGGACAGAGCACAGTGGAGGAGGACTATATTTAGGAAAGACTCTTAATGACGGTCTGGTCCAAGTTCAAGGAATGGACGGCACTGAGTGCTTCGCTTACCCTTGATAGACATTGGTTGTTAACCACGGCAAGCGTTCTTTCCTGCTGAGCCTTCGAGTCAGTGCTTCAGATAGCCCTATGTGCCATCCCAGATTTAGAAGGTAAATAAACTGAGACCCAATTAAAAAAATACAGTCCTACCGAAAAGGCATTTTGAATAAAGGTATCCCCTTAAATTACTTTTTTCTTTAAAATTTTAATGAAAACATTTACTCTAAATTCTACATATCTGCGTTAGGCTCAACTATTTTCTTGTATATGTAAATTAAGATACTTACCTGCATTCACATCCAGGAAATCATTGGCAAACCATTGGAAAAATACAGATAAATCAACATTACAGAAAGGTATTGATTGAGCATAAATACTAATGAAAAAATGTCAATAAACAGTTCTATGCTCCCATCTGATGTCCTTAGATCTCTTGGCATTGTGTACACTGCTGGAAAGAAAATGAGAGATGATCTAGTTCATTATTTTGAAGAGGAGGATTGAGCTCCAGAGAGGTGAAACTCCAGACTCGGGGCCACAAAGTCTGTTAGTGACAAAGGCCAAGCAGAAACCAGTGCCTGCTGATTCCCAGATGTCGCCCTTTCCTGTGGACCCCACTCTCTCCACAAGAACACAAACACACTCTCTAACCCTAACTGGAAGACAAATATGAAAACCCTGGAGCACTCAACTGGCTGGATTGGGTGTGTTATCCATCTTTGTATAAATTTCCCTACCATACTATTTTAACAAAAGACCTTCCTCTTCCTACTATTGCCAGTACTTTCAGCCAACACCTCCTGTCCAATAACCCACCCAGAGGGTAACAGGATTTGTACTTTCATCTCCTTGCCAGCTTGTAAGAGGGGTAGGAAAATATAATAAAATGATGGGTGAGGATAAAACTCCATTTAAGAAAATCCAATATTCATTTATCCAAACTTACAAAGAGATAAATTAAGAGAGATTACTCAAATAATACCAGACGTTCTTATAGGTTTGCTTTTAACAGTGTGCTCCATTAGAACTTTCTAAATATTTATAGATCATTAAGTATTTGATAAGAAGATTGTGGGTGGAGAGAATAGATCCTTTAAATTAGAGTGTTAAAATATTCAACTAACTGATGGAAAGGAATTTTTTAAAATAAAAACTACTTTAATTACATTGTAAAACAATAGAAAATATGATCTTTGGCATCAAAATAATTTTATATGAATTGAAAATGCTGTTCCTTAGGAGGAAGGTGGATGAAACATTGCTTGTCTGATCCTTGCATTATGCCCATCACAATTCAATGAGTTTAAACATAAACAATGCTTTGAATGAGCTCTGGGATATGTGTTCTACGAGCTTACGGAAATGGCCTTGTTTTTCACTTTTGGAATCTTCTTTGCTTCTGTCCTAACTGCTTCAGAACTAGAACATAATGTTTCAAATACAATTATATTTGTCACAGAGATGTGATTTGATGGTTCCTTTTATTAAGATTCCCTCTGAAGCGCTACACATATTTACTCTCAGAAACACACAGTCTGAAACACTCCCACTCAGTAGCATACTTGGTCTTCAAATTACACTCCTCTGCCTTTAGCTCTGTTGATCTTACACGGTTTTTTTGGCAAAAGCAATCAAGTTTGATCTATAATAGAGTTTAGAAAATTTTCCAGCGCAAAAGTGAGGAAAAAAACTAAGTTTGACTTTTTGATGCAGGTTGTCTCTGATGGTTTCTAAATGTTTGGAAGTAATAGAATGCAGCCCCTTTAAGAAACAAGCTAGGAAAAGTGGATCCTTCTCTAGGAAGGAGAGACCTTGAAATTTAGGAGTAGCTGCATCCCATGCTTTGCTGTGAAATGATTAAAAAACATTTGGAGGAAAGGAAAGGGAAAGAGGCTTGGAACTCCAAATTAGAGGAAAACTGGCTTAGGCGGGAAAGTAAATATTTGAGGACATTTAATGCTCAAAGCACATAGCAAGGCATGGCAAATAAATGCAAAATATGATCCTGCATTAGATCCTGGATAGAAGAGAGAGACAGACAGAGAGGGAGGGAGGAGGAGGGAGAGAGGGATAGGGAGGCAAAGGGAGGAGAATGGAGGAAACTGGAAAGGAAAAAAGAAGGGAGTAAAAAAAGAAAAATATAGAGGGAAGAGAGAAAAAAAAAAAGAAGAAAGAGACAAACACTATAAAGTGTACTTGGGATAACTGGTGAAATTTGAATAGTGCTCTATCAATGTTAAATTCCTTGAACTTGATAATCACACAGTGTAAGAAGATGCCTTTGTTCTTCAAAGATCCATGTTGACATATTCAATGGTGAAGGGTCAAGATGTCTATAACTTAAACAGTTCAGAAAATTATAATAAGAAGAGTAATGACAATAATAATATGAGATGTAAATAAAAGTGATAAAGCAAATACGTATTGCAAAAATCTAAACAATTGATGAATCTAGGTGAAAAGTATTTAAGGGTTCATTGTAATGTTCTGGCAACTCTTCTGTAAGCTTGAATTTGTTCAAGCATAAAAAGATATGCTTTTTTACTGAAAAAAGCATATAGCAGAGAGATATTAAGGAATTAATAGCCCTTGTAGTTTAAATATACATTTGGAACAGAAGAAAAATAAAAATAAATACATACATGTATCTTTCTCTCTCTCTCCTCAAAGTATTTGAAATGGTTTATATAAAGACATAGGGAAAATAATGGTTCTGTTAATGCATTCAAACAAAGGTCATATAGATACTGGCTAAAAATGTTGACTTAGGAGTAAGGGTGTCTGAGTTCAAACTGTGGCTCTATCATTACTTGAGCTTGGACAAATTATTGAATTACTCCAGGCTTCAGTTTCTTCTTCTGCAAAACAGGGATAAGTTGGTAGGATTGTTTTAAGGGTTAAATGGAGTAATCTTCAGTAAGTGTTTAGAATATACCTGTCATGGTAAGCATTCAGTAAATGATAAATATTTTTATTTTAAAATACAAACTAGACAATTCTGGCTAAAAAGGATATAAATAAAAGTAGAAAGTCAATTCTAAGATAAAGAAGACAAAAAGGCAGACTGCTATGACTGAATGTTTGTGTCCCCCCAAAATTATGTTGAAACCCTAACGCTCAAAGTGATGGTATTAGGAGGTGGGGCCTTTGGGACGTGATTAGGTCATGAGGGTGGAGCCTCATGAAAGGCCCCAGAGAGCTCTCTTGTCCTTCTGCCATATGAGGTTGCAATGAAAAGACAGCTGTCTAGGAAGCCGGTTATCACCAGCTTCCAAATACTGGATACTGAATCTGAATACTGCATACTGAATCTGCTGGTGCCTTGGTCTTGGACTTCCCAGACCTCCAGAACTGTGAGAAACAAATGTTTGTCTATAAGCCATGCAGTTTATGGTATGTTTGTTACAGCAGCCCAAACAGACTAAGACACAGACAAACTGTAGGTAACACAGATGTTAGAGATATGCTTCAAATTTGGAGCCAAGTAATCTGAAAACCAAAGTATAAAGAGGAGGTAGACAAGTACATAAAATTAATTCTCAGAAAAGATGTGCATTAGTAAGGTTTCTCCAAAGAAACAGAACCAATAGGATATAGAGAGAGAAAGAGGTTTATTATAGAGAACTGGATCATGTGATTATGGAGACTGAGAGGTCCCAAGACCTACAGTGCAACAGCCTAAGAGCCAGGAGAACCAATGGTGTAAATACAAAGTACAAAGTCCAGTCTAAGTACAAACACAGGAGAGACTGATATCCCAGCTCAAAGACCATCAGGCAGAGAGTGTTGTTCAGCCTTTTGTTCTATTAAGCTTTCAAGAGATTGGATGAGGCCCACCCACATAGGGGAGGGTAATCCGCTTTGCTGTCAACCAACTAAATGTTAATCTCATCCAGAAAAAACCTCACAGACACACCTAGAACAATGTTTAACCAAATATCTGGGCACCCCATGGCCCACGTCAAGTTGACACATAAAATTAACCATCACAAGTTGATTCATAACTATTCCTCAAGGGAGGTAAAACTTTTCCTAGCACTAAATTCTAAAAGAATTAATTTAGGAAGCACTGAATATTCTAGAGGAAATGTTCTGAGCAAGATTTCTTCAATAGATAAAGTTATGGATTTGATTTGGCTTTTAAAAAATACTATTTTCTGATAAAAGCTAAGGGAATGCCATTAAAAGAAAATTCAATAAGATATAATTCTGAAAGCAGCTAAGGTAAAAAGAGTTCAACTGTGTATTGTTCTGAGAATAACTTGATCCAAGAATAGAACCTGTAGTATCTAGAGGAAGAGGTGAACAGCCGATCTTTTGAATGATGCTTTATAAATATCTTTTCTCTTAGCAGGGCTTTGTGAAAGAGCAAATGGCAGACAATTAAAGATTTTACTCTGTCCAAGGCCCAGAGTGGAGATGTTCTGTGCTGCTCCTGGAAAGTGGATCCTTATGTTTAGAAGCAGGGCTGGAACTTGCATGACCCTAAGAGTACCTCCATAGCTGTCTCTCTTGCCTTACCCTAGTCCTGATTCTGTTTAGGAAAAGCAAATAGTTCAACAACAGGAACTGATAGCGTATGTTAGTCCACCGCATTTCACGTATGTGACAGTTGTTAGGAGGGGACAAATAATGCCCCCTAAAAAAATCCATTCAGAGAGCAGATGAGGCAGACTGTAGATCAAGAACATCACCTTCTACTTAATGATTACGTTGCAGTAATGATTAGTTTCCCGGCCAAAGATTGAAGTGCTTTCTAGCTATAGATCACTGTTACTCCTCTTCACAAGAGCTCAGAAGGCCTAGCACTGTGCTTGTGACGAGGTGGCATCTCCATAAACAATAGGGACGTCAATGTACAGACTGTACTTAGAATAACACCTTTTAAGCGTCAATACTTTTAACCCTGAATTTGAAACTGAGTGGGGCTCTGAGGGGCTCCCAGGCACTGAAACCAAGTGGGGCTGGGCACAGAGGCCTCCCTTTGTCCACCACTTCTTACAGGCAAGACTCCAGCCTCCATGGCCTTCCCTGAGTTCCAAAGGGCGGATCTGAACAGTTGCTAATCAAGGCAGGAGCAGTTCAGAAACCACCTGAGGCCAGATTAAAGGGACCAGAGGAGCTCATCGAGATTGGGAGACTATTACCTGAGAGAGACTGAGGGAGGATCAGCCCTGCTCACACCCTAATCTCGTCAGAGACCCCACACCTTTGAACCCCTGTTATAAAACCCTTCAGCAAATCCTCGGGGGTTGGGACACAGTCTTAAGAGGCAGAAGCCCAATGTGTTCCCCCTTTGCCTGGCAAAGCAATAAAGCTATCCTTTTCTACTTCACCCAAAACTCTGGGTGTCTCCAGGATTTGATGTGGTACAGAGAGGTCGAGCTTTCGGTAACAAAACCACAAATTGGTGGGGCCATTTTCAAAAGCAACCTTTAAGAGGAAACAAAAAGGAATCCCACCGCCCTATAACCATCTATTCCCACCCAAAGCCCTGAGACACAGGCACTTTGTGGCCACTCCAACTACCATCTTGGCTCACATATTTCATTCAGGGGCTACACAGACACAGTGTTAGATGGTCTGAACTATCGGAAAAGGGTGTGTTTAGTTGGGGAGGTGCAGGCTACTTGGGCCTGTCTCTCCTTTCACAAGGGCTTGCATCCAAGACCCACAGGTCCTCCAGACATGCTGAAGCAGCACTCCGGTGGGAAGCAAATTCTAGTTCGTGGTTTCGTGGTCCTAATGGAAAAAAGGAAAATCAAGAATCACTGCAGAAAGGAATTAGGTTTTCACACCTTTGGAAGACAAAGAACTTCTGTCCTACTAGGGCACTTTAAACCCTCAGTGTGCTCTAGATTGGGATGCAGTAAAGATAATATCTTTAATATCTTATATTTATTGCAGACGGCATTAGGAGAAATTTTAATGGTACCAAGAAATGTGTGATGATCTGCTGCCCTCATGTTGGTCCTGGGTGGCAATGAGGAACTACCAATTTAGAGTTACATTTTCAATAGATTAGCTTTTTAGCTAGAAATTATATGAGTGTGTGTGTGTGTCTTTACGTGCTTGTTTGCTTTCATTTCTTCAGATCATTTCTAAATATTGCCATATGGTAATTGAGCTGTAATGTTGCAGCCTCTCTGAAAGGAAGATGGAGTATGAAACGGGCCTCTAAACAATTCAACCCAGCCAGCATCAGCCATAAAGGGGAGGGAAGAGGAAGGAAACGTCCTATTTACCATCTCTCCCCTTGGAAAAATATCGTTTCCGGGGAGGTCAGAATCCCACTCTCCAGTGTCAGTCAGTATTAGAACAGTCTATTCAAATGTCCTTTATGAGCACAGAACAACTGTGGAGCTCTGTAGAAATTGTGTGGATCAGCAAGTATTTGGAATAAAACAGCTGTGCCTGGTGGTTGCTTTATTCAGTTAACACCGTTAATGGCCCCAAACAGAAAACAGGAGCCTAGGAAACACCTTCCCTTCCTCCCTTGAAAGCCTCCTCCAGCCCTCAGCCTTGAAGTGGCTCTTTCTGGCAAAGGTTTAGCGGGAAGGGGGGTGGGGGGAGGGGTGAGTGTGCTGTAGACACATATTCTCCTGGGGATGGGGAGGAGTGAGGGGCTCTGCATGTGTTTCTGCCCTTTTGAGCTCTTTCTACCATCCCCCTATCCTCTCCCTGCCCCCCGGAAAAATCAGAGAAGACATGATGCCATTTGTTTAGAAGACAGAATGGGCAAAAGAGGAGAAGACACATTATAAAATCCTCCTTGTTTTCTCTCTGTTACATTCCTTGTATCTCACAGTGGGGCCACTGAGTTCCCCAAAGGCTGACTCGCTTCAGAAGTTCCAGTCAGCTTCAAACAAAACAAGCCAAAACCAAACACAGCGCAGTCTTGGTGCTTTTGAAACAGGAACCACAACCAGGCGGGGAAATGAACAATCCAAAAACAGCAGCTGGGGACGAAGGAGCGGCAAGGAGGCTGGGGTAAGTCAGGGCTTCTGTCCTGGGAGGATTTTGAAGAGCCCCTCTGTATATATACCAATCATTCCCGGTGATAAAATGCTCTCTGCAATGAAAGGCATTCTCCCATGACTTCTGCACGCTCATGCGCTCCTGATCTACGGTGTCTGGACTTGGAAGGAGGAAGGAGCATGGAAACATCTTTCCAAACCCAAGCTGGTTCTGGTTCTTCTTGGTAGCTGCTAACAAATATTTCAGCTGAAGGATTGATTAAGGAGTAATTGCTAACTGGCACCAAAAGACTTAATACCACTTCTAGAAACAAACAAAGAGGAAAGCAGTAGACTGTTCCTTGTTCAACAAGATAGCCACCCTCACCTACTTACCCTCCCTAAACCATCCAGGTCTCCTAGGAGGACCCTGCAGGTTCTGGCTGCATTTGGAACAGACCTAACCAAACAGATGGGAGAATTTGGTGATCACGCCTCTAGTTCTGTCATTCCTACGAGGACAACAAGGACCTGAAAAGCACTAATTCCCCAGGGGTAGTCATCCGGACAGGTGTCTGTCCATTCATACAGGAAAACTCCACCGAAAGAAATAAAATGGCTATGAATAAAAAGAGAGTGATAGAATCAGGGATCATCTTCTCTTTCTCTCAAAAAAATGTATTTTTAGCAGAAATCACCATCTACCCACACACATTCAAACACATTAACCTTGAAACGTGTGGCCTCATGCTTTGTCTTGGAAATTAAAATGCAGCATGTTTGGAGGAGCGTATTTGTGCCCTTCCATTCTCTTTCCAGATGCTTGTTTCCCTTTTCTGCCTGTTTGCCTCTAACTAATTCTTTCTTGGACGATGTACTTAGAAGGGAAGAGCACAGACTGTGAAGTATCCTTAAGTCAAGGACTGCTTGTTTGCAGGAATCTAAGAGCACTCATGAGAAGAAGATCTAAAAGATTTAGTGGATTTCTTTTTTAACTGAATAAAGATACATAAAATGACTATAGCTTTAAAGAGGTACTAACATCAATCTAGGAAGATGAGCACAAGTTATACTCACCATAAATCAAACGTCACTAATCAATTACCCCAAATCCTACCCCTCCTCCTCCTAGGCTTCCCACCTCTGCAAATGGAACCATCACCTGCCCACCTGCCCAAGTTGTAGCCCTGTTACTCATCCTAGTTTCATACTCCTCACCTTCTACATTGAGTTATTCAGTAGAATACATTCTCCTCCTAAATGTCTCAATTGTGTTCCTTCAGTGTCACCTTCACAGTAGAACAAGCTGTAATATTTGCATAGTAGGCAGTACTAACAGGCGCCATTGATAACTCCAGTCAAATTACTGAGCATTTACTAGGTACCAAGTGCTACATGGGTATCTTAGTTTGAGCTGCTAGAGCAGAATACCATATTCTGGGAGGCTTAAACAACAACTATTTATTTCTCACAGTTCTAGAGGCTAGAAGTCCAAGATCAGGGTACCTGCATAGTTGGGCTCTTGGTGAAGCCCCTCTTTGTGGCCTCCTTCTCTTTGCATCCTCATGTGTTGGGGAGAGAGACAGACAGACAGACAGACAGAGGCAGAGAGAGAAAGCACACGGCCTCTCTTTCTCTTCTAATAAGGATGCTAATCTGATCACGGAGGCTCTACTTTCATGGCCTAATTACCTCCTAAAGGCCCCACCTCCAAATACAATCACATTGGGGCTTGGACAAGTGAATTTTGGAGGGACACAAATATTTAGTCCATAGCAATGGGAAAGTACAAAAAAGAATGGTCAGTGCCTTTACCTTGTCAAAGCCTGCATTCGTTTGCTAGAGCTGCCATACAAGGTACCACAGACTGTGTGGCTTAAACAACAGATAGTTATTTTCTCACAATTCTGGAGGCTACCAGTCTGAGTGCAAGGTGTTGGCAGTGTTGGTTTCCTTTAAGGCCTCTCTCCTTGCCTTGTAGATGGCAATCTTCTCCCTGTGTCTTTACATGGTCTTTCCTAAGGGTGTGTCTGTGTCCGATGTCCTCTTCTTATAAGGATACTAGTCGTATTGGATTAGGGCCACACTGATGACCTCATTTTAACTTATTTATATCTTTAAAGGTCCTATCTCCAAAAACATTTACTATCTGAGGTATTGGGGATTAGGACTTAACATATCAATTTGGGAGGTACATAATTCAGCCTGTAATAAAGCCCTTTCATTCTTATTATCTTTTTTCATTGTTCTCACAAGTCTTCAGGACAATTCCTGGGGATCAGAGCAAACGTTAGTATTGGACTGATGAGAAAACTAGAACCCAGAGAGACTGAACCATGCCCAAAGTCACCAGGCTAGTGAGAGCCCAAACTTAACTTCTCTCTTTTCTCAAACACTATCACCTTTCTCCATTGCAGAAAAAATTTCTGTTGCCATGATTATACCACACTCTACACAACTGCCTACATTATATTCTACTTTTCACTTCAAATGTTTTCTAAGCACTCCCATTACTTTTCTTATCAATTCTAATTCTTGATTGTTCTTCAGTCTTTTCCTATTAATTTCTTTTTTTTTCCATTAGATGTACATGCACTCTTTCCATCCTCACTCATATCAAATTTCAAACGGAACATAAAGTCAGCTTCTTTTTATCTGTTGTTCTGCTTCTGTGGCATAACTGTTGGCACAGCAGCTTGTCATCATAGTGTGCTACCCCTTGAAAAAGCCTACATCCTACATGCTTAATAAACTTGTAATTTAGTCCCGCATTAATCCTCCCAGCTCCAGAGGAGAAGGTGACATGTATTTTCCTGAATGTAAAAACGAACACAGAAATTTTAGCTACTTTATCTTAAACTATGTTCCCCAGCCAAGGTGTCAGTCTGTTTGGAGGTATCGTAATTTTATGATTGGTATTTTACAATAGCTTAAGTTTCTTCATTTTGTGTCCCATTTTGTACAGGAGTGAGGAGGTGACACTGACAGTGATTTGGAACACAGAGAGGTGGGCTGGTACTCATAGAGTTGGGAAAGACAGACAGTTGGAAAATAGCTGTGAAAAACTCACCTAACAACTATAACTAATGCAATAGGAATTACTGTGTACGCAGTCAGGCATTGCACTGAACTCTTTATTTTCTTTCTCACTAACCCTAGTACTACTCTGATAAGGTAGTTTAGTCTGGTTCAATGGACAATGATATCACAATATAAGCTCCCTGAAAGCAAGGGCTGTTTGGTGTTCTTCACCTCTAGAGAGACCCCTCTCCTCTAGATCACTGTCAGTTTCACCTCTAGGCTCCTGTACAAAATGTGAAGTAGAATAAAGAAACCTAGGCCACTGTAAAACACCAATTATAAAATTACAGTACCTCCAGACATACTGACATTTTGGCTGGGGAACATATCCTTAGATAAATCCCCTGTACCTATCAGTGCCTAACACATCATAGGCGCTTGATAAATATTTGTTGATGGTAGGAACAAATGAATGAATGCCTACTTTGTGCAGGTGGAAAAAGCAGTAAGACATCACCCCTGCCAAAAAGCACTTTACTGTTGCAGGAGGTGTGGATGATTATTGCCCACAGGTGCAAGGGCAAAGTCAAGATTCAACTTAATATGTCCAAATTTCTAGCTTAGTTATCATATTTCTAATACCTACATTTTAAAAATTACCATATGAGTAGATAGCAAGCTTAAATGAAATTCAAGAAGATTCGGGAACCTAATTCTTAGAGAAAGGTGATTATGGCTGAATTCTACAGTGGAAAGAAGCAACCTACTCATTAAACGTGCTTTCTGTTCCGCAGAGAAGTATTCTTTTCCAAAGTAAGAACCAATCACTGATCCCTGCACAATTAGTCATGCACCAGAAGTCCTGGGGACAATTTGAGAGTCTCAAAAACATTTGCAAAACCTTCCAGTTTAATCTAGAACACCTCAGAAAGGAAAATATCAGGGCAGAGATGAAAGCTACAGCAAGTGAGGTGTCCTTTTGATACATGATGGCAAGTACTGCTTCGCAATTAAATGTAATGAGGAAGGATTTTAAATTCCCTGTTTGCACTGAGGAATAAACATCTCAAGATGGAGTAACCATGATGAGAACAAAGTCAAATGCCAAGCCAGCATCTCTCCATTCACTTTTTTCTTCAACAAGATTCTCTTTTTTTTTTTTTTAAAACATCTTTATTGAAGTACAATTGCTTTACAATGGTGTGTTAGTTTCTGCTTTATAACAAAGTGAATCAGCTATATGTATACATATATCCCCATAACCCCTCCCTCTTGCGTCTCCCTCCCGCCCTCGCTATCCCACCCCTCTAGGTGGTCACAAAGCACCCAGCTGATCTCCCTGTGCTATGTGGCTGCTTCCCACTAGCTATCTATTTTACATTTGGTAGTGTATATACGTCCATGCCACTCTCTCACTTCGTCCCAGCTTACCCCTCCCCCTCCCCGTGTCCTCAAGTCCATTCTCTATGTCTGCGTCTTTATTCCTGTCCTGCCCCTAGGTTCTTCAGAACCATTTTTTTTTAGATTCCATATATATGTGTTAGCATACGGTATTTGTTTTTCTCTTTCTGACTTACTTCACTGCATGACAGACTCTAGGTCCATCCACCTCACTACAAATAACTCAATTTCATTTCTTTTTATGGCTGAATAATATTCCACGTATATACATACCACATCTTCTTTATCCATTCATCTGTCGATGGACACTTAGGTTGCTTCCATGTCCTGGCTATTGTAAATAGAGCTGCAGTGAACATTGTGGTACATGACTCTTTTTGAATTATGGTTTTCTCAGGGTATATGCCCAGTAGTGGGATTGCTGGGTCGTATGGTAGTTCTATTTTTAGTTTTTTAAGGAACCTCCATACTGTTCTCCATAGTGGCTGTATCAATTTACATTCCCACCAACAGTGCAGGAGGGTTCCCTTTTCTCCACACTCTCTCCAGCATTTATTGTTTGTAGATTTTTTGATGATGGCCATTCTGACTGGTGTGAGGTGATACCTCATTGTAGTTTTGATTTGCATTTCTCTAATGCTTAGTGATGTTGAGCATCTTTTCATGTGTTTGTTGGCAATCTGTATATCTTCTTTGGAGAAATGTCTATTTAGGTCTTCTGCCCATTTTTGCATTGTGTTGTGTGGTTTTTTGATATTGAGCTGCATGAGCTGCTTGTAAATTTTGGAGATTAATCCTTTGTCAGTTGCCTCATTTGCAAATATTTTCTCCCATTCTGAGTGTTGTCTTTTCGTCTTGTTTATGTTTTCCTTTGTAAACATTTAACAATTAGTACAGCATGAATAATGAGCAGTCAGGACTGACTCTGCCCACATACAGATCAAAACAAAACAGAACAAAAATCTGGCCATTTTTTGCATATGACTGAATATCATATATCTGGTAGACCTTTCAATTCCTTCTCTTCTTAATTCCATTTCCAGGCCTATCCCATGGCTCCTTAGGTCACTTGGCAACATCGGAGAGCCTCTCCTATTTTGATGCGGGAAGCCCTCTGCCCTGGGAATCAGAGGGCCTGGGCTTCAGTCTCAGTGCTATGAGTTCTATGACCTTAGGAAAATCATTTCATTGTCCTGTGCTCCACTTGCTTCTTTGGTAAAGCAAGGATATTGAACTGGTGTTTTCCAATAAGAATGCTATGGCCATGGGCAGGCAAGGAGCAATTTTTATGCTGTAGGTTTGCCCCATACAGGGCATGAAGTTTAGCATCCATGGCCTCAGGGCACTAAATGCCAGTAGCATTCCCCAGTCATTGTAACAACCCAGAATTTCCCACGAATTTCCACTTTGTTTGAGAAGGGTCTCTAAGGCCTTTTCCAGTGTTAACCTTTCAATATTTCTTACATGCACAGTAACAGTTCAATAACAGTAACAGTGAAGCCTGTTTTATATCGAACTAGTCTTTGCTTATTCTCCACAATGACAAGCTTACTTGTGCACCAGGGCAAACGTTTTCTAACAGTTCCCTGATGTCGATATTAAGAAGACCTTGCCATCTAGGTAAATGAGTACTCTACAGTGGAAAAATAATCAACAGCCCATCAGGGCAGAAGTCCAGCAAGTCAGTGGTTCTAAACTTTTTGGAGGTGTATCAGTAGGGTTCAATTGCAAGAAACCGATACCAATATCAATATCTTAAGTATTGGGTTGGCCAAAGATTCGTTCTCCATAAGATGTTATGGAAAAACCTGAACAAACTTTTTGGCCAACCCAACAGAATGGGATTTAGCTCAAGGAATTAGGTACTTCCAAAATTTTCAGTAGTATGGAGGAACAAGTTTTAGGCTGGGCCTCCAGAAATGCCTCCTAGAAAAATATTCAAAAAATGATCCATCAGAGGAGTGCCTATTTTTGCCTCTATCGAAAAGATGGGAAATGGGAAGGCAGCTTCTGAAACTGTGGACTTCAAGAACATACTCTCATGACGGTGATACAAGATCAGAAAACCACTGTCTTCCCTGCCACTGTCACTACACTGTCTCTTACCACCCATGAAGCTCTTGGCTGATCCCTAGAAAGAAAATACAGAAAAACCCAACATGACTACCAATACACTTGCCAGTAGAAAACAACCAAAGCAGCAGGAACAGGGTCCCTGCCTCACTTTTGCCTTCCATACACCTGGAAGAACTGAATTTATACCCAACACTATAGCTACAGGTGAGTTTGGAGAATATAGATCTAAGCCACCCAGGCTCTGCAATACAGGAAGACAGGATAAAAGAAGCTTGATACTAAGTGCCAACCTGCCACATCTACCACCGAGAGCATGGACCGCTGTCACAATCTGATAACAGCCATGAACTCTCTCCAGAAAAAAAGTACATAAGGCATGTATAAAATTTTGCATATATTTTCATGGTATGTACATATCTCCCAAAACTCACCTTGGACCCTAAGAACTCTTACATTAGAACAGTTTCTGAACCTTGACACAATTGACATTTGGGACATTTGGGTAATTCATTGTGGGGGGCTGTCCTGTGACTTGCAGGATCTTTAGTAGCATCTCTGGTCTCTACCCATTAGATGCCAGAAGTCTAACCCCTCAATCACCCTCCTCTACCACAGTTGTGATGGCCAAAAATGTTTGACATGGCCATGTGTCCCGCTGAGGGCAAAAATTTCCCCCATTTGAGCCCTATTTAGCTCTAAAGGATCAATATAAATTTAAAATATTGTGAGGAGGCATACTGAATGACAATAGGTAAAATTCTTGTAGTAATATAAACAAACAAGAGCATGGATGACAGCTTCAAAAATAGATCTGGAAAGCGGGCTTAATATTATTATTAGGCAAGCAAGGCATAGGATTTAGACCCAGAAGGCCCATATAATGGTTAATTTTATGTCAACTTGATTGGGCCACGGAGTGCCCAGATATTTATTTAAACATTATTCTGTGTGTGTCTGTGAGGGTGTTTCTGGATCAGATTAACATTTGAAGAGGTAGACTGAGTAAAGCAGACTGCCCTCCCTAATTTGTGTGGGCTTCATCCAATCCATTGAAGACCTGAATAGAAAGAACAAAAAGGCTGAGTAAAAGGGAACTTCTGCTACCTGACTGTTGAGTTGAGGTTTTGGTCTTTTCTAGCCCTTAAATACACACTGAAACATCAGCTCTTCTTGAGTCTGCCAAGCCTGCTGGCTTTCAGATTGGAACTTACACCATCAGCTCTCCTGGTTCTCAGGTCTTCAGACTCAGACTGGAACTACACATCAGTTCTCCTGGATGAGCAGCTTACTGAGCAGACCTCGGGACTTGTTAGCCTCCATATTCACATGTGCCAACCAATCCATATAATCTGTGTGTGTGTGCTTGTGTGTGTGTCGTGTGTATACAGTATACATGTCTTAGGTCATTTTGAGTTTTGGTTATATAAATATATTGGTTCTGTTTCTCTGGAGAACCCTGACTAATACAGCCTAGTTTAAGTGATTAGCTTTTCGTTCAATCCATGAACAAGTCAACAAGTCAATTAAACTCTCTGAGCTTCAGTTTCCCCACCTATAAAATGGGGATTATGGCAACACCTATGTCACAAGATTGCTGTTCAAGTGAGGCAATGTAAACTGAATAGTACTCTTTGCATATAACTTATAAGAACTATGTGTTTTTTAAAGCTTTCCCCCCAGCTTCTTCCTTCTTACTGCAGCCACCTGAGTCACTGAAAACGAGTATCTATGGCCACATTTGTCCCCCCACCTCAAAGAGTGAAACCGAGTTTACTCTGCTCCGCTTTATTGAAGGTTAGGTCTTCTGATTCATAATTCTATGAGGATTATTTCCATTTGGCATCATTCTTAAGGATGAATTTAGACAAGTTAAACGCTCAAACCTTAGCAAGTTTTCATCTTCATAATAAGTTTTTGTTTTTGAATTGGAGACTATTAAAAAAACAATTATTGGTGACCAAAAAAAAAAAAGTCATTTCTCTTCCAAACCATAAGCATTGAAATTGTTTCTATCAGTGGAAACAGTCCAAGAATTTAAAAAACAAATCCCAGTGAAAACCGACAAAATCAAGTTAGCAGTTTCTTCTTTTAGATTATTTTTAAAGATACCATAAACTAGAAAATGTTGGGGTTTTTTTAAATGGAATTCTCATCTTCCAGCAGGAACCATTATCTTCACAAATCAATGCTTCCTGCTAAAAAGAGAAAGCTTAATGGATGCACATTGTGGTAAAAGCAAAGGCCCCTCCAAACACATTTTAAAAGGAAATTACAATTCAGTAAACTCTCTTTTCTCTTCTGTTCCGTTTGCATTTCCATTCTCTACTGTTACTAACTCCAAAAACCAGGTTTTCACTCCAATTCTCATTCTGTTCGTCTTTGTATCATGGATAAGTCTTTTTGATACAAAAGACTTTATACTGTGGGAAAGAGGTTCCGGCTTCTGGATTTAAAGCCTAATTTGGAACCCTTCTGTGCCAAATTCATCCACCTCTACAAATACATTGTAATGAAATATTGAAGGTATTATTAAATCACGGTGTAATCCACAGCTGTTCAAATGTATCTGGAGGGGCAAGGGTTTTCTCTTAGGTTCCAAATGTCCCAAGACAATAATAAAAATCCTTTCCTATTAAAACAAACAAATCAATAAAAAATAATCCTTGTATCTCAAAGAAAGTAACCCTCCAGGGTATATTTATCAAAAGCTATTCCCATCCAGGGAATATTAATCAAAAGCTATTCACAGAATTATACTAATTACCATAACCAATTCCACGAATGCAAAATCATAAAAATCATAAAGACTGTTTACAACAGCATTCTCTAACCTATGTTATACCTGGTGCTTAAAAAATATTCAAGGAAAAAAATAATAGGTAATCATACCAATTACCTTTGAAAAATACTAATTCCTTCTTAAAGGGTCACATTTTATGTATCATACTAAAGGACCTGAGAAGTCCTGGAGTAAAGAAATTTAACTTTGTTTTCCAATGCTTCCTTAATTAATTTGACTGCAGAAATCCTCTTTCGTAAAACATCTCAACATGTGTCAGATTAGAACTCTTTGCAGAGCACAGTTGGGAAAATTCTGGAATAGAATCTCAACCTCCTATATCACCCACCTCCCTTGTAGGACATTTGGCCCATGCCAAAAAGTCCTTGCTTGATTTTCAGTCCTGGCTAAAATGACCATAAGACATTTAGTGCATAAGACATCTGGTCCTTGCCAAAAGTTTCTTGAAATTTGTTTCTGTCCAAAATGTCCATAGGTATATCTGGTCCATGCCAAATGGTTTTGTACAGGACCAAATATCAACGACCCTTCGGTGTGGACCAAACGCCTCCATGGATGTTTCGGAAAGGACCAAATATAACCAAATATCAAGGACATTTTGGTGTGAACCAAATGTCTTAACGGATATTTTGAACAGGATCAAATGGTCCTACAAATATCAAGGACATTTGGCGTGGACTTCATCTTGGTGCATGCATGCATGCATGTGTGTACACACACACACACACATAAGTATCATAGTTGCTCCTTTGGAAGCACCCACATTTTGCATTTAGTTTAACCTTCCAAAACTAGCTTCCTCTCACCATCAAAACATATTAACTCTATGTACAACCTCAGGATACTGCTCTCCACTAAGAGGCAACTTGTCCAATCAACTAGTCAGAAATTCTAAGGTAAAAGTGAGGGCTCTGGAATAAGAATACCTAGATTTAAATCCTGGTTTTATCATTTATGAGCTGTGTCATCTTGAGCAAATTATTTGACCTCACTGATCCTTGATTTTCTGTTCTGTAAATTGGGCATGATAAGGGTGCATACTGCATTGGGCTACTGTGATGCTGAAGTGAGGTGATGGCTGCAGCAACGTGTCTGATACATGGTAAGTGTTCAAAAAACAAATACATACATGAATCGTACCAATAAATCTTAGCTGCTGCATTACCCCTTCTGCTTTATAAATTTTCCCTTTGGATAAGGCTGTTGTATAAATCCTTTGGGGGAAGACTTTGTAAGTCTTGATGGCAAGACTGAGACAAACAAATGAATCGGTCAATCTGCAATTTTAATTCTTGCTGCTACTTTAATGTTGTGATTGTGTGCTAGTGGTCTACCCTTTCCGAACCTCAATATGTCTGAACCTAATTTTTCAACTCTCTGGCCCCTCCCAGTGCCCCAGCCACATCTCATGCCCACTCTCCTTTCTTGCTGTCTATGCCAGAATTAATGAACCACCCTGACCCCCCAACCAGACTAGGTGAGTTACCCACATGTTCTTCCCCTGTAAGAATATTCATCACACTATTCTGTAACATAATCTGTCTTCTCAGGAAGAGATAGAACAGAATAGAACATACTGGTTGTTTTATGAATAAATGGCTGATTTGGAGATCCTCACTCAGCCCTCCAATCTTACCCCCTATTTTGCACATACTACATATGTCTCTTATACACACGTCTAGCACAATTCTAGCACGGGGAGCCCCTATGCTATTTGAGAGTAAATTTTCCATGAGCTAATAGGAGGAACTCAGAGTCAGACTTAAATTGATTTAAAGAAAATAAGGAAGCATGACATTTGTTATTACAAAGTTAATCCTGCCACAAAGCTATGAGGATTTCCATTTTAAGGATGCAACTTAGAGCACTAAAGTATCTCACCCATCATCACACAAGTAGTAAAAGGCAGAGCTGGGATCCAAATTCTAGACGTTATAACTTTTAGCAATCCCCTTTCAATTTTCACAGGACCATCCTGTCTTAGATATCATGCCAATCAAAAATAAAATACCCAGAAACAAATTTTGAGTATAGGCACCTCAAGACATACGGGGTGCAGTAGTGCCAGCAGATCCATGTCTATAGACAAGAGGGATTAGTGCTGTGTCTAATCAGCAGTATCCACCAGCAGGAGGTCTTACCAAGCATAGGAATTATCTGTCCCACAGTGCCCTTTTGTCATGACACTTTGGAGGAGTGGGAAAAGCCCAGTCTTTGAATCAGTCGATCCTCCATTTTAATCATTGGTCTGTCACTTTAATGTTGTGTGATTGTGGGCTACTCACCTACCCCTTCTGAAGCTCAATATTTTATCTATAAAGTAGGGACAATTCTACCTATTTGTCAAGGGTAGTGTGAAGATCCAGCAATTTCACATATGTAAAACTGCCCAACATAGCTCTGAAGCCCACTGAATATTCCATTTTCCCCCTTCCCTTCGACCTGTGGTTTCTGATAAGAGAGCTGATTTCTTAAGGAATATCTACCTTTCACTTTGGGTGATCTTCCTGCTGACTGATGCTATCATAGGGACTGGTTCTGGTTGTCAGTATCTAGGCCCTGGGAAGAGGTGAGAGTTGACAGAAGGTAGTAAATTCTTCTTCCAGTTTGGCTTTGAACCCATGGACCAGAGATGACATGGAGCTTTGTGCAGAGAGAACACGTTGGAATCCCATGTGCTCTGATGTGGGCTAAAGCCAGGCCATGCTATCTCAAGGGCCCTCCAGATTGTGAAACTCAACCCTCTTCATCCTCCCCACAAACATGCTGGTGACTGTGTGGTCCTAGACAACTATCATTATAGCAAGCATCCATCTCTGCCCTGAGAGCTCCCAAGGCCAATCGAAAACCAAACTTCCTGGCAAGGCTCAAATGAAAGGACATTGAGATTGGACCCATAAGTTGAAATGTGAGGCTTGGTAGAGATCCCAAAAGGGAACAATTGGTAGCCTCTCTCGTTCGATGCTCTGTCCACTGAAAGGATATCTTCACTGCGTAGTTCTCAGGAGCCACCTAACAAAGCCTCTATAAAGGAATCTGGCTCCACACGTCGAATGTCTATTGATTTCACCAGTAATTATTTAGAAGTTTCAATTAATCATGAGAAGGAAAGCAAAACTGTGTCTAAACAGTGGGAAAAACCAGATCCAAAAAAAGTGAAGCTGAAATTTTCAGCCCTCCTGAAGTATGATAAGGATGAGAATGTAAGAGCTGATCAATTACATCATTAAGACAGCTTATTGACAAAAGCAAGGAAACAGCGCATAACAAAAATGGTGTTTCCTCAGTCCTTCAGGAAAATACACTGTACCATTCTCCCTCAATGTCCATATCTATCTCACTTTTTAAAAAGTTATAGACAACCAATTCCAGACACTGGCTTTCATTATACTTTTGTTTATTCAAAAGGTGTGCTTGTATATTTAGTTTTAGACCCTGTGCTAGAGCTTCAGAAAAAGAATCATGAGCAAAAATAGATACAGCCTTGCTCTCAGAAAGTTCAAATTTTAATTGGGAAGATAGACATTAATCAAATCATCACTTTCATGAATGTTTGATTACAGGTATGTAAGTGTTCTGGATGAAGAAGACCAATGATATGATGGGAAATTGACCTACACTGGGGAGGGGTGGCCATGAAAGGCTTCCCTAAGGAAGTGACTCACGAGCTGATATCACGAGTGTGAGTAATGAAGCAAAAGTACATCAAAAGACGAGTGTATGAGACGGATGTTGGATAACTCACTGAATTGACAGGAAGACTGAACGAACAAGCTCAGAACATCAGGAATCAAGGGAAGCTGATGGAAGAAACACTTCTGGACCTATAGCGACTCCTGCTCAGTGATGCTGCCACTGAGGTCAGCAACTGAATCTCCTTGTCCTTTGTCTTTCTGTCACTAACTCCAGATTGAAAGTGCAGGATGGGAACACCCAGAAGTACAAGCTTGGGTCAGATGCCAAAGAAGAAAGTGGCTCCTCTTTTATTGACCCACAGGATGAGAGTTCCCAAAATTAGGAAGGTGGGTGAGATACTGGACAGCAAAAAAGAAAAACAGTCTAACATCAAGGCAGAAGAGAGAAGAGTATTTCTGAGAATAAGAAAAAGATGCACAGTGGCCCTGTGCCTGGAGGGTGGAGAGACTACGAGAGATTGATGAGGCTGGAAATGTAGGCAGAGTCGAGCCGATTCAGGTCTTTGCAGGTCATATAAGGATTTGGGCCTTTACTTTGATGCAATAAGCCATTGATGAATTTATAAGCAGAGTAGAGGCATATCCAATTGCATTTTGGGAAGATAATTTGGAGTAGTGTATAAAGAACAGAGGATGGGGGGATAGGAGTGGATGGAGATCAGTGTAGTGGATGCTGTTGTGTGTATCCCAGGCACGCCCTTCAGGACTGAGATGCATTCTCCCAGCTACAGGAGTGTTGGCCACTGACAGTTCACAGTTAAAACCCTATCTGGTAGTAGCCCTTGACTAAAGGAAGCTGCCACTGGGAGGCCATGTTCCTCCCTGGAGAGACCTGACATCAGATAACTGATCAATGCTGCTACAAAGGCTTCCATTTGGGGTGGTTCCAATGTGCCACCTGCGCTCTGAAGCTCCCTGTGCATTAGCTGAGACCTTGTTGCAGCCGCGTCACAGCTGACCTTCTCCTTCTGCCCAATCCTGCAACCCTCACTCCTCAAAGGTGGTGACCCCCAGAGCACTCCTCAATAATCCTCTTACATGCAAATCTCCACCTCAAAGTTTGCTTCTCAGGGAACCCAATCCAAGTCAGCAGAGCCATCAGAAGACTATAGGAAACTAGCAATGCAAAACAGCAGCCTCAGCAGTGTATACCAGGGAGAGAAGTGTACTGATTGAACTTTTCAAGTCCTAAGGGCCCCAGAATAATAATGAGAGAACAGACCATTTGCAGAGTCAATGAAAGAAACGCACTAATCCCTTCTAAGCTGAGATGCTTCCAACTTCCCTAGTGCTTTCGTGAAAGAGAGGAACTGTCATTCCTTAGCACACTGGCCCCCAACACCATTTCAAACCTTGTCCCCATTCTAATAACCACTAATGCTCCTGCTACAATCGGCATCTGTCGCAGTGTGTGATATGCCGGGTGCTGGCTGCCGCCGGAGCTCAGACTCTTAAGGCTGGAGCAGCTGTTCCAGTTCAGGCTCTCCTGTTTGATTCTTTGTAGCCATGTCACTAAATTTCCAAAAGTCAGTTCACTTTATGGCTTTTTTCCCTTTCCCTCTCTCTCTTTTTAAAGCTGCTGCCACCCAAGCACAGGCTGCCAAGAGGCTTAATTCCAGACAAGGGGCTTTTAAAAAGTGACAGAGGAGATGCTGTCATGGCATCTAAGGTAAAAAGCTCTTTCTTCCCCCAGAGTGGTTTCACTAATAAAATTAATTTGCCTGTTTAAAATTTAAAATAAAGACAAGACGTTTCGATTTTTCAATAAGGAAGTTTGGCAGGAACAAAGGGAGTTATTTGCATGCTGATGGAGCTCATGTGAAGCCAAGGTGCAGACAGATCTTCCTAATGCCACGTGGAAGAGCCTTTGGTTGCAGAGGGAGCTGCGGAGATGCAGCTCTCTGCGGGGGAGAAATGGGCAGGGTGGGGTGGGAGCTTGTCGGAGCTTTGGGCATTGAGAAGTCGACCCTCTTCGACCATTAAGAGAAGTGATCAATTCATAACCATTCTCAAAGAGCATCACATGGGCCTAGCAGTGACCATCTCCCAGTGGCTCTCTCTCCATAGCTGAGGCCCAGCTCTCTTTGCCATTTGTGGCAAGCATCAAATGGATGAACCTTGCAAAACTTCATGGATCCCTGGCAGCAACTGTGTAATGCCCCCATCTCTTGCTTTCTCTCCCCAACTGACTACAGATGGACTCCGCATTTCCTCCACAGCCGGGATGGCAGAGCTGAGTGTCAAAGCAGCCCACCCTTCATCTTCCCACACTCTGCTTCCACCTTCCAGCCTCCCCACAATCCACTGTTCAAAGGGACGGCTATAATTCTGCACTGAGTGACGTTGACACCGAATTTGAATTCAAAGTCACAGAAACTTGAAAAAGCCCAGAGACTGGAAAGGATTTTCCAAAGGACCTGTTCATCCCTAATAGCCCATATTTCACCAGATATAATTAATCCTGGGAAGTTTATAACACATTCTGCTTTC
This sequence comes from Eschrichtius robustus, assembly GCF_028021215.1. NCBI lineage: Eukaryota > Metazoa > Chordata > Mammalia > Artiodactyla > Eschrichtiidae > Eschrichtius > Eschrichtius robustus. The sequence continues at coordinate 57,940,150 of NC_090833.1, read as the reverse complement.
CAAAATGCTCTAATGTACATTATTGCATTTGATGCACATATTATTAGCCCATTTTATAGTTGAGTAAGCTGATGATCATGGGGAAGATGAGGAGAATGAAATTTTTTTTTTTTTGCAACTCATGCTTTAGAAACCGTGTGGAAGCTTTGCTACCTTACCTAACTGAATCTTCACAACAGCCCTGAGAACTAGAGAACTGTATCGAACTATATGCCATTTACACATGAGAAAAGGGAGACTTGGCATTTACATGACCACTCAAACTCACAAAAATGACCTTGGATTTGTACTTAGACCAGGTTAGCTTCAAGTTTTTCCGCTACACTGGCTGAGCGTTTACTTAATTTTCCTGGCAGATGGGTAAGTCCATTTGGTCCATTCACGCCTCAGCTGCCCTTCTGAGCTAGAATGTCTAACAAACTCTCCCCTGCAAGAATCTTCCTTTGTGCCCCTGATAAACACACACACAAACACACACACACACACACAAAATCCCTTTAGTACACCTGGAAAGAAAAGTTACACCACAATTCTCATCTTCAGTTGGCATCAAAATAGGGAATAGATCCAATATTGTCATCACCATTACCACTATCTCCGTTACCCTACCATTATCATCATCATCACTGTCTTCATCAAAACCTGTTTTTGGGGGTCCCTCAAGCACTTCTCCTTCCTTATGGGCATTTTTTAGAACATGAAGCAGACACAGTCCTTGCTTTTGAACCGCACTTTGTGGTAATGTTCAGTAAGAATTTAGTCTCTAGAGCTGGTGGAAATTAATGAACATTTAGGATAAGTGACTTAAGGAAATTCAATGGTCTAACCCAAGTAATAGGAATCTGTTTACTAGACAATCCTCATAAATAGCATAAAATGAATATGCTGCTTTTAAAAAGGAATTAATTAACGTTTAACTACTGTGCATTTTTCTATCCATTGACTAAACATCTCTACAAATGATCTGTGGAATGGACAATTTATTCCCACCCTTTTGGTTTTCATCACTAATGGCGGAAGTGAGAGTAGGAAAACGATTGATGCATCAACAAAACAACCACTCAGGCAAGGTTCAGAAGAGCCCTGTAAAAATGTGAACAACGCAGAAGTGGATGTAACCCTTTCTTGACAGCCTCCCTCCCCCTGAAGTTCACTTTGCAGGACAGGAGCGCTCCCTGGAAATGCTGATAATCACCTGCATTCCCAACAGAGCCAGCTATATCCTCAGCGCCAGCAGAGTTCCTTCCTTATTGTGCACACGTAATAAATATATGGTGAGTTAAACTAATGACCTAACTTACCCTGATAGAAAGTCTCTTTGCCAACATTATTTCTCATTCCATATTCCAATTTCCAGTTTTTCACCCCAAAAAGCAACCCTGAAACATGTCATGGGACACTAGTACAGCACTTCTCCATTTTTGATATTTTATCTCATTAGCATTCTGAAAACAGAGACAATTACCTGACATTTCTTCCACCTCCTCAAACCCCCAAAACCCTTTTTTTCTTTCTCTCCAATGCTGCTTGTTATTGTTTTCTTTCTCCATACTGACTGTGACTTGGGACATAGGGACACTGCATGGTGGCATCCTCAGCTACTCGCTGAGGAATGTGTCCATGTGGGCGCTCAATGCAAGCTGTTCTTTTTTTGAATAGAATCAAACATTGCTCGTTCTCTGGAAAACTAAAGCATTTCTTTATTTGGAGCATTAGAGACACGGTCTTTTCTAGAGGCAGAGAGATGACCTCAATGACTACGAGCCGACCCATCCCATCAGATGTATCCAAGACTCCACTTACCCCATTGTTAGTGAGGCCAGGGTGAGGGAGAGCCAACTCTGTGATCCAGCCTTTCAGGCTTTAAGAATGTGAGCGATAACCCTGTGAGCTGAGTTGATGGAGTCCACATCTCAGTATGACTTCTATGAACTGTGTGGACAAAATACAAAAACAAGGCCATCCAAGAGGCACTGTGGTTTGGTGGGGAGCAGTGAGGTCTGGAAAGCAGGGCAGGTGAACTGATTAGCACCATTTCATGACCTTACAGAAAACCATTAGTGTTCTACTTAAGGACAGAGAGTTCTCTCTGGCCATATTAATTCATTTCCCAGGTTAGGCTTTGTGGTGTGTATCTGTGTGCATGTGTGCTGGTGTATGTGGGAGTCTTTCTCCTTTCTGCTGCACAGCTGATGTCTGCACATGTCTGGGACTCATTACATGACTGAAAATTCAAAACGGCTGGAAATTCATGGGGCAAAAAGGCAGATCCCATTACCAGAAACATCAGAGACACAGCCCATTGGGAGGTAAATTGTACAATGATAAACTCATAGAATCATTTAGCCTTTAACCCCACTGACCACCCTGTCAGATTTATAACTCTATTTTTGGCTTCTACCACCCCAATATCTCTTGGCCCTTCTCTCATCGTTCAGCACCCTCCTTACTCAAATCATGGTCCTCAGCCCACCTAGGGATAGAAATGCACCCCAAGTTTCCATAGTGTTCTTTGCTAACTACCTAATTTCGTTGGGTGGTACTCATCCATTCCCATTATTTCCCAGGATGCATTTCCCAAATTACATCTCCATCCCAGACCTTCTTCCAGACTCCAGACTTATCATGAAAGACCCCAAACCTGTTGCTCCTTCTGTGTTTCTAGGTCAGTTGATGGCACCAGCATGCCCTCAGTTTCCCAAGACGGGGCCTCAGATCCATCCTCCATTCCTCCTGCCTTCCCAGTCTGCAGTCCAGTGAAACTGACCTTTTTATGAATGATATTCTTGTCCAAAAAATGCTTACTGTATGGACACCAAGGGGGGAAAGCAGTGGTGGGGGGGTGGGTGGTGGTGGGATGAATTGGGAGATTGGGATTGATATACATACACCAATAGGTATAAAATAGATAACTAATAAGAACCTGCTGTATAAAAAAATAAAATAAAATAAAATTCAAAAACAATTGCTTATCGTGTGCCAGGTACTGCCTTCAGCTTTACAGCCCTGTGAGGAAGGCACTAAAACCACCCCCATTTTAGAGAAAAAGAATGATATGTCAAGAGGTTAAACATCATGCCTCAGGCCCCACAGTTCATAAATGGCAGAGCCATGATTTAAACTTAGGCAGCTTGGTTCCAGCATCCGTACTTGAACCATATACTCTACTGTATCTACACTGCCCCATCAAGTCATTGTCTCTCAATTAACAGCCATCTCTTTCTATCCTATACCTGCACATCACATTCTTCTTTCTAAGTTACAAACTTTTTTCTAATATTTCTGATCTAATCTGATCTAAGTAAATCTAATACCCACAAACTAAAATCCAAACTTCCAGACCCTCCAAGGCCTTTGAAAATCTACCCCCAGGCCTACTCCTAACCTTATCTCCTTCTACTCTTCCCTGTCAAACACCATGCATCTGCCCCCAACCCAACTTTTTGCTTTTCCTTGATTTAATAATAATTATTCTAGCAAGTGTATGTTGAGTACCTAGGATGACCTACGTTTGCAATAGGCATGTTATACATATTTTCTCACTAATTATCATAGCAATCCTACAATGTAAGTGTTATTCTTATCTCCTTCTTGCCAATTAGAAAACCTAGGCTCTGGAAAATTAAAACTTCCCTAAGGCCCCTTTGGAAACAAGTGGTGACTCAAGATTTGAACATGGAAATAAAAAATTACATCCTTTTTCCTATGCAACCAGTAAACTTATATAAAAGTATCCAAATAACTCCTGAAGGTATTCTCTGGATTGCAAATTGCTCTTTGTCATAAATTGTGTTGATGTCTTCTGGGTACTCAATAATATGCTTTCTGTTCAAACCATATGAATGAATCCTTGATCTGATGGTGAACTAGCCATGGGTCAGCTCCCTCTTTCTTCAGGTATATCTGCCTTCTGACTACCTCTAACCCAAGGCAGAATTTGCTTATAAAGTCGCAAGTAGGGTGACTACAAAATAACATGATAGAGTTCAGCTGTCTTATATTTACGCCTGAAGCAAAGAAATATATTATTGAATATTAGGCATCAGTAGTCGCCTATCAGGTGAGAGCTAGACACAGGAGGTTAGAAGATACTCACAGCCTCTGTCTTCTCTTTCAATAAGTTCCACAGCTATGGTAGCAGTGGTTTTGGTGATGTGGATGATGTAGCAAACATTTGTTAATCATCCGCCATATATCATGTATTGCATTAGCCTTTATACAGGGTCTCTTAATCCTCTACAACTCTGTAAAACGGCTATTACTCTGCTTATTTCAAAGGAGCACACTGAGGTTCACTTGTCCAACAGTCCAGATATAGCTGAGACGAATTTGAATTCAGTTCTGACTCTAAACTCCCCGATCTTTCCTCTCTGCAACACCACCTCTCTTAGATGTAGGGCTACTACATCATATTTCCCCTTCCACTCGTCCTCCCTTCTTTCCTGAGTTCTCATTTCTTTCCTCAAAAAAGAACAATAATTATTTTTTTTCTAAATCTCCTTGTACCTTTTCTCCATTTCCCTTTCCTCCTAACAACACATTTGAGAAATCATTTATAACGACATCAAATCATTTTTTACTGGTGCTCTGAACAAATGATAGCGGTGTCACACCAGGCACTCTGAAAGGCTGGTATATTATAGAGGGAAACTGCTCAAATGGCAGCCTCATGCTGCAATGCTACTCACAACTGCTTTTTAATCTGCAGTGCTGGGCCTATGAATGACAACCCATAAAGATGCTACCAGAAAACTACTAGAGCTAATCAATGAATTTGGTAAAGTAGCAGGATACAAAATTAACGCACAGAAATCTCTTGCATTCCTATACACTAACGATGAAAAATCTGAAAGAGAAATTAAGGAAACACTCCCATTTACCATTGCAACAAAGAGAATAAAATACTTAGGAATAAACCTACCTAAGGAGACAAAAGACCTGTATGCAGAAAACTATAAGATACTGATGAAAGAAATTAAACATGATACAAACAGATGGAGAGATACACCATGTCCTTGGATTGGAAGAATCAACATTGTGAAAATGACTCTACTACCCAAAGCAATCTACAGATTCAATGCAATCCCTATCAAACTACCAACGGCATTTTTCACAGAACTAAAACAAAAACTTTCACAATTTGTATGGAAATGCAAAAGACCCTGAATAGCCAAAGCAATCTTGAGAAAGAAAAACAGAGCTGGAGGAATCAGGCTCCTGGACTTCAGACTACACTACAAAGCTACAGTAATCAAGACAGTATGGTACTGGCACAAAACAGAAATGTAGATCAATGGAACAGGATAGAAAGCCCAGAGATAAACCCATGCACATATGGTCACCTTATTTTTGATAAAGGAGGCAAGAATATAAAATGGAGAAATGACAGCCTCTTCAGTAAGTGGTGCTGGGAAAACTGGACAGCTACATGTAAAAGAATGAAATTAGAACACTCCCTAACACCATACACACACAGAAAAACTCAAAATGGATTAAAGACCTAAATGTAAGGCCAGACACTCTAAAACTCTTAGAGGAAAACATAGGCAGAACACTCTATGACATAAATCACAGCAAGATCCTTTTGGACCCACCTCCTAGAGAAATGGAAATAAAAACAAAAATAAACAAATGGGACTTAATGAAACTTAAAAGCTTTTGCACAGCAAAGGGAACCATAAATAAGACGAAAAGACAACCCTCAGAATGGGAGAAAATATTTGCAAATGAGGCAACTGACAAAGGATTAATCTCCAAAATTTACAAGCAGTTTATGCAGCTCAATATCAAAAAAACAAACAACCCACTCCAAAAATGGCAGAAGACCTAAATAGACATTCTCCAAAGAAGACATACAGATAGCCAAGAAGCACATGAAAAGTTGCTCAACATCACTAAGCATTAGAGAAATGCAAATCAAAACTACAATGAGGTATCACCTCACACCAGTCAGAATGGCCATCATCAAAAAATCTACAAATAATAAACACCGGAGAGAGTATGGAGAAAAGGGAATCCTCTTGCACTGTTGGTGGGAATGTAAATTGATACAGCCACTATGGAGAACAGTATGGAGGTTCCTTAAAAAACTAAAAATAGAACTACCATACGACCCAGCAATCCCACATTTGGGCATATACCCTGAGAAAACCATAATTCAAAAAGAGTCATGTACCACAATGTTCACTGCAGCTCTATTTACAATAGCCAGGATATGGAAGCAACCTAAGTGTTCATCGACAGATGAATGGATAAAGAAGATGTGGCACATATATATTATGGAATACTACTCAGCCATAAAAAGAAACAAAATTGAGTATTTGTAGCGAGGTGGATGGACCTAGAGACTGTCATACAGAGTGAAGTAAGTCAGAAAGAGAAAAACAAATACCGTATGCTAACACATATATTATGGAATCTAAAAAAAAAAAAAGGTTCTGAAGAACCTAGGGGCAGGATAGGAATAAAGATGCAGATGTAGAGAATGGACCTGAGGACACGGGGAGGGGGAAGGGTAAGCTGGGACGAAGTGAGAGAGTGGCATGGACATATAAACACTACCAAATGTAAAATAGATAGGTAGTGGGGAGCAGCTGCATAGCACAGGGAGATCAGCTGGGTGCTTTGTGACCACCTAGAGGGGTGGGATAGGGAGGGTGGGAGGGAGACACAAGAGGGAGGGGATATGGGAATATATGCATATGTATAGCTGATTCACTTTGTTATAAAAGCAGAAATTAACACACCATTGTAAAGCAATTATACTCCAAAAAGATGTTAAAAAAAAAAAGTTCTTAGAAAGTTAAAGCTGGGGGAGAAAAAGTCCAAATCCACATTCATTTATTTAACCAAAATATATTAAACTTGTACTGTGCTTCAGACTCAGTACTAGAGGTTAAATGATAATCAAGCCATCATATCTGCTCTCATGGAGCATGTAATCTAGTACAGCGGGCCATAAGTTGGTAATTAAAATACAATAGGTTGAATTCCGTGATAGACTAGTGCAGAGTGCTAAGAGAGAAGAAAGGAAACATCTCAATCATTAGAAGCTACTTGGGTCTGGGGCACAATCTCTTAGGATATGAGATTTGAGCTAAAATATGAAGGATACTTTCACATCAGCCAGGTATGCTGGATATTGTCCACTTGCCCCTTGTTCTCGGTGACAAACTCTTAAAACTTAAGGACTTAAAACAACAACAGTTACTTATTATGATCACAAACCTGCAATTTAGACAGAGTTTAATGGGAAACACTTGCCTCTACTCCATGTGGTGTAAACTGGGGTGGTTAATCCAAGGGCTAAAGGATTTTCCACCAAGATGGCTCACTCAAAAAGACTGACAATTGGTGCCAACGGTCAACTGGGAGCTCAACTGGGGTTCAGGGCCAGAAGCCTCAATTCCTCTCCCATGGATCTCTCCATGTGCCCAGGGCTCCTTGAAGCATAGAGGCCAAATTCCAAGGGTGCGTATCCAGAGAGTGCCAGATAGAAGTTGTATTTGCTTTTATGACTGGACCTCAAAAGTCACATAACCTCACTTCCACCTCACCCTGTTAGTTCAGATAGTCATAAAGGCTCACCTAAGGAAATATGACCAGACTCTAGCTCTTGATGAGGGCATGACAGTGATCTAGAAGAACATGCGAGACAGGAAACAGTATTGCAAACATTCCTGAAAAACTTTGTCAACCACACTCCTCTAAATGTACTGTCCATACTTCACTCTGCTCTTACATGGAGAAGCTAAATATATGGACTACACCAACAACAGGCTCTCTCATCCTCTGGTTTCCTTTTGGGTTTAATTAAAGGGAGCATCAGCAAGAGACTGAAGGGAGAGAGTGAATTTAGTATATTCATTCCCCCAGCCTTTTGTGAAAAGTTCACCTTGGCTAGCTATGCCCTTCAACTGAAAGCCCCAGGTCCCATCAGGCAATCCCTTCCATACTGCTTTCTTTCTCTATGTTTTGATACCCTCTTCTTCTCCTTGCCTCTTCATACTCAAAGGTGGTAAGTACTCCTGTCTGATACTAGTCCCAAGGTACTGCACCAGCTCTTGCGCTTTCCTATACTCTGCAGTATTCCTTTATGTTTCCTATACACTAGTTACAACCACAGAAGTAAGCCCTTCATCAATATATTCTCTAATTTGAGTATATGATCTGTTTTTGTTTTTCCCTGATCCTGACTAATATACCAAGTAAAGAGCTATCAGGTGAAGGTGATGCAGTAAATTCATGGTTTGACAAGTATCTTCTGCTCTGAACATTTAGCAATCTTAGATAAATTTATAATGAGTCTGAAAGAAACAAGAAATGTGTTTCCATGGACCAATAATACGAGGAAAATGCAAAGTGGTGATCAGGACAAAAGCCATGGGAGTCCAAAGCTTGAGATGCAGAAAGAGATACTGAGGCACTGGGGACAAAAAGTGTGAAACACACAGTGTAGGATTGGGGCCAGACTCCATGAAATTAGGAGATGAAAAAAGGTTCTCTCACTCATGAAAGGAAGCTAGTAAAATACCACAGCTCACCACGGCCTCATGCTATGGACTGTAGGAGCCCATGGGTTCAAGGAACTTAGGGGACACTGATGCTGCCTCCATTCCAGGAAATGAACCAAGCTACCTGCTAGCTCAGTGCCAGGACCTGCAGTATTTCCAACACCATCACGGGCTGGGGGTTCCAGGCCACTATTGTAAATATTGGGTGTGGTCTGTTCATAAGAGGTCAAACAGAGGCTAACACAAAATTAAGTTTTGATGATGTAGAGAAATAGATAAGAAAACCCAAATAATATCCAGTTCAAAATGAACCTGAAAAAGAGAACTCAAAAAGTTATGAAGTCAGATAATGCAAAAGATAGCAGTTCCCTCCACAACCCTGTCCAAAAAACCAACTACACAAACATAAAATGACTTTAGAAAAAACATACTTTAAAGGATATTTTACAAAAATTACAGTAAATATGCTTAAGATGCTCAAAAAGGTAAATGAAGGAATAAATATCATTAAAATTTTAGAAATTCAAAAGGGACAGGTAGATATAAAAGAAAATCAGAAATCTTAGAAATAAAAAATGTAGTTAGTGATATAAAAAATTTAACAGACAGAATAAATTTTATTGACACAAAGAATTAGTAAGATAGAAAGGGTACTGAAGAATTCACTCAAACACAGTTCAAAGACACAAGGAAATAAAATGTGAAAGAGTAATTTATTAATTAAAAGACATGGAAGAGAGTTTGGGAGCCTCTACCATATCTAGCAGAGTTCCAGAAAGAAAAAACAAAAGAGTTGGTAAATATATACATGTGATTAAAATATATACATATATATATATATATATATATATATATATATATATATGTATACATATATTTTTCCCCGTAACATCTTATGGAAAAAGCTGAACAAACTTTTTGGCCAGCCCAATATATAATATATATATATATATATGATAACTGCTGAGAATTTTCCAAAATCAAAGAACATCTAAGTTCTCAGGTATAAAGTGCACTTAAAGTGCCCAGAAGTATTAATTTAAAAACCACATCTTGACCCATTATAGTAAAATACAGATCATAAAAAGTAAAGCAAAAAAACTTAAAAGTTATTGGAGAGGTCTGGTTGACCCTAACATAAAGGCAGCTTCCTACAGATCCTCCCCAAAAGTCTTAAGCTGAATAAGGAGCTCAAATAAAATCAAATATAAACCACATATTCAGAATTACTTGGAGAAAAATAGTAGCACAAATTTCAACTTGCCTATAAGTAGAAAAACAATCATCAAATTCCAACTGAGCTTTTACTAATGAAAGCTTGTGGGATCAGGGAGTGAGGCATTTGTTGCCTTAGGAGTCTCCAGGGAAAAGAGAAAAGGAGTATATAAGACTTACATAAAAGCCAGATAAAAATAACTCCCAGGAAGAGATTGCATACTAAGTGCTCAAATACTGAACAAAGGTCTGGGGCTTAGTAATTTATGGTAGCACAAGTAGAAAAGAAGCTTGAAACTGAGTGAAACCAGAGGTTCCACTGATGCCTCTGCAAAGTATTTTGGAGGAAGATAATAAATGGAGAAGAAGAGGTGAACCCTTGATGATGTGGTATTAAAGTAACATAAAGAAATAAGAAGGAAAAAATTAAGAAACCTGCAGAAAAAGGAGAGAGACAGAGAGAGAGAAAAGAGTGAGAGATAGAGAAACACAATTTATACCAATCCCTCCCCCAACACCTTTATCAACAAAATGATTATCCACTAAAGAAACTGCACTTCAATACTCTGGCACAAATGGGTACTCTTCAGTGATGAACTCTGAAATATCTTAGAATAGAAAAAACAAAAACAAAACTAAGAAACAAACAACAACAATAATAAAAAACTTCTCAGGCTAGCTCTATGTAAAGCCATGGTAAAGAGAAAATAAAAAGTGAGACTTAAAACATCTCAGCTGATGATTAGCTCCCTCAAGAAAAATAATCACGAGATAAAAAGTGTCAACCAATGCTCCAAACTTAATTGAACTTCCTCAAATAATCGTTTGGAGATATAAAAATACCCCAAATCAGAAATTCAAAAATTTAAGAATAAAAGTGAAAAATAACAGAAAGAAATGCAATGAACTCCAGAAAAAATAAAGGAAAAGAAAAAAAATCTCAAAAAAATATTACAATGTGTCTAAGGAAGAATAGAATCAAATGATTATAAGGGACAATGAACAAAGGCAAAGAAACAACTAAAAGAACAAAAGTGAAAAATAAAAGAAGTAAAAAGGGTCAGAAAGAAAATTGTTGAGAAGGGAGGAGAGGAAAATCCAATATATGTACAATTGGAGTCACTGAAAGAAATACATACATATAATCTGAGAAAATTTTCCAGAAATAAGACAAAGAGGAAATCTACACATTGAAAGCATCCACCATGTACCTTGGAAAAGTGGTCTGGAATGATCAATTCTGAGACAGAGTCTAATAAAGTAGAAGACTTTAAAGACAAAGGAAAATTTGTTGGGATCTTCAGGCAAAAAGAAGGAATTATTATCAGGGTAACAATTACACAGCCATCAAATTTCTCAAGAGAAACAGACAAAGAAAGACAAGAATTAATAGTAAGAAATTCAAGGAGAAAAAGTAGGAGCCAAGGATTTTATATCCAGCTAAGCAATCCTTCCAGCAGCAAAGCTACAGAAAGATCATTTTAAATATCCAAGAATTCAAGGAATGCTCTTTTTAGAATCATTTCCTGAAGGATTTACTAGAGAAGAAGCTTCTTCCAATCAAGACATGACTAGGGAAGTTTAGCAAAGGGCTGATAGTAAGAGTTTAATATATTTAATTGAAGATTTAAGACTGAAAGGTGACAGCATGGATGGGAGAACAGGTAAATATTTTGTGTTCTGACAAAGTGGAAAAATGCAACTTAACATGGCAGAAAAAGAGAAAATTAAAATCAGATCATTATACAGGAAATAGGTGGAAGTAAAAGGATATCATTTAAAACTAGCAAACAAGATAATAAAAAATTAAGGAGAGCTCTGTAAAAATGTGTAAATACAAAGCTAACCGTTAAAACAAAAATACAAACCTTTCTAAATACCAGAAGAAATTTTTTAAAAGAATGAAGGATACACACAGACTGTGTTACAGAAAATAATATGACAGTGTTGAGACCAAACATATCAGTCATATCAATAAATGTAATTAGGCTTAACTTGGCAATTAAAAGAAAATGATTTTAAAAATGGCTCAAAAACAAAGCTCAACTATGCATCATACAGTTGACACACCTAAAATAATGTGACTCAAAAAGGCTTAAATAAATGGATAGGAAAAAAAGAGACAAGACTAATGGAAACAAAAAGAGGGCAGGTTGCAATCCTAATATCAGAGAAAATAGAATTCAAGCCAAAACTATAGGAGATGCAAAAGAAGTAGACAAAAGCACAGTAATGATAGGAGACTTTAACATCATTTTCAGTACAAGAACAATTTAAGTTAACAATATTTATGTAATGTTTTAGAAGACCTAAAAACATAACCAACGTTGTGGGTAGTGTAGATCTTATGAATATATACCTAACAACTCATCCTGATAATAGAGAATATAAGTTCTCAAGTATAAAGGGAACATTCACAATAGTTGATCGTGTATTAGTTCACTAAGACAGCGCTGGTAAATTTCATAAAGTAGAAATACTGCAAAACTACTCTTAGAGCACAACGCAATAAAACTGAAAACTTAGAATAACACCAAAACCTCCAAACACCCTTCCATCTGAAAAAAAGAGTCCTCAATCAAAAAATTTTTCAGTGAAAGGGGAAATAAAAAACACTGAACACTGAAAGGGGAAATTAAAAAAACACTGCATATCAGATTCGATGAGATATGTTTGAAGTAATGGTTAGAGTAAAATTCACAGCTTTGAAAACTTGTATCAATAAAATTTTAGAATAAAAAGAAATTAAATTTCTAATTCAAAAGGCAAGAAAAGGACAACAAAGAAAACTAAAAGCACAAGGAAAGGAAATGATAAAGATAAAAAGTCAGAGTTAAGGAGGTAGAAAACAAAGAATAAATTAATACATAAAAATCCTTGTTCTTTAAAATAAATCAACAAAATAGACAAACTACTAGCTAATTTATTAAAAATGGGAGAATATACAAAGATGCAAAATGAGAAAAAAGGGATAAATATTAGTACAGAGAAAATGTTTTAAATCATGTGATCAATTTTCACCCCATATGCCAAAAAAAATTAGGAAACTAGATAAAATGAATAATTTTCTATTAATATTTAATTTACCAAAGTTTACTCCAGTAGAATTAGAACGTTTAAATGATCATTTTCTGTAGAATAAATGGCAAAAGTTATAAAGGAGCTATCTAACCAAAAAGCACAAGTGCAGGTGGTTTCACAAGATCTCTGCTAAACCTTCAGAGCCACCAGTCCTAATGCTACATAAATTGTTTAAGAGAATAGAAAATGAAAGAGAACTTCCAAATCCCTTTTATAAAGTATGTGTGATATTTATAATTAAACCTGATTTAAAAAAAAAAAAAACTCCAAGAAAGAGAAAATGATAGACTAATATATCTAACAGCTATTGATGCAAAAATTCTTTAAAAAAATATTTGCAAGTAAACCCCAATAGCACATTATGAAAATGATACACCATGACTAAGAGTTTATACCAGGCATGCAAATATTGTGCATTAAATCCATTAAAATAGTTCACCAGATTAATAGGCTTAAGAGGAAAAATCTTATAAAGATGTTGAAAAGCATTTAACAAAATTGAACACCCATTCCTAATAAAAATACTTGAGACTACAAGAATGGTCCATTACCTTAACATGGTAATGGAATATGTATACTTCCATCCTAAAGCTAGCATCTTATCTAACGGAGAAACTTTAGAGGTGTTCTGACAAGGGTTAAGAACAAGGCAAGGATGACCACTGTCTCTACTACATTTAACGGTATCTTTGAGATATTAGCCAACACAACTAGATAATAGAAAACAGTTCAAGATATATGAGTTGGAAAGGAAGTAAAACTATCTCTACCTGCAGATGACATGATGGTATACCTGAAAAACCCTAGAGAATAATGATAAAACTAATTCAAACAATTAAAAATATTTAACAAGCTGGTAGGCTTTAAAATCAACATGCAAAAATCAATAGCCTTCACACGCCCAAATAATCTAATAGAAGATATAATAGAAGAGAAGATTCTATTTATAATAGCAAAAATAAAAGATAAAATACTTTAAAGTTAATAAGAAATGTTCAAAACCTATATGAAGAGGACTGTTTAAAAAGAAAAAACACTGAAAGACAAAAAGTAGATTTGAACAATGGAAAGCCATTTCTGATTTCAATATAGGGCATCTCTCAATTGAGCAATCGCAGGTGATGGGACACTGAGTAGAAATAAACTTTCCCCACAAAGCCCTGCCCAAATTGCAGATTTGTGCCCAGATCTTGGTTTCTAAATACTATTCTCCACTAAAAGGAGCCATAACTCCTTGGAGAAATGGCTGATTCCAGGTCTGGGGCAAGAAAGTACTAGATGAGCCTGAATCATATTGTTGAACCAGAAAGTAAAGTAAAGAAGAAGTGAAAAAAGAAGAAGTGGGGATATGTCACAAAGACATGGAAATCAGCTTGACGGAATGCCAACTGACCAAATCCAGGAAATTTGATCACTGAAATAAAGGACAGTAATAAGTTACAACATATTAAATAAAATAGAATCCATCAATTCATACTATAAACAAACACACAGAATAATAAAAGGGAAAACTCTTAGAATAGAATGCTGACATAAAAATAGAGAAAAGGGGAATAAATTTAGAAAATCATCATTTTGCAACCATCATTGTGAAAAACTGATGCAGGCAAGAATCAATAGATGCTAAATTTGGGGAATGGAAAAGTTTGATGGGGAAAAGGGTATTACATCTCAAAGTAGCCCTTCCACAATTACATTTTAAATACAAAAGGAAAAAATAGTAACTGTACAGTGGGAAAATTAGGCAATACCTTAACCAGGTGATCAAAATTAACAACACCCATAAGGGGCTACTTACAAAGACAATGATATCACTTCAGATGTAATACCTGAGGATAATATAATGTCATTCATATAGTAGTTCTTCCAAAAATGCAAAACATGGTTTCAATCTTGAGGAAACATCAGAGAAACCAAATTCAGGGACATATTAAATAAACAGCCTGGGACCTCCCTGGTTGCGCAGTGGTTAAGAATCTGCCTGCCAACGCAGGGGACAATGGTTCAAGCCCTGGTCCAGGAAGATTCCACATGCCGTAGAGCAACTAAGCCAGTGTGCAACAACTACTGAGCCTGCGCTCTACAGCCCGCGAGCCACAACTACTGAGCCCACGTGCCACAACTACTGAAGCCCACGTGCCTAAAGCCCTGCTCCACAATGAGAAGCCACCACAAGAAGACTGCGCACCGCAACAAGGAGCAGCCCCCACTCTCCGCAACTAGAGGAAAGCCTGGCACAGCAACGAAGACCCAATGCAGCCCAAAATAAATAAATAAAATTTTTTAAAATTAAATAAACAAATAAACAGCCTGTATTTTTATCAAAAACATCAATGGTACGAAAGACAAAGAAAGACTGAGGAATTGTCCCAGAGTAAAGAAGACCAAAAAACCATGATAACTAAATGTAACACACGATCCTGAACTGGATCTTATAAGAGAAAAACAAAATTGCTAGTAAAAAACCTACATTATTGGGACAACTGACAAAACTGGAATATGACCGTAGATTAAAGGTACGTTAAACTTCCTGAATTTGATGGAGTTCAGGATGCTGGCAAAGGTCATATCTGATGAGCAGGATATAAGACAGAGTCCCAGTTCTCAAAGACATTACATTCTAATTAAGAAAAGAAAACCAGCACATGAAAGAAAGGGTAATACAAAAGAAAAAAAATCAGCAAATTATCAGAACAGAAAGTAATTAGGTGAGCTGTAGTGGTCTGAAAAATATTCACAGGGAGGTGGAATATAAATGAGGCCTTCCAGGGAGGATGAGTTTGAGGTAAGCAGAAAAGAGAAGGAAAGGCTTTTTAAATGCAGAGGTACCATCAGTGTGAGCAAGGAAGTAGGAATAAACTCAGTGCATTGTGTAGATAGTGCAGAAGACTTGGGTAAAAAGTCAGTGATGCAGAACAACAGGAAACTTATTTGATATGTAGGAGGAAAGCACCAAAAAATTCAAACAAAACTTCAATATACATCAAACAAATTAGAAGAAATTACATCATGCAAACATATGGGTTTTCAATTAATTTTTTTAATTTGGGAATTTTTAAGTACTTTGCCCAAAACTTTTTCTAAGAGTAAGTCTTTTTTTGTAGGGGAAAGGTCTATTACTGCTATCCTAAAGAACTTTTTTTTTTTTTAAGTCTTCCTATGCTAAAGAACTCTCTGTGATGATAAAAACATTCTATATCTGCAACGTCCAGTACAGTGGCCTCATATTCCTGTGAAAGGTGGCTATTGTGACTGAGGTATTGAATGTTTAATTATATTTATTTTCTTCTTTTAATTGAAGTATAGTTGATGTACAATATTATATAAGTTTCAGGTATACAATATAGTGATTCACAATTTTTAAAGGTTCTATTCCATTCATAGTTATTATAAACTGTTGGCTATATTCCCTGTGCTGTACAATATATCCTTGTAGCTTATTTATCTTATACATCGTAGTTTGTACCTCTTAATCCCCTACCCCTATCTTGCTCCTCCCCACTTCCCTCTCCCCACTGGTAACTACTAATTTGTTCCCTATATCTGAGACTTTGTTTCTGTTTTGTTATATTCATTTGTTTCATTTTTTAAAATCTTATTAAAGTATTGTTTCATTTTTTAGATTCCACATATAAGTGATAACATACAGTGTTTGCCTTTCTCTGTCTGACTTATTTCACTAAGCATAATACACTCCAGGTCCATCCATGTTATTTCAAATGGCAGCATTTCATTTTTTATGGCTGAGTAATATTCCATTTTATATATATGATGGCAGTTGTAAATAATGCTGCTATGAAAATTGGGATGCATACATCTTTATGAATTAGTGTTTCAATTTTCTTCTAATACATTCCCAGGAGTGGGACTACTGGATCATATGGTAGTTTTATTTTTAGTTTTTTGAGGAACCTCTATGCAGTTTTCCACAGTGGCTGCACCAACTTGCATTCTCACCAACAGCATACTAGGGTTCCCTTTTCTCCACATCTTCACCAACATTTGTTATTTGTAGACTTTTTGATGACAGCCATTCTGACAGGTATGAGGTGATATCTCATTGCGGTTTTGATCTGTATTTCTCTGATGATTAGCAATGTTGAGATCTTTTCATATGCCTATTGCCCATCTGTATATCTTCTTTGGAAAAATGTCTATTCAGATCTTGACCATTTTTTAATCAGGTTGTTTTTTTTGATATTGAGTTATATAAGCTATTTATGTATTTCGGATATTAATGCCTTATCAGTCATATTATTTTTTAAGTATTTTCTCCCATTCAGTAGGTTGTCTTTTTGTTTTATCAGTGGTTTCCTTTGCTGTGCAAAAGCTTTTAAGTTTAACTAGGTCCCATTTGTCTATTTTTACTTTTGTTTCCTTTGCCTTAGGAGACAGATCCAAAAAAATACTGCTACAATTTATGTCAAAGTGTTCTGCCTATATTTTCTCCTAGGAGTTTTACTGTTTCCAGTCTTACATTTAGGTTTTTATATTTAATTGTATTTATACTTTAAAACTATATTTAATTTTAACTTACTTAATTAGTCATATGTGGCTATTGGTGATCTTACATCACAGGTATTGTTATGTACCAAAGCTCTCTCACAGCTGGCATGAATCATACAGATGTGTGCCCTCATTCCCTTTTCACATGTAGATATAGCATCAGCTCTCTCCTCTAACACTTATTTTTGTAAAGGCATCAGAGTGTTACGTAAGGTATGACAGTTCCAGTGAGCTTAGAAAGTAATTAGGTCAGGGTTTCTCATTTCTGAAATGTAAAGTTCACCCTGAAGCATCATGAGGATTGAAGCTCCCTTGAAAATTAAGCAAATATTTGGAATTCCAGTTCATTCCTTCTTTCCTTAAGCTCATCCTTTTGACTGCTGTGATGAAGTCTGCAGCTCATGTGATCAAAAAAAAAAAAAAAAAAAAAAAAAAAAGCTGGAAGCAGCCTTTACAATGGCCTCTCACTAAGGTTCCTACAGGAAGGACATGAGAGGGGTCATGATGCTGCTAGCTTTTCCACTGTGATCTCAGCCCCCTTAAACCTCATGCAAGAGCAACAAATTAAGCTACCCTTCTAAAAATTCCACTTTCAAAATTTTGGAACATTTAGGCTTTTCCTTGGGTATAAAAATCCTTCAGTCCCTTATGCTCAAGAATGTACATTTTTCTCTCCTAAAAATAAGTGAGCAGCAGGTGCCATACTAAACAAGCCTTAAATGATTTAAGCTGCAGTTGGGAAGGCTCCATAATGTAATTCACTCCAGTTACTGCTCATTTGGAGCTGGGGGAGGCTTTTGATCTAGCTGCATGAATTTCAGGTCATTTCTATTGGACAGTTATAATTTTGTTACCAGCTTTTGCAAGTTGAACTTATGGTCCACTTGGAGTAATGAGCACACACACACATCCCTATCAAAGGTCAACATCACTCAGTGCTGCTAAGAATAGGTAATATGCAATATTTAAGGGTTACTTCTCATTCTTTTCCAGCATTCCTTGTGACATTTTATGCCCTGGCTCTATTTTATCACTGCTGGAAAAATGCCATAAATAATTGGCTTGGGACGGGCAAGGGAATGTGCACAGCCTCTCCGCTGATTAGAAAATAATGCCGAGCATTTTGTACGAAAAGGCATGGCAAACTTCTTCCTGGGTTTTTAAATAAAGTCAAAATTCCAAATATTTTGTTCAATTGTTCTCATCAGAACATGCCAGAAATTCCCATGCTGTTTTGCAAATCAGCATTACTATGCCTGAAATATATTTAAATCTCAAAAAAATGGGGAGGGAGGCAGTAAACAGGATAGACAATCACAGGTCAAACAAAATTTGTGGTTAATTCTTGAAAACATGCCATTAGTTCAGATTATATATGTATATAACTAAGTATACAAACATTAATATGCAAACCGTATATAAGAGGGCATGAAAACAGGAAACTTCTGGTAAGAAGATGTTAAGTAGGAAAGGTCAGTTGCTGCTGCCTAAGGAAGGCTGACGATCTAGGCTCTCCGTCTTTGATGACACCTGCCATCCTCATGGGCAGGGAGCAAGTTACACTGGGAGGAGAGACCCAGTGGGGACGTTTTGTTAATGAGCACAAGCTCCCATGTGAACTTGCCATGAATGGGAAAGACGGGGATGGAGGCCAGAGGAACCTCATGGGGGTAAAACAACATGGAACACTTCTCTTTCTTTGTACAACAGATCCTATAGAGGTGATGTTAAACCAGTTTATTTCCAGTTTCAAGTTTATTCGCATATGATTTCCTCTCAAAATGCCTTTCTCCATGCCCCATATCTGAAGTGGACCAGCTCTCAGAATATTTCATGTGAATATTTAAATTCCAAAATGACTCAAAATAATTCCATGATTTGGTATAACATAATTTTACATCTCAATGTTATGTGATATACAAGCAAAAAAATATGTAGTTTCATGATTGTCTTCCTCCAAAATGATAAGAATACCTAATGTTGGAAAACAGAGGATGTTTCTTGCTAATTTGCAAGTGGTGCACACATGAAGGCTGGTGATGGCCTGTCTGGGCTGGCTCAGACGTGCCCCTTCCAGTGTGCCATTTCCACACTGCAGACTTGACCACACAGACCCTCCCTGTTGCTCTCAAGGCCATGGAAAACTAATGCCACAGAAAATAGGACAAAGGATATACAAAAACCAATCAAAATCTAGTCAACATCATTTGAAGTCAGGCAACTGAAAATCACTGTTCAGCTGTGGTGGATTGCATTGTTTCCCCCAATTCTTCACTCCTCCCAGGAGCCACGTCCTTTGACACTTGACTTTCCAGTTTCTACCACTAAAGTGGTATATTTCTCCAACCCCTGACATTGGGTTGAGACATGTAAATTGCTTTGGCCAGTAGAATGAGGTGGGAATGACAGTGTGTCAGTTCCAAGCCTACACCTTAAGAAGACTTGTATGTTTCCACTTGTCTCCCTATGCTGCCAGCATTGCTATGAGGAGAACATCCCCCAGTTTGAACGCAGGTCCTAAGCATGTGAAGAGCCATGTAGGGCAGAGCTGCACCAGCCAACTGAAGCTGAGCCTCCCCAGCCAACCTGGACACCTGCAGTCAGTGGAGTCCCCAGCTAAGCCCAGACTAGATCAGTCAAAACCCAGTAAAATTGCTGGTGTATGAGCAATTCTAAATGATTGCTGTTTTAAGCCACTGTTGGCTTTATTTACTTTACCATTTGTGTATGTGTGTGAAGACACTTAAGATCTACCCTATAAGCAAATTTCAAGTATACACTACGGTATTATTACAGTATTATTAACTATAGGAGGAGGTGGAGGAAATGGGTAGATGCTGGTCAAAGGGTACAAAGTTTCAGTGAAGCCACCATGTTTTGCAGTACTCTGTTAATGCAGGATTATTGTTGCAGTAGAAACTAGTATCAGCCTCCACAGGATTCACACAGCGAGAACTACTTTAGGAACTGCATGCAAGTGGGGAACAGGTCTCCACCACTCTCAGAAATCTCTACTCCTCTCCTTTACCCTCTACCACCTCCCTACCCAGAAGAGGCCATTCCCCTTCCTCCTGACCAAATGTTAGAATCTTGCCTTTCCCTCACCCACACTGCAACTCAAGTGTAATTCCTTGACATAAAGTAGATCTTCCTCTACATGTGTTTGGTAACTTACCTACTTTCCCTAAACCTTAGTCCTTATTTTATAAGTGGGGCTAACTATAACAAGATATATTATTATTAAATTAAGTTAGATAATGCTTGTAAAGTGCCTAAAAAGTAATAGGAACTCAAAAAAACAGTAACTACTATTATCCTGACTCTTGAAAAAGCATTCTCCTTATAATGATATGCCCTGAAACCCAGAGATAAGAAAATTTCTTTTGATAAGATCATGCAAGAGTAGTTCAGTTAAAAATAATTGTTAACTCATCCCAACTCTTTAATATACAGTACTTAACACATGACTTGAAAAAATTATTTGCAACATATATTCTCTTGCTCTAAGTAATTTTGAAGTTTGGAGAATTTTTAAATCACCTGAAAAATGTTCTAGTATCTTTGGAGGTATTCTACTCTTTTTCATTGCTATTCAATTTATTCAAAATAAAAAATAAAACCAAAAACAGTTCATCCATCTCTTTTTCCCACCCCAACCCTTCATCTCTGGTAACAACCAATCTGTTCTCTGCATCTATGAGCTTATTTTTTTGTTTTTGTTAGATGCCACATAAAAGAGAGATCATATGATATTTGTCTTTCTCTGTCTGATTTATTTCACTTAGCATAGTGCCCTCGAGGTCCATCCCTGTTGTCACAACTGGCAAGATTTAATTATTTTTTATGGCTGAATAATATTCCGTTGTATATACATACACCACAGTTTATTTAACCATTCGTTTACCTGTTCTACTCTTGACTAGTCTGAAAATTTGAGACTCAAAATTGTCAATTAACATGTTAGTCATTCACTGAACCAATATTTAGTGAGCACCTACGGTACACCAGGCTCCCTGCTAGGTTGCTATGTGGGATTAAAGGTACATAAGATAATTTCTTCTCCCTGGCAAATTATAAAGTGTTGGGAAATTGGTGCATTGACACAGTAACAACTACCTGAGGTGGCACCTGCTGAGCCAATTGTGAGTGAAACTGACATTAGCTAGAGTAGAAACTAGATAGAAACTAGATGGAATACTTGAATTGGCAAAATTTAAGGAGAGATTAACAAAAAGACTATTCATGGAGATGAGGGAAGGGTACCTGGAAACCACAAGGAGAATGTAGTAACAGTAGGGCATTATCACCTCCCCAGGCCTGATGGGATAAGAGCAGTAAGCATTTACCCAGACCAGGTGACACAGAGCCATGTAGAGAGGCTGTGACAGGAGATGTGATTTGAAGGAATCTGGCAAAGTGCAGGGCAAGGGAGCCCACTGATGTTATCCATGTTTGTCAACCTTCAAGAACAGAAAGCAAGGCAGAAAGTAGATCTGCAAGAGCAAGCATAGTATATCCAGCACACCAGGTCACAGGAACCAACACCCCGAAAGATATTCTCTTAGCCTTCTGACAGAAGCAAGCTTGGGAATATAACGGTAGCCCTTACCAGTGAAAATTTACTTCCCCTGGACTCTCCTGGGCCTTTGAAGTATGAATTATGTCAGAATATCCCCTGGAAGGACTCCCGTACAAATTCAGAGGGCATTAGAAAAGTAAACCTTGGATGGGACTGTAGTAAGCTGGAAAGTGAACAATGAGTGAGCAGATCTGGCTCTTTCCATACCTTTTTTCCTGGGGAAGAACACAGGTAATGGTCCTCAAATCGTCTCCCCTCTAGCCCTGCTTGTTTATGGTCAGAAGGGGCTCTGCCAAAACACCCCATAAAAGAAAGAAAAGGGAGATGATGAGAGACTATTTCTTAGCTAAACTGCTATGTGAATTTTTAAACATCATCAAACTGGACTATTTTCATGCTAGTTAAAATAGTTGGCACAAGATATTTTTCATGACCCTATTATACTAAACCTGGTGGAAGGTGAAGTTCACTGCTTCCAGTGGGACCTTATACTTCCTGCCAACATAATTGTGGGCAGTAGTGACATTTGGAAATAACAATCATCTTCTTTGGGTTCAACATAGCTCTGAAGACGTAGTGATACTTTGGCATTTCCAGTCCCTTGCTTCGAAAATGCATTAACCTATATGCATACATAGTTGTTTTCCAATTCAAAATGATGCTTTTGCTTTGAATTCAAATAAGTTTTCCATCCTTGTCTGCAACCTCCACATGATTTCATTGCATTATTTTTTTAGCATCATCTGTGGATGAGAATGCAAACAAAATTTCATAGTATCTCTGATTCTCTGAAGGCTTTATTTATACTAGCATAATAGGGATTGATTGTACTATAGGATAAACAACCTTCAGTTTATATAGGAATGTTTTCAACATCCCATTTTCCATTCACATATGTTCTCAATAAGTAACTCATCAACCAAGTCTTATTTTCTGTGCTTTTCAGTGCTTGCCTTAGGGCCTGTTCTTTTTCCTGATATTGCAAGGTAGTAGCAAATAATGTCATAGTTAAGATTTCAAAGTCACAGCATTATAACCCCCTCATCTCTATTGCCCATAATGAAAATCTATATTGTAGCCTTAGTATTCCAAGGGACTGTCTCATAATCAAGTGATATGCTTCTTAGAAATCCATCTTCTGCTTTTTTTTTTTATATATATCTGAATCATCTACTTTAAAATTTGTGATGGCATCTAGCCCTTTATAGGATAAATACCAACCTCCTTAGTATGCCATTTATGTAGTACACAAATACTTATTGAGCACCATCTCTGTGACAGGTACTGTTACAGGTTCAGGGGATATTTTCAGTACCATCCACACTAAGCTTCTTGTTTTCTCCAACATTCAACCTTTTCTCAGTCCCTTGTCTTTCCCAGTGTTGCATATTGGAACTTCTGATCACTTCTCCCCTGTTTTCCTGAAAATTCCTACTCCTCCCTTAGAACTCTCCTCGGTAACACCTCCTGTGGGCTTCCTCCCCAACTCCCTCTGGCTGAGTTCATCACTCCTTCCTCTGACCCCACAGAGCAGAGTTCTTCTGTCTTTATTACAGCCCTTGTTACATTTGCTGGGGGTTGTGGGTATATCTTAATCTGTGAGCTCCAGGAGAGAAAAATTGGAAGTTTGCTCATTCTAGGCACCTAGCATAGTGTACATACTCAAAGATTTGCTGAATGAATAAGTATGTGAACCCAACAAGCAGAAGACAAAGTACTAGTTGAAACTCTGAGAAGAAATCTCTTACCCACAATTATGAATTACTCAGCTAGGGACTTAATGTGTAACATGATGAATACAGCTGATAACACTGTATTGTATCATTGAAATTTACAAAGAGAGTAGAACTTAAATGCTCTCTCCAAAAAAAAAAAAAAAAAAACGTAAATATGTCAGGTGATGGATGTGTTCATTAACTTGATGGAGAGAATCCTTTCACAGTGTATACATATATCACATCACCACAATGTACATTTTAAATACCTTACAATTTTGTGTGTCAATCATACATCAACAAAGGTGGAAAAATTCCTTCATTCATTTATTCATTCATTCATTTTTTTAAAAAAAGAATTACTCCGCTGGAACTAAAAGCCATCACTGCGGCCACCGGTTATCTGGAGCCTTTTCAGCAGCAGGGGGCAGGCTAATAGGCCAGGTCTGGAGGGAATTACAAACCCCGGCCTGCACATTACTTGTTCCTGTCCCAAGCACAGTCAATCAAAGTAGCCATGTCCCCTAGAAAGCTGCTCTGCAGAGCAGGAAAACCTCAAAGACGGTAACAAGCTGCAGGAGCTCAGGGAGTCCTAACTTGTATGTATATGTGTCCAGGATCATCGTCTCTCTGACCGGACCGTAGGCTTCTCCAAGAAAAAGTATTATGTCTTGAACATCTCTATTTCCCCTTCCCATAACCCCTTGTCTCACACAGGACTGAACCCTCAGCTAATGTTTAACAGAACTCTTTTAAGGAAGAAAACACTTCTGCAAAAAAGAAAAGGAGGAGGTTGTGTCAGGGAATATCAGCTGCTGTAACAGAAATATTTCAAAACATCAGTGTCTTATCACACACAGTAGGGTTTTATTTCTCACTGTGTAACAGTCCAATCAGGTTTGCTGCTCAGCACACAGCTTTCCTCCAGGCGATGGTCCAGAGACCCTGGCTTCCCTTTTGTGCTACAGGGGCTATAGCATCTTCTTCATCCATCCAGCGGAAAGGGAAAGAAAACCTGAAGGAGGCACAGCCACTGCTTAAAAGCCTTGGCCCAGAATGGCACACATCCTTTCTGCTCTCATTCCACTGGTAAAACTGGTCACATGCCCACACATGGAGACAAGCAGCTGCGAGATACAGCCCTGGCTGGGCAGCCTCTTCCTCATAACAACGTTGGACACTAGAGAAGGGAGTGCCAATTTTGGTGTTCAATGAAGCTTTCCTGACACAGGATTCTTTACTGAGGAAATGGGAATAAAGAGATACACTTCTATGAAATTAATCCCATTTCTCCAAAAATGAAGCTTACTGTGACCATACAACCTCCTGACTCATCCATCATTTCTAAATAAGCCACTTCTCCTGCAACAGTTGCTATTTAACTTCTGAGAGTCTCCATAAAGAGTCGCAGCTTTGATTTGAGAGTTCAGAGACCATCCTCTCTTCCTAAAGATTATTCTGGATAAGGGACTGCATTTCCCACACTGTGTTCTATAAAACACTGGCATATTCATGTGCAAACTGCTCCTAGAAATTGAGTTTGGGAAACCCAACACGCTGTACTTCCTTCCCTCTTGATGTTTCAAAATGTATACTGGCACAAAGATTCTGAGAAATCCTATAGTAAGAAATCGGTTTCACTTTGTTCAAACATTTCTCAAACTTAAGTTTATATATTGAAAAATATAAACTTTATATGATAAAAAATTGATATTTTGAAAAACATCTATTTACATCAAATGCTGTGCAAGAGGACAAACTAATAAAAATAAGGATTAACATTTATTGAAACCTCTCATGTGTCAGACACCACTCTATCTAGTTAAATGAGAACAAACCCCTATGAAGTAAGAACCATTTCTCCATTTAAAGATGAAGAATATTAGGCTCAAAGAGGTTAATTATCAAAGTTCCACCATTAAATGTAACCTGTTTGGGTCACTGAGAAAAATGACCAAGAGATTATGTATTTCTGTCCTTTTAGAAATGCCAACTAGCACAGATGATGTCCAAGTCCCCAGGTTAATGTCAAATGCATGGTGGGGATTTACCCAAAATTTGCAAGGCCAGTCCAGCAAAACTCTATAAGAAATTACTTGTAACTTTTCTAACCAGGTGTTACTGTTAGTTTTCTAACTCAGATTTACTGACATGTGGATTCAGTAGTGAGACTGAAAGAAAAACAGAGGGAGGTCCAGGACCCTGAATATAGAATTTCCCAGAGAAAAAAGTTTCTCCCTCTGGGACCAATAAGTTCCAGTTCCCAA
Organism: Eschrichtius robustus; assembly: GCF_028021215.1. Classification (NCBI taxonomy): domain Eukaryota; kingdom Metazoa; phylum Chordata; class Mammalia; order Artiodactyla; family Eschrichtiidae; genus Eschrichtius; species Eschrichtius robustus. The sequence continues at coordinate 57,914,274 of NC_090833.1, read as the reverse complement.
GAAGTGCTAGGACTATATGGGAACTAAATATCTACCAACAGCCTTGCTAGGTAATGGTAACACCTCATTAAGTTATATAAACCCACTCTTAAAATGCGTAGCTATTCACTTGGGGAACCCAAAGCGTAGACATTTTGTTCCCATTTACCACCCCTGTCTCCTAGAAATGCCTGGATTTCCTGAAATTATGACTGTGTCATTTCCATCATTGCATTCATTTTGGGAATGAAATGATTTAGAGGGTTGGAAAAGGTCCTTTGATCAGGAATCAAGAGATTTTGATTCTAGCCTCAATTCTACCAGTACATCTGCGTGACTTTGAACAAGTCTTATGTCAACCACAGCAACTACTATTAGCTTCTACTTCTGCTCTTACTTTCATCTGCTAGACTTTACAGTAAGGATTCTTCACTTAGTATCTCATTCAATCACTACCTCCCTTTAAAGTAGGCATTTATCATCACCATTTTATAGATAAGAAAACTCAGGGTAGTGGGTGAGATTTGGCTTTATAAGTCTATGATCCAAATGGATAGATTCCAAGACCCATGGTCTTAAATAGTCTCCCTGCGCCTCTTCCTCTTGAGGCTTCTCTCTTTTATCCCCAAACTGAGTGGTCTTTACTAGCCATTCTTTTTTTTTTTTTTTTTTTTTTTTAATTTATTTTATTTATTTATTTATTTTTGGCTGCATTGGGTTTTCGTTGCTGCACGCGGGCTTTCTCTAGTTGCAGCGAGGCGGGGGGCTACTCTTCGTTGCGGTGCGCAGGCTTCTCATTGCGGTGGCTTCTCTTGTTATGGAGCATGGGCTCTGGGCACGCAGGCTTCAGTAGTTGTGGCACGCGGGCTCTAGAGCACAGGCTCAGTAGTTGTGGTGCACGGGCTTAGTTGCTCCGCGGCATGTGGGATCTTCCCGGACCTGGGCTCGAACCTGTGTCCCCTGCATTGGCAGGCGGATTCTTAACCACTGAGCCACCAGGGAAGCCCTTTACTAGCCATTCTATAGCCATTTCTTCCCACTTAAACCGTTTGTGATATAAACAAAACAAAGCAAAACAAAACACTTTGAAAGTTTTTACTTCCTTCCAGGAAAAAGCAATAATTTCTGGTAGCTGCTACTAATTGGATATTAGTAGTTTTCTGAATTATAATGTGAAATACTAGATATTAACTATTACTACATGGAATATCAGTTATTAACTATCTACATGGGTAAAAGTTTGTGGGTAAATCAAATGATGTAAATGATGTCGATACTGTCATTTCTCCAAAACTTCAACTCAGTCAAAATGGTACACACAGTAGAGGCAAGGAGAATTTACTGTGAATGTAATAATGTTCAAGTTTCCAAGGCCTTGTGAGGGGCCTTAGCAATTTTGTATTAGTAATTTTGGTATTTTTACTTGAAGAGGGTCCTCCAATTGTATAAGCTTCAGGACCAACAAAACCCAGATCCATCACTGTTTAATGACTCTATGGTTGGTCTGCTTTGGATGTAAATCCAAGCTCTACCCCTTAATGACGTGACCTTGAGTGTGTTACTTAACTTCTCTGTGCCTCCATCTTCTCTTCTGAAACAAGGGGGTTTTAAGAGAGGATGGATTATAGGATTATTGTGTGGATTAAATAATGTATTGCAGCAAAGCACCTGGAACAGAGCACATGAAGTGATCAATAAATGTAACATATTATGTACTTACTTATTACTTTAATAGCATACGTGAAATACTGACAGTATATATACTATGTGAGCAAAATTTGATGAGCTGCAATACTTATTCACAACTGCTACTTTGCCTAGCTGGGGTGCCTCCATTACCAATAATTATTTAAAGACCTGTTTTCACCCACACTCTGAGTCAAACTTCCTAGAATATACTCAGCATTGATAGACTGAAACTGTGTCAAATGACTTGAATCTAGTTGCTGATCTTAGACAAGGGCTACTTTTGGGTTCTTCATTTTCCTAATAAGTTATTGAACCAGCTTTCCTCAGTGCTGAGTTCTGGTCATTTGAAGTAAAAATCCACTTATTCTTATTGTCCAAAAGTGCATTAAACATGTTTTAGTCTGGTTTTTTTTTTTCCTGTTTAACTGGCAGCATGCTAAGTTACTCACTTGCGCAAAACTTTCTAAGTGGAAATAATAATGATTATTTTATGATAATTTCATTTAATTTTTATCATATTTCTGGGATGCAGTCCAGGCAAGCTTTGTTATTCTTTTATACACAAAGAACTGAAGTTCAGGGTAGTGACATGGTTTGTCCAAGATAACAGAGTAAATGAGTAGAAAACAGGAGGGGAAACAAGAATTTCCAACTCCAATTCCAAGACTTGCGGTTTACACTGAGTAAACTTTTCAAAGCTCTAGTCTTTTAGTAGGATAATGCTTTTTATTTTATTTTTCAAACCTGGGTTCTCACTGGAGACTTGTATATCAAAGTGGGTAAGATAATTTTTCTCTATAAAATATATCCAACACTTGAGGATAGAGCAGAAAAATGTCAATAAAGGGATGTAGTACTCTTCTCATGATTGTTATTAATAATTTCAGGCATCGTAACCTCTGGGAAATCTCACATTTAATAAGCACCATTGTCAAGGCCAGCCTTATGTACCTGTAAATATAGTAGACATTGTCTTGTGAACATTATTTGTGGAACTGGGGAAAACCTTCTGCCAAGAGAGCTTCTCTCCACAATATCACCATGCTGGAGAGTCTATCATTGCTTCTTTTGGATTAAGACATTGCTGACCCTGGGAAACTTTGTTTTCAGATGCAAAAATTCCTGGAATAGTCAACTGTCTAAACACTACCAAAGACAATTATAGATTAATGTCATAGAAGTAGGCAAATTGGAACTATAATTAAGAAGAAGACATATCAACAAAGAAAGGTTATGGGATTTGAGTTAGAGGACCTGAGTTTTAATCCTACTTATTCTACCACTCTAGCAAGCTGCTTCTCAGCTTAATGCACTGCTTTTTGAAAGGCACTGCGTAGTGCTGTCTCATTTAGACTAGTATTCCTGGATCTTTTAACCTTCAGAGTTCTTTTTTTTTTTTCTTCTTTCTAACTCTTTAATCAATTCCATTAGTGATCTTAAAGAAGAAGTAAACAGTACATTGATGAAATTTTCAACTGATATTTTTTTAGGATGTGGTAGAAACACCACTGAGGACAAATAAATAATGCAGATTCTCTGGCAAAGATATATTGAGATCTAATTTAGGAGGGAAATGCAAGATATTTTTCCTAGGAAGCAATAATCTAAAACAGCAGTGATTAGATGAAGTGAAATAAACTTGGTCATAAAATCAAGACACACAGGTTAGGAAAATAAAGTATATTTTTCCATCACCAATAACTAAAAAAGCCACAAAACTTTTCTACGTCTGGAAGAATTTAGTATCATATAATGTTATCCCAGGAATCAGTGGTCTGAGCAAAGCCACTATTAACAGAAAGAGTGACTTTCAGCCTAAGAGCCAAGGACACATTATCACAGAGTCTGAGGTAGTAGAAGTAGTAGTGACACTTGTAATTGTCATAGCGATACTACTGCTACTAAGAAAAATAATGATGATGACAACAATAATAATAATAATAAACCTTCTGTTTGATTAGCACTTTATAATTTTAAAAGCACTTTCACATATTGGTTTCATTTGATCCTTAAAATGAGTTGATGAGGTAAACAATAGAAGACTTATAATTCCCATTTTAGGAGAGAAAATTAGAAGTTAAGATGGGGAAGTAATTTCTACAAGGTTATTTAATTCATGAATCCAGGACCATTATAGAATTTTAGGACTTGATTCCTCCTTAAAAGCATCTACTCCAATCCTTTCTTTTATATGTTAGGAAACTGAGGCTTGGACACGAAAAGTGACTTTCTCTGGGAGAATACAGTTAATTAGTTGCAAAGCAAGGACTTGAATCCAAAGCTTAGTACATAGATTTTTTCACCACACTCTGTTACCTCCTAGATGGTCTTGAAAGGAAGAATGATCAAGTCCAGGTCGGTTATGAAATTTTGCAGGAAGAGTCCAGGGCTGGCTTTGATGTTAGATGGGAGAGAAAGATTTTCACTAAGATGTTTACAGTAATAGTGACACTTGCAATGGAATAAATGAATTCAGATTCGAACACCTCTGAATCAGAAAGATATAGATCAAATAGGCAGAGGGGCAAAAATGACGCCAGCAATGTGAGCATTGATTTATGAAAAGAGTCTAGAAGATTAAAAGTGCTAAACATGCATGACTTGGCTAATGACTGAGGAAAGACAAGGAAGTCTATAAATATTTGAAGGGTACAAATGTTATAGAGGAAGCAAAGATATTTTAAAAACAAGGGGAAAAAAGCCAACACTAGATTAGTTTAATTAGATTAATTAGTTTAATTAGATTAATGGAACCCAATGAAGAAAAGAAAAAACAAAGGTTGAACATACGGAAATACTTTAAAATGAAATTTATTATTTTCTAGATTTGCCTTCCAAGATCAGAGGTGGAGTCTGTCACCTGGGATATTTAAAATCTGATTGGACCCAAAGTACCTGAGCCAAAGACACAGGAAGCTATGTTCCATGGATCCATAAGGGCTGGCGCACATGCCCTCGCAGGTCTTTTCCATCTCTTATTTTGTAATCCTGGAACTACACAACGTTGCCTTGATTTTCACTCATTCTGAAGGCTGAGGCTTTGGAGATGTGTGGAGTAAGAATAGTGGACTCTCTGAGTGCTTATAACTCCTATCTTCAGTGCACGGCCCTAGAGGTGAGCTTGCCAACTCAATCAAATAAGAGGAGATCCAAATTGACATTATAAAACTGCTTCCTAAATAAACAAGATAATTAAACCTAGCAGCTTCAGGAGAGAAGCTCACTCAACTCCACCTACCTACCTGCTCCCACATGAAGAATCCAGGAGGACTAGCTCTTGCATCAGCAAAGAGCATCTAAGAAGCACCCTGGCCGAGGCAAACGTTGTATCACTATTATCATCTCCTCATGGCTGGTATTTTACATACATTGCCTAGATTGTTAGCCTGGATTTCAGGCTCATAGCTTTGCCGTGCCCATCAGTATCTGAGATGCCTGCCTGGCCTGGGCCTACCTTATCTTGTTCTCAACACCTACACCCTTCTGGATCCTGATTCTCTGGTCAGCTAGTGCCCTACCTTGCCTCCCAGTACCCATGTACTTTGATATTGAAATGTAGCTGGTATTATTGTGGTAATAAAAATAATAGAACTGAGAAATGACAATATGTTTGCTAAGGCGAGAGAAAAAAATAGTTAAGTCTGCTGAAGTCCCTGAATATGCTAAGCTTCAAAGGCTTCCATCTGCCTCGCCTAGAGTTTTGACTCTGGCTGCCTGTTTACTCTTCCCTTCCCTGGGACAGAGTCTATAATGCTCACCATCTGTACCTACGAAGCACCATATCCAGCACAGAGTGACTGTTCAATACTATTTGTTAAGTGAATAAATGAATGCACCCCAGGCTGCTTGGTTGGCTGAGGCTCAACCACACTAGTCTTTGTATTTCCAGATCTTGGGGATCTGTTTCCTGGACCCAAATCCCTACCCACTGGAGGAACCCTGACTGGACCACATGGAATATTGGTGCACAACTGTCTCTAAATAGCATTATTTCCCAGAAATCCTAGTGGTTAGGCCCTACTTACCATGTTGGAATTATGTTGATTCTGGCACTAGCTTTCATTAAACCCTAGATTATCCCATTACTTTAGACAACATGATTTGGGTATGTGGTCACCTCCAAGGCTCTCTGTGAGTTAATGCTCCAGAGCTGGTTTCTCTAAGTTCTTCTTCCTCCCCGAATACTACTGGGATGCCACCCTATCTCCCAGCAGAACCCATGTCACTTATGAAAACAAAACACTTTTTCTTTTTAAATCCGTTTTCTCCTTTTCTTCTCCTGAAGACCCACCCATTCTTCCCCAAACAAAAGGATCACTGAGATTTTCAGTCAGAATTCTGGGTGCCATTACATCTTAGACTGTTCATTAACTATGCGCTGTATGGAAAAGCACTGAAGATCATTGCAGCTGTAGTTGGAAGCCAGTGTGCCAGGATAATGAAAAACAACTCTGCAGTTCCCCATGCTCTGTTAGTTCTGTTGTCATAAATGAGTTGTGGAGATTCGGAGTGAATGATCCGTATCATATTGAACTGTCCTTTTTTATCGCTGACAATTGAAGGTGACTGAGAAGCAGGGCCAGTGTCAGACTGAATCTAATTGGAAACCTTCTCTCATTAATGTCCGATGTTGACTTGTATTACTTGATGAAATTAGGACCACAGTGAAATGGATTTTATTACACAGAATGAGCTGGTTGAGCTCTCTTCCATTTCAGTGTTTTTTTAACCTCATCCCACCCCTAGTTCTGTGGCAGAAGAGGCCTAGCAGAGCAGGAATTTTGAGTAAGGCAGGTCTGTGCACAAACAAAGCAAGAACAGTAATGTAGTAAAGGAAATTGAAACCATATGGACTTTTATGTCACATATGTTTGAGCAGTTCTTGGGTACTGCTGTGGAAACCAGGGGACCTCCAAGAAGTCACCTTGGCCCCAGCACTCCAGGCACAACTGCCCCTAGCCCGGCCCAGGCAAATGAGCACTGATCTTGCATGTGAAGGGTATGGTATGGAGAAAAACACTCTCCCTCCACCCTTTCCAGTCACTGGCTGCCTTGATGAAATGCACCCTTGGAAGCTCTTTTTGAAGGTCTGGGTCTTCAGCTGAGGTATTATTTCCAAGAGAAAAAGTGTTTGGATCAAGGAATGGGAATTTTACTCTAGCTATGTTCCCTCTTCCCTGACCCTTACCATTTCTGGAGGAGATAAGAGGAATCAGGGATGGATGAGGAGAGATGAAAAATCTGAGCAGAATATTTAGAAAAATACTCCAGACCCATGGAAGAAAAAACTTCAGACCCTCCAATAAAAGACAAGCAAGCAAGTTTGCTTTGAATGCCAAAAACATGGCCAGTGCTTATGGTATGCTTTTTATTAAGTAAATGTTAGAGCCATAGAGGTTAAAGTCTTGCAATCTGATTTTTGGAGACCCAAAGCCAGGCCAGTTTAGTTTTTGTTTTTTTTTTTTTCCCCCATAGCTCTGTCAGGTATGAGTAAACTAATGCTGATAATAGTGACCCATATTCTGAATGATTAGTTGAGCATTTTACAAATGTTAAAATGCTTTCAAAATGCTTAACAACAACCAGGAAGTTTAGAAATTTCATCTAGAAACATCAAAAACCAGTACCTACATATTTATTTATTTTCTCTAAAACCTCCTATTCTTAAAAATATGGCTTTTTAGAATACACATTTTATTTACTCAGAAATATACACAGCTCTCTTCAATTTCAGAAGATAAAGCAATGGCTAATTTAGGCTATTTTGATGCCTAATTAGTGCCCAGATTGTTAATGGTCTGATCCGTCTGACCCTGAGATATTATGATCCATCCAGCAGGATTTAAGCGAGGGAGGGGGCCCGTTCTTGACAAAGTTGTGATACTGGCCAAATTAGTCGTCTGTGCCTCCCCATCCTCTTTCCATGTTTCCTTCCTGTCCTTTTTATCCCTCCTCACTCAGCGTCAGTCACCAGCCCACTCCCCGCCCCCAGAGCAGTGCATATGAACCTTCTTTCCCATCCGAAACCTTTTTAATGTTTCCTATGTCCACTCTCAAACCACATTTATCTTGTGCTTTTCGGTAAGAATGAAACTATTTTTTAACAAATTCACTCCATGATATTGTTGACACAATCAAGTTTAATACATTGCCCATCCTAGGAACATTTGGAAGTAAATACAACCACTAACTCATTGAGCAAGGTCCTTTCTTACCTATATGGAACTTTTTTCCTCAAGCAGCAATCCCAACTCAGTGTCATGACATTGATTATATCTCATCCATCACCTCCTGGGTTTCAGCAAATCACAAATTGTTATTAGAGCCCTACAAATCTCAGTTGTATTTCACCATTTTTCAGGTCAGGAAATGGACGCCTAGAGAGTTGAACTGATGCCCAGGTCACTTAGAGAGTCAATGAATGAACTGGCTCTACTGCTCAAATCCTGACTCCTAATCCAGCGCTCTTTCTACCCCAGCACACTGCCAACTCCACTCTATACTGTTTCGGATCCCAAATGTTTCACTCAGTGCTACCAAGAGACTTTCTCTCAGACATAGGAGAGTTCTCCGGCTAAATAGAGGATGGTAGAAAGAACACTGTCATGCTTACAAAAGATCTACTCTATTATACCTAGACTCCAGAATGTCTAACTGATAAGTGATAGCTGTTCCTGTAGTGCTCTAAGGAAAACTCAATGCAGGGATAAGTTGTGAGATATTCTATGCCATGAAAATATACCTAAATGTTGTGCTCATGCTAATACATTTTTGCTTTGCTATAACCACCCCTAGCATCTCTGCCAAAGATATCTTTATGGAAGAGGGAATCAGACAAAGCTGGAGAGTTGTTGATGGGTAGTTGGTAAAAATACAAAGAAATTATACAGTAAGCAAAGCAAGCAAGATTCCATCTCAGAATCAAAAGTTATATTAGTTAGTACAAGAGAAGAATTTCCTATAAACTAGAAGTGATGGAGGGCCTCAGGAGAATGCTCTTCTAAGGGTCTACTCACACACTGTGCTTAGTTGATATCAAACATCTGGCATGAGAGAAAACCATTCAGTCATTCAAACAGATGTTTAGTCTACCCTCTGCCAAACACCTGGGCGATTGATGGGATCATTTCCTTTTCATTAGGGAGCTTGGCCACAGTGACCTGGAGGTGTAATCACAGCATGAGAACACAGCATGAGGATGACAGGTATCTTGACCCACCAGGATCCCCAGCATGGGACATTTTTCAGGTCTGTGCGGGTCAGTTCAATATCACTTTAGTTTGAGATTTGTTGGCTGTTTGTTGTTCTGAGGCACTTTGATGCCAGCACAGTTTTTAAACCCTACTTCATAAAGAGCAGAGGGCCTGAGATGAAGAAAAACACCTTATTGACATTCAAGGATAGGAGGCCATTGGCTGAAAGCTACACAGGTTTCCTCCCAAACTGTCGTTAAGTGACCTTCCTCTGCTGTTCAGCTACTGTGGGGGAAAAGGTGCCGACATTTTATTGGCATTGGCCTGGGGATTCATAATGAGTATAGAACTTGGCTCCATTATAAAACATAATCCATCTGACAAAGGGAAATCACTTAATGGGCACTCTCTTAATTATAACAATTTGGAAGAGGGAAAAGTTGAGGACAACAGCAGAAAACATAAGGTCACAATGAGAATTTTGTCTTTAGACTCCCTTCTGGTAGACTAGCATCCCCAAGGGTTAGAGAGGAAAATCAACATTTACCAATATTTTCCTCATCAATTCTAATCAAAGGCAAGGGGAGAAAAAAAAAAAGGAATAAGGGAATAAGGACAAATTAAAAAAGGAGGAAATAAAGGACTTTGTTGTCCTGTATAATATATTGAGGAATAACAGGATAGCAATGACAATTGTAATTTATTATATTATTCAATGGAATTTTCTTCTGGGGTGGAGGGGTCTCTGGAGGAAAGGTATAAGCAGTCAGCCACGGGTCACATCTCACTCAGGAACACTGAAGGATCTGATCTAGGAATCTTCAGAAAGCTAGATTTACAGGTCAGCTGATAGCCTCTCACAGGGAGACTGTCCCTCTAAAGAGTAGAGTACTACCTTAGTTTGTCTTCCTTGCTTACAATACTACAATGGTAATGCCTTACAGGTGTCCAGAACACTGTACTTTTCAAAGTGCTTTCATACTGATGACTTCTTTTGATGCCCGCAGTTTAAAGTGCAAGATTCAGTTTAAAGGCAACAGAAGGAAGAATATAATAAAGTATATACTCTCTGCCCGTTACTTTTCAGACACTTTGCTAAGCACTTTCACATGGCATCATATTCATTCAGGGCATATGTATTTTTACCTCCCATTTAATTGAAGAGAAGATTGAGTTCAGAGAGGCTAAGTAATTTGCCCAAAGTCACCCAGCCAGTTTATCCTTTTTAGGTATAGAGTTTTATTAGCTTAAATGTACTTGTTCACAAAAATGTAAACGGTTTTGGTTTCTTAATTGTTTTAATCAAAATCTTAAGTAAGGATTTGAATCTCCACATCCAGGTAGTCACTTTCTGAGCACCAATTAGCATGTCCAATGACCCCAGGGCAAAGTCACTGGAGCAAAATCTCCCCTTGAAGTTTTCATTTTCACTCTATTCTTTTCTGAACTACTGGGTAACCCATTACAGTTGTCTCTCAGGGACCATCTCCCTTCCCTTAAATGTTCTCTAACCTCAGTTTTGCTCTGAAGCCCATCGTGAATGCCTTCTGACCCTCAATTACATGAATATCATGAAACCTAACACTTCCTTTCACTGGGAACTTATATGATCCGGACCAAAACCATTCACCTCCCACTCAGCACAGTTCTCCCCATGCATTTAACACAATCACTGGCTCCTTTCAAAACGCTTTCTTCACCTGTCCCTGGGTACCACACTGTTTTCAGATCGCTTGGCTGGTTTCTCCTCATCTTCCTGACCTTTACAGCTTGAAATACTCCAGGGCTTCTCTTTTTATCTACAATCACTCCTGAGGTTATCTCATTCAGTTCTGTGGCTCTAAATGTCATTTACATACAGATGACTCCCAAATTTGTTCTTCTAGAACTAATCTCTACCTTGAACTTCAAATATACACAACTGTGTTGCTCAACATTCTCACTTGGATGGCTGAAAGTTATCATAAACGTAACATGCCTGAAATCACACCCCCATATGTTCCTTCCCCTTCATAATCTCACTAGATAGCAGCTCCATTTTACCAGACGTTCTGGCCAAAACCCCTAGAATCATTCATGACTCCACTTTTCTACATGCCACATCCAATCCATCAGCAAATCCTATTAGATCCACTTTGAAAATAGGTCCAAGCCCCCTCCTGCTTTAAGATTTTACATTCACTGCTCCCTTTGCCTGGAATGATCTTCCCCCAAATGCATGCATGGCTCATTCTCTCACTTCTTTCAGGTCTTTACTCCAATATCACCTCCTCAGAGAGGCCTTTCCTGACCACGTTATGCTCAGAAGTTCTATCTCCCAACTACTACTCTCTATTGTTCTTTATTCTTCTTACTAGCACTTATTGCCACCTAATACAGCAGGGGTTGATGATGCCCTGTCTAGATCCTTGATCATATCTTTGGCCTTCCCCAGAGGTCACCACAGATACTTCCCTTACATTCTGTGGGTTTCTTTGCCCCTCTGACTAATGGCCTTATTGCTTTCCTCTAGCAATGAAAACATTTTCAGACTTTGTGCAAGGCAGATCAGAAATGTTGAAATGTTAACACCCTAGGAAACAAGGAGGCACAGAAGTTTGCAAATAAATATCCCAATATTTTGTCCCTCTTGAGGACAACTCTGAGTAGCTTTCTGCACTGACTTTCAGAGAATCCTCAGTGGGATTCAGCCCCAGTTGTCCACAGTGGTAACCCAATTATTAGTACACTCTTTATTGACTTTCCTCCCTTCTCTGCCTCATTTCTCTTCTCCCTCCTTGTACTTCACGAGGTTACCTCCTAAATAAACTACTTGCACCCAAATCCTTGTCTCGGGGTCTGCTTTTGGGGAAAACAACACAGAAATATATTTTATACATTTATTTGTTTAGCATCTGTATCCCCCACTCAAAGCAAGCTTCATGAGAATAGTAGTTTTGTTCATAGTTGTATCCCCAGCATCTATGTGCCTGGCACATAAGAAGCACTCAATCATTTTTTGTTGAATGAACATGAATGAATGACCCCTACCTCTATTTGCATTTGACTTCTTCCCCCTGTGTTTCCTTGCCAACGGGATGCAGCATCATGGGCTGGAAGATCTGTGCTGTCATTTTAACAGAGAAGACAGAATAGAAGGCAAGCGAGATTGGGGAAGATGGAAAAAGAGTAAGAACAGAAATCCACATTCTTTCTCACATGTCTTTCAGGGGTCTCAAGGGCAGGCTTCAGATAAACAATATTCAAATCTGGATTGGACCTTGGTGACAGGAGGGTCACTAAATTTGAACTCATCAAAGGGCTCCCAGACCAGGGTAGCAGTAGGCTCTGTTACTGGCACAAAGCAGCAGAACCAGATGGGGAAGGAGAGTTTGACAAATGCCTTTTCCTCTTCAAATATTTTCCCTCTTTGGTCACTGGCCTTTTATCAACATCTGAAGCACAAGGGCTGCTTTTGAGTGACAGGCTTGATCTTCTGGTCACTAGGCTGAGAAGAAAGATGAGAAGCCAGTGGATGTGTCTGCTTTTTACCTCAAAGGACATCCCTTTATTTGGGATGAATTCATCACTCCAAGAACATAAGCAGGGCCCCACCCAAGTAACAAAAAGATAAAAGTTCATTTGCATGTTCCAGAGGCAGAAGTCTTTACTGAGAAAACAACAGGTGACCACATTAGTACAGCCTCTATGGGGCCTATAGGCCCCATTAGTGTACCTTCAGCATCAAATACATGGTTGGCACTACTATTCAACAGAGTACTGAAAATCCCAGCCAGAGCAATTAGGCAAGAAAAAGAAATAAAAGGCACCTAAATCAGAAAGAAAGAAGTAAATTGTCTCTGTTTGCAGATGATATGATATTATATGTAGAAAACCCCAAAGATTTAGCCAAAAAACCGTTAGAACTAATAAATGAATTCAGGGAAGTTACAGGACACAAAGTCAACATTTAAAGAAGTTTATTTTTATACACTAACAATGAACTATCTGAAAGAGAAATGAAGAAAACAATCCCATTATCAATAGCATCAAAAATAATAAAATACTTAGGAATAAGTTTAACCAATAAGGTGAAAGATCTCTACACTGAAAACTGTAAGACACTGATGAGAGAAATTGAGAGAGGAGATCAAGATGGTGGAGTAGGAAGATGCTGAGCTCACCTCCCCCTAAGAAAACATCAAAACCACACCTATATGTGGAGAAATTCTCACTGAAAGCAAACTGCAGACTGGCAGAAAGACTCTTCTACAAGCAAGACTATAAAGAAAGACCACACATAGTCAGATGGAAAGGGAGGAGAAGTGATCAGGTTGGGATCCATGCTGCTAGGAGAGGACACAAATGAGAAGGGGGATATCACGGGCTCAGAGATCCTGGCTGGGGAGTAAGGGGTTTGAACCACATATTGGGCACCCCAGCACTGGGGTGTAACAGGAAGATAAGTCCCCTTAGCAGGTTTGAAAACTAGTAGGACTTACAGGAGAGCCGTAAGAAACCAAGACTCTGCTTATGAAGTGTGTACACCCTAGCTTACTTCCAGGAACAAGGTGGAGGGAGCAGACTGAAACTGCCCGGGGCTCTGGCTGGTTTCCTGTGGCCATCCCAGCATGTGACCCAGCCCCTCTAGCTCTGGTGCAGCTCCCAACTAGGGTGAAGGCCACTTAGTGAAATAACGCACAGTATTTGTCTTTCTCTGTATGACTTATCACTTATATGTGGAATCTACAAAAATGAAAGAAACAAATGAATATAACAAAACAGAAACAGAGTTATGGGTATAGAGAACAAACTAGTGGTTACCAGTGGGGAGAGGCAAGACAGGGGTAGGGGATAAAAGGTAAAAACTACTATATATAAAATAAATAAACTATGAAGATATATTGTACAGCCCAGGGAATGTAGCCAATATTTTATAATAACTTTAAATGGATTCTAATATATAAACTATTGGATCATTATGTTGTACACTTGAAACTAATATAATATTGTAAATCAACTATACTTCAATAAAAAAAGAAAAAGAAGTTGAAGAAGACACAAATAAATGGGAAGATATCCCATGTTCATAGGTTGGAAGAATTAATATAATTAAAATGTTCATACTGCCCAAAGTGATCTGTAGGTTCAATGCAATCCCTATCAAGATTCCAATGGCATTTTTCAGAGAAATAGGAAAAACAATTCCGAAATTCATAGGAACTTCAAAAGAATTTCAATAGCCAAAGCAATCCTGGGACAGAACAAAGCTGGAGGTATCACACTTCATGATTTCAAACTTTATTACAAAGCTATAGTAACCAAAACAGTATGGTATTGTCATAAAAACAGACACATAAACCAATGGAACAGAATTGAGAACCCAGAAATAAAACCACACATATACAGTTAACTAGTATTTAACCAGGGAAGCTAAGACTATTCAATGGGGAAAGAATAGTCTCTTCAATAAATGGTGTTGAGAAAACTAGATAATTCCAAGCAAAAGAATGGAACTGGATCCCTATCTTGCACCATTCACAAAAATTAACTCAAAATGCGTTAAAGACATAAATAAAAAATCATAAAACTCCTTGAAGAAAACATAGGGAAAAAGCTCCTTGACATTGGTCTTGGCAATAATATTTTTGAATATGATACCAGAAGCATAAGCAACAAAAGCAAAAATAAACAAATAGGACTACATCAAACTAAAAATCTTCTACATGGCAAAAGAAACAATCAGCAAAATGAAAAAGCAACCTACAGAATGGGAGGAAATATTTGCAAACCACATGTCTGAGAAGGGGTCAATATCTAAAATATATAAACAACTCATACAACTCAATAGCAAAAACAAACATGGAATCCAATTTAAAAATGGGCAAAGGATTTACATAGGCATTGTTCCAAAGAAGACACACAAATGGTCAACAGGTACATGAAAATGTACTCAGCATCAGTAACCATAAGGGAAATGCAAATCAAAGCCACAATGAGATATCTCCTCACACCTGTTAGAATGGCTATTTTAAGAGATAAAAAGTGTCGGTGAGGATATAGAGAAAAAGAATCCTTATACCCTGTTGGTGGGAATGTAAATATGTATAACCCCTGTGGAGAACAGTATGGGGGTTCCTCAAAACATGAAAATAGAACTACCAAATGATCCAGCAAGTCCATTTCTGAGTATATATCCAAAAGAAATAAAATTACTATCTCTAAGAGATATCTGCACTTCCATGTTTATTGCAGCATTATTCACAATAGTCAAGGTATGAAAACAAAGAAAATACACACATACACACGCACACACACACAGGAATCTTATTCAACCACGAGAAAGAAGGAATTCCTGCCATTTGCAACATAGATGAATCTTGAGGGCATTACGCTAAATGAAATAAGTCAACAGAGAAAGACAAATACTGTATGATCGCCCTTATGAGTGGAATCTTGAAAAATCAAACTCATAGAAACAGAGTAGATTTGTGATTGCTAGCAGCTGGGGTGGGGTGGGGGCTAGGGAGACGTTATTCAAAGGATATAAACTTTCAGTAATTTGGTACCTAGTGTGTATCAAGCTGACTAGTACCTGCTCTAAATGTATTGCTCATTTTGTCCTTTTAACAGCTCTTTGAAGTTAGTGATCACCGTTATTCATATTTTATTTGGAGCTTATAGGGATTAAGAAACTTGCCCAAAGTCACACAGTAAATGAACCATTGTTACCTCACCGCCACAGGTCAAGAAATTCAGGTTGCCAAACACCCTTTCTATTGATATGAGGCATGTGCCACCCAGAGCAGGTCATTTTGCCTTTTGATGCAGGCATTTTGGCTGAACCCTTTTTGCATGCCACTGCTCGATAATCAAGTGGATCAAAATTGCATCATGAATGGGTGTGCATGTGCAAATGCTGGAGACTTGTCTCAGCTCACACTGGAGACATGATCATTGAGAACAAGAGATAGGAAGAGCCCATTCCTGGGCAAGGGGCTAATTGATGGTGTGAAAAACACAACTACAAAGATACCATCAAAATATTATAAACTAGGATTGCCTTCCTGAGAAAATCTACAAGGTGTGAATAGGGGGCAGCCAATCCTGTTGACTGTAACAGAAGACAATGCCATGCCTATAATACCCTGAAGCTCACGGATCCTGGAGGAAGTTCCCTTGCCTGTATAAAATATCACTAGGATAAACTAAAAGAAAAGGCCAGATATCTTTGATGGGGGAGAATTCAGTCTGAAAGAAAGTGACAGTCTTTAAAACTTTCCTCCTGCTGCCTTCAATTCCCCAGCCTTACTTCAGGTTCTCACCCCACATGCCCTTTATCCTAGGTGCATCCTTCATAGCACCTGGCAGTCCACTGCCACAGGTTTCAGCGGGCCAGCCACTATCCACTACCCTGTGTAGTGGCAAGAATTCAGAGCTTGGAGCAGCAGATCTTCAGCTCAAATCAAGACACTGACTCTCACAAGGAAGGAAGCTTAAACAGGTCACTTACCCCTCTGAATTCCAGTGTCCTCACTTGAGAAAAGAGGAGATTTCTAGGAGAATTAGATAACATCAGAAAGTCAGCCAGCACACATGCTCAATGAATGGTATCAGCTGTTGCACATAGCGGTGATTGTTGTTTGCTTCTGATTCTGAAGTTTCATAAAAGTTTAACTGCTGAGCTGTCTGAAGGAGATGAAAAGGGGTAATAGAGACGACAAGGCCTCTCCATGCCTTTCCCTCCTTTCATAATTTCTGAGTCCAAAGAATCCAAGGCTCTATGAACTACGTTAGCACTGTAGAAGCAGGCCCAGAACTGGGCTTGCAGGCGCCCACCAGTATAACTGAGACAATGGGCCAAGGATCCATGAGCATGGCGTCTAGAGAAAAGGAACAAAGACACGAATGGAAGCAGACGTGGAATCACGTACAGCTAACCAACAGCCTGGGGACCAGTGTGGGAGGCTCAGGCTCTGGCCAGCTCCACCGTGCAAGTCCATGTGCTGCCAACCCACAGCCTCACTGTGGGGCTAAGGCAAAGGCACCTCCATAAAGGGATGTTGCCTTATCATTGATCAGGATTTTATCCAAATATCGAGGCTTGTCTAGGGCACTAATCCAGGAAAGAGCCCTGAGGAGCCACAGGCCCTTTCAGACTACACTCAGCCTGCAGTGTGGATAGGGTGAAGGTGGTAGGAGAGGAAAGTTGAAGGCAATAGAGATGCTTGCTGTCCCCCAGATAAAGGTAGGAGAAAGTGCTGGATCAAAATTCACAAAATGGGTTAAATTACCAGCCCTCCTTCTTACAGGCCAACTTAAGTCTCATGAGCCTCAATATTTCTATCTATAAAATGGGATGACGAAGTTGCATCTCTACAATTCCTTGTACCTCTATAATTCTGTGAGTCTTAGGAAAAAAGAATCATGAGATTTAAAAAGTGAAAGAATAAACCAGTTCATAAATAGTTACATGGGCCCCACAGGGTTCCCTGTGATGTGTTAGAGTATACATAGTCAAAGAAAGAAATTGCCTTCATCTTCAGTTTGTAATTCTGACCTTATATTAAGGGCTGATTGAATAGTCTACAATATACAATGATAGAATGAAGCCTGGACTAGGAATCAGAGGACCTGACTCAGAAAGCCGGATCCCATTCCTCCAACTGCATCTTCTGGCAAGTCACCTAACCTCTCTACACATCACCATCGCCTTTTGCATACTCCTCAGAGCTTTGGTAGTTATAAAACGTAATCATGAAAGTGAATATATTTTGTAATCTGTATAGCCCTATACAAGTGCAATATTTCACTATTATCATTATCTTCTTCTGTTGTTGTGGCTTACTCACCAAAGCACCCAACACTGTTTCTATTAAACCTGGATTATAAAATGTGCTTGATACCATTCCATTTTAACTGAGCGTAACATAGTGGTCAAAGCTTAGTTTATCTCAGCCTTGGATGATTTCCTGAGTCCTGAAGCTGTCGGTCTAAATATGGCAGATAGACAAGGCATAATTATGGGGAGAGAGTGGCAGCCACTACCCAGGGACTAGGAAGCTGTTGAGATAGCAGAGGAATCAGCAGAACTTCCAATTGATTTGGGCCGTGTTTAGAGGTGTTCTGTGGGCCAAGTCTCCCAGAAGGATCTGGTCTCAGTAAGATTCAAACAAAGGAATCACGGTGGTTTGGTCAATAAAGAATAGGTTATTCGGGCTTCCCTGGTGGCGCAGTGGTTGAGAATCTGCCTGCCAATGCAGGGGACACGGGTTCGAGCCCTGGTCTGGGAAGATCCCACATGCCGCGGAGCAACTAAGCCCGTGAGCCACAATTACTGAGCCTGCGCGTCTGGAGCCTGTGCTCCGCAACAGGAGAGGCCGCGATAGTGAGAGGCCCGCGCATCGCGATGAAGAGTGGCCCCCACTTGCCGCAACTGGAGAAAGCCCTCGCACAGAAACGAAGATCCAACACAGCCAAAAATAAATAAATTAATTAATTAAATTAAAAAAAAAAAAAAGAATAGGTTATTCGTCCGAAGGCTGAAGAGTCACCAAGCAGCACAATAAAAAACTCAGCCATAACTCCTTCTATCCCCAGCCAAGAAGCCAAGAGGAAGCTCAGAAGCTTAACAAGTCTTCTTTAGGGAGTGTTGAGCATCAATAGCCTTATAGTACTGACCTTAGGAAGCTATAGATATCATCCTGAAGCTGCCCAGGGTCCTTTATTTAATGGTACCCAAGGCAGACCCGGTCTCCCTGACAACAGGGTCCCATTAGCTAATCTTGCCCCTCACACTGGGGCTGGATGGGGGGCCTGCCCAGTCAAGCCATCGGGTAGCTCATAACTGTGGTTGTGGTGCAGCCCAGTTCACCCAGGTCAAAAGCATGATCCCAAACCAAAATCAAGTCTATACATACACTAAACCCACAAGCCAGGCAGTCAGGAGAAGCCAGATTCCTGAAGCCAAAAGGGAAATTCAACAACTAGCCAAATAAAATGCACAAGCCAAATTCAAGAGTCGAGAACGTAAATCCAGGAGCAGAGTTGCCAAACCAATAATGTGTTCAAAGCCAGCTGAGGCCAATAGCTGGCTGGAAAGTTTAGATCATCATGGGCAGCGAAGCTTTACCAAAAAGAGCAGCCAAGAGAGCAGGAGGAGTCATTTTGAAGCTACCATGTGCTTAGATGCCCTAAGCTTTCTTTCATTCAGTCCCTATAGTCATGAATGAAGGCAATGTCACAGTAAAGAAACCAGCAAAGAATGTTGCTACACGACCAGCTCCATTTTCTCCTCTTCTTCCATCAACAAAACCTACTGTTTCTAGACTGGAAGGAAATGCATGGAAGTGTTGCCAGAGAGGATGGATATGATTTTATTTGTCTCTTCTATCTACTTCTCTAAAATGTTCTCTCATGGATATATATTATTTTTCATAATGGTTGAAATATATAGGACACTTTAAAAACATAGAAAGGAACACAGACGATTAAAGTCTTTTTCTGCTGTTAGACCAGATAGATAATGCTGTAAGGTGCTTTGGGAAGAACTCATGGGCTCAGTTCCAGTGTCCCATGTCTCTTTTCACAAAACGACACAATGACCTGTTTCCCAATAATGGTGATTCAAGCTACCGTGGGGGGGGGGCAGCAGGACGGTTATTCTTAAGTGAAACTTTTGGTTCCCATCAAATTATACCCCAAGGGTAGGCTCATCATCAGCTATATATACTCCTCCTCTCTTGGGTCTCTGGAGTATCTCTGATGCCTGAGACTGAGGATAAAAGGGAAAGAAAAGAATCAAGGATGTGGCATCAGTGCATGTCCAGCCCAGCTAAGCATCCATAGGAGGAACATCTCCACTGAGAGAACGCATCTTTTCCTAAACAACCCAAAGTGTAGCTTGAGAATAAAAGGAGAAGAAGAGCCTGAAAAGCCATTCTTTCATTCAGTAACTTCAGTTAACTCAACATATGTGATCAATTCTGCTCTAATGCTTGTTTGGAACACTCAAATTTGTTTCAGTGTAATGGATATAGCTGGGAAAAATTTGAGCATAACACAAATTTCACATTTGCTTATGTGTTAGTTTATATGTGAGTAACACGAGGTAAAGCAGAAAACAGTACGTTGCTGAACCAAGCATAGCAATACACAGAACACATGCATGCCTCAAACATCTTCTCACTCCTCAGTTCACCGTGAGTACTATAAGCCTCACCCGTACACAACTTTCCATCCTATTTCAGATCACTCCTTCCACCACTTTGCAGTAACTCACAAGCTCCAACTCCTCCAAAGCCTAATCCAGGAAGCAAACCTCAGGTCTTTTTCAAGGTAAAGTGTCAAAGTTGTTGTAGTATTTATATACATCTTTATTATTTAACTGTGTATAAAATTCTGCTACCATTTTTATTTGGCTCTCATCTTTCTTTTATGGGTCACTGGTAAAGTTTTTGCATTATATCCCTAGTCCTATTTTCTGCAAAATCCCTGTGTTTTTTCTTGCATGGTTTTGCTAGCACCATGATTTCTGGGAATGCATGTGTCATGTTATAGGCTTTGCTAGGCACGATGGAGAAAGCAGGTATAAGCGAGGCAATGAGTCCATGCAGAACTCCTTCCCCGGAGTTACTTAGGAAATTTATGCTTTTCTGAATTTCAAATCCCAAGGAAAATCAGTTGAGAAATCAGGGAAATGGGCGTAAGTATTTAATTCTCCTGTGAAAATTAAAACTTATCAATTAACTTGAAGACATTACTGGCTCGGAGGAATCCACAGACACATGGAATCAGAAGTCAAGGTTGGCATTTCCAGAAACTAGAAGAGGATCACACAGGAGAGAGACGGTCAGCATCGAACCTGTTGATCAGGTTGTACAACAACTACAACGACTTGTAGTTGTTGACCATGTTGTCAACATATGTATGTGTCCCTGTCTAGTTAACCGCATGAAAGTAAATTTTAATATGTTTAATATTTATTAAGCATGAGTTATACTTGCATGAAAGTATTCATAAATTTATATTGGCAGTATACTTTATACAAGTCCCATGAGTGGTGTTCAAAGAAATGACAAGTTTTGAAAGAAAAATAAGTTCTTAATTGACAATTCACTCTTTACCTGGCTAGGAGAGACAAATACTGTTATTTGAACACTACACGTGGTGAATATTACATGTTAATTACGTTACTGGTGTTTTCCAGTGTTTGTATATTTACTATGGGCTATAGTTTTTGCAAAATGCTACTAAAATATTTCTTATTTTTTCAACTATCTGTGAGATATTCTTTTTTTTTTGAATTTTTGAATTTTATTTTATTTATTTTTTTATACAGCAGGTTCTTATTAGTCATCCGTTTTATACACATCAGTGTATACATGTCAATCCCGATCTCCCAATTCACCACACCACCACCCCCATGTTAGATGTTCTTAATAACAAGTAAATAGTATTAGGAATATTAGATATATTTTAAGACTAACATGATTTCAGGCATACCTGAAAATGCCTAGGGATTATGATTTCTCATTCCAAAATCCTGAAGATTAATATTTGTCTGGAATTTAGAAATACTAAGCCCAGGCATGACCTTTAGCCAAAATAAAGCTTGAGTTCTATGAAGCCTGAATGACATGTTCCTCAGAGATACATTGCCTTGAAATCCGGGGTCCAATGTCCCCAGAACCAAATACCATAACCTGCAACTATTCTCATGTTTTTCTTGGCCAATTCAGAGGTAACTAGAGTTAGAATTCAGGATTAGTTAAAATATATAGTTTTAAAACATAACATTAAAACATTTATATGCATGTGTCGTGGCAGGGTATAGATGGGAAATCTCTGTGCCTTCTCAATTTTGCTGTGAATCTCAAACTACTCTAAAAAGTAAAGTATATTTTTTAAAAAACTCACACAATCTCAGACTTGAGATTTAACACACACCTACACAATATGCGCACACACACACACACACACACACGAGACCAAAATTATACAAACTTCCTTGGTCTTTTAAAAGAGCAGCTTCCCTTGGCCCATAAGTCCCAGTCCTAGTCCAAATGATGGATGGAGGTTTCCATTCCTTACTCACAAACACACGTCTAGCTCTTTGCTTGCACCCCTTAATTTCAGAGGAAGCAGGCTTTCCTCAGCAAGGCCCTTTCGAGGTTCACAAAGCCTCAGCTGCCATAAATCAAACATTGGTGGCATTAGTGGAGTCAAGGAATAGTGCTGCAGGTAACATTTTCCCGACCTTGCTGAGAAAGTCAAGTCTAGAGTTTAATGAAATGAAATCTCTTCATGGTGAACACGAATAAAGCTCCTGGAGCAGTTCTCTCTTGAAGTGACTTTTAACTGACCTGTGAGAAGTTTTAAGACCCGTCCCCAAAGCCAGAGGCAGAAGCAGCCTTCATTCCCCACCTGGAGGGATAGCCAAGGGAAAGTTGTCTTCTAAGCCCAGAGCTCTGTGCAAAGCTGACTAAAGCTGGGACATCTTGAAGGCATTGAAAGAAAATGAAGCAACAAATGAATAGTAAATCCAAGAAGAATCAAACTCACTGTCTGGTGGGGAGTATTTTCTGTCTCCCGGGCAATATTTTCCTTCTACAGGGAAAGTGAAAACCCACTGCTGCAAATGGACTGAGAATGGGGTAGCATGGTCTGTTTTCAGTACTCTGCATTCAAAATTGACTTCTCTCAAACCTGTAGATGGATTAAGTTGCAAGTGGATGGAAAGATGGTGTAGGTATTTGCACTGTGCAATTATCTGGAGACATCTTTCAAAATACTCCAATAGATTCAATAAGCCTGTTGAGTTGAATTTGAATTTGATATCTCTTATCAAAGATGTTTACTTCTTTTTGTTTTTTAACCAACAAACAATTTTGGTCCTGGGTTATTAAGGATTAATGAGGTATAAAGGCAGAGGTGGTACTATAAAAGGAATTTTATTTTTTCACCCTTTCGTCTGGCTCTCTGTAAAACAGTAAAAGAACCAGGAGAAGGACAAAGAACCTGCCTAAAGTCCTTGACACTGCCATTGGTGAAGAAAGGAGTCCCCATCCTCTTAATGCCCTACCTTTCTCAGGTTTACTGGGAAGTTCCTACTGGTTTTTCTGGGCTTATAAAATAAAGATTTGTAAAGTTAAAATAGTCCACCTTGGGAAGATTTGCTCCAAGTTTTTACCCCCTCTTTTGGTCATGTTCCTGATCTATGAACTCTAAACAAGTGGTTCCAGATGTTGAACTCTGTGTGTAGTAGGGGGTCCTATCTGCCTTTAACTTTTGATAAAGGGTCTCTGCCCTGACTAATGGGTCTTAGTGACTTTTACAGAGAAATTTTCTCTGGGCACTCTCTTGACTCCCAATTACACTTAGCTTCTTTGTCATCATATATGCCTATAGAAGAAGTTTATATCAACCCTGAAGAAGTCATCAGCTCTTCTTGGACTTATCCTTAAAATTTTTTTATACCAAAATGTTATGGCCATTCTTGATTTTACTAAAGATTTCCTAAGAGAAAGAGAAAAGGATTATCACACCACTAATTCTATACTCCGCCCCACACAAAAATAAAATCCCAATTGGACAAATTCCTCTCTCCTCCTTTCTTGTGTCTCTCTCTTCCTCTGCTGACTTTGCCTGACTCCCCTCGCCTCTCCTACCTGTATTTTATCAGTCCCCTCCTTCTCCTGGGGGTTGGGAACCTGTGTGCCACTAGGACTTGCCTCTACTCCAGAGCACACGTCTGAACACTTCTTTTTGACATTACTCATCTTTCCCCAGAAAGGAATTATCACAGTACTGCTAAAAATATAAAAATTTCTTCATGTTACTGTTGATTTATTTTCCCTCCAAATTGGTGATACTTGCTGTAGAAAAAGAAAAAAAGATGAAAACCCCAGTCAGCAATTTGAGGCACAGATCTGTGTCTGGAAACTTGTGATTCTCTACTCATGGACCTTACCACAATTTCCCAAATCATAAAATTGTGAACTATTGCAAGAGAAAATACATCTAGACCAAAGGAAAGAATGATACATCTGATGTCTACTGTAATAAAAAATAATATTTAAAAATTAAAAACCCAACAGTGTGATTTATGAAATGGAAGCTTCCACTAGGACTTTGTAACTCTAGAGCCTAGGACTTAACTGTACATTTTGCTTTAGGGTTTAGATTTAGTACACAACAAATGCATATGGCTGCTAAACCTTTTGAAAAGTTTTGGTTTGTTTACTTTTTCTCTTGAACGAAGCCGGTGGGACTGGATATATACAGTGAAAATTGATTGTTTGATTGGCCAGCATCCATATTTCCTTCCTGCAGCAGTATTACTCTAATGTCCCTTTGTGGAATTCACCTCTTCTCCCACTCTCTACCACTGTTGTATCGAAAGGGACTGACAAAGGTAAACCCTGAATGATCCGAGACAATTTCCATAGCCCAACCCCTTGGCCACAGGGATTAGTTCAGAGATTAGCACATAATCCATCAGATCCAATGAGACCTTTGTTGGGGCTTCTGGGAAAATGAAACTCTCTCTCTCTTCCTCTGGCCTTAGTAGAATGAGAATGCTCCAGCCACCTCTATACTATAAGGGGAGCCAGGCTGTGGATGAAAGCAACACCTAGAGGAAGCAGAGTTAACAAATATCTGCTGGCCACGTGGTTTGAACCCTGAATCAAGCCACTCCTGAAGCTGCCATTCCCCAGATTTTTCAGCTACAGCAACCAAGAAATTCTTTTTTTTTTGCTTTAATTACTTTGAGTTTCTCGTGCTTGCAACATAAAAAATCCCAACAAATACAATGTAGGTCTGCAGCACCTAAGAAAAGAATTCATTCAGTATTCATTTTCTTGTTCATTTTTTAAGCATTTACAGAGTGCCTACTAAGTACCAGGCATTGGGAATAGAAAAATTAATATTATCCAGACCCTGGCCCTCAAGGAGTACAAGGTAGAAGTGTGAGCATATACAACACAATACAATATGGGTGACAGTGGAAGAGCTATGGGAAGACAGAGAATGAAGAGACTAATTCAGCCAAAGAGGGTTAATAAGGAAGTTTAGCAGGCAAGGAAGGGACATTCTAGGAGAAGCAAACTGCACGTGCAAAGGCCCATTGGCATGAGGCAGCGTAGCTTTTCTGGGGAATCACCAAGAGTCTGTTATAGCTTGCATATGGGTTATAAAGCGAAGGACACAGAGATGTGGCTGGGAAGGAGGGTCAGAATCCAATTAGGAAGGGCTTTGTACACCTGGTTATCAGGGGATGTTATGGTCAGACCTGAATTCTAGAACTGTGTCGACAACATCCACAAGTGGCAGCGCAAGAGGGCTTCCTTTCTCTCATCCCCCAAAGCTGCCTGACCTCTGGAGCTCCTCCCTCAAGCCAGAGCTCCCCTCGTAAGTAGGTCTCTCCCTCCTCCCCATCTGCTGCCATGAGGGGTTCTAAGGCTGATGTTGACAATCTCCTATGCTATTGTGCACTTCAGATATTCAACTGTGCTCTGGAAAATGGCTTGCAATTCTCCATGGAGAGTGCAGACAGAAAGGTCAACAATTATGCAAAATGAATAATGGGGCTTGGAGCAGTCAGGCCACACAGCTGCTGCAATGCATTCTCTGAAACCCTCCTGCCAGGTGTCCACATCCCTGCCCAGTGGCCCCAGCCAGGCATCTCTTAGCTAACTAGTATTCCTAGATAGCTAGGGGAGATCCCAAAAAGGCCACAGCTCTGAGCATGGAGAAAAGTCTGCTTGAGGCTTCCTCGGAAGCTCAGTCAATGACCTGCTCTCAGAGGCAAGGGGTGAAACAAGGGGCCAAGAGTCAAAAACACCAGACAGGGGCCAGCCGACTTCACTGTACAGCCACGTGTGCCCACGGCAGCCTTTTGTTCTGGGAGGACACCACTTCCCATGACTTTCCCACCAGCCAAGCAGGAAGACATAGCTGAGAACCTACTCTGTGAAACACGCTGGGGGAATGCAGAGATGCTCCCACTCAGCGCCCGGGAAATAAACAGGCAATCAGCCACTGCGTGCCCAGTGGAGGCTGACAAAACCGAATGCTTTGGTGAGAGAGGAAGGTGATGGCACCTGTGCAGACATGGCATCCATTTTAATCATCAATGATTCCACGAAGTCCGTGGCATCCTGACTGATCAGGAAACGGAGGACCAGAAGTAAACAACCCAAGGTAGGAAGAGAAGGGAATGGAACCCGAATCAGCCCAGTTCCCACACTTCACCACTTTCCACTCTGCCACAGAAAGTAGGGAGGCACAAAGACCCTTTAGAAGGTAAACCTCAGCTCTCTGACCAGGGTTTCCGGAGTTCTGCCAAAGCCTCGGTACAAGAAAGGGTACATCTTTCTATGTCACTTTTACTGAAAACTGGGGGATGGGGGAAATTTCTTTTCACCAAAAAACAGTTTTCTATGGCTAGTGATGTAAATTTCAAATGCATTTTTGTGAGAAAAAGAGGGTCTTTTGGTTATGCCATAAGGATTCTGAGGGCCTTCGCTTACAGCTGCCATGATGGCAATTTTTGAGAGGTGTTCATATAGGAGACTAGAGGGAGAAACATCTGGAAAGGTAGGCAGCCCTTTCTATACAGCTAGTCTCTTTGGGTTCTGGTGATGTTTTTCTTCTTTTCGCCCCTTCAGTCACAGAAGGAGTAATGGCTTCCACTGTCTACAACCCCACCCCCGGGGAACTGCATCATCCCTTGTTGCTTTCCCTAAACCCATCCACACTTCTCAAACCATCCCTTCCATGGCTGGCTTCATAGGAGTGTGACCTGTGCAGTGGCATAGGGCCCTGTGCTTAGAAGGGCTCCATACTTAATACTCTTGAAATTCTTAATACTTTTTTTTTTTAACAAGGGTCCCACATTTTCATTTTTCACTGTATGTAGCTGCTCCTGGTCCCTTTATCAAATTCTTTTTAAGTGTGCCATCTGTATCCTGCCAGGAACCTGACCCATATACCTTCCTATGCAGAGAGGATACTCCCACCATAACCGATGTCCTCAGAAGGAGGCAAGGTTTTTCCCTAAAAGCCTTCAAGGAGAATACACAGGTGTTCTTACAGAGTCAATTTGCTCCTGAGGCAGGAACTGACAGCAAGCTGAGGCCTGAGCCCGGGACTCAGGATATGGAAGTTCGAGTCCTGGAACCACCACACAAAGCTCTGTGACTCTCAGAAGTCACTCACCCTCTCTGAGCCTTGGCTTCCTCATCTGGATAACACTGTCTAACTCAAAGGTAAAAAGCTTGACATGTGTTAATCTTTGGTACTTGACAGAAGGGGTAATAAATATTTGTTACATAAAGATGAGTTTTATTTGTGGGAAAGCATCCTGCATTTAGTCTCAAAATAGACCATGGACTGGGGGGGGATACGGAAGAAAGGCAATAATTCATCCATCAGTCCTTCTGTCGCAGTGATTCTGGAAATCAAGGGCACTCCCTGCTGCAAGTGAGAGTCAGGTAGAAGAGAAGGCTGGGATTCCAAAGCACAGGCGCCAGGCCAGAAGGATCATAGGAGGAAGACACAGAAGGATGATGGCCTCAAGGGTAAGATCCTCCTTCTCTTTTTCCCCCTTCGGTAGGAAACGACTAGCACCACGACCAAATTGCTCAGCTGCACCTAGATCATAACTAAGGAAAAATTAGTTGTTTGTAGTCCAGTTCTGCACTGATCTGGCCCACCCTTCACCATAGCATAGGAGCACCTTGGGCCTCTGTGAATCACCAGGTTTTGTTTCCCAAGCACTTAATAACAACCCCTTATTGCGCACTTAGTATGTGCTGGCGCAGTGATAGGGGCTTTCACTGTATTGCCTAGATCAGGGGTCTGCAAATAATTTTTTAAAGGGCTGATAGTGAATAGTTTAGGATTTGCGGGCCACATGGTCTCTGGCCCAACTACTCAACTCTGACATTATAGCAAAAAAGCAAACACACACAACACATAAATGAATGAGCCTATGTTCCGACAAAACCTTATTGACAAAAACAGGTGGCTACTGTAGTTTGCCAAACCCTGGTCTAGAGGAGTGGTTCTCAAACCTGAGCCTATTTACAAATCCCCTGGAGGGTTCCTGAAGCAGAGTACTGAGCCCCACCCTCAGAGATTCTGACCCAGGAGGTCTGGGACTGGGCAGAGAAATTTGCATTTCTAACAAGTTCCCAGGCAATGGGATGGGATGCTGCTGGTCCGGGGACCACACTTTGAGAATCACTGGTCTAGACAGTATAGCAGATATTTAAGAACACAGCTCCAAAGCCAAATAGCCTGTTTGAAACTCTTCCACCTACAACCGGAATAGCTTGGTTTTCTTTATATTTCCAGACCTCATCTGTAGAATTAAGGCACTAATAGCACCGATTTCACAGGGTTGTCCGGAGTTAAATGAGTTAATGCACATGAAGGGCTTAGAACAGTGCCTGACACGTGGTCACCCTCAAAAATGTTAGCTAATATTACCTCATTTAATTCTCCCAACAACCCTATTAGGTAGATCTGCTGGCCATTTTATAGGTGAGGAGGCTTGGGCATGAGGGGTTGGGAATCAAACCCAGAGCCCCAGAATTGAGAGGTGATGCCTTTACCTTCTGCGCTGTTCTCTTTCCATAGCCCTTGGAGCAAAGCCATTGCCGCATGAGGCTCACAGAAATATAAGCCCTTGGGAGGTAGGACCTTGTTAGCCTGGATCCCTGCTGTATCCCCAAGTCTTCACCTGGAAATCAAGTGGGAAACACGCTCTCTGACTCTGACACTCCCTCCTGTGCTTCCTCAGGCCACACTGGTATCAAAGAGCAAGGGAGCCCTCTGTCTCCATCCAGCCCTGGTCACTCATTTTCTGTTAGAAGCCCCTGACCTGGATGTGGCCACCCTGAGCTAAATTGGGAGGTTTTATGACAACATTTGCTGGCAATGGGCTAGATGTTTTACATACATTATCTTATGTAATCGTCAACATAATTCCATATGGTAAATACTATTATTATCCCCATTTAACAAATGCAGAAACTAGGGCTTAGCAGCAGTTGACCTAAGCCGTGCAGCTAGTGCGGATGCCAAGCAGAAACAGATCTGAGTGCTTCCAAAGTTTTCGTTCTTTCCACTCACATGATCTCACCTCCTTCAAAGGTATGGAAAGTAAAAGATTAAGGAAAGGGAGCACTCTAGGTTAGTACTTAGAGCAAAGGGTTTGAAATGTCCAAAATGCAGGTTTATCTCTTTGGCAGTTTTGGTCAATTTCTCTGAAAAATATGAATAAGCATAAGTGAATTCATCCCCTTCAGGTGAAGTACTCTTGCCAATTTAAAACAGAAAAAAGCTATGCAATCTTGCTTTAGTTGTGGGTGGCTTTTATGAGAAGAGGGAGGGAGGCTTTTATGAGAAGAAAGGCAGAGCTGAAGTAGCTTTGACCCCTTATCCTTAAAAATGAAAAGGAAGAATAATCAAATGTGAGCTGAAAATTTAACAGCAAACAAGCTTTTAGATGACATTTGGGCGGTGTGGTTTTTTTTCTGGCTGTGTGACGCGTGCCTGTTCAGCTGGCTTTTCCCAAAGCCTGAGAAAGGTCTCTTAGCTAAAATGTCACAATGCATCTTATTTTCCATTTTCAGCTTGTGTTCCAAGGGGAGACTGACACTTCATCCTGCCCTCGTGCACCACTATGAAAATAACAACAGCAAAGCACAAAGAAAGGTAGGAAGGAAGGGGACAGTCTGGAACTGGCTCAAGCTCTCTGACTTCTGTTTTGCAGAGGGTGCAGGCTTTGGGTGGGGAAGAAGTGGAGGAGACTAAAGGATGGCCGTGACGTTACCTCCAAATGAACACTCCTGAGAAATCACGACAAAGACATTTGACCTATTTTACACAGCCACGTGATACTCTGGAAAGTGATTGTTGGAATTATATTTAGAAATTAGAAAATTTTTATCAACCAGTTTAGTGGTTATTTCTAAAGGTCTTTGGTCCAATGAATAGCCATCATTTGGTGACCTGGAGGTTTGAGCTCTGCCTCAAAGAAAGACATGACCCTCCTCCTTTCTAAAACTAGCCCTTCCATTTGGACTTTCCAGGCCACACATAATCTGACCCCTGTTGACCTCTCCAGGCTTCTTTCTCACTATTCATTCTCTGTCTTCTCTGTGCTCTGCTATTGATTTTGTGGTTTCATTATTACCAACAGAGGATCCACTCATGTGGTTCTTTCTTCCTAGGATATCCTTTAAACCCCCCACACTCCACCTTCCAGTACCTTCATCTCTTTAACTCCTACTTCTTAACTAAACCCTTGTGAATCTGGACCATGTTGTCTAATCTCAGATGTATTTGTGGTCAGAGAAACATAGTCCAGAACCAAAACATATTTTCAAAACTACCCAAGTTCTTCACCTACACAACAAACCCTGATACTGTTATCTTCTTCCAGCAAATTACGATTGGCAACCTACTGGTCAACCCATGTGCCAACTTCCCCTCACCAAGCTGCCACTCAAGTGACCTTTCTAAACACAAGTTTCCTCTTCCATCCTTCTCCACTTTGAGTCTTATCACCCATCTACACTAAACAAATTTCAATCTACAAACATGCCATCTCTTCCCATATGCCTATACTTTTGTTTTCGTCATTTTCTTGGATTACCATCTTCCTTTCTTAGCCTGTCTAAAATAAACCCTCATTATCTTTCAGATCAAATACTTCCTTCCTTATAAGTATGTCAACATCAGGCATTTTCTCTTTGTCCTCTGTTGTTTCTGCTGTCTTCTCTTATAGGACTTGGAGTGTAATTTACATTACTATTACTTGTTTGTATGTCTCCCTCTTCCACGAGAGGAAGAATTCCTTGAAGTCAAGGGCTTTTTCTTACTCATCTTTGAGTAATGTTATATGAATTTAAATTCAGCAAATACAAAATGATTTGTATAGTAGGTGTTCATTATGTATTTGCTGAATTTAAATTCATATCACATTTTAGTATTCACATTGTATTCTCACAGACAGTTACTCATTACTCATTCCAACAGATTTATCAGGTATGTAATATTATCCCAATTTTAAGATGTGAAAATGAAGGCTCATAAAGTTAAGTGACTGCTTCAAGGTGGCACAGCTTGTAGGTGGCTGATCTAGACTTGAGGCCAAATCTCTAATTCCTTTTGCAGTTCTAAACACCTATGATTCTATAATTCTATTCAAAATTGTATGCCAAAAAGGAGAAGAGGATGATTATTTCATTATAATTCTGCAGAGGAAAAATAATGGCTGGCAAATGCTCTTTCCTTATTTGCAGGGCTGTATTATGCCCAATTGGAAATGAGTGTTATAAACATTAACTTCAGCACTGTAACATAACAGCAGCTTCTTTCATTATCCTTGTTCAAACATTTGGGTACTAAGCAGGTACGCCTCATCCAACATATGTTCTCAGTCAAATATATATCCTCTATGCAAATTTTATGGAGTTATCTTTATTAGGTGTTATTTATTCTAAAGGCAGAAGGTGCTAACATGCAGAAAATAATGAACGATATTGGACTGCAGAAAACAAGCTTAATTATATAGGTCAAAAGAGTCCATACTAGATAACCACAAAGGCTTAGTAACATTTTAAAACCACTTTACAAAAATGGAGGAGGACTGGCAGAGGAATGTGCATACATTATCTCCTCGCATATTAAAATAAGATCTGACTATTATAAAACCATCTTACACAAAGTCCCCAAAACAGCAGAGATCTTTTCCTGTGGCTTCAGAGTGCTGAAGTCGGCACAATAAAGGGTATGTTGGAATGGGGAAAACAGGATTTTTTTTATAATCTGCAGGTCTTCATGTAAAACCCAACTCTGCCACTTACCTTCTGAGTGACCTGGGACAAGTTACTTCATCTTTCTGAGTCTCTCATTCCCATCTGTGAAATGGGCATAATAATGTTGAACTCACCTGAATGTTTATTATTGAGAAGATCAACTGATAAAACCTATGTGACAAGAAAACTTGGGCTGTCAGACTACTGTACCTATTCACTCAGTTAATACCTATTATTCCCACACTAGTTGCACAGAGATATAATCCTCTCCTAAACATGGGTTTCCAGGGGAAGCTGTGGGAAAGACAGAGAAAATTTGGAGGATATTTTCATCCTTTATTTCTATTCCAGACTCTTTAATTCCTTTCCTGAAACATCCTTTGACTTTAACTCTCCTTGTCTCTTAAGAACAAACATCCCAGCCTCTCCAGGCACTCACCTCTGATATATTAAGAATAGAGATATTCAAGTTAAGCAGAAAGGAGGAGAGCAGGAGGTGAATTCCAAAGAACAAAGAGCAAGTGTAAATATCAAGAGATGGTCATTCTCCCCTTTTCCTCTTTGCAATTCTTCCTATTCAACTTAGTTTGGACCCAACTGAATCAGTGTTTCTTAACTGGAGGTGATTTTGACCCCCAGGGGACCTTTGGCAATGCCTAGAGACGTAATTGGTTGTCCCACTACAGGGGTGCAACTGGTTTCTGGTGGACAGAGGTCAGGGATACTGCTAATCACCCTCCAGTGTGTAGGACAGTACCCCACAACAAAGAATCATCTGATCCAAAATGTCAACAGTGCCAAGGTCGAGAGACTTTGAACTGAACAAACGATGATCAAACTAGACATGGATAAAAGTAAAGGACCCTGATCCAACCCAAACAATATTTAGTGAGTTTTGTTTTAGGTGTAGAACCCTTTACTAGGTCCTAGAAAAACTGATCCAAGAGATTCTGAAGCACTCAAAAGCAAGAAAGTAATTTGACAGTTGGGAGTCGACATTTATGTGGAAAATTCTTTCTTGATTGGGGCATTGATTTCCCTAGAATTAGAAACACAGGAACCCTTTTGCGATAGGATACTTTAACAGTTTATGTCAGAGGTACTTTGTAAAAATTACAGGTTTTAGGAAGTAATTAAAAGAAGTCTTTATGTGCAAATTACCAGCTTCACTTAGCTAGAAGCTACCTCTGGGTAGAGTTGCCTATGGGGGGAAATTTTAACTCTGTTTTAAACATTAATTGGAAAGTTAACCAACTCTCTAACTGGAAAATAAAAGGCCAAGTTTAGTTTGAGGTTCTTGTCATTGTTTTTGTGGAGGGATTTGTGGGATTTCTTTTTCTACACCTAATACCCAATGTTGTAAGGTGAAGCTTTTTTTCCCCTTTTCTTTGACTTCTATCACATTAAAAAAAAAAAAAAAAAGTTAGTGGAAGTGGAGGGGGCAGTGCTAAAAAACGGGTGGTGGGTCTCTATTCCTCCTGGGGAATTCTCTCTCCAGGAAGAGGAATAGGCTAGGAAATATTTCAAGGCGAGATAAACAGCTTAAGCTGTCTCTCTTATATTCCCCAATCTCCCCTGGCTTCAGAAAACAGCACCAAGGTGACAGACACATAGCCAGCACAACTTATATCTAGTTATCTTGGTTAGCAGAGAATGTTGGAGTTAAGTAGTAGGACCTCAGAACCAAGAATAAAGGTTCAAGCTTTTTAAATACCCATCATTGTTCAGAGAAAGCTGACACCAAACAGGTTGGGTACAGCTGGTCATAAATCACATTCCAGATTCATGTTAGAAGAGCAATGGACTTGAGCATCTGAACACCTACATCATCTATAATGGATACAAAGAGGCAAACATCAGTGCCCTCTGGACCTTCTCAGCCAAGCATTAATGAGGAAGGGCTCACGGGACCTGGTTACAGGAGCTGCAAAGGTGTAGCAGATGGGTACTTAGGTCCAAGCAAATATTAGCAGAGTTTACTTGAAGTTGAAGTGGTGCATAGGTAAGAGGCAAGCAAAGTCCAGCAATGGGACAGGCGTCTTGTGCTAGATCAGGAGAGAGTCTTGGGAAGGCAGTGAGGACCACTCCTGTTGCAGGAAGGCCAGCCCAACCAACTCTCTCTCTGGCCACTGAGGATGAGTGGAGGAGGAAAGGGATTATGGGACCCCCATAGGAGCCTGCGATATTGAGGGGCTGAGTGAGACCGTATCTGGGAGCCAGGAATCAGATACTGGGACCCAGAGACCAGACAAACAGGATTAGTGGGCCAGGTATTTTATTCATTGATTTAACAAATATTTACTCTTAGTACTGAGGAATAGTCAGACCCTTAGAATACTTCACAGAGCCCTCAGTCTATTGGGTGCTGGGGAATCCCCAGCATCTGTCAACAGGAAGCGGTTCCATAGGCAAACACTACAAAGGGGCCTAGCAGTAAACCAGTGTCTAATCATGACAGGCGAAAGCTCTCACATTCACTGCACAACTATAATGTAAAACCCACATAATGATCCTATAAGTTGTTTATTATTACTTCATGGTACTGATTTAAAACACTAAGGCTCAGAGACATGAAATACAAGTTTTCACAGGTGAAGAGACACAGAAGGAATTCAACTTACACCTCTACCCTCAGAGCCTGTTCTGCCCTCCCTCTGTGTCGACCTGGCCCCCAAAAGTTCCCAGCCTATGAAGGCATCAGGGAGGCCTGGTAGCAAATGGTAGGGCATTACCCAAGGGACTTTATTTGGGTTCAGGATTCCAGTCCCTAGGCATGGGTAGGGAAGTGCCAATCCCAGGCTTTTGAAGAACTATGACACTATGTAAGCTAATCAAGAGCCACTCAAGGAAGAGGGGGCAAGGCAATGGTCCAGTTACTAAGCCCGGAGAGAAAGCCAGCAGAGGAGCAAAGTGAAGCTGACCCCTGGGCCTCCTATCCTGCGTCTCATGTTCCAAACGAGAATGTGATTGTCTTGGGTTGCCAGGGAAAAGACAGGACGCCCAGTTAAATGTGAATTTCAGATAAATATGAAAATTTTTTAGTATTAATAATTTTTAATATATGTCCCATGCATATTATAATACTAAATACTAATGAATACTGAATAATTGCATGCATTTTTCTTAACAAAAAGTTTTCCACCACTACAATTTAATAATTACAAAAGAGACATTTGGTAAAATGCCACGTATTTTCTTAATGATTCAAAACAAAACACAACAGAAAAAAAACTACTCCTGGTAGAATAGGAATGGGAGGTCTTAGCATGATAAGCATGATGAACATGGATCTGAAAACCAGTCAGCTTATAGTTGGAATCACCATGGAGGGGTCTGTGCTGGAGCTTGCGGAAGAGCAAAGGCAGTGAGTGGGTCTCCTCACTGAACAAATTGTAGAATGCTTTTTCCTACTGAAATCCTAACATTTGGTGGTTTGGCTACAGAGATATTACAAGTTGAGTGGACTTTTTGCAGGCTGCCCTGCTGACAGTCATATATAATAGTTCTTTCTACAAGTAAATGTCTTCCAAGTTTCCTGCAATGAACTTACAAATGAGTTTTGACAATACAATTTGTTAACTGGGGTCTCTCTATGACACGGCATGATTTGGCTTGAGTTCCCCTGTCCATCCTCCTCTCAGGCCCATTCCCCCAGCTCAGCCCACTCTGCTCCTCTCTCTTCTTTCCGTCCTAAATCACCGCAGGCTCCCTCCTGCCTTGAGCATTTGTCCAGACTCTCCGCCTCTGTGGAACTCTCCACCTCTGGTTCCTGGCATGGCTACTTCTTCAAGTCTCTTCAAACAGGCCTTTCTTAATAACTGTGTTATCTAAATATTACCCATTTAAGGACCCTGAAAATTACCCTCACTTTTATCAATTTACAAATTGATATTGAGTGTTTGTCCCCCACTGGAATATAAATTCTCGAGGGCAAGGATCATCTCTGTTTTACTTTCCACTCTACATCCAGAAGATACCACAGTACTTAGCACAGAATAGGTTTTTAAAGAATAAATCATATGTGTAAAATAAATACATGAATGAATGATCTGAATGAGTTAGTGAGTGAATGAATGAATGCTTATGTTTTTCCCCTGCAAACCATGTTTTATTCCTAGTTTATGATTAAGACAAGATCTTTTGCCAACTCATGTTAGCATACCTTAATTGCATTCGGGCATGCATCAATTTATCTATTCCTTTAATCTTTCATTCATTTGAGAGCCCCTCATGTAACAGGCACTGTGCAGATTCTGTTCTTTCGAACTGTGATGAACCAAATTCAACTCCATGTCAAGTCAGAAAACATGTAACGTGATGGTAAACATCACAGGCTATCATGGGTCAACAGTGTATTTTATATAAATCAATTCCTCTTCCCACATGCACTTCACAAGGCCCAAGTTCGTTAATTAGAGTTTTGCCTCCAGCACCATGTGCTTCCCGGTTCAAATCTGAAATCCTGTTAGAAGACAGGGAGTTGTGATAAAAGGCTTCAAGGCAGATACATACAAACCAGAGGAGGGGAGTGTTCAGATGAGAGACGGAGAGTGAACGAGAGGCAGAGTTCATGTCAGTTGTGCTGACATTTCCTGGAGCAAACACCAAACTGGCTGCCTTCCCCGAACACTTTCTCTGCCCTTGCAGAACGTGACTTAGCTTACTCTTCCTTCGTGTGTTAGTTTCATGGCAACCATTGAATGTACTGTCTCTAGCCTAGTCTGTAGATATAATTTGTGCTTCTGTTCTCCAATTTTCCCAAACCTGCTAGCCCACAAGTGCTCCTTCTTAGAAGGACTGTAATGGCTTAACTCAAACCTGCTGTCTGTTGTTTTCACCATCCAAAAATAAAGCTCACTTGCCTCCCAGTAGTCTACCTCTTGGAGAAAGTTTTAGGATAAACAGGACTGTCTTCTTAATCTGCCTGGGTCTTTATATCCTAGAGTAGGTGATTCAGAGCAGAAATGAAAAAGAAAATTATAGAAAAGCAAGTGAGAGGAAAAAAAATACAGAACTGCTGTCAAGGTCACCAGTATATTTTTGGGTCAGGATCACCCTAGGTGAAATTATTTTAATTTACCAATTTGCAGAGATAAAAAACATCCCACTGTGAAAACCACAGTATTCACAGTAGTGTGTGGCACTGATGCGCTGCACCATATGATAAAGCAAATTGAGATCAGGCATTTGCAAGACCATTTCATGGTGGGGCGAAAATCATGTGAAGAGTTATAATATGGTTAATGGCGTTGCAAGGCTGATCTCACTAATTTTACAATTCTTTTTTACGCATAGGTTATCATACTAATTAGCTACATCTGGAATATTTGTCATTTTAATAGAGCGATTTCACATTTCCCTTTGCTCTAGTTCTGCAGCCTCCAACCTGATGTTCAGAGGTTCCAGTAAGTTTTAGCACATCAAATGCTCTGGGTGATTTGAAACAAGTCACCTTGGAATGGGAAACCTTTGAGGATGGCATGGTGGAAAGGATGGAGGCGTGGAAATCACATGGTGTCAATTACAATAGCAGTGTAGATGCTGGCAATTTACTTCATCTCTCTGAAAGTGTTTCATTAAAAATGGAAATACAGAACCTACCTTGTAGGCTTATTGTGAGGATTAAAATAGTCTCTCTCATACGCCTAACATGTAGTCCAATAAATGGTCCATATATAGTAATCATAAAGCACAATTCAGTTTTTTTCCTGTTCTTTTGATGATTGCAAGATTCATGAGAGTAGACCTAGTAGGGACAAGTAGACAATTCAAAGATGTTGGCAAGAATAACTTAATATCCCAGAAGTTTTAAAACATTCTTTTCCTTTCTACTCCTCTTGGGTAAATCAGAAGTTTTTCAAATAACGGCAGTGTAATAAAAAATGATGCTTCTCAAAGGTATAACAGAGGAAGCTAACAGTTTGCCATACTCAGGAACAGAAATTTTAGGTGAGAAAATAAAAATCACTGACCTCGGTTTCAAATCCAAGACATGTTTAAATATCTTAGTATGGCCTGGACACTTTACAAGAAACTAGACCCAGGACTCATCCTTTAATCACAGGTACATGTAGGTGATATGCATCATGGAAATAGGAGGGGTTAGAATGCTAGCCTGTAGAAGTGTATTGCAATCTGTACAGTGTTCTAATGTCAAGAACTGTTGTTGTTGTTATTGTTAAACTACGGGTGGAATCTGAGAAGTCTGCCAACAATAACAATGATTGTTATTCCTCAAGTAGGCAGAAGAAAAAAACTGCAAAAATGTGGTCCACTTACATAGAACTCATGTCAATTACAGTTACAACCATCTGGAAAGCTTATTGTTTATCCTTAATATTTTCCTCCAGAAATTAATACTAGCATGTAATCTGAAAATCTGACATAAAAAAATAGGAGCTGAACTAAATTCTTAGCAATGGTTGCTTACGAAAAATTTGAAACTTTCTGCTGTCTCTTCCTGAGAAACCCCAGCTATATCAGTACAATGGGAATAACCAAAAGTTCTCATTTCTATCTCTGTTTCTGGTGTCTCCATCAGACCCTTATTTTCCTTTCTGGGAGAAGTGGTTAATTGATGTCCCTCTTCTCAAACCATTAATGCATATCTTCTTGCACTAAGATAATGGACAAAGCTTTAGAAACATGATGTAGAAACGTTATGTAGTAAACCCCAAATGGAGCATTCTAGGCGAAAAGGGTAGATTCTACATTCTACCCATTCCAAAAGGGTATAGTCTACATTCTAAAAACAATGAAACTAAGCACCAGACACACAGATCCTTTATGATTTTGCCCCTTACTGCTTCTGCCTCATATATCTGAACTATTTGCAGGTCCTGGGAGGAATCCTCCTCTACTCCATCCCAGACATTTGAACAGACTCTTAATACTAGAACATTCTCTCTCCCCTTTCTTCAATCGAATAACTCTTCTCCATCCTTCATGTTTCAGCTTAGCTATTCCTCAAAAAACCTTCCCTAACCACCCTCTACCACCACTGATCACCACAACAAAGGGTGGTTTTGATGTTTCTCCTGTGTGCTCCCATAACATCTATCAGAGAGAATTTAGATGACCGGTTAACAAATCTGTTTCTTCTTCTAGATCATAAGCTGCTGAGAGCAAGGCCTGAGTCTGCTTCCCTGTTTTGTTCCTGGCACCTTGTGTATAGCAGGTACTCAATAAATATTTTTGAATTAATGAGTTCTAGGAATCCCATCTTGAAAGCATTCACAACGAATAAGCTGATTCCTCAAGAGCACCAAGCAAATTGTTCATCATGCAGCTAATTTCAATGGGGTAGGCTACATACATGGATAATTTGCACTTAAATTATATAGTTTGCTTTTGATAAAACTCATCAGCCATCACCTTATCACGACTTTTCTTGGCCGTGTAGACATTGCTCTGCCATTATCTTTTTATGATTTCATTTCTGATCAAAGCAGGAACGACCAAGACATGAGGGCAAGAATGTGCTGGCTCTGCCATTAACCTTGGTGGCTTAGCAGACACTCCCCAAGCCTCAGCATGCTCTGTCACCATCAACCTTCCAGGCAGGAAGATGAATAAAGAAATGTAAAGGCCCAGAGTGAGCCCGTGGGGCCATACATAGGATTGCTGTGGGGATAAATATGAGTATTTTTGCAGCTAAATATTGTTGACCTTCAACATCACAACCTCTACACATTCTATCAATTCCTCTGAAATACTCACATTGGTTTCCACAGTTCCCCTATGGATCTGAGGAGCAGCACAGTTCTCTGTTTAGGTTTGACAACCCTGTTCACAAACTCCTACTAACCAAACCCTTAAGGTTAGTACCTTCTGACCCCAACTTCTGCTACTCCCCAAGCAGGCCAATTAAAAAGCTCACCTGCTGTAGATTGTGTTGCCTCTCAGAATATGATCCCATATGGCTTCTTTAAAGAGGGGGAAAAATGATGAATGGCAAAAACACATGTTTATACTTAAACCTATTATGCACAAGAGCTTTCAACTCTTGGGTAAGGGTTTCATTGGGGGTAATGTGTGTGTCTGCTGCCTGTAAGAATGATTGTCTGTCAAGTGTTTTTGCAGACTTCACAGATTCCCTAAGGGGAATAGGGGAAAAGTGGAGGGATTGTAACTTGGAAACCAGAACAAGTTGAGGATTCATTCTCACCTTGTGACATCTGCAGCTTGGGAAATGGGAAGGCTACAGAATGATCTCATTCACTTGAAGCCTGAGGCTCACACCTCCTCCCCTGCTCCTCTGCCTATCATCAGTCTATTTTTAAAGGTGAGGAACCTGAAATGTACTTTAAAAAAGTACACGTGATGCTCACAAAAGCCAAAGTCCCTGGTTCAATGACTGGATCTACACACAGGAGAGTGGGAGCTTTAGTGTTGCTTTCTGTCTCTTCCAGAGCATGCAGGGAAAAAGTTAATAGCCATTTGAGAATTGCAATTGGGGTTTATCTCAGCTACTTTGGGTACCTTCCCTCAGGTCCCCGAGAGCAGGCACTTTGGTCAGACACCAAGGCAGAGGGCACTTGGTCTCTTTTAACTAACCCTCTGAGCCTGGTAATCCTAAGTAGGTGATCACTCAGCTTTTTCTTCTTATAGGAAATTCATCTCAGTACTTTGTACAAATTTGCATTTTGTATAAACACTCAAGAACTACAACTGAGACAAATCTTTAGTTTCTTCTACAAATCTGTAAGAAAAAAGCACAAACCTGTACCTTATGAAAAATGCCACCATGAGGAATATTATAGGATTTACCAAAACTTCAGTTAGATATACTTTTCCCCCACTTACTTTTGAATGAACTTTGGAGTCTCTCCTTATAATGAGGCAAACATTGTTTAGGAAAAAAAAAAGAAGCATTAGAAAATTCTAAATAGGAGGTTAAATGAGTGAGTACAGGTAGAGGGGTAGAATGCTTTCTAGTCCCAACCTGTCCATTTTCCTAGATCATTGGCTCAAAGTCTCACTCAGCCTCCTGAGGCCATTGAGGTCTGGAATAGGTCTCATTTTCTTAATCAATAAAGCAGAGGGAGTGAGGGTGGAATGGACTAGCTGATCTTTAAGGCAGAGCTTCCCACCCACTATGCCATAGCACTCTGGTGTGTCTCAAAAAGATTACAAGTGTGTGCCATGATGCCTGGGCATGGTCTGGGACAGCAAGAGCTTCTAAGCCAAGCAACTCCAGCCACAGAGATCCTTCTCTCTTTATTCCGATGTGTTGTAAAATTACGTTCATTTTATATATTTGCCATGATGTGAAAAAATGTTAGAAAACACTGGTTTATAGTCTCTGCCATATAAAATAGATAAACAACAAGGACCTACAGTATAGCACAAGGAGCTATATTCAATATCTTGTAATAACATATAATGGAGAAGAATCTGAAAAAGAATATATATGTACATATATATATATATAACTGAATATATATATAACTGAATATATATTCAGTTATATATATATATTTATATAACTGAATCACTTTGCTGTACACCTGAAACTAACACAATATTGTAAATCAACTATACTTCAATTAAAAAATAAATTTACAAATAAAGTCTCTGCCAACTCTGTTAATTCAATTATTCCCTTGAGGGACTCATTTTGTTGGAAACCTAATAGATCTCTTGTGGGAAACAGATATGAAAACACAATAAAATAGAAGGGGAAATAAAGAAGAGATGCAAAATCTCCCACGTCACTCAGGACAGTTCCCTGTTGGGTAGGTATCATGTCTTATAGCCCAAGTGAATTGAGAAGCCCATGTTCAGTAGAGGGAGAATGTCTGATAGCAGAGGAAGAGATCATTTGATACAGAACCCTGTGGATACTTATTTTTCCTTTGACCCAAGTGTCAGGGAACTTGGTTTCCTTGGAAACAAGGGGCTGAAGGAAATGAAGAAACCAGTCCATATTAAAAGCATTGAAAACACTAGGAGCATTGCAAGAAACTGAGAATTAGAGAGCACCTTATTCCTAGTAGAAGAATTGTACCACTGGTGGGATAAAGGTACTTCTACCATAAACCAAGGAAATTACTAGAGCAGAGTTGTGAAGATGGGAGGAGTGACAGCAAGGTGGCAAAGCAGGTGTAAAGAGTTGGGAGGTTCACGTATGCACCAAAGGGAATAGGTAAATTCAACAACTTTGAAGGCCTTCAGATCAGGCCATAACAACACAAACAAAAAATCTAAAGGCAAAGAAAACATTGACTGTGATTATTACATGGAATTTTTTCAATCTCCTTTTATTTGTTAATTACTTATAATCTTGCTAAATTTTAAAAGTCATGTATACTCATTGTGGGAAACCCGAAGAAAATGGAAAAGTGTAAATAAGAAAAAGTTTATCCTTAATACTACACACAGAGATAATCACTCATAATATTGCACAGATAAACTAAAATCTACTTGACCATTTCCCTGTGGTTAGACACTTAGGCTCTTTCAAATTCTTGATTATTATAAATTATAACACTTCAATAAACATATTTTTCTCTATCTATGACCATTAGGAAATAAATATCTTTGTTCCTATCTCTGGTTACTTCTTTAGGATGGATTCTTTTCTGAGATAGTCTGGGGAAAAGATTATGAATATCTGAAGATCTTTGATGCATACAAAAAAAAATGAAATGCTTTCTGGAAACGTACCAATTCCCACTAACATAAGAGAGCTCTTTTTAGTGTCCCTGGTTACAACTGATTATACCTCTCCTATACCTTTGCCAAATTGGTGTGACATCTCCTTGTAGTTTCTTGGGGGATTTTTTGTTTCTTTTTTTTAACATCTTCATTGGAGTAAAATTGCTTTACATTGTTGTGTTAGTTTCTGTTGTGTTAGTTTCTGAGTATAATTGCTTTACATTGCTGTGTTAGTTTCTGCTGTATAACAAAGTGAATCAACTATACATATACATATATCCCATATCCCCTCCCTCTTGCATCTCCCTCCCACCCTCCCTATCCCACCCCTCTAGGTGGTCACAAAGCACCCAGCTGATCTCCCTGTGCTATGCAGCTACTTCCCACTAGCTATCTGTTTTACATTTGGTAGTGCATATACGTCAATGCCACTCTCTCACTTCGTCCCAGCTTACCCTTCCCCCTCCCCGTGTCCTCAAGTCCAATCTCTACATCTGCGTCTTTATTCCTGTCCTGCCCCTGGGTTCTTCAGAACCATTTTTTTTTAGATTCCATATATATGTGTTAGCATACGGTATTTGTTTTTCTCTTTGTATTTCAGGTTGAATCTTTTCTTACATGTTAATTACCAGCAATAGAATCTTAATGACAGAAAAGAAACAAACTTAGTGGAGTCCGCAGACTCCACTAAGGTCAGGAAGAGGTTGTTGGACAGGGAATGCGGAAGGAAGAGCTTGGATTTAGTGGTCAGCAAACTATAGCCTGAGGGCCAAATTCAGCCTGCTGCCCATTGTTGTACAAACTCAGGATGCCTTTTACATTTTTAAATGCTTGAAAAAACACTAAAAGAAGAATATTGTTTTGTGACATGAGAAAATATGAAATTCAAATTTCAGTGTCCATAAATAAAGTTTTATTGGAGCACATCTGTGCTCATTATTTATGTATTGTCTATAGCCGCTTTCACACTGCAACAGCAGAGTTGAGTAAACGTGACAGAGACAGTCTGGCCCACAAAGCCTAAAATATTTACCATCTGGCCCTTTACAGAAAAAGTCTGCTGACCCCTGGTTTAGGCAATCACTTCCCGCCTGCTGGGAGGTGCAGCAATGTTCAGGTTAGGAAGAAGTGGTTGG
The DNA here is from genome assembly GCF_028021215.1 of Eschrichtius robustus. Lineage (NCBI taxonomy): Eukaryota > Metazoa > Chordata > Mammalia > Artiodactyla > Eschrichtiidae > Eschrichtius > Eschrichtius robustus. The sequence goes on along the minus strand of NC_090833.1, from coordinate 57,870,804 downwards.
ATTGCTCAGGGGTCTTTAGTAAGAACATCAGTTCATCAAGAAATTCATACTCTTCCTCTCTTAGGAGCATGGGATTACAAGAAAGCGGCATTGAGCAGGGGTGAGCATAGTTCAGAGGTACAGGGAGGGAAATAAAGAAAAGCGGAGGACTACACGGTTCTGCCTAGGTAGTTTCAGAACAGAAGAATTTGAAACTCTCATCCTGAGCCACTGTATTACTTGTTTGCCTTGTTAACAGAATGTGCTCAAATTGAATCCAAATCATGTCTTGCTAGAAATGCACAGACACATATACACTATATATATATTTGCTCTCTTCTAAAATATAATAATAATAAAATAATAACAGTAGTTTTAGAAGAGAGCAAAGCAAGTCCGTAAATTCACTCAGGAGCAGAGCAGTGGATATAGAAATGTCCTGGTCTAGGCATTAGGAAATTTAGAATTTAAGATACGGTTTGCCGTTAACTTGCCATGGAGCCTTGGGCAAATCATCTGCCATATCTAAGAGGCAGGCTGTAGACAAGTCGATGCGCCCTCCAGCTCTGCTCTTCACTGGTTCTTGTTAGGCTAATTCAGGGCTACCTGTACCAGCAGCATCAGCACCACGTCGCGTTAGAAATGCAAATGACTGGGGCCGCCACACGCTTACAGAATCAGGAAATCTGGGGGGTGACCCAGCACTCTTTCTTAACAAGTCTTCCAGATGATTCCAACGCATGCTACAGTTTGAGAAGCACTGATCTAAATTGTGTGTTTTGCTCTTAAAGAAAACTTTTCCAATTCCAAAAGGAGCTTTGATGTTGAATTTTAAAATCTCAGTTTTACATTTGCAAACGCCTTGCCACACCAAAAACTCCTCCCCGTATAACTCGTGTTTCTTCTTCTATGGGAAGTACTGATTTATTTGAAAACCACACTGAGAATATCCTGTTAAGCAAGATCATCATCCCACCTGCCTAGAGACCACGAGCTATAGGAAGGGAGGAGGGAAGAAAGGAGCCCTAGCCCAGCTCACACACTTGGTGCAGGTACCACCGTGAGGCTGTAGCCTGGATTCAGCCCATCCCAGCAGAGGCAAGCCCTCTTGGTAACAGGAGAGCAGAATGAACCTCTTATTCTGGGTGGCAATTTATATTGAGCTATGAAAAGTCATTCTCAACAGTCACAGGAATCTCATACCTTTCTGTAGGTTTGAACTTAGAGTTGGTGAGAGCATCTGTGTAAATTTCTGCCTAACCACAAATGTGCATACCATCCTACCAGTTGATGCTGTGGAAATGTCCTGTACGTACCAGCAACCTGGACACTTGGGTTTATATGCTACCTTGCCAAACACTGGCTATGTGACCCCGAGAAAAATCACTTAATCTGTCAAAACCTCGATGATCTCATTTAGAAAATGAGAATAATACTACCTATTGTGCTCACCTCACAGTGTTCTAGAGAAGACGAAGTTTAAAAGGGGATGCAGAAGTCCTTGTGCTCTATCAAAATGCAAATTATCATATTCATTCATGCCTAATACTGTTCAGAAAATATTGCTTGTATCAGTTAGGATTATAGTCAGTTGAGTATAAGAGAAACTCAACCAGGATGGCTTAGACTAGACAGGAATTTTATTTTTTTGTTCAACAAGTCCAGAGGCAGGCAGCTCAAGGTTAGTTTTGCTGCTTGAGGAATTCAAAAGGACCTTGGATCCTTCTAGCTTCCTCTTCTACCATCCTTAGCATTCGGCTTTCATCCTCATAGTTGCAAAATGGTGACCCCCACCTATAGGCATCTGTGTTCCAAACAGGAAGCAGTTTTGCCTGCTGAATCTGTGCCTTTACATCAGGAAAACACTAGCTTTCCTGGAAGCTCTATCTAGTAGAAAGCACATGTAACCAGAATACTAATGAAGACAATAATTGAAATGAAACAAGTAGTACAGTTAAAAATAGATGTTAAATTTCTAGTAGTAAAATAATATAGTTAGCATGACCTCTACCTTTTAAAATGGGTTGGGGGGGAAGAGTGGAGGGAGATCTCCTAATGTCAGAATGGACGAGGCTCCTGAATGATGTAGGCAGGAGTTAAATACACAAAAACCAAGAGACCTGCACAGGGCTGTGCTGGTTTCAAAAGAGACCAGTTGCCTGAAAATCTTGTACTTTCATCCTCTAGAGTGAGATAAGGGCTCTGCCATCAAGCAAAGGGGGCTAAGAAGGGCATCTAGAATGACTGCTGAATAGACAGTCAAGAGCTTTGGCATCTCTGGTAGATTTTTAAATCCCTTTTGTTTCAATCTCTCAATGTCATTAGCTTGGCTCTTGTGAATATTGTTCTACTGATTTGGTTTCTGTTTTTTGTTCAATTATTGAATAATCTAAGAAATTTTCTTTTAACTTGGGAATGCATACCATTTGTGTTGTTGTAATTTCTAATGTATTTTGGATTTCCTCCACCTTATTTTGTGCTTTCTATTAACTTTCTCTTTCTTTGCTTCTTTTCTCTTTCTATTCCTCCCATTGGAATGATTAAAGCTTTATTTATTCCTCTTCTTACCCTCTCAATTGGTATCAAAGTAGACATTTTCTATTTTTATTCTGTTGTGAGCTACCCTTAATTTTTTACCACATAAATTTGACTTAGTAATATCTAAAATTAACCATTCTCTTCTTTCCCCTCTTAAATAATACAAGTACCTAAAAATCCTTTTAATTCAAATCACCCCTTTTTCCATCTTATTATTGTCTAGTATTTTACTCCCATCTCTTTTTTAACAATCCTACCCTCTAAAAGGAGTATCTCCTACAAGATTTCTAGTTTTACAGTGAATGCTTATTTAGACTTATTCATATATTTCCAGTCATCTTGTTTACTATTTCTTCTTGCTTCCTACCCCTTCCTTTTGGGTTCATTTCTTTTTTTTTTAAACTAAAGGGCATCTTTTAGTAATTCCCTATGAAAGTCTATGATTAGCAAACTTAATTCTTTCTCTGAAAACATCTTTATTTTACCCTCACTATTAAATGAGGTATAGGGTCCCCCTTGGAAACTGGAAGGTATTATCCGATTTTGTTCTGCCATCCACTGCCACCACTGAGAAGTATACCAATCTAGTTGTGATTCCTCTGTCAGAGAAAATTCAGTTTTCCTCTGACTGATTTCAAGATCTTTCTCTCTGATGTTCACTAGTTTCCCACAATTTGTCTAGGTTTTTATTTATCCTGTTCAAAACTTAGGATACCCTGTCAATTGGAGGATTCAGTTCTTTTTTCTAAATATGGAAAATGTCATTCAGAATGTTGCTTCTTCTTCATTCTCTCTATTCCATCCTATGAGAACTCACATTAGATGCACTTAATACTTTCTCATGCTCTCCCTCCTAATCTCTTAGCTTCTTTTTCATATTTTCTATCTCTAAGGTCTGTATTGTGGGTGATTTCCTCATATTGATCTTCCAAATCCCTCAATCTTTCTTCAGTTGTATCTAATCTGTTAAATATTTTACTCATTCACTGAGTTCTTAATTTCAAATACTATATTTTTTATTTCTACAATATGTATTTAACTTCTTTTAAAACTTTTTTTTGTGTACCCATTTACTACGTACTCTGTTATTTTGCAGGCCCATTGTCATTATAGTTTCTGTTTGTTATTTCTTTAACCTGTTCTAAATATGTTAATGTATAACCTTTTCTAGTGTGTTCTATTATTTCCCTTTTGTTGGAGTATTGAATCTCCTCTTTCTTGCTATCTGTGAACTCACAGATTTGTAATTTCTTTTATTGTGAACTCAATTTCACTAAGGATTGTTGATCTTTGGGAGTCCTATGAACCCTGTACTTTGTGTCTCACAGAAACACTCTCATTTCCTTCTGCCAGGATCCCTAAGTTATCAATTTTCCTGGACACAGTTTTATGTTAATTTCTTGTCTGGGGTTCCTCTACCACATGAGCTATGTAAATTGAGACATTTTGCTCACTCAGGCTAGAAGCCTTGGATTTTGATTTCCCCTGGATGACTGTTTGATACAATAAAGGCCCTGGAAAGAAATAGCCCAGCAAACATCCACTTCTCCAGATTTTTGCTAAGCAGGTTTTTGAGACTCTGGTACTTATGGAGGGAATACAAATCTATGTCCTTATCTAGACCAAAGCCACCTTCCTGTCTGAGTATGCCCCATCCTTAGGACCTATATTTATATCTGCTTTACTTGCCATTCCAATTTTCACTTCTCTCTTCCTTTTTTCTAGTTGAAAACAAGGCAGTCAATTTACACTTGAAAAAATAGGATTTTAACTCAGGATTCTTAATCAAATAGCAAAATTCTTTCCTCTTAAGCCTTGTTGCATTGTTTGTTGAACTGATTTTAACGTCAAGCCTGTTTCTAACACTTGCTTCTCCTCTGCATCCTGGTTTGCAGTTACAGAGACGTTTGACCCTTCTTAGATTTAGTCCTGGGTTTCCAAATTAATCACAAGCAAACTCTCCTTGTTCCAATCCCCAGTTTACTCTTTGCATTGTTGTTCTCTATCTATCTCACTCTTAATTTTTTTTGTTTTTGTTTTGTTTTTTCTTTTTTCTTTTTTTTTTTTTGCCACCCTGCACAGCATACAGGATTTTAGTTCCTCAACCAAGGATCGAACCTGTGCCCCCTTCAGTGGAAGCACAGAGTCTTAACCACTGCATTGCCAGGGAAGTCTCAATCTCTCTCATACACACACACACACACACACACACACACACACACACACACACACACACATATATCAGGGACACTAGATATAGTTCTCACCTTAAGTAGTAATTAAGGATGTATGTAGTTTCAAGGAAGAGATTCTCCTCTCTCCCTCATCTCATTATATCTCCCATGGCTCAAGTCCCTTCTGATCTTGCTTTCAGATGCTAAATGTCACTACTCAGCCACCTCTCAATACCATCCTGTTCCCTTGTGTTGATGATGTTACAAATGGTGCTGCAGTTCCTAATCAGCTGCTGGATCCAAGTTTTCTCCATCAAAGTCAGAGCTCTTCTGTTCCAAGTGGAAAGGGACTTAACCTCTGATACGATACAGATAATTTGGCTGCCCAGTGACCCCAGTTCTTGGTTCATTCAAAGGTATCTTTGATCCTGCAGGTCGACTATTTCCTCTGTCATGAAATTTCTGCCATGTTTCCCAGTAATTGGCCCTATTGGCCTGAGGGAAACTAATTGACAACATCATTAGCCTCCATCCTTTGATTCTAGTGTATTTAGAGGTAAGGTGACCATGTTACTTAGCTTCCAAACTGAGATACGTTTAAGCATTAAAGGGAGCACTACTGTAATTACACCAGGATGATTGGCATAAGCCAGAAATGTACAATGTACTGGGCAAACTTTCAGGTCCTTTACGTCTCAACATGACCATAACTCTATAAGAGAAGTGGATTTTCTATTTGTATTTCCTAGGCAGGTTGTTTGGTGAGCCTTAGGGCTATAGAAAACAAGTGTAAGAAATAAGACACCAGTTAATAGGAGCAGACAGAAACAGGAAGAGACAAGAACAAAGAGAAACCACAGGCTCTCCAGTTACAGAGCAGTGGTTTAGTCCTCCTCTGGTACAGCTGCTTTGGCTGAATTGTGCTGTGCCAATTTGCCACTGACCTAGACTAAGAGATATTATGAAAAAGAGCCATATTATATACTTTACTATCATTATGTTTTTAAGAACATAGTTCATTACACAGTTTCCTCTTTATAAGAACACATAGGAGAAATTTCTCAACATTTTGTCTCAGTACCAAAACTTATGTCTGTCCCACACAATAGCTTTATATTATATTTATTTTATGGGCCCAGAATCATGTGACTATTGACCTTTTTTGTTTGGGAAACTAAGAAGCTCAGAGTGAAATTTGTGACCTCTAAGAACTGAACATACAGTATGCATATTTTATATATCAATCTTTCTCTTTTTTATAGTTTTCTACCTTTGTTTTCCTCATGGTTTATATTTCATTTCACCTTTAAAGTCACTTAAAATGGAATGGGAATCCCATCCAATTCTTTGCCAATAAATGTACCTCTCTTTTCTTTCTAAACTGTTTTTATTTTGATGACTATAGGGATATAAACTCTTTATTAAAGCTGTATCATAGTCAAAGATGCACAGGACTTTTCACTTTGTTTGAACAGGACTTTTCACTTTGTGAATGAGAACATGGCAGGAAAAAAAAATTCAGGTATGTGTATCAGCAGGCTTAACTCAAATAGCTCTTCTTATCAAAGATTCTTCATTAAAAAATCTCACTTGACTAATTTTACTTTCAAATGCCATGAATACTGTCACAAATCATTTAGCGTTTCTAGAAGTAAGAATCTGTTATAAGGTACATGCTACAATGATCTGGACACCATCCTGACATTTTATTCCCTTGTTATACGATTTCTGACAAGCTCTGCTTAATGGGGAAAAAAGTTTATAATAAAGCTGAACACTGCAATAATTGACTATAGTGTAAATAAAATTTCCCAATGCACTCTATTTCCACCACCTTTATTTTTCTTTTTCTGAAAATTGTTTATTGGCCATTAGATCCAAATGTGGAGCATGGCCTTTGTTACCTTACAGGAAGGATATTTCAAGATGTGCTATATAAATCCACTACTGTCCCTCTGTTTCCTCTCGCCAGCAGCTCAGTCATCTGGATGATAAATAAGCTCATCCTGGTGTTAGAGTTTAACTGGCAATGAATTTCACTTTATTGCAATATTTATGAAAGCTTTTTAAAATGTGGTTAAATGAAAGCCTTCTTGTGAGCTGCAATCAGTATTTCTTAACATGAGGTAGAGAATTCAAATCTTTAGAGTTTCTCTCCATTTGTGAGATCTACACTGCCTTCTTGACAAAGGATCCCAGTTTTAGTAGTCAGGAAGACTTTTTATGTTAAGAAAATTTTATGGTTTTGTATTATTATTAAAGCTGAGATGTTAGGGGGTTTTATTTTTTATTTTTTTCCCTTTGGCTGGAAGGGAATATGCAGCCAGGGAATTTAGGCCAAGAAACCTGAGTCACAATAATTACTATTTCCAGGCTACAGCACTGTGTTTTCTATTAAGCCTGTAGAGCAATTAGCAATGTTTTATAACAGCTGTGAGAATTGTTGCTTGACCTTGTCTGATTACAGTTCTGACACTTCTAAGAACAAATTGGTAAACAGTGTTGGCTTCAGAGGCCCTTTCAGAGTTCGTAGGAGAGGACTTGGCCTGTAGGGAAGGAGAGTCTTTGACAGAAATGGGCTTAGAGGTGGCCCAGGCTGGAGAACAAATGATCCAAGAAAAATGTTGTCTTGTTAGCATGCGAGGACAGCTGGTTTCCTTGGGCTGGGACTCGAAGCCAGAGCCCATGTCAGCATTTGACAAACCTAAAAAGGTACTACTCAGGCAGGTTCAAGTGGGTAAAAAAACAGCCTTCCTATTCCTAGAAATAAATTGAGAGAATAATTCCCAGACAGAGGAAGAGGGACCCAACTCTTCCAATTTTCAATCATCTGATTGAAATTTCAGGCTTTGTAAGGAGCCCTTTAGGTCCCTCTTCTGTACCACCAAAGTGGACTTCTGACTCCAACAAGCGCCTGTGATCTGCAGAGATGGTCCCAAAGCAGTGTAGTGGCAGTATGCTAGGGACAACCGCAGGCGTTCGAGCCAGCCAGAACTGGGGCAGGGTCCCAACTTGCCTGTGACGTGGCCATGGACAAGTCAACTTCTCTAAGCTTTAAATTCTTCATTTACAAAATGGGAATCCTATGAAAGAATGCTCAACATCATTAATCATTAGAGAAATGCAAATCAAAACTACAATGGGATATCATCTCACATCAGTCAGAATGGCCATCATCAAAAACTCTACAAACAATAAATGCTGGAGAGGGTGTGGAGAAAAGGGAACCCTCTTGCACTGTTGGTGGGAATGTAAATTGATACAGCCACTATGGAGAACAGTATGGAGGTTCCTTAAAAAACTAAAACTAGAACTACCATACGACCCAGCAATCCCACTACTGGGCATATACCCTGAGAAAACCGTAATTCAAAAAGAGTCATGTACCCCAATGTTCATTGCAGCTCTATTTACAATAGCCAGGACATGGAAGCAACCTAAGTGTCCATCAACAGATGAATGGATAAAGAAGATGTGGCACATATATACAATGGAATATTACTCAGCCATAAAAAGAAACAAAACTGAGTTATTTGTAGTGGGGTGGATGGACCTAGAGTCTGTCATACAGAGTGAAGTAAGTCAGAAAGAGAAAAACAAATACCATATGCTAACACATATATATGGAATAAAAAAAAAGGTCATGAAGAACCTAGGGGCAGGAGGGGAATAAAGATGCAAACCTACTAGAGAATGGATTTGAGGACATGGGGAAGGGGAAGGGTAAGCTGGGACAAAGTGAGAGAGTGGCATGGACATATATACACTACCAAATGTAAAACCGATAGCTAGTGGGAAGCAGCCGCATAGCACAGGGAGATCAGCTCAGTGCTTTGTGACCACCTAGAGGGGTGGGATAGGGAGGGTGGGAGGGAGGGAGACACAAGAGGGAAGAGATATGGAGATATATGTATATGTATAGCTGATTCACTTTGTTATAAAGCAGAAACTAAAACACCATTGTAAAGCAATTATACTCCAAGAAAGATGTTAAATAAATAAATAAATAAAATGAAATGGGAATCTTTTTTTTTTTTTTTTAATACCAGCAGGAGAATATGAAGCAGTAAAGAAAACAGCTGGTGGATTAGACAAGAGGTCATCAAACTAAAGCCCATGGGCCAAAATCAGCCTACTGCCTACTTTTGTAAATAAAGTTTTATTGGAACACAGACATGCCTGTTAGGTACAGATTATGCTGCTTTCACACCTGCAAAGTCAGAGTTCAATGCTTGTGGCAAAGAACCGTATGGCCCACAAAGGCAAAAATATTTACTATCAGGTTCTTTAACAGAGACAGTCTGGACTAGACCACATAGGATCCTCCTCTACAAGGCAAATTTGACAAGCAAAATCTATGGGGTGACTGTTATCAGAGGTTTCAAATACAACACTGCAGCGCACTGATGTTTATCACTCAGCTGTTAAGATGTGTCCCATATCATTTGTTATTTGTAAATAGTATTTAAAGTCATAAAATGTGCAAATAACTTTCTTATTTGCTAAATTAGAGCAAGTTCAAAGTGATTCCTACAAAAATGTTACTCATACTTTTATTCTAATATGGTTTTTTTAAGAGGGCAGGAAAAGGAAGGAAACTCAGAACTAGTGCCCTACATCCCACCACACCCCTAGCTACACCCAAGGAGTGTGTAGCTTGTCACTCCATGTATGTCTTAAGTATCACTTAGAATTCTTTCTGCTGCAGGTAAGAGAATGCTGAGATAAAAGTTAATTAAACAATATGGACCTATACTATCTCACTTGACAGGAATCTCACAAGTGGATAATTCTAGGATTGGGTCAAACATATCAAAGTTGTAGATGCAATTTCTACAATTCTCCAGAACATCTCAACCTGTCCCAAGATACCTGCACATCCTTGTCTAACAATATTCAAATCAGGAAGGAGGGAACCGGCAGAAATGGGGTTTGCTTCTCACAAGTTTTCTTTTTAATGAAAAAAATATTGCAGAATTTCTAGAATTTGCAGAATTCTAGAAAGACTTCTCTTTGCCTTGTCAGTCAGTATAGAGTCACATACCCAACCCCTAAACCAACACTTACGCAAGGAAAGATGACTGCTAACACTTGATTAAACACTTCATGATTCATCCCCTAAAAGAGGGTACACTGCTGACCTCACAAGGGAGAGAGAGGCAGAAATGACTGCTGCATAGACAATTAATAGTGTCTCCAATATATGGTAGCTTGAGAAGTGATGTAAAGGGATTCACCCTGTTAGGATTATGAAAGAAATCTCACAAAATTTTGGAAAACATGTTTTTCTAAGAACACAGCAAATTCTTTTCAAAGACCTCAAAACTCAAGTCATTCTGGATCACCAGCCAATGAAATGCATTAGAGCAGTGTTTCCCAAAGTGTGTTTCCTGGAAAAATAGTCCCTATGGCAAAATGTTCTACGGTCAAATAGATTTGGGAAATGTTGCATACTATATCCTCACAACGCAAATTTCTATAATACAAATTAGCATAGGACAGTCTCAGCGAAGCCCTGTTTGATACTGCAATTTATAGGAAAAATAGAGCATTGTCCCTCAGTATCTAAAGGGGATTGGTTCCAGGAGCCGCCAGTGTATCAAAATCCACAGATGCTCAAGTTCCTTATATAAAATGGTGAAGTACAATGAATACAGTCAGCCCTCTGTATCCACAGATGCGAAACCCAAGAATATGGAGGGCTAACTGTATATTTATTGAAAAAATCTGCATGTAAGTGGACCCGTGCAGTTCAACTTGGTGCTATGCATCAAGACTAAATATATGTGAGGAATACGTATTTGATTGATGACCAAATATGTATTCCTCATATATATTTGGTCTTGATCCATAGTTCCTGGTTAACAGCTCCCAAAACCCTTGGAATTTCCTGAGCAGTAAGAACAATGGGATAATATTTGGTCTCTTGTCCTCAGTTCCTGAAAACGCTCTAGGGAAGGTGACTTTCTAATCCCACCTAACAGTAGGGGCTGGTTGCCAGGAGAACCAACCATGTGATTAGAGGACTGGACTTTCAGTCTCACCCCCTAATTGTGGGGGAAGGTGAGAGAGACTGGAGGTTGAATCAATTGCCATTGGCTAGTGATTTAGTCAATCGTGACTGTATAATGAAGCTTCCATAAAAACCCAAAAGGACAGCTTTTTGGCCCTTTTCTGGAGAGCTTCCACAATGGGGAAACAGAATCCTTCTGTGTGCCATCATGCCAGGTCCCACACTCCACGAGGACAGAGCTCCTTTGTTCAGGACCTCATCCTATGTACCTCTTCGTCTTGCTATTGATTCGTATCCTCTGATATCCTTTTTAATAAATCAGTAATCTAGTGAGTAAATGAGTTTTCCTGAGTTCTTTGAGCCATTCTAGAGAATTAACTGAACCTGAGCAGGGGATCTGATTTATAAATCTCTGATTTATAGTCAGTCAGTTAGTCAGAAGTGCAGATAAAAACCTGGACTTGTGACTGGCATCTGACGTGGAAGGAGGTCTTGTGGGACTGAGCCCTTTACCTGTGGAATCTGATTCTATTTCTGAGTTGATAGTATCAGAACTGAGGTGAATTCTGGGACACCCTGCTGGTGTCCAAGAATTGCTGGTTGGAATTGCTGGAAATCTGCGCGCACACACACACACACACACACACACAGAGGAATTGAGTCCAGGAACTCTTACTACCCTGCAATACAGAACATGTCCCATTTTGTTTTGACTTGTACATTCTAAGGGGGTTTTATAAGGCCTCAAATAGGAATTCCAGAAAATAGACCTGTGTTATTACTCCCAAAGATGAAGTCAGAGAGTATATGTTTGACAAACGAGGATGGAACCTACGCATTTACCTCCAGGTATACTTGGAGGAATTTTTCCCTTCAATGACTACATACCTGAGTCCCAAATTTCCTCTACTGCCTCTCCTCTGGAAATGCTCCTAATGGTGACAGTAAGCAATGATTTCAAGCATACCGTTAAATTTGACCAGTATCTGGGAGTCTCAAAGAGTAGACTGAACACATTAGAGGTAGACTACAAACACAAATACAATTCTGTGCTAGTTTTGCACAAGTCTTAACTCTTGTTAAGGCACATACTCTTGCTCCCTTATCAGCTTAAAGGCTCCTCCTCTAAACTATGGATTGGGATTAAGGGAGGGTGAGATTGATAGTTAAGGTTAGGGTCCCTTGTCTCTAAGGCTTCGGTTCTGAGTTCAAATAATTTCCATTCTTTTGTCCCACATTTGGCTGTTTCTTCTAGTCACCTACCTCACTCCACTCCCCCCTTGTTCTTCCCCTCAATGTACACTTAGTGGAAGTAATATGAGATTTGAAATTAAATAAACCTAGTCTCATATCCTGCTTTCCCATATCCTAGCTACGTTACCTCTCTGAGCTTCAAACCACTTATCCATAACAAGTAGATAATACTTGTACTGTTTTGAGAATTGTGGAATAAATGTAAAATTCCTATCATCATTTAGTTTGGAACTAAAGTAGGTACAGAATAAATGTTTGTTGCTTTCCCTTATTTGTGCCATAGCTATGAAGAATAATAGTAAACATTTACTGAGTGTTTATGGTTTACCATGCACTGTGCCAAATGCTTTACACTAATTATCTCATTTAATCCTCATAAGAATCCTATGAGGTAGGTGCTATTATTATCTCCATTTTAAAGTATCTGAGGTTTGTAGAGAGCCTATGTAACTGACCAATCTCATCAGGTAAGGATTCTAAAACAGATCTGTTGGACCCTATGGCTATTCCCTGAGCCACTGTGGCAGAAACCACAAGTTGTCCACAAATACCTATTCTTCCCTTTCTCCATAGTACCGTGACTTTATCTGAGCCCTTGTCTGGACTGTATTCCCCTGTCTCCCTTACAAATGTAGACTAGGTGTCTGTGCTGTCTCCACAGGAATGTGAGCAGAGGCCACGTGTGGCCATTCTGGGCTGGGCTTTCTAAGTGAGCAGGTGGTTTACCACTCCCTTCTTCCCTTTCTGTCAGGTGGGTGCAGACCATGACTAAGTCCCAGGGGATGGGAGAGCCACAAGGTAGAAGGAGTCTGGGTCTCTAAATCACCAAATGAAGGAGAGCTCTTTGCCTACCCAAGCATCTACTTTGGACAGTTTCATAAGCAAGAAATAAGTTTCTACTCTGCCCAGGCCAATTCATGTTTGGGTCTATTTGTTACAGCAATTCAGTCTACTCCAACCACTATAGCCATAAAGACTTTAACCTACTGTGCACTCATTTTACTTTCTTGTCATCATTGCTATTGGCCTAATAACCTCCCTTCCTAACTAAACGTGAGTCCCTTTTTTATGGTTTCATCCAGGAAGGCTTTTATGTTCCTATTCCTTCTCTTCTGCCTTTGCCACAGTTCCTTACAGTTTCCCCCAGCCCATTTTGCTTCCTTTTCCTGGAGACCAGTATTTTCTGCCATCATTCTCGTCTTTCCTTCTACTTAGCTCCTACTTAGCTTTCACGTAGCTTCATCGCATCCCAAAGCACAATCCCTCCCTTGGTAGAGTCTGCTTGATCCCTTTAGAGCATGAGACTCAAATATTCACAGAATATTTGACAACTGTGTGACAATGGCAACTTCATATTTTTCCCCAAAGCCCACTGACTGCACTTAAAAGCCTTCCAATGGCAGTAGTCAGGGAAGGACATATGTGGGAGAAAAGTAAACAAGGGGTGAAAAAGAGATGGTCAAAATGTGATCTCTCCCCCACAAATAACTTTATAGTCTAGAAAGAATAGTAATAGAAAGTAAAGCCTGCCAAAGTATTTGTTTAGGGCTTTCACTAAAAGATAGGAACGGCCACTAAAAACGATATATAGAGAGTAAAGAAGGTCAGATAGTAGGAAATAAGGTTTTAAAACTTCATCTCCAGTTCCACTGAAGTAAGATAAATTCATGGTATATATGGAGTATTTTCAACATTAAAGAAGAAAATGCATGGTTTAAAAAAATCCGTTGTGTGTTTACAGAAACCCCAGTATATTATCATGGGCTTGGTCCTCGATGTTCTTCTCCTATGACAGAGGAGGGCAAACGGGCACAATTCATGGAAAGGTCATCTTTATTAGAAGACTCTGTGCCCAGAAGTTCCATATGGGAGCTCAGCTCAGAGCGGAACACTAGGGAGCTACATGGTATCTCCACTTTGGGTGAGAATAAACATTGTCCTTCCACGCATTTTATTTTATTTATTTATTTTTTTTTAACATCTTTACTGGAGTATAATTGCTTTACAATGGTGCGCCAGCTTCTGCCCCACAACAAAGTAAATCTGTCACACATACACATATGTTACCATACCTCCCCCCTCCTGCATCTCCCTCCCTCCCACCCCCTCAATCCCACCCCTCTAGGTGGTCACAAAGCACAGAGCTGATCTCCCTGCGCCACGCGGCTGCCTCCCACCAGCCATCCACTTTACAATTGGTAGTAGATGGAGGACATCAAGTGTAATTTAATGTTCTTTTAAAAGAGTGGGGATTGTCCTGTGGTTTAACATAGTGAAGTCCTCTGGGACTACTGAGATGCAAATGACATGTGCCCTTAGGCTTAATTTTTCCCTCTTACTGTGTCTTTTGAGTTCTGGTGTCTGCTTGGATCCCTTTTTCTGCTGGGCCAGCAGCTGTCATTCTTATCTATCAGTTTCTGATATGGCTGATTGTACTAAGTCCACTGCTGAAGTTAAAATTTCGTCTTTCTAGAATTATATCAAATATAAGGGAACTTAGAGTGAGGTTCTATGGACCTCTCCTATGAAAAATGATATGTAAAGATGCGTTAGGTTGAGAGGAAAAAACGCCATTTGGGCAGGGAAACCCTTGTAAGAATCTCCTATGAATAAACTAATCAAACTGAAGAGAGAACATTTGTATTGGCCCTAAAATAATCATCATCATCATCATCATCATCACCACCACCACCACCACCACCACCACCACCATCTCTACTTCTTCTCTACATATCTACTGCTACTAATGATAACTAACATGAGGTAATGAGTTCCCACTGTGTGTAGTCATTCACCTTAGGTTTGAATCCTGGTTCTAACCTCTTAATTTTGGTCATCATGAGCAGCTCACTTATTTATCAGAGCTTTAGCTTCTTTGTTTGGAAAGCAATGATAATAATATGCACCCCCTAAGGAGTGGGCTGACGGCAAGGGTTAAATGAGGTAATACATGTAAATGTGCCTTGCACATAGTTGGTGCTCATTTTCAGTTGAGAACATCCCCTCTCCTGCTGGATGTAATCATGGTGGAACTGTCAATAAAACTGCCTCGTGTGCCTGGCCGAGGGGTGGTCATATGCGCAGTTTGAGACCAATCACACTCCCTCCCCTGGCAACGTGAAACATGTGTGAGTCATTAAAGACAAAAAACAGTAGGAGCTGAGTCTTTCTAATGAGAGCTCCTCCTCGAAGAAGAGGATGTCTGTCCTTTAGCTCCTCATGCCTGGCTCCAGAGAGCTCTCCTGGTTCCTGCCCTTGACAAGATCCAGTTGTTGAATTCTGCCTTAGAGTCGGGATTTACCCAGTCTCCCTGGTACAGATATCCCCTTTCGCCCTGCATTAACAAAAGCGTGGGGGTGGGGCGGTCTGCTTGCCAGCAAAGGTAACGGCAGAGACAGCATGCTATTGTCTATGAAGGTACGCTAATACTAAGACAGAGGCACAGACTATGACCATATCTTCTTTACCCACCCTTCCAGGCCACGGAAAAACAACTAAACTAGTCTCTACCATCATATTAAAATATTGGTTTTTAAAGACAAGGGTGATGGATTTCCTAACAGTGTAAAAATGTTCCCACGTTGATACCTGGGGGCCGAAACAAACATCTTGCCTAACGCAGATTCTCTGTTCTTGAAGCACAAGAACAAAAGGACTGTGGACCCAGGGGAAGCACTAAATGCTCACAAAAGGCACAGGCTTTCCCTCTTTCAGAGCGATGCTCAGAGAGTCTCCCAGAACACGAAGCGTTCTTCTGCTGCAGAAACAATCTGTAAGTGCCACTCAGGAATAAAGCCTCAGTAAGAAGGGTCAACGCTGCGGTACTGACAAGTAAGAAAGTTCCAGGACATGGTTCCCAGCACGGCCGGGCCAGGGCAAGGTTCTTCCCACTTACATCACCTAAAACCTGCCCTTGAAACTTGGTTTTAACAAGCAGGCCCCATGAGCCAAAAATGCCAGTATATGCAGTGGCCTGCAAGCAAGGAAAACACAAAAGCAAGCTAAGAGTGAAAAGCTGAGGTTCGAGAGTGCAAACTAGGAATACACTGGAGCCAACTGAAATGTAAAAAGAAACTTGAAATTAAAATAATCCTTGCTTTAAGCAATAGATATGCCAAAAGAATGGTGTCACATCGAATCAGTTAAAACAAAATCATTTCTAATGCATGAAAGGAGCTAGTTCTTTGTGGTAAGCCAAGGATGACTCCTTCTTTAAAATCAAGGAGTTTTCAGCAGGACATTGTTGTTTATCCAGTATAATATATATATTTTTTAAATCAAGGAGTTTTCACAAACAGCAAATAGTCCTTTCCAGTCTTTTTTTTTTTTTTTTAATTCATCTCCGGCTTGGTCTTTCTCCCATTTCCTACAGTGAAACTTTTCAATTTTCTTCTGTGCACACATTTTCAACCTTATTCACTTTTAGGCAACCAGAATAAAGAAACAGAAGATATATACCCCAGCCACCACTATAAACACTTTTCTTTTCATCCATTATCACTTCCCTCCCTTCTTTCTCTGAAAAAGCATCCCCACCTCTTTGCCAGGTGCAAACTTTTCCTCCTGCTCTTGGTCAATCTCCCTTTTCTTCCTCCTTTACAACTGTGCACTAGAGTTCAGCCTTGCTCTCTTCCTCTCCCGCGTTCTCTCTATATTGTTCCCCCACCACCTCCCCACACACAGTCCACAGATAAAAGAGAAGAAAAAGTTATTTTCCTCCTCTTCCACTCTTTCTGGTAACAGAGTATGTCCTATCATCGGGTAACTGAAATCTGGAGAGGAGACAACGATTCTTTTAGCATAATAAGGCACAGATCCTTACAAGCAAGGGATTAGTCTTTCCAATGCTAAAGGTCTGATTTTGTTGTAGGTGCTCTACC
This sequence comes from Eschrichtius robustus, assembly GCF_028021215.1. Lineage (NCBI taxonomy): Eukaryota > Metazoa > Chordata > Mammalia > Artiodactyla > Eschrichtiidae > Eschrichtius > Eschrichtius robustus. The sequence continues at coordinate 57,853,966 of NC_090833.1, read as the reverse complement.
TAGAGGCAGGGCCAGCTACGTCCTGTGCAGGACCCAGTGCAAAATGAAAATGTGCGTTCACAGTTCTGTGCCATTAAATGCAGTAAAATATAAAACCTTTTCCTTTCTTTCGTGGTTTTTTTGCTGATCTGTCATGGTAGGATTTATTTGTTATATAATGTTACCATCCCTGAGGCAGAGGGATACTTGCTGGGAGTGTGCAGACCCTTCCAGATCCAAGATCAGGGGCCCTGTCATGTGAATCAATGCGCAACCCACAAACTGTTAGGTTCCTCTCCTGCCAGCCACTGCACTGACCTTCTTGGGCTGGAGGCAAAGATGCCAATCTCCCCTTCCCACCGGCCTACTTCTCCAACCCATGGCAGATGGGCCACCCCCCATGGATTGCATCCTCCACGCCAAGGCACACTCTGTACCTGGATAGGAGGTGTCCTGGAGGCTCACCCCACTAAGTTGCCCTCCATACTGCCATAGCATTGAATGCACCAGACTCCCACCCTCCTTGAGCCTAGGCCCTTGCCTAGGGGGGTATGGGAAGCAGCAACAGCAGCTGGGCAGTGATGGGGAAGCAAAGGATGGGTAGGTCTGAGGTACCAGGAGTCAGGAAGAGCAGTCAGCAAAATACCCATCCCAAGGAAGCAAGGACACCCAGCATGAGCCAAGGCTTTGAGCCCTCTGGAATATGCTCCATTGCCTCATTAGACTTTACTTATAACACAAATTCAAAGATAAAAATTATGAAGAATTTCAAGGCAGTGAAAATAGAACATTAAACCCCAAGCTTTGGGCCCTTCTATGCATATAGTCTTATGTGAAAAGTCATTGAAACTGGTCCTTCCTGGAGGCCAGCCACTGTCACTATCTTGCCCCATCCCTTTGACCACTTTATGATATGCAACCACCTCTTAATAAATCCATACACAATTTTGCTCCCATCCAATTCAGACTCCATGTTTTCAATAGACTGAGCTTTCTGAAACATAAGTCTGGTTATGTTTCTTCCTCTACTTAAATATTCTTCAATGATTACCCCTTGTCCTCAGGATAAAACTCCATGGGAATTGCAGAAAACAAAATCCACATTCCCTATTTTAAGCAGAAAGAGTTTTAACCTAGGGAATGAGGGGTTTACAAATTAGTTAGGAGGGCTGAAGGAGTGGGCTCTAGGCCAGGTTTCCAGGAAGGAATCCCAGAGATACAACAGAATTTGCCTACCAAAGGCACTGCTGCCACAGCCACAAATAAGAATAGGGAATCAGGAGGCTACCACGCAAACTGTTAACTTCCAAATATATTGCTGTAGTTGTAATCTCAGGACCAGGAAATCACTGCCACCATAACAGCCTCTCAATACCTACAAAGGGCTAGAGATTAGATACTGGGAAAATGCAAAATCTTTACCACCATGCTTGCAAACAGATATGGCCAAAAGCAGCAGAAAGATAGACTCTACCTCACTTCTGCTTTCCAAATCTCATGGGAAGACATCTGATTAATGGAGTCTATCTACTACAAGAGATTCAGGGAAGTCAGATTTTTAGGTTTTCAGACTGTGAAGTAGAGAAAGGCTATCTAAAACGAGGTTAGAATTAAATAAAGCTACTCCTCAGATGTACCAAAAACGTCAACCTAATTTTCTAGTCTTCTCTGTCATTCTCCCCATTATTCCTACCATGAATCCTTCAGTTCATCCATGATGATTACTTGCATTTCTCCTAGAAGCCTAAATACTTTAGAGCCTCTGCATATTTGCTTACAACAGCCATGGAATGCCCTCTCCTTCATATTCAGACGCTGCAAATACCACTCATTCTTCATGATCCATGTAAAACATCACCTCCTCTGAAATTTTCAGTCCAAAGTAATTTCTTCCTCCTCTCTGAATCCTTTAACTATTTATCGGTTACTACTGTCACTAAATCTATTCCCCTTGTGTTTTAGTGTTGGGTGTGACAACACTAGACTGAGCGGTCCAAAACGACAAAAATTGTCTTGTTCTTTGATATCCCCTCTACCTAGCCCAGGGCCTAAAATATACAAGCAATGTATACTGACAGAATGAATCTGTTGAGCAGAGGTAGAATTCTTTCAAACCAGACCTGCTCATAAAGCGAAGTATACCCATCTATACTAATAAATTTACAAACAGGTTATGAATGCCAAATCCATTAAAGCAGAAGGAAGTAATTACAGAGCAGAAAAGATAGTTGGTATCCCATAACAAGGGGATAATATAAAGCATAAAACCTCTCTCTTGCTCTCTTTTCTCAGAGGACTCTAGAATGTGGAACTCATCAAGCTTAAGTACCAAACAGAAGCAAGTCAAGTGCCTAGCCTGTTATTTATATATCTCCCTCTTGTGGTAATTAGGGAGACTTCATTTTCTTTTACAGTAGTCATAATTAGAATTTAATAGAAACAAGACACACTTCATTAAAAAAAAAAAACTGCAACATTCATGTGGTTTGAAGTATATTAATCCAACAAGTTTCAGTTATCTATGTCTCCTTAAAGTCTTAGCATGAACAATATAGACAAGAAGAGTATGTATAAAACATTCCAGTGGGTCTTTTCCCCTCAGTGGGAATTGACCACAAGGATAATATTGCTTTGATAAAGGTCAAGTCCGCCATACTCCATGAAAGCCATACACAATCACCTCTGCCAGTTCAGGGTCTCCTTTCTCTGAATTTTTCTACTGTACTTAACGTTTTTGTTCAAAAAACATTTACTGAGTATCTGTTCAATATACTTTTAGGACAGAAATGAAATAAACTAAGATCTTACCCCTTAGGGGTTTACCATCTGCTAGAGGAGATAAGCCACGTGCCTGATAACTGTAATAAAAGGAAGAGAATAGATAAAGGACCAGATTCAGTGGTTCTTACCATGGGTAAGAAATTTATATGTGGAAGATTTTTCAGATATGTTCCTAACTACCTTAAGATTCTAAAATAGCATTTTAAAAGAGCATCCCAAGTGATTCTGATATGCACATCCCCTTTCCCCTTTAAGAACCACTGAACTAGGAGTTCAAAAGACAGATTACTTTCTGGATGGGGGAGTAGGTACCAGGGTGACTTTCGGAAGGAAGTGACAATAAGTTTAGTGCTACATAGTTCTGAGAAACAGGGGTGCAACCTCTAATATCTACAGAGACCAGGCAGGTAATGCAAATAAATGAAGCATTCTGTGTCAAGTTGACCTCAGGGAACAGTGGGAACTATGGCGAGCTGGAAAGCTCTTGTTCCTTTTCACATGGAATAGTTACCTCTTAGCTCCAGCCATGCAAATGAACAAGCCTAATACTGCTGTATCTTTCAGCTTTTCAGAAGATATCATACATTTGGAACTTTGTGTTGAATTGGCAGTTCATTCAAAACAGTTTAAAGCACTAAGTAGCTCCACACTGCTCAGGCAAAACCAAACATTGATGTGGGCTATAGCAGGCATCTAGGCTGTTGAACCCACAAGCTTTCAGGCTCTGTGCTAGGTGCTGGAATACACACAACAGTGTTCGTGCCAGCAGAGTGTCCACAGCCCAGAGGATATTGATAAGAAAATAGATCATAACTGTCTCATGTAACCAGGGCCTCTGAGCACTGTGAGAGCAGAAAGGAGATCACCCTCACTTCTGAGGGGATTATGAAAAGCTTCAAAGAGGCAGGGGTGTGCGAGTTCATCCTAGTAGAATAAGTAAGCCTCTTCCAGGTGGGCAGCTGGGAAGAGATGGGCAAAAGGAACAGCATTTGTAAAGGCTCGGAAATACGAAAGTGTCTTTCCTCAGGAAAACCATAAACTCCCCCAGAGCAAAGTACATCTTTTTTCCCCTATAGTGCACTTTATCCAAGGCCACACATGGAAGATTCTCCAAAAATAGTTCTTGACAAATTTTTAGGCTCACACTTATGAGATACATTAACATTAAATAGGTCTCCCTAGTGAGAGAGTGATCTGTAGCAACTATCACAATCTCAAAGAGCCCCAAACCTTTGATTTGTGCCAATGCACCGTGATATAACAAGGCCCCTAGATTAGGAAGAAAAGGAACTTTAGAAATCATGAAATTCCCATCCCAAACCACACCTAGCTGATCTTCAACTGCTCACGGGTTGATGATCTAGTAATGAGAAATTCCTATTCTTGGCAGTTCTCTCTCCCTCCTCTTTTATTCGTTTTTGTCTTGTTCTCTGATCCTATTGCCTCTACCAGAAAACCAGTTAGGAGCCAGACATTTAGCTCATCCATTTTGCTATATATTAATAACTTTCAGGTAAGAACTGAAAGGAGGCATATCAAACTCACCGGAGATTTCTGTACTTTCTGAGAATTTTGGCCATTATGTCCTTCTAGTCCCCCGTTACTATGGATAAATTGAGTCAGCTAAACATTCAGAGTCCAAGAGGACTGATGCTTCAGACTGCCTAGTCAATAAAAGGATGTTGAGTCATAACTCCCTTCGCCAGAGAAGCCAGGACTCCCTAAGCCAAAATGCAATTTCTTCACTTAGGCTATAGACAACTCTACTTGTTCCCAGGAGGACCAATACAGCTAACTGCTTTCGAAGAGGAATGGATGTGATTTCAAACTGTGCTTGTCTGCAAACAACAGAGTTTGGAAATTCGTATTATTTTGTGTGACGAGCAAGAAATGGAAACAGAAAAATATACTGCCATTCAATGTACTATGGAGAAATGGTGAGGAGTAATGCAAAAGTAGAAGAGGTGAAAACCTTTTCTATCTCAGTTTTCCAAAGGCTGTTAGTCTATCAGGGTTAAGGGAACAAAAGGAAAAATTTTCTTTCCCAAACTACCTATTTTTTTGGCTCATAAATCTCACCCAGGGAAAATATTTTTCTCTCTTTCTATTCCTTCTCCAACCCCCAATTTATATAGTCCTCTGCAATTTCCCTCAACATCATTTACTACATACATCATAACATACTCTTTCCCTGAGGCCACCATTTCAAGAGACACCTTCCCCCAGTGTGGGAATTTCTCAAATAAATCACCCCCTTACCTCAATATATTTAGTGCTGGGAACACATTGGTGAAGGTTATAAAAGCCAAAATTCTACTTTGAAATGTCAACATATTTGGAGTGTAGGCTTAAGGTACAGAATGACTCCTAAGGGCAAAGTCAATCACCTCTTTGGTTTGTTGAGTCTCCAGAACTATTTTACAAATGTTTTTGTTAAAATAATAACCCTCCCTTCCCCCAAGTAAAAGCTGTGCCAAGCACTCTTTCCCTTCATGTGGTTTTGGGAGAAAATTCAACCCATATATTTTTGTCTTACTTAAACTCAGATCATTACAAGTTTTAGGCACTCCTTGTCCCTCAGCCAAGACCTTTGGCTATCTGCATAAATATAAATCAATACCACAGCATGAGCATTTCTTTGAGGCTCAGAACCTCACATCTGAGGCAAGGTTATGTTGTGAAACCAACATCTCCTTATTTCTACCTGTTCCTGCCTAGGCTGGGGGTTTGCAAACCATAGCCTGTGGGACAAATCTGACCCACAGCCTGTTTTGTATAACTTATGAACTAAGAATGGATTTTACATTTTTAAACGATTGTAAAAAAAAATTTTTTTAATTAAAAAGCACACAAAGAATTTTATGTAACCTTGAATGTACATGGCCCACAAGCCTGAAATATTCACCGTCTGGACCTTCACAGAAAAAAATATGCCAACTCCCGATCTAGACAAATAGACATCTCTCTGTTGTTTAGGTTCTTGTCAAATGTCTAAACACAGGTAACAAGTATCTTTACTTACACAAATCACAGTCAAAACAGATTGTTTAAATGGAGGAAAGCTGTTTTATATTTGATTTTGTGATATATTTCAGATATTGTCTTAATTTGGGTTCACCCAGAAGCAGACCACAAGACAAAGATTCATGTGTAAGAGGTTTATTTGAGAGATGACCCCAGGAAACACTGGGGGGGAAGAGAGGGGGTGGGGAAGGACAGGGAAGCAGCCAATACAAGATGTGTTATCACGCAAGTTTCCTATTGTGACTAAATGAAGTTCCAACCTGCAGGCAAGCTCCAGCTAGTGTGGGACAGGAATCTCAGAGTTATTCCACATGTGAGGTAAGGGAGGTAGGGCACTGACACATCACCTCCCACCAGGCTTAACTGAGAGCTGCTTCTAGAAACTGGTAATTCTCTAGACATTCCAGCTTTGGACACAGCAGCAGAGTGGCCTCCAGTCATGAGAGGAAGCCTTCAAGCAGAGACATGTAGATGCTAGTGGTTTGAAGAGGTATGAGTGGGCGCTGAGAACATCTGCTACATTCCATCCTTTGCAATGCCCCACATTTTAAGTGAACTCCATGCTGTCACTGCTTCTCCAAGGAGACCACAATTCCTTTTCTTTCCACTTTTATTGAGATATAATTGAGATATAACATTATGTACATTTAAGATAAATAGCATATTGATTGGATACATTAATATACTGCAAAATGATTACTAGCATAGCATTAGCTAACACGTGCATCCAATTTCTCAAACAAAACTTACAACAGGAGGGTTAGGGGGAGAAACTAAAGTCTCCACCTCCACAAACGCTGTTTTCATCTGCCTCCTCTACCACCCATGGTAACTCCTCCTCACCCTTAGGCGGCACTTTTATTGGTCTAGATTGCTTTCATTCCCTAGAGTCTAAGCTCCTGGTAAAGATGCCCTTGGCAGGCTGTGGTTACTAGCATTGCTTTGCCAGTTCACGATGAATACTGGGCTTGAACACACCTGGAGGTAACTCAGTGATTCGCCTGAGTTCCAGACATACTCCTCTCTGTCCCCATTACAAAGCAGGAATCTTAGCTCTGCATGGTAATCAGGGCCAGCTGTCATTGATAGTATAGTACAGTACAGTACAGTACAGTATAACTCATGTCTTGGCCCGCCTGTCTACATGCATGAGGAGCCCACAGTGCCCAGGCTGCAATCATAGCTTTAGGATTCGTGGAACCATTAATGTGTCCCTGAGTAGAAGTGCCCCCCCACCTACTCCCTCTGGAAACCAGGACCTCTAGTTCAGTAGAGACTAAATTTGTGCAGATGGGAAGCACAAATTCCCCAAAGAGGTCACAGGGGATGATGATATGGTAATCATTCCTACTTCCACACCTTGTTTTCTCGATTCATGTTCTCTAGTTATCAAGACACAACACCTTAGAGTGGACATCAGTTCAAAAAATATATCACACCATGAAAAGTAGTAGCCCAACACTACAGGGTATACTTGCCATGCTGGCTCCTTAGCTGTGATTTAGATTCTACCAGGTAGCATCTCTTGAATGGGGTGGAATATTTTAAGACCAGTGGACCCTATGGTGGTCATGTGCTCATTGTCACATCTTCCTCCTTGAAAAATGGGTTGCTTAATGCAAGGTGGTGCAGGATCCTATGATAATAAATCAGACTGTAAGCACATGATCACTCTGGGGCTTCAGAGAGATATGCCAACCAAGCCACTCTAGGCAGGGAAGGTGCTATGGTCTGAATGTTTGTGTCCCCCCAAAATTCATATGTTTAAATCCTAACCCCCAAAGGTGATGGTATTAGTAAATGGGACCTTTGGGAAGTACTTAAGTCATGAGGATGGAGCCCTCATGAATAAGATTAACACTATTATAAGAGAGATTCCATAGAGATCACTAGCGTCTTCCACCATGCGAGGACAAAGCAAGAAGTCACCAGCTATGAACTAGAAAGAAGGGCCTCACTCAACTATGCTAGTGCCATGATCTCAAGCTTCCAGCCTCCAAAACTGTGAGCAATAAATTCCTTTGTAAGATACCCAATCTGTGGCATTTTGTAATAGCAGTCCAAACAGACTAATACAGGACAAACCCATACCTAGAATATGTACCAGTACAAGGAAAATGAATTTCTGTCCTCTCTAGGTAGAAGGGGTCCAAAGTAATCATCTTGCTAGCAAGTGCCTAATTGATTTCCTCAAAAAAAAAAAAAAATGGTACCATTACGAGAGCTCGGCATTGGTCTCTCCTGCTGACATTCTGGACGATCTGCAGTAGCAGGTGGATCAGCCTTGGTAAAAGGAGCTCATGCTGTTGGGCCTACACAGAGCCTCCATCCCCTCCACCATGGCCGCTTTAGTCATGAGTCCATTGTGCAAGTACTAGTGGCCACAAGGATGAAACTTCACTGGGCATCGATGGACAAGTCATCTATTCAACCTGGTTGTTCAGTGCCACCTCTGCAGTGGATGTTCTCCAGTGGGCACCCATGTGAGACAGAAAGATCTGCATGCTTTGTGCCCACTCCCATAGGACCATCTATGTGCCTCTTTTCTACATCTCTTTGTTCTCAATCTTCCAATCTTTCTCCTTCCAGGCTCCTGACTAAGCTGCAAACCCACTCATCATTTCCCAGGAATTTATGTATATCTTTACTTCAGGCCACTTCTTGCAGCCCACCAAGCTGATGGTCAGGTATATGGCTCTGTCCACTGAGAGAATTTCCCCTCACCACTGTCTTCCAGGGCCACCCCTGAAGGTGGCTATAATGCAACAATGGTCCATACTGAACCAACCCATTTTTGATCCAGGTCTGGATACTTTCTTCCTCCATCATTTAGTCATTGCGAACTCCCTGAAGCCCCAGACACGAGCTAAAGAAGAGACATCAGTACAACAGGGGTAGGTGACATGAGAGTCTGGGCCACCTGTTCACTCAGCTGTGCCCTCTGGACATGCTCAGGCCTGATCCTGAATATATAATTGCCATCATACAATGGATTACTGCTGTGTTCTCCTGACTTTATTACTTAATAGGTCTGACAATACCCAACTCATCCTAAGTAGTTCCAATTACATAATCACTAAATGGCCTCCATGAGGCTGAGGAGATTGCCAGGAACTGCATCTCAAACAACGAATGCTTTCCTGCTGCAGATGGCATGGCTTTGCTCCAGGGGTCTGTGCTATGACTCTATTGGGGCTTGCCAGAGACCTTGTCACAGATACCTCTAATAATTGGGGATCTGCTGGGGCATATGGCCCAATCAGCTGTACTGAACATGTACAGAAAACTGATACCACTATAGAGACCTCACTTTCTTTGCACCCCATTCAAAACCAGCAGCCTTATGAGCCACATAATAAATGAGTTGGAACAACATTTCCAAATGTGGTCTATACCATCTCTAAAATCTGCCTACTAAGTCCATGCTTCTCTTCTAGAGGTAGGAGGTACAGCTGCTTTGGGGAGAGTTTATCTCTAACCCACTCTCTGCATATGTCTTACCAGAGCATCCAGAATACTCGCCACCTCCTGCTCCTCAAGTCCAATTAACATGATACTCCAGTATTAGAACAAATAAGATACTACAATCTTAAAATGCCAACAATGATGTGCCCCCAATTTTAATATAAACCTGCATTACCAAATTCTTAAGGAGTATTAAGAGTCCAAAAATTAAATTTCCATAAAGCCTCAAGTAATTAAAGTTTCAAGTTATATTATCTTTCCCTTGTGAGTTAAAAGTCCTAAGAAACTAAAGTCCAAATTCAGTCTCCCCAAGTTCCTCTTCTGGTCAGTTGAGCCTGGGAGTTGTCAATGCCTAGGTGAAGTTAGGAATCCTCTAACAGCAAGAGATCAGTGATCTCTCCCTGTAATGGATGTAGTTTTTCAGGACCTCCGAAGTTAAATTAGACCAATGCTAAGTCTTTATTGCACCTGAATTATTAAAGTTCAGTTAGTTAGGCCATGCACTGGCCTTACCCCACCACATTTAGAAAACAAGCCAGTCCCCTTGAGTAATATGCCCAAGGTCATACAGCACCAAGATGCAAATCCTAGGAAGCCCTCCCCTCCCCACCCCACCCCCAGAGCCTGTCATCCTACCCACCATGCTCTCCTTGCTGGTTTCACTCTTGCCAAGATGAGAGTTAATCTATGCCAGGGCTCTAGAATACGTGATCTATGAGCTCAAGCTCATTTGGAATTTAAATTCATCAGGAGGTTAATTTTGGCACTATGTATTCGGCACTATATATTCAACCGTATCTTAAGGGAAAAATACATTGTCTTTCCCCTTAGAGAATAATGCAGTTTTCTTTGAAAACCAGCAACTACTGTCATGCGATGTTATTTGAGGAAGCTTTCTTCCCCATCTGGTATATTTAAAGCATCCTAATTTCCACTTCCTCTTTGAAGGCCCAGATTCTGGCACCCCAGGATTGGACGGAGTGTAGGCCCTATCCAGTGACACAGCATGTACATTCTCCTGTGAGCAGTCATTTTTAGTGTTTTACCACAGTGGCTTTTTTTTTTTTTTTTTTTTTTTTTGTCTGACCCTTAGTAAAGCATTTCTGAGGCCTAAGAAACAAACTCCCAGGGAATGCTTTTCCTTCATTTGTAATTAACTAACCCAGGGTCAACTTGGGACAAAATGATGGTTGATGACTTTTGAGCCTGAGTACAAGCCACACGAACCCAACTGTCGCCTTCTCACATTACCCTCCTCAGGCCTAAATTCAGAATGAATGGGGGGCAGCCAGTCTAGTGCTGTCTCTCTAGACATGTAGACATGGGCACTGACAATTGGAAGCCAGCTCTTTGGTATTCTAGAGCACGTACAGAACCCAGCTGACTTTTGCTTTACAAACAACAAATACTTTTCTGCTTCCAGTGCGCAAAAGGTCTGTATTTAGAAAGAAGCTCCTCTATATATTCTAATATTCGTTTCAGTTATACCTGTATCACTCATATTCAAGCAATAGGCTGTACTCTAAGGCTACCCAAGCCTACCGAAAACATCCCCCCGCCCCGACATGGGCAGCTGCTTCGAGGAAGAGTGACACATATATCTCTTAGGGGACGCTCACTGCTAAAAAGAAAAGGCTGGGGTATGCATGTACAGTTTCTCTATCTAAAATTGCCAGTCATATAAGTCAACCCTTCTCCATCCCACTAAGTGAGAAGTCAGTGAGGAGACTGAAGAGAGTCCAGTAGGGCAATGAAGAGTGGAGACTCCGCCACATGGAAAGAAAGCCTATGATTAGGAAATAAGCATTTCATCCTGAAAAGGACTAAGAAGATTCCTGGGAAGAATACTGGAAAATACAGTTTTGCTGTTGCTTGAAGATTTAAAGACCATGACATGAGAAAAGAGTCCCTGCGCTCAAGAGAAAACAAGAAGAAACACATGGATTGGTTAGTATCTACGGGAAGTAATAGCATATCTTGTAGTTAAATCACACACACATGTACACTCTACCCCTAACAGCTGTTATAAATTCAACCAGAACTTTAAGGTAGTCAAGGGAAGGAAAAGGAAAAAAAGGACAACAATTGGGTCTCCCTTCTTTGTTCAAAACAGGCAAATCCTAGAAACCAGAACTAATGAAGAATAGCTTCTGCCAATGAATCATAAGACGACATTCATGACTGAACACATTTTATCAGCGCGTGAGAATTACCAAATCCCCCATCTTCTCATAACCCCTTTGTCACATGACAAAGGGAAGGTATTAATGTCTTCTCTATCTACCTCACAAGACTGAGTGAAACTCAAAATGAAATAAAGAAGGGCTTGGTAAAGTGTAGAATGAGCCACATGTGTTCACTGACATTCCTCTTTCCCATGCAAGGGATGAGTTTGGTCTCTTCTTTAGCTGCTTGGTGGTCGGGTGGCTGCTTTATTTCAGTCTGTGCTTGTCCATCGGCCTGACCCAGAATTTCCAGTTTATTTCTAAATACAAATACTTTTGACCACCACAAATCCGTAGAGTGGATTCTAAACTTTTGTAATATTCTGTCTCTTTTTCTCTTTCCTTGAGGCAGATACAAATTAGATTATCTGTTTAGGTGGCTTCTTGGCATAGAACTAGCTCTTGCTTTCTCAATCTCATTGGGTGCTACTTCAGTCTTTGCACTTGTCCCCTTACTTCAAGTGTGAAGGCAATAAAAAGAACAAAGGTAACCACAATTTACTGAGCCAGACATTGTGTTAAACACGCCATATAAATTACCTCATCTAATCCTCACAACAGTTCTAAGGGGAGCAAAATCTCTATTTTATACAAGAGGAAACGATGGCAAGTTATCCATAATTAGTGAACTGCTTACCCCCGCCCACCCCCCGCCCCACACACACAAATTTACCAAGACTTATGGTAGATCTGCAGAGATCTTGCAAAGAATCACTGGTACTTCTCTTGTGGAACCCTTTCTTAGTCCCAAGTAGAGTCTCATTAGCTCATGAGCTAAATCTACATGGCCATCTGGCCTCCTTCCTTACTTGGACATTAATCTTTATAGTGAGCCCACATTAGAGGAATTCTCCTCCTCGTGTTATGCAGGGTAAAATGCTATTTTAAAAGCTGGCTGCTGTTTGAGCCAGTTGCTCTTAGAGGACAGTAGAATTCCTCTTGAAGGCAAAATTTTTCTTTTGGAGGGGAGGCTGTGTTTATGAAATGTATAGCTATAGTCTAGTCTGGATGAAAAATGAGAAAAAGGAATAAAGTCTCTTGTTCTTTCTTGTTCTTTGCTTACAAAGTTTCATTGAATGAGAAAATCTTGGACCTTGGAGATCATTTAGTATAATTTTTTAACTTTATATATAAGGAAACAGGGACCTAGTGTTATTAGGGTGACTTTCCAAGGTCACAGCTAGTGAATGACAGGAATTCTTTTATTACACCAAAATCTCTCCTATTCAACAACCTTCACTGTATACTACAGTAGGTGCTTTCAGGGGACACAAGAATAAGGAAAACACATTCCCTAACTACCAGGGATAAATCAAGAACTTACACAGCCACAATTAAAAGTATAGTAAGATATGTGCCATCTCACTAATGTAAATACTACTATGGGTTTCAAAAGTAAAGAGCTCAGTTAAGTTGTAGACAGATGTTCCATAGACAAAGAGGCATATAAGACTAGAAGATTAGATAGGTGTACTAGTATGTTATTTTTAATTGAAAGCAACAGAAAACCCTACTCAAACTGGCTTAAATCATTAGGAAATGTATTTGTTCATCAACAAAAATCCAGAGGTAAAGCAGGCTGCTCAGCTGGTTGGCTCAGTGACTCCATGATATCTTCTGTTCAATAATATTTCTATCCCACTGCCCTCACTAACAGTGTCTTTCTAAGTCTGGTTCCCCTTATGACCAAAAGATGATTTTAGCAGCAATAGGGGCTATAAGCTTCTTTTTGTTCACAGTGGAAAATAAGTACCACTACCCCAATCATGGGCCAAAATTATTTCTTTTCTTTCTTACTGAGCCAGTGTGTGGGTCACATTGTGCCCACTCTGGTCACTTGGGCCGTGGTCCCTGAGCCAATTACCATCCGTTCCATCCCTCCTCTATTACAGATAATTTCCCATTGCTATACAATAGGGTAAACGGATGCTGGGAAGTCAATGACGTTACCTCTTTAACAGGATTTCACAAGAAAAAGTAGGAAGTGGGACAATCCCAGTAGAGGGGAGAACAAGAATAAAGGCATAAGAGTGAAATCAAATAAGAACCGTGTTTAGGTAGAGAAAAACAAAATGATCAGAGCAGGGCCCTTGGTTCTTCCATTATTTAGAGTTAGATAATAAGAGAAAGAATAAACATAATTTCCTGAAAGATAAAAAATACTGATGAGAGATTAAGAAATATAAGAATAGAGAAGTAAATGATACATTTGTCTGGATCAGTAGTTCTCAGCTGAAGGCCACAGTCCCCAGGGAGCATTTGAATATATAAGAAGGCATTTATTCCTTTGTTGTTGTTTTTCTTGTCCTAATAACTAGGGGTGCAATAGACAAAAATGTTCACACTGAAATATATTGTGTTAAATATAGTTGTTTTCTCCTATTCTCCATTTCAAAATAGTTATCCCAAGACTTTTCTATTTAATGAAGTAAAAAAAAAAAATTATGATGAATTTATATCAAAACCAGATTTCATATAAGCAATTGGATCAATCTGTATAAAAATGAGATTCCATATCAGTGATTAGATCAATTTATATAAAGAACATGATTTTGTATCAGTGAATAACTATTCTATCTCATAGCTATAAATTACATCTGAAATCTATAGCAAAATTTCCATCAATTTGGTGACATAGACTCATTAGTTCTATTTAGTTTTCCTTGTGTACATTTAATAAAAGGTACTGACTGAAAAAAAAAAAAAGAAGAAAGGCATAATGGAAGGGAAGCTCAAAGCATGGGTATGTGAGTCTGCCTGTAGCCTAGAATATACACAGGGAGACATCCTCAGAAGTGGAAGAAAAACTTGTAATCATAGATTTGGTCCACACTATTAAGGGATTTGAGCATCAGGGTGAGCTAATTTGTTAGTCACTTAGGGATTATTGAATTTTTTTAATAAGATGGGACAAATAAACAGAAAATTACTCATAAAAGACATATCTGAAAATTATTTTCAGAATGGTTTGGAGTGAAAAGCGATCAATTAGGTGAGTAATGTATTATACCAGATTAAATGCATTAAAGCCCTAAATTTGTCAGGGTTACAGGAGGGGGGAAAACCCAATAATAGAAACCTTGAAGAGGTAGAGTCTAAGGGACTTTCTGAGTGATTGGATATAAGGAGGAAATAAAGGCAAAGCTGAAAATAACTCAGAATCCAAGAAGACAGGAGTGGGAGTTGGTCGTAAGGTGTTAAGGAGAGAGATAATGAGTTCCATTTCAAAATTCTAAGGCATTATATGGAGCCTTCCAGCAAGTGGTTAGAATTTGGGTCTGAGATTTGGGAGAGAGGTGAGAATTGAATCTATGGGAGCTTGCCAGGGAGAGAGTGAGAGAGCAGAGGCAAATGAGAAGGGGTCAAATACGCACCTCAGGTGTCATCTGCATCCTATGAACAAACATGGACTAGGGGCTAGAGAAGGTGTCTGAGAGGACAGAGAGGCAGAAGGACAACCAGGGTAACAGGAGCTATGAGCGAGCATTTCAAAGCAAGGCAAGAGCTGAAGTACTGGTGTGCCACGTGAAGGTTAAGTAGAATGAAGAGTGAGCAAAAGCCTACTCCCTGAGGTGATTTGAGGGCATCTAGTTACATTTCAGGGAGTTTGTTTTTTTTTTTTTTTTTAGCAGAAAGAAAATGGTAGCATGAAAGGTACATTAATTTGGTGGTTAGAAAAGTTTGATGCTACTTCCTATGAATTCTGTTACAATCTCTAGCACTCTCAGCTGTGTCTCCATTTACATATCTCACACTTGTCCCTGAATACCTCAAGAGATGTGATCATGCCTCGACCACCTTTGGGTCACCCATTTGTAACTCAGAGCTGGAGCTCCAGACCTGTAAGGGAATGGGAAGCAAAAGGAGCAGACATTTGATGAGAGAGAGCAAACAAAAGGAGAGGGCTAGTTCAGAGAAGAACTGGAAATACAAGTGAGTGTAAAAATAGCCTACAGGTGGAGGTGTTTGGCAAGAAGGAGGCACGCTCAGAGGAGAACAAGAAGAAAATTTTAGAGATAGGAAAGGGGCTTGAGGGGCTTCCTCTGGGCAGCTTTATTCTCTAAGGATGTAAGGTAAGATGTGGGACTGGAAGGAAGCAAAGGGAATGAGGTGGTGCCACCCAGAAGATATCAGAATTCAGGTCACAGCTGGCCACTGCTCTACTTCCATCGTTGGCTAGGCCTGCCATACATTTCTCTGTCTTTTCATCTTCTCTTTATTATATTTTTATTGCTCTCTTCAGAGTCACCTTCACATCCCTTCAATGCTTCTAACAGCCAATGCTCCATAGTTGAAGTCTGTGGGTTGGAGATCCAGGCCTTTCTCCTGTGTACAGTAGCTTTTAGATGTCCACTTTGACAAAAACACTGACCTCTCATCACTGTTACAGATGGAACTGTGCCACCCCATTCGTGTGTTCAAGTCCTAACCCCCAATACGATAGGATTTAGACATGGAGCCTTTGAGAGGTAATTAAGATTAAATAAGGCCATAAGGGTGATGCCCCAATCCAATGAGATTAGTGTCTTTCTGGAAGGAGGAGGACACATGAGCAAGCTCTCTCACTATGCCTCCACACACATAGAAAAGCACATGGGGACACACAGAGACGGGGCCCATCAGTAAGCTTGGAAGAGAGCTCCCACCAGAAACTGAATTTGCCAGCACCTTGATCATAAACTTCTAGCTTTCAGAATCATGAGAAAATAAATTTCTGTTGTTTAAGCTGTGATATTTGTTAGCACAGACCAAGCTGACTGATACCCTTGCCAATAAAGTAACAAGGTTTATTTACCAGGCTCAGAAGATGCCCCAGATCAGGAGTGCTTGGGCCTGGGTTCTGTCCCTGGGCCTTAAACTAACTCGGAGGCATCGGATCAGTAACTTAACTTCTCTGAGCTTCAGGTGCAGCATCCAGAGGATGAAGACACTGAACTAAATTATCTCAGAGGTTCTTTCTAATTCTTCTTCTTTATGATTCTGAGAAGCAATTTCAGTGTTGGAAGGTTGGTTAGCATTGTCAAGTCCCCAAATGGCCACATTATCTCCATTACTAGAGACAGAAGATGTTCAGGGGACTGGTCTAGAGAACTTTTAAAATATCTTTCTAGTGCAAAGATACCAATATCTGATAAGGTTGTTGGCAGTCCCTGAGAAGGTGAAGTCAAGAAAAAGCACGGCAGGAAAAAATTGTCATTCAAATAAAATACCATCGATTTTAAAAAGTGAATTGCAGAGAGAGACCTTCAAGATGGCGGAGGAGTAAGACGTGGAGATCACCTTCCTCCCCACAAATACATCAGAAACACATCTACATGTGGAACAACTCTTACAGAACACGTACTGAATGCTGGCAGAAGACCTCAGACTTCCCAAAAGGCAAGAAACTCACCATGTACCTGGGTAGGACAAAAGAAAAAAGAAAAAACAGAGACAAAAGAATAGGGATGGGACCTGCACCTCCGGGAGGGAGCTGTGAAGGAGGAAAAGTTTACACACATTAGGAAGCCCCTTCACCGGCGGAGACTGGGGGGTGGGGTGGGGGTGGGGGAAGCTTTGGAGCCACGGAGGAGAGCACAGCAACAGGGGTGCAAAGGGCACCAACAACACTTTAAAAGGATCATATACCATGATCAAGTGGGATTTATCCCAGGGTGCAAGGATTCTTCAATATACATAAAGCAATCAATGTGATACACCACATTAACAAATTGAAGGAGAAAAACAATATAATCACCTCAATACATGCAGAAAAAGCTTTTGACAAAATTCAACACTGATTTATGATAAAAACTCTCCAGAAAGTGGGCATAGAGGGAACCTACCTCAACATAATAAAGGCAATATACGACAAACCCACAGCAAGCACCATTCTCAATGGTGAGAAACTGAAAGCATTTCCTCTAAGATCAGGAACGAGACAAGGATGTCCACTCTCACCACTATTATTCAACATAGTTTTGGAAGTCCTAGCCACGGCAATCAGAGAAGAAAAAGAAATAAAAGGAATACAAATTGGAAAAGAAGAAGTAAAACTGTCACTGTTTGCAAATGACATGATAGTATACATGGAGAATCCTAAAGACGCCACCAGAAAATTACTAGAGCTAATCAATGAACTTGGTAAAGTTGCAGGGTACAAAATTAATGCACAGAAATCTCTTGCATTCCTATACACTAATGATAAAAAATCTGAAAGAGAAATTAAGGAAACACTCCCATTTACCATTGCAACAAAAAGAATAAAACACCTAGTAATAAACCTACCTAGGGAGACCAAAGACCTGTATGCAGAAAACCATAAGACACTGATGAAAGAAATTAAAGATGATACCAACAGGTGGAGAGATATACCATATTCTTGGATTGGAAGAATCAATATTGTGAAAATGACTATACCACCCAAAGCAATCTACAGATTCAATGCAATCCCTATCAAATTAAGAATGGCATTTTTTACGGAACCAGAACAAAAAAATCTTAAAATTTGTATGGAGACACAAAAGACCCTGAAAACCAAAGCAGTCTTGAGGGAAAAAAACAGAGCTGGAGGAATCAGACTCCCTGACTTCAGACTGTACTAGAAAGCTACAGTAATCAAGGCAATATGGAGTGGCACAAAAACAGAAATATAGATCAATGGAACAGGATAGAAAGCCCAGAGATAAACCCACGCACATATGGTTAACTAATCTATGACAAAGGAGGCAAGGATATACAATGGATAAAAGACAGCCTCTTCGGTAAGTGGTGCTGGGAAAACTGGACAGCTACATGTAAAAGAATGAAGTTAGAACACTCCCTAACACCATACACAAAAATAAACTCAAAATGGATTAAAGACCTAAATGTAAGACTGGACACTATAAAACTCTTAGAAACATAGGAAGAACACTCTTTGACATAAATCACAGCAAGATCTTTTTTGATCCATCTCCTAGAGTAATGGAAATAAAAACAAAAATAAACAAATGGGACCTAATGAAACTTCAAAGCTTTTGCACAACAAAGGAAACCATAAATAAGACGAAAAGACAACCCTCAGAATGGGAGAAAATATTTGCAAATGAATCAACAGACAAAGGATTAATCTCCAAAATATACAAACAGCTCATACAGCTCAATATTAGAAAAACAAACAACCCAATCCAAAAATGGGCAGAATATCTAAATAGACATTTCTCCAAAGAAGACATACAGATGGCCAAGAAGCACATGAAAAGCTGCTCAATATCACTAATTATTAGAGAAATGCAAATCAAAACTACAATGAGGTACCACCTCACACCAGTTAGAGTGGGCGTCATCAGAAAATCTACAAACAACAAATGCTGGAGAGGGTGTGGAGAAAAGGGAACCCTCTTGCACTGTTGGTGGGAATGTAAAGTGATACAGCCACTATGGAGAACAGTATGGAGGTTCCTTAAAAAACTAAAAGTAGAATTACCATATGATCCAGCAATCCCATTACTGGACATATACCCAGAGAAAACCATAATTCAAAAAGACACATGCACCCTAATGTTCATTGCAACACTATTTACAATAGCCAGGTCATGGAAGCAACCTAAATGCCCATCGACAGACAAATGGATAAAGAAGATGTGGTACATATATACAATGGAATATTACTCAGCCATAAAAAGGAACAAAATTGGGTCATTTGTTGAGACGTGGATGGATCTAGAGACTGTCATACAGAGTGAAGTAAATCAGAAAGAGAAAAACAAATATCGTATATTAACGCATACATATGGAACCTAGAAAAATGGTACAGATGAACCAGTTTGCAGGGCAGAAATTGAGACACAGATGTAGAGAACAAATGTATGGACACCAAAGGGGGAAAGCGGTGGGGGGGAGGGGGTGGCATGATGAATGGGGCAATTGGGATTGACATGTATACACTGATGTATATAAAACTGATGACTAATAAGAACCTGCTGTATAAAAAAAATAAATTAAAATTCAAAAATTAAAAAAAAATAAAATGTGGCACATGGAATATTACTCACCCATTAAAAATGAAATTCTGCAATTTGCAACAACATGGATGGACCTAGAGTATTATCACCTGAAACTAATATTGTAATAATATTGTAAATCAACTGTACTTCAATAAAAAAAAGAAATGTGGCATATACACACAATGGATTATTTTCCAGCCATGAGAAAGAAGGGAATCCTGCCATCTGTAACAGTGTGGATGAAACTTGAGGGCATTATGCTAAGTGAAATAAGTCAGACAGAAAGACAAAAACTGTATGAGGGCTTCCCTGGTGGCACAGTGGTTAAGAATCCGCCTGCCAATGCAGGGGACACGGGTTCAAGCCCTGGTCCCGCATGCCTCGGAGCAACTAAGCCCATGCGCCACAACTACTGAGCCTGCACTCTAGAACCTGCGAGCCACAACTACTGAGCCCTCTTGCCACAACTACTGAAGCCTGTGCACCTAGAGCCCGTGCTCCGCAGCAAGAGAAGTCACTGCAATGAGAAGCCCATGCACCGCAACGAAGAGTAGCCCCCGCTCGCCACAACTAGAGAAAGCCCACGTGCAGCAACAAAGACCCAATGCAGCCAAAAGTAAATAAATAAAAAAATAAAATTTTTTAAAAATCGAAAAAAAAACACAAAAAACTGTATGATATCATTTATATGTGGAATCTAAAAATGCAGAACACATAGAAACAAAGAGTAGAGTGGTGGTTGGGGCTGGGGGAAATGGGGAGATGCGGGTCAAAGGCACAAAGTTATAAAATAAATAAGTTCTGGGGATCTAACGTACAGCATGATTACAGTTTATAATATTGTATTATATACTTGAAAGTTGCTAAGATAGTAAATTTAAAAGTTCTCACCACACAATAACTGCAACTATGTGAGGTAATAGATGTGTTAACTAACCTCATTGTGGTAATCATTTTGTATTATATACGTATATCAAATCATCACATTGTACATCTTAAGCTTACACAATATTACATGTCAGTTATATCTCAATAAAGCTAGGGGTAAAAAAGGCACAGGTTGCATAGACTACAATCCAGTAACTGGATCTTATAAATTATACTATAAATATTCAAGGAGAAGGGAACAGACCCATGATTCTGAAATAAAGGCTACTTTATGGTTACATGGTCCAAGTCTAGATGGAAGAAAGAAATGGAACTCCGACCCCTGCTGGGAATCAACTGTCCACTTCCCAAGAAGCATACAGATGCAAGCAAGAGTGAAGGTTTTTAAAAAATAGTAATAATAATCAAGGAAAAATAAAACTCTGCCTCGTCTTGGCTCTGGTATGTAGACATGTGGACAAAAGTAACTACAGACATCATATTATTTCTCTTAAAGAAATTGAGAACTATAATCCTATTATGTCTCAAGAGGCTTTAGGGTCATACACCATCCTGAACACACACATACACAGACACACACACACACACACACACACACACACTCTTTCTCTCTCTTTCTCTCTCACTTCATGTACATGGAAGATACCAAAAGCAGAAGACAGGCTGTCAAGGGTAAAAATTCATCTCCCACCCCCAACTTGAGGGATCTAGGACCCAGTCAACACTTAGGTGCTGTGTTCTGACTGTTCACCCTATGGGTCTGACCTCTGGTCATCCATCTGTGGATGCAGCAGCTCAGGCTGAAAGGCAGGGCCCCAGCTAAAGCATTTATTCCCAGCAGGAGGTACTCTGATGCTGCAGCCCAGCAGTCTTGGTAACTAGTCCTTGGGACATCTCAGTCATCCGAGTTCTCAGAAGAGAGGACAGTATGTTTGATAACTGACCCCTTGGGTCATGACAAGCACAGGTCACACATAGTCCATCAGCCCTTTCTATCTAACCCCACTTAGCCTTCCCTCTGCAATACCCCTAGTAATCACTCTGGTTCACTCAAGATGGTAAGAATGAATTGTAGTTGAATGATGAGGTTGTGATTTGCTCTGAGATCACTAAAAATACATTTGCTACAGGTCAGCTCCAGCTATAACACAAGGGGCTGTGGCCCAAACAGCAAGTGTAGCAATTACTTGGTTCCAAGCCTGAAAAAATAATCAGACTCTGCTGCTCTGCCTTTGGAATTGCAAAGCAGGGACCCTCAGTAAATGCTTGGAATCCTTAAACCCATTGAATGAGAATCAGATCCTGATCCACTGGAGTCCTGAGCATTAGAAATGCTCTAGCTTTAGCGTGTCAGGCAGTAAAAAAAAATCAGACGTATGGAGACGGAAAGATTTCCAACCCTGACCATCCACTTAAGGATTAGTCAACATATGTTTATTGAGCACCCACTAGTGTCAGGCACTATGATGGATGTAAAGATAAAGACAACATATCCTCAATGAGCTGATACTCTAGTAGAAGAGATAAAGCAAATTCATAAAGATTATCATGTAAGGGAGGATATATTTTATATCTTAGCAGAAGTATAAATTGTGAGGTCTTAAAAGATAAATGGAATTTTCATCCACAGAAAAGAGGATGTTCTAGGCAGTGGGCACAGCTGGGACAGAGGTGGAAAAGCACAAGGATTTATTCAGACAAATTTGTAGCCCATTGGGTGGGGCTACAGCTGTGTAGGGAAGCTTGAGTTCCCCTAAATGCAGACCTGAGACAAGAATTTGGGTTCATATAGCTTATTTTAGAGCGATTCCAGGAAACTGAAGAGAGGTAGTTAGTAAAATCAGCAGGGCAAGGAGGGAAAGCCAAAGAAGGGTGAGTTAATGGTTGCCACTGTGGCAAATGAAACACGGTCCCACTAGACACCAACTGAAAGACTGCGTAGAACACAGTTCAGAAGTGTCCTCCCAAGGGACAAGGGAGCTGGGGTTGTTACCCAACTCCCATCCATCAGTGGCTGAAGGTTGCTGCTTCAGGGATGTTAACTCCACAGCACTTCCAGCTGAGCAGGTCCCTGCAGCTGGAGAGAGCCCTCGGGCAAGGAGACACAGGGACTTGAGGCAAGAAGCCTTTCTAGTGTACAGAGAACGTTCTATGGAGCTGCTGGTGACACTCCCAGGTAAGCCACTGACAGCATCTGCTACAGGGAGTAAAGCTAAACCACCAAATTATGAGGCAACATCAGAGACCTTGTATTCCATTCATTGGAATTCAAATCAGTAAATACTTGGGGGTCCTAGGCACTCTGTAAGAAAAAAAATATGAATTAAATATGGTTCTTCCCTCAGTGGGCATACAGTCCTTAAGTAATGAATCCAATGAGTAGCCACTGAAGATTCATGGGGAGCTGAGTAACCTGATCAGACCACCAGCCTTGTAGTGGTGAGTGCCATGGACTGGCAAAAAGAGGTGTGTGTGTGTGTGTGTGTGTGTGTGTGTGCGCGCGCGTGTGTGTGTAGGAAGTGCAGACTTAAGTAAAAGTTAAAGGACCAAGTAAAACTGGCAAGATGTGGCTGCTGATTGGATATAAAAGATGAAGGGTGAAAGAGGATGCAGGAAATTCCGATTTTTAGCCTTGGGGAAATGCTGGTAGCTTAAGCAGAAACAAATCCGAAGAGTGGAAGGTATGGAGAAGAAATGTTCATTTTCTTCTACAGTGAACTTGAACAAGATTCTCTCTCACTACCCCCTGTCTCACTTAGCATTCCAGTCACTTCCTCCAGATCTGGGCTCTGGGCTGCTGGCAGTTTATAAACGGTTAGAGCCATTTCCAGGCCTTCCGGGCCCACAGAAACAGAGCAGGGGGTCTAAGCCACATCCATTATCGTCAGCTCCCAATAAACACCAGGCTTTAAAAAAAAACCAAACTGAATAGTCTTTCTTTCCACCAAAGCACAAGCCTGCTCTCACCAGTGGGGCCAATCTGGTCTGGGCAGAACATAGTAAGCTTTCTCCCCAAACAGAGATTAAGACTCAAGCAAGGAAGAACACCTGGCCTATCAGGAGGCTTCCTTCTAAAGTGGTACCACAGGCAGCTCCCAGGTGTGCATCTATCAACATAAAAATACCTCCCGTCCTTGTCAGTCATTTATATCATTCCCTGCTTCTCCTTGAACCACAAATGCAGCTGAAATGATCAAGGGGTTCCCCTATCCTGGCTGAAGTCTCTTGCTGCTGTTCACTTGTTTGTTTGTTTGCTATAAAAGGGGAGGTACAGAGCTACCCTCCCCCAAGGTTTGGTCACCAGTGATGTCGGGGTATGGATTCATAGCGATTGCGCTCACTCAACTTTTTCTCTCAAGGAGGGGGGTGTACCCAGCGGATTGTGCCCCGGCTACAGGATCTTCCTGGGAAACCACAATCACAGCGCACAGCAGCGGAACACCTAGGATTTCTACCAGGGAGCAGCCAAGTAGAGGAGGCCATAAGGTCAAACCATAATAACACACAACTGCTAACGTGGCTTAGAAACTGGGAGTGAAGAGGCTATACTGGTGAACGAGATTGGGTAGGGGGGTTTAGCCTGAGGGAATATGGTGGGTTGATGGGACCCCCTCTTTGGGTGCCAAAGGGATACTGAACCCTACTTAGGGCTCCCTGTCCTAAAGCAAGCAAACTGGCCAAACTCAGCTTCCAACTGTACTTTCTCCACAAGCAGCTTAAATTCCTGTTGGGACAGTTGTGATCAGAGCTAAGAGTGCCACCTACAGACACTTTCGTGCTAAATATTTATTAGAAGATCTGAAGAAAGCCATTCACAATCAGTTGTGCAAGATCCTAAGTAGATCTTGAAGTATCATCCGTAAGGTAAGGAGGGGTGTGTGTGTGTGTGTGTGTGTGTGTGTGTGTGTGTGTGTGTGTGTGTGTGTGTGTGTGTGTGTGTGTGTGTGTGTGTGTGTGTGTGTGTGTGTGTGTGTGTGTGTGTGTGTGTGTGTGTGTGTGTGTGTGTGTGTGTGTTGGGTAAGGGTGGAGGCGATAAGCCAGGAAAAATAATAAAAAAAAAAAAACTGAGACTCTGGGCCTGAACGTGACAGGAAGGGTGCTGGTGACATAAACAGACAGGGGGACTTTGGAAGAGGGCTTTAGGAGAGAGGATGACTTCATCCCTCACCCTCTTCTCCGCACCCCCCACACATGTTGAGTCCAACCCCCCAGGGCGACGCATTCTCACCTCTCCCTCTTTCGGCCAGCATTTCAGACACTTCCTTGAGGTCTGGACTCTGAGTCCCTAGCAATTTGTGACAGGTAGTTGCAGAACTGCTACCCCCATGTTTCCTGCTGATTTACCGAGACTTCCAGTACTTTAGAAAAGTGACGTGGTAGATGGTCCCCTCCCCTGCTTATCACTGGTGGCACTGTCCTCACCACTACCGTTCCATCTCCACCACCCCCATCTCCGCCAACAAGCAGCTACTCATTGTCTCAAGATTTGGGATACATGAAATTTGGCCTTTTTGTAGAGAAACATCGAACATCAAATATTAAAACACCAGGGTCTTAATATGTGTTTTTCCTCTAGATATTTTAAAGAGTTAGCATTTAATTCAGAGGAATAAAACTCTAACAGTAGGTTGGGACTGATAGAGAAGCTATTTTGGAGCATGGATCCTCCTATAAATCTTCAAATTACATCATATAAAACTTGCCGATATGTGTTCAGTTTGATCACAAATACTAAGATTAACACTTGCGCTTTTATGTAGTATAATGAGAACAGTCAGGCAGAATTGAGTGCAAAACTCAGCTCTGCCACCTTTCAAGCTCTGTGACATTGGGCAAGTCATTGAACTGACCTAAGCCTCAGTATACTAATCTATAAAATAAGAAAAAAAAAACAAAAAAAAACCTCCCTCACAGGGTGAGTTACACACTTAAATGTTACAACATCCTTAACATAAATCCAGCGCCTCACACAACAGGGGTGATGATCAGTATTTCTGAGCCAGCTTGCCTAGTGGATTTCACTATTTCCAGGGTAGCCTCTTCTAACATATCTCAGGTCCTATTTCCCCTTATTAACAGAAGGCCATTACATTAATTAAACACTTTCTCATGCTTGTCAGTGACATCTTAATTTAAAGCCAAGCTCTCCCCCACTTCAAACGGCTTCTTGTAAAACCAACCAGAGGAAATCATACTCCTCTGATCACAGGACCACAATTCAGCAGGGACCAGCTTTTCTTAATGAAAAGTACCAAGACAGTGCATAGAAGGAAAAATATTTGCCAGAAACTCTAAAACGCACAAGAGGGGCTAAGGGGAAAGTGAGTTATAATCATGCAGTTGATTCTTTTTCCCTTTTTTTTCTCCTGGGAGGAGAGCTCTTTTTCCTGGCCCCTAATACAATGACACCACAGTAGACACATGCATATTTTTAGAAGAGCTGTATTATTGTTGCCCTAGGACATGTGCTGCTTTTAATCATCCAAGTCATGCCTAGGTGACGGGCCTAACACAACAGGGAGGCAACGACTAGACAAATAGGCCATTTCCTGAAATGTGCAGGAACATAAACAGGGAGATTATCGAAAATTCCATCATTGTGTACAATACTTATCTTCTTGAGTCAGGAATGAGGGGACATTCCTCATTTTATTTCCCACTGAACTGATCCTTTGTTTCCCTCCCTCCACCGCTTTCAAAATCTAAATTAGAGTGATTGCCTCCCTCAATGAAATCAGAGCCATTCATCTTGGTATATCTAGATATGAGGCATGACGTGGGAGAGGAAAGGAAGGGTGAGAAAATTCATATTGAATCCTCAGAAGCTGACTCACAGACTAAGCAGGTAAAACCAAGCCGAGGGTGAAAGGAGGAAGCATCCGTTTCCCCCTCTCCTGACTCAGAGCTGAAGCTCATTTTTCTGATCATGCAAGTGTGACTGCAAAGAGCAAAGTGTAACCCTCACTCTTCTTGGTAGACCTTTACCTTCCGCCGTTTATGGGACGTTGTGGTCAGGGGAGTTGAGGGTGGAACCACCAAAGCTGATTTAAAGGAGAGGTTTGATCAGAGAATCACTGCCCAGAATGGTGGCAGGCTGCTTTTATAGCCATGAGACTTTGGCGTCGTGGCAGCCAACACAAAGCACCCCCAACATACCCTCTCGGTATCTCCAGATGGGGCCAGTGGGGAAAAGGAAGGGAAAGGAGGAATTTTATAGCTTGCCAGTGCAATCTGGGATTTCCAAAAAGTTTAAGACTAAAATTAACCCACTCTGAGATCAACAATAATTTCATAGGCACACAGTCTCCAGCTAGGGTTCCAAATACTCATTTGTTGAGTACTGAGCTTGCATTGCCCTGGGGGAACAGTATTAGTCACTATGGTTAGTACCGGGCTCAGGCTCGAGAGGCAGGACCAGCAGCAAGACTCCACTGCTCTCTACCTGGGATGCCCCCTGCACCCACAGGACCAAGCCCTGATGCACCGGGAGCTCCACGGTCCCAGATACACAAAGGTGTCTTGCTGGAATCAGTTGTACTCGATGATGAGTCATTTTAAACGTAACTCGTAGATGAGTGTATGGAGTTGAAGGCTAAATTCACGTGAACCTTTAAAATAAAACCCAGATGTGCACAGAAACTCTTAAAAGCAGTTAACCCTGTGACTACTTTATATAAATTTGCATTGTTTGAGTTGCTTTTTTCCAACAAGCACGTCTACTAATATTTGGGGAAAAAATATACTCTTTTAAATCAATAAAGCATAGAGTCTTTAAGAAATCTCTCACTGGGAGAGTTCAAGCTGTGTCCCCAGACACAGCTGATTCACTAATGCTCCTCCGTCATAGAGGCCTTTCCATGGACAAGCCTGAGACGCAGAGAGAGGCAAAGATCCCTGGGCTGAACCTGAAACTCGGAACACCTGCATTCAAGGCCCAGCTTCACCACCACACCATGCGATACTGAGCATACTATTTCTACTGATTGCTTATTCATCCAATAAACATTTATTGAGCACTTGGAATGTGCTAGACACTGTAAGCTAAGGATGTTCCTCATCTGTAACATGGGGATGGTAATATTAGCATACAGTGTTACTAACGTCAAATAAAGTACTCTACACAAAAGCATTCCAAAACCACAGTTCTATACAATATGGGATACTTTGTGACTCCAGACACTTTATGCATTAAGAATTTCCTGGGTTAACCTGTGAACCTAAGCATTATTTGTAGCATGGTTTCCACGCAGGGCACTATGTTAGAGTACCGGGGACCACATCTCCCTCTCCCCGTCTCTTCCCTCCTCCAGCCACTCTGCCTCCTTTCCCAGATAACCTATGAGGGTGGCCAGCCACGGACAGAAGGAAGCCACGTTATGAATAGCTTTCTTTTCCCCACTTCAGACCCAACAGCCACTGATAAACTTTTAGGATCAAAAAGAGAATATACTGTTTCAAAGGACACTTCTCACCCCCTAGGGCCCCACGATGAATCCATTACCCCTTCAGTTTAACACTTGCAATGGACATTCATGTGTCACGTGTCTACAAGTCACTACACAAGAAGTTCTGAAGAAAACAGAAGAAGCTAAAACAAACAGAAATGGAAATCTTTTCCACTGAAGTGTGTCGATGCCCTGAGTCGTGCCAGGGAATCCTCCACGGGCCACTCAGGTCTGCATCCCAGGATGAATGAAGACTGTACAGTCTTCCTGAAGGAGCTCAGCTTTGGGGATTGAGTTTTCAAAGTGCACAAGTAAGGGCACTCTGCAGTGAGCATACAAGAGGAAAAAGAAGTGGTAAAAGTAAACAACCCCCAAACTAAAAAGAAAATAGTTGTTTCTGTCTCAAGGAAAGCTTTTTCGAAAACTGGAGGCTAGAGCTTTTGAAGGGGTCTATTGTAAAGGAAGGGAATGTCGCCAGTGTATCTGGTTCAAACCCGCCATTAGGAAGGGCTGGGTGCAGATAATCTCCCCTTAGGCCAAAGAAAATCACAGAGCCTTTTAATTTTTTGGCTTTTAATCCTTAGGCGGGTTGTAGGCAAATTGAAAAATGCTTTGACGAGAGCATCTAGAAGCAAAGGAATCAATGTCATGGCTGTTAAATTCATTCAAAAGAGAGTAAAGACACTACTTCCTGACCACATCTGCACATGGCCACAGACACAGCCCTTTTTTCAAATGAACACTCCTGGATTAGGTACCTGCTACGTGTGAAACACGGAGAAGGTGCTCTGGGAACCGAAATGAGACTAGATAACCCCTGAGCTCTGCTTGCTCACTATCTATTGCGAAAGCAAATCCCTACAGAAATAGCTTTGCAGAAGGGAGTCTATGTTAAGCATTACCAAACCATGCTATGGAAATATAGAGGAGACAGACATTCATTCTGAGAGAAGATCTGAGAGAGCATCTTGAAGGATAACTATTTTTAGATGATAAAATGAAAGGTTAACATATGTTGATGGAATTCCAGAGGTTAGTAATTTGGTAATTAAAACAGTATAATTGGTCAGAATGCCCAATCATAAAGAAAAAAGAAAAGAGAAGGGAAGAAGGAGGGAAGAAAATAAATCAACAAAACATGCTTGCACCAATTATTTGCATCATCCTTACTTTTCAAGTATTGCCCTAGTTTCCCTTATGTTACTGGTTAATTTAGACAGAGGGAGTTTATTTGATGCTGTTGGTTGCCTCTCCAACATTTTTCCTTCAGGTGGCCTTGAGCTCTAAGACAGGCTGGCCCCATCCAGGGGTGGATTCTGATTGGTGCAGCCTTGCACGGTAGCCTCAGCCCTCCTCCTGCCAGTGGTTTGTTCAGGAATGAGCATGTGAAACAATTCTGGTCAGTCCCACTGCAGGGCTTGAAGTTTCCTTAATTTTCAAAAGGGCACCAAGGAAGAGACCATTTTTTTCCTCTCTCTCTGGATACTGTCTTGCCTGGACGTGGTACCTGGAGCTGCTGGCAGAGTGGGAAATAATAGGAGGCTGACTCATAATGATTGCACCACTGAACTAACCAGCCCTGGAATCCCTGCCGCTTCACTTCATGCTGTGCGAGAAAATAAATGTCCTCACTGCGTCAATCAGCTGTTTCACACTTCTGTTGCTTGTAGTGAGGGAATCCTAACACAAGGGATACGAGGAGGTACCGTATCTTTGCTCTGCTCTGGCTGGGAAATAGGCACAGACGTGGACACTTTGCAGACGGATCATTGTCCTCGGGTGTTGCATGAGATAGTGTAGTAAAGCCTTCCTATAAAACTCACTGAGGCCCGTATCTGGTTCTGACCAGAGTGCCCCGTGCCCCTCTCCACAGGTTCTCCACGTAGCTTATCTGCTGGGTCAGGGCTCTGGCGGGCTCTCACACTGGATTCAGCTCGTCCTGGGATTAGACAGGAAGAGCCACCACGTGGGAGAAGTTAGAGGAAAAAGTGGGTTCGGAGGTGTGAGCAGAATTATCACACAGGCTGAAAAAACCATGGTGCCCAAACCACTAACCTTTGCCAGCAATGCCTCCTCCCTGCATATGGCATATAAACACCCAGCATATCTTAAACTCCTCCAGCACTTCCTATTTCCAAAGCACTTGGAAATATTATTTCACATATATTTGATCCTTAAGAAAACATCATGAAGGAGGTAGAGCAGGTATCTCTGCCTCCATTTAATAGATATGCAAACTAATAGGTAAGCTTTGAAAAGCTACACAGTTGATATTGATGGGTCCCAGACTTTGACTTTCACTCCCTAAAATGACCAGGAACCTAAGACTATAAATATGAATATATTTAAATACACATATTTATATGATTAAATATGAACATATTATTTTATAAATATACTTATTATTATTAAATTATATCTATTTGAATACAAATACAAATCACAGAGGATTCAAGCCATGGGGAGCTCTTACATGATAATAGGAGGGAGAGGGTAGATACATTAAAACAAAATGTGAGAGATGTAAAGAAAATTTTTGAGGGTAATTTTGAGGAAAGAGTTTTACTCTCAGATCTTCTGGTTTGCAGTGCAAGGAATTTTTACCATACCATACTCAATAAACTTTTTTTTTTTTTTTTTGGCATCTAAGATGTAGGTGGTACCCCTTGGGCTGAGTCTTAAGAGGAGAAGTAGAAGTGAGACAGGGAAGCTGAGAGGCAGGGAGGAAACCCCAGGCAGAGAGAACACTCTATGCTACCAGGACTAAAGAGGCATTAATCAGCTTGGTGCAGGGGAACTTCAAGTGGCTTCATATCGCTGGAGCACTGGATGCAGCAAATGCCAAGGACAAAGCACAAAAGAAAAGCACAACAAAAACTACCATCTGCCAAAGCTTCCTGCCCTCCATGGAGGTCTTTGAAAGCCAGGCTGAGGAGCTTGGGTTTTCTGTGGTCTTCAAACTTTTTCTACTCATATAACCCGTAAAATAACGGAAAAACTATGTGCCTAATGTTTACAACTTACTTTGAATTGCACTGAAAAAACAAAATGGATTGATGAATGCATAGATGGATGGTCAAATATGTGATAAGGCAAATATATTAAAAGGTTTATAGAGTCTAAGTGGTACACATATGGGTGTTCACTGTATAATTCTTTACCTTCTTTATGTATTTAAATTTTTTCATAATAAAAATGTTAGGAGAGAAAAAACTATGTTACTCCTTACAGATATTTCATTTTTTTTCTATCGTAGGTTTACCTTTTTTTTTTTTTTTTTTTTTTTACATAAAAGGACATAGAAAATGTTAAACATTTTATAAAATGAAATTAGATGAGAATCGGTTGTTTATGAAACAAATATTATATTTTATGATTTGATAGATTTTAAACACCCTGTTGATAAAGCACACTGAATCTGAGAGAAATCATGTAAAATAGTCATCTTTGGTTTTTTACAATTATCTTGAAAAATGTGATAGTCTCCGAAGCATTCCAGTTACATTCAAAAGAATTGGCATCATTAACCTTCTACTGTTTTGGCTGTTCTGAATTTAGACCAACCCAATACCAGCCAAATCCAAGCTCCACTCTTAACAGAGAAATGTATAAGATGGGATAAATAGGAAGCTCAATGGGATCAAGGTGTAGGGATTAATCATTAAAGCAAGTTTCTCTAAAAACCAATATTTCAATTTATCCCATTGTTTGATACACAGAGGTTTTTACATCCGAGGGTAATGCCACCAAAATAAGATTTAGGATGGTTGAAAAGCCAAACTTTCTTTTGTAAGAGGTAGATGAATCTTGTGATTGCAGGCTCATTTGGATATTAAAGGCCTGGAAATTGATTTCTTAAAATCTACTCATGCACATGCCAAGGGACTCACTCCTTGGCAAGTCTTTGTGTAGTCCAGTTTGGAGACTATTCTCTAAGTGAGAAGTCATCACCTGTAAGATGTTCTGAGAAAGGACAGGATCAGTTTTAGCCCTTGACCCTGGAAGACAGAT
Source organism: Eschrichtius robustus (assembly GCF_028021215.1). Taxonomy (NCBI): domain Eukaryota; kingdom Metazoa; phylum Chordata; class Mammalia; order Artiodactyla; family Eschrichtiidae; genus Eschrichtius; species Eschrichtius robustus. The sequence goes on along the minus strand of NC_090833.1, from coordinate 57,822,181 downwards.
TTATGGGGCTCCAGAGTGGATGGCTCAGGGATACTACCTAGGAAGCTATTGCAGTCCTTTGGATGTGAAACAGGAGAGAGATTTTACAGCAGGAACTGGGGAAAGAATTTGAGAAATACTTTGAAGAGACAATACTCAGCTGCACTGATGACGGCCCAGATGCAGGGAGAAAAGGAAAGAGAAAGTCAAGAGTGACCATTTGACACATAATGGTAAGGAATAAATATACTCAATAGAAATTTAACATGTGTGCAGCCTTCTGAGGATAACACATTACAACATTATAAAAATTTCTGCAACATTTGATTTTAGCTTTTTTCAGTTATATTAAAATGTGACTGTTCAACCTAGATACAGTCCCTCAGTGCTATGGCCTCCGCATTTCCATCTCAAGGGACCACACATCCAAGAGCTGACTGGGTCACGGGGGTGCCTGCTTGGTCCCAAGCTACAGTCAGGGCAATTGAAAGAATGTGGAATGAGGGTTAGTGAGAGCAGAGTCTAGGTCCAACTCTGTCTCTATTCCTTCCTGTGTGACTTCAGACAAATTGCTTAACCTCTCTGACTTTTGTTTATATCATCCGGAAAGCAGAAGACATCAACAAGGTGATCTGCAAAGTCCCTTGCCTCCCTAATCTTATTATAAGGCTCGAAAATCTATTGACTCTGGACAGGCCAACTACATCAGAGTAGAGAGAGTTAAGTTGAGTGAAGAATTTGACAGATCATGAGGATGAATTAGCTGCAGGGAGAGTCAGTAGGTGTGAACTGCTACAGGCTTGGGGGCTTTCTGCAGCACCTGGAGGAAGAAGGTGCTAATGATACTATGGGGACAAAATCGCTGATAGTTATTAAGCAGCAGGCAATGGAAAACCCAAATTTACACTAATGTAACCTGAATCGGTGCCAATATCAGCCTGATGAGGTCCTCGGCGGGTGGGTGACAGCACTCTGAGAAGCTGAAAATGATGGCTTATAATAAAGCACGAATTCAAACTAATATATGAATTTCTCATTTTTTCTTTAAAAAAAGACCCCACTCTATTAGCAAGTGCTTCTTCCCAGCTAAAGAAAAGTGTTAATTATTTCCAATCGTCTACAAACAGACGGGCCCATCTTCTTCTTAAGCAAGTGAAAGAAAGACAAAGCATTGGTACAGGTCTTTCACATTCTCTACCTGAGCTCACGTTCTGACCCCGAGGGAGTTACTGAGACAGAGCAAACGGAAGGCTGGTTATGAAATGGGAGGGAAATGGAGGCACAGAGCCAGTAAACTGAGGCTGGGATCCCAGACATCCGAAGAACAGTTCAATTAGGATTGTCCCTCTTGGTAAAGAATCCATGAATCCAGAGTAGAAGAGCCAGATGGACCAATGCCCTGACCCTACTGGGGGTAGCACTCTCACTTTTTCAAGACCTGTGATCTCGGTTTAGCAAAGTTCTGTGATCTCCAACCTTACCAGTTGTGTTTCCAACCAGAACGCACATGAATTTGCTTGGGAAACAGAGAAGTACTAGATTTCTCTAAGTGAATTTTGCTATTATTATTCCTATTTCCCCCACCTAGAGCCCTTGGGGCCAGTATGGACGCCATTCCTCTCACCCCACGTTCCACTGTCCACCTAGAATGTTTCCTCCTTCCAGCCCAAGACCCCCTGACTAAACCAAGTTCGTCCTTCAAATCTCACTTTTTCTTTGACACCACCAGGACTGGCTCCATTTCTAAGCTCCTTTTATTCCTATAGACCATGATTAGTAATCCAGACCTTGATTTTCCCAATTTTTTTCATTCTTAACCAAACAATTTCAAAACTGTTTACATTCTCGTAGCTGAGGGACGTCTGCTACCCTTTTTTTAACCTCCTGTAATCAATCCAAAGGACAGTTTGAGGCTCTTGCGGACACTCTAACACCTGATTGGTTGATGGAGGATGTCTCAGCCACCTGTTTCCCAGGATTCAGAAGTGCAGGACGTCCCTCCCATCCTTCACCCATGTGTGGATAGTCCAGAAACCGAAGTAACCTTCCCCAGCATCCAGGTATCCTGGCACCATGCCTGGCATCGCCCTAGTGTGGTCCTCCCCTCCCAGCTTCTCACAGCTCTCAAAGTCTCTCAGAGGCTCCTCCTGTGACAGCGTGGGGGGAGGTGGAATGTCATGGAGGAAGAAGAGGAAAGAGATGGTGACTGAGAGTACGGAGACTAAGACATCTGCCCACTGTGGAATGAGAAAGCGTGAGTCTTGCAGGGTGGTAACAGCCTGCAAGGCAGCCGGAAATGTGCCCGTGCATTAAGGCATACCTTGACAAGAGGAGAGATCACAGTTTGAACACTACAAAAATGGAAAAGTAGAAGAGACCAAAACTCGAGCATCAGGAATCGAAGCATAGTCACACCAGAAAACCCAGGAACTAGAACATGCCTAATCCTCGGTCATCTCTAGTGAAGCCACCTTAAAAGCACCACAGTATGATAGAGTTGGGGGGGGGGGGGTGAGGAAAATTTCCCAGAACTTTATGCCATTCAGTGAGGTCATCTAAAAATGTGCGCTCTTCAGTGATTAAATATGCAGACACAATCTTGCGTCAGCAATGTCTCCGAAGTGTGTGTGGGGAAAAGAACACAGCCCATCTATTATAACAGATACTCTCCTGGGTATGATGATGCACAGCATGTAAAGCTGGGTACTCATAGAACTCATAACAACATAGTAGCCAACACGTATATGAAGCCAACTTCAACCATCTATGTAGCTACCATGTGCCAGAAACTGCTGTAAGTCATTTACAAATATTAACTCTCACACCAACCCTATTATTATCCCCACTTTACAAATGAGGAATCTTAAGACACAAGCAAATTAAATCTCCTTCCTAAGGTCACCCAGCTGCTAAACGGTGGAACTGAGATTTGAACCCAGTGTGTCTGGCTCTTCAGTCCTTGGTCTTATCTGTTTTCTTCACCATCCCTATGTGGTTTTGCCTTTTAAGCTGGAGAGATGACAAGCAACAGCCGAGGTTTATCTACCTCCCCCCAACCAATACCTTCCATCCAGAGCCTAGTTCCCTGGATCTTCCCAGCCTGGAACTCCTTAATCAGCCCTATTGTCCACCCTCAGAAAGCAAAATCTGAACAAAGATATATTTATAGGTTTATTGGTATAGTGCATAAAAATGATCTAGAACATTCTTACCAACTCTCTTTCTCCCCCTGTGTCTCTTTTTTTTAACCCATCGTTACTGCTGCTAGAGGTTCTCTTACTGACAATGAAAGAACGCATTGCTCCTTCCTTCTTCTTGGTCACCAGCTGGCACGGCTTTCCCTCCCCACGCCTCCCCCCCACCCAGGGACACATCTTATGAGCAGTGCCCCTCTCCATGGACCTGCTGCCTGGACTGCCACAGTCTCTCAGCATCTCAGAAAAGCAAAGATCCCCTTCCTGCCTGACACTTCACAAACTCAGTATCTGCTTGTTGATCTGCTGACCACACCAAAAGTAAGTGAAAATTTCTAAGTTTTCCAGAACTCCCTCGATTTCAAATGCTTTGTCACATATACAAATTGGGAGATGTATAATTATACATGTATAATATATAAATATTATATACATGTATATATTACTATACATGCATAATATATAATAATTATGCAATGTATAATATCTATTAATTTTCCTAAATAAATATTATGAAAATACCATTTTTCCTAACGTTTGATAATCAACAGAAGAATCCTCCCAGACTCCGGGAGTTTCAGGAGGGCAATGGCTTCACTCCACCATTGAGAATTTTCTGGACTTCCACAAACTGACAGCTTCCTTCACTGTTCCTTTCCCATCTTTTCCTCCTCATATTCACAATCCTCCTTCCTTCCATCCTTCCTCCCTCCCTCCCCCCAACTAGAGGCAGCCAGGGCTGACTGGTGTCCTCCTGGGTTACTCTCCCTCACCTTATACACTGCCCTCACTTCAGCTGCAAGAATAGCCACTGAGTCTATGTCATTTACTCTGTTTAAACATGAAATAGACTCTATTGGATTGGGGGTAAAAATATGCTTTTGAAGAAGGAGTCAGTGGAGGCCCATATTTACAGGACATTTATTGCTGCCACTTTATGGAGAAAATTAGTCTTTTATGCTTTCAGTAATGATTCCCCAGGCCCTCTTTTCAAACGGCATGCTCATAAATTCCTTGTTTCTACAGCAGGGCAAAAATGTGCTAAAGCGTGCTCTTCCTCACCAGCAACATCTGGTAGAGGATGCAGAGTCGTCCTGGGAAGAAGACAGCGTGCGCATCGGGGCCAAAATCCAGCAGGCCGCTGGGCCCTCTCTAGACACTTCTTCCAGGGGTGGGGGAAGTGCTGCGCAACTGAGGGACCCATCTGGAGAGCACACACTTCTTAGAAAAATAGCTGGCTCTTTAAAGAAGAGAAGCCCAGCATTGGGCAGGGAAAGCCCGCTCTGGCTCTCTGGGACTTTGCTAAAGTTGAATGATGCTGGCCAGATGCTGTTTGAAGAGGGTCCCCTCATGCAGGGCATCTGGTCTCAGTACATCCTGTCCCCAAATGAGTTAGAAATAACTGCTTCAAAACCTGGAGAAGGCTCTACAGATTGTGTTGCCCTCCTAGGATGTGCTTTGCAGGACCAGAGGACTTCCTGGTTCCATGCCCAGTGGCCTGGGGCTCCCTTTCCACCTGGCTCAGCACTACTGCCTAAGCAACTTCTACCACCTCACCCTGACTTAGTCATTTTAGACTCCCCAAAACATGACTCAAAGACACCAGCAAGGGAAAATAAAAACAAGGTTGCTTCATGCTTAAAAGCAAGTCAATTCCTATTTACTGAAAAGCGGGAGGCTACTGAATTCTTATTATGTCAACCTGTGCTTTCAGGCTAATATACTTAATATTAATGCCACAAATGTGGCAGGTGGTGTTGCCTAAGAATCAGCTCATTTCAGAGAATATTCTAATCATGCAGAAGTCTCACTAAACTGTAGATTTGGATTCAGAGGGTCTGAGGTGAGATGAATGATTCTGCATTTCCGACAAGCTCCCCGGAGCACCCCAGGTTCCTAGTGCAGGAGTCCCACTTTGAGTAGGGATGTCTTAGGTCAAGTGCTTTGCCTTTGGAGTTAGACAGATTCAACCTTGAATTCAGTTACTTACTACCCTCAGGATACTAGGTAAATTCTTTAAGTTCTGAGCCTGTTTTTTCTCATGAAAAGTAAAGGAAATTGCAATACTTGTTCACCCTTCTTCCCATAGCTGATGTGCATTTCAGATGAAAATATACATGAAGGAGCTCTGGAAGCTCTAAAATGCTTATACAAAAATGTTAGTTATTACGATTGACTCCTTTCAACAATACTATTTTATATTCTGAGTTACTCCTCGATTTTGCCTAGTGACGGAAAGAAATGCCTTTTGCAACATATTGCAGAGACAGAATAGATGAAGAAGAAGTTCCAAAAGGCTGTTTTGCTTCCATTGCCCCCTCAAAGGCCAGTGATAGGACAGGCTGAGACAAATCACCTGTCCTGTTTTTAGAGAATTCTGGGGGAGGGAGATTCTACTACATTTCTTTGTAGGCTGTTTAACCTCAAGTAGAAGGAAGCATTTCTTGGTTAACTACTTGGTCTACATGATCCCTGTAACTGGTTGATTAATAAAGTCATCCATTGTGTCTTGATTTGGTAAACATCATGGTAGGTAGATGGGTTGCATTTTTTCTAATCTCATTTGATACATGCTGTTCAATTAAATAGAAACAGCATGGGCTTTAGGGTCACATATATCAAGTTTAAATCTAGAGCCTACAGCTTATAATTGGCGTTGACCCTAAATAAATTGCTTGACCTGAGTCTCAATTTGCTCATTTGTAAAATGGGACTAAATGTTCACATCACCTAGTATTCTGGGGAGTACTTGAAGAAATAATATGTAAAGTTCCTGAATCATAAAATATGGCCAGTATATATTAGATCTCTCCCCTTTGTTCTGATTCTGTACCAGAAGACAAAGAGGAAATTATTACCTTATAAATGTATTAAAAATTAGCCAAAGTATAAAACACTTTCTATGTACCTAAAACTTCAGTAAGCACCTTAAAAGGATTCTCTCATCTTATCCTCACACAGGCCTTTCACTATTATTATTCCCACGTTAGAGATGAGAAATCTGGGTGGTAGAGAAGTATCTTAGTCCATCCTCACAGCTGGTGGCAATGCCAGGATATAAGGTCTGGAGAAAGCTAACTCTAAGACCCTTACCTTTACTTATGCACTGCTGACTCCCATCCTTCCCCTGAAACTAACCCTTCCCAGGGAGGCAGCTCACAATTCACTGTCAGCCTTCTCCTCCTCCCCCTCTCAGGACAGCTCTTATGTTACTGTCTGGCATGCAAGCTGGTGCAAAAGACATTATATTTTGGAATTGATCCCACAGAGTGCTGTCTGCCATTAGTACAGCTTTGTGAAAGGGCCAAGGGACATTGCCACAGGGAAAACAAAATGACAGATCTGGAAAGCAGGGAAATGACAGTAGGTCAATATCACCTTGCATCCCTCCATAAATATTGCATTAAATATAGACATACATATATATACACACACACGTACATATATATCTTGTGTGTGTGCTTTTTAACTGAATAGATGAAAGACCAAATTGAAGGAAAACTTTTAACTACAGTCATCCCTCAGTATCTGTGGGAGATTGGCTCCAGGAGCCCCCACGAATACCAAAATCTATGGATGCTCAAGTCCCACATACAAAATGTCGAAGTACAGTGAATTCAGTCAGCCCTCCAAATCCCTGGGTTCCACATCCAAGGATTCAACCAACTATGGATCGAACACTAGTAGGAACTTTTGATCAGCCCACTGGTTGAATCCGCGGATGCAAAACCCACAGATACAGAAAGTGGACTGTACAGTTCTTAAAACACAATGACTAGTCTCAGGTCATCTTTTTTTTATAAATTTATTTTTTTTATTTTTGGCCGCATTGGGTCTTCATTGCTGTGCGCGGGCTTTCTCTAGTTATGGCGAGTAGGGGCTATGCTTTGTTGCGGTGCCCGGGCTTCTCATTGCAGTGGCTTCTCTTGTTGCGGAGCACGGGCTCTAGGTGCCCTAGGAGATCTGTGTTTAAACAATACATCTCAGAACTCCTTAGATCTTCCTTCTTCCTACAAGGACGACTTCACCCTAACTTTTCTCAAGTGACATTTAAGAAGAAGGAGAAAGGTGAAAGTTTTTAACAAAGGTAAATTTTTACCATGATATGGATGGAGAAACCACTGGAGATAATAGATTAATTTGATATCATAGAGGTCTCAAAACTATGTGAGAAGCAGCACAGCAACTGCTGGCCAGGTCCCCAGACTCAGAATTCCAATTTTTGACTGACCGATGAGTTGGCAGATTGATTGATTACATTTACTGAGAGTTGACCATGCATCATGTACTGAATTAAGCACTTAACATCTTCTACTTAATTTAATGCTTCATAAATGTTATGAGCTAAGGGTTGTTATTATCCCAATTTACAGATGAGGAAACCAAGTGTCAGAGCAATTAGGTACTTGCTCAAGGTATAGCTAATAAGATCACCTAGCTCTGACTGAGTCTGAAGGTTGAGCTTTTAGCCACTCTCTGACAACTGCCCTTAGACTTTCTATTTTTTACTTTCCTCTCTTTTCTTGAGCTTATATAAGACTATAACACTCACATATGCATGCATGCACGTATAAACACACACCCCCAGATAACAGTCACAGTCACTGATTCAGGCTCAGAATAACACACGGTGTTTTTAGTTTCACTCTCACCCCTGTCCTGTTCCTAGAAGTGGTATATGATTACTTTCTACTAACCCCCTCAACTCTAGAAATGCACCAGCAGAGAAACATGAGTTGAATCAAGGGCTTGCTTAAACAAATTCTAAGATTGTTACTTTTGTGACTTCGACACATCGAGGCTAAATCCAGTACAAACCATTTAAAGCCAACACAGACCCCCCCCCCACCTCACTTATCCCTATGTTATCCCTGCTTCCCTTCTTCATTTGCCCCCCTCTGTAATATGACTCACTGTGCTATAAAAATGCTAGTCTGGGACTTGAGAAGACCTAAAGTGAATTCCTGGTCCTACTATCATGTACAGATGCCATCTGTACATGTGAGCAGTTCACTCACACTTTCTGGATCTCTGTCTTCATCTCTAAAATGGAGAGATAAATTCCAGACTAGCTTATAGTAAAGGATGGTACCTAAAATGTAGTGAAACAGAAGATATGGATATGCTCTGAAAACTCTAAGGGTTGTACAATAATAAGGCTACCTAGGATTTATTAAACCCTTATTACGTGCCAAGTACTACACTAAGACATTGGAATCAAATTTCTTATTTAATCCTCCCAAAGTCACTGTGAGGCAGAAAGCACTACAGGCAAAAACAAAAAACAAAAAAAAAACCAAAAAAACAAACAAACAAAAAAAAGAAAGCACTACAGGCAAGGAAGCTGAAGGCCAGAGCATTCAAGTACACTTCTCAGGACCACACAGCTAGAAAACTAGAATGCAAGTCTATGTTCCTTATACTGCATGGTACTTCTTTCAGGAATTTCTACTTCAATCCCGGAAAAAAAAAAAAAAAAAAGAAGAAGAAGAAAAAAGGAAGGGATTGTGTGAGTGTGTCTCCATTTCTACTGCTTTGCGTTTGTCCTGAAGTAAGGCTAGTTCATGTAGAGGTTAGGGGCTTGCAGTACACAGTGGTTCTCAATCCTCCATGCCCATTGGAAACACCTGGAGAGCTTTAAATAATGCTGACAACTGGGTCCCTCCCGAGAGACTCTAATTTAATTGGTTTAGGGAGACTCCTGGACATCAAGCTTTTTAAAAGCTCCCAGGCGATTTCAATGTGCAACCAGAATGGTAAACCACTGCCCAACACCATCAGAGCCCTACAAAGAAAGAAGTTCCCCACATGCTCAGATCTGGGCTCTGAATGCTCCCTTCCCAAGTGGGAAGCAAGGGGGAGGGTGGGGTGGGAGAAGGGAGAAGTGGCTGAGAATTGATGGAATCCAATATTCATTGCTGCATTCTGAATGGCAACTTTCCTGGCAGATACATTACCAATCATGTCCCAGCCATAAAACATAGAGCTCTCATTTCCTCAGCGGCCTTATATACTCTGAGTGCTTTTCGGCATTATTAACCTGCATGATCAAAATAGATAGGGAGGCTGAAAGCCAGGGAAAACCTCTTTACATCTTCTGAATTGCAAAGTCACACAGAGAGAAAGAAGTCAGCCTGCCTGCGAGCATTCTTGCTTGAATCAGATGAACCCAGAGCCTGGACAAGTTCACTTGGTGTACATAATAGGTTCAAGAGAGTTGTGGATATAGAGAAATAAATGTATCACAATTAGACGCATGGCCATTAGTATAACAGCATGCCTATTTGAACAGTGTTCCATATAAATGAGACTGTCTCAGCTTCTCTTAGGCACATTGCTATGCAAACACTAGGATATGTAGAGGAAACATGGCTCATTCAGGGCCGCCCAGCATCTAAGCTCCCCTCTTATTTGGGCAAATCACAGAATTGATAGGAGACAGAGTTCACTTCCTGTTGGGGAAGTCAAAGAAAGACAGACAGTCCCTCTTTCCTCCCAGGAGGCTAGAGTGTGACCATGTGACTTGGCATAGCCAATCAGATGCCCCCACTCCATGCTCCCATACATCTTTAAAAGAAAAGAGTGGGATCAGTCAGAGATTTTTTATGTTGGCTGTAGTAGATTAGAGGATCTGGAAGCAGGGAAGCAATCCAGCAGCATGATGAATGTCCACTGACTGTCCACTGACTGTGGTGCCAGCAGCATTGGAGAGCCCCTAGCTGACAAACAGGTTCCCCACCCCCCAGCCATGACCATGCCTCAGCCTCACCTTGATTACTACCTGACCTGTTCCAACCTTCCTAGATTCCATGAGCTCCCACCTGCCTTCCAAGAAATTCTTCTCTTCCTTAATTTAACCACAGTGGGCTTTGGCTGGTTCCAACCAAGAACTCTATTGGTACAGGGTAACATAAGGGGATCTAATTACTGCTCCTTTAACTACTGGTTATCCAGAAGTTACCCACATGGCCCTAAACCCTACAGATGTTTATAACGTGGCAATGTCTAACTACAAACCCTTCTCTAGCTCTTAATCCCTCACTTGCAAAATTCAACTCTATGCAATTCAATTCTGTATTCTTTTCCCCTATCGTGAGAATTTTGGATACAGCACACATCAGTGGTGAGTCATGTTAAGTGATGATTTAAGGATTAAGGGTTAATTTCCTTGTGTGAAGAATGGGAATAAAAATAGTGTTCAGCCTCACTCAGAGGTCATAAGAGGGGCTAAGTTAAGTAGCATGAAGCAAGCAGCTGAAGTACCAAAATTTAGTATTCCATTTCTGACTGATAATCCTAAACCCTGTATCTATCACATTTGGTCTTTGAGTGCAATACTCAAGTGTACCACATCCAAAATTATCTCTAAATATTTTTGTCTGACATCTTTTCTGCGGGTGGGGAAATAAAGTGTTTTGATCTGAAAGATCTTTTCTTGGTAACTGAATTGAGGGTGGGATAGGAAAAGAAATCCAAACCTCATTCTTCAGCCTTCTGCTGTACTATATAAGTGTGTCAAGCTGCATTTCAGATTAGGAGTCCACGGAAAAGATGATCATAGATCAGCCAAGGTGCTAACATAAATGTCACCAAAGGGATCAAATAGGGAGGATGCAAAATCACCTAAACCAGTAATTTTCAAGTTAAAGACCGTCTACTTCATGTCCACAGTCCCTGATGATCTCTCCCAGACTCCTTACTGTCTCTACTCATCATCCACATGTAACAAACGGCTCCTGACTTGAAATACGGTAGGGTTTGTAATCGAATAGACCTAGGTTTGAAGACTGCTTCTACTGCTGTGAGCACTATTATGATCTTGAGCAAATTCCTTAACCCTCTCCAAGTCTTAGTTTCTTCTTCTGTAAAATGTATACATAAAATTATATAGAGTGCCTAGCACAGTGCTTGACATATAGTTAGTGAAAACGGTTGACCCCATCCAGATAGGGTAATTGAAGAGGCTTGAGGAATAACAACATGTATTCATTTATTCAAGACACATTTATTTTCTGTTCACCATGTGTAAGATTTTTTACAGATAGATATAGATATACATAGATGTATACACACACACTTACGTACACACACACACATACGCACACATAAAGATAAATAAAATCTAGAATCTGACCTCAGAAAACAGCTGATGATTGAAACACTGGCTAGAGTTTATAATCAACAGAAATATATCTGATACAAGTCCTGCTTTTCCCCATCTCCTCAGAAAAAAATCTCTATACAAGTCCCCACCCCCCCACACACAAAAAACACTCAAATTTCTCTCCTAAAAATCCAATAATGGCTATTTTTCTACTTGCGCTACAAGATTCAGCCTTCTCTATATTATGTCTTCTTATACACCCCCTCCCTACCGCCAGGCAGGAGTATGCTACTAATGTTTAGCAACTGGCTCTCTGCAGGGGGAGAAGCCTTAATTTGCAGTGTTTGCCAATTTATGTAGGGTGAATACTCCCACCATGGCTGATTTTAAGCTACCAACATGACATCACTGAACACACAGTTTGGAAGAGATATGCATAGTCAGTTCTACAAGCTGAAGAGCTGGCGGCAATACACCACAGTGGTCCCATGTAAAATCAACCTTTCTTTTAATTGTGCCCTGTTATACTTGGCCCTGCTCTACCTAATGTAGTCATTTTGTTCTATGTCTGTCCCACTTGATTTCAATAAACTGTAAGCTCCTTGATGGCAGAAACTTTACCAGTACTTTATTGTTAACAGCTCCAGCACTTGACACACTCCCTGGCCCAGAGTAGGTCCTCAGTGAATGCTTTCTGAGTGAGTGATGTCACAGGAAGCTTTCCATCCTCTTTGGCACTCCTGCCCTCTTTGAGAGATAATAAACTGGTCTTATTAAGTTCATGAGGCTTGTCCTCAACTTCCCAAACTCCTCTTTAGCTTCTCAGTGTCCTTCCTCTCTCTTCCCCTTTCCCATCACGAAGTACCACCAGGAAAAATTCTAGCAGCAGTCATTTACACCTCAAAATAAATTAAATGTCTTGTTTTCACAAGAGTGCCATGGCTTAGCTCTCCCTGGGCAATGATTCATTGACCTTAATTAAGGTGATTTCAATGACAGCAAGCAGGAGTAAAAATTTGAAGGCAGCCACTTACTTTGTATGTATGTGGAAACAGCTTTATAGAAATATCTCTCATGAAAATGACATTTCAGTATTTACAAATATTCTCAGGCAGCAAAAGCTTGTGACGCTTTAAAATCCACTGTGTTTTAACCTGAACTAAGGCACATTGACCATTCACTAAATTCACCTGTCCATCCTGAAACACACAAGCCCAGGAAGTCATCAATTCAACAGACTCCCTTTTTTAAAGGCTTGGTATCTACCAACTCCACAAGGGTCTTGAAACTCCTGTTTTAACCATCTCATCCCAAAACCAAACTGCCCTCAAGCATGTATCATTTCATGTAAGAACTGTGTCCCTGACAAACGATAAAAATCAAATCAGATATTAAGTGCTGAGAGACATCATTTTTAAAGGAACACTGGTAATAATAATAACAACAAAGATGATTAACATTCCAACTGCTTACTATGTGCCAGTCACTAAGCAAACTGCTTTATGTAAATTTATTCCTTTACCACCTTCCATAGAGCAAGGAAACCACAGATGATATAAACAATCACTACTTAAATTTCTCTGTAACTTTGAGTTTTTTTTATTTTGGACTTTCCTCAAGTAATGCTGTCATTTCAGAGCTCTGGTGCAGGTAGACTGCGAGCATGCAAGCTTTTGTGTATTTATGGAAGATATATTTGCACACTCTGCTCCTCAACTAGCAAGAGCCAGGCCAAGCCCTAGGAAGCATTAATTTAAGGCATGACATGAAATAATATCCACATGACTGGATTATCTCATATTCAATCACATTTGTTTCAGTATTTATTTAATTAAAAGCACAACTATATTTATAATGGCAGCCTGTGCCTTCTAAGATCCATAGCCTTATTTCCTTCTGGAAGCACTCACTGAAGAGGAACTTTAAGTACTTCTCCTCATAGTCAAATATATCCTATTTTCATTAGAGGTTCCTGAGCACACAGACATTCACCATAACCTTATTGATAATTGCACTTGATTAACCACAAACTAAAATGGAAGGAGGGCTGAATGCTCTTTATTAATTAACATAGTCAAGTCAAGGAAAACAGCCTACACGAGGGATAGCTTGTATAAAAATAATTGACTCATTAATCTTAACCATATGAACACGTACGCATTAGCAAGGTCAGTTGCTAGAAAGGATTCAAACCGGAATAGCACATTCACGCAAGTATGATTTTGCAGTTATTTCATTTGGACTAGCGTGGAATTCCTTAGAACAGTGAAGGTTTTCAGAGGGACACAGTTACACACAAGGCAAAAGTTTCATAATGGCAATCTGGGCTTCACGTTTTCAAGTTGTCAGAGCACTGTGGGGGAAAGCCACATTCCAATTTTTATTCCAGCACATAGGAGCATTTGCACCCCAAAAGCAATCCCCTGGGCGCATGCTTCCTCATGCTGTGATGCTGTTCATATAACCACCAAGTACACCTCAATAGCAGCAGAAGTGTGCATGCCAGGGGCTGTGAGCCAGACAGACGTTGCATCCTGGGGGCTACAACTGGTCGGGAAGGGGATTTTCTGGGTATGGGAGCACTTCAGCCTGAAAAGCAGTTATTTAAAATAATAACCAAAGGAAGTACTTCCTCACCCAGCAGGTGGTAAACATGTGGAAACTGTTACTCCCAAAGAGTTGAACAAGCCAAGAAATGTAAATAGGTTCAAGAAGGGTTTGAAAAATTGCAGATGCCCAATCTCTTACCGGTCGTTGAAGGGAGGTTCGAGGTGTCTGGATGCATTGCCAACTTTTGAAGTTGCAGAGGCAGCTGCCACACTCCTTTACAAAACAACCCCGACTCCAGCCTGTTGAAAGGAAATATTTGGTGGAGTGAGCCAATAGATTAACCCAATATGGCATGTTCTGAGGAGCCCATAGACAGAGGTATCAGAGAATCTGGGCTCTTGCCCTGGCCTGGCTTCTTAAGAACTGTGCGATGGCAGAAAAGTCTCGAAACCTCCATGAACCCATCTGTGAAATAAGCTTGATGATATCCCTCCTCCCTACGTCACAACAAAACAACAGTGTTATTTTGAGAATCGAGTGAGAAAATGCTTTCTAAACTGTAAAGTGCTGTGCACACCTGAAGGTAGCACTTTTTATAATCCAAATAATCCTGTATGCTTCCTGGGTAAATCCTAGGAGTGCCACATCCAAAAGAAACAAAAATCAATCCTGAAAAAAAGCGTAGAAGATTACAATATAACTAATGGCTAAAGGATTCTCTTTTCCTCTCCACAGTCCCAGAATCTACTCATCATCAGAGCTCCTCCAAATCTGCTCTCTCCATCTCCACCAGGCTCCAGACTGCCTCGCCCTGTCCCTGTCCAAACTCTCTTTTCGAGCTTTATTTGGAAAATCAGTTTGGGTTTTCTTCCCATCACCCATTATCCTCATCAGCAAAACAAAATCCGGGGTCTGAACAAATTAACAGAAGGGTATCATACCTGAGAATATTTATATGTTAATTCTTTTGCCCCTCAAAATTATTTCCAGCCTTAGAATGAAGTGATATATTATAAATGTTCAGTGTTTCATGTGAGAGGCGTGTCCTTCAGGATTATGTTTAAAAGGCAAACGTCCCAAATCCACAAACATTCTCAAGTGCCTGCTGGTCTGTAGACACTGCAGTAGTGGCAGGGGCCGGGGAAATCCACGTCGCCTTATAAAGGCTGCAGTCTCTGGGGATCACCTAAGCTGACACTACCACGTCAGTGAGGTCACATTCGACCTCACTATCATGTTTGTGCCCCTACCATGACTTGCTAGCGTGAAGTTGTTTATCCAGCTACTCTGACCTTCCTCTGATCACAGTGAGTGAGTGAGTGAGTGTTCTAATTCAGTGGCTTTGGACTAAAAAGAGTCAGTGTTTGAGTCTTAGTTCCACCACTTAAAAGCTGTGAGACCTTGGACAAGTCACTTATCCTCCATGGACTACTGTTTTCTTGTCTATCAAGCAGAGATATAAAACATACATACCTCCCTTTGGGACTAAACGACATAATGCATGTAAAGCGAATGAGTGCTGGGCCTGGCATACATTAAGTACACAATAAATGACAAATGTGACTCTCACAGATCCTCTGAGGTTCCACATAGATCTATAGGTGCCACAGAACGTGGAAGTATGATGCATGAAAACACCAGTTGCTACCACTTGCATAGTGTCAGCTCCATTCATACAGGAGATAACTAACTACCCAGCGAACAACCAAACAGTGGACTCATTCTCCCAGCGTTCCACCTCAGCTGGCTGTTCAAGATACTAGAAAACTGCTTTTGCTCTAGAGGAGACCATACCCTGTATGTTCCCCTGGAGTCACTGTGGCAGGTGGCGTTTGAATTGTCTTCCACAAACTGTTGTTCCCTTCAAGGATCATTGCTTGTCTAAGCCACGTATTATTTCCTTAATATTCTGGCATGGTCTCCCTCTGATTGTTACAGGCCCCCGTGTAAGCAGATCACTCTGGGCCTATTAAATACTGTATTTGCTTAACAGCCAAAGAGTCGCTGTGTAAACATGCTGTGAAAAGGGATATTTTCAATGAGCAGCATTAGAGGTCAGTGCTTGGAGAGTCTCATTATTTTCAGAGAAGCTCATGACTCTCTCGCCCACATCCCTCACATTCCAGGGAGGGTGGAAAGATGTCACCACAGATACCCACCAGGGGATCCTTTTACCCAAACCACACAACACTTAGGTCTTGCAGAAACTAAGTTTTTGCCTTCATTATCTGAGTAACTCAGGAATTATCATTTACTTTTCTCCAAGAGAAAAATAATTATTCCCATTGTAGCCAGTATTGTAAAATGTCTCATGAAACCAAAGACCATTTTTCTTACAGGAGCAATCAGATGGCGTGTAAGGAAACAGCAGGGGAGTGGGGATTAATTTCAGTATCTCACAGCCATTTATATTGATTTTTCCCAAGTTTGTACAAAAGAAAAGATTTCCCAGCTGAGCTGAGATCAAAAGTGGTGCATTTAACAGGATCCTGAGGATCCAGAAAGCCATCTTGTTTAAATACCTTTAAGAATCTACACTATGATTCTTTAAACCTTGTGTCTACAAGAGGGCAAACAGTTTATCCAGGGAGGTGGGGTGTAAGGGAAGCTTTCTAAAAAGCAACACTAGGAAGCCCTGTAAGACATTTCAGGGAATCAATGTACAATTGCTACAACTAACGAGTCATGCACTTCCTGTTTCTCTCCTCCCTTTGCTGCAAGCTTCACAGCCACCGAGAAGGAAGTGGGAGACCTATGCCACAAGGCACAGTGTGAACGCGGAGCGCTAGGCATCATGGGGGCGGGGGGGGGGTGGTGGGCTGCAACCTAAACTCATGGAGAGCAGTTCCATTTTGAGAGGTTGGATTATCAAAGAAGACAATTTGAGAGTGCTGCCAGGATAACAATGAAAACGGTTTAAAAAAGTTTATTAATCCTAACACCTGCAGCTGGAACATCAGAAAACCTCATGATGCCTCAATCAAGAAATAGCATCAACATCAAAGGATCACAGGGGAAATGGGGAAGAAGATATGACAGATCTAAGTGGTTAAATTTCCACAAGCATTCAGTGACTCTGTAATACACATAAGACACTGTATTAGGTAATTGGAGGTAGAAGAATACAAAGGGGAAGAAGGCGTTAAGGCCTGCACCAAAAAGAGTGCAAGTGGAGAGAGGACAGCAATGAGGGCGGAAGAAATTGAGACCTACATAACAGACTTGTTAACAAATTTGTTAACAGAGGTATAAAAAGTCTTGGTGTACTACTGGAAGATATCACAGAGGGGGATGAAAGTCAAGTTGGGTTTTGAAGGAAGATCGGGAAGAAGGGGAAAATGGCAGAGGTGGTTGTGTAGTTTCTATACTGGTTGCCTGGGTAAATAGTGATGCCATTGACCAGGATGAAGCAACATAGGGGAGCAACTCTGGGAGGCAAGGAAGTTCAACATGAGTTAACTCACTTCATCCATATGATGATATCCAAGAGATATTTGGAAAGTCAGGTCTAGATCTTGAGAAACCTGGCTTGCAATCTTTCTCAGATGCTGTGTGTGTGTATAGACCAGTAATACAGTGTGCAAATTTGTTGGCCAGGCCCACATAATGCAGGTGACTTGCACACTTTTGCTTCTTACAGGCCAAGCCTTGTACAGCCACAGCCTTCAATCACTATCCTCTGATTTAACGTGGGGAGATTTCACATAAAAGATCATGTCTAGGGACTTCCCTGGTGGCGCAGTGGTTAAGAATCCGCCTGCCAATGCACGGGACACGGGTTCGAGCCCTGGTCCGGGAAGATCCCACATGCCACCGAGCAACTAAGCCCGTGCGCCACAACTACTGAGCCTGTGCTCTAGGGCCCACAAGCCACAACTACTGAGCTCACATGCCACAACTACTGAAGCCCATATGCCTACAGCCCGTGCTCCACAACAAGGGAAACCACCACAATGAGAAGCCCACACACCGCAATGAAGAGTAGTCCCCGTTCGCCACAACTAGAGAAAGCCCGCACAAAGCAATGAAAAGTAGTCCCCGTTCGCCACAACTAGAGAAAGCCCGCACACAGCAATGAAAACCCAATGCAGCCAAAAATAAATAAATAAATAAATAAATAAATAAATTTATTTATTTTTTTTTTTTAAAAGAAAAGACCATGTCTACCATTCCAGGATTCCGGCAGGAAAAACTATCAAGATAATTTTTATATTGTATTGGCTTCTCTAATAGGCTTGAAAAAAACTGAGAAGGTAATCCCACCCCCACTTCCTAAAAGGCCAACCTGCTCTGAGTCTGTTTTCTAAGTCTTGAGAGAGCAGGGGGCTTTTGCCATGGTTTTAGTGGAGAGAGTCACTGTGAAGGCTTCTTAATGGCCTGTATTACACGGAAGAAACACCCAACACATGGGCAAGGGCTGAAGTTTTACAGCAGCTTTGTGGAATAAAAACAATGAAGGTCCCTTCCAGGACTGAGGACCCTCCAGCAACCACAGCAATTCCTGGAGGGCTTCTATGAATCCAGTGAAAGATGGGAGGAGCCACCAAAGAGACCCAATTTTAGCAAGTGAGGGTAAGTGAGAAACGTGAACATATTCTGTACATTATAAAATGCTATTCAGATAGAAGGCATTATTACTAAAATGCCCAATGCCTTCTCCCCATTAGAAACTGCTCTTAGGAAAGTTTCTTATTTCACACATTCACACAAAGTGGATAGAAGCTGATGCATAGACCCCCTCAGCTTTTGTGTCTTATTAAAGAAATATCTGCTATGAACGAACAGGTGAAAATGTGACTGGGTAAGTAAATGTCTGTGTGTGTGCACACGTACGTGGTAATGTGTGAAGGACAGCTGGTGAATCCACTGTGAGTCTCACTGACTGACAGCATAATAGTGAAGCTAGTCGTGGAGGAGCACGCAGGCACAGAAACAGGCAGGACCTGCTGTGTTCAAGCTCAAGTTACTATGCAGTCTCCATTTATTATCTCACAATAATAGGACATACATAGACCCGGAACAACAGCAACTACTACAGGTAGACTATGTGTGTGTATGTATATATTCATATATTATAAAAATTACATAATTTAATATAATAATTTTTTCCATTCTGTTTCAGGTCTTCTGATAAGGGTCTCGAAATTCTTGTCCTAAATTCATTTGCCATTTGATTGTAAGTGGGCAGGGTGTGGTTGTGGGGGATGAATGTGTGTGTGTGTGTGTGTGTGCACGCACGCGTGCACGTGTGAGACAGAGAGATCTGTGTCAGTGTTTCCCTAATGGCTCTAATGTTTCACATTCTTCATTTTGTCTTTAGGATACTATGTGCATTGTAGGTGGTACTTCTGCTTTCGAAGTCCTTTTCCTGCTGGTTATATTTTCATAGGGAGATTGATGGAGAGGGTCCTTCGATAGTTATGGGCTTCCTACAAACACATAGTATCCTAAAAGGAAAATGAGGAACCTGAAACATTCAGCTGTTAGGGGAGTATAGAACACAAATCTCTCTCTCTTACGCACACACAACACACACACACACACACACACATCCCCCCACCCCTACCCACTTACAGTCAAAGCGGATTTAGGACAAGAATTCCAGGACCCTTATCAGAAGACCTGAAACAAAATGGAAAAAGTAGGTCGCCCTACTGCTTCCAGCACTCTCCGGAGAGCTCCGTGCCTTCCAACAGCAAGCGTGTCTGCTTCTATTTCTGCTCTTCCTTCAGGAGGCCCCTCAGGGCTTGGCTGCTCTGTTCCAAGAGTACACAACCCAGGGCGCTCTGGCAACTTGCTCCGGTTTCTATATTAGACTCAGCATTTGTGTATTGACAGGCTTTCTCCCAAATCCATTTTCCATCATTAAGAGCCTGATATTGGCAGCGAGAAGAATCTCCCACCCTGGTTCCCTCTCCCTGCCAAGACCCATCCATTCAATATTTACACTGAAACAAACAAGAGAAATGATTATAAAATTTGCAAACTTTAGAATGAGTTACGTATCCGTATAGGGAAAAGGGCATTCACCTTTCTTTTCGTACAAACTCATCCTGAGTTTGAGAAAGCTTTCTCTGAGTTTGGGGCCTTACAATAAAGCCAAACAACTGTTCCTGTCTCTCTAAAGAAAGACATCCCACCTTAAGGACAAAATAAAAGACACCTCTTGGCTAAAGAGGGATCATTTACCTTCATGCAGGAACATCTGATCTCATATGTTATTCTGCACTTAAGTCTTTGTTCAAGTCTAATTTTATACCCGTCAGCCTGCCTGTCCATCAACAAACAGTGTGTGGGCGTGGGGAGGTTGGGGGGGTGGGTTGCTAAGCTTGGCTCGGAGGCTGGGCCGGACAGGCACAGGCAAAGGATGACAGCAAAATAGCTGATGGAACAGACTGCCTGGCTGAAAGAAAGGGAGCCCTTGGCAGGAGAAGAGGGGAAACCCTGCCTGGGAAACCCAGGCAGCCCACCTTCCAACAAACTGTCCAGGGAACCACCCACACATGGAGTAAAGGGCGGCTTTTAAGGGGCCCAGCAGCTGATTTCAAGTTTAAATATTCACTGAACAAACAGTCATAGAAAAGTACTTCAGGGTCACCGTAAGCCAAAAAGATCAACCTATCTTCCCTTCCTTCCTTCCTTCCTTCCTCTCCGTCCTTCCTGTCCATCCTCCCTGTCTGTCCTTCCTTCCTGTCTCAAATGAGTAGAAGCTCCCCCACTGAGAAAAGGAAGAGTTGAGCTGGTGTGTCAGGGAAGTATCTGGGCTCCATCCACGAGCTCAACATATCCCAGACCCAGCTTCGGAGATGCGCTTTACTGTTGTTGCTGTTGTTTAATCTTACGTCCGGGACCAGAATCTATGAGACTAGAGCAGGAAGCAAAGTCTATGAACTCTCTGGGATCCTGTCCTAAATTTTGCTTTTCAGAGAGGTGAGGAGCAATTGGCCAGTTTCAATATGTCACGTGCCAGGCTCCTTGGGACTTCCCCGTAAAAGTGAAACAAGGACTTCTCAGGCCTCTGAAGGTGGTGACAGTGGGAGCTGCGTGGATTCTGACCGGGCCTGGCAGGTCAGCTATTTTGCTTCCACATGTCTCTTTCACATGACAATTCATTTGACCCCCATGGCAATTCTCAGAAATATATAATATGATGGTTTGCAATTCCATCTTGTGTATCAGGAAACTGGGACTATGGGAGATTAAGATTTTGCCCATGAATCGGCATAATCACGACAAAACCTGAATCCCTTGGCACTGAAGCCTGTGCTTCTTGCCCTATACCCCGCTTCCATTCTCAGTAAGAATGGAAGGATGAAGGACAGCACTGTATATTGTGCAGAAAATTCAATTTAAATTGATTACGTGTCTGAAGAGCTATACGCCTGCCTGATGATAATTTGCCTTCTCTTCTGTACTCTCTAAGCAATAATTTATGGGCCTCAGAAAGCTGACTTACACAACTGAGCAACTAAAAATCCTGCAATTAATTTTATACTTGTGCCACGCTTTCTGCATTTCCACTCTTGTCTGGTTCTGATTTTCTACATCCTGTTCCAAAACTGGGACTCATTCAAAACCAGGCACCTTCTCTGTAGCTCCCCACTTTCAACCACCTTCAGAGGCCTGAGAAATCCTTGTTCCATTATTGCTGGAAGTCCCAGGGAGCCTGGCACACAGTCTGACAGATTGAAACTTGACAGCTGCCCCCAGCCCTCCAAAAGGCAAAATTTAGGGCAGAATCCCAGAAAGTTTACAGACTTTGCTTCCTGCTCTCGCTTCATAGGTTCTGCTCCCGGATATAAGATTAAGCAATGGCAGAAATTCCAGGGTTCTGAAAATATACTGTCAACTGGGATGACAGAAAACAGATGCGTGGAGCTTGGTTTCTTACGGTGTCTGGTGAAGGAGTTAAAGATTTTAACAAGGGATGGGAGTGGGGAGGACGAGTGGAAGAAATAGAGGTAAAGGCCAGGAACCAGCTGCCTTGAAACCTTGGTCTGGAAGCAATAGTTAGAGAAGCATGGTGATATCATATTCCTTTGTCTCTATTAAAAAGCAGTAAAATTTAACAGTCTAAGGAAAAGAGTATACAGAATATTCTTCTTGACTGGCACCAGGCAGACTGTACTGTTGTGCTTATAACTGACTTGGAATTGAGAAAACCTGAATTTTTACCTTGCTATAACTGCTCTGAACAGATAGGAGGAAATCTGGGTTCAAGTGCTAAAGTTTTCTGTCTAACAGGGTAATGGAAGAAATGCAGTATTTATTTTTAAAACACAAATTCACTTAGCCTTATCTGTCTGAGAGTATTCTAACCGCTATAGTGACAATAACTCAAGTGTCATAGACTCCTGACCCCACTTTTTACTACAGGACCACAGTTCTTCATGAAATAATGCCTTATTATCTCCTTTAGTTCTGGGAGTCCCCCAAGGAAGGCCTTACATGTGCTAACAAATCAGTCCACTCTTCCCAGGCACCTCTGTCACCTCTACCTCCACAACAGAGCTCTCGAGATGCTAAACCCTGGCCTGTGGTGACTGAGGGAAAAGAAGACACTCACCCCTCTGCCACGGGAGACCCACTCAGATGAGCCTGAAAACAGTATCACTCTGCTCTTCTGCTTTTTGGTGTTTTAAGAGGAATAAGTGCCATATTTTATCCCCATCCCTTTATCTCCATTAACCAGAAATGAATTCCTGAGACTGGACAAGAAAAAGAGAGATTTGAGTGGCAGCCTTCAGAGTATACCCAGAATGTCCCTTCCAAGGCTCGGTTACACCAAAGCCAACCTCATCATTACCAGTGCCCTTTTCCCAAGAGGTTCCTCAGCACCTTAAAAAGATAGACTTCTAGAAAACCCACCTCACAGTTACCAGACAATCACTCATTCCACAAATGTTTACTGCATGCCTACTATGCACCAAAAATAACTGAATCCCAACTTCCTAAGGCATTCATTCTCTTTAGACCCTATACAAATCCTAGGTGTATTAACTCCTTCCAAAATGTAAGAGTCTGCCAGCAGTCACTGGTAACCACAGGGATGTATTTCCAACTATGTCACCATCTGAATGCATGTAATATTAATCATTCCACACTCGCACATCTCTTTTCTAAAGAAGTACCCAGAAGCCCACAGGCATAGCTACACTTAGAAAGCTGCAATAGGTTTGGGCGGGGTGGGGGGAAGTAAAACAATCCTGCCAACAAAAGACTCCTCCGTATCAATACAGAAGAGAGAGTAGGCATTATTATTAAAGAGTAGGCATTATCAGATTTACACACATGTAAGACAGCACAGAAGTGACCACAAAGTCTGGATAGAATTTCACACAAATTTATAGAGTGAAGTGGAAGAAAGAACAATTACAACTTCTCTTATCTCCTTGAGAGATAAATGGATGTACCTTGTAACTGTCTCCTGTACACCTCGGGGGGGGGGGGAGTGATTTCAGAGGTATGTATTTACAGCTCCAAAGGTCAGAAGGCCCATGATTTTGCATCATAAAATCAAAAGGTCCAGTCTCTTATTGAGCCTATTATGTTTTCAAGGAGGCACTCCCAGAAAGGGAGAGCGGGGAGATAGTTACCTGTCTCCTCCAAGAAAATGCATCATTTTACCCTTATGAGGCCTGAGGGTCCGGTTTATAAAAAGGACCCACATTACTGAGTAGGAAGTCGCTGGATTTATACAGGGACTGTACGGTTCTATGATGGATCTTTTACACAGGGTATTTGTAAAATATCATACTCACAGGTTTTTAACTTTCCAAAAGAAGAGCACATTTGCATTCAAAACTCGTTTCATCTGCATGTTACTCGCTGTCACCAAACAAAAAGCAAGCCTCAGTGGGAAATAATGGTTGGAAACAGAAAAAGGGGATATGGGGTTTAACAAGCTAAGAAAGGGAAGGAATGATCAAAAAAAGAGGGTTTAGAAAATGCTGAATACAAATTTTGTCAGTTTCATAAGCTTATCACAAATCAACACTCCAGCACGCGTGTGTGTGTATGTGTGTCTGACTGGGTGTCCCCACATGCTCAGGCACACGCCACATGTATTTATCTCAAATGAATATATTTTTATCTTCTTTAACATTTTATGGTAGCATAATTTATTGAGGTATAATGTTTTGGTTTTTTATTTTGTTTGTCTTCTTCTGTTCTGCAAGAATGAGAAGGAATGAGCATTATATGTAAATTTGGTCTCAGTATTTCCCTCCGGTCACCTTTTTCCTCACTTTAGTACATTTGTAGGGCCCAAGGCAGAGTCGCTCGAAAACAACTTCTTTTTCAGGCTTTTGTAAAAATCTCTACCTCCATAGCTGCCTGAGTCAGCCAGAAAGTTCTCAGCACAATCAGTGGCATGGTGTGGTGGGCCTCATAACAACTCTAAACAACAGCTCGCATGCTGCCTTTTGAAGGAGGAAACGGGTGCCTGTTAAAGCCAAATTTTCTATGATGCATCCTCAATTAGCACTGGAGCCAGAAGCAAGGCCAAGTTCACAAAATCTGCAAAATCGCATCAGTGCAACGTATTCAGTTTCGTTTCAATTTTTCATCTTGGCTATCACTGGAAATAACACTTTAGTGGATTTTAACCCCGATTTTGACTCTTCCATTACAATGTAGCTTAACAGGAAGTCCACCTTGGTCTCTACAGGAATGAATAGGCACCTCAGCCCAGCACCCCACAAACTGAACCATCTCAGCAGCGCCTTCTGACTTGTGTTTTATTCTGCTTTCAAAAGCCAAGCCCTCCAGCTCCAGCTGCAAGAATTATCAGCTGAAGGCAAGCTGTGCTGGCTGATGAGCATGCCTCTGCTGGGTCCCCTCTCCCCTCAGGTAACACTGGCTGAGCAGAGAACAGTCACCTGGTGACTTTTCCCCCCTGTGTTGAAGGGGAAGCCAGAGGGAGGGTTTCTGTATCAAGAGCAGTTGAAATGTTTTTTAAAAACAAAACTTTCAGGCATTGAATTCTTGTTGGCAAATAAATTCTAATACCTAACAAAGCATTCCCTACACTTTGCGTTAGCACAATTCGTTTCTGGAAACCAGGGCAGGAGGATTTGCAGCAGGCAGGCCATACTAGGGTCATTTCTAAACATTAACTTTTGCCTACTGAGGCATACTGTACGTGGGAGCTTGAAATAGAGGACACAGTCTTTAACTAATACAAATTGTGCAAACCCAAACTCATCCCCAAAAATAATGTTCTAAACAAATCATCTAAATCAGCCTGTGATCATTTAAATTATTTGACATTTAATATTCTGTTCGAACAGGATGTGGTTATCTGTGATTATATCTGAGTGGTGGGATTACGGAAGGCAATTTTTTCATCCTTTTCTATATTTTTGTCAAATCAAATCAATGCATGCATTTTTATTGGGAGTTTTTTGGTTTTTTTTTTTTTTAGATGTTTGGGGGTACTTTGTTTATTTTTATCTTTCGTGTGACTAGCTTCCCCAAAGCTCACTGCCTTGAGCTGTCTTTCAGTCTGTGAGAGGTCTTGGGAGTCACCTGACGCCAGCTGGATATTTGATTCACCCAGTTGTGGCACACACAGCAGCTTTATTGCCTCTTCCGGTTGTAATTTAAGAAAGACCTCAAATCTGTTGAACCCGATACCCAGGGGCAACTCGGAAAGGAAGAGGCTCACTGGGTTTATTGCACTCGCTGGAAAGAGAGCAGAATGACTGAGTGCAGCCAGGATGCACCAAGGGCAAAACTTTTATATGGGGATTGGCAATTTAATTTGTCTTTGTATTTTATGAATTGCAGGCAGAGATGTATTTGCAGGGAAATACATGGGCATTTTTGAAAGCGATTAATTAAGCATGCAATTTATATGAAAACAATTTACTGCAGGACATTATCGGGGCACCCAAAATGCACATGCAATTTCCTTGCCTTCTAATTTGTGGACGTAATTTATTTTGATTGTGCAATTAGGAAAAGAGACCTTTATTAATTTCAGCGCAAGTCTAAAGAACCAAGACAAATTTAGCAGTGAAAGAGTCTGCCTTCATGGAAAAGAGGAAGGCGTGGCCTTGAGTTCTTGCCTTGTGGATAAGCTTTCTGAATCCCAAACCACAGGATTATATCTATTTCTGCTCCAGACTTTCTTCAGCGGGGCATTTCACCACTCTGAGCTTCAGCTTTTTCTTGCATAAAATGGAGCTGAAAAAATCCTCCTCCTGGATTGGCATTTAATGACAGGTTTGGAGAGCCTGTTGCGGTTTGGTTACGGCAGCCTGCCCCAAGCCTGGCCTCGCTATGCAGCCTCATCCCCCCCAGGCCTCCCCTTCAAGGTAAATGCAATTTCACCACCTGCCGCAAGTTCACCACAGTGCCCTCACCAACTGACTCTAGAATGAAGAAGGCAGACAATGGCCTGAAACAGACTTTTGTTTTATGAGAAGTAAACTGCCAGTGTGGAAATGGAGCCCATGACCTCATTAGTCCGATCCTATAACACAACAATAAATTAGTCCAAATCATCAAAATTCCACTAGCTATTTTTAAATCATAAAGCCCCCAAAGGAGTAGGTGCTTTTTAAGGAGTTGGGAAGAACTATCAAATCATCAACAGAAACGTCTTTGGAGGACCGCCAGCAGCATGAAGAAAGCATTCATTGGCCCCTGGTCCCCCACACCCACTGAATACAGAAAAAGGGGAAATGGATGGAAGAAATCAAAATGCTCTGGATATCGTGGTAGACCCCCTTCCTATGTTATGACACGCCAGGGCCATTAGAGCACCATAAAGTAGGTATGTTTATTCCTATTTTGCAGATGGGACTCAGAAAGGTTAAGTGGGGCTCTGAAAGGTTAGGTGGCATCCAGTTCCAATTGCCTACACGTCCATGCTCCTTCCATTGGACCAAAGGAGCTGTGGGCTCCACTAGGAACGCCGAGAGCTGGGGCCATGTGATACTTTCCCTCCTGTGAGCCTTCCTTTTGGTTGCTGAGCCTTGAAAAGGCATTTTAGCCACTTACTGAATTCCAAGTGGCACTTAGCCTGTGTGTGCTGAAAATCACCACTTTCACTGTTTAGTGTTAGTCTGCGACCTTTCCTTGGTTTTTGATAAACCACTACCTTCAATTTCAATAGCACTTGATTGTTTCTAAGCACATTTACAATTGTTTTTTATATATGTAACCTGAACTTTACCAGAGTAGACTCACAATACAACATTTTTCTTTCATATACCAATTACAATGCCACTGAATCCCCACACACCCAGATTAGCAGAAAATCTAAGCTTTCTACACTCACATAAAGAAGCTCCCTCCTAGGTATTGATTAGAATTCCCAAGTATGCTTACTCAGTCCACACACGGATTTTCTCACTTTAAGGGTGAAGGTGACGGTACTAAAAAGCCAAAGAAATGCCCCGATCACTCCAATGTTGATGCTATTACCAAATCCAGAGGCACCACTGGGAAACTAAAGCTTTGTTCATTGGAACGGGCACTAGAAAATCCAGGGAATTGGAAGCAATGCCCATTTGCTTCCATTGTTGCTGTTGTTACCGGGACACCATGTCATCACTCAAACCAAGGGGGTTCCCACAACTGGTGGCCCCAGGGCCATCCCCTGTAAAAGTTCCTTAAACCCCACGGCCAGGTTCAACCACAGATGTCCCCACCCAAACGCAACCTAGAGTTATAATTGTTACATTCCTAGCTCTTTGAACTCACCCATTTTTTCCCCAGTGCAGACCACATCCTGGAGCAGAGTTTCTAGCATTGGCCAAGGACTGTATCGAGGAAATCACTCACCAACAGTCTTGGCCCTGGTGTTGACTGGGGATCACTCATTCACACCCCTCCCACCCTTCCAGTGATTTCCTCTCAGAGCTCCTGCCAGCCTTTCTGGAGCTCTGACCTAGGTGGGCTCTGCTCCAGTCTGTCAGAACTTCAAAGTCTCCTTAAGCACCTTGTAAACTTGGGGAAAGACACAGAGTAGAGTGGGATTTCACCAGGTAGCTAAACACCTTAAAGGGGTCACTTAGTGGTCCTTCCCAGGACCAAGTGAGTCTGCCCAAGAGTGAAGAAATTTTCTCACCTAGAGAAAGAAAACTGCTTAGAATTCCAAAAAGATGGTTATACATTATGTAAAAGTCAGTAAAAGGAGCTAAAGTCCTGTCTGCTTGGGCACTCTATAAATAAGCCTTCTTCCTCTCTCTAAGGTTATTCCGAGCACACATTCATGAGGATATAAGAGATATGCATGCACAGTTCTGTTGAGATGGTGAGGTATAATATAAATGATGATTATCCCGATGACAGAAATGATATCACACACAATTCATTGACTGCCTACCATGACACTCTACTAGATGCTTTGTTTATGGTATCTTATTTAATCATCACAGTAACCTTAAAAGGTAGATACTGCCATTGTTCTCTCATTACAGATGAGAAAACTTGAGCTCAAGGAGGTTAAGCGACAAACTAACAAATGGCAGAGCTGGGATCTGATCCCACATGTATCAGACTCAAAAATCTGTTTTCTTAACCATTTATGAATTCTGAGTTAGAAACAACCAATTTGGATAAAACTTCTGTTGTACCCTTAGATCTAACAATTACTTGCTTTGGCAAAATACACTTTCAGCAATCATCGATTTACTCATATGTACATGGAACTAATAACTACCACCTTCCAGGGTTTTGTGAGAAAAAATAGTGCAGTAATGTGAGAAGAACTTCATAAATCATAACACATGTGAAACATAAGTTATATTTTCCATTTGTCTCCTGGTAACCTGGGCAGCAACAATGATGAAAATAGACCCTGGAAATCTTGATGTCAGTGGCCGTCACTTTGATTTCAAGGATTGCCTTCATGCCTGACAGCTTAGTGAGGTAAGAATAAGATGCCTCTAACACACCTAAGACATTATGGGGAAATCTGTCACTTGTGGCTGCCAAAATCTTTTGATAATCCTCCACATTGCTAATTCTACCTTCTCAGCATAGAATCAAAACAAAACAAGCAACAACAAAACCTGTTTCCTAATCTTCTTTTCTGTTAGAGAACAGACTTGTATATTAGGTCCCAACACACAGACCCACCCATGTGAGACGGACCCTGAAGAGACATATGACAGGATAGGTAGAGGATGGCATGTCTGTTTTGCTGGTGAATTTCTGGAGTTTTTGTTGGTGCTGGTAGCCTTTTGGTCACGGAAGAAACAACATGGCTTTGGAGTGGGGAAGTGACAAAAGTGACAAATAGGTACACTTTCTCTGACTGTAGCAGAAAAGCCAGGCTCTGGCATTGGTGGTGGCAGCAGCCCCTCCCTGGGCCAGTTCTGCAGTGTGACTCTGAAGAGCAAGCTGAGCCAAAATGCTGTTCTCTCAGCCCTCCAATGATCCTCTGTGCCCTGTAACATCCCTGCATAACTTCAGTTCTGCTGAAACTTTCTAAAGAGGATTGTGTCGTCTGAGAACTCTGACTAAAGCAGCACCTTCTCCTCTAGCAGTTATGCAAGGGAAGAGTGATCGTTTAGGGAAGACAGACATGCAGACTTCATGTAGGATGGTCCTAGACAGCTGTTGCCCAAGGGAGATCTCTAGGAGGCAATAAAACTGCCAACAATGACAATGAAGGCAACAGAAGTTTCCTAAGTGTCCGCCAATGCACAGATCAGCAACCCAGCTTGGTCGTTTTGCACACTTTCTCTAATCCATATGATCATCCTGAAAGATAAGGAACATTACTACCATTCCACAGCTGAGAAACAAAAGTTCAGAAAGGTTAAGTGAATTGAGTAAGAACATGCAGCCAGTCAGCCCAGAAACCAGTCTTCATTTTAAAAAGTCGTTCTGCTTTCAAAGCCCACCATTTTCCCCCTGTAACACTCTAGAACAGAGTGTGGACTTGGACCCAAGAATTCCAGGTCCTGAGGATCAGCCTTCCCACAAAGAGAAAGAAATCACCTACTTTAAAAGATTTACCCACTTAACTAATGACCTTCCCCCCTGACCAAGAAAAACAGCTTTACATGCATTTTAGTATCCATGTCAGGTATTGTTTCATGAGCAGGTTTATTTAATCTGAAAGAATCAAGATTGATTTTCCTATTATTCGTTCTAGTGGTTTTATGTATTTAAATTGCAAGCTATCCTAAGAGGCAGTTCTAAGTAATAAAAGGTAAGTGGCATCTACTTAAGGACCAAAGCGTTCAGATGTCAAAGAATTGTTGTTGCTGTTGTTAAACAATACTGTATTTGAGGTTTTCTTTATTTTTTGTTTTAATTTCTAGGAAAATGACACTGTAAAGGAGTCACTAAGTAGGAGACCCAAAAAGAGGTCCAGGAACACAACCGGCTCTCTCCCAGCAGCACCTGCTCCCGTGATGGGTGCAGATTCCCAAGCCAGGTGTCTCCATTTTTATTGCCTTCATTTTGCAAGAAGGAAATAATACAACAAGAAACCTTGGCCCAGGTCAAATAAGATGTCTCAAGGAAATAAAACCAACCTTCTTCAAGTACAATCATTTGGACAGGAGTCCTCAAAGTAGGTCAGCCATTTCTTACAGTCTAAGAATCTGCAAATCCAGGAATATTAGTATAAAAAAGAGAGGGACATGAAGTGTGTTGCATTAATATGCTTTGTTTCCTTGATTCTGAAATATCATTGATTATCAGATCCTCCTTTGGCTTATTAACAGCGTCTCAGATCAAAAAGAAACATTATTTCAAATGTGCATGTTGCTTTTAAGAGGGACCCCAAATTCTTGAAGATATAACATTAAAAAAATAAGCTCTCAGATTGTAGCCAAACCATGTTTACTGAGAAAGGATAAAACTTTGACAATATGTCATTTTCTGTTTATTCCTTTCTATTAATTAAGACTCCCTGGGTTACAGGGAAGTAATTCAAGCATTAAACCAAAGGAGGATTTTTATTATAAGGTTATACAGAGGTGTTTCATTGAATCCAAAAGCAAAAACATAGTCAGATCTTAATGAGAAACAGAAGCTAGCAATTGGAAAATTGGAGAATCTGAAAAAGCACCCCCTCTGCATTCTTGTCTCCACCCCCTTCTGCATAGCTTCTTTATTCTTGTCTTCTTTTGAAGACAGGCCTCTTTCCTTCTCATCCATGAGGTACTATTTGCCCACCACTCTAGAGTTTACTTCCTTAGGTTCAAATTCCCCCTATTGCCAGGAAGGAGATTCTAATTGTCCAAATTGAGTCCAGTGTCCTCTGTGTCTTGAAGTGAGAGGAGTAGGGGAAGGTTGGGTCATGTATGAAGCTACAATGCCAGGGACACCCCCGTGTGAATGTGAGGAGGAAGGGGAGAGTGACCCCCAGGCCGGGCAGTCCGTCTGTTCAAGCCCATCTCTGGAATCCCCCACCGTATGCTCAGAGCTGCTTTCTCTGCCCAGCAGCTCACACATCCCAGACAGACAGCTTGAGATGCAAACAAATGACCGGAAGTTGAGGTGACCTCCTGAGGAAGGGCAGACGCTCACAGCAGCAATAAGTCTCCGACATCACACTCGGATGCCATTCATCCCTCTAAGCACACAGCCTGTGAATGAACGGTGTCACTTGTAAAACCAAGCTCCACACAGTTTTGCTATTTCAGTGACTTATAAACCAAGACACAGAAACTTTTGCTTTATTACTAAAAGATTCTGAGATTTTTGCCAGTGAAGACTCGGATGCCTGAATACAATGTACATGTAAAGTTAAAACCCCGAAAGCCAGCGGTCAGCACTTTGTCCCAGAACCAGCACTGCATGCATTTCAAAATTATCACCCGGTCTGACATCTGTGTCATATGATGGGCCACTCAGTTTGGGGTTTTCACTCTTGTGATCTTACCCATAAAGACCAAAAAATCAACCAAACAGAAAACTGTGACTAACACAGGGCCTATGAAGATTTGCCGTTTTAAACAGTCAGAGTAAAAATTACCTAATTTTAATGCCTAGCAGATTTTTGACATGTAATTTGTTTTATAATTTGGAGAAGAGAGCGTTTTCTGATAATGCCTATTTTTATCATCCTAGAAACTTTCTTCTTCCTTCTCTTTTTTTTGGTTTGCTTTGCTTATTTAGGATGTTAAGATATCTATAGGGATACTAATGATGTTGGAATCAGGTTAGGAAGAAATCAGGATGTATTCACTCATCTTGAAAGAATCCTTCTCACTGACCTGGCTTTCCCCAAAACCAATGACCAGAAGGGAGCTGCTGTTGCCTTAGGCTGCCCAGAAATTCCCACTGCCTCTAACCTTCCCTTTTGCACCAGCGAAGTCCCTCAGCTGAAGAGCTTTGCCCTGTACTTGGACCTTTACACTCTGCCTTAGAAAAGGAATCAGGAATTCCCTGGCAGTCCAGTGGTTAGGACTCTGCACTTTCACTGCCGAGGGCGTGGGTTCTATACCTGGTCAGGGAACTAAAATACTGCAAGCTGCTCAGCGTGGCCAAAAAAAAGAAAAGAAAAGAAAAGAAATCAGGGCTTCCTTGAGTCACATGCAGTCCCAATTTCTGCAACAGGGAAGCTGAAAATCTGTGATGTCACATTTGCCTTTTGAACTGAGGTCCTTCTATGGAAATTGGTGGTTGCATTAACTACTGCTTGCAGAGAGGAAAAGGAGACAGGATGGACAGAGTCTGTAATATGAACACTCTCTGTAACTAAAGTAATCAAAAGGGGAGCAGGGAAAACTGAAAAGAGTGAATAATGGAGATCTAGCAATAAGATTGTGTATATAGCGCATCTTGGTCTGTGAAGAAAGAGCCATATTTCTATAATACCTCTAAGACAGTTTGTTTCCCTTGCTGTATTTTTCTCCTTTAGGGTTGAGGGTCTTATGGTCAATAGGTACACTTTCTCAGCTGATACCAAGATCTGAAGGGGTGTGTGTCACCAGCTACCTATTTCAAAAGTGGACTCAGAGTGGCATTGCCTTAGTGAATTTTCTAGAATCCATTGCTCAGAACTCGGCTCAGATTGACTGAACTCTAAGTCTCATATCTGAAACCAGAATACTGATCTATTTACTTACAGTGAAATAAAACACCAAGAGGCCAATATATTCAGCCCACTGTTCCAGGCATTCTCTTCCTATAGGTACATTAACTACCCAGAAAACCAACGATGTTGTAACGATGAAGTAACTTGGAGAACACAGACTCAAAACAAAGACAGTTAGTTTTATGAAGTGAATGCTTAATAGCATCAGGCTGAAATTCCACAATGTATTTGTCTCTACAATAAGAAGATCATTAGCCCAGATATATCAAATCCTTGGGCACTTTCTCTCTTCCAAAATGATTTTAACTATCTTCACCTCTTGACATAGACTTTCCTTTGATATGTTAATAGCTTCAGTAAGTTTTCTATCTGGTCTTCTGGACACAAGAGTCATTCTCTTATAGAAAAAATTCACTGTACGCTTGTTTTAAATGTTTTACTCTCAGAAAGCAATATTTTTTTTATTTTCAGATTGTTAGAGGATATAATAACTACAGGAACTTAAAATGCTATCCACTTGTGCCACTTTGGGCATTTAAGACCCTTGGTATTTCCCCTTTCAGGCTTCTAATGCTTGATGCTCTGCAGCCAAGGGTCAAAGAAAATTAACGTCACCAGCCTGTCCCAAACCTTTGGGATGCAATATCTTCTGATGATCTCACATGCTTATTTGTAAATACTTCAGTTTTTCCTGAAGTTCACAAGGGGTTGGTGGAATGACCAATGTGGGATAATCGAATGGGTTTCTATGTAAAAGGCATCAGCAATAGTAGAGACATGAATAAATTCTGTCCTGGAAATATAATGAATGAGAGTGGTATACCAATGACTGGAAAGGGAAAAATTCAGGGCTTAAGAAGATCAAAGGGAAATAAAAGGATGAGAGAGGCAGAAAGTCCAGAAAGCCTCAACATTCACGCATTCAGTTTTCAAACAATTCATACATTTGTATAGATGGATTGATGGATGGATGGATGGATGGATGATGGATGGATGGATGGATGGATGGATGGATGGATAGGTAGGTAGGTAGGTAGATAGGTAGATAGATAGACAGATAGATAGATAGATAGATAGATATAGATAGACAGACATAATCCTAAAATATTTCCATGCCAAACTTAGACGTTCATATTTTTTCTCCAAGTCACCTCTCAGCCAATGGTTCCATTTCAGCAGCCTCACTGTATTTGTGTACACAGCACTATTTGAGCAATTATTTATATTTTTTGTACTTTTCCCTATTATTTTATAAATAAAGGTAAATAAATGTTAAATAGCTGATACCAGCAATAAAATGCATAGGTCTCATTCAGTTGAAACTAAGAGGGAACTCATCAGGCATGCCAATAGCAGAAAATCATTAACCTGAATTGAATTCTTGCTGGCCATAGGCCAGGCTGATTGTGTGTTCAGATGCAAAGGAAAATAACCCAAGAAAGTACACTTACATAATTCTGGAAATGTAATACCAAAGATTATATACAAAAGGAAAGATGTAATTAGGAAGTTTAAAGTTATTTTGCTCTTTATGACTGAAATTTTCTTATAGGATTTGTCTGTTGTGCAACTTTCATATATTTCAATTTCTTGCACATTTTCAAATATACATTAAATCCGAATCATATTTTTCAGAATTCTCTGGAAAAGAAAAAACAAATTAGCAAAATACCTAGAGGCCTTGAGACTACTTTTCTATTAACAAGGAAAAGGCTGAAGTATGGGTGAACCATGTCAAAACTTTCTGTTACATCTGCTAGCAGAGCCTGCCTAAGATGAGGAAAGTGAAGGGAAATCTCTGTGAGAGAAGGTATTTCCCCCTTAGCAATGGTGAGCTGATTGCGTTAATAAAGGTTATACACAGACTTTGCTATCTCAGTAGCCAGATTGTGCTGTCTCACTGGAGATGTTCTCACACCAGGAAACAGAAGGCAAACAGTGAGCCTCTTCTTAAGAACTAGTCTCCTAGCTATGTCTCACTGATTAATGAGTACCCCGGCATCAGAATCTGAAATTTGAAAGATATTGAGAGTAAAAACTCCTAGAACCAGCATCACCATCTGTCTGAAGACTACACTTCCTGTACATTATGTACCCAAATCCCAAAATTAACACATCTCAGACTTTGTTCATTTAAGCAAAGCATCACATCATGATGAATAGTAGCAGTCATGATCATAAGAGAACTGTAGGATGTTAAGGTACACGGAAATATGACCAAATAGAATTCAGGTGTCCCCAGACCCCAAATGACCTTCTGCTTTAGTCTGCATGACTCTTGAAAAGATACAGAGTTCTAATGTTAGGTTTTATGTCACTTAGTGCACAGGTAACACAACCCATGTTATCGTCACCTAACATTTAAAGACAATGTTATAACACCAAATATTGGGGAAGATGTGGAAAAATGGGAGACCTTATAAACAGCAAAAGAGAATATAAATTAGTAGAAACACAGGAGAGCAGTTTCACAGTATTTATCCAATGGACTATCCTTAAGCAGTAAAAACAAATGAACTAGAGCTAAATCTATCACCATGCACGTATCTCAGATATTTAATGTTGAGTAAAGAGAGAAAATTGCATAAAGCTATATATGACACCACTTATCTGAAGTTTAAGACATGTAGAACATGGTATGCATTTTAACAGATATATCCACATGTAATAAAGGTAGACAACTAAGGAAGAGAAGGATGGAAGCTGACTTCAAGATGGTGTTTATCCTGGGAGAGAAAAGGAGAGAAATGAGAGTGCAGAGGGGTTGAAAAGAAGTTTCAGCTGATTGTGTGATGTTTTATTTTTGAGAAAGAAAAATCTTAGGCAAATGTGGCAAAATGTTAAGATTTGTTTAAACTGGGTGATGGCAGATTGAGAACACACGTTTACTTTCATTCCCTCCCAAACCCCACTAAAATGATAATAAATGTATTTTTAAGGCATACAGCTAAAAGGAGAAAGAAAAAGGGAAAGGAGACAACAGAAACAAATTTTGGAAGCTGGGAAGCAGATGGGATTTCTGACTTCAAAGAACTGAGAAAAGGGAATCCTACGCTGACAGTGGGGAAGCAGAAAAACAACTCGATTTTCTCTGCAGGCTCCCTAAAAAGTTCATAAGCTGGGAATACAAAGTACTGAAAGTGCAGGTGAAAGTGAAGCTAAAATAGGATGATGGTTTGAAAGTCTGTTTTAAAGGCAGTTAGATCTTCAAATTCCTGTCCCTCTCTGAGCAGCCTGGTGCCTGCCCTTCTCACCTTACTGGAGAACTGTAGGTTGATTCCCTGAAGAAGGTCCTCCAGCTGGGAGACATCCAGCATAGGAGGACTCATGTTGAAGACAAGGCTAAGAGAATTTTTATTTGTTGAATCATGAAACCCACAGTCCTCTTCCCTCACCAGATTCCTAGAACAATGGTGATAAGTCTATTACTCTCCAGGCAAGACACTGAAAGAATTTTCTCTGGAGAATCTGATTACCCCAAGAGATGGTTGGTTAGTTGGTTGGTTGGTTGGTTTTTACTACACTTTATGAATGTAAAATCTGTTCTTAGTTCAAGGGCCACACAAAAATAGGCCACAGGGATGTAGTTTGCTGATTTTAGTCTACTCAACAGCAACGCTGGCAGCCAAGTGACAGAGGAGCAATGCGTTCCAAAGTCTGAGGGGAAATTATTTCCAAACTGGAACTCAATACTCAGCCAAACTAGTAATCAAGCTATCAGGAGAAAGACATATTTAGTCATGTAGGGTCTCAAAATTGTTTCTAGGTACCATTTTTCAGGATACTACTGGGGCATGTGTGCCACCAAAAAGAAAACAAATTAGAAAAGAAAAGGGAAATGCCATTACAAAATCTGGGATTAACCAGGCTAAATATGAAGGAAATCCTTAGTATGATAATGAAGATAGATATCAGGAGAGAATCCATTCCAGATTAGAGCACATTCGGGTCTCCAAAAAAAATTTCTTCCATCAGAGACTCTAAGCAGCCATTCTAGTTCACTTTGCAGAAAAATTGCCTCAAGCTACACACCACGTATAGGAAATCGCACAATCCATATGAGTGAAATGTTTTTGGTTGTCCCTTGTACTGGTTAAAACCCTGTGCTATTCATGAAGGAAAGATACTTTGCAAATGATCAACTTCACCATTCCCTTACCCTAATTCGTCTTTCATACTTCTTAGAGGGAATGCCAAACTTATGCTCCACAATTATTAGAACAGTAATCAGGTTAAATCATCTCCTACATCTACCCTCCATTCTTAAAAAGAATAAACCTGCTGTTCAGACTTTCCTAAAAAGAATATAGGTTGTTTAGGTCCTTAGTCCAAGTAATATTTTCATAATATACCCCTCAACAGTCAAGCCTTCTCATGAGATATTCTAAACATAAGCTGTTTCTCTGCTAAATGGAAGCTCATCCTAAACTCCTGATTTCTTCAATATTGATTCATGCATTTATATTCCTTGGGTTCATCACAGCCTCTTCCTGAAAAACTGTAGAACAACTTCTCTGGTTCCACAAATATCTCACTTTCGGCCTCCAGCTCCCTCTTCTGGACCTAAAGCGTCACAGAATTGTTTAGCTCTTCTTTTCTCTCTGCTCACCTGTTTTCATTGTTTCCTCCCTTTTCCTCCTCATTTTGTCCTTCTTTTTCTCCATTTTAACTCAGCCTTTCAGCTTGTCCCTCTCTTTCCTCTCCTTCAAAGTTCTCTTCCCGTAAGCTTGTCCAGAGCTCATAATCTACTGCTCCTGAGCTGTCCTATGGTTTTTCTTTCTTTGCTAGCTTCTATAAGGCTTGGTAATTTCTCCACTGTCTTTCATCTCCCCAATGCTTTCCTCTCTTTTCCCCTTGTTCACTATCTACTCAGTCAGCTGTAACTGACCCTATGACAATTAATTCTCCTCCTACATGAATTTGACTAGGAGGGATTACTCACTCATGGGTAAAGTCTCTCGGCCATCATGACAAACCAGTGTTATGATTATCCTCACCCAATTTTAGAGACAAGGAAATTAAATCACAGAGAGACTCACTAACTTCTCCAAGCTCATAAGGTAGTAAGAGCCAGGATGCAAGCCTAAGGCTATCTAGCTCCAAAACCCATGATCATTCACCTGTACCACGCTGCTTCTGCATGAGGCAGTGCCTTGGCCTCTTTGTATTTTAATAGTATCACTTATAATTAATCTTCAGAGGATCTTGGTTTAAGAGGCACCTAAATTCAAAAGCAACTGTGTATCCCTAGATTAATAAGCAGAGGTTTTCTGCAGGTTATTAAACATATGTTGGGGGATATCATGTCATATTCCTCAAGGTAAAGAACAAAATTATAATTATACACAAACCCAAGGAAAGAACTAGACCTTTACCTGTTGACTTTTTCATGCCCATACAGC
The DNA here is from genome assembly GCF_028021215.1 of Eschrichtius robustus. NCBI lineage: Eukaryota > Metazoa > Chordata > Mammalia > Artiodactyla > Eschrichtiidae > Eschrichtius > Eschrichtius robustus. The sequence continues at coordinate 57,783,937 of NC_090833.1, read as the reverse complement.
ACCCTATTAAAGTGCCTGTAAATTACTATATGGAAGTAAACCAATAACTGTTTAAGAAAGGGACATGCTTTTTTCAAACAATAAAAGAGATTCAATTCAGAAAATGAGAATTTCTCACCAACGAAGATAACTTGGAGACACTTAACCAGCAAGGGTGAAGGAAGGAGTAAGCCTAAGGAACTCCGCCACAGCGTGGCCATGGACAGTGAGACCAGGAGGCACAGATGAAGTCAACGTGGCTCCAGGAGAGGCGCACCATTACAGCACAGAGCACAGGAAAGGCTGTTCATCCTGACAGAACTGAGCCAGCTGAGGAAAGGAGAGGACTCTCCCAAAAACCACGGTCAGTCAGGGCCCTAGAGGCAGAGGGAAGAGCCTGCAGATGGAGGACGAGAACACGCGAAGAGGATAAAACACTCACTTGCCCAAGAGATGGACTCTCCCAATGACGATTTTACCCAGGATTCGGGGAAACTCACAACAGAAATTAGTGAGAGTCTCCGACTTGAAAGGAATTCTATATGAAAAGCATAATAAAATCGCAGAGTTAAAAATCAAAAAAAAAGAACTTAGAGATTATCTCATTCAATCCTCTAAGTTTATAATACTACACATGCCATATTGTCAGAAGACCTAGAGAAAATTAAAATCTTAAATAATTTAATAAAGAGCGAATTACTATACAAAAGTGTTTTCATCATCATTGTTATCTTGTAATCTTTGACCATGAAGCACAAAAGGCAAATGTTAGTGTCCCAATGTTGCCAGTAATAGAAGTAAGCCTTAAAGAGGTTAAGTAAACTATATACACCAGCAAGTGTTAGAGAGATGAAACTACTACCCAGAGAGGAACTTTCTTATTTCTAGTTGTAATATATTTTGCTACTTTTTTTCTTTTCAGGTTAATTGATGAGTACAATAGAAAGAGAGTTTGATGAGAAGTGAAAACTGAACGATTTCAGCTAAAACAGAGAAACCAAGACCAGTGTCCTTTTTAAAAGGGGATAAAACAGAATAATCAAATACTATCTTTAAGTTTATAAGCCTAATTTTAAAAGGATTAAACTACTTTCCTGGGAAATTAGTTTCTTGGGGAAGCTTCTTTCCCTCCAACTGTTATTTATTTATTGCCTGAAGAGTTTAAATAAAGATAAGAAATTGCATGATCAATAGAAACAACAAAGTTGCTTTGCTTGAAGCTGATAACAGAGCATATAGATTTTCCATGAATAATTGAAAAGGTCTGACAAAGAGGTTTAAGCTCTTCAGTCTCTGCTCCTGTCTTGCTCTGCTTTGCTTACAGAACTAATTCCTAAGTCTCCACATGGAAAGAAATCAAACCCATCCAAGTCAACCACTGCCACAGCCAGGAGGGCTTATTTATTGTCTGCGGAGCGGGAGCCACGTGGCAGTAAGTGCTCAGGAAGAAGGCAGCAGCTCACAGCTGCCTGAAGTAATCCACAAGCCTAAGGGGATAGGAGCCTGGCAGTTGCTCCTTAACCAAGATCCAGGGCTAAAGACATAAGTGTGTAAAGCCAGGCAATTTTTTTGTTGCAAATTACAATAAGTTCATCACCCTCAAACCTGCTTTTCCTCAGGGAGCATCAGACAGCTTTCTCTAAGGAAAGCTTTGAGGCATATTTTTGTTGTTTGCCGTTGTTTCATACGTTTTTTTTTTATTATTGTGGTAAAAACACTGAACGTGAGCTCTACCTTCTTAACAAACTGTTAAGTGCACAATACCGTATTGTTAACTACAGTTCTGCCAGCGGCTGGGTTTGAGGAAGTTGTCTCTATTGTCCCAGCACCCAGGACAGTACAGGGCACATAGTAATGGTCACAAAGTATTTACTGAGCAAAGGAATGAACGAACTTAATCTCAAGGGATCTCAATTTTCTTATTAGTAAATAAAATTTACAATCGATACCTTCAAAAAAAGCTCTATCTCTTGAGACTCTAAAATATCAGCAGCGCTATATTTTTAGGCCAGCTTTTCAGGATAGTTTAACTATATTAAGTAAGAGTTCCCCTTCTGACCTAATGGAATAAACTGATAGACCAACATTTACAAAGCAACAGCTACTTAAATGCTCAGCAGAGTTAACAAAAGCACGAAGGTTTTTTTTTCTTAAGTTTTCTTATGATAGTACTTTATTATATAAAACAAACTAATATAATACTGGAGAAAATTTTGATACATTTTAAGTGGAATCAGCATATTTTTATCCTAAAGGGAAATCATATATTTTTTGTAGAAAATTGTATATCATACATTACTGGTACTAAAAAATGTTTAATTACATTTCCTTAAATAGTTTCCGGATCCTCAAGATCCTACTGAAAAAATGTAATCAAACTTGAACCCTCTAAAAAGTCTCTGTGTGGTTAAGATTAAATTAAATCATAATCTTTTTTTTTTTTAACATCTTTAATAGAGAGTAATTGCTTTACAATGGTGTGTTAGTTTCTGCTGTATAACAAAATGAATCAGCTATACATATACATATATGCCCATATCCCCTCCCTCTTGCGTCTCCCTCCCACCCTCCCTATCCCACCCCTCTAGATGGACACAAAACACCAAGCTGATCTCGGTGTACCCCTGTACTATGTACAGGTGTACCCCTGTACTATGCAGCTGCTTCCCACTAGCTATCTATTTTACATTTGGTAGTGTATATATGTCCATGCCACTCTCTCACTTCGTCCCAGCTTACCCTTCCCCCTCCCCATGTCCTCAAGTCCATTCTCTAGTAGGTCTGCGTCTTTATTCCTGTCCTGCCCCTAGGTTCTTCAGAACCTTTTTTTTTTTTTTTTTAGATTCCATATATGTGTTAGCATACAGTATTTGTTTTTCTCTTTCTGACTTATTTCATTCTGTATGACAGACTCTAGGTCCATCCACCCCACTACAAATAAACAATTTTATTTCTTTTTATGGCTGAGTAATAGTCCATTGTATATATGTGCCACATCTTCTTTATCCATTCATCTGTCGATGGACACTTAGGTTGTTTCCATGTCCTGGCTATTGTAAATAGTGCTACGATGAACATTGTGGTACATGACTCTTTTTGAATTATGGTTTTCTCAGGGTATATGCCCAGTAGTGGGATTGCTGGGTTGTATGGTAGTTCTAGTTTTAGTTTTTTAAGGAACCTCCATACTGTTCTCCATAGTGGCTGTATCAATTTACATTCCCACCAACAGTGCAAGAGGGTTCCCTTTTCTCCATACCCTCTCCAGCATTTATTGTTTGTAGATTTTTTGATGATGGCCATTCTGACCGGTGTGAGGTGATACCTCATTGTAGTTTTGATTTGCATTTCTCTAATGATTAGTGATGTTGAGCATCCTTTCATGTGTTTGTTGGCAATCTGTATATCTTCTTTGCAGAAATGTCTGTTTAGTTCTTCTGCCCATTTTTGGATTGGGTTGTTTGTTCTTTTGATATTGAGCTGCATGAGCTGCTTGTATATTTTGGAGATTAATCCTTTGTCAGTTGCTTCGTTTGCAAATATTTTCTCCCATTCTGAAGGTTATCTTTTCAGCTTGTTTATGGTTTCCTTTGCTGTGCAAAAGTTTTTAAGTTTCATTAGGTCCCATTTGTTTATTTTTGATGTTATTTCCATTTCTCTAGGAGGTAGGTCAAAAAGCATCTTGCTGTGATTTATGTCACAGAGTGTTCTGCCTATGTTTTCCTCTAAGAGTTTGATAGTGTATGGACTTACATTTAGGTCTTCAATCTATTTTGAGTTTATTTTTGTGTATGGTGTTAGGGAGTGTTCTAATTTCATTCTTTTACATGTAGCTGTCCAGTTTTCCCAGCACCACTTGTTGAAGAGGCTGTCTTTTCTCCATTGTATATTCTTGCCTCCTTTATCAAAGATAAGGTGACCATACGTGCTTGGGTTTATCTCTGGGTTTTCTATCCTGTTCCATTGATCTATATTTCTGTTTTTGTGCCAGTCCATATTGTCTTGATTACTGTAGCTTTGTAGTATAGTGTGAAGTCAGGGAGCCTGATTCATCCAGCTCCATTTTTCTTTCTCAAGATTGCTTTGGCTATTCATGGTCTTTTGTGTTTCCATACAAATTGTGAAATTTTTTGTTCTAGTTCTGTGAAAAATGCCAGTGGTAGTTTGATAGGGATTGCATTGAATGTGCAGATTGCTCTGGGTAGTATAGTCATTCTCACATAGTTGATTCTTCCAACCCAAGAACATGGTATATCTCTCCATCTGTTTGTAACATCTTTAATTTCTTTCATCAGTGTCTTATTAGTTTTCTGCATACAGGTCTTTTGTCCCCTTAGGTAGGTTTATTACTAGGTATTTTATTCTTTTTTTGCAATGGTAAATGGGAATGTTTCCTTAATTTCTCCTTCAGATTTTTCATCATTAGTGTATAGGAATGCAAGAGATTTCTGTGCATTAATTTTGTATCCTGCTACTTTACCAAATTTATTGAGTAGCTCTAGTAGTTTTCTAGTAGCATCTTTAGGATTCTCTATGTATAGTATCATGTAATCTGCAAACAGTGACAGCTTTCCTTCTTTTCCGATTTGGATTCCTTTTATTTCTTTTGCTTCTCTGACTGCTGTGGCTAAAACTTCCAAAACTCTGTTGAATAATAATGGCGAGAATGAAAACCTTGTCTTGTTCCTGACCTTAGAGGAAATGGTTTCAGTTTTTCACCACTGAGAACGATGTTGGCTGTGGGGTTGTCGTATATGGTCTTTATTATGTTGAGGTAAGTTCCTTCTACGCCTACTTTCTGGAGGTTTTTTATCATAAATGGGTGTTGAATTTTGTCAAAAGCTTTCTCTGCATCTATTGAGATGATCATATGGTATTTCTCCTTCAGTTTGTTAACATGGTTTATCACATTGATTGATTTGCATATATTGAAGAATCCTTGCATTCCTGGGATAAACCCCACTTGATCATGGTGTGTGATTCTTTTAATGTGCTGTTGGATTCTGTTTGCTAGTATTTTGTTGAGGATTTTTGCATCTATGTTCATCAGTGATATTTGCCTGTAGTTTTCTTTCTTTGTGACATCTTTGTCTGGTTTCGGTATCAGGGTGATGGTGGCCTCGTAGAATGATTTTGGGAGTGTTCCTCCCTCTGCTATGTTTGGAAGAGTTTGAGAAGGATAGGTGTTGGCTCTTCTCTAAATGTTTGATAGAATTCGCCTGTGAAGCCATCTGGTCTTGGGCTTCTGTTTGTTGGAACATTTTTAAACACAGTTTCAATTTCAGTGCTTGTGATTGGTCTGTTTATATTGCCTATTTCTTCCTAGTTCAGTCTCAGAAGCTTGTGCTTTTCTAAGAATTTGCCCATTTCTTCCAGGTTGTCCATTTTATTGGCATGTAGCTGCTTGTAGTATTCTCTCATGATCCTTGGTATTTCTGCAGTGTCAGTTGTTACTTCTTTTTCATTTCTAATTCTACTGATTTCAGTCTTCTCCCTTTTTTTCTTGACAAGTCTGGCTAATGGTTTATCAATTTTGTTCATCTTCTCAAAGAACCAGCTTTTAGTTTTATTGACCTTTGCTATCGTTTTCTTCGTTTATTTTACATTTATTTGTGATCTGATCTTTATGATTTCTTTCCTTCTGCTAACTTTGGGGGTTTCTGTTCTTCTTTCTCTAATTGCTTTAGGTGTAAGGCTGGGTTGTTTATTTGAGAGTCTTCTTCTTTCTTGAGGTAGGGTTGTATTGCTATAAACTTCCCTCTTAGAACTGTTTTGCTGCATCCCATAGGTTTTGGGTCATCATGTTTTCATTGTCATTTGTTTCTAGGTATTTTATGATTTCCTCTTTGATTTCTTCAGTGATCTCTTGGTTATTTAGTAGTGTACTGTTTAGCCTCCACGTGTTTGTAATTTTTACAATTTTTTTTTCCTGTAATTGATATCTAGTCTCATAGCGTTGTGGTCGGAAAAGATACTTGATACGATTTCAATTTTCTTAAATTTACCAAGGCTTGATTTGTGACCCAAGATATGATCTCTCCTGGAGAATGTTCCATGAGCACTTGAGAAGAATGTGTATTCTGTCGTTTTTGGATGGAATGTCCTATAAATATCAATTAAGTCCATCTTGTTTAATGTATCATTTAAAGCTTGTGTTTCCTTATTTATTTTCATTTTGGATGATCTGTCCATTGGTGAAAGTGGGGTGTTAAAGTCCCCTACTATTATTGTGTTACTGTCAATTTCCCCTTTTATGGCTGTTAGGAGCACCTCAATACATAAGGCAAATGCTATGTTGGGTGCATAAATATTTACAATTGTTATATCTTCTTCTTGGATTGATCCCTTGATCATTATGTAGTGTCCTTCTTTGTCTCTTGTAATAGTTTTTATTTTAAACTCTATTATGTCTGCTATGAGAATTGCTACTCCAGCTTTCTTTTGATTTCCATTTGCATGGAATATCTTTTTTCATCCCCTTACTTTTAGTCTGTATGTGTCCCTAGGTCTGAAGTGGGTCTCTTGTAGACAGGATATATACAGGTCTTGTTTTTGTATCCATTCAGTCTTTTGGTTGGAGCATTTAATCCATTTACATTTGAGGTAATTATCGATATGAATGTTCCTATTACCATTTTCTTAATTGTTTTAGGTTTGTTATTGTAGGTCTTTTCCTTCCCTTGTGTTTCCTGCCTAGAGAAGTTCCTTTAGCATTTCTTTTAAAGCTGGTTTGGTGGTGCTGAATTCTCTTAACTTTTGCTTGTCTGTAGAGGTTTCAATTTCTCCATTGAATCTGAATGAGATCCTTGCTGGGTAGAGTAATCTTGGTTGTAGGTTTTTCCCTTTCATCACTTTAAATATGTCCTGCCACACCCTTCTGGCTTGCAGAGTTTCTGCTGAAAGATCAGCTGATAAACCTTATGGCCATTCCCTTGTATGTTATTTGTTGCCTTTCCCTTGCTGCTTTTAATATTTTTTCTTTGTATTTAATTTTTGATAGTTTGATTAATATGTGTCTTGGCATGTTTCTCCTTGGATTTATCCTGTATGGGACTCTCTGAACTTCCTGGACTTGATTGACTATTTCCCTTCCCATGTTAGGGAAGTTTTCAACCATAATCTCCTCATATATTTTCTCCGACCCTTTCTTTTTGTCTTCTTCTTCTGGGACCCCTATAATTCGAATGTTGGTGTGTTTAATGTTGTCCCAGACGTCTCTGAGACTGTCTTCAATTCTTTTCATTCTTTTTTCTTTATTCTGCTCTGTGGTAGTTATTTCCACTATTCTATCTTCCTGGTCACTTATCCATTCTTCTGCCTCCATTATTCTGCTATTGATTCCTTCTAGAGAATTTTTAATTTCACTTATTGTGTTATTCATCATTGTTTGCTCTTTAGTTCTTCTAGGCCCTTGTTTAATGTTTCTTGTATTTTCTCCATTCTATTTACAAGATTTTGGATCATCTTTCCTATCATTACTCTGAACACTTTTTCAGGTAGACTGCCTATTTCCTCTTCATTTGTTTGGTCTGGTGGGTTTTTACCTTGCTCCTTCATCTGCTGTGTATTTCTCTGTCTTCTCATTTTGCTTAACTTACTGTGTTTGGCGTCTCCTTTTCGCAGGCTGCAGGTTCATAGTTCCTGTTGTTTTCGGTGTCTGCCCGCAGTGGGTAAGATTCATTCAGTGGGTTGTGTAGGCCTCCTGGTGGAAGGGACTGGTGCCTGTGTTCTGGTGGGTGGGGCTGGATCTTGTCTTTCTGGTGGGCAGGACCACATCTGGTGGTGTGTTTTGGGGTGTCTGTGACCTTATTATGATTTTAGGCAGCCTCTCAAAAGCAGCAAGATTTTAGAGATGAGTCAAACTTGAAAGAAGGGAGCAAGGCATGGTGAATTTTCCATTTTTTTAGCTTTACACTGAGGGCAGATCACAATATGGCACACAGAGAACAAAACTCCAACAGGAAACCTTCCATCCTCCTGTACTAAAGAACCTGAAGACAGAGTGTGGGGCACCACAACCACCAGAAATTGAAGAAGAATCTCAGAAAGAAAATAGCCAGAGAATGAAAATCAGGAAACCATAAATAATGTGTATAAACTCTGCCCAAATCTCCAGGTGACCCTTCATCCATCCATATTTTGGCAGCTTGCAGTTAAAGCTAAAAGAACTGAACTGAGATTTAAGCTACTACAAATACAAGACAGAAAGTTTGCAATTTGAGTCAAGCAAAGGTAACTGCCTGCTAAAACAACATCAATATTCTTTGGAGGAATTAAAAGAATCCAGAATGTCCACAATATAATATTCCAAAATTCCCAATATACAGTCTGTAACTACCCAATAGGAACCAGGAAAGAAACAAGAAAGTGTGATCCATGTTTATGAGAAAAGACAATTAGCAGAGGCCAACACCAAGATGACCCAAACGTTAAAATTAAAAGGCAAAGACTTTAATGCAGTAACTATAACTGTTTTAAATGAAGTAAAGGAAAACATAACCATAATGAATAAAAGACAGGAAATCTGTGAAATAGAAAACATACAAATGAACCAAATTAAAATTACTGGAATATACAATATCTGAAATTAAAAATTCAGTGGATGGACATATTTGCAGAATAGAGATGACAATGGAAAGCATCAGTGAACATACATAAATAGAAATTATCCAGTATGGATAAAAAAGAGAAAAAAGGTAGAAAAAATTTAAACAAAGTGTTAAGGATGTGTGGAACAGTATCAAAATGTTTGGAAGACCCAGCTTCAGGGGTGAGAGAAAATAGGCCAGAAAATATATTTGAAGAAATAGTCAAAATCTTCCCCAATCTGGCAGACTTACATATCTTACATATATGATTGAAGTAGATCAATGAACTCCACCTTGGATAAATAAAAAGAAAGCCATGCCTAGGTATACAATTTTCCTATTAATTTCAAATATATACATATATATATATGTATATATATAGACACACATATATATATATATGAATGATTGAGGCAAAAAACAAAATTATTCTCTGGTGCTTAAAATATATATTTCAATACATTATGTATGGCAACTAAAGCCTAAAGAATGGTAGGAAGTGAATAAATGGACTTACAGTGTTCAAATTTTCTGCATTTTATGTAAAATGGTACAATATTAATTCTAAATAAATTATGAAATTTTAAGAACATGTATTGCACTAAAAAATAATGCAAGGAGCTGTATTTTAGAAAACCAAAGAATGAATTAAAATATAAGTCTAAAATATTCAAATAATACAAAAGAAGAAACGAAGAGGGAAACAAATAACCACAACATAAGGGACAAAAAGAAAAGCAGCAATAAAATGGTAGACCTAATCCAACAATATTAGTCATTAGTCATTACATTAAATGCTAATTAACACTAAATTACACTGTAATTACTAAATTACATTACATTAAATGCTAATTAAACACTACAGTTGAAAGGCAGAGATTATCAAAATGGATAAAAAAGAAAAAGAAACACCTACTATATGCTGTCTATAAGACAAGCACTAAAATATATATACAATGGAATGCTAATTAGCCATAAAAAAGAAAGAAATTTTGCCATTTGAAGTAACATGGATGGACTTGGAAGGTATTATGCTAACTGAAATAAGTCAGACAGAGAAAGACAAACACTGTATGATATCACATATATGCGGAATCTAAAAACTATAACAACTAGTGAATATAACAAAAAAGAAACAGACTCACAGATATAGAGAACAAACTAGTGGTTACCAGTGGGGAGACCAGGAGGGAAAGGCAGGGGTAGGGGATTAAGAGGTATAAACTATTAGGTATAAAATAAGCTATAAGGATATAGTGTACAACACGGAGAATACAGCAAATATTTTACAATAACTATGAATGGAGTATAACCTTTAAAAATTGTGAATCACTATATTGAACACCTGTAACATATAATATTGCATATCAACTATATTTCAATTTTTTTTTAAAATGGAAAAGAGGAAATAAGAAAGACAAGCACTATAAATAGAAAGACAAAGATAGGTGAAAGTAAATGAATGTAAATAATTATGCAATGCAAACAATAAGCAATATAAGGTTAGATAAAATAAATTTTAAGATAAGGTATTACAGCAATAAAATGGGACATTTCATAATAATAAAAGAGTAAATATATCAAAAAAGGCATAATAATTAGTAATATGTATGTATATACTTCATAACAGAGCCTCTATATACATAAAGCAAAAATTAACAGAATTAAAAGAAGAAATAGACAATTCCACAATGATAATAATAGCTTTTAAAACCCCTCTCTGGGCTTCCCTGGTGGCACAGTGGTTGAGAATCTGCCTGCCAATGCAGGGGACACGGGTTCAAGCCCTGGTCTGGGAAGATCCCACATGCCGCAGAGCAACTAGACCCATGAGCCACAACTACTGAGCCTGCGTGTCTGGAGCCTGTGCTCCCAACAAGAGAGGCCGCTATAGTAAGAGGCCTGTGCACCGTGATGAAGAGTGGCCCCTGCTTGCCACAACTAGAGAAAGCCCTCGCACAGAAACGAAGACCCAACACAGCAAAATAAAACCCCGCTCTGTAATTGCTAAAAAGAATAGACAAAAAATATCAGTAAAACATGTAAAATCTGAAATACATTACCAAACAATTTGACCTAATTGATATTATACATCCATATACCCAATCACTTCAGAATTCATATTATTTTCAAATATATATGTTATATTTACAAGATACAACATATGCTAGATTGTGCAAAAGATCTCATTAAATTTAAGAAGATTTTCAGAATATATTGTCTGAATACTGTGGAATTAAATTAGAAATCAATAAAAATGAGATATCTAAGAAAACCCCAGATGCTTAGAAATTAAACAATGCACTTTTAAGTAATCCATGGATCAAAGAAAAAAATCATAAGGATAGTTAGAACTGCTTCAAAATCTGTAGTAATGAAAATATAACATAAAGATGTGAAATGTAGCTGATGCACTATGAGAGAAAAAATTATAGATTTAAATATACTTATTAGAAAATCAGTAAAGCCTAAAATCATGAGACATCAGCTCAAAAAACTAGATAAAGAGCAAAATAAACCCAATAAAGATAATTACAGAAATAAATTAAATAGAAATCATGCAAACAATAGAGAAAATTGACAAAGCCCAAAAGATGTTTTTTAAAAGATTAATAAAATCGATAAAGACATCACTAGACTAAGAAAACAAGAAAGAACACAAATCATGAGGGAAACTAAGTTTATCAGTAAAGACCCTACAGTTATTAAAAGACTATTTTTTTTTAAATTATGATCAACTTTACGCCAATAAATTTGACAACTTAGTTGAAGTGGACAAAATCCTTGAAAAATACAACTTGATACAAAATGAGACAAAAACGCCTTGTACACTATACCTATTAAAGAAATTTAATTCTTTGTTAATTCTTTGTTAAAAACTTCCCTGCCAAGAAAACTCAGAGATTTCTCTGGTAAATTCTGTCCAACGTTGAAAGAAGAAAAAAAACACCACTTCTACTGAAATCTTTCATAACATAGAAGAGGAGGAAACACTTCCAAAATCATTTTTTGAGTCTAGTATAACCCTATATATATATATATATATTATATATTTCATGTATATAGAATCTCAAGCAGTGTTTGTCCCAGGAATGCAAAGTTGATAAAACATTTGAAAAGCAATCAAGTTAATTTACCATACCAATAAAAGGAGAAAAACCATATGACTCTTTCAAAATATGCAGCAAAAAACATACGATAATCTTCAATATCCAATAATAATTTTTTAAACCCTCACAAATTTGAAATATAAGAGAAGTTCTTCAATTGGACCAAGGACATCTATAAAAATCAAAGCTAACCAAACTAGTATAAAATATTGAATAGTTTCCCATTAATACTGGAAAAAATGCAAGGTAATCTGTTCTTACCACATCTACTCAAAACTGTAGTGAAAGTCCTAGGCAGCAGTAAGACAAGAAAAATAAATAAGAATAAAGATTATATAGGGAGAATAACTGTCTCCATTTGCAGATGACATAATTGCTAATGTGGAAAAATTTAAGGAATCTACATAAAACCCACAGTAACTAATACATTAGTAAGTTGTATCATACAAGGTTACTATTAAAAAATAAATTATATTTTTAAGTATAGCAGGAAAGAATTATTTAATGGATTTTTAAAACAATTCCATTTAAAATACGACAAAAAAATAGCATACATACTTAGGAATAAATTTAACAAAAACAGCAACAAAATATTCAAGGTTCTCCTTGAAAACTGCAGACCATTCCTGAGAGAATTTAAAGAAGACCTATCTGATTAAAGAGATATACAACTTAAATAGATTTGAGCACTCAATATTGTTTAGATGTCAGGTCTTCCAAATATGATCTATGGACTCAGTGTAATCCCAATCAAAATCCCAGAATTTTTTTTAGTAAAACTGAAAAGCTGATTCTAAAATTAAACAATTTTAAAAGACAAGAGCAAAGAAATGGGACTAGGTAGCTGATTTTAACTAACAGAAACCCAGACTGGGTGGGATTGGCATAAGGATAGATATACAGATCAATGGAAGAGAATAAAAACCACAGCTTATATGGTCAATTGACTTTTTTACAAAGATTTAAAGGCAATTCACTGAGGAAAGAAAAGTTTATTCAAAAAATAATGCTGGAATAATAGATATCCATTTGGGAAAAAATAAGTATTGACACACTTTATAATGTATATAAAAATTAACTTGAGACCAGAGGGCAGAGAGCAGAAGCAAGAAGAACTACAATCCTGCAGACTGTGGAACAAAAACCACATTCACAGAAAGATAGACAAGATGAAAAGGCAGAGGGCTATGTACCAGATGAAGGAACAAGATTAAACCCCAGAAAAACAACTAAATGAAGTGGAGATAGGCAACCTCCCAGAAAAAGAATTCAGAATAATGATAGGGAAGATGATCCAGGACCTCAGAAAAACAATGGAGGCAAAGATGGAGAAGATGCAAGAAATGTTTAACAAAGACCTAGAAGAATTAAAGAACAAATAAACAGAGATGAACAATACAATAACTGAAATGAAAACTACACTAGAAGGAATCAATAGCAGAATAACTGAGGCAGAAGAACGGATAAGTGACCTGGAACACAGAATGGTGGAATTCACTGCTGTGGAACAGAACAAAGAAAAAAAAAATGAAAAGAAATGAAGACAGCCTAAGAGACCTCTGGGATAACATTAGATGCAACAACATTTGCATTATAGGGATCCCAGAAGGAGAGAGAGAGAAAGGACCAGAGAAAATATTTGAAGAGATTATAGTCAAAAACTTCCCTAACATGGGAAAGGAAATAGCCACCCAAGCCCAGGAAGCACAGAGAGTCCCATACAGGATAAACCCAAGGAGAAACACGCCAAGACACATAGTAATCAAATTGACAAAATTTAAAGACAAAGAAAAATTATTGAAAGCAGCAAGGGAAAAATGAAAAACAACATACAAGGGAACTCCCATAAAGTTAACAGCTGATTTCTCAGCAGAAACTCCACAAGCCAGAAGGGAGTGGCACGATATACTTAAAGTGATGAAAGGGAAGAACCTACAACCAAGATTACTCTGCCCAGCAAGGATCTCATTCAGATTCAATGGAGAAATCAAAAGCTTTACAGACAACAAAAAGCTAAGAGAATTGAGCACAACCAAAGCAGCTCTACAAGAAATGCTAAAGGAACTTCTCTAAGTGGGAAACACAAGAGAAGAAAAGGACCTACAAAAACAAACCCAAAACAATTAAGAAAATGGTCACAGTAACATACATATCAATAATTACCTTAAACGTGAATGGATTAAATACTCCAACCAAAAGACACAGGCTTGCTGAATGGATACAAAAACAAGAGCCATATATATGCTGTCTACAAGAGACCCACTTCAGACCTAGGGACATATACAGACTGAAAGTGAGGGGATGGAGAAAGATATTCCATGCAAATGGAAATCAAAAGACAGCTGGAGTAGCTATACCCATATCAGATAAAATAGACTTTAAAATAAAGAATGTTACAAGAGACAAAGAAGGACATTACATAATGATCAAGGGATCAATCCAAGAAGAAGATATAACAATTATAAATATATATGCACCCAACATAGGAGCACCTCAATACATAAGGCAACTGCCAACAGCTATAAAAGAGGAAATGGACAGTAACACAGTAATAGTGGGGGACTTTAACACCTCACTTACACCAATGGACAGATCATCCAAAATGAAAATAAATAAGGAAACAGAAGCTTTAAATGACACAACAGACCAGAGAGATTTAATTGATATTTATAGGACATTCCATCCAAAAACAGTAGATTACACTTTCTTCTCAAGTGCGCACAGAACATTCGCCAGGATAGATCACATCTTGGGTCACAAATCAAGCCTTAGTAAATTTAAGAAAATTGAAATCAAATCAAGCATCTTTTCTGACCACAACGCTATGAGATTAGAAATCAATTACAGGGAAAATAACGTAAAAAAGACAAACAAATGGAGGCTAAACAATACGTTACTAAATAACCAAGAGATCACTGAAGAAATCAAAGAGGAAATCAAAAAATACCTGGAGACAAATGACAATGAAAACACAATGATGTAAAAATTATGGGACGCAGCAAAAGCAGTTCTAAGAGGGAAGTTTATAGCTATACAAGTCTACCTCAAGAAACAAGAAAAATCTCAAGTAAACAATGTAACCTTACACCTTAAGGAACTTGAGAAAGAAGAACAAACAAAACCCAAAGTTAGCAGAAGGAAAGAAATCATAAAGATCAGAGCAGAAATAAATGAAATAGAAACAAAGAAAACAATAGCAAAGATCAATAAAACTAAAAGCTGGTTCTTTGAGAAGATAAACAAAATTGATAAACCATTAGCCAGAATCATCAAGAAAAAGAGGGAGAAGACTCAAATCAATAAAATCAGAAATGAAAAAGGAGAAGTTATGACAGACACCACAGAAATACAAAGCATCCTAAGAGACTACTACAAGCAACTCTATGCCAATAAAATGGACAACCTGGAAGAAATGGACAAATTCTTAGAAAGGTATAACCTTCCAAGGCTGAACCAGGAAGAAACAGAAAATATGAACAGACCAATCACAAGTAACGAAATTGAAACTGTGATTAAAAATCTTCCAACAAACAAAAGTCCAGGACCAGATGGTTTCACAGGTGAATTCTATCAAACATTTAGAGACGAACTAACACCCATCCTTCTCAAACTCTTCCAAAAAATTGCAGAGGAAGGAACACTCCCAAACTCATTCTATGAGGCCACCATCACCCTGATACCAAAACCAGACAAAGACACTACAAAAAAAGAAAATTACAGACCAATATCACTGATGATTATAGATGCAAAACTCCTCAACGAAATACTAGCAAACAGAATCCAACAGCACATTAAAAGGATCATACACCATGATCAAGTGGGATTTATCCCAGGGATGCAAGGATTCTTCAATATATGTAAATCAATCAATGTGATAAACCATATTAACAAATTGAAGAATAAAAAACATATGATCATCTCAATAGATCCAGAAAAGCTTTTGACAAAATTCAACACCCATTTTATGATAAAAACTCCCCAGAAAGTGGGCATAGAGGGAACCTACCTCAACATAATAAAGGCCATATATGACAAAGCCACAGCAAACATCATTCTCAATGGTGAAAAACTGAAAGCATTTCCTCTCAGATCAGGAACAAGACAAGGATGTCCACTCTCACCACTATTATTCAACATAGTTTTGGAAGTCCTAGCCATGGCAATCAGAGATGAAAAAGAAATAAAAGGAATACAAATTGGAAAAGAAGAAGTAAAACTGTCACTGTTTGCAGATGACATGATACTGTACATAGAGAATCCTAAAGATGTCACCAGAAACTACTAGAGCTAATCAATGAATTTGGTAAAGTTGCAGGATACAAAATTAATGCACAGAAATCTCTTGCATTCCTGTACACTAATGATGAAAAATCTGAAACAGAAATTAAGGAAACACTCCCATTTACCACTGCAACAAAAAGAGTAAAATACCTAGGAATAAACCTACCTAGGGAGACAAAAGACCTGTATGCAGAAAACTATAAGACATTGATGAAAGAAGTTAAAGATACCACCAGATGGAGAGATATCCTGTGTTTTTGGAATGGAAGGTTCAATATTGTGAAAATGACTGTACTACCCAAAGCAATCTACAGATTCAATGCAATCCCTATCAAATTACCAATGGCATTTTTTACGGAACTAGAACAAATCATCTCAAAATTTGTATGGAGACACAAAAGACCCCGAATAGCCAAAGCAGTTTTGAGGGGAAAAAAACGGTGCTGGAGGAATCAGACTCCCTGACTTCAGACTATATTACAAAGCTACAGTAATCAAGACAATATGGTACTGGCACAAAAACAGAAACATAGATTAATGGAACAAGATAGAAAGCCCAGAGATAAACCCAGGCACCTATGGTCAACTAATCTATGACAAAGTAGGCAAAGATATACAATAGAGAAAAGACAGCCTCTTCAATAAGTGGTGCTGGGAAAACTGGACAGCTACATGTAAAAGAATGAAATTAGAACACTCCCTAACACCATACACAAACATAAACTCAAAATGTATTCAAGACCTACATGTAAAACCAGACACTATAAAACTCTTAGAGGAAGACATAGAAAGAACAGTCTTTGACATAAATCACAGCAAGATCTTTTTTGATCCACCTCCTAGAGTAATGGAAATAAAAACAAAAATAAACAAATGGGACCTAATGAAACTTAAAAGCTTTTGCACAGCAAAGGAAACCATAAACAAGACCAAAAGACAACCCTCAGAATGGGAGAACATATTCGCAAATGAATCAACGGACAAAGGATTAATCTCCAAAATATATAAACAGCTCATGCAGCTCAATATTAAGGAAACAAACAACCCAATCCAAAAATGGGCAGAGGACCTAAATAGACATTTCTCCAAAGAAGACATACAGATGGCCAAGAAGCACATGAAAAGCTGCTCAACATTACTAATTATTAGAGAAATGCAAATCAAAACTACAATGAGGTATCACCTCACACCAGTTAGAATGGGCATCATCAGGAAATGTACAAACAACAAATGCTGGCAAGGGTGTGGAGAAAAGGGAACCCTCTTGCACTGTTGGTGGGAATGTAAATTGATACAGCCACTATGGAGAACAGGATGGAGGTTCCTTAAAAAACTAAAAATAGAATTACCATATGATTCAGCAATCCCACTACTGGGAATCCCACTACTACCCAGAGAAAACCATAATTCAAAAAGACACATGCACCCCAATGTTCATTGCAGCACTATTTATAATAGCCAGGTCATGGAAGCAACCTAAATGCCCATCGACAGACAAATGGATAAAGAAGTTGTTGTACATATATACAATGGAATGTTACTCAGCCATAAAAAGGAATGAAATTGAGTCATTTGCTGAGATGTGGATGGATCTAGAGACTGTCATACAGAGTGAAGTAAGTCAGAAAGAGAAAAATAAATATCGTATATTAACGCATGTATGTGGAACCTAGAAAAATGGTAGAGATGAACCAGTTTGCAGGGCAGAAGTTGAGACACAGATGTAGAGAACAAATGTATGGACACCAAGGTGGGAAAACCGCGGTGGGGTGGGGATGGTGGTGTGCTGAATTGGGCGATTGGGATTGACATGTATACACTGATGTGTATAAAATTGATGACTAGTAAGAACCTGCAGTATAAACAAACAAACAAAAAAAAAAACCCAACGAATATTAAACTTTCTTTTTGTTATTTGTATGGAAATATGTTAATATAAGTGTTTCAGACATTACATGAAATTTCTAAAAATCTTATATGTTCTGGTTTAATGTTATACGTCATAATTCAAGTTATTACTTTAAAATATATGTCTCAGAAATAACTAAATTTCCTTGTCAATTGCATTATTATGAACTTTCATCAAATCTTTAACCGTGGTCATTTTTAAGTCTTTTCTCATTTACAGACAGTTCTGGGTGTACTCTGATGCTTTCGCAAAAATGTTCCTATAAAAGTGTTTCATCTTCAAAGAATTCATGGAAAAGACTCTGACAAGTACAGGTTTCTGGTAACTGACTATACTGCTGAACTGAATGAATAAGCATTTTCAGAACTCTAATTGAAAACTGATGAATTCTTAAAAGTGCTAACAAAAGATGAAAAAAAATTCATTACATGGGACTGAGTGAACTGATGAGGATGATTATAATTTTTGTGAGTTTGTTTGAATAAAAAAAAAATCCCCCACACACACAAAAAATTAACTTGAAATGGATCTTAGGCTTAAAATGTAAAAGTTAAAACTATAATACTTCCTGAATAAAACATAGGGGAAAACCTATGTCACCTTGGACTGGACACCAAGATTTCTTAAATAGAATGTAAAACACATGAATCAAAAAATATTGATAAATTGGACTTTATTATAACTAAAAACTTTTGTTCCTTGAAAGACAAGGACACAGTATAAAAAAATGAGAAACCGTATCACACAATGGAAGAAATTATTCACAAAACATATATCTGACAAAAGACGTGTACCTAGACTATAAATACTTCTTACAACTGAATAATAAAAAGACAACCCAAGAAAATATGGACAAAAGATATGAAAAGATACTTCACCAGAGAAGATGTATGAAGAACAATAAACCCATAAAAAGGTGCTAATCATCATTATTCATCAAGGAAATGCACATTAAAACTACAGAGAGACATCACTGCATACTCATTTGAGTAACTAAAAATAAAAACCCTGACAATTCCAAGT
Source organism: Eschrichtius robustus (assembly GCF_028021215.1). Taxonomy (NCBI): domain Eukaryota; kingdom Metazoa; phylum Chordata; class Mammalia; order Artiodactyla; family Eschrichtiidae; genus Eschrichtius; species Eschrichtius robustus. Next base: position 57,765,047 of record NC_090833.1, on the reverse strand, counting down.
GCTGAAGAGGATATAAACATAAGTATATGCATTTGTTAAAACTCATCAAGTGAATAAAATAAAATCTTTTGGATGACCATTTCCCTGGAGTATGGAACATCTTCTCCCCCTTCCACCCTTTTTATGAGGTAAAGCCATTTTGTAATAGCCCTTACTTTTTCCCATCACTGAATAGTCCCGATGTAGTAAAAGTTTTATGCGCTAAATTGAATGTTAGAAACTTCATATAGCATTCTGAGTTTAACAAATTTGAAATGCCAGAGCTTTATAGTCTTTTGGTATATACTTTCAAAGGATTAGTAAATTACTTATGTCTGAACAGTTCACCCCCTAGATCAATTAAGACAATTGGACACTCTCCCCCAAAACTTGCTACTAATGTGTGGCAGCCACACATGTGGGAGTGCACTACTCAGATCTCCCTTCAGGAGAGAACCTGTTCTTAGGTGAGTAGCAGGCTGACAGCCTCCAGCTGTCACACCATCAGGATCCAGTGGAAGGTTCATGCCAATCTCATGCTCTCCCTTTTTTCCTAGTCAATAACTGTGTACAATGGGGTTACAAAAACCAGCCATTCTTGACCAACATAGGATTCCTCTGATGGGCAGTCTTTCCTTTAGGGCTCCTGATTAATCAGGCTGAGACTTTCTCAGAAGTGCACTACAGTCTGGCTCCTCCTAGACAATTCTCCTTCCTTCCTTCTTTCCTTTGACAGGTGTCAAACCTGCTTCATGATCTGAGGCTTTCCTCACCTACTCCTATTTCCTCTTCCCTTCATCCTTCATGGGCATTTTCCCCAATAAATTTCATGCACTTCTAATTCTTTCTTTCTGTCTTCTTCCTGGAGGACCCAAAGTGACACACTGCTGCAACTGCTAAAATTCATCAACAGAATTGGTCTTCCTCCCCTGTCACAGAAGGAAAAATCCAGTTTCCATGAAGCCCCATGGGATGTTAATATTACTCCACTCCTTCTTTAATGTCAGCATACAACATATCCTGTCTAGATAAGTGAAAAACAATTAACATAAACCACGATCTTGCTAATGAGTTTACCCTTCCTTGGCCTCTGGTGCTCAAAGGATAATATGTGTCATTAAAGCTCCTTATGTTTATTTACACCCTGTGAATCTGTCTCTCTGTCTCAAGTTTATGTGTCAGTCAGGATTCTTAGTTGCAAACAACAAATCCTACCTACTGTACATAGAAGAGAAATTTGTTTGAACAATTTATGTAATTCAAGGAATTGCCAACAAGGCTGAAAATTAGATTTGGAGGCTCTACAGCCAGGAATAACACATCAAAGTACACTCGAGGGATACTCTCATAAAAACAAAGACAAACAAAAACAAAACACTACCACCACTGTTGGATGCAGATACCCCAGGTTGAACTGCTGGTACCACTGATTTGACATTGGGCTCTGCTGCTAGAATAGTTAGAATAAGTGCCTCTAGATACTTATGTAATGACCTCCAGTTCTGCCTCTATCACCTCTACTCTTTGTGTCTCCAGTATCTGATTCAAAATCTGTGGTATTTTAAATAAGAAAAATCAATAAAACCAAGGACTGGTTCTTTGAAAGGGTAAACAAAATCCAAAATCATCAAACCTCTGGCCAGGCTCATCAAGAAGAAAACAGGGAGGATCCAAATAAACAAAATAAGAAATGAAAGAGAAGAAATAACAACTGATACCACAAAAATACAAAAACCTGAAGAGAATACTATGAACAATTATATGCCAACAATTGGGAAAACATAGAAGAAATGGACAAGTTTCTAGAAACATACAGCCCACCAAAACTGAATCAAGAAGAAATAATTTGAACAGGCCAATCACTAGAAGTAAAATAGAATCTGTAAAAAGCAAACAAACAAACAAAACTCCCTGCAAACTAAAGTCCAGGACAAGATTGCATCACTGAGGAATTCTGCCAAACATACAAAGAAGAACTTATACCAAATCCTTCTCAAACTCTTCCAAAAGATTGAAGGGGAGGGAACACTCCCAAAGTCATTCTACGAGGTCACCATCACACTAATACCAAAACCAGACAAAAACAATACCAAAAATGAATTTACAGGCTAATATCTTTGATGAATATAGCTGCAAAAATTCAACAGAATACTAGCAAACCAAATCCAACAATACATAAAAAAGATCATACACCATGATCAAGTTGGTTTCATCCCAGGGTCACAAGGATGGTTCAACATATGCATATCAATCAATGTGATATACCACATCAACAAAAGAAAAGACAAATACCACAAGATCATTTCAATAGATGCAGAAAAACGATTTGATAAAATTCAGCATCCATTCATGATAAAAACTATTACCAAAGTGGGTATAGAGGGAATATATCTCAACATAGTAAAAGCTATTTATGACAAACCCACAGCCAACATAATACTCAATGGTGAAAAGCTGAAAGCCTTCTCACTAAAATCTGGAACAAGATGAGGATGCTTACTCTCATCACTTTTATTCAACATAGTATTGGAAATCCTAGTCACAGCAATCAGACAAGAAAATGAAATAAAAGGTGTTCAAATTGGAAGGGAAGAGGTAAATGTGTCATTATATGCAGATGACATGATACACTATGTAGAAAACTCTAAAGACTCCACACAAAAACTATTAGAACTGATAAATGAATTCAGCAATGTAGTAAGATACAAGATCAACATACAGAAATCTGTTGCATTTCTTTATACTAACAATGAAATATCAGAAAGTAAAAAAAAAAATCCTTTATAATAGCATAAAACAAAACAAAACAAACAAACAAAAAAAAACTTAGGAATAAACCCGACCAAGGAGGTGAAAGACTTCTATGCTGAGAACTATAAAACATTGATAAAGGAAACTTAAGATGATTCAAAGAAATGGAAAGATATACCATGCTCTTGGATTGGAAGAATTAATATTGTTAAAATGGCCATACTACCCAAAGCAATATTCAGATTTAATGTGATCTCTATCAAATTACCCATGACATTTTTCACAGAACTAGAACAAATGATCCTAAAATTTATATGAAATCATAAATGAACTAGAATTGCCAAAGCAATCCTGAGGAAGAAGAACAAAGCTGGAGGCATAACCCTCCCAGACTTCAGACAACACTGTACAGCTACAGTAATCAAAACAGTGTGGTACTGGCACAAAAACAGACAAATGAATCAATGGAGCAGAAGAGAACCCAGGAATAAACCCATACACCTACACTCAATTAATCTTCAGCAAAGGAGGTAAGAATATACAATGGAGAAAAGACAGTCTCTTCAACAGCGGTGTTGGGAAAGCTGAACAGCCACATGTAAATCAATGACATTAGAACACTCCCTCACAGCATACACAAAAAGAAACTCAAAATGGCTTAAAGACTTAAATATAAGACATGACACCATAAAACTCCTGGAAGAGAACATAGGCAAAACATTCTCTGACATAAATCATAGCAATATTTTCTTAGATCAGTATCCCAAGGCAAAAGAAATAAAAGCAAAAGTAAAACAAATAGGACCTAATCGAACTTATAAGCTTTTGCACAGCAAAGGAAACCATAAACAAAATGAAAAGACGACCTACAGACTAGGAGAAAATATTTGCAAACGGTGCAACTGACAAGGGCTTAAATTCCAAAATATACAAACGGTTCATACAACTCAATAACAACAACAACAAAAAAAAAACAATTAAAAAATGGTCAGAAGACCTTCTTTCTCCAAAGAAGACATACAGATGGCCAATAGCACATGAAAAGATGCTCTACATCTCTAATTATCAGAGAAATGTAAATCAAAGCTACAATAAGGTATCACCTCACACTGGTCAGAATGGCCATCGTTCAAAAGTCTACAAATAAGAAATGCTGGAAAGGATGTGGAGAAAAGAGAACCCTCCTACCCTGTTGGTGGGAATGTAAATTGGTGCAGCCACTATGGAAAACAGTATGGAGCTTCCTTAAAAAACTAAAAATAGAGCTACCATATGATCCATCAATCCCACTTCTGAGCATATACCCGGAGAAAACTCTAATTTGAAAATATACATGCACCCCCATGTTCAGAGCAACACTATTTACAATAGCCAAGATATGTAAGCAACCTAAATGTCCCTCAACAGATGAATGAGTAAAGATGTGGTATATATATACAATGGAATACTACTCATCCATAAAAAAGAATGAAATAATGCCATTTGCAGCAACATGAATGGACCTAGAGATCATACTAAGTAAAGTCAGATAGAGAAAGACAAGTATCATATGATATCACTTATATGTGGGATCTAATATATGATACAAATGAACTTATTTGCAAAACAGAAACAGACTCACAGACATAAAAAACAAACTTATGGTTTCCAAAGGGGAAATGGAGGGAAGGGAAAAATTAGGAGGTTGGGTTAGCAGATAGAAACTACTATATATAAAATAGATAAACAATGTCCTACTGCATAGCACAAGGAACTATATTCAATATCTTGTAATAAACTATAATGGAACAGAATATGAAAAAGAATATAGATAGGTAGATACATAGGTAGATAGACAAATACAGATAAACTCTATCACTTTGCTGTACAACAGAAACTAACACAACATTGTAAATCAACTATACTTCAAATAAATACATACGTACATACAAAAGTTTGTGATCCATTAATCGATAGATTTTAAGCTCATATGTCAAAATTCTAACTTCAAAATGATGAATGCTATTACATAAGATGGAGAAAGCCTAAAGCTAAGATAGCACTGTCATATCGGGCATCCAAAAGTATAATAAACTACTTATATAGAAGAAAAAACTTGCTTATCACTCCATCCCTAGAATTGGATAAGTAGTCTATACTAAAATAAAGACCTTGCTGCAGATCAACTTACTCTCAAATCTTATTGATTTGAAAGTTGCATTTGAGAGGCTGTAGACCTGAGCTATTTCATGGAGCTAAGGATGCAAAAAATTGGAGTTCAAGGTCTACCAAAAAGGGAGGCATCCTGGCAAAACTCAGGCTTTCATTTGGGGTTCCCAAGGTGTATACCCTTGAACTAAAGGTAAACAAAAAATAGAACAGCACCCATAAGACCAAAGCTTAATTTTGGATCAGCTCATTCCCTAATTATATTAAAGTGATTTGTCCCTATTTTAACTGCTGCCAGAAACAAAAGTAATTATTCTTTGCAGAAATATAACATTATGCAGAGCCTCAAACTATGTCTACATTTTTTATTCATAATGACTAACACCAATCAAAAATAACTAGGCATTGCAGGAGACATTACAGCAACACAACAAAGAAAAGAAATTAAGAAGAAAGAAAACAGACAACAGAAACAGCCACAATAAATCAGAGCCAGTGGGATAAATGGAAAATAGTCATCTGATAGATTGAAGCCCAAATGTATTAGTAATTACATTAAATGGAAATAAATTAAACCCTTAAAGGTTAAAGATTGAAGAAGGTAGACTTAAATGACAACTATATGTTACTTATAGGAGACATTTTTGAGCCACTTTATTAAGGTATGATTGACATGTAAAAAGCTGTACATACTTAATGTATACAACTCAATGAGTCTGGGGATAAGTATACACCCATGAGACCATGACAACCATCAAGGCATAGACATATCCATCACTATACAAGACACATTAAATAGCAAGATATAGAAAAGTTGAAAACAAAAGGATGCAAAAATAAAACCTGGTGTTGCTATACTAACATCAAACAAAGTAGTCTTTAAGACAAGAAGTACTAGTAGACAAATAATATTTCAAATTATAATATGCAAACTTTACTGGAGAGGTGTAAAACATCATCAGAATGTTAAATATATATGTATATTTTTTTGATGAATCAATTACAGATAATTTACAAAATCAGTTACAGATCCTTCCCTATCTATCTAAGAAAGCTGGATTCCATTCTGCTTACAAACCCAGTAAAATCTAGAGCCTGCAGTGAAGTTTACCTGAGCCCCCTCGAAGAGCCCATTATCCTTGTTATGCCGTAAAGACAAAGACAAAGACAATGCAACGAACACTTGAATTTTACTTAGTAGGATTATTCCTGGTAGTGGAATGGTATTGTAATTCTGAAACCATTTTGTGTTTTATAGGATAGAGAAAATTAGAAAATATACTGATGTTATTAGGAACCAGTGTGTTTACTTGAAGGAGGGGAGAGGAAAAGAAATATAAAATGGGGGCTGGTAAAGGTCTATTTGATTTTGAACTTGAGGTTTCAACAAAAAAAAATTCCTAACTGTATGCTCAAAAGGCCTTAGAAGAAATGAACCTCAATAGCAATGAGGCACAATTAGTGCTTGGTTCTTGCGCTGTTCTCTAGTAAAAGTCACCAAAACTCCTAGGAGAAATGGCTGATTCCAGGTCTGAGATAAGAAAAATGCAAGATGATCCTGGAACACCTTGTACCAAAAAAGCAAGCACATACTTAAAAATTGATGAACCCATCAGCTGGCCCAAGGGGACAGCCACTGGTCATATTTGATCATCCAAAAAAAAAAAAAAAAAACCACAATGATGGTAATGAATTAAAACACATGGAAAAAATATAAGTCCTCATGATATTCAAAACAATGTTGAGAGAGAAGGGAGAAAAAAATCCTCTCTATAGAAAAATGCCAGCTAAAAAATGTAGAAGGAATGATAGACTGTAAAAATCACCACTCAATATAAGAAACCCAATATAAGAGTTGATTCAGGCAAAATCATCAATAAATGCTAAAGCAAATGGAATGAAAGTTTATTGGAGAACAAAGTATTCACAAAATATTATTCAAAGTAACCTCCTATCCCCTAGATCACTTATTCACTACAAAGGGAAAAAATGATTCTTTACAATTATGGTCACAAACATAGTTAAGTGGACAAGTTTGGCATCTCCAGAAGTGGAACACAGTCTGCCACTGTAGGTGTCCTGATTCAGTGCAGTGGGAGCTACACCACAGCACCTAATTTGTGCTGCTGCCAGAAATACTGACCTGAGTCTATTTATGAGGAACTAGCCTAAAGAAACCAGAATGCTGGATCCCCTGCAGGACCACAATCATGACTCTTCAGAAGGAGTCAATATCATTAAAAACAAAGCGAGCAGAGCACCTGGAACTCAAAGGTAAGTCACAGAAATACAAACTGTACAACAGTTTGGCAGTTCCTTATAAAGATAAATGTATGCTTATCATACCATGTAGAAATCCTACTCCTAGGTATAATATTTACCCAAGAGAAATGAAAACATATGCTCAGATGAAAATTTATCCTGGATGTTTATCATGGCTTTATCCTTAATCATCTAAAAGTGAAAACAACCCCAGATTTCTCTCCACTGGCTAATGGATAAACAAATTATGGTACATCCATGCAGTAGAATAACACTCAGCAATAAAAGGGAACAAGTGACTATGTTAGTCATGCAACACCGTAGATGCATCTCAAATGAATAATGCTAAGTAAGAGAAGCCAGGCTCAAAAGACTCCATACTGTATGATTCCATTTGTATGATCGTCTGGAAAAGGCCAAATTATAGATTAATGGTTGTCAGGGACCGGGAGTGGGAGAAAGCTTGACAGCAAAGAGACGGGAAGGAATCTGGGAGGATGATGAAACTATTCTACACCTGGATTGTGATGGTTGTAACACAATGTATGTGTTTGTCAAAATTCATAAAACCATACACTAAAAGGAGTGAACTTCTAAAATATTTTTATAATTACGTAAGATAGGCCTCAATAACCTTGTCTTTAAAACAAACAAACAAACAAAAAGAACCCAAACCAAAACAAAAGAAACAAACAAAAAGCAGGGGAGGGTAATGGGATGCTCCGAGACTGGGGAAGACTAAAAAGACATAACTAGCAATGCTATGCATGAACCTTGACTGGCTCCTGAACTGGGCAGAGGGGACAGCTACAAAAGGCATTTTAGGGACAATAGGGGAAATTTGAGCTTAGACTATGTTGATAATGTTATTGAATTAAAAATTTTTTTGTCAGGTGCAGCAATAGGGCTATGGTTGCACAGGAACTAGTTCTGTTCTTGGGAGGTTCATGCTGACATATTTAGGCATAACATGTAATGACTGCAACCTTCTTTTGGATATTTTGTCAAAAGAGAAGTGAGAGTGTGTATACAGAAAGGAAGGTGGAGTGGGGGGGGATCTTTCCTGTGGGTTTGAAGGATTTCAAAATAATAAACTATTTTTGCTAAACCCCAATAGTGCACCGCTGCAACCCCCACCTCCAGACTTCGTGCTGGATGTGGTGGCTTTGCTAACCCATTCCCATTTCCCTCCAGGTCTTCCCTTTCAGAAGTTCTATCCTTGGCAGCTCTTTATTTCTTCTTCTCTAATCATGTCTTTTGGCTGCCTGGAAAGCATTTGTTTCCAACGCTGCTGATCTCTGCCAATGCCCTTCTCTTACCTCTCCCCTGAGCCGAAGCCTGACCTGTACAGCTTTGCTATTTTTAAGTATAATCTATATTCTCCAAGTATCTTTAACAGAGGCAAATGGTATCTAAGGCTCTCTGACACTATCCACCTCCTCTTAAAAAGCTTCCCACTCCGCCCTCAGCTTTCCCTTTTGAACTGGAAGGCCATTCACCACGTCTTCTTCCTCTAACTCACAGCCCGGCTGCTTGGCCAGCTGAGTCAGGGAGGATTTTGCTTCTAACAGCTCATAAATTTCCCATCCTTAGATTGCCCTCCTCCTTTACTCCCTCTCACCTAAAATTTAGCTGTGAATTGCTCTCCCTTTCTCTCCTCTTTTCTCATTCCCAGGCTCACAGATGCACCAAATATGACCCTTTCTCATCAGGGCATCTCTGCAGACATGGTGTAAGTGAACAGGTAAATCTTAGCTAGGGAGGTCAAAGGGGGCCACGGGAATATTCTGCAGCCGGACATGGGCACAGATAGCCTGGAATGGCCTAATACAGGGAGAGATAGGCAAACCTTGTCTAAAAAAGAGCTTTCAAAGTACTCAGAAAATACCATCTTGATTTTTCTTTAAAGAGTGAAAGCAAGAAGCATAACCTTCTCTTTTCAATAAACTCTTCCTTCTTCCCACCCCAAAATACATCAATTATAATTGTTATGCCGATTTTGTTAGTGAAATAACCTGCTGAGAAGTGCCCATTAGGACTGAGTATAAGTTGTTTTCCACGGTTTCCATGCACAGCCCAGTGAACGTGGCCAGATTGTCTGGTAGGTTGGGTACCCAAGCACCTCCTGTGCTTTGCTCATCACTATTATGAAGCTGATGATGCTCAGTTATTCTAAATCACTCTCTAATAAGATCCTAATATGAAGCTCCTGGAAATTGGCAGCTCACTGGTTTTCTGCTTTTCTTCTCATAAGTATTTCTCCACCTGATTCTTGGTTAGATTTTCCTATGGATACCTTCAGATGGGTTTGATCCCACCTGGTAAGTAACTTCAGAATATTTGCTCTCAAAGAAGTAAATATGTAATTTATTTGATCATGCAGATGAGCCAGCATCACTCCTCTGCCACAGATCTGCTTTCTTTACAATAATTCACAACTTTCCTTTGTCAACAGAGCAACTGGACACATATCCATTCAAATAAACTAACACTTCCATCCTGAAAATTTGATTCGGGAAGAATAAATTGGTAAAATGCTAATAGCACATGAAATGGGGTTCAAATGCACTAATTATCAAAGAAACATAAATTTAGAAAAATTACACACAATTTTTAGCCATTGAAACTGCAAATCATTTGTAAAGGGAAATACTGTATCAGCACAGAGGCACGGGTGTGGAAATGCCTGCAGAAGCAACACAGCTGGGATAGTGAAGGCAGAGCATCTGGCTGTAGAATCTGAGTACTTATATTATCCTACACTATATCCCTTAAGACAAAGTTCAAATACATCATAGTATGATTATAAGATGGACTATTAATTAAAATTCAAGCTCTCTCAGATAATTAATGATATGGGAAAATGTTATGGCATTATATTAAGTGAAGAAATCAGGACACAAAATTGGGTATGCAGTATGATCCCAATTTATTTTAAAATATGAATACAGAGATATGCGGACATGTTTGTGTGCATTGAATGGCATGGCCTGTGAAGATTCCTGGATTTATGTGTTGAACTAAATTGGCTTAAACCACTAATTTCATGCCCCATGAAAAAGCAAAACCCTTTTTAAGATTTTCTGAACTGATATATTCAGTCACCTCAACTCCAGGATCCTCCTTTGTTCCATCCTGCATCAACCCAGAGTTGAGGTTTTTAGCTCAGCTCCTTTCTTCCTCAATTTCCACCAAGAAAAAGAAAATCACACAAAGCACTCAAGAGTATAATAGGGGCTTCCTTGGTGGTGCAGTGGTTAAGAATCTGCCTGCCAATGCAAGGGACACGGGTTCGAGCCCTGGCCCGGGCAGATCTCACATGCCACAGAGCAACTAAGCCCGTGCACCACAACTACTGAAGCCCATGCACCGTGCTCTGCAATAAGAGAAGCCACTGCAATGAAAAGCCCGCGCGCCGCAGCGAAGACCCAACGCAGCCAAAAATAAAAATAAATAAAATAAATTTATTAAAAGTATAATAGATGTTGGTGCTAGTTTGAATGGTGTGTGCACGGGCGTAGCACCCAGACAGTGCCAACACCGGCCCCCAGCCATCGCGGCCCCTGAGGAGTCGGCGAGCTGCCCCCACACCCCGGCCAGAGATTTGAAACTATTGCTTTGCTGAAAACATCTGGCTGCCAGTCTAGAATATGACTCAGCTCCTGGGGGAGCATGGCTGTGATCCGGAGAACATTCCAGTACAGATTCTCTATCTACGGGGGCAATGCTATTATTTGGAACTTACCAATTTGGGCTCCTTCCAGACCTGAAAACTGATCACAAATATGAAACAGATTTCACTACTCGACTGGAACTCCACATAAAAAAGTAGATCCTCAAAATAATTGAAAAGGGTCCTCATCAAAGAATAGATGCACTGTGACTGGCAGGATATGAAGGAGGTAAGAGGGTCTTGGTGCTCCGGCCGGGTGTCAGGCCTGTGCCTCTGAGGTGGGAGAGCCGAGTTCAGGACACTGGTCCACCAGAGACCTCCTGGCTCCACGTAATATCAAATGGCAAAAGCTCTCCCAGAGATCTCCATCTAAATGTTAAGACCCAGCTCCACTCAACGACCAGCAAGCTAAAGTGGTGGACACCCTATGCCAAACAAGTAACAAGACAGGAACAAAACCCCACCCATTAGCAGAGAGGCTGCCTAAAATCATAATAAGGTCACAGACACCCCAAAACGCACCAACGGAAGTGGTCCTGCCCACCAGAAAGACAATATCCAGCCTCATCCACCAGAACACAGGCACAAGTCCCCTCCACCAGCAAGCCTACAGAACCCGCTGAACCAACCTTAGCCACTGGGGCAGACACCCCAAAACAACAGGAACGACAAACCTGCAGCCTGTGAAAAAGAGACGCCAAACACAGTAAGTTAAGCAAAATGAGAAGACAGAGAAACACACAGTAGATGAAGGAGCAAGGCAAAAACCCACCAGACCTAACAAATGAAGAGGAAATATGCAGTCTACCTGAAAACGAATTCAGAGTAATGACAGGAAAGATGATCCAAAATCTTGGAAATAGAATGAAGAAAAGACAAGAAACATTTAACAAGGACCTAGAAGAACTAAAGAGCAAACAAACAGAGATGAAAGACACAATAAATGAAATTAAAAATTCTCTAGAAGGAATCAATAGCAGAATAACTGAGGCAGAAGAACGGATAAGTGATCTGGAAGATAAAATAGTGGAAATAACTACCACAGAGCAGAATAAAGAAAAAAGAATGAAAAGAATTGACAACAGTCTCAGAGATGTCTGAGACAACATTAAACGCATCAACATTCGAATTATAGGGGTCCCAGAAGAAGAAGAGAAAATATTTGAAGACATTATAGTTGAAAACTTCCCTAATATGGGAAAGGAAATTGACAGTCAAGTCCAAGAAACACAGAGAGTACCATATAGGATAAATCCAAGGAGAAACATGCCAAGACACATATTAATCAAACTATCAAAAATTAAATATAAAGAAAACATATTAAAAGCAACAAGGGAAAAACAACAAATAGCATACAAGGGAATCCCCATAAGGTTAACAGCTGATCTTTCAGCAGAAACTCTGCAAGCCAGAAGGTAGGGTAGGACATATTTAAAGTGATGAAAGGGGAAAACCTACAACCAAGATTACTCTACCCAACAAGGATCTCATTCAGATTCGACGGAGATATTAAAACCTTTACAGACAAGCAAGAGCTAAGAGAATTCACCACCACCAAACCAGCTTTACAACAAACGCTAAAGGAAATTCTCTAGGAAGGAAACAAAAGAGAAGGAAAAGACCTACAATAACAAAGCCAAAACAATTAAGAAAATGGTAATAGGAACATACATATCAATAACTACCTTAAATGTAAATGGATTAAATGCTCCAACCAAAAGACATAGACCGGCTGAATGGATACAAAAACAAGACCTGTACATATATACACTACCAAACGTAAAATAGATAGCTAGTGGGAAGCAACCGCATAGCACAGGGAGATCAGCTCGGTGCTTTGTGACCACCTAGAGGGGTGGGATAGGGAGGGTGGGAGGGAGAGAGATGCAAGAGGGAAGAGATATGGGAACATATGTATATGTATAACTGATTCACTTTGTTATAAAGCAGAAACTAACACACCATTGTAAACCAATTATACTCCAATAAAGATGTTAAAAAAAAAAAGACCCGTATATATGCTGTCTACAAGAGTCCCACTTCAGACCTAGGGACACATACAGACTAAAAGTAAGGCGATGGAAAAAGATATTCCATGTAAATGGAAATCAAAAGAAAGCTGGTTTGAGACTTGACTGTTCTCTCCCACATATTGAGAACACTGTTTCCCCTTTCTTTATCAGGCAAACTTCTAAGCATCCTTTAAGATTAGATTAGGCATTGTCTTTATGAACTGAGACAGAACTGAGTGAACCTTCTCCAGGTGCTCCCATAGCACCCACACATCTTTCAATCCCCAAATTTACTTCTTTACTGCATTGCAGTCATCTCTTCATCTGTCTATCTCTCCAACTAGATTCAGGCTGCTTGTAAGTTCCTTGAAGGTAAACATTCAATTCTAGTGGGTACTGATTAAATATTAAACAGAATCTGTTCAACACAGGAGCAGAAATCCATCCAAAAACTACTGAACGATTATGTAAATCAGTTTTTAGTAGGCAGGTCTCCAAATAACTGGAATTCACGTGAATGATAACAGACAGGCAGGTGTGACATACTTCTGAAATTGAAATTTTTAGTGATTTTCTGAAAAGGAGCCCTAGAGTCATGATCCAATGTTTAAAAGCATGTATTTAAAATATCTATTTTATATAGATACCTTTGTAACACTGAGTTTGTTACTTACTAAAATTGTATTGAACTTACTTGACAAATAAATTTGGGGTCTACTTCAAAAAAAAAAAAAAAGAGGGCTGGAGTAGCAATCCTCATTTCAGACAAAATAGACTTTAAAATAAAGACTATTATAAGAGACAAAGAAGGACACTACATAATGATCAAGGGATCAAGCGAAGAAGATGTAACAACTGTAAATATTTATGCACCCAACGTAGGAGCACCCCAATACATAAGGCAAATGCTAACAGCCATAAAAGGGGAAATTGACAGTAACACAGTCATGGTAGGGGACTTTAACACCCCACTTTCACCAATGGACAGATCATCCAAAATGAAAATAAATAAGGAAACGTAAGCTTTAAATGATACATTAAACAAGATGGACTTAATTGATATTTATAGGACATTCCATCCAAAAAGAACAGAATACACCTTTTTCTCAAGTGCTCATGGAACATTCTCCAGGATAGATCATATCTTGGGTCACAAACCAAGCCTTGGTAAATTTAAGAAAATTGAAATCGTATCAAGTATCTTTTCCAACCACAATGCTATGAGACTAGATATCAATTACAGGAAAAAAATCTGTAAAAAATACAAACACATGGAGGCTAAACAATACACTACTAAATAACCAAGAGATCACTGAAGAAATCAAAGAGGAAATCAAAAAACAAGTAGAAACAAATGACAATGAAAACATGATGGCCCAAAACCTATGGGACGCAGCAAAAGCAGTTCTAAGAGGGAAGTTTACAGCAATACAATCCTACCTCAAGAAACAAGAAACATCTCAAACAAACAACCTAACCTTACACCAAAAGCAATTAGAGAAAGAAAAAAAAAACCCCAAAATTAGCAGAAGGAAAGAAATCATAAAGATTAGATCACAAATAAATGAAAAAGAAATGAAGGGAACAACAGCAAAGATCAATAAACTAAAAGCTGGTTCTTTGAGAAGATGAACAAAATTGATAAACCATTAGCCAGACTCATCAAGAGAAAAAGGGGGGGGGGGGAGACTCAAATCAATAGAATTAGAAATGAAAAAGGAGAAGTAACCACTGACACTGCAGAAATACAAAGGATCATGAGAGATTACTGCAAGCAACTATATGTCAATAAAATGGACAACCTGGAAAAAAACGGACAAATTCTTAGAAAAGCACAACCTTCCGAGACTGAACCAAGAAGAAACACAAAATATAAACAGACCAATCACAAGCACTGAAATTGAGACTGTGAATAAAAATCTTCCAACAAACAAAAGCCCAGGACCAGATGGCTTCACAGGCGAATTCTATCAAACGTTTAGAGAAGAACTAACACCTATCCTTCTCAAATTCTTCCAAAATACAGCAAAAGGAGGAACACTTCCAAACTCATTCTATGAGGCCACCATCACCCTGATACCAAAACCAGACAAAGATGTCACAAAGAAAGATAACTACAGGCCAATATCACTGATGAACATAGATGCAAAAATCCTCAACAAAATACTAGCAAACAGAATCCAACAGCACATTAAAAGGATCATACACCCTGATCAAGTGGGGCTTATCCCAGGAATGCAAGGATTCTTCAATATATGCAAATCAGTCAATGTGATAAACCATATTAACAAATTGAAGGAGAAATACCATATGATCATCTCAATAGATGCAGAAAAAGCTTTTGACAAATTCAACACCCATTTATGATAAAAACCCTCCAGAAGGTAGGCATAGAGGGAACTTACCTCAACATAATAAAGGCCAGATATGACAAACCCACAGCCAACATCGTCCTCAATGGTGAAAAACTGAAACCACTTCCTCTAAGATCAGGAACAAGACAAGGATGTCCACTCTCACCACTATCATTCAACATAGTTGTGGAAGATTTAGCCACAGCAATCAGAGAAGAAAAAGAAATAAAAGGAATCCAAATCGGAAAAGAAGAAGTAAAGATGTCACTGTTTGCAGATGACATGATACTATACATAGAGAATCCTAAAGATGCTACCAGAAAACTAGTAGAGCTAATCAATGAATTTGGTCAAGCAGCAGGATAGAATATTAATGCACAGAAATCTCTTGCATTCCTATACACTAATGATGAAAAATCTGAAAGAGAAATTAAGGAAACACTCCCATTTACCACTGCAACAAAAAGAAAAAAATACCTAGGAATAAACCTACCTAAGGGGACAAAGACCTGTATGCAGAAAACAATAAGACACTGATGAAAGAAATTAAAGATGATACAAACAGATGGAGAGATATACCATGTTTTGGGGTTGGAAGAATCAACATTGTGAAAATGATTCTACTACCCAAAGCAATCTACAGATTCAATGCAATCCCTATCAAACTACCACTGGCATTTTTCACAGAACTAGAACAAAAAATTTCACAATTTGTATGGAGACACAAAAGACCCCGAATAGCCAAAGCAATCTTGAGAACGAAAAATGGGGCTGGAGGAATCAGGCTCCCTGACTTCAGACTATATTACAAAGCTACAGTAATCAAGACAGTTTGGTACTGGCACAAAAACAGAAATATAGATCAATGGAACAGGATAGAAAGCCCAGAGATAAACCCACGTACATATGGTCACCTTATCTTTGATAAAGGAGGCAAGCATATTCAGTGGAGAAAAGACAGCCTCTTCAATAAGTGGTGCTGGGAAAATTGGACAGCTACATGTAAAAGTATGAAATTAGAACACTCCCTGACACCATACACAAAAATAAACTCAAAATGGATTAAAGACCTAAGTGTAAAGCCAGACACTATCAAACTCTTAGAGGAAAACATAGGCAGAACACTCTATGACATACATCACAGCAAGATCCTTTTTGACCCACCTCCTAGAGAAATGGAAATAAAAACACAAATAAACAAATGGGACCTAATGAAACTTAAAAGCTTTTGCACAGCCAAGGAAACCATAAACAAGACAAAAAGACAACCCTCAGAATGGGAGAAAATATTTGCAAATGAAGCAACTGACAAAGGATTAATCTCCAAGATTTACAAGCAGCTCATGCAGCTCAATATCAAAAAAACAAACAACCCAATCCAAAAATGGGCAGAAGACCTAAATAGACATTTCTCCAAAGAAGATATACAGATGGCCAACAGACACATGAAAGAATGCTCAACATCATTAATCATTAGAGAAATGCAAATCAAAACTACAATGAGGTATCATCTCACACCAGTCAGAATGGCCATCATCAAAAAATCTACAAACATTAAATGCTGGAGAGGGTGTGGAGGAAAGGGAACACTCTTGCACTGTTGGTGGGAATGTAAATTGATACAGCCACTATGGAGAACAGTATGGAGGTTCCTTAAAAAACTAAAAATAGAACTACCATATGACCCAGCAATCCCACTACTGGGCATATACCCTGAGAAAACCATAATTCAAAAAGAGTCATGTACCAAAATGTTCACTGCAGCTCTATTTACAATAGCCAGGACATGGAAGCAACCTAAGTGTCCATCATCGGATGAATGGATAAAGAAGATGTGGCACATATATACAATGGAATATTACTCAGCCATAAAAAGTAGTGAAATGGAGGTATTTGTAATGAGGTGGATGGAGTTAGAGTCTGTCATACAGAGTGAAGTAAGTCAGAAAGAGAAAAACAAATACAGTATGCTAACACATATATATGGAATCTAAGGGGAAAAAAAAGGTCATGAAGAACCTAGTGGCAAGATGGGAATAAAGACACAGACCTACTAAAGAATGGACTTGAGGATATGGGGAGGGGGAGGGGTGAGATGTGACAGGGTGAGAGAGTGTCATGGACATATATGCACTACCAAATGTAAAATAGATAGCTAGTGGGAAGCAGCCACATAGCACAGGGAGATCAGCTCGGTGCTTTGTGACCGCCTGGGGGGGTGGGATGGGGAGGGTGGGAGGGAGGGAAATGCGGGAGGGAGGAGATATGGGAACGTGTGTATATGTGTAGCTGATTCACTTGGTTATAAAGCAGAAACTAACACACCATTGTGAAGCAATTATACTTCAATAAAGATGTTAAATAAATAAATAAATAAATAAATAAATAAATAAATAAATAAATAAATAAATAAATAAAAAGACTCAGACATAGAGAATGGACTTGAGGACACGGGGAGGCGGAAGGGTAAGTTGGGACGAAGTGAGAGAGTGGCATGGACATATATACACTACCAAATGTAAAACAGATAGCTAGTGGGAAGCAGCCGCATAGCACAGGGAGATCAGCTGGTGCTTTGTGACCACGTAGAGGGGTGGGATCGGGAGGGTGTGAGGGAGATGCAAGAAGGAGGAGATATGGGGATATACGTATATGTATAGCTGATTCACTCTGTTATACCACAGAAACTAACACACCATTGTAAAGCAATTATACTCCAATAAAGATGTTAAATAAATAAATTTCTTTAAAAAATAAAGTAAATAAAGAGAAGTCCCTAAACATTAAAAATATATATATATATAATAGAATCCAGTATTTGGAAGGAAGATGGGGAAGAAATCCATTTAACAATATGTAAACCATTCCAACATGAACAATATTACTATTTTTTAAAATTACTTTTAGCCCCCCTACCACAGGTAAACTACCACTGGCCATTTGCCTGTTAGATCACCCAGCCTCACACTGATGGGCACATCTTTCCTCACCTTCCCATTTCTCACCACCTCTTCTCCTTTAAGAGCAATACATTCTATCATGTTCCCATGCAAGCCACTTAACTCTCTCTTTTGTAGCTGAAGTCCTGAACAACAGTCCTCTCTGGGTCCTGCCTCCTATCCCAGGCTGTTTATCAAGGTATTCTCCCAAATAAAGATGGTTCTTACCCTAAGAGTAACCCCGGTATATCAGCTACTAAAACAGTGGTTCTCAATGTTAGCTACTCATTGGAATTTCTGAGAAGTGGTGTATTTTGGTGTGTGTTATTTTTTTTTAATAAATATTACTCCCTTGGCCTCTCTGGAAGGTCTGAGGGTGTGATTTTGGCCTAGATTTATTTTTAATATCCATATGCTTCTAATGTGCAGCAGAGCTGAAATACTCTGTGCTAAAATAAAGACATTCACATTGTTACACATATATTATATATATTTGATTCTACAGTGCATACCTTTTCACAGCTTGATATTTTTTTTAAAAATTAGGATGCATTTAATACTTTATATCAAAACGAACTTACAAACTGCCAAGTAGATTAACTTGTGACACACTTGTCATTTCTTGAAATGCATATGGGAACAGTGCCCAGTCTCTCCAAATATATCATGCAATCTTTAAAGCTGGGAGAGTTTGGTTTGACTGATTCATGCATCATCAAAGACTATTATTTGGGCACCAAAAATTCATGAGTAAAAGCTTCTGGCTGAATTTCAAGAGAAACTTGTGATGTGTAATTTAATAAAGAAAAAATTGTGAGTTTAACCACATAGGAAATGAAGATAAATCCCATTATTTTTAAATATACTTTGACATAAGACTGTAGAT
Organism: Eschrichtius robustus; assembly: GCF_028021215.1. Classification (NCBI taxonomy): domain Eukaryota; kingdom Metazoa; phylum Chordata; class Mammalia; order Artiodactyla; family Eschrichtiidae; genus Eschrichtius; species Eschrichtius robustus. The sequence continues at coordinate 57,746,043 of NC_090833.1, read as the reverse complement.
AAAGAATGTCATGGGGTCAAGATTTGAAGCACACATGATGGGAAGCAGCACATAATAGGGATGATCTGTACAGCTATGGGTGGCCAAAAGAAATTTGAAATTAACTTTAGACTTGGAATGAGAAGGAAACTTAATCTCAAATTTTGTGAGAAGAAAATGGTATGTAATTGCCATTATTTTTTTAGTAAAAAAGAAATAGATCTTTACCTCTAAAGGTAATACAGTAGCTAAACCAATATTGCATTTCATAATAGATAGTATCTTAGAGCTGAAGAACTGTACTACACAGATATTCATAATCCCAGAAAAACAACTGGAATGAAACACACCAAAATGTTAGTAGTAATTGTTAAGGGATAGACTTATAGATAATATTTACTTTCTTCTTTACATTTTCTTTACTTTCCAAATTTTCTAATGATAAATTTCATAATCAGAAAAAGCAAAGAATGTTATTAAAACAAAAATATGAGCATAGGCATATCATTTTCTAGCTCTCACTTTCCCTAAAACACTCGTTGATCAAAAATACAAATATCAAAATAAAAGAGATAGGAAAGCCAAAAAACAAGATTTCCGAGGACTTAAATTATAGGCCTTTTAAATTAAAAAACAACAAAAATGTTGTGGTTAAGTCCAAAATGTAAAAAACTGTTAAGACTTTCTCCTTATCTTTTTCTCCCCACCTCAAACAATCTTTAATTAAACCCAGAGCCCAGTTTACTGGAATGATGTTAAATGTGCCAGAAAAAAGAAGCTAAGAAGCTGTCCACCTTCTCCCTTTCCAGTGTTTCTCATCCGAATGGCATGCTGTGAAACACACACATAAATTGATTGGTATTAATGCTTGCACACAGGTTCCAAAATGTCAGCAAGATGCATTTGCTTTCAAGTTATATTAACTCTGCTGATTACAAAGAGCCAGGTAAATAAATCTTAGTTATACACAAAATATGCTTTAAGCTTCTTTCATATACATGCTTAGAATGTTCCCTGTCTACAGTCTCACCTTCATTTATTTATGTATTCATTTGACAAAAACTGTGTGCCAGGCACTGTTCTAGGCCCTGGGAAAACAGTAATGAACAAGACAAGAGATCCCTGCCCTCGATCAGCTTACAGGCTAGTAGGGTTAGGAAACAAACAAGAAGCAAATAAGTACACTGAATATAGTGAAAAAGGAAAACTGGAAAGAGAATGCCTGGGGATGGGCAGGGGGAGGGGAGCAGGGAGCAGGCACTTTAGCTAAGACGGGCAGGAGTTCTCTGAGGAAGTCATTTCCACAGAGTCTAGAACGCTGATGAGGAGGTAGCCCTGCAAAGATCTGAAGAGCATCCAGGCCGGGGAAACAGCAAGGGCATAGACCACAGGTATGATGACACAGGTTTGGTATGACATAGACACAGGTTTGGTGTATGCACAAAACACAGGGACAATCAGTTTGAATAGAACAGGGTGGGGGAGGGAGCGAATGATACTAAGTGAAACCAGAGAAACAAATAGGAGCCAGACCATGGAAGACTGTTCAGGCCATAGGACAGAGCTGGAATTTTATTCTATTTGTTATATGAAAACTTTGGTGTGATATAATGTGATTTATGCCTCTTTTAAAAATATCTAACACAGAATACAGAGATGTACATTATTCCTCCCCTGATCTGTTCACACCTTCAGAAATAGAGTGGAAATAAGAACATTGCAGAACAGAATCAGAAAACCTGGGATCCAGGTCTATCTCCTCCACCTAGAAGCTGCCTTACCTCAATCAAGATACTTAATCCTCTGGTCTTAGTTTCCTCATCTGTAAAATGGAACTACTACATCATAGCACTGAAATGAGATATAAGTGAGATGAACAATTTGAAATCACCCATAGAATGAATGGTTAGGACATCAAGTCCCCTGTTTCTTTCTCTCCTTCCTATGTGATACAGAGAAGGGGGATTATGGGGAATGAGCCCACACAGGACATGTTACAACCACTGATGGAGGAAGTGAAGCAATGTGAGCGGTTCTTTGTTTTAGGTTGGTTTTCTCCAAAGCAGGCTCTGAGACAAGAATGTGCGTGTGTTTGGGAGATGATCCTAAGAAGCATTGTTTAGGGAGGAGAGAAGTGAGAGAAGAGAAGAGGAAGCAGACAAAGAGAATGTTATCCATCATGGCACCACTATGGGCACATGGAGGCTTAGTCACACTGGGGAACTCTGGAAGACAGTGTAGACAGAAGACACCTTGGAGTTTTCCCACCTGCGGGGCAAGGGAGCTTGGCATTTAGTCTTCAAGTCCCTCCGTCCCCAGGATTAACTCCCCCGAACCTCCAACCTGCCCGCGACTTAAGGCTCCCATGGTCAGAGAAAGCCCTAAGCAAAGAATTGCAGGTCCTTTTAGCAGAAGCCATAGAGGAGGCACGCACAGGAGCGATGAGCACCAAGGCAATGTGTCTGGCACACTGACAGCATCTGCCAAACCTTCGGTCTCTTCCCCAAGACACTGTGAGGCCCTTGGGATATGAAACGCCTGCTCTCACTGCCAGAGCTGCAAGATGATTTTCTCCAGACTGTGACAAGCCCTAGAAATACTGTGCATAGTGATGCCTGCTGCCTACACCACTAGGGGCCCCCTGAAAAGGTCTTACCCAAAAAGGCAAAGACTGGGCATCACATTCCTACTCACACCTGCAGGATAACTCACAGCCCTGGCTTCCTCTGAGACCAAGTTTGTGGTTTTTAGACAAAAAACAGGTTGAACCCATTAGGAATTCCAGCCTCTAGGGAAATTTTCCATAAATAGCCTTCCTGTTTAAGAGAAAGTTAAAATCAATATCCTTTGAGAATAGCCAGGCTCTGCCAAGTTTGGTCATTGGGTGGGATTTATTATTTTCCTAGTATCAAAATGACAAGATAAAGAGCCAGCATTTATTGAGAGAATTTGCCATGTGCCAGGGAAGGGAAGTACATAACTAACATCATATAAACGAGACCTCTGTACAAATAAGAAGTATGAATTGGCCTAATGTAATCAAATAGAATGTGATAGAGCCAGAGATCATCTAACAGGACTATACTACATTTGAAATGACATAACCCATGGAGGAACATTTCTAATATCTTTGGATTAATAACTGTAGCCTTAATTTATTAAGCATTTATTATAAGTAAAGCACAATGCTAAACTTTGTCTCCTTTAACATATTCAAACTTCACAACAGCATGAGAGATTAGTATCACAGTTCTCATTTAAGATATAAAGAAATTAAGACAAATTGAATTAAAAAGCTGACATTTAACCTACGCTTTTAAATCTCTCAAGCTACAAGCAAGGTTATAAACTTACCCTGAGTGCCTTTATAGAGAGTTCCTGCTCAACATCTGAATAACCAGCTATGGAAGTATGTACTGGAGAACTAAGAAAGCATCCCTGAGCCCTGTCCAATAAATGGATCCCAGCTGGGGTGGGCCTGGAGTAATGTTATCTACTGAGCAACTCAGGTCCTCTTTTTCTTATGGGCCAATGGAAACTCATTCTCATTCTTGGGTCCTCTGCTGTGTTTCTAAAAATGGCTCCATGAAGAACATCATTTAATATTCCTAAAACTGTATATCCTTAAAAATGAATGAAACATAAGGCCAAATCTCATTTCAAGTTAAAATCACTCTCAATTCTTTGTCCACTCAACTGATTTCATGAGAAGAATAGAATATATTGCCTAATGGCAGAAAGCCCAAGATATCTTTTATTTGATCCCTCATTTTCACAGAATAAAACAAATAAACAAAAATAATCTTTTAAGTAATTTCTTTCATGTATTTTTCAAAGAGAATTCTCTAAATTTAGCTCTCTATGGATTGGTTCAAAATTAACTACCCCTCATTTTCCTTCCCTAGGGGAAATAGTGTGAAAAGTAACCACTACAAACACGGCCACACTTTGCAAAAAAGTAGTTTATTAGTGATGATGAAAAGACTTTTTTTTTTTTTTTTTTTAACAGAGCATGATGCTGAGTAATGAATTCTCTTCTTTTACAAATCTATTCTCTAGGTAAAACATTTGTTCCTAGAGGAAGTTAAGCATATCAAATATAATCAGTTCTACCTGCTGGCCCCTTCCTGACATCTCTTTTTCCTCTTCTTTCTCTTCATCACCCTCCAAAACCAGAGGATTTCCTTGTACCTTCACCTATTACTAAAGCCAAAGACCCCACACTCATTCTCTGTCAATAAACCCAACTCTACCACACATGCCATCAGTCCAGTGGCTCTGACAGGTGAGGCACAGACACAGGTATGCCATCGCATTAGTTATCTATCGCTGCACAAAAACTTATTCCAAAACTCAGTGTCTATCGGCAGACAAGTCTCCATTGGGTCCGTTGTGTTTCTTATGAGCAGAGGCACTGACAGTTTTTGGTCCTGATTATCAGGATATTTGTATAGTAAACAACCTTGCAAGATGGAGACAGTATCCCTCTGGGGAAGAGGCCAGAACTGTTTGCCATCCAGTATAATAAAAATAATGTTTCCCTCCAGGGTAAAGTTTGAGTAGACTTTCTTGAAGCCCTCTTATAAAAAATCAAGGTTTCCTATGCTGATGGTTCCTCAGCTGTGAGGCAAACCTACTGTGTATGGGGCATCCACCCATGCCCATCCCTACAACAGCCCCATAGGACTTAGGAGGCAAGAGGAACCAATGCAGATGTGATCTCACACTGACTGCTATGCTGGGAATAATGCAAGCCTTTTGCCTCTGACTCAGCAGCCCCATGACTTCTACTAGCGTCCATAAAACTGTTGTGGTCGGCTAATTTAGCTTACAGATAGGGTAAGATCTCACATCCTTCTCAGTTTTTGACTGTACTTCCAAGCAACAAACGTGTATTTCCTCACAGTTTCTGAGAATCAGGAATCTGGAATTGGCTTACCTGGGTGACTCTGGTTCAGGGTCTCTCAGGAGATTGCTGTGAAGCTATTGACTGGAGCTGCAGTCATCTGAAGGCTTGATTGGGGCTGGAAGATAAAATGTTAAGAAGGCTTACTCATATGGCTGTTGGCTGAAGGCCTCAGTTCCTCACCACATTGGCTTCTCCAAAGAGCTTTTGGAGTGCCCTCAAAAAATAGCAGCTGGCTTCCCTGCAGAGCAAGTGATCCAAGAGAGAATAAGTGTGGCCAAAATGGAAGCTTTTATAATCTAATCTCAGAAGAGACACACCATCCCTTCTGCCATATTCTGCTGGCAACACAGCTCCACCCAGCACATTGTAGGAGAGAACTGCACGAGGCTGTGAATATCACAAGGCAGGGGTCACTAGGGTCATCTCGGAGGTTGTCTACTACCATACTGTCAGGTGAGCACCTCACTCACAAAGAATCTGGCTAGCATTACCAGGTGTTTTCAAGCCAGAGGAAGGTAAAACTGATGAAAGAATGGCTCAGAAAAAAAGACAGAACAAAGTCTTAAAATTTGGAAATGGCTCCAGGAGAGATTATTTCAAAAGGAGATAAGCCTCTGGAAAGAGCCTAGCAAAAAGTGAAGCAATTGAGTACTCTTTCCCTATGAAGGGCAGTGGAACGCAGAGGGATTTGTTTTCATTTTCCTTCTGAGACAGTTGATACACTCAGTCCAGTCTCTAGGGAAATAAAGACTCACCCATTGCTAACTATCTCCCTTCTTTCCTCCTGGAGAAATCAATAACATTTTTTTTCCTTTGTTACTCCTCTCCCAACAACTCTGCCACTTTCCCATTTGGCTAGCCCATGAGATAGGTGGACATTTTTCACATTTTTTATGAGGCTTTGATAATGTTACCCAACACATTACTGTACCACTTCAGAGAGGACATGCTCATTATTTCTGCTTCCAGCAAAAACACATCTGACAATGAAAAACATGTGCAATGAGGATATCTGTAAAGGAAGAAGGAGGAGCACAAAATGTAAAGGTTGGGGCAGGGAGTGTGAGTGTGTATGTGTGCATGCAAGGAGGTCCTAATTAGAAGTCAGGGGAAAAACTGAGCAATATGCAACGCAATTCTAATTCATAGTTCTCTTGTTCTAAACTGTGGAGGAGGACAGTGCAAGAGAAGAACTGTGAGGAAATTTTTAACTTATTAATGCTGACTGCAACTTGCAAGCACTACCACATACATTGAAATGTTTGCCTGGAAAACATGTTATGTGTATGTATGGTGTGTAGGGATGATAAGGGAGGGCTCTAGGGACTTTTAGAAATAGAAAGAAATGGTATTCATTTAGCAAAAGAAAACAAACATTTTTGAGCATCCTCTGTATGCCAGACTCTGTGCTAATTTCATTCACATTTAATCCTTATTCAGAACAGTCCTCTAAGGCAGACATAATCACCCCATTTCACAGGTGAGGGAAAAAAAACATGGCTCAGAAAGAATGTCACTTGCTTTATGCGACACAGTTAGTGACAGACGGAGATTCAGGAGTACATGCTCTTGTATATCTCACTAGCTCTCTGACAAAATAGGGACATCTGTTGCTTAGAACAGTGAAAAGGAGAGATGCCCAAGTCTGAAATCTTTACTGAAAGCTCTAGTATTTCTATAATTTAAGGAGGACAAACTAAGTGAAATAAGTAAGAGTGAAGATAATTTTCAGGTCGTCCTAAAAAGCAGCAAAATGCACATCAGTTTACATAATCTGTGTCATCAGTAAAGCATTCCATGGGGCTTCTCCTCTAACAGCAGTTCTAGTGTCTTTGAGTCCTTGAAAGAGGGCTGATGACCATCCAAACATGCATGAAGGAGATGAAGCCCCAAGTCCCCCAAAAGACCCAAGAGACCTTGGCCAGGACCCTGCTTCCTGGATTCTTCTCTGGGACATGACCAGCTCTGAGTTTGATGCCAATCAACCACGTCCATTCTTGATGGGGCTTGCTGTCAGGAGATATATTAAAGGACTCCATTTAACACCTAAGCAATCTCTGGAGCATTAGCCACCATTCTTACCGCTATGGGCACGCCAGGTAATTGTCAAGGGAAACACTAGTAATGGCTGTCAACATCCCCAAAAATGAGCCTTCAATTTCATTTTTTAGGCACTTAGGTAGTACTGGGGAAGAAAACCACGAACACTGAGCTAGACAAGGACATAAGGCGCCCAGTGCCATCCCTTGCAAACCATCTATGGTCAGCTAAAAGTCTGCTACTTTTTCTCAGTCTCCCTTGCATCCTGCTGGGATGTTCAGAGACCACTTATTTCAGAGGCACATTAAACATGGCTCGCTTGGCAAACTCATGGCCATGGATGAGTTTCTCTTACCTGAGCAATAGTATTTTAGTCATTACCAAAAGGAAATGACCTGGTTCAGAAACATCAGAGTACACATGTAGCTGAGAGTGAGAAAGGAGAGGTACCACACATGACGCTATCTTAATGGAAATCATTAGAAGACACTAAAACTCTTTTCTCTAAAACTTTTCTGCAATAGGGGAAATAAAACGGGAAACCCTAATTCTTCAGATACAGTTCAAAGTGTGCAATGCACAGCACATAGGTACAGTGGATTTTCTCCTTGGGAGAAGCATGGTACAATAGAAAAAGCATGGGCTATATTTAGCTCAATACTATTAAGTTGTATGACCTGGGAAATTTATATAAATTCTCTGAGTCTGTTTTCTTATTTGTACAATTAGAATGATAATACCTACTTCTAGGCTTTGGTAATACCTACCAATGAGACAACATAGGTAAATAGGTAAACTAATACAGAGTCAAGTGTATGCTGGGTCCTCTGTAAATCACAACAATGAATTCCATCCATTCATTTTCCAAGTCATTATTCATGAAACTTTGGGCTACACTTTCAAGGAAGAAACTTTAGGAGTCTGCAACTGCAAGCAAACTAAGTTTCCAAAGAACTACATCTTTCAAATTGAATTGGGTAAGTCATCAGGTGTTTAACAGGGTGATGGTCTTTAAGAGAATAGAATATTTAATTTGGTTTGGCTCCTTTGGCATTTGCAGGTAAAAACCGCCAAAAATTCATTAGCATGTCTTCATTTGCTCGAGGATGATTAATAATACTCAGGGAAAACAGGTTTTACATAATTCATCAGTCTGACACAGCCCAACACCTCTGGAGTTCTGAGAACTTCCAATCCCAGCTTGTCTGTGACACTTTAAAACTAGCTACAAACTGGGGCTCTTCTTACAGACTCTATATTAGCTGTTGTTCTGAATTTAGGGGAGAGAAATCTAATCACAAGCTTCAAGGCTACTTTCTTCCCAGTTTGGGGGAAAGAGGTATAAAGAAATTCTCTCTACATGGAACAGTTTTGACTTAGTCACCAATAATTCACTCGGTTCACCAAATAGGTTGAGCATCTATTATGTTCAGGCACCAGCATTGGTGCCTTTTTTTCTCTTTCCCAGCATTAGTCTGTGTGAGCCCCCAAAGGGTGGGACTCTTGATATAAGTGGAGTCTGTGTGAACTGAGTCTTTTTCATACCGTCAAAAATGTCCGTGCCCCAAGCACACAAAGTTTTTTACGAATGCACACATTGCAAAAGATGTGAGCTAAGGCATTGTGAGCACGAGTCATCAACATACAACCAGGAAGCAAAAAGTAAGTTTGATCAGTGTTTCTGAATCCAAATTGGAATGCCTGCCGGCAAAAGTTTCTTCATTATCTACTGATGGCCTTAGAAGTAAAGGAGAAGAGGAATCCCAAGAGAGTATTAAAAGTAATAACTGTCTTAAAATATTTGGAAGAGGGTCTGGGGGATGAAATTGTGAATTTTAAAACAGAAAATAACATTTATCTTTCTAGAGCTGTGTAGACCTTTTGAATTGAACCAAATGATTTAGTATAATTAGGGGTCAGATGGCTATCTGCCAAGTTCAAAAGAGAGGACTTCTGCTCTCTGTGAAAGGTGGGACAAGATCAACTGTATAACCTCTAAGATCCATTCCATAGCTAAGATTCTAGGAATCTGACTCGAGTTTGAAATGAAGTTAATTCTATTTCTCCATTAAGACTTACCTTCGAATTGTCTGTCCCCTCTCAATTCCAGTATTTCATCTGGCATTATCAAACCCTGTATTTGTGTCACTTATGACTCAGAATTCTTTGCAGGATGCCAGGTCAGATAGAAGGGTTTCCTAGCCAAGATCATCTAATGCTACCTCAGGTGAGACTCTCTTGATTGCAGTAGTAGAAGCCAACTCAAGCTACTTTTAATCTAAGAGAGAATTCAATGGAAGCATAATGAAGAGCTTCATGGTTTTCAAGGGTAGAGGGTCTTAGGGAAGGGGCAGAAACTGAGACCTGGACCATCAGACCATCAGGAAGCTAAGCAGTGCCCTTTCTCTGTCTTTAATCTTGGACTTTCCAAGAATCAGCCTCATTTTTTTTTTTTTTTTTTTTTGGCAGAATGGGCTTCTCTAACTCCAATCCAATGGCAAGAAATGCCATGCCCTCCAAATTGACATCATGTCAGATTCAGCATCAGTAGAGAATATCTGGATGGCCCAGACTGAGTCAGGAAACTATCTTTGATCACAACAATTCTGGCCAAGAAAGTAGGTGGGGTTAGGTACCACAAACACAGTTGCTAAGGTCTCCATGTCTGTGGAAGATGAGAAATGACATGAGAAAGAAGGTAGATCTCAAGAAAGGAAACACTGGGAGCTGAGAAAAGTGCTAAAGGAAGTCCACTACAAGTATATTCCACCAAGACAATAAAATATTTCAAGGTCTTGTTTATTTTTTCTTCAACAGGTAAGTAGCACAGGTTGCTGTTGCTTCTATTTGTATGTTACATCTAAAAGAGCTATGTCAAATGTTACAGATGCATCAACTTCTTATTTTTTAAAGTGACAGCTGAAGCATGCTGTCTTTCTTGATTTAAGACTTCAAGTCACAAATAATCAATAGTTGTCCTGAGGAAATCATAGGGCTGTTTTAAAAACCAGAATCCTATAATCCTCTGGTGCCTTATAGCTCTAGGAAAAATAAGTTATCCTCTTAAAAAGAGCCATCTATAGTTGTTTCTTCTCCTATAAGGGGCACTTGGTTTAATGACCCCATTTCACGGGGTGGGGTAGACTCCTCCAGAGAGAATGGAAGCAGTTATTTATTTCCAAAGCCATCCGGAAAAAAGGTTCCATATATAGTTTTCTGCTGTCTAGCTTTGAGAAAATATGACTATCTACACTAACTGTTATCTCAATGTCTTTCCGGTGGCTAAAGGCTGCGGGGGAGAGGAGATAATTTAGTCAGGCTATTAGGTAGCTGAAAATTTCCACCTAATCAAAAATAATAGTAATAATTAAAAAATTTTTAAATACAATTTTTTCTATCAAATTAACAGTTTGCTTTCAAGTAGGTAAAAGATGAACAGACACTCCATTAAAGAACATATATAAATGTCAAATAAAAATGTGAAAAGATGCTCAACATTGTTAGTCATTACATAAATGAAAAGTAAAACCATGATGAAATACCACTCAGCGCCTATTATAATGGTTGTTTTTTTTAAAAATGGATAATATTAAGTGCTGTCAAGGATGTGGAGCACGGGAAAACTCATTCTATTTCGGTGGAAATCCAAAATGTACACCCGCTTTGGAAAAACATGTGGCAGCTTCTTATAAAGTGAAACATGCACTTACCATACAACTCGGTTATCCCACAGCTAGACACTGACCAAAGTGAAATAAATTTTATGCCCACTTGAAAACCTGTACACAGGAAGCTTTATGCATAATGCCAAAAACTGGGAACAATCCAAATATCCCCCTAGCAAGAAGTGGATAAACAAACTGTGGTACATCCAGGTAGAACAGAACACTTAGCAATAGAAAAGAAACAAATTACTGATACATACAACAACATGGATGAATCTCAAATGCAATATTAAGTGAAACAATGTTCCAATGTTAAGTGAAAAAAGCCAGACTAAAAACGCTCCATAATATATATGACACCTATATGGCATTCTGGAAAAGGCAAAACCGTAGATAAAAATCAAATCAGTGGTTGTCAGGGGCTGAGCGATTGACTACAAAGGGGCACACTGAAATTTGGAGATGGGGGGTGATGGGACTATTGTATATTTGGGTTGAGTGTTGGTTACATGACTGTCTGCGTTTGTCAAAACTCACAGAACTATACCCTAAAAAGGGTGGATTTTACTGTATGTAAATTATATCTTAATTTTAAAAGTTGAAAAAATACACCTTTGTCAACAGCTAGTGTATTATGTATTAATTCCTATTTAACTGTACCGTGTACACATTAGAGATTCTCACTGAAAATATTTTTTTAATTTCATAGCAAGTCCAAGGCACCTTCAGTATCTTGGGCTGCTTCCACACATTTGTGAAATCAAAACTGAAAGCTCTTCCTTTGACTCAACTGTGTTCACCTCCAGAGCCCTCTTTCTGAAACGAGAGCCCTTGTGTTGATGGATTTACCACAGAAATGGAGAGAGGCCAAGCGCGTCCCATGAGCGTTGCCAAGGCTGACGGCTCTCTCAGTGATGTTAAACTCCTCACTTAAATAAGAGGGAAACCCTGCCTCTTACTTTCTCTGCCAGGTAACTTTTCCCCAATCTGTACTTGAATTCAAGTATCCCTAAATTCCAGACAGCTGGAGATGATGCAGGATGGTTACAACTCACATTGTTCTGCCCTGGTCGTAGAGGGAACCGTTCCCCAGCTCCTGGAGAGGGGAAGGGCCGGCCCATCAGTCATCCTCTGGATGACATATATGGGCTCTATTAATATCACAAGATGCTTCCCCTCAGTATTCACCTCTTAAGAGTCCATTTCAATCCCAATAAATATTCACGACTGAAGCCTTCCATATGCCACCTCGGCTAAAATGGAACTAATGAGTGCTTAGGAGACGATGTTTTGAAGTGATGCACTGCATAGAAGCCTACACAAATCTCTGCTTTATTACAGGAACCAGAGGTTAGCATTAAGAGAACTGCCATTTGCTTCTCCAATTTGTAATGCCATTAATTACTCTTGTGTTTTTTAATCTGCCTCTACACTTAAACAAAAGCATTGCAAAGTCACAGTGCAGGGATTCGGCAAATGAGGACTTGGGTTAAACCCACACTTTCCAGAATTATTGGTTCTAATTCTATCAAGGAAGGGAGAGCTCAGAAACCAGACTCTGCACCTCCAGAGTCCTGGTTTAAATCGGTGCCAGGTATGCAGGCGTGGGATGGAGGAAACAAAGGCAGAAGCACATAGTGAAAATTTCACTGAAGAAGAGAGGGTAACCATGAACTGTCCCTCTGCAAGTCAGACAAATCAGTCTCGGACTTCCCATCTGGGTCCCTCTGGCTGTGCTAAACTAGCCACAACCCTAATCAAATGTAAGTGCCAGCCTGCCGCCAGCCACAGTGTGTCAGCCCTGACATCAGACTCCTCCTGTCCTCTGACCTACAGGGATGCTGTGAGCAGTAATTAACATCCATTAAGTGGTTAGTCATCCTCACTCAGCTGCGTACTGTCAAGTTGCAAGCAGACAGCAGCCTACCCGATGCCCCAGGGCACCTCATCAGACCATTTCCCCTCTGAGGAAAGGAGGTGACCTCAGCTCCTACTGTCCACAGTGCAAAGGCCACACACACTGAAGGGCCTCTTGCCACCATAAACAGTGCCCTCAAGATGGAGCTGAGCCCCGCTGAGAGGTGCCAGGCTGGGAAGGCCAGGAGGAAGTAGCTGTTGCTTGGTAGAAGGCTTCAGGGTTCAGAACAGTTAAACCAATGCAGACAGCTCTGATAGATGGAAATAGTGCCAGAGCATTCTTAATGCAAGCCTAGCCAGAGCATGAATGATGATCTACAATGACTTTCTCCTACTTTCCAAACAGCCAACCCTACACTGAAGCTCTGAATTCATGAGTCTCTGACTGGGACTACTGAATACCCAAAGAGCTGAAATAGTCTGAGAGGAGAAGCTAACATGTGTTAACTTCTATGTGCCAAGTTCTTTAATTACATCTGTAGCAGAGCACCTGACACGTGATAGGTGCCAAAAAGTCCAGAGTTTAAATAAGACTTGTCAAATGAATGGGGTGAATGAGTTCCCATTTCACTTTTGCAACAATTCCAAGTGACAATTGACACACGGGGAAAGTAAGGCCATGGACTTTCTCAGAGTCACAAGGCTAAGGTTGGAAGAGCTGAGATAGGGATAGGTTTTTCTGACTCTTTAGGAACCCATGTTAGTCCTGACTCTGGTAGCTTATCTTGTTAATACGGATATTACCTGGTTGATGTCATCGGCTATTAATAGACCAAGGGTTGGCCTCCTCACCCAGATTGTCTGGTTCAAAATCCCCACAGGCTCCTCTTCCCAGCTCTCTTCTACTAATGATTAGTCATAGTATTGCCTTTATGTAATTACCTGTCAGTGCTAGAGGAAAAATCCCCCAGTCCTCGCTGGGGACACTTTCATTCCATCAACTCTAGGTCTCTAGAGGAGCCAGTTTGTATGTCCCTCCCCATGGCAGAGAGTAATATTCAAACAAACTTTAATGGTTCCTCTTTCCCCCCTTTGCCCCCTCCTCCCCAGAGGAGAACGTATTTGTCCACTGAAGAGCCCAATCTGTCAAGTCACACACCAGAGAAGAAACAGAAGTGGAAAACCATGGTATCCTGCGTGCAGCAGGAAGCATTTCCAGCACTCCTCCTGGTTTTCCAGAAGTGGTCAGCCCCTGAAAGACCTCCACTGCCTTCCGGCCTCCCTGCAGCTCCCCTCTGTGCCAGCACCAGCTTTGTGAGGCGGGCAGTGGCCCCCCTGCAGCGGCAGAGCTGTTCAGAGCACACCCAGCGGAGACAGCTCACCCACAGGTGGAGCCACTATCCAGGCTCCAGGAAAGCATTTTCCACCTCCACCGTGACCACAGGTCCCGACCGCGTTCTCCAGCCTGGTTTTACCCTGGCCTTTGGCAACTAAGGGGTCCTCATTAATAAAGCTAATGATCTGATCTGTCTTCGGTATCAGTCCTCTAGGACCTACCTAAGCCCTAGGGTCAAAGGTTAGGGATTGGATGCAGGGACCCATCATTCCTCCTCCCTCCAGGATTCTGGTCAACTGACATTGCAGATGAAGCCTCGAATATCAGCTTTAAAGGCTGAGCACCAGCCAAAAATATTTACCCCATCTCTCTTAGAATATAATTATGAACATTTTAGATACCATTTTCCTTCCTGCATTGTCTCTTTTTCTTGTGGGGAAGGGGATTCTAGGTTCCTTGTTTTGGTTTCTTTATTATAGATTGAAAGACTCCATCAAATATCTTGTGTTCCTTGCTTGGCCATTCAAATTTAGAAATGAATTACTAAAAGCTGGTTGGAAATAAGGTGTATGTGCATGAGACTTGTCAACATATGACCCTTACCACAGGGTAAACATCTTGTAAACTGGTTCTTGTATTTGGTGGGACACCAAACTCTTCCAGAGAAGCCTCATCTGATCCCCTGCCTGTAACTGTACATGGGATTTCTGGAAGCTCTGAGGGAAAGAGCAGGAGTGAGGGTGTTCTACAATTCCATGTGTGCGTCTTCATTAAATTCCTCTCATTTTCAGCTCTGAGTTTCATCACTACCACCACCCTGCCTCTCTGTACCTCATACTCAGAAAAGTGACAGCCTAGCTGTGTAAGGGGAAAAGTTACCTGGGGGTCAGACCACTCTGTACTCAGGCTTTCCACCAACGCCTCTGCTTTCAGCTTTATACTCCACCCTCCATCCAGGTCCTGGAACTTTCTGAAGTTCCACAGGACCAACTATCTCCACTCCCATCTGACACTAAGTTGCCACCGTCTCTACTTTGTCCGATCAGTTACCAGTCTCCTCTCCACATTCCAGCTTCCTAAAATACATGGAAAGTTTTCTTCTTCAGTTGTCCCCTTTGCTCTTCTCTCTGTACTTGTGAGTCTGTATGGATCTTATTCCTCTACAGTGTTTCTGTGGGGCTTGGCAAGGAACAGGAAAGCAGTCACATGCAGTCAGTCCTCCAAGCCTCTGTCTCATGGGTACCACTTCCAGTGTGGAGAGAACTAGACCAAACAATGAAGGGAACAGGGAGCTCCAGAATGTGGCCCCTCTCTGTATATTACTGATTACCCACATCCACAGCTCTCAGAGCAGGAGAGGGCATCCCCAGTGATGCTCCTTTAGTGCATGGTGAGAACCCCCACCTTCCAGTAGGGGTGGAGGCACTGTCACTCACACCCGTTTTGTGCATGCCTGCCCTAGCCTGGAGAACCCAACCCCAGACCCTCTCAAGTCATTACCATAGACTCTGCCACAGGGATGGGAACTCCTCATGTTCAAGGCACTCAACATTCCAGAATACCTGGAATTCCTGGTGGGTATTCAGACAGTGAGACCTCATTGTGGCCTTGTTTCCCTTGAGGATCCTCGTCTGTGTCTTGCCTTTAATTCTGAGTCCATACAGTAGCCTCCAGGAAGGGAATCGAAGGTCCTTCCAGGGAAACAATACCAACCCAAAATTTGAAGGATGCCAGAGATCAGGTTGGTGTAGCTCTTTGATGGGAAAGGAATATGGTGAACACAATTGCAGGAACAAGGGGCAAGCAACCGACGGCGAGTTCAGCTTATGGGAAGAGGGAACATACCATAGTGACAGACTGGCAGCAGGAAGCTCTGTGGTGTAGCTCTTTCCAATTAATTGTAACAGTACAGGCCCTGGATAAGGATGTTACGAAAGGGAGAAATGCCTGACATAGAGGAGCTATTTTAAAGTGCATGTCTTGGGGGACCTTCAAGATGGCAGAAGAGTAAGACATGGAGATCACCTTCCTCCCCACAAATACATCAAAAATACATCTACATGTGGAACAACTCTTACAGAACACATACTGAACCCTGGCAGAAGACCTCAGACTTCCGAAAAGGCAAGAAAATCCCCACGTACCTGGGTAGGGCAAAAGAAAAAAAAAACAGAGACAAAAGAATAGGGACAGGACCTGCACCTCTGGGAGGGAGCTGTGAAGGAGGAAAAGTTTCCACACACTAGGAAGCCCCTTCACTGGCGGGGACAGGGGTGGGTGGAGGGGAAGCTTCGGAGCCATGGAGGAAAGCACAGCAACAGGGATGCAGAGGGCAAAGCGGAGAGATACCCACACAGAGGATAAGTGCCGACCAGCACTCACCAGCCCGAGAGGCTTGTCTGCACACCTGCCGGGGCAGGTGGGGGCTGGGAGCTGAGGCTCGGGCTTCGGAGGTCAGATCCCAGGGAGAGGACTGGGGTTGGCTGCGTGAACACAGCCTGAAGGGGGCTAGTGCGCCACAGCTAGCCTGGAGGGAGTCCAAGAAAAAGTCTGGACCTGCCTAAGAGGCAACAGACCATTGTTTCGGGGTGCGTGAGGAGAGGAGATTCAGAGCACTGCCTAAACGAGTCCAGAGACTGACGCGAGCCGCGGCTACCAGCGCAGACCCCAGAGATGGGCATGAAACACTAAAGCTGCTGCTGAAGCCACCAAGAAGCCTGTGTGCCAGCGTACGCATGAAAATTCGAATAAAAGGGGTCCCAGAAGAAGAAGAGAAAAAATTTGAAGACATTATAGGTGAAAACTTCCCTAACATGGGAAAGGAAATAGTCAGTCAAGCCCAAGAAGCACAGAGAGTACCATACAGGATAAATCCAAGGAGAAACATGCCAAGACACATATTAATCAAACTATCAAAAATTAAATACAAAGAATAAATATTAAAAGCAGCAAAGTAAAAACAACAAATAATATACAAGGGAATCCCCATAAGGTTAACAGCTGATCTTTCAGCAGAAACTCTGCAAGCCAGAAGGGAGTGGCAGGACATATTTAAAGTGATGAAAGGGGAAAACCTACAACCAAGATTACTCTTCCCAACAAGGATCTCATTCAGATTCGACGGAGAGATTAAAACCTTTACAGACAAGCAAAAGCTAAGGGAATTCACGACTAAACCAGCTTTACAACAAATGCTAAAGGAAATTCTCTAGGAAGGAAACACAAGAGAAGGAAAAGACCTACAATAACAAACCCAACCAATTAAGAAAATGGTAAGAGGAACATACATATCAATAACTACCTTAAATGTAACTGGATTAAATGCTCCAACCAAAAGATATAGACCGGCTAAATGGATACAAAAACAAGACCCATATATATGCTGTCTACAAGAGACCCACTTCAGACCTACAGACACATACAGATTGAAAGTAAGGGGATGGAAAAATATATTCCATTTAACTGGAAATCAAAAGAAAGCTGGAGTAGCAATTCTCATACCAGACAAAATAGACTTTAAAATAAAGACTATTACAAGAGACAAAGAAGGACACTACATAATGATCAAGGGATCAATCCAAGAAGAAGATGTAACAATTGTAAATATTTATGCACCCAATATAGGGGCACCCCAATACATAAGGCAAATGCTAACAGCCATAAAAGGGGAAATCGACAGTAACACAATCATGGTACGGGACTTTAACACCCCACTTTCACCAATGGACAGATCATCCAGAATGAAAATACATAAGGAAACGCAAGCTTCAAATCATACATTAAACAAGATGGACTTAATTGATGTTTATAGGACATTCCACCCAAAAACAACAGAATACACTTTCTTCTCAAGTGCTCATGGAACATTCTCCAAGATAGATCATATCTTGGGTCACAAACCAAGCCTTGGTAAATTTAAGAATTAATTAAAATTGTGTCAAGTACCTTTTCTGACCACAGTGCTATGAGACTAGATATCAATTACAGGAAAAAATCTGTAAAAAATACAAACACATGGAGGCTAAACAATACACTACTAAATAACCAAGAGATCACTGAAGAAATCAAAGAGGATATCAAAAAATACCTAGAAACAAATGACAATGAAAACACGATGACCCAAAACCTATGGGGTGCAGCAAAAGCAGTTCTAAGAGGGAAGTTTATAGCAATACAATCCTACCTCAAGAAACAAGAAACATCTCAAATAAACAACATAACCTTACACCTAAAGCAATTAGAAAAGAAGAACAAAAAAAACCCCAAAGTTAGCAGAAGGAAAGAAATCATAAAGATCAGACCACAAATAAATGGAGGAAACAATAGCAAAGATCAATAAAACTAAAAGCTGGTTCTTTGAGAAGATAAACAAAATTGATAAACCTTCAGCCAGACTCATCAAAAAATAAAAAAAGGGAGAAGACTCAAATCAATACAATTAGAAATGAAAAAGGAGAAGTAACCACTGACACTGCAAACTTACAAAGGATCATGAGAGATTACCACAAGCAACTATATGCCAATAAAATGGACAACCTGGAAGAAACGGACAAATTCTTAGAAAAGCACAACCTTCTGAGACTGAACCAGGAAGAAATAGAAAATATAAACAGACCAATCACAAGCACTGAAATTGAAACTGTGATTAGAAATCTTCCAACAAACAAAAGCCCAGGACCAGATGGCTTCACAGGCGAATTCTATCAAACATTTAGAGAAGAGCTAACACCTATCCTTCTCAAACTCTTCCAAAATATAGCAGAGGGAGGAACACTCCCAAACTCATTCTACGAGGCCACCATCACCCTGATACCAAAACCAGACAAAGATGTCACAAAGAAAGAAAACTACAGGCCAATATCACTGATGAACATAGATGCAAAAATCCTCAACAAAATACTAACAAACGGAATTCGACGGCATATTAAAAGGATCATACACCATGATCAAATGGGTTTTAACCCAGGAATGCAAGAATTCTTCAATATATGCAAATCAATCAATGTGATACACCACATAAACAAATTGAAGGATAAAAACCATATGATAATCTCAATAGATGCAGAAAAAGCTTTTGACAAAATTCAACACCCATTTATGAAAAAAAAAACCCTCCAGAAAGTAGGCATAGAGGGAACTTTCCTCAACATAATGAAGGCCATATATGACAAACCCACAGCCAACATCAATCTCAGTGGTGAAAAACTGAAACCATTTCCACTAAGATCAGGAACAAGACAAGGTTGACCACTCTCACCACTATTATTCAACACAGTTTTGGAAGATTTAGCCACAGCAATCAGAGAGGAGAAAGAAATAAAAGGTATCCAAATTGGAAAAGAAGAAGTAAAACTGTCACTGTTTGCAAATGATATGATGCTATACATAGAGAATCCTAAAGATGCCACCAGAAAACTACTAGAGCTAATCAATGAATTTGGTAAAGTAGCAGGATAGAAAATTAATGCACAGAAATCTCTTGCATTCCTATACACTAATGATGAAAAATCGGAAAGAGAAATTAAGGAAACATCTCCATTTACCATTGCAACAAAAAGAATAAAATACCTAGGAATAAACCTACCTAAGACAAAAGACTTGTATGCAGAAAACTGTAAGACACTGATGAAAGAAATTAAAGACTATACAAACAGATGGAGAGATATACCATGTTCTTGGATTGGAAGAATCAACATTGTGAAAATGACTATACTACCCAAAGTAATCTACAGATTCAGTTCAATCGCTATCAAACTACCAATGGCATTTTTCACAGAACTAGAACAAAAACTTTCACAATTTGTATGGAAACATGAAAGACTCCGAATAGCCAAAGCAATCTTGAGGGAAAAAAACGGAGCTGGAAGCATCAGGCTCCCTGACTTCAGACTCTACTACAAAGCTACAGTAATCAAGACAGTATGGTACTGGCACAAAAACAGAAATATAGATCAATGGAACAGGATAGAAAGCCCAGAAATAAACCCACGAACATATGGTCACCTTACATTTGATAAGGGAGACAAGAATATACAATGGAGAAAAGACAGCCTCTTCAATAAGTGGTGCTGGGAGAACTGGACAGTTACATGTAAGAGAATGAAATTAGAACACTCCCTAACACCATACACAAAAATAAACTCAAAATGGATTAAAGACCTAAATATAAGGCCAGACACTATCAAACTCTTAGAGGAAAACATAGGCAGAACACTCTATGACATAAATCACAGCAAGATCCTTTTTGACCCACCTCCTAGAGAAATGGAAATAGAAACAAAAATAAACACATGGGACCTAGTGAAACTTAATAGATTTTTCACAGCAAAGGAAACCATAAACAAGACCAAAAGACAACCCTCAGAATGGGAGAAAATATTTGCAAATGAAGCAACTGACGAAGTACTATCCAAAATTTACAAGCAGCTCATGCAGCTCAATATCAAAAAAACAAACAACCCAATCCAAAAATGGGCAGAAGACCTAAATAGACATTTCTCCAAAGAAGATATACAGATTGCCAACAAACACATGAAAGAATGCTCAACATCATTAACCATTAGAGAAATGCAAATCAAAACTACAATGAGGTATCACCTCACACCAGTCAGAATGGCCATCATCAAAAAATCTACAAACAATAAATGCTGGACAGGGTGTGGAGAAAAGGGAACCCTCTTGCACTGTTGGTAGGAATGTAAATTGGTACAGCCACTATGGAGAACAGTATGGAGGTTCCTTAAAAACCTAAAAATAGAACTACCATATGACCCAGCAATCCCACTACTGGGCATATACCCTGAGAAAACCATAATTCAAAAAGAGACATGTACCACAATGTTCACTGCAGCACTATTTACAATAGCCAGGACATGGAAACAACCTAAGTGTCCACTGACAGATGAATGGATAAAGAAGATGTGGCACATATATACAATGGAATATTACTCAGCCATAAAAAGAAACGAAATTGAGTTATTTGTAGTGAGGTGGATGGACCTAGAGTCTGTCATACAGATTGGAAGAAGTCAGAAAGAGAAAAATAAATATCATATGCTAACACATATATATGGATTCTTTTTAAAAATGGTTTTTATGAACCTAGGGGCAGGTTCGGAATAAAGACGCAGTCATAAAGAATGGACTTGAGGACACGGGGAGTGAGAAGGGTAAGCTGGGACGAAGTGAGAGAATAGCACTGATATATACACACTACCAAATGTAAAATAGATAGCTAGTGGGAAGCAGCTGCATAGCACAGGGAAATCAGCTCGGTGCTTTGTGACCTCCTAGAGGGGTGGGATAGGGAGGGTGGGAGGGAGACCCAAGAGGGAGGAGATATGGGGATATATGTACACGTATAGCTGATTCACTTTGTTATACATCAGAAACTAAGACAACATTGTAAAGCAATTATACTCCAATACAGATGTTTAAAAAATAATATAAATAAAATAAAATAAAGGCATGTCTTAGAAACTCTTAAAAGAATTCCTTCTTTCCCTCCTTCTCCCTCACCTTTCTACCTCTTCATTCTCTTTTCTCTCTTTCACTGTCTTCCTCTTTCATCCTCCCTTTCCAACATCTTTTTCCTTTCTTTCTCACTTCCGCTCTTAAAACTTGACAAGATTATTTGGTGCCTGATAAAGATCTTCCACACCAAGCTCAAGCCCTCAGAGAATATTTTCGACACAGCCCTTTCTAGGCCCTGGAAATTAGAATCTACAAAAGAAGTGCTGACAAAAGCCGTAAGTAGGGCAGCCTGCACAGCCCCAGCCTCATTTAATCAGCTTTCCAAGAGCTGGGCCCAGAAAATAGGATAAACTTCCTCACAAAGCTTTTCACTCATCTTTAACCCACCTACTTCTCATCAACTTATTCATAATGAGTAGGAAAGGAACCTGTCACAACGCCCCAGACCTGGGGGCAGCATTTTATTTCACAAAAGAAAGAGACTTCCACATTAATGCCTTTTGCTTTCTGTCATAGGTTTCCTGGAAAAGACGTTCTTCTTTCTTTGGGGAGGGAAAGAAGCCAAATGGCTTGCAAGAGCTAAGATTCAGTGAGTGCTTACTTTGTGCAGGGCTCAGCATTTTACATGCATTATCTCATTTAATCCTCATGACAACTGTAGGGGACCATCCGATTATGACCCTCTTTTGCATTTAAGGAACTGAAGATGTAGAGGGCTACACACAGTGAGTATGTGGTGGAGTCAGGGTTGAATCCAAGCATTCGGACTCCCAGGCTCACGTTAATCACTACGCTGAACTTGTCTTCTAAGCACAGAATTCCAAAAGAGCCTCCATTCCAAGTCCTCACCAGGCCCTACCTTGTTTAATTCAGTCAGACCAAATCAAGCATATTCAGACATCAGAACATAGGGAAAAATCCAGACTGTTCCTTACACAGAGCTCGTTGGCATCCTGCCCCTCACAGACCCAGGTATGTAGTTGCAAGGACAAGCTATGCTTTGTCTTACCTCCCTTTATCTCACCCAGGGCTGCAATGCAACACTGATTCCTGCTTGAGAAAGAGCAGAGCTTAGTATATACATTTGGAAGTCATCAACAGAGAGATGACATTGGAAACCAAGTGAACAGAGGCAGTTGCCCAAAAGCAGAGGCAGGAAGGGGAACCTTGAGGAGATAATTTAGGAAGAAGGAATAAAATTGAGACAATTAAAAAAAAAAAAAGACTAGGAAGTAGCAGTAGTAGAGGGGAGAAATTAAATTAGCTTTTGATAAGAGAGTTTTGTGGGACAGAGAATAAGGGCATCAACTGTCCAGGCAGTTGGTCCCAAATAAACTGTCTTTTCATAGTCCCATGAGCGTATGTATGTATGTGTATGGGTTTGTGTATCTGTGTGTGTTCAAATCCCTCACCCATCCACCTCCTATTTCTCATCTTCCTTTACACTCTTGTGATGCACCAGTTGAATATGCGGATCGAAGAAAACTGGCCAAACTCTCATGTTTCTTGACACCACTTCTTTGTTTTAATTCCTTTTTTCAAGAGTCACAGCCCAGAGAATTCCAGGCATAAGATATATGACATAACAACAGCATCACACAAATGACACCTCATTACGCCCACCAATCATCCCAGCGCGTGACAACCACCTCTCCTTCCTGACTACCCCGCTCTCTAACTCCACCTGAGACACTTGTAGTTTAAAGAGTTGCGGGGCAGGGCTTGGGTTTTGTTTTTTGTTTCTTGCTTTCAGAGAAGAAGGACAAAACAAAGCTCTAGCAGAGTAGGGGGAAAAGCCCCAAAGAAGGTGATTAATATCACTGCTGCTACTTTTCCACAAGCACTTGTCGGCACAGCAGTGAGCCGACTCAGACGGTGCCAAAAGTTATCTTGAAATTCTCCAGCATCGCACTCCAGCAATAAAACACAGATTTATGTGGTGTAGCCCATAATAGACGATGGAATAAAATCATTCTAGATGACTAAATCGCAATGTTTCTGGTCAGGGAACTTAATAACTGAACTCTTTACCCCTCCAGGGACTGTTCAGCCATTTGTTTTCATTTCTCTGACATTTTGTCACAGTCGCAGAATCAGACATGCTGCCCTCCTTCATGGTCTGGGCCTCAGAGATCAGTGTGCTTCACAATGGGGTGAGGAGGCCCTTCTCTATGTCCTGCTCTGTCACCCCTCACTCTGAGACCTGAAGCAAGTTGCCCCACAAACCATACCATGACCATCTTGCACCCCACCTTGCAGTCTCTTCCAGGCTCCCCACAGCCCACTTCCTCACTCTTCCTAATTTCTCTGCCCCATTTGGTCCCTTATCTAGGTTCCTAGTCTTCCATTAGCACATTAGGAGCCCTGCGTAAGCTACTTCCACAGGAGAACACCTCAAAAACCTAAATTAGTGAAGTAAGTCAGAAAAACAAATACTGTATGCTAACGCATATATATGGAATCTAAAAAAATAAATGGTACTGATGAACCTAGAGGCAGGGCAGGAGTAAAGACGTAGACATAGAGAATGGACTTGAGGACACGGGAGAAGCTGGGGTGAAGTGAAAGTAGCATCGACATATATACACTACCGAATGTAAAATAGATAGCTAGTGGGAAGCAGCAACATAGCACAGGGAGATCAGCTCAGGGCTTTGTGACCACCTAGAGGGGTGGGAGAGGGAGGGTGGGAGGGAGGCTCAACAGGGAGGGGATATGGGGATGTATGTATGCATATGGCTGATTCACTTTGTTGTCGACAGAGGCTAACACAGTATTGTGAAGCAGTTATACTCCAATAAAGATATATTTTTTTTTTTAAAAAATATGTTTCAAATAGGTTTCTTCAATGATTGTTACCTGGAGTAGCTTTGGGTTTATTTGGAGGCTTTTTTGGTCCTCTGCTACAAGGTGGACTAGCTTCTTTTTCTCTCCTTTTGCTCTATACTTTCATCTTTTCCTTCCCATGTCTTTTTCCTCTCCCTTCTTCCTCTCCTTTCTTGCCCCTGACAATTACCTGGACCTCTCTGACACACTTGAACAGGCACTGCTTACTTGCCTGGTAATGCTCAAGGATAAAAAGGACACTCATCATTCTGTACACAGTGTCAGTTCAAAGCTGTGTTAAGTCACCAAGGAATAGTTGAGGAACAGTTTAAAGCAGTTTACATCTATAGCATGAGCATACATGGAAATGAAATGGCAACAAACACAGCTGCAGCCAAGGGACACATTTGAGAGTGCAATATGGACATATCTGAAGGAAAATGGTGAAAACTTTTGGAAGCATTTCTCTGCATGAAGATTACCCTTCTTGTTCTCAAAGCAAAAAATAGATTGTAAAACCCCACTAAAATAACAGTGAGGAAAAAAGCAGTTCTTCTTAAGCATCAGGCAACAGCTGAGGGCAATGAGCCTGAGTTTCAGCCCTGGCTAGGAACACAATTATAAATATGATCAGGACAAACTACACCTGAAGACACCCAGCTGCTGAAGACACCTCCACAAAGCTTAAACATAATCCAAATACATCCAGGAAGACTGACATTTCTCCAGAGGTCCTTTATCAGTCCTGGCACCGAAATGAGACTTCCAAACTACCATGGATCCTTGTCAGAGGTAGACTGGTATGAGATCAGGAATACCCATGAATGTACTGAGAAAGAAAATTTAGAACAAAGCAAGGAAAGAGTTATCCCCTTAGTAACACTGGTTAACCATTTCCTTGAGAGGAGAAATTTTGTGTTAAACAAAATCACAGATATTCAATGTGTGTGTGTGTACATATATATATATATGTACACACACACACATATTAAATATGTATACTATATATAGTAGCTTAGCGTTGAGTGTATTTTTTAATGTATACATATATGAATAGGCTTACATAACTTTTCCCGGTATTGCTAAGAAGTACCTGAATTCGTTGAGCCAAACTGACACTTCCTGTCAAGATTCTGGCACACAAAGTTGGTAATACCCTCTGTAGTATAATAAAGAATATATTTGTCCTTTGGTCTTTGTCCCTGGTAACTGGCACAGAGTTCCTAAAACCCTTGAGATTTCCTGAGTGATAAGAGTGCTTTTTGTTATTCATAAAGGGCCTCCTTGACTATACCTGAGTTTATGCTAATGAGATGACACATGGGGGAGGGGCCTAGATAGCCTCAGGATGGCGGCTGGTCACTAGAGGAAACCACCACCTGATTACATGGTTGGAACTTGCAAACCTACTCCACCAAGGAAGTCCTCCAGAGGAGACAGGGCCTAGAGATGGAGTTCAGTCATGGGGCCAATAATTTAATCAATCATACTTACTGTCTTAGCCTGTTCAGGCTGCCATAACAACATACACAGACCGGGTGGCTTAAAGAACAGTAGTTTATTTCTTATAGTTCCAGAGGCTAGAAAAACCCAAGACCAAGGTGCCAGATGATTCAGTTACTGCTGAGGCCTCTCTTCCTGGCTTGCAGATGACCGCCTTCTCTCTATGTCCTCACATGCATACACACAGAGAAAGAGAGAGACATCTCTCTGTCCTCTTCTTATAAGGCCACTAATCCCATCATGAGGGCCCCACCCTCATGATCTAATCTAACCCTAATTATCTTCCTTCTCCAAATATCATCACATTAGGTCTTAGGGTTTCCACATATGGATTTGGAGGGACACAAACATTCAGTCCGTAACACCTACATAATGAAACTTCATATAAAAGCTCTGGAACAAGGTTCAGGAAGTTTTCAGGTTGGTGAACACAACAACGTGGCGGGAACATGGTGCACCTAGAGAGAGTATGGAGTGCTGTGCCCTGGACTCCCCAGACCCTGCCACCCTATTTATCTCTTCACCTGGCCGTTCATTTGAATCCTCTATAATAAACCAGTATTCATATTTCTGTGCTTTCCTGAGTTCTATGAGTTATTTTAGTGAATTCTTGAACCTGAGGGGTCGTCATGGGAACCCCTAAATTTGTAGTTCTCCAGGCAGAGTGAAGGAGGACCCCTGAACTTGCAGCTGGCATCCAAGGTGAGAGCAGTCTGGTGAGACTGAGCCCTTATCTGTGAGATCTAATGCTAACTCCAGGTAGTTAGTGTCAGAATTGAACACTAGGACACCCAGTTGGTGTAGGAGAATTGGTGTTGGAAAAAACATACCCTCCAATAACCCCATCCCAACCCCTAACAAACAGAATAATGTTTTTGCTTTCTAATTGCCCAGTGAGGTAGGTAAAATCCTAAGGTGGTCCCAAGATTCCCCCCACTCATGTGCATGCCTTGTATAATCCCCTCCCCTTAGTATGAACAGGACCTGTGAATATAACAGGACTTTACTTCTGTGATTAGGTCATGTTATATGGCAAGAGTGAAAGGATTTTTATAAGTGTAATTAAAGTCCCTAATCAGTTGACTTTGAGTTCTTCAAAAAGGAGATTATCCTGGATAGGCCTGATGTATAAGATAAGCTGTTTAAAAGAGGGTCTATAAGTCATAGAGGAAGTCAGAGATTCTCTTGCTGGCTTGAAGCCATAAGATGCCACATTGTGACAAGGCCTATGAGAGGACTACATGGCAAGGAACTGAGGGGCCTCTGGGAGCAGAGAACAGACCCCAGGTGATAGTCAGCAATAGAATGGGGACTTCAGTCCTACAACCACAAGGAACTGAATTTTGTCAACAACGTGAGGGTGGTTGAAAGAGGGCTCTGAGATCTAGAAAGCAACACAACCCAACTAATACTTTGACTTCAGACTTGCCAGATCCTAAGCAGAGGACCCAGTTAAGATTTGCCCAAACTCTTGGCTCATGGAAACTGTTCAGACAATATGTTGTTTTAACCTGCTAAATTTGTGATAATTTGTTATGCAGTAATAGAAAATAAAAACAATCACATATCATACACACTGATCAACACTCTCCTACTTCATGTTTATGATGCTGCCCAGGTCTTTTTATGGTGGCCTCTTCAAGAGGGAGCATAACCAAAGTTTTTGACAAGGGCTCAGTAAAATGATTTGCACATAATATATGACTGATAACTTTGTTGCTGAATTGATATTATACTGTCATGCTTTACAGGAAGGTATTAGCAAAATACTACATGGTTTACCTCAGACCTGCAACACATTTTACTTTTAAAATAAACATTCTTTGTTATATGATGACTTACTATAAACCATTCCATTGAAATCACATTTCCAAAGCAGGAAATAAATTCCAAATATGTATACCCTCTGAAGACCCATGGTTTGGAATTTTCTAATTTTCTGAGTTTTTTGGACTCTACCACTAGGTAACAAAATACGAACGATGACTCAGCTAAAAATGTTCACCCAAATGCAATTCTAACTCTCTGTTCAAGAGTAAAATCAACCACTTTTGCATAGAGTTCTGATCGAATAGGTATTTCAAAAGTTGTGGTTACCAGTGGGAAGAGGGAAGCGGGGTTGGGGGGGCAAGGTAGGGGTAGGGAATTAAGAGGTACAAACTACTATGTATAAAATAAATAATCTACAAAGATATATTGTACAAGACAGGGAATATAGCCAATATTTTATAATAACTATAAATGGAGTACAATTTTTTAAAATTGTGAATCACTATGTTATACACCTGAAACTTGTATAATATTGTAAATCAACTGTACCTCAATAAATTAAAAAAAAAATTCAACAGACCCAAGCACAAATGGGGAGATCAGAACTATACCAGAAGAGTGAGTTCAATTATGGATTATTTTGCCCATTACTATCTCTGAGCTCTCTTCCAAGCCCTCCCTCCTCCACTAACTGGCCTGAGATCAGAGCATAGAGAACAATGTTCTGGTTATTTTTGCGTCCCTCTTCTCTCATGTACTTTCTGCACTACCTTGCTGTGTTTTCATCATTTTCTTCATGTATAACACTTACATAATGGAGAAGGTTCACACCTCTCACAAGTCTGCTAAAGTCAACTGAGGTGATAAACATGAAATCATTTTCAAATGAGAAAAGACTTCCATGAATTCAACAAATGCTTATATCTTAGAGAACAATCATTTTATAGAATAGAAGCTCAGCATTAAAGAAGTTTGATAGAATTCTGAAAGATACCCACTTGGATATTTGAATTTCTTTTCTGATACCCTACATTTATTCATTCATCGAAAATGTGTAAAACACCAACTACAATCTATGCACTAAGGAAGGTCCTTTCAAGTGGTCTGTAGTTGATATCCTCCAGTGACAAGGAATTCACTATGTCCTAGGGGACCACATTCCATTTGGTGCAGTTCTAATTGTTGGAAACATCTCTCTTGCAGTAAGACCCAAGTATCCTTATCAGCAGCTAGGTTTGGGGGGTGAAAAGTAAAGTGTCAATTGGTGCTTACCACTAGCTGGGAGATACAATTTACACATCTGAAGCAATAGTGAACAATGCAGGGCAGTGTGTCCATGGTGTGCGGACTAAATGCACTCAGGAAGGCTGAAAGAAACAATGAAGTCTTCTCAGGAGAGGTAGAACTTAAAAGAAGCCTAGATGTCAGCCAGAACCTGAGGAGTGGAAGGTAATTTTAGATGAGATGAACAAAATCAATAGAGGCATGGAATGCACTCATGGGAAAAGACTATGTGTTTGACAATAGTGGAGGGTCCCCAAGCTTGACAAAGGAGTTTGAAATTGATATGGTGGGAACCAGGAAGCCTCTGAAGGTCACTAAAACATTATTAGTTTCATTCTCACAAGAGCACATTTTATCTGAACAGAAAATGGGTGTTCTTCGTCCAAAAGAGGACAATAGAGACACAGAATAGTGTAGGTCCAAAGAGAACTTCAGGCAAAAGGCCAGTTCCAGAGAAGAAAGAATTGAAACAAGACCAAAGCCTGTGGTTGTTGAGTCGACTGTTACTTGTTTTACAAATTTGTCTGAGGAAACTGCCAGAAGCAAGTGGCCTTTTGGTCACCTCTTCCTTTGTGCAATGTGGCTTTCTGAGATTTGTGTAAAATTATTTGTTCCCTGCATTTTGCCAAGAAGAGTGGAGTATTTTTATCAGTCCTATAATTCAGGAAGCAGAATTCCTCTGGTACAGACACCACAAATAAATGAAATCTCTTAATATTTAGAGTTTTTCTATACTTTACTTTCTGAATATGTCTTATAGTGAAGTTTCATTGAGTAGGATATGGGGCCATTCTCATGCTCCAACAATACCCACTCAGGTGGGTACATGTAAGTTACATCTGGGTGAAATCACTGAGGCTAGTTCTCTTGCACCCCACAATACTGGATGAACAACATTCCATACAATATTATGGTGGCCAGTCTTAAAAGCTGCTAAATCAGGGAAGCCGCCCCAGTCTGGGCCAGCACTTAATCAGATTTATTTCGTCTTAGTGATATGGGTGTTATGACAAGAGACTGATCACTATTCTTTTATTCCCTAGCGTATACAGGGCCAGACCACATGACAGTCCCTACTCTGCTCTGTCCCCTGCCTGAAGTTTGTGCTCTTCCTTTATCCACATGGGCCTGGACTCTAGACTATGAGCAGCTTCTTTGACGTTGGGCATAGCTGAAAGGGGGGAGGTACCCAGTACCTACAGCAAAGCCTCCTCCAGCACTGCAGAGGAAGGTGTGTGTTCCCCCTCTGACTGTTTCCTCAGAGCAAAGATTGAGGGCCAGTAGGTCACCTCATCCTAAATTCCTGCATAAGTCAGGTTTAAGGGTGACGTCCTATCACAATTTAATTTTAGCTCATTTGAGGCATAAAGGAGCTTGTTCTTACTCTTAAGAGAAATAGAAAAGCAAGCAGGCAAGCATAATTTTGGAACAGCAAATGATGTTTAACAAAGATTTTTTTAGACATTACACATTCTCTTTATTTTGAAAAAAATGCATGGTTTTCTTTCTGGGAGGGAATCCTTGCTGGATGTTGCTTTAGAGCAGAAGTCAATAGATAAATCTGACAATGCTGTAGGCTGCCATGAGAAACAAAAGACATTATGGTGGCGATGCATAGAGTCTCAGCATGTTTCCAAAGGTATCCCTTAAACTTGTTACAATTGCCAAATCTGTATTTCCTAGATAAGTCACTTTCTCCTTTTTTCACAATTTAAATAATTATTTTGTGTGTGTTTTCTATTACGGAGAACACTGCGTGTGAAACAAAGAAATTGAACATGCAATCCCCATCCTCAAACCCTCAAGGGGTATATATATATAGGTGTGAAGATGAAGGCAGGTATAAGTAAGCAGATGGTGGGAAAGATGAATTAGGAAGGCTGGTGCCTACACCTCCTTTCAACAGTCTGTGATTCTCAGCAAGGGAAGAGGGTAGCTCTGGGGGAGAGCGATGGAGGAGTATCAGCAGAAAGTACAGAATAATACTCAGAACTTGCTTTGACCCAACCACTGCCACAGGCGATCTCATAACCACCCAATGCAGCAGCAACTCTTCCTCTGTCCATTTCACATACCAGGACACTGAGGCTTGGAGAGGAAAAGAACTTGTCCAGGGCCACACATGTATGAAGTGGAGAACCAAGGAATCCAACCCTGGATCTCACCTCACAGATCTCAAGATACCACAAATTAGGCATGTCACAAGTATTTCCTAGTGCAGCACTGCCCAAAAGAAATACAATGTGAGCCACATAGTAATTTTTAGTGTTCTAAGGGCCATATTTAAAAGTTTTTTAAAGGACAGATGAAATTAATATGTTTTATCTAACCCAATATATCCAAAATATTTTCATTTCCACATGTAATCAACATTTTAAAAACACGATTGATAAGATATTT
Source organism: Eschrichtius robustus (assembly GCF_028021215.1). Classification (NCBI taxonomy): domain Eukaryota; kingdom Metazoa; phylum Chordata; class Mammalia; order Artiodactyla; family Eschrichtiidae; genus Eschrichtius; species Eschrichtius robustus. Next base: position 57,715,001 of record NC_090833.1, on the reverse strand, counting down.
TATATTCTTTTCTCTATACTTAGTTTTCCCAATCTAACGTTTATTGAATACTCACATCTCAGTTTGGACCAGCCACATGCCAAGTGCTCAGCAGCCACACGTGGCCAGTGAACAGTACAACCGCGCTGTGTATCATGACACAAGTGAGTTAGCATGAAAACTGACTTGTGAGAGAGATAATACACAGATTGGATCCAACTAGAATGGGAACTATCACATAGATTTAGAGTATATTTTTTAATACTTGTTTTCATCCTTGTAGCAATGAACGACGAATTCTACCTACAGAGCATAACTATAGACAATACACAGACACCAGGTACTGTGAAGAATCAGAGGCTTCAGGGTTCTAGTTACTCCTTTTAATACGATGTCCCTTGGCAACATCCGGCCACCTTGGGCTGAGGGAAATGCCTAAGACAACAGTTAATTAGCAGGTCGTCTAAGTGCTTCCTGCCCTTCTTTCCAATTTGCCAGATTAAAAATGTCAATTAAATTAAATGTCTCCCTTTCCACTCAGACTCGTTCAACGTCCATGCCCAGGCTGAAAGCTTCCTTTCTTGTCAACAATTGTCTCCAACCCTTGGCTAAGATTTTGAACTACTTAAAGATGAGAAAGAATGAAAGACTTTCTGATTAATTTCCATTTTTGTGTCATTATAACTAGCTTTATCCTTTAAAGCAAGAAATAAATCGCACAGCCTATGACCTGGCAAGTTCAGTCACAAACACCCAGGAAACTTGGAACTTAGAACTACACTTAAACATCATCTCTCTCAGCCTGGGTGATGCTTTTAAGAGAGTTTAATCTTCACTTAAGTCATTCGATTTAAATACTGCTGTCAAGGAAACACAATCTTAAACCAGAAAAGGGATGGATTGGGGTTTTCTATCCTCTGTTCTCACCCAGAATATAGCTATTCTGCATCCCATCAAACTCACCCCCAGATCCTTTACTCACACTAAAATGTAAATAATTATACCTCAGTGGTCTGTTTTCAAATTTGATCAAGTAGCAGAGCCCCTGAAAATCATGTTCTTGGAATATCATTTAAAAATTAACATATAAAAACTAAAATTTTAAAAATTAAAATTATACAATTCTATATTAAATTAGATACCATCTTAGATTCTAGTATATACAACACATAGAATATGCCAAGAGTATGAAAAGAGTTGAAAGGAGAACATTTTACAACTGATAATATGCCATCCTTTGATTGAATATTTTTGCTAGAGTCACTGAAAATGGCTATATCCAGAGCAGTAAGAACCCTCTGAGAATGAGTTTTTTCTTGGAACTTTAACTTGAAAACTAATAGGTTACAGAGTCAGCCATTTTTCATGGGCTTTACCTTTTAACAGGATCCAAGACTTTGTGTTTGAGAATCACGGACATAGAGAACAAACAGACTCAGAGACAGAGAACACAGACTTGTGGTTGCCAAGGGGGAGGGGGTTGGGGGAGGGATGGAGTGAGAGTTTGGGTTCAGCAGATGTAAGCTTTTATATGTAGAATGGATAAACAACAAGGTCCTACTGCATGTCACAGAAAACTATATTCAATATCCTATGATAAACCATAATGGAAAAGAATATTTTAAAGAATGTATATGTGTATAACTGAATCACTTTGTTGTACAGCAGAAATTAACACAACACTGTAAATCAATTATACCTCAACTTAAAAAATTTAAAACTGAAAAAAAAAAAAAAAAAGACATTATGTTTGGCAGTAAAGATGTGATGTCAAGTCTTAGCCACTAGTAGAAGAGGACAGTTTTTTGACTTGTGATCCATGGTTAACTCCCAGAATCAAAGCACAAGCAATGAGAAGCATACTAATTAAGAGCCAATGTCACCGTTCCTTAGAACAAATCCTCTACAGTTTACACCCAGTTTGTTCCACTGAATCCTGTCACCAGTCCAGAATATGGTGGGAATGGGAGGAGGGGAAGCAGAGAACAAGAAAATTAAGATCAATACACCAATGTGGCTGAAACCTGAAAAACAATAGTCCTACATATTTAAAGAGGCCCTGGGATGCAGTCCTTACTCACAAGACAGCCTCTACAATGCCATTGCTTGTCTTTGCCAGAAGCCTTTTCATCAAGTTCCCTGCCTACAGCCAAAGTAGCAGAAGCCAGAATTGCAAAGATTCAAAAGTGGTTGACCAATTTCATTCTTTTACATGTAGCTGTCCAGTTTTCCCAGCACCCCCTAACACCATACACAAACTCAAAATGGATTAAAGACCTAAATATAAGGCCAGACACTATCAAACTCTTAGAGGAAAACATAGGCAGAACACTCTGTAAGTCACAGCAAGATCCTTTTTGACCCATCTCCTAGAGAAATGGAAATAGAAACAAAAATAAACAAATGGGACCTAATGAAACTTCAAAGCTTTTGCACAGCAAAGGAAACCATAAACAAGACCAAAAGACAACCCTCAGAATTGGGAGAAAATATTTGCAAATGAAGCAACTGACAAAGGATTAATCTCCAAAATGTACAAGCAGCTCATGCAGCTCAGTATCAAAAAAAAAACAAACAACCCAGTCCAAAAATGGGCAGAAGACTTAAATAGACATTTCTCCAAAGAAGATATACAGATTGCCAACAAACACATGAAAGAATGCTCAACATCATTAATCATTAGAGAAATGCACATCAAAACTACCATGAGATATCATCTCACACCGGTCAGGATGGCCACCATCAAAATATCTACAAACAACAAATGCTGGAGAGGGTGTGGAGAAAAGGGAACCCTCTTGCACTGTTGGTGGGAATGTAAATTGATACAGCCACTATGGAGAACAGTATGGAGGTTCCTTCAAAAACTAAAAATAGAACTACCATTCGACCCAGCGATCCCACTACTGGGCATATACCCTGAGAAAACCATAATTCAAAAAGAGTCATGAGGGGCTTCCCTGGTGGCGCAGCGGTTGAGAATCTGCCTGCCAATGCAGGGGACACAGGTTCGAGCCCTGGTCTGGGAAGATCCCACATGCCGCGGAGCAACTAGGTCCGTGAGCCACAGCTACTGAGCCTGCGTGTCTGGAGCCTGTGCTCTGCAACAAGAGAGGCTGCGATAGTGAGAGGCCCGCGCACCACGATGAAGAGTGGCTCCAGCTTGCCACAACTAGAGAAAGCCCTCACACAGAAACGAAGACCCAACACAGCCAAAAATAAAAAATAATAAATAATAAATTAAAAAAAAAAAAAGAGTCATGTACCACAGTGTTCATTGCAGCTCTATTTACAATAGCCAGGACATGGAAGCAACCTAAGTGTCCATTGACAGATGAATGGATAAAGAAGATGTGACATATACATACAATGGAATATTACTCAGCCATCAAAAGAAACGAAATTGAGTTATTTGTAGTGAGGTGGATGGACCTAGAGTCTGTCATACAGAGTGAAGTAAGTCAGAAAGAGAAAAACAAATACAGTATGCTAACACATATATATGGAATCTAAAAAACAAAAAAAAAATGGTCATGAAGAACCTAGGGGCAAGACGGGAATAAAGACGCAGACCTACTAGAGAATGGACTTGAGGATACAGGGAGGGGGAAGGGTAAGATGGGACAAAGTGAGAGAGTGGCATGGACATATATACACGACCAAATGTAAAATAGATAGCTAGTGGGAAGCAGCCGCATAGCACAGGGAGATCAGCTCCATGCTTTGTGACCACCTAGAGGGGTGGGAGAGGGAGGGTGGGAGGGAGGGAGATGCAAGAGGGAAGAGATTATGGGAATATATGTATATGTATAACTGATTCACTTTGTTATAAAGCAGAAACTAACACACCATTGTAAAGCAATTATACTTCAATAAAGACGTTAAAAAAAAAAAAAGGTTGACCATAGCTGATTCTTTTCAACATTTTACCACAGAAAATGTCAAACATATGCCAAACAGAATACCAGAATGAACATGTACTCATCACCCAGTCTCAGCAATTATCAATATATGGCCAAGCTTCTCTATCTCTACCCTCACTCACTTCCCCCATGCACACACTGTATTATTTTGAAACAAATCCCACATATTATTTCAAATGTGAATATTTCATTATGTAGCTATTTAAAAATAGGGCTTTTAAAAATATAACTATAATGCCATTATCACATTTTAAAAAGTTAACAATACCTTTATATCAAACATTCAGTTAGTGTTCTCCTATTGTCTCATATATTTTTTTAGTAGTTGGGTTGTTTAAATCAGAATCTAAAAAAGTTCATATACTATATTCTGTTCCTATGTCCCAGTATTTCCTGTAAGCCAGAAGGCTTGGTTATATTTAGATTCAATTTTTTTGGCAAGAAGACTTCATAGGTGGTGCTGTGTACTTCCTATTGCATCACATCAGGAGGTACATAAGCCTGATGTTAATACTGATCAAGGAGTTCAGGTGTTGCCAGCCTCATTCATCCGTTACAAAGTTCCCTATCAGCTTTTCAACTAATGGTCTTAGCAGGCATTGATGTTAATTGCTTAGATCAATTATCTCATTAAGGACTGGAATACTGATATTTAAAATCTATCATTCTCCATTCATTAACTGGAATTTTTCTAAAAAGAAAAACTTGCATCAAATAGTTGGTTGCTCTGAGGTACAGGTTATGCAGGAAAACCAAGTTAAAGTGCTCTTATTTACCTCTATTCAGAATAATGGACTGGTTCCCTAGCATTCCTCAAAGGTGACTATTTTTTTGTGTATTATAAATTATACATAATATATCTTATGTATTTCAATCCATTCACAGTTATATTCTTTTTGATTCTCAAAGTGTTCCATCTTTGGCCAGTGGAAGTCCTTCAAAGACTTTGGGGATTGTGTTAAAAAGATTCAGGAGCCAATCTGATGCTTTCCTTATTTTCTGAAATAAAATGTTCCAGGCTCACCTTATACATTTATTATCCCAAATATGGAATTTACCATTTCTCCACAAATCCTGAGGGGTTTTGTTGTGATTGCTGTTGTTTTCTTCTAGAAAAGCCTATGTTTTACCTCTCCCTACCTCCCATTTCTCCTTATTCCACCAGGGTACCCTGGCTAAGGAACAAAGAAGTTCTACAAAGACATCAAGTACCAACCAGCAGCCCTTTGGTGATGACGGGTGAGTAGGCCTGACACTAAAGTTTATGTCCAGCAGAACTCAATTCCATAGGAATCCAAGATCCAAGCCTGGGAGGCAGCTTTTGCAGCTATCTTGCTACCACCCTAGGGATGATCCCAACCCAGAAGATAGCAAAGGAGAATGAAAGGCATTACATCCTTAATGACATAGTTGAACTAATGAATCGCCCAATCGGAAGTCACCCTACCTCTGTACCACCTAAAGTGGGAGATAATAAACTTCCTTGTTGTTTAGTTCCATTTGAGACAACGCTTTCAGTTAATTAAGACCAAGTCCCGAAAGGATACACATCCTTTAGCTAGCGTGGGGGTCTCTTCCATCAGTTTCCAAGTGAGTCTAACTTCTGTTTGTTTCTCTGCTGCCACCTAACTCGGACTCACTCCCGGCTCTGGCCCAAGTGTCTAAATCCTTTCACTGCTGGTCAATGCCTAGAAAGCCTGGCGCATGTCCTCTCTCTTTACTCCTCCAAAGCAGTATGCTGAGTGAATAGCAAACTTATGTTGCAGGTTTGAGTTCAAGAGAGAACAGTTATAACATGTGCAGAAACAACTTCAGCTATCCTGGTTCCAAGAAATTTGTTGGCCATTCCCTCCAAGGGGAATTTGTCAACGACTACTTTCCTTCCAGGAACCTAACCTCCCACCATATTACTGAGCTCCACTCTCTCTCTCCCATTCCTACCTTCTTCTCTTCCAGGTCCTTCTACCACCTCAAAGCGCCAAAGGACAACTCCAAACTTCCTATTACTTTACTCTGCAGAGAAGTTTCCTCACCTATGTTCTAACTTCAATTCCAGGCATGCCCAGAGACCTTGCTTTCAACAACAAAGCAGCCTCCTTAAGGCCTTTTCCTAAACGAAAAGAATAATTGTCTCTGAAAGAGGAACAAATTCTACCTTCCTGTTGGGTCAATCTGCTCAAATTCAGTGAGCTTTTCAAATATCATTGATTTTCTTATTATTAACATTTAAAATAGGAATAATGTTAGCATTGCTAGAAAGCTTTATCAGTGGGTGAGGTCAGTAAAGTTATTTAACCTCTCTGCCTCATTTTTCTCATGTGTGAAATGAAGATAAATAATGACACCTTCCTCACGGCTCATACGGTTGTTGTGGCAATTAAATGAATTAAAATATGCAAAGGGCTTTGAACAGTGCCTGGTGCAGAGTAAGCACTCAATCACTGGTAGCACCTGCCACTGCTGTTTCTGTTGTTAATTTATCAGACATCTTTGATCTAAAAAGGGTGTTGGGACATGACGCCATGGGAAAGATAAGAGCCCTACAGTACAGGGTTATCATGAGGACGGAATGATCTGCAGAACCTAAAACAGCACCTGGGATATAGTGACTGGTAAAGCCAGGCTCTCAATGCTGAGAAGACCAGTACTAGTGTATGTAAAGCACCCACACATGGTAGATCAATAATGTGAGCTCCTAGCATTTCACGCCTCAGGAAAGTTATGAATGATGTTAAGATGGAGGGTTGGGAGAGCTGGTGTTTTAAAAAATCCTGGCAACAGGCCCCATTTTGATTCCCATGGAAGATATCATTTGCTCCTGTTGTAACCCTTATTAGTATTACTAGTAGAAGGTAACAGTGGGGAGTTCCCTGGCAGTCCAGTGGTTAGGACTGCCCACTTTCACTGCTGAGGGCAAGGGTTCAATCCCTGGTCGGGGGAACTAAGATCCCGCAAGTCCCAAGGCACAGCCAAAAAAACAAAAAACAAAAAAAGGTAGCAGTAACCTGGAGTGATGGCTGAGCAGTTGCATATTCCAAGTCCTGTGCTCCTCTTCTGCGGGGAAGGAGAGGTGGACACAACTCAGCCTCTGCCCGCAGACAAGTAAGGAGGAAAAGCTCTGGGTCTCACTGCCCACTCCCAGCCCCCATGTCCCCCGCCTCGCTTGCCAGTGGGGCCCAGGCCAGCCTCTGGGAGCGTGTGCTGGGGATCCGCTTTCATTCCATGACTGCCAGGCCACCTCGGTGCGAGGGTCAGCGGCGAGTTTACAGCACCAGGGCCCTGGGACTGGACCGCTTTCCAGTGCTACAGGGGCGACGAGAAAACAGACGACCAGCCTTTCCCTCAGCTCCTTCCCTGCTTTTCCTAGACCCGAATGAGCCAGCAAGCCCCAGAAACGGCCGCAGGAGTTTAGAATCCACATGGAAGTAAGAAAACCAGAAAACATAACTGAGCCCTGAGCCCAGACACCAAACATTACCGAAGATGTGGGTCCAGGTGACCGAAGGTGTTAGAATCCCTCAGAAGCAGGCACTGGGCCGCAGGCGTGCGGAATCAGAGAAAGACGTTCCAGGCCCTTCCCAAGGCCGCGCTGAAACTGTATAGCAGCGCCTCGGAGGCTGGCCAGTTCTAGCCTGCTAAGAGCAAGCGGGTAGCAGCATCACGTGCGCGCTGGCGTGGGCCCTGAGCAGCAATTGGGATCAGCTGGGGGCTAATCACAGGCCACCCGTCTCACCTGGTGAGGCAGAGAGCGGCCAGACCCCAGGCCCGCGGTGCATGTGGCGGGGTATCTGAGGAGCAGCTGGGCGATGCGATCCTACCTCTAAATAGCAGAAAATAAAACATGGGGAACTTGGGGCAACTAAAACACTGAGAACTGGAGAAAACTTCTGGAGCTGCCTGCTCAGAAAGCCAGAGGCCCATTTCTTAGAAACAAAAACCCTACGGAGTTAGTTTGCTTCAGGAGTATTCTCAGTCATTTTGCTAAAAATAGACCCATGCAGGGGAGAGGAAAGCCTGATGCAAGGATCTCTGGCTACTCAGAGGACTGACCATCAGTCGATAATAGAAGCGTCTTAAGGAAGAAGCTAATTAAATGCACCTGCACTAAAATGATTACATGGCTATTATCTGCCCACTCAGGGAAAGTGAGAACCACAAAGTTGGGAACATGGCAAGCCGCAGGCTTCACTGTCTTCTGTAAGAAATGGCTTTTGGGCTTCCCTGGTGGCGCGGTTGTTGGGGGTCTGCCTGCTGGTGCGGGGGGGCGCGGGTTCGGGCCCTGGTCTGGGGGGGTCCCGCGTGCCGCGGAGCGGCTGGGCCCGTGGACCGCGGCTGCTGGGCCTGCGCGTCTGGGGCCTGTGCTCCGCGGCGGGAGGGGCCGCGGTGGTGAGGGGGCCCGCGCGCCGCGATGAGGGGTGGCCCCCGCTTGCCGCGGCTGGGGGGGGCCCTCGCACGGGGACGAGGACCCGACACAGCCAAAAATAGATATAAAAATAAATGAATAAATAAGACCCAGTGCAACCAAATAAATGAATAAATATTTAAAACAAAAAAAAAAAAAGAAATGGCTTTTGTTTGGCTCAGTGCTCCATCAAAAACACTAAGTGTTAATGTACTCTGTATAATCTACCTGGCTAGCTAACTAGTTTAATCCATCACACACCACGGGAAAGGATAAAAGCAGGTTGGTAGTGACAAGTTAATAGTAGAGGCAGGAAATAAAATGGAGAAACATACTTTGATTGATTGTACGGAACTATTAGGTGCTGCTATAGACGGACTCTGGTTTTATATAGTGGCCAAGGCAAAATAGATCTAGTAATTTAAAACTTTAAATATGGGTCCTCAATTAAAATTTTTAAAGGCCAGTGAATATATTGCATTCCGACTGAACAATAAAAATTCAATTACAACCAACTCTCAAATATCTACAAGTAGATCCACCATAACAAATCTTAATTTCAGCTTCTCATTGGCCTGATTATCTGCTCTCCCAGCCCAACCCTCCTTGTTACCAAAATCTCTACTTTGCCTCTTTCTTATACCTGAATGAAGGGGATGCCTTTGGAGTAGGAGCATTTAAAGTTAAACATCTCCTTTACCTGCTGAGACTGTGGGAGAGGGAGAGGCACCAATCTTAGAAGATCTAGAGGTATCTACTTAGGCTGCTATCTCACTACAGACTGAAAATAATAATGTCATCCATCCCCAGACTGTGAGGGAAAATTAGGAAGTCTCAGAGAGGCAAGATGGAAAACAAACGTGGCTCTCCAGAACTTCTTGTTAACCATTATAATGAAGGCTTTTAGGTTCAACTAAACCCTAAACTAAATAACTAAATAACTAAAGCTGGGGTCTTCTTGGTCTGTTTAGTAGCTGCAGAGAACAGAGTCAGGATCCTTATAAATAAATCTTCATGTTAAAACACATGGTTGTCTAGGAATTTATTCTAGCAAGACTCTCTCACACTCACACACACACACACACACACACATGATATACATTCAAGATTAATCATTGTAACACATTGGCAACAATCAAAAATGTCCTTAAGGAGAGGACTGGCTCAAGTATGGCACAGCCAGCAATAGGTTGTTTGCAGCTCTAAAGAAAGAAAAACGAATGGCAAAGCTCCCTCTGTACTAATATGAAATGATCTCCAAATCATATTGCTAAGTTTTTTTTAAACAAGATGCAGAAGGCTATATATGCTATAAAACCAGCTGTGTAAAAACGTGCAGCTACACATACACACACATACTTGCTTATATATGCATAAAATATCTCTCCAGAGGTGTGTAAGGGCCTCAAACCTTGGCTGCCTCTAAGACAAGGAACTGAGTGGATGGGACAGGAATGGACTCCTTTTTATTATACACTTTCAAACCATTTGAATTTTGAACATGGGAACCTATTACCTATTCAAACACAAATAAATTACATAGTTAGCCCCATTAATCTCTGCTCCCAGCTCTTCCACCCCTTGTTTCCTATCAATTTAGTCACTCTACGTTCTCTGTGTGAACACACACTCTGACCCCCCAGTTTGTCTTCCGTAATCTTCGTTTCTGTCTTGTCGATCTGCATCAGGAATCACTTCTCCTTAAAAAGGTGTCTTCATTAACATTCTTCTCTACCTCTAGGTTACAGACCCAACAATTTAATACCAAATTATCTAGCTGTGCCTTTAGTTGCCTCCACCTGAAGGCCTAGAAAAATCTCAGTTCCTCAGCAGAGCCTCAACTTAGCAGTATTTTTATGTCATTGACTTTCATGGTATTACCTATGTACAATACTCTCTGTAAAATACAGTTGCTTTCTTCTCCAGAGCATGACTTCAGATTCTACATTAACCCTTTGGAGCTGCAAATTGGGGATTTCCTTCTTGGATTCTCACAGCTCACCCCAAAGCTCCTGGGCTCATCCAGTCCCCAGGGAAGTTGTCATGACCAAGCCCCAAGCAAGCAGAGAACTGTAGAATTTGCCAGGCCACTCCTGCTGTTGCCTCCCACAGCTGTAGGATGTTACAGAGGAGGACTGGTCCTGCCAGCTCTACCAGTGCTTTGCACGCTGTGGTGAGGCCTGGTGCTCCCAGTCTCTACTCATTTACTCACTCCTGTTCCCCAGATTAGGACACCCTACCAGAGGCCTCCTAAATCTGCCTCATGCTGCGTTGGCTCTGCTCACCACCTCAGACTTCCCTTGAAGGAACTGTTTTTGATCCCCTGGTATCTTCTGCCAATGGACCAATGAATCAGTTTCCTTAACACGAATCTCAGTAGCAGGGGTTGAAGTCTCGGCGCCTCCTGCCCTGAAGGCTCTGGACTCATGCCAGCTCTCCCCAGTGGTCAGCTCTGCAAACCTGGCAGTCCAAAGGAAGCAACCAAAGGTCCTTCTGCCCTCCTTGAGCAAGGAGTATGTATTCACCTTCAGTTTGCATAACTAAGAGGCCCCATGCAAATGAACCTTCCCTGAACAAAGTCAAATCCAAGGTGATGTGCTGCCTCTGCCCCTAGATGTAGCAGAACCTGGCATAAACCTTACCTCTCACTCAGTCCCAACTCAGGCAGCCCACCTAACCTCTGCTTAACAGACATACTTTTTCACAAACAAATGCAGTTTAGAACATCTAACTAATGATGTCACAGCCTATTACTTTATCACAGAAGGTCATTGACAGTATTGAGTCAGACTTTTCATTTCACAATTATAAGGAATATCAAGAATGTGCCAGTATACTAGGATCATCTTCATATCAAGGTGATTTGAATCATTCAATAGTCAGTGTGGTAGAGTAGAAGTAGCTTGGGCTTTGGCCTCAGATCTGTGTTTGAAAACTGTCTTTTCACCTCACTAGCTACAGCCTCAAGCTTCTTAATCCACATGAGGTCCAGTTTTCTCAGCTGTAAAATGGGGATTGTTCTGAGGATTAAATGATTCAAAGCATGTGGACTGCCTACTAGCACATCACAGGTACTCACATTAGTTCCTTTCCCCTGAACGCCTGCAGCAACAAGGCCAACATAATAATTACTAAATTGGATTATACTGAAGTGATTTCAACCTTTTGAAATAACTATGCAGTTGAAGGCACTGTGTTAGGGCTACAGGAGATTCAGAGAGATGACAGAGGACGCGGTGGCGAACACTGCTGGCTGGTCCCTCCCAACCACCTCCTGCCTTGTCAGCTTCCCCCATTAAAGCCAGAAGCGTTAAATACCCACTTTACCACCCTTTGTTGCAATTGAGAGTGGCCAGGTCATGGCTCTGGCCAAGGAGACAATAAGTCAAAGTCTACTGGCAGTTTTCTGAGAAACAAAAGGGATAGAAATAGCTGCTGCTTAACTTCCTCTTCTTTCTGCCCTTACTGCTGATTTGATGGCTGGCGGGATAGTCACCCTCTTGCAACCATGAGGTAACAAGCATGAGGAAAAGACCAAGAAAATTGCAGCAAAATTTGCTGTGATATAATTAACCAACCCTAGCAACTGCTTTCCTCTGGATGTATCGTTCTATGAAATAATTCAATCCCTATTTGTTTTAGCCCCTTAGTAAACTTTTCTGCTACTGGTAGCTAAACACGATTATAAATGTTACAGATGTTGCCCTCAAGGAAACCATATTCTAGTGGTAGAAATAAGATATGTTTTCAAATTTCTAAAATACAAAGTGAGAGTTATGAGTATGACTTGACAGAACACAATAAATTATATAAAAGTCACAACCACACTTATCCAAATAGTTTAAGGAATGTTGGTAGAGGTACTGTATATTTAAGTGTAGTACTTTATTCCATAGTCAGCATTCTAAAACATAAATACATTACTGCATATAGCTGAGCTCTTCAAGAACTACAAATGAAAGACACATTGCCTGGAAAATATCCAATTTTACATACACTTATCTTTTGCAGATATATGAAAACCATAAAGCAAAAGGATTTAGAAGCATTGTAGAGAATCTGACAAAGCCTAAGGTTATAAAAAGTCAGATTTCCAAATTTACTGCACAACATGTATTTGGTTTGCTATTTTCCCAAGCATTTAATTGTTAAACATGGCATAGATATGACAAAGTTTCATATTTGCCTAACACTATAGGTAGAGCAAATACACAACTAGAAGAGGCTGCAGATATCTTCACTTACTGAATTTTTCCGTTGCTCTTATGTTAGGTTTAAGTCAAAAGTTGAGAGCATATAGCATGCTTTGCATACACTGTACCAGCAGAGAGCTAAGAGTATTTTAGCAATTCTGTTTTGCAGTAGGTATACTATTAACGTTATGCGTGAAATACAAGCATATCTTTTTCAATGATTTACTACATAATTCTTAGAACAATGGAAAACACTAACACTAGTCTCGTGTTTTAAAATATTTCAATTAAATTTGCAACCAAAATTGGTATTGCATTACCATCAGAGACCTCACTAGTCCCAGAGGTGACTAAGCTGGGAAGGCTGTGTATTATACTGAAAAGAACACTGAGTTATCTTCAAAAGACTGAAGTTCTAGCTCTGGCTCAGGAAATTGCTAACTGTGCAACTTCTGGGGTGTCACTAACTTCTCTGAGCACCAGTTTTCTCCCTGGTAAAATGTTGAGAGTAGCACTCATCTCACGGGGTCATGAGAAAAACTAAATAAGAGAAAAGGTGGTGACTATGCTTGTTAAACTATGAAGTACTCCACAGATGGAGGGTATGAAATCTTCTGGTTCCACTAGCAAATTAGGGCAATCTTGAAAAGTGTGCTAAGTTTTGTGTTCTTTTACTTAACCTAAAATTTATAGGGGCGAAGTCTTTTCCAGGAAAATTTGAGGAAACTTCATAAACATAGTAGGAGGTAGGAAATCTGTATACTTTTTATTTAGGCATTTATTCAACTAACATTTATTGAGTGCTGACTATGGTAGCACTATATAGAGCCCAAGGATATAAAGGTAAATAGGATATACTTTCCTGATGTCTAGAAGCCCAAAGGTCTCATAGGGCTATAACCATACAAACATGTGATTATAATACACGGTAAGGCGTATTAATAATCAAAGGTATTCAGAGAGTCGATGATCTTCAAAAGGAACATCTTGAATCTCTTAGTTACAGTCTGAGAGATCAAGGTGGGAACCAGAGAGGAGGAAAAATTGCTGGGTAAAGGCAAATTTCCTCTGTGTCACAGTTTGCTTAGAATCTGCCCTTCAAGCAAGGCTTCTCCAGAAGTTAATTTCAAGAGCCTCTTTGGAGCTTCTCAGATGAGGGTGTAGTCTTGATTGACTGACTCCCTAATGGCAATAATATCTCTTTAAAAGAAACCATACATGATGAATTACAATAAAATCCTTTTCCCAGTTTTTAGATGGTGATAATTCAGTGGTTCCTTTGACCTGAACTCAGGATTGGACAGCACCATGATCTTTCCAATCCTGAGCTGAAATCTTTCTCCTGAGCATAACACATCCAGCTTACTGGAAAAAAGCTACCTGGCACCACTGTTAAACTAGCAGTACTACAAGATTTTTGCAGAAATCGAAGCATATTGCATTTACTCAATAAACACTTCTTGAAGGCCTATTAGACAGCAGGCATTAGGAACACAGAGCTAGCTGGGACATAGTTCTTGCCTTCAAAGTTCTTATGATATAGAAACGGTGAGAGCCACATGACCAAATCATTCCAACAAAGCCCTAAAGAGGCTATAAAACAGGATGCAGCAGAGGTATAAGGGATATAGAGTTGGGATTTCTCAGAAGTTCAGGGAAGGATTTAGGGAGGGGTTGAGTGTTGAAATACGAGTGGGTATTTACCAGATGGACAAAGGGGAAGGATATTCTGGCACCAGTATAAACAAAAGCACAAAGGTGTGGGAAAACCTGGTGTGTTCCACGAACAACACTCATTTTCCCATAGCTGGAGTATCGGGCTATGAGGGGATGCCAGGTAAGACCTGACATCAAGGTCAGCTCCGACTAAGGAAGCCCTCAGTTGCCAGGCTAAGGAGTTTGGACTCAGTGGGGATCTGCTGAAGGATTTTAATCTGGTTTTAAGATAAGATGACTTTTTAAGAGGATGGCAGGCCTTGGGTCTGCCACAGAAAGGATGCTGACTGCTTGCTTCAGCAGGACAGGAGAGCATTTCCAAGCTACCCATCACTTTCATTGCATCTAACACCTAAGACTCAGAGACCATATTTGAAAATCCAAATTGAGATATCCAATTGATGAGGTTCCCAAGTGCTAAAGAGATGGCTTTTAAAGTGTTTACATGGCCCAGAAACAGGCAAAGGTAAAGCATCTCCCCAGCTGTTCCCTAAACCGGGAACTTCTCACAGTAACTGACAAGAGTTCAATGCAATCAATCAGAAGTCCAATGAAAAAGACTCTCCCCCTGAGTTTCTACTGAGAACCCAGTCATCACTTATGTCTCTGAGGATACCAGAGACTGTGCCAAGTGGTTTCTAAATTATCAGCTTCTCTGTAAGAAAAGAACGATTTGCAAAAACAGCTCTCAGCAACGAAGCATTCCATCCTTTCAAGGAGACTCTTTCACCAAAGCTCTCTAAAAGCAAAGCGCCTCCTAATCCTGCACCAAAAGTTTCAGTGCAAAGAGAGGATAGGGCGCAAGTTTAGGTTAGGACTCAGTATGACACATTCTTCTGCTAAGTGGCTTGCAAGAACTCCACGGAAGTGGCTAATGTTGAATCAGACAGCAGAATCTGCTGCTTTGTGGTGTCTGGTGGCCCCTAGTGGAGGCTCAAGTCTCCTCTGCCTTTCCACCCCCCAACTCAGCTCACCTCCAAAGAGAACTAATAGCTGGTCAGGTTTAAGGGCATTTTAATAGCACTTGTACTAATAATAGGTAGGGCTGTTTACTCCACCAGTATATGAGGAGACACAACACTCAAGGGTATATAATAATTTGTATAGCAGATATGAATTGTTTTAGGCCACAAACTGAGATGAACAAATAAATGTACCTTTCTTTAGTTTTATATTTCTATCTCAAACCACCCTGCTTGGTAAGAGAAGCTTCACCTTAGGATAAGCTCAGGCAAAGCAGGATTTTCTTTCTGTGGTTTTGTCCAGATATTTGTGTCCACATCCCCCTGAATTACGTAGAGCTCCTTTGATGAGGAGGAGGTATCGCATCCTCAATTACCATCACCTCTGCACGAGGTCCTTCCCTGGGATGAGTATGCATTGGCTCCAGTCCTTGTCACCTGTATCTCTCTGCCCTGGCATTCCCGGAAGTGTCACATCTCCCTGTGTGATGACCACGTTCAAGTCCTCTTCTGGCCCACTGTTCTCTCTGATAAGTGAGAGGCCTTCTCTAAGGTAGTATGAGGGCAGAGGGGTGCTTTGGGGTGTTTTCCCATGCCACCCTGGGGCTGTGGGAGATCGGTGGGCCCGTCTCAGGTTCCCTTTGCTGAGAGACATGCCATGTGCCAAGCTGGATGGGACAAGAGAACTGAGAAGCTTGACATGTTCCTGGGCTTCACCTGAGAAGCAAGACACAGATCCACTCTATCCTAGAACCCCTACTGAAGTGCGGCACTTCAGTCATTGCCCAGAATCCAGCTACCCAGCTCCCTACCCCTCTGCTGCCTCGTGCCCAGGAGTCCTTCTCTGGTCTAGACAGGTGGATGAAGCTGGCTTATCTCCCCAGCCTCTTACTTCTGATTCACACAGACCCTAAAGCTTTCCCTCACCTCCATCTCTCATGACTCTTATTTCCGTCACGAATTTCAAAAAGCCAAGTACTGCTTCTTCGGTCTTTGAGGTTCTCATCTGTTGGAATACTAAAGCAAGGTCAGCCACTGGCTGACTGGTAAAGAACCAAAGGTCACAGGAATTAAGTGCCAGAGAAACACAATAGCTGATATGTCCCAATATTTCATTATCCTGCCGTACTGGTTTCTGTCATGAAGCTGGAAAAGTGGGATGCTTTGGACCTGCTCCCTCCCAGGATAGGGCCCATCCCAGCCTCTTTCCCTCTGTCTGTCTCTGTCTGTCTTTCTCTCACTCTCTCTCTCTCTCTCTCACTCTGTTTCTCTCTCTCTGTCTTTTACTCTGTCTCATTCTCTCACCCTCTCTGTCTCTCTCTCTCCTGTTTCTCTCCCCCTCCCTTTCCCTCCTACTGTGGGCCACAGGCCCAGGATTCTTCTGAGGAGATGCACATCTACCGCTTCTTATTCTTCCTACCGAACAGGTGAGGTACGAGGGTATGACCAACTGGCCTGAAAATGCCTATGGTGGAGGGTCAAATAAGTCAGTTCAGCTCTGATCTTAGAGGGGAAAAGAAAACCTTCTGTTATTCTCTTTTCTCTAACCCAGACAAAAGACAGTCTGCATGTGGTCCACCCTAGATCAACTAGAATTTTGCAAGTAGGTTTAAGCCTCAGAAGTTAGTTTGTACTGAGGACATCAGGGAAGTCTCTGTGCGGAGGTCGACATATGACCTTGGTCTTGAGGGATGGGAAGGATGAGGTGGAGAAAATGCCAGGGGGAGGAATCAAGGCCCAGAGTTGGGAACACATGTAGGGAACAAGGGAAAGGGGTAAGTGAAAGATGACCCCAACTTTCTATTTCTGGGTTATCAGGCAGATGGTAAAGCTCTGAACACAACTGAGGCTTCTCAATTAGCATTTATCTTCCGCAGCCATATGCTATATTTTTCTGTATGCATCTTGCCTTCTTGAAAACAGAAATCACCTTTTATTCATTCATTTATTCATGTATCTTCCTTGCAACCTTAAAGAAAATAACCAGCATACACTGTGATACCTGAAAATGTGCCACGGAAGATAGCCTTCTTCCTGTTCACTGGCTTTTCTCCATTTAGGAGAAAGTTGCCCAAATCGCATATTGCTATATTTTCCTCAAACAATTTTTTAAGCTTTGCAAATGAGAGAAAATCTATGTTGTTTCTTCACTACATATTTTGAACTATAATCTGGGTGAAATTAATATATCTTAAATCATGAGCATTTGACGATTTAACTTTCAAGATATTATTGAAAACCTTCAAAATGTTCTTTTTCAGGGTCCTTGAACTCATTTGCTATTTACCTTATCAACAAGGTAGTTTTTCCTAACATGAACAAAAGGGACTTCACCTGCTGTAAATAGTTCCTACTAAATTATTTGCCTCCACCTGGAAGTATAGAAGTCTCTAACTGCCAAAGCATGTCCTGATTCTATTTTTTTGATAGTCACAAGACATACAAGAGAGAAGCAAATAAAAATGCCTTTTAGTTTTGTCTGAAACACTACACAACTCTCAGTTTTTCTCATCGTACCAGAAAATTCCCTCCGGCTGAGCTGATTACAGTTCAGCTCAGCAGGTTGGATTGATCCACAGCCCTTTCAGAAACCCTCTCTTCCCAGCTTCCCCACCCCCACAATAGGATAAATGCCCATCACCCGAGAGACGGGGGCTAGTTTCTTGCAGGAAATACAGCCCTCAGTTTTACCCTCCTTCTCCTGCTTCTCTATTACCCATGCCATCAATCAAATCAAATACAAGAGTATCAAGAACTAGTGCATATTACGTGCAGAGTAATTACTGAGAATTTGGTTAAAGAGCACAGTGATTTCTGGAGACTTTTGAAATCCTAGCCCATGGACAGCTGAAAAAACTATTTGAAAGCATCCACCTGACTATGCTTGCTTACTTGAGAGCGTCTGAAAAACTCTTGGTATCCTCAGGAAACATAAAAAAATCATCTGTCTTTCTCAACACAGAATATTTGCCTGTATGGAATTTAAAAATCCAACCCTTAACTTTTTTCTGCAAGGTTTCTTTGCCTTTGCTCATTCTCTCCCAATCTTTTCTTTCCCAAGAACCAGAGAGAAACACCACACAAGGTTGTCTTAAAAGCCAGATGAGCACAATTCGTCTCAGAAATTCTCCATGGTCTTTTGGTTTGGATTAACCCATTTGTCTCCACCTGAGAGAGATCTTTTTTTTTCTTTGAATATCCTGAAATCAGTTTTGCCCATTCTTATTCCAGAGCCAGTGAAACCTGTGGCCCGACGCAAGATCAGGTAGGACTTGAGGGGTAAGAGGCAGTAGCTCCCAGACCAGCTATGTTTCCTCAGAATTTTTATCACCTCTTCATTCAACTTAGACTCACAGCTGTTTTAGAGCTGTAAGAGATCTGAGCACCGTGTAGACCTATCCTGAGAGCTTCCACCCCCTTCAAGGACTTCTCCCAGACCCAGAAAGCTCAGGCAGAAGAGGGATGTTGGGCAGATGGGCCACCTGCATTGAATTAGTTCTTACATAGCTCATTTGACCCCGGGTACTGTGATTTCTGGCTACCTCAATTCCAAACTTGTTTCTCCCATTTCCTCTGCAGCCTACCATCTCTAGCCCCACATACTATTTGTCCTACCTTGCTGGCTCTCAGCTTTTCTGCTCCGTTTCCTAGATTCCACCCAGCAGTTTGCTATGGACTCATTCCTTTCAGTGGATTCCTAACCTGCCAGTAAGCCCATTTTGGTTCGTTCATCCTGAAACTCTCCACATCCTTGATCCAAGGGAGCCCAGCCTCATGGTCTGGTTTTTGGAAAATCAAATCCCTTTGATGCATAAATGAGGAAATTGAGGCCAAAGGTCACGATGATTACCAAGTAAGATGTGAACCCAACATCCTGGCTCCAAATGTGGGATCACACATTTGTGGGCTCATTCTTCTACATACACTTTAGAATAAATCAATAAAATTACCACTTCATCTTAGTTTGATCTCAACTACTGGTCATCACTGTCATCTCCCCAGCTTCCAAACTGTTTTTTTCTAACATTAACAAAGTCGGAGTGTACCCTTCCCCTTCCCCACTGCATTGCCTAGAGCTCAGATCTGATGGCTAGGACAGCCATCCTAGACCCTGAGGATGAGAGCCTCATCCCAGAAATAGCAGAGTGATAATCTAGAAGGAGTCTGATCCCTGGTGACATCAAGAAATCACCAAACTGGACTTCCTGACTCCAGACTTCTTTCTGGAAGAGAAAAAATCACATATTTTTATTTTTTTACACTAAATGCAACAAACATAGTCCCAGCTAAAACAGGGTGTACACACTAAAGAATGGAAGAGCAAAGAGGTCAAAGGTGCCTAGGTCTCTGATGCTATCATTAAGCTGCCATACCTGCCCTGGTCTTACTTTACTCGGGAGAAAAATAAAGCTTTAAATTATTTAGGGCTTCATGGAGGAGGTGGGGATTGAGCTGGAGTTTCCATAGGAGGAGAAGCTTGTGCACTTGGGCTGTTCCTTGAGCAATGGGAGCTCTCCTTTCTCTCTGAGGGGTTGAGTTGCCACGGTCAAGGCTGTGTGATTCACTGGCGTTCCTGCTCCCACAGAGGGGCCAGTTTGCTTGAGCTGTCATCCAACACCAGTTTCCTCAAAGAGCCTCTGAAAATGCCTACAACTCTCAAGCCCTAAGCCCGAGTTTGATTCAGTGGTTTCTCTACGTGTTCTGTGTGAGAAAGGACAAGAGAGGACCCTGGGGAAAAACACAAATCCCCAGGCCTAACCCAGTGATTTATTGGAACCAACCTGGAACTGTTAAAGCAAAACACAAACACAGTTCAGGCTCCATTCTCCCAACTTCTCACCCAGCGCTGGGCTTTTCCAATGTTTACTGTTCAGCCATCTGTGAGTATCTTTGTGAAACTAGTTAAAGCCTTTTATGAGACCCTAAACTTCTAGTTACACTAACTTCCCCCCAGCATGAATTAAGACTTGAGTCAACAAAAGGCAGACTCCCCGAGGAAGGAGGGTGCGTGTAACAGGGCCGGCCTACAAATCTTTCCCTTCCCATCCCTGGGCGAGCAGGCAGCCCTGAAGCCCATATAATGGACTCTTTATGTGGTACTTGGTTAGAAAACCATATTGACAAAGAATCACAGACAAATCATAGCCGTGACCTTTAGTGCTCAAACAAGATTTTCCTCGGGAGTGATTTAATTACCCATGCAGCTCGCTGCCTGCACACATGAGTGGCCTCTCTGCTTTTCCAAAGGCCGCAGCCAGGCCAGTCTGGTTTGCCTTCCCTGTGAATGTTTGGGCAAGTGCCGTTCCTATAACGAGGCTCCGTTGTGCCATACAAGGATAAACAGCGCATGGCATCCAGCTGGACTCGGCAGGCTTGAAAGATTGCTTCCCAAGCACCTGCTGCCCAAGCCGTCCTTGGATCTGATGGTGCCCCAGGCCTAGACTCGACGTTCAGATGCCTGGCACAGATGCCTGTGCCAGGCCTTGTGAGCCCGCAGCAACAGGGCTGGACTTTGACTGCCAGACATAAAAGTGGGGACCTGGGGCTACAATATGAGGCCAAATATGTTGGTCTCTGCCCTTCTCAATCCCTTAGTGCTTCTCCTGCCTTTCTTTCACCTAAGCTCTCCTTGGTCCCTTCATTGTTCTGAGCTCAAGAAAAACAGAAGCCAGAAACAAAAGGCCACGTATTGTAGAATTCCATTTATATGAGATATCCAGAGTAGGCAAATCCATAGCAACAGAAAGCAGGGTATTGTTTGCCAGGGGCTGGAGGGAAGGGAGAATGGGGAGTGACTGCTTCACGGGTACAGGGTTTCCATTTGGGGTGATGAAAAATTCTGGAACTAGATAATAGTGATGGTCACACATCATTGTGAAGGTACTAAGTGCCATGGAATTGTGCACTTTAAGATGGTTAGAATGTAAATTTTATGTTATGCATATTTTACCACAATTTTTTAATGTGACTGAAGGGTTGTCCTGGAGGAAGGAAAAAGATGGATATCTGTAGGCCGGAGACCCCAGAAGACAGAACTAAGACCAGTTTCCTGGAGGCAAATTTCAGCTCATGTAAGCAGAGGGGCCTACAGTGAGCCAGGCACCCCTCAGTCCTTATTTCCTTGAAGCCCACAACTCAGTGGGGGGTTTTATTATCCTTATTTTATAACTGAGGAAAGGATCGTTCCCAGAAGCTAGAACTATTTTTCCAAAGATACAGAACTAATAAGAGGTTGAGGTGGGTGTTGAACCCAGGTTTTTCTACTATATAATCTGTATCCTTTTTAATACACTGGTGCCTCTGCAACTTTTCTACCAAAGCACCTCGAATATCCCCCAGGATGTGTGAAATCATGCGTCAGGGTGAATGGGCAGAACCCAGAGGAGCTGCCGAGTGTAAGCTTCATGTTTTAACTTACAAAGTCACGTAAATTGTACTTGCTTGCTCTATCATCATATATGAGATTTGTTCTTAAATATTAAAATAAGTTTTTGTCCAAATCTTCTAGCAAAAATATCCCAAGGAAGATGGTTCTTGTTTATCTTAGAGCCTCCCATCCCTCTTCACATACCGCAGGGTTCCACTTACTGCAGTTTGAGAAGCTGGCACTAAACTGGCTGCTTTCTAAAAGGGCAAGTGGGGAGCAGGAGGAGGGAGGGGGGGGTTCTCTGACGGGACTGTTTGTGCACAGGGAGGGATGCTGTAAGAACTCACACATGGGAGGGGATGAGGTTGGACCTCAGTGACTAAACGTATTTAGTCACAGACCCATTTTAAGAATCTAATGGAAGCTATTAACTGTCTTCTTTATCAAAAATTGCCCAGACCTATAAAGTTTGCATATTATTTTAGGGGGGTTGTAAACCCCCTAAAGTCTAGACCTTAAATTAAGCATCCCTGGACTACGTGGTCTTAGGCAGAAAATGAAACAAACCTGAGGATTCCTTTAATCCTAAGAGTCTGTGATCTTGTCCTGAACTGTGTTTCATTCAATCATCATCATTATGAAAATGTATCCAGTCTGTGGCCCATTTTCCTACCACTTTGAGTGACACAATATATCAGCTGATATTATAAACAAATTCAAGCTGATATGATACTGAGTTGCTATGTGTCCTTCGTCTCTCTTCCCAGATGACAGTTGGATTTTGCTTCCTTTAGGGATGTTGCAACTTCAGCTGCTTATGGAAAGATGGAAAGCAAGAGGGTGTTGTAATTTCTTCTTGAATCTCTCCAGTTGGGTAGCTATTTACCTGATACGTATGTAAAGCCAGACCCAGTGTCCAGTTAAAGGACATTTTTGGTTGAGAGACTCAATAAAGCATGACAGTAGAGTTACAGAAGTTATATACAAGAGTGGACTTTGCCATTGCCTGCTTCTCTCAGGAGAGCCTGGTGACATTGACTTGAATGATTTTAAATAATGACTGAGCCTGGATAGGGAAAGAAATTTCACAGGCTTCAAACTGACAGCCAAGAAAATTCTGCCTAGCACTGTCCCTGACTCAGCTGATTAAACAGGACAAGGCAGTCTTCCCTTTTAAGACTTCTTATCGATACTTGTCTTCCTCTTCTCATTTAGAATACATTCTATACAGGGTAAGTATATTTAGTCATGAACATTGGTAATAAGTGACAGAAATCAAACTCAGACTAACTTCAGTAAGAAATGACTATATTGGGGGACTTCCCTGGTGGCGCAGTGGTTAAGAATCCGCCTGCCAATGCAGGGGACACGGGTTCAAGCCCTAGTCCGGGAAGATTCCCACATGCCGCGGAGCAACTAAGCCCATGAGCCACAACTACTGAGCCTGCGCTCTAGAGCCCGTGAGCCACAACTACTGAGCCCTCGTGCCACAACTACTGAAGCCGCACACCTAGAGCCTGTGCTCCGCAACAAAGAGAAGCCACCCCAGAAGAGTAGTTCCAGCTCGCCGCAATTAGAGAAAGCCCCTGTGCAGCAACGAAGACCCAACACAGCCAAAAATAAATAAATAAATAAATAAATAAATTTATTAAAAAGAAAAAAAAAAAGAAGAAGAAATGACTATATTGGCTATGTTATGACAGCAATGAGACAGCTCATAGGATAGAAGTAGCATTCTGGCTTTGGAAAGGAATCCAGAACTGTTGTCTGGAGGCTCCCTAAGAAACAACCCTCATCCAGCTAAATAGAGGATGAACAGTGTGATGGAAGAGGTCAGCAGCAGCAGTGAAGACAACAGGATAAGCGCAGAGATTCATGATGAAGTTGCAGGGCCAGAACCTTGGCCAAAGGAATCCAGAGCAAGGGCAATCAGAAAAAAATGCCAGCGGATTTCAGGAGAAGAGGAACTGTCAGGCCACCAACATACACAAATGAAGATGGGTACATTGATGAGCAAGATGAAAATGACAAAGAGGATGAGGGAATGGACCAGGAGAGTGATGATTTGAATCTATCTCATAGCAGTCTCAGAAGGACCAACCCACAAGCAGCAACAATGTCACATGGACTTGCCAGTCACTATCTTTGGCCCCATTAGACCCAAAGACAACAAAAGAGAGCTCACTGGTCAAGAAGAGTTGTTAAATGACAAACTCAGTAAGACCTACCGTGAATTATAGTACCTAGCAGTTTTCAAAATTCAATGCAGACTGTGATAAAAATATTAGAATACACCATTACACAAGGTGTCCCCTTCTGTCAAAGATAGTTTAACGTGATCAAAGATGTGGGGAGGTGAGTTAAAGGTTTTTAAAAGTTATCTGGATTATTCAGAGCAATTATTCAGAGTAATCAAATCAATCATGGAAGACACTGTTAGTTGCCTCCCTTCTTCCTTGTTGGTAAATCTTGATTTTTTTGTGCCCATGGAAAGAACCACAATGGGTTTAATGCAACTGCGGTAATTCTAGTTCCCCTTGACATGTGCCTCAACCCTGGTCTCTAGGGTGGGAAGGGGCTTTGGAAAGGGTTTTCCCTGATAATAAAGAGAATCACTAGAGGACAGTCCCCTCCATCATTCAGGTTGTGTGTCTACATAAGATGCCTGGAACGAAGGCAGCTGTCTGGTAAACAAGAGAACTGAGGCCTAAGAACAAAGTCAATATGCTGAGCATAACATGCTAAAAGATGGAAAGAGCCTGGGTCTTGAATGACATTTGTGAGACTAGAGAATGATTCCGGAACTGTTTGTGTATTAATAGTATAATCATATTCTTATTAGCTTTGTTATAATTATAATCATTCTAATTAATAAAATACTGAACCAGATTTCTGGCTTCTACTCTTTCCTGTCTATAATTATTTGCTGTATAGTAGCCAAGATAGTCCTTTTGAATTGAATGTCCTTTTGAATGAATTTAAAATAGTCCCTTTAAAATTCAAATTTAATATTGTCATCCTCTTGCTTAAAACTCTCCAAAGTCTTCCCTCAGTTTCTAGAATAAAATCTCATCTCCTGGCCAAGAACTGTAAGCCTCACTAGTCTCCAATCTGATCTTATTCTACTTCCTCCTTCTTCTATTTTTTCCACCATCACTTTTTCTTTTAACACACTGAAGTTTTCCACGTCAATGGTTCTGTTCTGGCTGTTTCTTCTCTTGGACTTCTTGCTCTCCAAATCTCCACATGGTCAGTTTTTTCTTGTCCTTCAGTGAAGCTTTCCCTGACCACTCAAGCAACATGAGCTATCCTCCCCACCTGGAGTCAGACTTTATCATGTCACCTTCTATTTTATTTCCTTCACAGCACTTACCACTATTTGCAGTTCTTGTAATTATTCACTTGCTTACTAATCTGTTGTCTATTTTCTCTCCCTTGTACATAAAGACCAAGAGAACAAGGACTTGTCTGTCTTGTTCACCATAATTGCCCCCTCCCTTAGAAATGTGTCTGAAATATCATAAATTCTCAATAATAATAATAATAGCAATTGTTGGAAGGAAGGAAAGAAAGAAGGAAGGAAGGGAGGGAGGGAAGGAGGAAATGCTATAAGAACCAGAGCCTCAGGGACTGAAATTAGGGATTCAACTATGCTGAAATTACTTGTCTGACTCTTCTCAGCTTTTGATGTCTCTGCCGATTGCAAAAAGGATGGCAGCAGCAGCCCTGGGGTCACTTCCTTCCAGCTTATCTTCTCCAACAGAAAGATATTCCCTCTCCCAATGTCTGTTTACCACTCCCAGGAAAGAATTCTGATGGGCCCTGCTTGGATCATGAATCTAATTATGGACCAATCACTGTATCCAAAAAATATGGTATTATGACCGGCCAGAACCTGAGTTACTGTATTATGATTGACAGCTCACCTGATCCACAGGAGATGGTAAGTGGGTGGTGCAGGAAGAGATGGGGAGGGGAAGAGGGGCGAGAGGATACAGAAGAAAAGAAGAAGAAAAGGGAGTTCTCAAAAATGGGGGAGAGGAGATTCCTGGATAAACAAAATCAATAGATGTTCCTTATAGAAATAAACAACCTACATAATACTGTGGCCTTACCAAAATATTTTTCTGGTTCTCCAGGTTTAAAACACACTGATCTCTAATTTGCTATATCAGGACTTAGTCCTTGTCTACACAACCAGAGTAACAGAAGAGCAAATCGGAAGCTATATGCGCATACGTGGCTTCATGATGGGGGAGGTGGGACAGTAGAATTTTGCCGCCTACTTTGATTTGAAAGCATCTCTTGCTAACCATTGGGCCAAGGTAATGACTTTCCACCACTCCATGCTGTGCTCTACTGTCTATTCAAAGTCCTTTTCACCTCAGTCATCAGGAAAGGATGGCTGCTTCTAGCACAAAGGCAGCCTCTATCTCCTCTTTTCAGACAATGATTCAACCATATGAGCAGCCGCCATGATCCCCACACAAACATACAGTCAGACCCGTACTGTAATGGCACAAAGGAGGAAAATCCATTTTGGTGAGGAAAGGCCTGTCATCTATGCTGCCATATAAAGGGACAGTAAACTTGCAAGGAGAAAATTATGTGCTTGGCTCCAAATTGCTCTCTGCTGGTGCATTTTTGAGGGATGATTATATTCATGGAGTTCCTTTCCCCTAATAGGTTTGTTTACAAAAATACTGAGCATGCATTTCACATCAACATAAATAATTCCCCCCATATCTTTGTCATCCAAATTTCGCAGTTAATTAAACTAATTTGTCTGTTTTTGTGAGTTGGAAACTCTTACTGTCATCCTTTCCAATCACTACTTATTTAAATTTCATCCTTGGCCAGTTTCATGATAATGTTTATCTGCTCCAGAGGATTTGAAATGAGAGTAACACACAGGGATTCCATTTAAATTCTTTCTTGAAGCCGAAAAAAGCCAAGAATCAACTGGCCGGTTAGATAACACAATTTCCCTTGCAGGATATTTGCTTAAGATAGCCGGGAGCTAATTTAATTCCAGAGTTGCTTATTTACAGGTTTCTGTGAGGGATTCTCTGCAGTTAACAGTGAACTGGGTAGAAAGATTCTAAAGAAGCATTCTTTGAGACTGTTCTCCAAACATGTTAAGTATGTTTTTTTAAGGAAAATGAAAATCTATACAACTTGCTGTCAACATTCCACTCTGGTCACTTCCCAACTAGAAAAACATTCTAAGACCACTTAGACTCATTGTTTGGCATTTCATTAATTTTTTAGAAAGAAATGATTCCTTGACTTGACTCCTTTAAAGTATTAGCTTCAAGCATTCATCAGCTCTATGTTTACCCTACACAGCCTTGGATTGCCATGGAGAGCAGAAGAGAACCATCCAGAAGACCTAAGGGAAGGAAGACCATTGCTCTGTTTGGTTAATCCTATCAATTCCCTGGAGATGCCTCCACAGCAGGATCTAGCCCCTGCCTACCTCTCCTCTTCAGCTTCCTTAAGCCTCTCTTCTCAACAGCTCCCAACCACCCAGACCACCCAACTCACCCCCATTTCCCTCAACCCTCCCCACCCAACCCACCCCTGTCTAGCTACACTGACTCTTTTCAGTTTCTCAAATGGGTCTCCTCCTCCCACTCTTCACCTGGCCAACTCCAGCTCGTCCTTCAGGTCTCAACCCAAAGTCACTTCTCTGGGGCCACCCTTCCCTGCACTGGCGCTCCAGTCTACACCAGCTTCTACACCAGGTTCCACTGTACTTGCTTGCAGAGCACTCACCTCCCCTTTCTGCCACTTAGCACAGTTCTGACTGATCAGTTATCTGCATAATATTTGCTTAAAGAAAGCCTCTTTCCCCACTAGATTATAAGTTCCACAAATGACAAGAACTGGGTCGATACTGTTCAGTGCCGGATCCCAACTCTTGACACAGTGACTGGCACATAGAGAGTGTTAAATAAATACTTGTGACTTGATAACAAGTTGAAAGATGTCTGGTAATTCTCTTAAATTCTATGACCCCTTTCACATCAAGGAGTATATGAATCTGTAATTCTGTGCGACACAGAAAGGCTAGAACTGTAACAATAAACCCAGTTAATACTTGAATCAGGAGTAAAAGAAATTGGCCCAGTGAGAAGGAGAAAAGGGTAAGAGGGGAGTAAACTAATCAGCTTTAGCAGCTCCCATTGCTCAGCACTGTATTAGGTGTTTTGGATAGCTTATTTCAATCAATTGTCACAAGAGTCCTTCGGCTTCACTCATCATTCTTCCCATTAATCAGATTAGAAAATTGAGATCACATAGATAAAAAGTGAGGGGGTTGCTTGAACCCAAAACGGTCTTTTTACATATACTGTAAGTTAGATCTGTGCTTTTAGTTTTTTTAAAATGGGTGTAGAGACTGAAAAAAAAAGAGGGAGTGGGCAGATGCCTGATTTGTTTATTTTTTCCCCAATCTCTGTACTCAGCCTGTTTTCTCATATTACGCAGCTCCCACACTCACTTCTCCCCCTAATTGTGCACCCATAACACTGCAGACCTCCCTATGAGAGGCTTGTTTCTTGAATTCTTGGCGATAACCTTCACAGTTGATTAGGTGTGGCTTTAATCAGAAACTTTGGTCCTCTCTCTGCACCATTACCCCTTCTCCACTTTTATCTTGGGCCCCCTTCTCAGCTGTGCATGATTTCACACTCATTTATGTGTCTGTTAAGCCATTATCCCCATTTCATGTTCTGAACAGAATTGCACTTTTAATAAATTATAACGATCGGCTTCAATTAACTTTGAGGATAGGTCTCACTTTTGGTTTCCCGCAAAGCCATCTCTGTTCCCACCTCTTGGAGGAGAGGTAGACAATCTTCTATCCCAGCCAAAAAGAACTCAACCCAAAACAAGACATCACAGAAAAACAGACAGCATTCAGTGCTGCTGAGACAAGCTCAGTGCAGGCTGGGGGGACAGGAATGCAGAGATAAATGCCCTCCTGGTGTAGCACCCACCGTGGCCAGAGGTGAGACCTTCTCCAACTGCCCCCAGTCCCTCCAGCCTGTGGCCTTCAGAATCTCTTTGTAGATAGTAGCCTTTCCCTTGAGTCCTGGAAGTCTTCACTTTTCTCTTTTACCACTCTGTTTTTTGGGTTTGTTGGGCTGTATCTATTCTCTAAAAATTCTACCCGAAGACCAAGGTTAACTCTGCCAAAGTTTCCAAGGCCAGTTATTTAGGACAGGACACATGGATCTCCATAATGAACTCAGGAGTGAGAGCAGCTGAAGTTGAGTTCCAGTTCTTCTCTGGCTGCTCTCTGAGAGCTGATGGAGAACCGGCTCAGAGGGACCACAGGCCTTCCAGAAGGGAGACTCCCAATATGTTAAAAACTGAAAAAAATCCTGAAACAAGTTTACCAAAATTGTGACAAATACTAAACATCTGTATTAAACAGATTAACTCTGTAAATATAGCAGGTAATACAATTTCATGGATTTAAAAGATAGATGCTGAGTTTCCTCTTCTGGTAATGAATGACTGAAGAGCTTCTATCAGAGCAACCCACCCAAAAGCATTAGGGTCGGCAGAAGCAGGCAGAAACAGAGGAGTGTTGACACTTGAAAGAAGGGTCTGGCCCTGGGTGTGTTCTATGTTTTACATAGTCTTCTGCTAGCCTCAGTAGGCACCGCATAGGACGCTGAATTGGAGGCTACTACAGCATCTAGAAAGTAAAGAGGCTTCAAGTGGAAAGACATGAAGACATGAAGCCTGGAGAGGACTCAGCTAGATCCTGAATCATCTTAATATTCACTTGTCTGGTTCCTGGGCTGGGAGAACATGAAAGCTACGACCATCCCAACACGTACACATGGCTCGGCTTTCTCACAGCATTAAGCCCTCAGGGTAATTGGCCTTCTTACATGAAGAGTTGGGTTCCAAGCATAAAACTGACTGCTAACAAGGCAGAAACTGCATGGCTCTTTCATAACCTAACTCGAAACTCACAGCAGCTCTTCCACTACATTGTATTTGTTACAAGTGAATCACAAGCCCCCCATCGCCAAGTTCAAGGGGAGGGGAATCCAACTTCACTCTTGATAGGGTTTAATAAAGTTCTAGAAGAGCAGGTGGGATAAGAGATATTGTTATGACCAGCTTTGGAAAATGCAATTTGTCACAGAAATCAATGACCTTATATTTTCCCATAAGAGGTTGAAAAAGAAAAGCAAAATAAACCCAAAATAAGTAGAAGGAAGAAAGTAATAATGATAAGTAGAAGTAAATAAAAAGAAACAGATAAATTAAGCCAAAACATGATTGTTTGGAAAACAATAACAAAATTGATAAATCCCTAACCTGACCGATTAAGAGAAAAAGAGAGAAAACACAAATTACCTTCAGGAATGAAGGTAAAGGAAGGGATATCATTACTGATCCTACAGACATTAAAAGGACAAAAAGGGGATATTATGAACAATGTAAAGGAAATTTTTTTACAATTTAGATGAAACTGCAAATTCCTCGAGAAATATAACTTAAAAAAGTGATGCAAAATAAAATAGGAATAGGAATAGTCCCATTTCTATTCATTAAAGAAACTGAGCCTATTATCAAAAACTTTCCCACAAAGAAACCTCCAGGCCCAGATAATTTTACTGATGAATTCTATCAAAGATTCATAGATTAAGTAATATGAATGTTAAGCCCTTTCAGAAAATAATAAGAGATTGTTTCTCATCTCATTTTCTGAGGCTTGCATAACTTTGATACAAAGCTTGATGAGAAAATTATAAAAAAGGAAAGAAAATTACAAAATAATAGCCCTCGTGAACATAAACAAAAAATCCTTAGTAAAATATTAGTAAATCAAATACAGCAATACATAAAAATGGTACTATATCATGATCAACTGGAGCTTATTCCAGATATGTAAGTTTGGTCTAACACTGGAAAGTCAATGTAATTTATCATATTAACAGATTAAGGGAGAAAATTTTATCATTTCAATTGACACACAAAAAAAGCATTTGGGGGCTTCCCTGGTGGCGCAGTGGTTGAGAATCTGCCTGCCAATGCAGGGGACACGGGTTCGAGCCCTGGTCTGGGAAGATCCCACATGCCGCGGAGCAACTTGGCCCGTGAGACACAACTACTGAGCCTGCGCGTCTGGAGCCTGTGCTCCGCAACAACAGAGGCCGCGATAGTGAGAGGCCCGCGCACCGCGATGAAGAGTGGCCCCCGCTCGCCGCGACTAGAGAAAGCCCTCGCACAGAAACGAAGACCCAGCACAGCCAAAAATAAATAAATAAATAAATAAATAAATAAATTTATTTTTTAAAAAAAGCATTTGGCAAAATTCAATGCCCATTATGCTAGAATCTCTCAGCAAGTTAGGAATAGATGGGAACTACCTCAACCTGTACAGGGCACTTAAGGAAAAAAACAACAGCATTATTATTATAATCAATGATAAAATATTGAACTCTTTCCCCACAAAATCAGGAAAAGGGCATTTTTATTATTTCTCTTCAGTATTGTACTGAAGATGCTAGCTAGTACAGTAAGGCAAGAAAACAGAAAGGCATAAAGATCAGAAAGGAAGAAGTAAAACTGTCTATAATCAAAAATGATGTAATTATTTACTTGGAAAATTCTAAGGAATGTACAAATCAACTATTAGAACTACTAAGAGAATTTTGCAAGGTCAACATACAAAAATCAATAGTGTTTTTATATATTGGTAGCCAAAAAACTGGAAAATAAAATTCCTTAAAATTCTATTTACAACATCTTCAAAAGACATAAAATACTTAGAAATAAATGTATCAAAAGATGTACAAGACATAAAAACTACAAAATATTGCTGACAGAAACTCAAGGGGAAGACTTTACTATTACAGAAAATTTGGAAATACTTAAAAATAATGTTGAAAAATGTATCATGTTCATGAATTGGAAGACTACATTTTTATGATGCCATTTCTTCCCAAATCCCAGTAAATATACCATAGCCGTTTTTTGTAGAAATTAGCAAGCTGATTCTAAAATTTGTATGGAAATGCAAAGTACCTAGACTAGCCAAGGTAATCTTGAAAAAGAGGAACAACTTTAGAGGATTAACACTAACCAACTTCAAGGTTTACTCTAAAGCTACAGTAATCAAGACAGTATAGTAATGGCATAAGGATAGAAAAATACATCAACGGCGGCAGACACTTTAAAATCATTTGATTTCCAACCAAAGCAATCAATGGGGAAAGAAAATCTTTTTAATAAATGGTCCTAGAACAACTAGATATCAATATGGGGGAAAAATATAGTAGCCTCAATCCCCACTACACACCATCCATAAAAATTAACTTCAAACGGGTTATAAATCCAAATACAGAAGTTAAAACTGCAAATTTTCTATAAGAAAACAGGAGAATACCTTCACAAGTTGTGGATAGGCAAAGATTTCTTAAATAGGACACAGAAAGTAATAGCCATTACAAAAATACTGATAAATTAGCATCAAAATTTTAAACATCTGCTCATCAAATTTAACATTAAGCAAATATAGGTAAGCCACAGAGTTAAAAAAAAAAATTTCAAACCTAATGTCTAATAAAGACTTGTATCCAGAATATATAAAGTACACATAGAACTTAATAAAAAGACAAACCAATTTTTTTAAAGAGGGGGAAGGGCATAAGAAATAATAATTAAATGCAATTGGGAACCTAGACAGAATCTTGGAAGAGAAAAAGGACATTAGTAGGGAAACAGGTATATTTGAATAAAATCTATAGTTAGTTAACAGTACTGTACCAATGTTCATTTCCCAGTTTTGATAATTATGCTATGGTTATATGTGATGTCAGATTAGAAGAAGCCAGATGAGGCATATACAGGAACTCTATACTATTTTTGCAACTTTTCTGTAAGCCTAAAATTAGTTCAAAATAATAAAGTTTTTAAAAACTGGGTAAAGGATTTGAACAGACACTTCCCAAAAGAAGCTATGTAAACAGCCAATAGCACATGAAAAAGCTCTCAAGTAATTACTCAATAGAGAAAAGCAAATTAAAACCCAATTCCAGTTCACAACCAATGAGAATAGCTAATATCAAAGAGGCTGATAACACCAAACAGTAGCAAGGATGCAGAGCAACTATGAACACTCATACATGTTGGTGGGAGCATAAAATGGTTCAACTACTTTGGGGAATGGTCTGTAGCTTTTTATAAAACTAAACATACAAGGGCTTCCCTGGTGGCGCAGTGGTTGAGAATCCGCCTGCCAATGCAGGGGACACGGGTTCGAGCCCTGGTCTGGGAAGACCCCACGTGCCGCAGCGCAGCTAGGCCCGTGAGCCACAATTACTGAGCCTGCTCATCTGGAGCCTGTGCTCCGCAACAAGAGAGGCCGCGACAGTGAGAGGCCCGCGCACCACGATGACGAGTGGCCCCCACTTGCCGCAACTAGAGAAAGCCCTTGCACAGAAATGAAGACCCAACACAGACATAAATAAATAAACAAACAAATAAATAAAAATAAAAAAACTAAACATACACATATCCTATCACCCAGTAGTTTTACTCCTACATATATATCCCACGAAATGAAAGCATACGTCCACAAAAAGATGTGTACTAGAATGTTCACAGTGAATGTTTATTCGTAATAGCCCCAGACTGAAACTCCAGATGTCCATCAACAGGAGAACACTAAACAAACTGTTGAATTCATACAGTGTAATACTACTCATAAACTAAAAGAAAAAGACCTACTAATACTTTCAACAACATGGATGAATCTCAAAAACATTATCCTGAGTGAAAGAAGTCCTACATGAAAGAATAAATACTTTATCAATCCATTTACATGAAGTTTTAAAGCAGGCATAACTAATCCATAGCGAGGGGGAAAAAAATCAGAGCAGTGCTTGCCTCTGGGGGTCGTGGAGGTGGTCTTTGACTGGGAAGGGAAACAAGGAATTCTCTGGGTGATGATAACATTCTATGTTTTAGGGGGGACACCTGGGTTACCCAGGTGTATGCATTTGTGTTGGTGCACACACCAGCCCCCATACATGGAAGGTAAAGAGACATGGAAGACAGAGGCGACCACTCCAGATGGGGAGATGGCAGTTCTAAAAAGCAAGGGAATTTACATACCAGTCTTGCCTTGGGCGTCGGAAAGACAAATCTTAAAGGTTTATAAAGAGGCTTTACTGGCTTCAGACACATATACTGTCCAGATGGTCTCAGTGACACCTTACTCTCTCAAAGCTACGTCCTTGAAAATGGTTCCCATGGTGGGAACAGTGGGCAGAGCGTACATTCCAAGGGTAGAGGTGGGGGTGAGGAGCCTCCCCCTGCCCGGAGATGAGCTCACAGGTCGACCTGCTCACGCCCTCTTGTCCTCTCGATGACCTTCTCCAACAATTTGTCAAAACTTATCAGATGGCACACTTAAACTTTGTATATTTCACTGTATGTAAATTTTACCTCAAAAAGGAACCATAAACAGATATTAAACTCTAGTCAATGACATGTATGTTGAAGTTTGAGTGAAGTATGCTGACACCTTTAACTTACTTTGAAATGCATTTTTAAATGAATTGGTGGATGGATAGAGGGATAGGTAAATAGATATATGACAAAACAAATACGGAAGAATGTTCATGTTTAAATCTAGATTGTGGGGACTTCCCTGGTGGTCCAGTGGTTAAGACTCCACACTCCCAATGCAGGGGGCCCGGGTTTGATCCCTGGTCAGGGCACTAGATCCCGCATGCCACAACTAAGATCCCACATGCAGCAACTAAAAGATCCTGCACACCGCAACAAAGGTCCCTCACGCAGTAACGCAGATCCCACGTGCCACAACTAAAGACCCGGCGCAGCCAAATAAATAAATAAATAAATATTTTAAAATAATAATAATAAAAATAAATCTAGATTGTGGACACACGAATGTTCAGTGTATAGTTCTTTCAACTTTGCTGAATGTTTGTAATTTTTCAATGTTGGGGATAAAAGATAAAGGCAGAATTTATTTTTTAATGTGAATTCATTTTACACTGCAGATAGTGTTGTACAACAAGTTTCGAGTTGAGTGATACAGAGCTACTTCTTTGCATGCTGTGAGTGTGTCTGCATCACTTCATTTACAGAGAGAAATAGCTAACCTCCACTGAGGTTTTTCTATACACCTGCATTATTCTAAGCACACGGGATGGGTTATCTCATTTAATCTTCACAGCAACCAGCTCCACAACTAACCCATATGGCAACACACTGCAAATTAGAAAAAGGCATTCTTTCCCTGAGAGAAAGACAGAATTCTTTCTGTCTGCCAGAAAACTGTCATTATAACTCCACACATCTACAGTGGGTCCAGGGTGAATGATGCCCCTAGGGTTTAGCAGGACATGGCTTACACCACAGTAACTAGTGGATGTGGCAAGAGCCCTGTGAAGCACAATTGCTATCCCCAGGGTTAATATTTCGCCAATCCCACAGGAACAGCAGTACAAAATATTGAAATTTTTACTGGTGGTAAAACTCAAAACTTGAGCCCCTCAATGTGTCTGCAGCCACCCTGGTCATTTGGACCCCCCTTAGGACCATCTGGACTCCCACGTTCAGCAACTAAAGGATTAGCAGAGCAGAGGGCCCCAGATCCCCACTCCAGGACATGGCCAGTGTCTACTGTGATTGGTCTAATTGGTCAGTACCTGTGAAGATTATCAGAGTTTAACATTATGCCTTATTATCCTGAATTTACTGGTCAGGAAACTGAGGCACAAAAAGGTACAGTAACTTACAAGAGATCTCAAAACTAATAAGCTACAGAAACAAAATTTGAACTCAGTAGTCTGACCTCAGACTTGGCCACCGTACCTCATCAAAATTCTCAATGGGAGTTCATCCCAAATTGTCCTCCTGACCCACCTTGATCAGCCCTGGTGAACAGCTCCATGGACTGTCCTAAAGCAGACTGGCCTTTGAGTGACTCTAAGTAGAAGGCCCCAGGAGAGATACTGAGTGAACTGTCTCCCTTACCAGGACCAGGCAGAAACATTGGAACATAATAACTACCTTGAGTCTGTGTTCATTGGTGCCACACCATTGCTCAGGCCATCTCTCAGACCAAAGAGGACCAGAATAATACTTGCTGATTCCAACTTAACTTGGAGTGGATGTGCAGCAATCTCCAGGGGACTTGGGTACAAATGGCTATTGACAGGGTTTGAAAACCCTGTGGCTTGTCTCCAAAGAGCTCTGGGATCTCAAATGAAAGAGACCCCAGTGGCCCTTCAGGATCTCTTTCCTGGGAGTGGGTGTGTCTAATGAGCCCTAACCTAGCTCTTCCTCACATTAGTTAGGACCAGACCTGATCTTACAGGAGAACACAAGTTGTGATTGCTTTCCTCAGGGACTGCATATTGAGCCACAGGAGATAATTAACACAGAATAACCAACACAAGAGTCTTTTATCTTTTTCAAAACAAGACTACATAAATATTTTCAGGACAGCCTTTATAGTGGTTACTGTTCCTGTCAACCCAGTATTCAATGTCCCTTTCTTATAGTAACAGGCCACAGAGATGGTCTTGGGATTCTGGCTGGACCAATCAGAAACCTCCTCTGGGATCTTTTCCTTCTCTGATTACAAAGCCATAGGGTGTAAGTTCAAAGCTTATATAGGTCATATTTCAACTCCACCCAATGGTCCAGTAGTGTGCTCTAGGAGTGAAAGAAAACAACAAGAATGTCAGAGAGAAGCAAAGATGGAAATAGAGGAAAACAGAGAGAGATCCCTGAGAGCCTTAGACTTCCTTACTCCAAATAATCCAAAGGGTCAGCTCCTGCCCTTCCCACAATTTGGTTCTGAGAGTCTATACAACCCCTCTTGGCTTAAACTAAGTTGAGTTGGGTTTCTGTCACTTACACTCAGAGAGCTCTGTCTTACCAATATAGTTGCACCACACCCCTACAGACATTCAGAATCAACCCGTGAATGCTGGAGGGGTGGAGGGATTAATTCCTGGTAGTATTTAAACTAGAACTGGGCCTTGAAAGATGATAGAATTTAGATAAGCAAATTGACTAGGTGAGAACAATCCACATCAACTTGAGTAATGGCACCACAACTATAATACAAATAAAAACTCAGCAGCTACCACAATGCCTGGTGAATAGAAAATTCCGGGAAAAAAAGTGCTTATTAGAATAAGTAATAAGCGAATGAAGGAATGAGTAGTGTGGAGGGTAGAAGTACATTCCTACCCACTGTCATGAAGAAACATGCATGAGCACACACGCATGCACACGGGCACACACACACACACATCAGAAAACTGATAGGGCTGTACAAAATACATGAAATAATCCACATGAAAGACAACACAGGCTGTTATTCTATTTAGGGAGGGGAGGTAAATTTTTAAATTAACAACTTTTTATCAACATAGAAAATAAAGCCTAGGCATGCCATCTTACAGAGAAATCTAACACTTCTATATCTACTAATCTGTACTTCCGTACCCCCCAATCATTTTTATCATTATGCCTATGAATAAACAGATAATTTCACGTAAAAAGAGGAAGTAGCAGAAAGGTTTTGAGCAGGTGGGGAACAGAATGAAAAATATATTTGATGAAGAGCTATCTGCTCTGGAGGGTTGGTAGCTTAGTTAGCATGAGAGGATGCATGTGGGATACTAGTTAGGAGGTGGGCGGGACAGTAATCTAGACCTGTTAGCAATATTACCATAGAGGAAATGATGAAGGCAGGAGATACTTGAAAGAAAAAAATGACCAACGTTATTGATTAGATGCATATAAAGGATAAAAGAGAAGGTGGTGGAAAAGATCTTGAGCCCTTATAGCTGAAAGTTC
This sequence comes from Eschrichtius robustus, assembly GCF_028021215.1. NCBI lineage: Eukaryota > Metazoa > Chordata > Mammalia > Artiodactyla > Eschrichtiidae > Eschrichtius > Eschrichtius robustus. The sequence continues at coordinate 57,677,577 of NC_090833.1, read as the reverse complement.
CCATCTAGAATGTCATTATCTTGTCCCAGTGTCTCCCAGATAAGAGAAATGGCAAATAAAATTCTATTCTGAAATTCTCCAAAAGTCATGAACCATGGTGCTAGAACAAATGTCACAGTAAAGGACTTTGTGTGTCCTTGTGTTCATAAAAGAGGAGGAGAGCTGAGAATTGGTGCTCAGAGCTCCTTTGTGTTCCCCATAACCCAGCAGTAATTTATCATGTGTGCCCAGCTGCCAGCCGGACTGTTTGTTTTCCATAGAAACCTTCTATCTCCTGTACTGGACCAAAGAGAACCTTGAAAAAGTCCCTTCTGCAGAGCAAAATATGTTCTTGCTCAACTAACTGACAGAATAAAAATACAAAACGCCAAGCTGCTGTAGGAAAAGTACTCACCTTCGCTTGGACAATGTCCCCCCACTTTGACCCTTTGACTACTATTCCCTGTACCCATCCAGTCCAGATTGTTGCCTGTGGCAGAAACCGCTGGTAATCCACCCAATTTCCAACTCCTCCCACCATGCTGCCCTTCCCTACTAATGGAACACCTGTAGTCTAACTAAAAGATTACATTTCCCAGCCTCCCTTGGAGCTAATATGCTTAAAAGGAACTGACTCAGGAGGTGTGTGACATTTTTGCTCTCCCTCTCTTTCCTATCTCCTGAAAGTCAGAGGAGAAGACAGGAGTTCCAGCAACATCTTAGACCAGGAGGTGACATTAGAAATGGCAACCACATGCTGACAAGATTGGTAGGGAGCCCAGGTCCCTGAAGACAGTGTCATTGCCGTAACAACTAGGGGCCGCCTATCATTGGGTATGTATTATCAGACGTGTCAGCTCATGGAACCTACCTCTGTTGAGAGGGCCGCTGCATGGATTTGGAAACTGGGTCTCAGAGAGTTTTAAGCAATTTGCCCAAAGTCTCACATCCTTCAGTGACTCGAACCCAGTCCCAGACTGTCCAATGCCTTCTGTATCAGAAAGACTTGACTAAAATGTCCTAGAGGTAGCTTTTGGCTGCAGAGCACCATGGATCTGTTACAGTTGAGTTTTCCTCTATCACCATGCCCTGAGTTCCCTCTAGAGAGGTTTTACCACCACATCCAAGTGCTTCCCAGCAAACACCAAATGTCTCTTCTACCCTGTGAGAAAGATACATAAACCATACCACCAAGAGATGAGAAGTTGTGAACAGTATTCTGGCTCTACAGTTCTGTGACTAAGCTTTAGAAACCAGTGCAGAACTTCTCCATCCGCATCAGAAAAATGGGAATGCTGAGCCGTCTCCTTGGAAGAGAGATGAGGAGATACATCACTAGAGCAAGTGACTGTCCCGTTGACAGGGCCCTGAGGGGCTTTCACCTGTTCTTAGAAAAAGCCACAGCAACAGCAAATTGAGTGTCATACACCTGGTGATCCAGCCAAAAACAAAAGCTGCAGCCTAAGGCCCAAATACCAGATGCTGAAACCGTCAACCTTGCTAAGGGAATACCTTAATCTTTAAACTTTTATTGTGTTGTCTTATACAAGGCATTCTCTGTACTTGTTGGTTGTGGTTATAAAACAATTATCCAGAGAGCTTACATTTGTATTTATTTTGTATTTCATACTTCCCCCCAACCCCATGTTTTTCTCTCCCCAAAATGTTCCATTCAAAAAAAAAAATCTGTTGGAAATGTGTAAGTTAAAAAAGAAGGAGGAGGGGGAGAGAGAGAAGAAAGAGGAGGAGGAGAGCAGACAGGGAAAGGTATGGAAAGAAAGAGGTACGACCTTTGAAAACTAAAAGCTGTTTGAGAGTGAAGATCAAGGTGAATGTGTTCTGGAGGAAATAACGTTGGGCCCGAAATGTACCCGAAAAGTGGTGGGCCTATGCTTCTTGTGCTGCTGTAAATGTGCTCTAGAAGCTTTAAGAAGTTCTCAGAATGCAGGGTGCCCTTGAGAGGGACCTAACTAATACTTGTCTCCTCAATACCAGCCCTTCTAAGGACTTTTACTTCCCTGGATCAAAGGATAGTAATTCCTGAAGGGCAAGAGCAAATTTAGCAATTGCTAGCTACCACCTGAGGGGAAATTCTGAGGTTCCCGTGGAAGGTCTGTTTGGGGTAAAACTGCCTAATGGGTAGATTGATGTGAGGAAAAACAAACTGATTCAGTGTGTGACCTTAAGATTATTTTTTTATTCCTCATTGGTTTATTCATAATATATTTTTGGAGTAACTGTACTGTTGCAAGTCACTGTGCCCGGTATTGTGGTACCAACGTGAAAAAGGCCTGGGTCATCCTCAGTCCTCTGAGTCTGCTGGTGTTGAAATATTACCAATTTCTACATCATGAAGTATAGAAATTTTACCCTGTCCCACGTATGACATGATTTTAAATATTTCCTCTACATACATTTAGAACCACATCAGACAGCATTTTAATTTTTGCTTCAATAGTCAAACATAATTTAGAAGATTCAAGAGTGGCCAGGCACACGGAGGGAGGCTAAGAGGGTCTCTGCATACTCATCACCATCCCAGGTTCCTTCACTTTTATCTACCAGAATGACATATTTTTGAAATACATAATTTTTGTGTGTGAACCTGTCATTGGAAAAAAATGATAAGGAAAACTATTATTAAAAAGGCATTCAGAGGCTTGTCAAAGTGAGAAAATCAAAACCCAGCCCTGGCATCTGACTCAGCCAGGCCCCTACACCCTACCTCATTCCTCACTACTTTAAACTTTATACAGCTGTGGGGAAAGGTTGGTGTTACATGGTCCCACGCAGTCTGCAAAAAGGGCAAGAGACAAATAGCTTCCATTTCATAAAAAATAGAAACTAGAAGTTGGAGGGTGGCTCAACCCTGAGTTCAGAAGTTAGGGAGCAGTCTCCGACCCTGAATCTTTTCTTGGGGAATAGCTGTCACTGGTCCCCCAAGAACCTGACCTCTTCCTGATGAAATCTGGCGAGATAGGATCTGTTCCCTATCTCTTCCATAATATTGATGAAAATGAGTAGCAGTCCGGCACCTTGTCCTTTCTCTACCCTTCTAAATACTCTATAGCAGTAGGGAAGCATAGGACGTCCAGCTCTGTGGGTGCAGAGGTGGGGGGAGCTGTCAGGATGGCAACTCTGGCCTTGTTCACTTTCTGCCCCCAAAGATGGGTGTCCACCAGTGACCTATCTTTGCTATCTCAATACCAATGAGCCTGCAAGCAGCTCTGTGTGAGTGATACTGGGCTCTAGTCCTACTCCCATTTGTGCCAAGAACTGCAGAAGGTCTGGGAATTTACCCTACTTGCAAGCTATCAAGTTATCCTGCCACAGTTTCATAGATGTAGGCAGAAGACACGAGATTCGAGGATCAGAGATAAAGAACTTCATTACTCACTGCACAGCAAGCTGCGTGAGCACCATGCTTGCATTCTTTCCCCAAGTCACAAGTCCCATGAGGGAGATGCAGTGTAGCCCAGGAGGATACTGTGAATGCACTGGGTTTACACCACAGCTAAGGCACCCCAATCTTAGGAAACCCCCAATCTTATAAAGGGGCTGTTAGAAAACCTGCCCAATCTTTGCCCAGAGGGAGACATCTTTATTATACTGGCCAGAAAACAACACTGCCATCTGCCCAAGAGGAAGATACTATTTCTATCTTCTAAGGCTGCTTGCTATATAAATACCCTTGAAAACATAGTCCAGAACAAAAGCCGTTATAAGACATGCAGAAATGTGAAGGACCAATGAAGAATGCTCTCCCAGCACTCCTTTGCATACTCTCTCATGACACCATATTACTCTGCTTCCTAATTTAAATTTCAGTTTGAAAGTACAACTCACTGTGATTATGTGATGAATGTCTCTCCAAAAGACTGCAAGGTCATGAAAGTTTTCACTTGCTATTTTCATTCCACCAAGCCCAGATACTAGTGTAAGTGTCCAGCACAGTGTAGGTACTCAATGGATCAATGTACAGCCTAACTAGGGGCAACTGGCAAAATGCAAAGTGCCTAGTTTGATGTTTGCTTGTGACATAAAGGTGGATGGGGCTTTAAGTATGGATGTGGAATTTGCATCACTAACTGGCAAAATCTGCACAATCCTGGCTTTCTTCCGTGCTTTTTGGTGTTCTCTCCATCAATGTATCAAAGCACACAATAATTTTTTTTGAGGGTTACATAGGAAACATTCATCTCTAATTTGAGCAAGCCATCACCTAATTAAACAATTTAGATTAAATATGCTAATACAGAAGATCTTTTTTACAAAAAGAATAATTACAAAGGGACTCCAAGAGGATAATTACAAATGGGAAATGTTGAATCTGAATAAAATTTCTATTTTCTTTAATTACTGAAACCACTTCCTAATGAGAGCCTGAGACCATCTATATTTAAGTACTGTATGCCACAAAGATCTCTCCAGGCATCAGGGAAAATATGATTAAGTTATCGGTGAGGCATTGTCCCCATTGCTTATCCAGGCATGCAAATTCAGGGACTTCTGGGCTGCAAGGCATAATGCAAACTATTCCACGGGACCTAATCCTGAACTAGGGTCCCTGAGGAGACTGGCTCCACCCCCTGACCACTGCAGTCAGCGACACAACTGCCCTGCCTTGTTTTTGTAAGCTGAGCAAATTCCCAGTCTTCTGGCTGGAGAGTTGTTTCTACCCAGTTCCCAGAGATCTCACCAGTTTGGGTACTAGGGAAATGAGCTTTCCAGCAATCCTATATGTCAATATTTCTCAAAGTAACATCTGGGGCTCCTAGGAATTGTCTGATGGCTCTGAACACATGTAAAAAAGGCAAGTCATTTGTTTGGATCTCAGGTTGCTGCTCAATTCAAGAAACTTCCAATATTTACCTGCAACAAAGAGGTCCTTAACAATAATCCATTGAGTGAGTTACTGAGGGTGACTAAAGTTTGGTATTCACAAATTTAAATTAGCAGATCACTAGAGTTTATGAAACACACTAATTCAGCATTCTGAGAAGTCTGGCTGCCATGCAACACCTTAAAAAGTCACAAAAGTTCTCCTGCTAAATCAGTGAGGAGAATGCTCTGGAATCAGGCATCATCAATGTTTCTTTGAGGTGGTAGCAGGGTGTGGTTAAGATTAGAAGGCTCTGGAGTCAGCTTACTTGGATTTGAAATCTGGTCTCTCCTGTGATGTGTGACCTTGAGAAGCGACTTGACTTCTCTACGTGCCTTCATTTCCTCGAGTGTAAAGTAGGAAGAATAATAGTACCCACCTCATGGGTTTTGGGTGAACTAAAGGACACAACCCATGCAAAATGCTCTGCACAGTCACTAGTGATGATGTTCAATAAATGAAATTATAAATACGTGACTTTCCAGTTGCCGCTCTTCTTGTGTCTACCCTTATTTTAATATCGTTACTATTAGGTGTCACGTTTGTCCATGCTTTTGTTGTGAAATTGCTGCATTGTTATTTTGTTTTTAAATGCCTGCTGTGTTGTTACATCTTGGTCCTGCTCATTTGTTCTACGGAGTTCTCTTCCCACTGGGAAGAAGGAAAGGGTGGGGTCGAGGGATTCAGGAGGCCATTGCCCCAAGGCTGCCACCCCTATCCTATCTGCCCCACACTGATGAGCAGCACCAAGCTGCCTGCGGTCCCCTGGTGTGGCCCCAGAGAACAGCCCAGGACAAGAAGCACAGAGGTGACAGGCCAGCAGTGCATACTCACGGCACATCCACACACACTTTCACCTTAGGACATGCAACCAAGTGCCAGACGGATGTCAGCACAAGGAGGAAGCAGAGGAAGGTCCTGATAAAGGCCAGAAGAATCAGTGTGACTTTTTGGCTTCACAGAGATACTGAAAATGCATTCCTTTCTACTTTTGTGCAGGAAGATTCCCTGACACAGCTTTTAGTTCCACAGTCATTCAAACCACCAGTTTAAAACTTAGGCTCAGAAAGGAAAAAGTCCTTAGGTTTCCTCCCCTATCTTGCTTCCTGCAAGTTCTCCTTTGCAGGTAAGCGCTCAAGAAGACCTCCACATGTTGAGTTGGAGGCCCCAGAGATTTCAAGGTCAGAAAAACCTGGTTTCTATACTTCTGTGCTACTCTCCAGTTATGCGACCTAAGGCAAGTCACTTTACCTTTCTGAACCTCTATCTCCCCATCTGTAAAATGGGAATGACTCATAGGATTGTCATGAGAATTCATTGGAATGATGCATGTGAAGGCACTTAGCCAACACCTTGCTGACACACTGTAAATGTGATTTTTATGCACACACAGGCACACGTGCATGCACACAACACTCATGCTCATTCAATAAGTTCCTTCACTTTCATTTGATCATGTGACCCAAACTGGTTCATTCAGGGCTGCTCACATCCATCCTGGGGTAGTGTCCCAGACTCCCAAGATGCTGGAGAGAGCAAGCAAAACCACGTATGAGACCCTGCAGAACCACATTTTTCTGTCTTACACAGAGCCAGGCTAAGGTGATGAGGCTGACTGTCTAACCAGCAGGCCAGAGCTGACACACCCAGGTGATGAGCAGTCCTTCCTGGGGGTCCTGGGAGGCTGCACACTCTCCTGGTATTGCCACCTCTACCCCAGGAACTTCTGCAACTTTTCTTTCAGAATTGCCTTCATAGCATAGGGCACATTTTTTGGAATACTCTCAGTGATGGTAAACCTTTATCCTTTTGGGGTAGATACAATTTTTTAGACTTTTTATTTTGAGATAATTGTAGACTTACACACAGTTATAAGAAATAATGCAGAGATATCCTGTCTATACTTTACCCAGTTTCCTCTCAATGGTAACACCTCACAAATCATAGTACAACATCACAACCAGGGTATTGCCATTAAAGAGAGAAGACATTTCCATCTCCACAAGAATATCTATCTCAACTTGTCCTTTTATAGCCACATCTACCTTTCTCCACCCTCATTCTCTCCTGGCATCCATTAAGCTGTTATTCATTTCTATAATTCTGTCATTTCAAGAATGTTATATACATGGAAGCATATAGAATGTAACCTTTGGGACTTCCCTGGTGGCACAGTGGTTAAGAATCCACCTGCCAATGCAGGGGACACGGGTTCGAGCCCTGGTCTGGGAAAATCCCACTTGCCGTGGAGCAACTAAGCCTGTACACCACAGCTACTGAGCCTGCGAGCCACAACTACTGAGCCTGCAGGCCACAACTACTGAAGCCCATGCGCCTAGAGCCCGTGCTCTGCAACAAGAGAAGCCACCACAATGAGAAGCCTGCACACGGCAACAAAGAGTAGCCCCCACTCACTGCAACTAGAGAAAGCCTGCAGGCAGCAACAAAGACCCAACGCAGCCAAAAATAAATAAATAAATGAAATAAATTAAAAATAAAAAAGAATGTAACCTTTAAGAATGGCCTTTCTGGGGAGGGAGGGGCAAGATGGCGGAAGAATAAGAAGCGGAGATCACCTTCCTCCCCACAGATACATCAGAAATACATCTACACGTGGAACTGCTCCTACAGAACACCCACTGAACGCTGGCAGAAGACGTCAGACCTCCCAAAAGGCAAGAAAATCCCCACGTACTTGGGTAGGGCAAAAGAAAAAAGAAAAAATAGAGACAAAAGAATAGGGACGGGACCTGCACCAGTGGGAGGGAGCTGTGAAGGAGGAAAGGTTTCCACACACTAGGAAGCCCCTTCGTGGGCAGAGACTGCGGGTGGCAGAGGGTGGAAGCTTCGGAGCCACGGAGGAGAGCGCAGCCACAGGGGTGCGGAGGGCAAAGCGGAGAGATTCCAGCACAGAGGATCGGTGTCGACCAGCACTCACCAGCCTGAAAGGCTTGTCTTCTCAGCCGCCGGGGCAGGCGGGGGCTGGGAGCTGAGGCTCGGGCTTCGGTGCTAGCCGGGAGGGAGTCCGGGAAAAAGTCTGCAGCTGCCGAAGAGGCAAGAGACTTTTTCTTGCCTCTTTGTTTCACGGCGCGCAAGGAGAGGGGATTCAGAGCGCCGCCTAAACGAACTCCAGAGACAGGCGCGAGCCGCGGCTATCAGCACGGACCCCAGAGACGGGCGCGAGCCGCGGCTATTAGCGCGGACCCCAGAGACGGGCAGGAGACGCTAAGGCTGCTGCTGCCGCCACCAAGAAGCCTGTGTGCGAGCACAGGTCAGTCTCCACACCGCCCCTCCCAGGAGCCTGTGCAGCTCGCCACTGCCAGGCTCCCGTGATCCAGGGACAACTTACCGGGGAGAACGCACGGCGCGCCTCAGGCTGCTGCAACGTCACGCCGGCCTCTGCCGCCGCAGGCTCGCCCCACCTCCTCCGTACCGCTCCCTCCCCCCGGCCTGAGTGAGCCAGAGCCCCCAAAGCAGCTGCTCCTTTAACCTCGTCCTGTCTGGGCGAGGAACAGATGCCCTCAGGCGACCTACACGCAGAGGCGGGTCCAAATCCAAAGCTGAACCCCGGGAGCTGTACGAACAAAGAAGAGAAAGGGAAATCTCTCCCAGCAGCCTCAGAAGCAGCGGATTAAAGCTCCACAAACAACCTGATGTGCCTGCATCTGTTGAATACCTGAATAGACAACAAATCATCCCAAATTCAAGAGGTGGACTTTGGGAGCAGGATATATTAATTTTTCCCCTTTTCCGTCCATGTTTTGTTTTTTTTTTTTTACTTAAAAAAATTTTTTTTCCTAATAAATGTTTTCTTAATAATTATTTCCTTATTTTCTATTTTTAGAAATTAAAAAAATTTTTTTAATAAATTTTTTCATATTTTTTATTTTAAAAAATTTAAAAAATTTTTTCTTAATAAATTTTTGTCTTAATAATTTTTTTCTTATTTTTTACTATAAAAAATTAATAAATCTATTTTTAAAAATTAAAAAAATGTTTTTTCTGAATACATTTATTCTTAATAATTTTTTTCTTATTTTTTATTATAATAGCTTTATTTTATTTTATTTTATCCTCTTCCTTTCTTTCTTTCTATTTTTTTCTCCCTTTTATTCTGAGCCGTGTGGATGAAAGGCTCTTGGTGCTCCAGCCAGGCATCAGGGCTGTGCCTCTGAGGTGGGAGAGCCAACTTCAGGACACTGGTCCACAAGAGACCTCCCAGCTCCACGTAATACCAAACGGCGAAAATCTCTCAGAGACCTCCATCTCAACATCAAGACCCAGCTTCACTCAACGACCAGCAAGCTACAATGCTGGACACCCTATGCCAAACAACTAGCAAGACAGGAACACAGCCCCATCCATTAGCAGAGAGGCTGCCTAAATCATAATAAGGCCACAGACACCCCAAAACACACCACCAGACGTGGACGTGCCCACCAAAAATACAAGATCCAACCTCATCCACCAGAACACAGGCACTAGTCCCCTCCACCAGGAAGCCTACACAACCCACTGAACCAACCTTAGCCACTGGGGACAGATACCAAAAACAACGGGAACTACGAACCTGCAGCCTGTGAAAAGGAGACCCCAAACAGAGTAAGATAAGCAAAATGAGAAGACAAAAAACCACACAGCAGGTGAAGGAGCAGGGGCAAAACACACCAGACCTAACAAGTGAAGAGGAAATAGGCAGTCTACCTGAAAAAGAATTCAGAATAATGATAGTAAAGATGATCCAAAATCTTGGAAATAGAATAGACAAAATGCAAGAAACATTTAACAAGGATGTAGAAGAACTAAAGAGGAACCAAGCAACGATGAAAAACACAATAAATGAAATTAAAACTACTCTAGACGGGATCAATAGCAGAATGACTGAGGCAGAAGAACGGATAAGTGACCTGGAAGATAAAATAGTGGAAATAACTACTGCAGAGCAGAATAAAGAAAAAAGAATGAAAAGAACTGAGGACAGTCTCAGAGACCTCTGGGACAACATTAAATGCACCAACATTCGAATTATAGGGGTCCCAGAAGAAGAAGAGAAAAAGAAAGGGACTGAGAAAATATTTGAAGAGATTATAGTTGAAAACTTCCCTAATATGGGAAAGGAAATAGTTAATCAAGTCCTGGAAGCACAGAGAGTCCCATACAGGATAAATCCAAGGAGAAGCACGCCAAGACACATATTAATCAAACTATCAAAAATTAAATATAAAGAAAACATATTAAAAGCAGCAAGGGAAAAACAACAAATAACACACAAGGGAATCCCCATAAGGTTAACAGCTGATCTTTCAGCAGAAACTCTGCAAGCCAGAAGGGAGTGGCAGGATATACTTAAAGTCATGAAGGAGAAAAACCTACAACCAAGGTTACTCTACCCAGCAAGCATTTCATTCAGATTTGATGGAGAAATTAAAACCTTTACAGACAAGCAAAAGCTGAGAGAGTTCAGCACCACCAAACCAGCTTTACAACAAATGCTAAAGGAACTTCTCTAGGCAAGAAACACAAGAGAAGGAAAACACCTACAATAATAAACACAAAATATTTAAGGAAATGGGAATAGGAACATACATATCGATAATTACCTTAAATGTAAATGGATTAAATGCTCCCACCAAAAGACACAGACTGGCTGAATGGATACAAAAGCAAGACCCATATATATGCTGTCTACAAGAGACCCACTTCAGACCTAGAGACACATACAGACTGAAAGTGAGGGGATGGAAAAAGATATTCGATGCAAATGGAAATCAAAAGAAAGCTGGAGTAGCAATTCTCATATCAGACAAAATAGACATTAAAATAAAGACTATTACAAGAGACAAAGAAGGACACTATATAATGATCAAGGGATTGATCCAAGAGGAAGGTATAACAATTGTAAATATTTATGCACCCAACATAGGAGCACCTCAATACATAAGGCAAATACTAACAGCCATAAAAGGGGAAATCGACAGTAACACAATCATAGTAGGGGACTTTAACACCCCACTTTCACCAATGGACAGATCATCCAAAATGAAAATAAATAAGGAAACACAAGCTTTAAATGATACATTAAACAAGATGGACTTAATTGATATTTATAGGACATTCCACCCAAAAACAACAGAATACACATTTTTCTCAAGTGCTCATGGAACATTCTCCAGGATAGATCATATCTTGGGTCATAAATCAAGCCTTGGTAAATTTAAGAAAATTGAAATCGTATCAAGTATCTTTTCCGACCACAACGCTATGAGACTAGATATCAATTACAGGAAAAGATCTGTAAAAAATACAAACACATGGAGGCTACACAATACACTACTTAATAACGAAGTGATCACTGAAGAAATCAAAGGGGAAATCAAAAAATACCTAGAAACAAATGACAATGGAGACACGACGACCCAAAACCTATGGGATGCAGCAAAAGCAGTGCTAAGAGGGAAGTTTATAGCAATACAAGCCTACCTCAAGAAACAGGAAACATCTCGAATAAACAACCTAACCTTGAACCTGAAGCAATTAGAGAAAGAACAAAAAAACCCCAAAGCTAGCAGAAGGAAAGAAACCATAAAGATCAGATCAGAAATAAATGAAAAAGAAATGAAGGAAACAAGAGCAAAAATTAATGAAACTAAAAGCTGGTTCTTTGAGAAGATAAACAAAATTGATAAACCATTAGCCAGACTCATCAAGAGAAAAAGGGAGAAGACTCAGATCAATAGAATTAGAAATGAAAAAGGAGAAGTAACCACTGACACTGCAGAAATACAAACGATCATGAGAGATTACTACAAGCAACACTATGCCAATAAAATGGACAACCTGGAAGAAATGGACAGATTCTTAGAAATGCACAACCTGCCGAGACTGAACCAGGAAGAAATAGAAAATATGAACAGACCAATCACAAGCACTGAAATTGAAACTGTGATTAAAAATCTTCCAACAAACAAAAGCCCAGGACCAGATGGCTTCACAGGCGAATTCTATCAAACATTTAGAGAAGAGCTAACACCTATCCTTCTCAAACTCTTCCAAAATATTGCAGAGGGAGGAACACTCCCCAACTCATTCTACGAGGCCACCGTCACCCTGATACCAAAACCAGACAAAGATGTCACAAAGAAAGAAAACTACAGGCCAATATCACTGATGAACATAGATGCAAAAATCCTCAACAAAATACTAGCAAACAGAATCCAACAGCACATTAAAAGGATCATACACCATGATCAAGTGGGGTTTATCACAGGAATGCAAGGATTCTTCAATATACGCAAATCAATCAATGTGATACACCATATTAACAAATTGAAGGAGAAAAACCATATGATCATCTCAATAGATGCAGAGAAAGCTTTCGACAAAATTCAACACCCATTTATGATAAAAGCCCTGCAGAAAGTAGGCATAGAGGGAACTTTCCTCAACATAATAAAGGCCATATATGACAAACCCACAGCCAACATTGTCCTCAATGGTGAAAAACTGAAACCATTTCCACTAAGATCAGGAACAAGACAAGGTTGCCCACTCTCACCACTATTATTCAACATAGTTTTGGAACTGTTAGCCATAGCAATCAGAGAAGAAAAAGAAATAAAAGGAATCCAAATCGGAAAAGAAGAAGTAAAGCTGTCACTGTTTGCAGATGACATGATACTATACATAGAGAATCCTAAAACTGCCACCAGAAAACTACTAGAGCTAATCAATGAATTTGGTAAAGTAGCAGGATACAAAATTAATGCACAGACATCTCTTGCATTCCTATATACTAATGATGAAAAATCTGAAAGTGAAATTAAGAAAACACTCCCGTTTACCATTGCAACAAAAAGAATAAAATATCTAGGAATAAACCTACCTAAGGAGACAAAAGACCTGTATGCAGAAAATTATAGGACACTGATGAAAGAAATTAAAGATGATACAAATAGATGGAGAGATATACCATGTTCTTGGATTGGAAGAATCAACATTGTGAAAATGACTCTACTACCCAAAGCAATCTACAGATTCAATGCAATCCCTATCAAACTACCAATGGCATTTTTCACAGAACTAGAACAAAAAATTTCACAATTTGTATGGAGACACAGAAGACCCTGAATAGCCAAAGCAATCTTGAGAATGAAAAATGGAGCTGGAGGAATCAGGCTCCCTGACTTCAGACTATATTACAAAGCTACAGTAATGAAGACAGTTTGGTACTGGCACAAAAACAGAAATATAGATCAATGGAACAGGATAGAAAGCCCAGAGATAAACCCACGCACATATGGTCACCTTATCTTTGATAAAGGAGGCAAGCATATACAGTGGAGAAAAGACAGCCTCTTCAATAAGTGGTGCTGAGAAAATTGGACAGCTACATGTAAAAGTATGAAATTAGAACACTCCCTGACACCATACACAAAAATAAACTCAAAATGGATTAAAGACCTAAGTGTAAAGCCAGACACTATCAAACTCTTAGAGGAAAACATAGGCAGAACACTCTATGACATAAATCACAGCAAGATCCTTTTTGACCCAGCTCCTAGAGAAATGGAAATAAAAACACAAATAAACAAATGGGACCTAATGAAACTTAAAAGCTTTTGCACAGCAAAGGAAAACATAAACAAGACCAAAAGACAACCCTCAGAATGGGAGAAAATATTTGCAAATGAAGCAACTGACAAAGAATTAATCTCCAAGATTTACAAGCAGCTCATGCAGCTCAATATCAAAAAAACAAACAACCCAATCCAAAAATGGGCAGAAGACCTAAATAGACATTTCTCCAAAGAAGATATACAGATGGCCAACAGACACATGAAAGAATGCTCAACATCATTAATCATTAGAGAAATGCAAATCAAAACTACAATGAGGTATCACCTCACACCGGTCAGAATGGCCATCATCAAAAAATCTACAAACATTAAATGCTGGAGAGGGTGTGGAGAAAAGGGAACACTCTTGCACTGTTGGTGGGAATGTAAATAGATACAGCCGCTATGGAGAACAGTATGGAGGTTCCTTAAAAACCTAAAAATAGAACTACCATATGACCCAGCAATCCCACTACTGGGCATATACCCTGAGAAAACCATAATTCAGAAAGAGTCATGTACCACAGTGTTCATTGCAGCTCTATTTACAATAGCCAGGACATGGAAGCAACCTAAGTGTCCATCATCGGATGAATGGATAAAGAAGATGTGGCACATATATACAATGGAATATTACTCAGCCATAAAAAGAAGTGAAATGGAGGTATTTGTAATGAGGTGGGTGGAATTAGAGTCTGTCATACAGAGTGAAGTAAGTCAGAAAGAGAAAAACAAATACAGTATGCTAACACATATATATGGAATCTAAGGAAAAAAAAAAAGTCATGAAGGACCTAATGGCAAGATGGGAATAAAGACACAGACCTACTAAAGAATGGACTTGAGGACATGGGGAGGGGTAGGGGTGAGATGTGACAGGGTGAGAGAGTGTCATGGACATATATACACTACCAAATGTAAAATAGATAGCTAGTGGGAAGCAGCCGCATAGCACAGGGAGATCAGCTCGGTGCTTTGTGACTGCCTGGGGGGGTGGGATGGGGAGGGTGGGAGGGAGGGAGATGCGGGAGGGAGGAGATATGGGAACGTGTGTGTATGTGTAGCTGATTCACTTTGTTATAAAGCAGAAACTAACACACCATTGTGAAGCAATTATACTTCAATAAAGATGTTTAAAAAAAAAAAAAGAATGGTTTTTCTCACTCAACAAAATTCCCTAGAGATTTATCCAAGCTGTTACATGTATCAATAGCTTACTCTTTTTATTGCTGAGTAACATTCCATTACAAAGATGCACCTCCTCTTGTTTAACTGTTCAGCTACTGAAGGACATCTAGGTTACCTCTAGATACTGACTGTCATGAATACAGGTACCACTAACATTCATGTACAGATTTTTATGTGAACATAAATTATAATTTCTCTGGGATAAATGCACAAAAGTGCCATTGCTAGGTTATACAGTAGTTATATATTTAATCGCATTAAAAACTGCCAAAATATTTTCCAGGGTGGCCATACCATTTTACATTCCCACCAGCAATGTAGTAGTGATCCAGTTTTCTCTGCATACTCACGAGGGACTACTTTTTATTTTAGCCCTTATGAAAGGTATGTAGTAATATCTCACTGTGGTTTTAATTTGCATTTCCCTAATGGCTAATGATCTTGAACATCTTTTCATGTGCTTATTGCCCTCTGAATATCTTCTTTGGTGAAATGTCTGTTCATGTCTTTTGCTCATTTTCTAAATGGATTGTTTGGGGCTTTTTTTACTGCATATAATTTTTTATTAAGTAATTTGAGTTAAGTGTGAATCCTGAGAGGTTTCTCTGAGTAGGATCGTTCTGTACTCCACAAAACACACCAATATACATACACACACATACAGATGCACACACACAATCAAAAGTGTGTCTATAAATCAATGAGCCTTCTTTTCTTGTAAGGATCTTAAATGGTTCAGAGCAGTTGCCAAAACATACAGTGCCAAGGTTCTTAACCTGTTGTAATCATGGATCTCTCTGTGAATCTGATGAATATAAAAGACCCTCTCTCCACAAAAGCAGACACACATACAGAATTTTACCTCCAGTTTTACAAGGTTCCAGGGCTGTTGGAGCCAGCAGTGGACCCCGGGTTAAGAAAACCTAATTTAGTGCAACGCCTAAGTGGTTGAACAGAAGTGGCCTTGAAGAACTTCACACTCACTTGGAAGTTATAGCTTCAGAGCAGGTTTAAGACTTCCAGCAATGGACATCAGTCTCTCAGAGTCAAAATCACATTGAGCTCATTACTCAGATGCCTGGGCCTGCCTCCAGATCTGACCCAAAGTCTGTCAGGGAGCCCGGAAGTCTGTATTTCACTCAGCTCACAGGCTAGGGCTGGGAAGCCCAGATGGAGTCAACAGCCTCAGTATCTACCCTCCTTCACTAACACACAAAACGCCTATTTTACTTAAAAGGCTTGGGGAAGGAGATTATACAATCTCCAGAATGTAACTCCCTCTGCAGTGAAAAAGGAATTTTCCCCTTAGACTCTGACCTAAATATGCTCGGGAGTCCCTCATCTCCTATTCTCAGGACAAATGCATCTTTAAAGCGCCACCAAGGAAACTTCTAAATCCTTAAGGCTATTATGGATACAGCTCTCCAGTCCTCTTGATCCTAAACCCAATCCCTGCAGGGGGCTTTCAACTTTCCCCATAATGTTCCCTTGTAAAGTGAGCATTTTGGTTTCTCTCTGCTATATCCTACCCTGTAAAATTCCATCTGTCGGTTAGGTCACCCTGCCTGATAACTCTCAGGTTATCTGCACAGATCAGTGAGGTGTGCTGTTTACCTGTACAGGTCAGTGGAGTGTGCTGCCTACCTGCACAGATGAGTGGGGTGTGCTATTTACCGGTACGGATCAGTGAGAGGTGCTGTCTACGTATACAGATCAATGGGATGTGCTAGTTGACCTGCCCAGAGCAGTGGAGTGCACTGGTTTACCTGCAGAGATTAGCAGGTGCCCTGGCTTTACCTGCACAGATGAGTGGGGTGTGCTATTTACCCGTACGGATCAGTGAGATGCTCTGTCTACGTATACAGATCAATGGGATGTGCTAGTTGACCTGCCCAGAGCAGTGGAGTGCACTGGTTTACCTGCAGAGATTAGCAGGTGCCCTGGCTTTACCTGCACAGAGCAGTAGGGTGCACTAGCTTAGCATCCACAGTCAGTGAGCATTAAAGGCCAAACCCCAGCTCTGCCCTTAACTAGCTGAGCATCATTGGGTATGTTTCTTAACCTCTCTGAACTCCAGTTTCCTTATGCGTAAAATGAGAACAATAAAATACCAATACCCTCACACAGAAGGTGAGAAGACTGGCTCTGGATGGGTTAACCTACCTCTTGGCTTCTCTCCCCACAAGGGGATTTTTTGCTTCACTCACTCCTTCTTACTTCCCTGGTGCAGCAGGGTTCCTGTAATGCAACACTGAGCCCTCCTCTCCTATAGTGGTGAGCTCCATACCTCCGTGGCACAGGTCAGGTGGGACTCTTGGCAATTCAGCCTCTCATCCTTCTGTTGATGAATTCCCCAGCCGGACAGAGAACAGAGTCTCAGAGCTGGGCAACAAGATGGTGTACTTACAGCTTAATCATGCCACTCCTCCCAATTGGCCACATCTGCTGCTCCTTTGGCTCAAAGGGAGTTATTTCCTCTGACAGAGCCCAAAGTAGAATCTTGAAACAAGGGAACCAGACTGCTCAAGAAAGCAGAGGTGACTCACATATGCAGATCCCCCATGGACCCCCAGCAAGCTCCAGCCACAGGTCCCCATTCACGTGTCATGCTCCGCTCCAGCACTATTCTCCTTGACTTAAATGCGGAATAAGGTTTCCTCTCCTCTGCTCGTGTGCTGAGCTCTCTCTAGCTGGGCGCAAGGACTCCTTCACACTCATCAACCACCGTGACATCTCTCAGGTGGCAAACCCCTGACGGTGGCTTGAGTGCCTAAAGACTTGAACTCCGGTGCCCCCCTGCCTGAGTCAAACCTAGCTGTGCCCCCTTCTAGTTAGGGCACTGTAGGAAAGATACTTAATCTTCTTGTTTCTCTATTTCCTCATCTATAAAGTGGAAATGATAACGATACCTACCTCATAGAGTTATTAACAGGATTAAGTGGCTAATATGGTGAAGCACTTAGAACAGTGCCAGCATCTAATAAAGCACCGTACACATAGTAGTTTACTACTATTACAGTATTTATTACCAGGAACTTGACGCCATAGGAAGGGCCCCTGATGAGAAGAGCAGTAATTGGACCAGCTTCTCCCCACCTCCCTGTGCTGTGCAGCTGCCTGTTCAGGTTCGTCTTATTCCAGGCCAGCCATTCTGAAGACTCTGGGAAAATTGTCTCTGCTCCCTACCAACCTAATCCAAGGAATCTATCTTCAGTAAGTGGAGAGCTTAGGGGCGGAATCACTTCTGCAGAGCCAGCGAACCCTTATCTACACCATGCTCCCGAGTGAGTCAAAGACCCAAAGGCAGTAAACGTTCTCTTTGCTCAGTTCCACTGAACATTCTAGGTCCTGCTTTGGTATTTTCCCAGGAACTAGGGCTGGTTTATCCCTGCATTTCTCTATTTGCTGCTACCCCCTCTCCATTTTGCTGCCTGCCAACAGAGCAGGAAATTACAAGCTCTGGAGTGAGAGTGCCGAGCTTCACATGCTGGTTGTGTTGTTTCTTCTCTGTGCCCCAGTCTCCTCCTCTGTCAAATGCGTGTAAACAATAGTTCCTACATCATACGGTCGTTAGAAAAACTAAATGAAACGTTATATGCAAACACTGCAGGTAAAGCACAGTGCCTGGCACACAGGTGGATCCGTCAACAAATGTTGGCTCTTTTTATATATTTTCCCCTATTTTTTCTCAGTTCCATCTACATTATTGTAGCACGGAAGCTCCTGGATTTTGATGCCAATACGAGGCAGGATCAATCACATTCCATATCCATTCCGCCAACACACACACACACACACACACACACACACACACACACACACCCCACCGCCCAGGACAGCGTATAGAGGCTGGATGACCCCACGGAGAGATGATGCGGAAGAAGGTGCTCAGGAACCCAGCACTCCTCCTTCCTCTGCTCTTGACTGTTTGGAGCTGGTATTTCTGGGCCTGTGGAGGGGAAGGTGGTCGCTTGCCGAATGGGCTCTCATGACAGGGTCTATGTCTCACGTACCCCTCTCAGGAGAGCACAGTGCCCTGTGACTTAGATCAGCTGCTGTCTTCCAATTTCTTCAGTGCCCACCTGCTGTCTAAGCTAATTTCATAGCCTCCACAGCACTGGGGAGCCGGGTGTTCAGATGTTCCCAGGGGTGACGAGGCTCAGAGCCAGCCCAAGTGAGGAACGTTAGCACGGACACCGCCGTACATGCAGGCGTTAGATAAGATAAGCACACAGATCACAAACCCTGGATGTTCTTCTGCTAACATGCGATGAGTAAACATGCCCCTTTAGGGAAAATCTCCCTTTCCATGTTTTCCTGTAAAGCGATCCATAATGTTAGTGAGGGAATCTGAGGCGTTGCTCTGTGTGTGCTTTTATGGCCACAGCTCTGTGTTCCTGACTGGGAATTGGAGGGTGTGTGTGTTGTGTATGTGCACATGTTCCTGTTAGGTGGAGGATTGCTGATGGGCAGTAGGAATAAAAGATGCATAAAAAATACTAATTCTCCTTTGTAAGCCATGTAGCAGCCCCCAACACTAGTACCTCTTTCTACCACCTGCCCATGGAGATATTTATCACATGAATATCTAGGAGCCTGTCTTGGGGATATAGAACAGATGATGTGGAGGAAAGTTTAAATGGCTGGTCTGGCCATGAAGTCTTCCCTGCCACTGACGTGAGATTCATGTTCATTCCAATTGTCTTCCTTGGGGCAAATATGCATCAGGCTTAGGCTCTGTTTTATACTCCCCTGTGACTCTTCTGAAGTCCTTTAGACACATGTATATTAAGCTTAGTTTTCCTGTTGTCGTACGATGTGTCCCAGGGGGTCCTCTCGGCTTCCTTCTGACTGGAGGAAACTTAAATCTAGTCTTCTACTCAGTTATTTCCTCCTCCCTGGATCCCATGGCAGTGGCTGTCTCTCTCCCCCTTTGGACCACT
Source organism: Eschrichtius robustus (assembly GCF_028021215.1). NCBI lineage: Eukaryota > Metazoa > Chordata > Mammalia > Artiodactyla > Eschrichtiidae > Eschrichtius > Eschrichtius robustus. Next base: position 57,657,970 of record NC_090833.1, on the reverse strand, counting down.
TGCTGACCTGGCTTATTTGAGTCTTTCTTCTGTACGTGCTTCATCTCACCAGTCAGACTGTGAGTTCACAGGAGGCAAAGGCAATGTCCTGAACCACTCTCCTTTCCCTCACAGCGTCAGCATAGGCCAGGACACTGAGTAGATGTTCAATGAGTCTAGTGTCCGGTGCGATGACCAGTTCTTCTTACTCTTGTCCTGATGCTTTTATTTCCAGAAAAGGCATTAACAATCCTCTGCATTAGGGACCTGAAAATGTATCTCTCATCTTGACACAGCACCCCTCCTTTCCAAGATAGCTCAGGGACCTACCTCTCCACCCAGTCATCCCAATCAGAAGCCAGGCATCACCCTTGAGGTCTCCTGATAGCTCAGAAGAACAGCCTAGGTTATGCTGTCCATTGTGGATGAGCAGAGGGCTGATACATATTTCATACAGCACGTCTCACTACAGCCCATGGGGCAGAATTAGCCACAAGTCCCCACCTAGCTGCAAGGGGACAGGGGAATGCAGCGACCAGATAAAATTCTGAGTGACCACCATTTGCTCAAAATGTCTGTCATATGTCTCTCCACCCCCAGCTCCCCACCCCTGACCAGTCTGTCATCAGTGCCTACTCACTCTACCTTGCCCATTTTTAGAAAATATGCCCATTTCTTCCATCCCCAAACACATTGCTTATTTCAAGCCCTCATCATCATTGCCTTCAGTGTTATCCCCAAACCTAAACTCCTCTACCTACAGCAGATACAATGATCTTCTTAAAACACAACCTAATACTGTTGGACTCACCACTTAAAACACCTTAACAGAGCCCTTTGTATACAGAACACTTCTCTTGGCATGACGCATATGCCCACCTCACAACAGCTCTGCCTGCCTGTCCAGTCTCATCTCACAAGGATCAAGAGAAGGCTGAAATCCAGCCCAACCCACTTGCCAAGCCTTAATCTCTGGGGATAGGCTGCATATTTTTGGAAAAGTGGGTGCCCTTTTATCTCTAGGCACCTTTTTCTAATTCAAACATACTATGCTCCCCAGGCTGCATTTGCATTTTTCGATTCCACACAAAGGCTTGTACTGGCTAGCAATACAAATGACTAATGGTTCACCAAATGTGGTCCCCCCATTTCTCACCTCTAGGCATTGACACAGGCTACCACTCTGCCAGCAGTGCCCTTCCCATCCCACACAACCTGCTGGCCTGCTACATTTCTTAATCCTTGAGAACGCTTCTCAGACACGACCTCACATATTCCCAGTTAGAGTTAATCATTTCTTCCTGGTCTTAATTTGGATTCCTCCAAAAGCAAGCCCGGAGACAAGAATTGGGTACAGGGGGTTTATTTGGGGGGATGATCCCAAGAAGTATAAATAAAGGAATGATGAAAGTGAGACAGTTAAATGAGAAAAGCCAGTAAAATATGTTAATGAGTAGGCTATTGCTGTTGACAACTGCAGCCCATTCCCACTGGGCAGCCTTCGAGGAACCATGAAAAATAGCTCACCAAGAAACACAGAAGCTGAAGCATTTATCCATTGACTCCTGCCCCTCGTTGCTTGAGGGTGGTCCTTGAGAACACGAAGTCTATGACACATCTTGGCTCTCCTGAATGGACTGAGCAAGCTCCGTGTTACTGGAAAAAGCCATCAGGTAAAGATGCAGGCATATAAAGTGGCTCTTGGCTCTTTCCCCTGGGCAGTCAGCTCCACTCTCTTGAGTTATCCTTCCTTTTCCATCAGAAATAGCTTGGGTTTACATTTGAGTAGCCTTCTCAGCCTGCTTCCTGCCAGAAGGTTAAAGACTCAGAGTCCTCTTTTCATTTTGAATTATCTCTGTTCATTTCAGTTCAAGTTAAGACAATTCCTTTAAAAAATTATGTTTCTTATGTATCAAATTATATTCCACTCTACTGGGCAAATGGCACATCCAGATTTCTTTCTGAGATAATTCCTTTTCTATCTTGTGCCAAGAAATTATGAGACCCTTAAGAGTCTTAGAAGCTCTGTTTTCAAACAAAGAACATCTAACAGGTACATCAGGATTCTTAGAAGTCCTATTGTTTATCTGAGGTCTACAAGACACACACTTAAGTACTTATTTTTACACTAAGACAATGTTTTACTGCCCTAAGTTTGTTCCTTGCCCTGAGACCATTTCTTACTTTGAGGTATTTTTGCTGAATTTTGTTTGAGCCTTCTATATTTCTTCTAAATTCTGCTTGAAAACCTAACAATTCCTTTTTAAGCTCATTTCTTTCTAGCTCTACCTTATACATTGTGAAAAGAAACCAGTTGGCACATTCAATATTCATCCTGGAGATCTCCTTACCCAAACCTACCAGTTCATTGGGTATATTTTCTATTTTTCACATGACTGCATACAGCAGCGTGGCCAAACTTTTCACCGTTACACACTATGGGTTGTTTGCCTTTTCTCCATCCTCGAATATCAACTTCCTGCCTATCCTCCAAAGCTTCACTGCTAGTCTCCTTGAGATCCTTCAAGCCTCTGCCAGTCTCAAAACCAATGTCATATGAGTGATACGGAATAAAGGATTGATTACACAGATTAGACCTTACGTAACTGTGGAAGAAACCAGTGAAGTACAAATCCAGGAGAGAGAGGATGGCTGGAGGATCAGAGAAAAGTCACTAACAGGAACCGCAAAAGAAACAACAGTGAAGAAGTCTGTGCAGGGCTGTTGGCTCTATACCTGGGGGTGGGTCTGAAGTTGCTATACATAGGTCGGCAGGGTCAGCAATCAGAAAAGCTGGCTATGAAGTGGGGAGAGGAGGAAAACTGGAACCCATAAGGACAAACTTGAACCCACAGGACAAACTAAACCCTCGTGTCTCTCATCACCTCTACCACAAAGACTTGATTCTCTCACCACAAAGATGCACATACAGCCGGGTCAGAAGGCTGAAGGACGAGATTCTACAGGAGCCAGAAGATCTGCAAGCTCAGCTGTCACCCCATGCCAGCAAGGCATGTGGCAGATTGGTGACAACATGCATGGGCTGCAGCAGCACCTGGTGCCCTGCCTGGACCTCCAGAGCATACTTGCTGCTGCTTTAATTCTACCTTCCACTCCTCATGCAAATTTCTCTTGTAGTCAACCCTAACCCACAACCATGCCAGGAAGGAAATCTGGGAAACACAGTTCCAGTTTAGCTGAATTGACAAAGAATAAAATCATCACAAAGACTCTCAGCTCATGGCTCCTGTCTTAAAGGAAACAATAAATGGTAAATATTTATTTGTATTCTTACCACCTAGCCCAAAGCTTAACACATAGCTATGCCTTGTTCTCTAAAACATTTCCCCCAACTCAAATTATGTCTTTCTTTTCATAAAGAGGTAAGAATCTTTTGTACCACCTTAATATTTGGTTAATTTCCCTCTCCATGGGACAGTTTATTGCTTAGAACTAAAGCCTTCTACATACTACTTACTTCAGAAAACAGCAGCATTAAAATTCATTCAAACTTAGCAGTAGAAAGAAAGATGATCTCATGGTGTTACCATTTTCAATGGGACCTGAGTGAGAGGGCAGGATCCCCACTTGAACACTTTCTCCTCATTAGCACTTCGGTTCCTGAACTCAGCTCTGAGCCCCACATCCGCTGACCCTACCCAGACAAGGGGAACTGAGTGATGAGGTGATAATGAGGAGAAAATGTCCTGCCCTGTTCTGCGTCTGGCTGGTACAAAGCAGGACCAGGGATGAGGCTGTATCTGACTGTTTTACGATCTTTCCTCATTTGGGAAGCAGTGGGATGAAAATTCATCATAATGAATAAGGGGAGGCTGCAGTAGTAATGACCATAGTGAAGAGTGCAGGTAAAAATGGGCTGGCCTGGGCTCACAGGACAAACTCAGATTCTTCTTATGATGTCTTTTATTTTAGAATTATTATGATAAGTCTTCTAGCATTGCTTTCTGCCACTTAACAACACTGGATACATGATTGTATTAGGAAGGAAGGAAGGAAGGAAGGAAGGAAAGAAGGAGGGAGGGAAAGAGGAAGACAAGGCTCTCCCCAGGAGATAAAAAGAGATCTTTCCATACCCTAAGCCATAAAGAGACCCAGTTTCATGTTATTTAAGCTCTGTTCCAAACTGATTTTTCAGGAGAAAGTTCACAATTGCTCTTTTGGCCACACTGATTCTCCAAGGCACGCAGAATGCCTGCAAGACACAAATGCTTTCCTAGGCCTCAGGCCCAAGACTTGAGAAGAAAGCAACATGTGGGGAAAAAACCCTTGCTTTTTCCAAGGTGGCACCCTGTCACAATATAGGGGTTCTGATAGTGAAGAAGAGGGGAGGATGACATTTTGGTGGGCAAATAGCAATCTCTGATACAGCCCTTAGGAAGACTTTCAGAAAAACTCCCTGGTGTCTTTCAGATGGAAGAGGGCCCCCTCCACTGATAGTGCCTCTAGGCCAGTTTCTGGCTCTATTATACCATTCTTTCTCCCACCAGACTTACTGGTGCCTTCTTATTATTCTCTTTCTCTGTCTCCTTCCCACTAACCTCTACCCAAACTTCCCCTCCTTTACTTTCAAGGTGTTCATCCCTTATTTGGCCTCTCAGCAATCAAATGGGGCAGAAATATGATCATGACCCAATATTTAGATGAGGAAATCAAGGCTCAAAGAAGATAAAGGGCTTGCCCAAGTTCACTCCTCTAGTTTGCAGCAGAATCAAGACCAGAGAAACCAGGACTTTGGACTCTTAAGACCTCTGTTCTTCCAACTCTTCTGAAGGGACCCCCATTCACTACTGAGTGTACGTGTGAAGCTACACATTAAAGGAAGGACACACCTTTCTCGTGCCCACAATTTAGCATTGAACTGTGGCTTGAATGTGTCTTGACATGGTATTCCTCCAACACTATAAATGCATGTGTCTCTAGGTTTATAAGTTGTGCTACTAAACAGTTATGACCCCATGGACTGTCCACAAGAACAGCCCAATCTTGAAACTCTTGCAAAATTCCCAGATATCTCTAAAAAGAACTATGTTTTGTTTTGTTTTTTTCTGTTTTGACAAATAGTGTGTCTACTGTGAGTGCTTCACTAATTAAAGAATTTATTCACTGTGTTGGCATCTACCATAACCAAGTTTCAATATTCAGTGATACAAGAAGAAACAAAATGAATAGTAAGTCATGGTCCTGTCCTCAAGGAGTTATAGTTGGGAACATAGTTGGAAAGATGTCTAAACAAGCCATTATGAAATAAGTACTCTCAATGCCAGAGAAGATTTCAGGTGATGAAGCAAATATTTCTGCAGGGTGTCATTAGAAAAGTCCTCACTGAAGTAATGGAATCTGAATGGAATCTAGAATGATGGGGAAGATTCTGGTAGACAGAGAGGTAGGATAGATTCCTGCAAGCATCTCTGATAAAAATAACTAAAAAGAGTTTTCTGGTCAGAGCAAATAGCAACTCTAAGCATCTATTCTATGCAAAACTGGAAACAACTTACTATCAATATGAAAAATTCTGAATAAACTGTGGTATAATTATAAAATAAATAAAATATATCCCAACTGTAAAAAAAAGAAAAAGGATTCCTGCAAGCAGAGAGAATAGCATAATGAAAGGCCAGAGTTTAAAAAAAAGAAAAGCAAACATCACCATCTGGTAGTGGCATTAAAGTATTGGGAATACAAGTGGAAAGTGGAGCCATAGTGTGGAAAGCCATGAATGCCAGAGTCCAAGGTTCGGAATTTTTCCCATAGACAACAGGAAGCCATTAAGGATTTCTGAATAGGGTGATGAAGCTATCAGAGCAGTGTAAAAGCCAAGAAGATAGAAACAGAGACCAATATGATTCCTCCAAAAGTGTGGCCTTTTAAATTCTAGCAAGTGTGGCCTTTTAAATTCTAGCAACTATATAATGAGTTTGTGATGGCTAATTTTATGTATCAACTTGACTGGGCTAAGGGCTGCCCAGATAACTGGTAAAACACTATTTCTGGGTAGGTCTGTGAGTGTTTCCAGAAGAGATTAGCATTTGAATTGGTAGACAAAGTAAAGAAGATCACCTTCACCAGTGTAGGTGGGCATCTTCCAGTCAGCTGAGGGCCTGAATAGAACAAAAAGGCAGAGGAAGTGTGAATTTGCTCTCTACTTGAGCTGGACATCCATCTTCTTTTGCCCTTGAACATTAGTTCTCCTGGTTTCTAGGCCTTCAGACTCCAGTGAGATGTACGTCACTGGATTCCCCGGTTCTCAGGCCTTTGAGTGTGTACCACTGACTCTCCTGAGCCTCCAGCCTACAGACAGCAGATCATGGGACTTTTTGACCTCCATAATCATGTGAGCCAATTCTTCATAATAAATCTTTCTATATAACTATATAAATCCTGTTGGTTCTGTTTCTCTGGAGAACTCTAACTAATAAATGTTGTAAATGGAGAATAAGTGTAAAATACAGCAATGCTGAAAGTGCTACCTAGAGACAGCCAGATGATCAAGCAGACATGTCCCCAATGGGACTTACCTTGGAAAATCTACCATTATCCAGGGTCCAGGGCCTGATAACTCTCTGCTTTTTAGACTCAGAAACTTGGATCTCATCAGTGTCTAACAGTGAGCTAGATTCAGGAAAACCAAAATGCCATTTATTAATTCACAGTAAAAAAAAAAAAAGAAATGTCCACCTAAGCAGATCAGGATTTTCAGTTGCAAACCATAAAACCAATACTAACTAGTTGAAATAAAAAGGAAAATCACTACAGACACTATGAAACTTACAGGATTTCCAGAAACTCAGAGACAGTGAATTAAGGTCAGAGTCTCTACAGCCAAGAAGAAAACCCAAATACCAACACTGGACCACTCATTGGTCAGTGCCATTGGCATTGTGGATGCAGCACCACAGCTCCCCTGGGGGACAGAGAGTGTGAGACACTGAGTGTGGTATGTTGGCCACAAGATTTTACTATTAGGAGCTTTGCTGCTACTACTACTCCAGTCACTTCCTGCCCTTTCCTCTGGAAAGGTAGTTTCTGAATGTGACCTTCTTCTTTATATGGCCCGTTTCCCTGGTGGAAGCTGGCTCACATGTCTGGCCTTAGCCTCAGCAGTGGCTTGGAATACAAGTTTTCTTGCCTCAACTGTTGGAAGGTGCAAATCTCAATGAGAAAAATCACCAAATGTACTATGGGAGTGCAAAAGATATAGGGTGGTCACGATTATGACAAATATCCCCTGCACAGCATGACCTGGAGACAGGCTTATCTTGTACCATCAAAAGGTTTTTGTTTGACATTAAGTTAGAGAAAGGGAAGTTATATATAGGACTTGAATTTTTCCATAGCTCTAATTCTTAGGTTCTAATAACCTGTTGAATTCAGTGCCACAATTCATTCATTCAATGAGGTACACTGGCATTCACTGGTTTGCCCCATACCACACATGCCCCGCAGCACTGTGGAAAGGGACACTACCTGCCCTTTGTCAGCCTTCTTCAGTGACATCAGTCTCTTCCTTTCTTCTTTCCCTCCCAAGTCTGCCTCCCAGGCCATGTCTGTTCTTTTATTTTCCTTTTTGCAATCCACAGAGCTAGTATAATCTTTCAGAATTTGGCCTGAAGAAAATCAAGAGCATTTTTCCTATTAGCATATACATCTCCAGGGCAAAGAACCTGAAATCACCTTCCACATGTCAGAATGAGTCCAACTTTGACACCTGCTCTCCCAAACCACCAGTAATAACCCCAATTCCCTGCAAAAGCTATAACTTTAATAAAAAACAGGTCACACATCAGACACCAGTATTACCAGAACATGCAAACACACATGTACACTCTATCACCAATAACTCATAAAAGAAAATGAAATCTCCAACAGTATCCCCCCCACCCCAGTTTCTCCAAGGAATTCCCTAGGGAGAGGGGAGGGGAGTGTCTAAATGCCCTCAACACTCCAGATGCAATGTGCAGTGTTTTTCAGTTGTCATGGATATCGTCCTGATCCACAGAGAGAAGTTGGGACGCACGGTCTTTATCTCATTACTGAAACACAGTTGGAGGATAGGTGATGACGGGGTGATAGAAAAGGTACACATTTGAAGTCACACAAACTTGGGTTCCAGTTCTGGCTCTGTCTTTTACTGGCTGTGTGACATTAGGCAGTTACCTCTTCTAGCTCAGTCTCAGTTTCTTCCTGTAAAATGGGCATGAGATTCCTACCTCGCAGAGCTATTGTAAGAATTAAATAGCAAAATGTATGCAGTGAACCTCGTATTGTAGCAAGCAAATAGTAACTACTACTAGCACTGTTATTACTAGTGTTATTACCATCATCTTTATTATGGAACCAAAGGGTCCTATTAGCTCAGAGTTGAAAACAGAAAAGAGTCCCTCATGTCCAGCTGTGAGTTCATCTCTAATAAATGGAAAAACCACGTCCTTGTCATTTGGATCATGGAAGCATTCAAATTCTGCTGAACATAATGATTAGCCTTCAAGGACAGGTGACGGTTCAGAGAGGAAAAAAGCAGAGCTGCCGCTTAGGAACCCTGTGTGTAGCTTGACCTCTTCTCACCTCTTCTCACCCCTCTCACCCCAACTCATTGCTCCCCCCCATCTCTCCTTACCCAGACACTCGCCTCCTCATTACAAGCAGTCTGGGGGGTTGGTGAGGGGCCTGGTAACTCTCCCCCTCTCTCTGCAGAAACAGTGACTGTACTTATGCATTGCCCTGTAGAAAGTGAAACTGCATGGCTGGGAGAATCCCATCATCATTCCACCCCCTAATGAGAGGGATTGTCTGTAGGCAGATGAAATTAAATTTTAAGCTCTGTTGACCTCAACAACAGGTGCCATTTGGGCAAACCCAAAGGGGGCCATTGAACTGTCAAAAAGATTTAACTTTTCCTGACACTGCAGCACTGGGTAATAGCCTCTCACCAATTCTGCTGCCAGAAATGTCACCACTGGAGGTCCATTCCACTGGGTTCTTGCCCTGAAATCCTTTAAAAAATGTTAATCCTCGGGGAGAGGAAACAGACAACTCAATCATGCTAAGGTGTTAGTGTAAAGCCTGGGTCCCAATCCTGGCTGAGTTCTTTGGCCAAGTTTCCTCATCTGGAAAATGGAGGAACGCTGAGAATTATAGCTGCCTCCTAGGGCTCGGGGAAGATAAAATGAGAGCTTATAGGGAAGACAGCATAGGACCTCACATTATGAGCGTTTCACAATTCATTCATCATTTAAGGAATCTTTATTGAGCTTCCTCTCTGGTAAACACTCACGTGCTTGGAAACCACAGAGGCCTTGAAGATCCTGCATCAGATACTCTGGGCTGGGCCTGGGAATGTGCACTTTTTTTTTTTTTTAATACATTTATCTAATTTTTGAACTCCCTGTCTTCCTGGGTTTTTTTGTTTTTTATTTATTTATTTATTTATTTATGGCTGTGTTGGGTCTTCATTTCTGTGCGAGGGCTTTCTCTAGTTGCGGCAAGCGGGGGCCACTCTTCATCGCGGTGCGCGGGCCTCTCACTATCGCGGCCTCTCTTGTTGCGGAGCACAGGCTCCAGACGCGCAGGCTCAGTAGTTGTGGCTCACGGGCCTAGTTGCTCCGCGGCATGTGGGATCTTCCCAGACCAGGGCTCGAACCCGTGTCCCCTGCATTGGCAGGCAGATTCTCAACCACTGCGCCACCAGGGAAGCCCGGAATGTGCACTTTTAACACCCCTCCCAGTAGCTTGCTGAGGCAGGTCAGATCATTATCCTCAGAACTCATCCACCTCCACCAAGGGGCCAATCCCCGGGTCTAGCTAATAGGATTTCAATTTCTCCCAACAATCAGGCCCTGAGTGGGGGGAGAACTGCTAAGTGGTGGAAGGGATGAGTACCAGAGAAGGTCAGGGAAGGAGATGGTAAAAGTGCTGAGTGTCAAATTTGAATCAATTGCAGTTTTACCTCCTCCAGAAGGAGATGGGTGAGGAGAGCGCTGAGTGTTAAAGTGGGTAGGGAACCACCATGGGAACAAGCAGTCTATGCAGAAGAGAACCTGTCCAAAAAAACATGGGGGGGATCCCACACACCAGCCACCGGCCCTGAAATTCCAGTTTAGAGCGACTCAGCTCCGTTCCATTCAGCAGGCAATGAACTGCAGGCATTTGCACTTCTGTGGTGCCTTTCACACCAGAGCCTCAAAGCCCTTTTCGAACACAAATCTGTTCAGCCTCATAACCTCTCTGAGAGATCTAGCAAAGGGATAACGGGATCACTTCCCTCCTTACCTCCAGGGCAGCCTCCTGGGCGGTGGGAAGCAGAAGGTAGGAGGCAGAGGCTGTTGAACTGTCACTTAACCAGGTATCTTGACAGCTCAGAGGAGAAGGAGCCACTTGGGATCAGACTTTTCTGGGACACTTTGTCTGAGGTGCGGGATTATAGAAATACCCGGGTAGCCACTACTGCCTTTACGGCTTTAGCTTTTTCCTTGTTTAGGCTGAATGGTGTCTGGTGATTTGGCAGACAGTGAGAGTGCCTACCCAATGTCTCCCTCACTCCCTCCTTGTAACAGAACGCCAACTTTTGTCTGGGGTGAAACAGCCCCAGAGGGGAGGCCATGATTCATTTAAGCCAAATTAGCAATCCTCTTCCCATTTTTCCCAGCTTTCCTTGCAGTTATGAGTGACAATATAACTTGTGTTTGGCCAATGAGATGGAAGGGGAAATCTGCTGGGGATGAATTTGTCAGAATTCCCTAGGGTAACAAATTAACTCTACCTTGGTGACCTAACACAACAAAGATTTATTTTTCTCTCACATTGTCATTCTAATGCAGTCGGTGGGGAAATTGCTCACCACTCACTGGGGAATCCAGGCTCATGAAGTCTCCATCCTATTAGAATGAAACAGTCTAAAACTGTGGTCTCCAAGGTCCCCATGAAACAGACAGAAAATTTGGAGTTGGGGACACTGGGTCTCAACTGCCTCTGCTGGGAAATAACACCTACCACTTTCTCTCACAGTCCATTGGCCACGCATAGCCACGTGGCACTAATCTGAGGGACGCCTAAAGTACAGGGTTACACACAGAACATTTGGTGACACTGTCTATGCCACAGAGGTGACTGCATCCCAAAGATGACCTCCAATGACACCTCACATACCCTTGCAGGAAACCCACTTGACAAATGGTAATCTGGTGTGTCTCTCATTTGAAGCTCAAAGTGCCTAATGGGGCTAGCATTCACGTCAGCTCAGCGTCAGTGTACCTCTACAGAATACGCTACAGCTGTGTGGATAATATTGCGAACTATAAGAAGAATGGCATGTATGATCAGGCCACTCAAGATGGCTGTTCTCTTGCTCTCTGTACACCCCCTGCCTGACCAGTGCCTGCTTCCCCTACACCCTACTCACAGGACTGACCTTCCTACATACTTTTCCCTGCCCCAGCTGCTGATTGTTCTAACCTTGAGATCAGAACATCTGAGATGACCCTGACGCACAGAGGCCCATCCTTAAGGAGTTTACGATGTCATCCCCCCATGAGCCACCGCCAACAGCCAGGTGATGGGCAGTGCCAATTCCACCCTGCCCTGAAGATACAGACGCAGCCCAGAGTCACCAGGAGGCCACACTGCCGAAGGAAGGCAGGAACTCCCAGGTCTTTAGGGTCTTTAGAAACCCCTACTCGTGGGACAGAGTCAGCACCAGGAGGAGGCTGCAGATTTGGGGAGGGCCCTTGGACCTGGCCCGGGGGAGGGCCTTCCCGGGAGCCGGCACTCTCCCTCCCCTCCCCTCCCCTCCCCTCCCCTGCTTGCTAGCTCAGGCAGGTGATATGCCTCAGCTGTGAAGGCCTCCGCGGCTGCCGGTGTTCAGATGGTTGTCCCGGGGCCCGGCCCCCCGCCCCCCGCCCCCCCTTCACTCCTCAGTGTTTGTGGAGTCCAGGAGCCAACTCCACGTCATGCTGCTCCAGCAGTCATGCTCCAGCCAAATGGTGCTCTTCTCGGGGTGGTGGCCAGTCAGCACCTACATTCTCTGGAATCTTCTGAGAGATTCCTGCAACCTCGAGATTTTGCAGGCACTTCTATCGTGGGTCTTGCTCCTCTGTGAGGAAAAAGGGTGCCTAATAAACACATTTCTGCTTTAAAGAAGAAAAAAAACCTCCACCGTGAGAGCTTATCAGAAAGGGCTGTGAGGGGCGTGAGGGGCGTGCCCCTTTGCTAGTTTCCTTGGTAACCAAAGAGCCAACCTGACGTCAATTTCCCCTGTAACTGGTAACCTCCCGCCGCACCGCATTGTGGGAGCTTGCCGCCATGTTCTGCCCGTCGCTCTCTGCCGCTCGTGGTGGGATGTCGCTCCAGGACCTCGCTTCAGACAGGTAAGCTCCCCCATCCATTAAACCGTTACGTCTCTGTCGCCGACTCCGGGCTCTTACTTTGGTCTTGAAGCTGGGCAAACACAGGCCTAGCAGGCCCGCGGGGTGCAGCCTAACAACTGGAGGAGCAGCCAGGAGATGGAGGAAACTCCCGTGAGCGCAGGGATGTTGGGAAGTAAGGGTGGGGAATGGGGGCCTGGAAGTTGCAGGGGTAATCTCGAAAGTTGCGGCAGAAATCCCGGGGGGGGCCGTCCACTAGTATGCAGGGCCCTGTAGTGGCTGTCCTTGATGAATGGGGGCCACCAAGAGAGTTCACAGAATTCTCACAGACACCCCAAGGCTGTTGTGGAGATATTGGCCGCCGTTACAGTGGGAAAACAGTGGCCACAGCTGTGGGCTGGCTGTTGCTCTTTTTATTCTTTTTTAATTGAAGTGTAGTTTATTTTATTTTCTTTTTTTTAAATTTATTTATTTTATTTATTTTCTTTTTGGCCGCGTTGGGTCTTCATTGCGGTGCGTGGGCTTCTCATTGCGATGGCTTCTCGTGTTGTGTCTCGCGGGCTCTAGAGCGCAGGCTCAGTAGTTGTGGTGCACGGGCTTAGTTGCTCTGCTGGCATGTGGGATCTTCCTGGACCAGGGCTCCAACCCGTTTCCCCTGCATTGGCAGGCGGATTCTTAACCACTGCGCCACCAGAGACCCCCAGGGTAGTTAATTTTCAATTTTGTGTTAGTTTCTGGTGTACAGCAAAGTGATTCAGTTATACACATATATATCCTTTTTCATATTCTTATCCATTATAGTTTATTACAAGATATTGAATGTATTTCCCTGTGCTATACTGTAGGACCTTGTTGTTTATCTAATACATGGAAGTTTGTATCTGCTAATCCCAAACTCCTCATTTACCCCTCCCCCCAGTCTCCTTTGGTAACCATAAGTTTGTTTTCTGTGTCTGTGAGTCTGTTTCTCTTTTATAAATAAGTTCATTTGTGTCATATTTTAGATTCCACATATAAGTGATATCATATGATATTTGTTTTTCTTTGTCTGACTTACCTCACTTAGTATGATAGTCTCTAGGTCCATCTGTGTTGCTGCAAATGGCATTATTTCATTTATGGCTGAGTAATATTCCACTGTGTGTGTGTGTGTGTATATATATAATATAAAACATCTTTTTATCTGTTCATCTGTCAGTGGACATTTAGGTTGCTTCCATGTCTTGACTATCATAAATAGTGCTGCTGTGAACATTGGGTGCATGTGTTTTTTTGAATTATAGTTTTGTCTGTTTATATGCCCAGGAGTGGGCTCATATGGTAGTTCTGTTTTTAGTTTTTTAAGGAATCTCCATACTCTTTTCCATAGTGGCTGCACCAATTTACATTCCCACCAACAGTGCAGGAGGGTTCCCTTCTCTCCACACCCTCACCAGCGTTTATTATTTGTAAACTTTTTGATGATGGCCATTCTGACCAGTGTGAGGTGATACCTCGTAGTTTTTGATTTGCATTTATCTAATAATTAGCAATGTTGAGAATCATTTCATGTGCTTATTGGCCACCTGTATGTCTTCTTTGAAAAAATGTCTATTTAGGTCTTCTGCCCATTTTTTGATTGGGTTGTTTTTTTGTTACTGAGTTGTGTGAGCTCTGTGTATATTTTGGAACTTAAGCTCTTGTTGGCCACATCATTTGCAAATATTTTCTCCCAGTTCATAGGTTGTCTTTTTGTATTGTTTATTGTTTCCTTTGCTGTGCAAAAGCTTGTAAGTTTGATTAGGTCCCATTTATTTATTTTTGCTTTTATTTCTATTGCCTTGGGAGACTGACCTAAGAAAACACTGCTACAATTTATGTCAGAGAATGTTTTCCCTATGTTCTCTTATGGGAGTTTTATGGTGCGCTGTCTTATATTTAAGTCTTTAAGCCATTTTGAGTTTATTTTTGTGTATGGTGTGAGGGAGTGTTCTAATTTCACTGATTTACATGCGGATGTCCAGCTTTCCTAGCACCACTTGCTGAAGGGATTTTCTTTTCCCCATTGTATATTCTTGCCTCCTTTGTTGAAGACTAATTGACTGTAGGTGTGTGGGTTTATTTCTGGGCTCTCTATTCTGTCCCATTGATCCATGTGTCTTTTTTTGTGCCAATACCATGCTGTTTTGATTACTGTACCTTCATGGTGTTGTCTGAAGTCTGGGAGGGTTATACCTCCAACTTTGTTCTTTTTACTCAGGATGGCTTGGCAATTATGGGTCTTTGTGGTTCCATATAAATTTTAGAATTATTTGTCATAGTTCTGTGAAAAATGTCATGGGTAATTTGATAGGGATTGCATTAAATCTGTAGATTGCTTTGGGTGTTATTGGCCATTGCTTTGTATATTAAGAAAGACCACAGAGGCTTAGCTAACAGCTGAGGCAAAGGTTAACTTGAATGCTGATTCTTGTTCCCCTGAAAGTGAGGCATGTGAATGAATGAGATGTACTATTTTCTATTACTGTTGTTTGTTTAAACTGAATTAGCTATTTAGAAACTGAAAAAAATCCCTGAAAATGGCCAAGATGGGACTCTTTTGACATTCTAAAACTGGTTTTTGCATATGTCCTTAGAGGAAGTACCTGGGCTTCCTCAGGATCTTTAATCCATGAGAGTTTAAAAATAAAAAAAAAAGAGGCCTTTTAAACTCTAGCAGGAAAACTGTGAGATCTCTGTGTCTATAGATACATGTATGTCTATATGTACCTTATAAATATAAGGTGTCTCTGCCTCCAAATGGCATTGCCAATACTGGTTTGTGGATGAGCTCTGTTTAATTGGCTTAAAAGAAACTAAGTGCTTATATAAATTCTCAGAAATATAAAATAATTCTCAAAAATATAAAATTCTCCAAAATATAAAAGAAACAGTCCTGAATGAATTTCAGGTTCACATGATATGGGAGCTATTCAGTACTGAATTGACATCTGGTATTGAAACTACTTAAGCTTGTTGGTTTGATTTAATATAGACATGTCTTCAGAGTCATCAGTGTTAAGTATAACACTTCTGTTTAACCTAGGTTTACTAGAGGTCAAATAAGACCTTGTTATATTTGTTGCAAATTTTTCAGCAAGGAAAATAACTTGATATGATGAAATTTTAAGTAAATGTAAATGAAATAGGAACTTTTAGGCAAACTCTTTAGGCATAATTATGTTTTGGGAATATCTATCAGGTTTTGGTAACTTGAAACTAAGCTAAGTTAAATGAAGAAAATTCATTGACTATCTGGGTCATTTCAAATAGGATAAAATATTGGAACATTAATTGCTGGGTGGGTCTAAGTTTACCTAGCTTTGCCTTCTTAGGAGAGGAAGACTAAAGCATCAGTTTCCCAATCAGGAAGTGCTGATATGACAAGCAGTTCACAATTATTTGCTTCTTGGTTTTTGCCAGAGATTAAGGTTTTTAAAGGTTAAGGTTACAATCAGTCATAATTCTAGTTACTGTGACCAAGTTTATTTATCGATTACATTGTAATCAGGTGTTTAACCATGACTTTTTAAGTCTTTGGTCATTTATAGACAGTTATTGTTGTACGCTGATACTTTTGCAAAAGTACTTCATCTTCAAGAAGATTCATGGGAAGGACCTTATGACAAGCACAGTCCTCTGATAAATTTTAGATTATACTGCTGAACTGGGTGAGAAAGAATCCTAATGGAAAACCTGATGGCTTCATAAAAATAGATATAGGGAAGCCCTTCCCCTCAAGTTAGTTATGACTTACAGCAATTTGTTAGACTATACCTGTGGGTAGAATTGAACATTTTTCTTTTCTCTCTGGCTGGCCCTCCAGAAATTGGAGACTCTTGGGTTCTAAGCAGCTTTATCAGGTGAATGGGAATGACTGTCTCCTGGCAAGCAGGAATCTCAACATTTTGGGGACCGCTAGAAGAGAGAAATCCACTGAGGCAGAGCCTGATGGCAGGCCTTTGGCATGGCTTTCCTGGCCTTAAGAGGCATTTTGGGAATTCAGTCTGAGACTCCTTCTGGGGAGTTCTACCACAGCCAGTTTGGAAGAGCCTATGTGGTCAATTGACCAAACGCATTTTGCAAACAAATTAGTCTCGATTTGGCTGTGTTTGTTGGAGTTGAGGGTAATTTTAGAGAGAAAAAATATTATGTTTCAGTGGATATTAAATTCTAGTTCTGCTAATTGAGGTCTGTATTTATGAAAGTTATTGTGTTAGCCATACTTATGCCCTGATGTTCAAGATGGAAAGAAAATTATCTAGTGAAATTGTCACAGAGTATAACTACTCATGATGTATCACTGTAAGTCTGCTGCTAAAGGCACATATACAATGTTTGTGTAACAATTTGGTATAAGTGATAAAATGTATAGCCTATAAAATGTTTCCCCATTAACATACCTCTGAGCTTTTTCACAGTATCTGATCAGTTTTCCCCCAACATGGATAACTAGGCAAACATAAAGGAGGCCTAGCACCAAGGGACATGATCTGGACCCAGGGCAGACAGCATTCTCCCTTCGAGGGATATATACTTTGGTCTATCAAAAGATTTACAATCAAAAGGGAAAATGATGGAAAAATCTTCACATATGGAGGTATGGGGAGGTCATTCTGGTTTATACATGGTTTAACTTAAACTTTACTGACTAAAGTGGCCTGTTTTGTGGCCTATCAAATATGCATTTACATCTGCTCTGGCCATTGTGGAGGGGAATGCATTCAAAAGTCAAAGTGGAGTAGCTGTGATTCTGACATCCAAGGTAAAACTAGGTGGCCATTTTAGAGGTTATTTTGGACATGCTCCTGTGTTACTGAAAACTTGAGTTTTCTGAACTGTATTGCAGAAGAGGACAAAAAAACACAGGCAGGTGTGGTATCATCTCAGAATGTGGGTACTGCTTGTATTTTGCTTAATGGTCATGATCTCCCTTGTGCTGTGCCTGTTAGATATCTTACATTTCATCCGTAGTCTGAGCAGAAGAAATCTATTTGAGGACTGAGCAGCAACACTGGCCTCACTGTGAAATGAGTCTAATTGCTGGGTCTACAGTGAGATGCTGTTGTCGTCCTCCTCTGGACTTCCACGGAAAATTGACCTGGTTAATGTGACTATGTGGGGCTACCGACCATGGGGGAGAAAGACTCTCACCACCTTCTTTGTCCCACATGCCAATATATCAGAAGGACCCCCATCGGTAAACATTACTGTACAACTGACTGCCCACAAGCCCCCCGGTCTATGCTGTGTGGAATAGAATAGGCTGGCTTTTGGACACACAAGTCCAACAAGTGGGGTTAACTGTTTTTTGTTTGGAAAGACCTAATGGGTCCACACCTAATGGCATGTGACATAACATGGGGTGGTAGCCCTGTACTGTGACTGCTGACTCCTGGCTAGGCCAACAGAATGTTTCTTTTAGAGCCAGGGCCTCCCCGCGGCCACCATGGGGGTGGCTTTGGGTTTGTGAAAACCCGCAGTGGCCTTACCTTCATTATAAACTGGACAGGATGCTGCCATCACTGACTCCCTCTCCATTGACCCAGTAAGTGCTTGGCTTCAGAATTTGCCCACATGCTGGCAAACGACTGTTCCTAGCCTACTAGTTATCTTTCAGTTGATACTCTTTAGCTGCTCGTGTCTGTATTGTATTTGTGGTATCTGTTTGCAGTGCCCCTCTACATACCTGACCCCAGGGATATCTCAGAAGAGGGGTGGACCAAGATTGTAAGGCTCATGCAGGGTATGTAGGCGTGGAGTGTATGATCAGGCCACCCAAGATGGCTGTTCTCTTGCTCCTTGTACATCCCCTGCTGACCAGTGTCTGCTTCACCTACACCCTACTCACATGACTGACCATCCTACACAGTTGCCCCTGCCCCAGCTAGCGACTGTTACAACCTGTAGATCAGAACATCTTCACTATGATAGCTTATAAGAGAGGTGGTGAGGGGCACGTCCCTCTGCTAGTCTCAACTACCTGGTAACCAATGAGCCAACCTGATGTCAATTCTCCCTATAACTGGTAACCTCCCCCTCCCCCCCCCCCCGGGAGCAAAGACTGCTGCCATGTCTTGCCCACTGTCTGCCACACACAGTGTGGTGTCACAGCAGGAGTTTGCTTCAGACATGTAAGGTTCCCTAATAATTAAACCATTGATGTCTCTGTTGCCAACTCAGGGCTCTTTCTTTGTTCTTGAAGCTGAGCAAGCACAGGGCTTGTAGGCCTGTGGGGTGCAGCCCAACATGGCACCATGGGAAATGGGCTAGTTACTTCTTTACTCAACAAGGAAGGCATATCATTCCCACGCCTGCCTCTGTGCTGGGCTTGGGAGGCTCAGAGTAAATAAAATGGAGTATATTCTTTCTTGAAGGTCCCCTGGGATTATGAAGAAATCAGGGAGGATTTTCAAAAATCAGCCTACTGACATTGCACCAAGTAAACACTGATTATTAATTCCATCCATAGAACAATCTCTGAGACCAGAGACCTATTCAGTAAGAATTCTGGGGGAGGAAATGGAATCAATGACAACTTTAGAAGCTATTTCAAGAAATTTAAGTCTTTGATGAAAAGGGACAATTAAAACGAAAAAACACTAGCATTTTTGTCAGCGTTGAATGCCCAGTTGTTTGGCATCATAAAGCATGGAGAAGACCTACTTTAAGTAAAATTTGCAAAGTTCACCTTCTTCGTGGGAACACTTTAAAGGGCCTAGCAGCACCCCTGTTGGCCATATCCTCCTTCAGGCCTAAAAGATGCCCCCCTTGTGAGCTCCTGCCAATCATCTCAATCACCAATGGGTCCTCCCTAATCTGAGCTGTAACTTGATATGTCAGGAGTATGAAGAACAATTAACCACTTGAGTATTGCATAACTTCAGAAGTGCCTTGAGATGAAATGTATGCAAATGAGAGCGTCTATTATTGGTCTGATAACCATTCTTTAATTCCAACTTGAAAGAGGAGAGATTTCCAGACATTGTGATACATTTGATCCAAAAATATATTCAAACTAACTTTATATCACTTGGGTGGTAATTTATCTTCTCTGCCTGGAGCAGAAAGAGGTTTCAGTGCAGTAAAAATGAATTTATGTCCTTTCTCCCAAGTTGGTTTCTTTCAGTTGGAGCACAAACATTCAAAACTGTGTAGTCTTTTTAGCATGGAGTTGCTCTGGGCATGGAGCCGTTCAAAGGATCCTGAGATGAAGGTTGCCACTTTCCCCCACCAACTGTTGTGGGGAGAAGAAGTCACAGTTCATGACAATGGAAGCCTTTTCTTGATGTCAGTGATATGCGAGAGAGGAGAAAGGGGATGGGAAACCAGTGGGTGACCTAATGGGACAGATGATGGGGGAAGCTAAGAGAAAGAGCCAGAAAGCCACATTTGTACTTTCAGAAGATGGAGTCCTCCTTGTTAAAGCTACCATCTAAGCGTTTTCCATTCCTCATCACATCCCCCCGGATATCTCTGCTTTTCCCAGATTTGCTTTCAACCACACTGCCTCCCAGAAACTAAGCATCTGCTAAAGCCTGACAAGAAAAGGCAAGAAAGTCACGGACCTGGTGGGATAATGCTTGTTTTATTCGAATAAGGAAGAAAATGTGTTAATAAATACCTGTGACATTTAATGACATGCCTTCGTTTTGAACACATCATTGCTCGATATTGAATCCTTCCATTTTGGTCATAAACACCAGGACCACGGAACTCCCGCTTTCACCCGTTAATAAATAAATAATAGGGACTTATTTTGCACGCTGAGAAAGAGGAAGGATTGCAACTCCCCTGCATGCGTTTGCATCTTGTGAACCCTATTCAGCCGCATGGCCTCCCATTCGTCTCTCTGGAAATCCAATTTCCCTCTTGCATGTTCGTCTGCCAGTTTTCTAATTTTCACATCAAACTGCATATTACTCATTGTCAGCCTGGTTGTTCTTGAAGAGTCGTCAGAGACTTAAACCCTTTACCAGTATTTTCAGTCCAGCCACAGACAGTTGCCAAGCATCACATTTTCCAGAAAGGTCGAAATTTCAAGCCTGAATTTCTAGGCCCAGGTCAGGGCCAGTGAGAATAATACTTTTTGAAAGATAAATCCAAATTCTTTAATACAGCAAAATGGTCCATCCCAGCATCCCCAGAAATGTGTGATTCATTTCTCCATCCCCAGTACTTTGCACACAATAGACCAATAAATCATTGATAAGAAAATGAATAAACGGTTAAATGGTATATTTTTATATATGCACACACATTTTTGCAAGATTACATATATATTATATATGTTACACATATAACAAATCAAACTTTATTGCCTCTAGTATAAATTTTTATTTAACACATGTATACTAACCAAAAATATTTCTCTATTTTAAAAGGATCACTAATTATGCTTTAAATTGTAGCCTTAATTAACATAATTAATTTTAATTTGTATGAATTTGATCCTTAATTCACCAGGCTCAGATCTCCCCAGATCTGCAGCTTCCAAGTCTGTTCGTTAGGTTCCAAGGTCCTTGTTCATCCCCACATTTCCAAATTCTCAGAGTGATAAAGGGACTGACATACATTTTCTCTTTAGGACTGAGGTCCATCATGGAAAGAGCTCTTTCGGGCTCATTTCAGTCAGAGAGTAAAGAGTTTGGGCTGGAAATCCATCTCCCTGGGGGTCAGTCACATACCTCATTATCTCCAAATGTGTGGCATGACCACAATATTCAGAGAAGGTGTAGGCAGGGGAGGCGGAGTCAAGATGGCAGTGTGGGAAGACTCGGAGTTAGTGTCTCCCCACAACTAGGGTGCCTGCTGGCCGCTGGTGGGGGACTCTGACGCCCAAGGAGACGGGGGGAACCCCAAAGTGAACCGGTAGGACGTAGGGGGACTGAGGGGGGAGGAGAAGTGGAGGCCAGACAGAATCAGTGCCCCTGAGGCCGGGGAGATCAGGAGAGGCAGGTGGGAGGGACTCTACAGGAAGAGCGGGAGAGGAGCAGAGGGCGATTGCCTGGTTCACTCGGGCACAGGGAGCCTGCTGAGCTCCCAAGCCAGTACCCGCCCTCCAAAGCCCCATCCAGGCCACGTGGGTCCTGGGGGCATAGGAGGGATGCCAGGGAGATCAGGAGAGACAGGTGGGAGGAGCCATTCAGGAGGAGCAAGAGAGGAACAGAGGGTGATTGCCCCACCCACTCAGGCACAGGGACCCTGCTGAGCTCCTAGGAGCCAATCCCCTGCCCTCCAAAACCCCCTCCAGGCTGTGTAGGTCCTTGGGGGCATAGGAGGGAGGCCGGGGAGATCAGGGGAGGCAGATGGCAGGGGCCCTCCCAGACCAGAGGAGCAGGAGAGGAGAGGAGGGCGTTTGTCCCACCCACTCGAGCCCAGGCAGCCTGCTGGGCTCCCAGGTGAGGTCCCCTGCCCTCTGAGACCAGGGGTGGGGGACACACCTAGGCCCCTTCTGTTCCTTGAGCCTAAGCCCCACCCCCCACAGCCCCCAGGGCGTTTTCCAGCCCTGTGGGTCCTGAGCATTGGCTCTGCCCACTGCCCAGACCTTACCCTTGCTTAGGCCCTGCTCTCCACAACCAAGGCCTTTCCCCATAGTTTTCTTTTTTTTTCTTTTCCTGCTTCCTCTCTTTTTTACTATTGTGGTACTCATGTACCTTACAGTTGTTGATTCATCTATATTTTTATTTTTATATTTTTCCTAACATATCTGTGAGTTTCCTAGTCTAATTTTATTTTTTATTTTGGTATTGTTCTCTCTTTTTTTTTTTTTTGCCACCCCAGGTGGCTTGCGGGATCTTGGTTCACGACCTGGGGGTTGGGCTGAAGCTCTGCAGTGGGAGCTCTGAGTCCGAACCACGGGACTAACAGAGAACCTCAGACCCCAGGGAATATTCATTGGAGTGAGGTCTCACGGAGTTCCTCATCTCAGCACCAAGAACCAGCTCTACTCAAAGCCTACAAACTCCATTGTTGGAAGCCTCAGGCCAAACAACCAGTAGGACAGGAACAAAATCTCGCTCATTTAAAAAAAAAAAAAAAAGAGAGAGCAAAAAATATATCACAGATGAAGGAACAACGTAAAAACCTACAAGACCAAATAAATGAAGAGGAAATAGGCAATCTACCTGAAAAAGAAATCAGAGTAATGATAGTAAAGATGATCCAGAATTTCTGAAATAGAATAGAGGCACAGATTGAGAAAATACAAGAAATGTTTAACAAAGATCTAGAAGAACTAAAGAACAAACAAACAGAGATGAAGAGCACAATAACTGAAATGAAAAATACACTAGACAGAATCAATAGCAGAATAAATGAGGCAGAGGAACGAATAAGTGAGCTGGAAGACAAAATGATGGAAATAACTGATGAGCAGAATAAAGAAAAAAGAATGAAAAGAATTGAAGACAATCTCAGAGACCTCTGGGACAACACTAAATGCACCAACATTCGAATTATAGGGGTCCTGGAAGAAGAAGAGAAAAAGAAGGGTTCTGAGAAAATATTTGAAGAGATTATAGTTGAAGACTTCCCTAACATGGGAAAGGAAATAGTCAATCAAGTCCAAGAAGCGCAGAGAGTCCCATACAGGATAAATCCAAGGAGAAACATGCCAAGACACATATTAATCAAACTATCAAAAGTTAAGTACAAAGAAAAACTATTAAAAGCAGCAAGGGAAAAACAAAAAATAACATACAAAGGAATCCCCATAAGGTTATCAGCTGATTTTTCAGCGGAAACTCTACAGGCCAGAGGGGGTGGCAAGATATACTTAAAGTGATGAAAGAGAAAAACCTAAAACCAAGATTACTCTGCCAAGCAAGGATCTCATTCAGATTCAATGGAGAAGTCAAAAGCTTTTCAGAAAAGCAAAAGCTAAGAGAATTCAACACCACCAAACCACCTTTACAACAAATGCTAAAGAAACTTCTCTAAGCGGGAACACAAGGGAAGAAAATGACCCACAAAAACAAACCCAAAACAATTAAGAAAATGGTAATAGGAACATATATATTGATAATAACCTTGAATGTAAATGGATTAAATGCCCCAACCAAAAGACACAGGCTCACTGAATGGATGCAAAAATAAGACCCATATATATGCTGTCTACAAGAGACCCACTTCAGACCTGGAGACACATACAGACAGAATGTGAAGGGATGGAAAAAGATATTCCATGCAAATGGAAATCAAAAGAAAGCTGGAGTAGCAATACTCATATCAGATAAAATAGACTTTAAAATAAAGACTGTTACAAGAGATAAGGAGGGACACTACATAATGATCAAAGGATCAATCCAAGAAGAAGATACAACAATTATAAATGTTTATGCACCCAACATAGGAGCACCTCAATACATAAGGCAAATTCTAACAACCATGAAAGGAGAAATCGACAGTAACACAATAATAGTAGGGACTTTAACACCCCACTTTCACCAATGGACAGATCATCCAAAATGAAAATACATAAGGAAGCACAAGCTTTAAATGATACATTAAACAAGATGGACTTAATTGATATTTATAGGCGATTCCATCCAAAAACAACAGAATACACTTTCTTCTCAAGTGCTCATGGAACATTCTCCAGGATAGATCATATCTTGGGTCACAAATCAAGCCTTGGTAAATTTAAGAAAATTGAAATCGTACCAAGTATCTTTTCCGACCACAATGCTATGAGACTAGATATCAATTACCAGAAAAAAACTGTAAAAAATACAAACACATGGAGGCTAAACAATATGCTACTAAATAACCAAGAGATCACTGAAGAAATCAAAGAGGAAATAAAAAAATACATAGAAACAAATGACAATGAAAACACGACAGCCCAAAAGCTATGGGATGCAGCAAATCAGTTCTAATAGGGAAGTTTATAGCAATACAATCTCACCTCAAGAAACAAGAAAAATCTCATACAATCTAACCCTACACTCAAAACAACTAGAGAAAGAAGAACAAAGAAAACCGAAAGTCAGTAGAAGGAAAGAAATCATAAAGATCAGAGCAGAAATAAATGAAATAGAAACAAAGAAAACAATAGCAAAGATTAATAAAACTAAAAGCTGGTTCCTTGAGAAGATAAACAAAATTGATAAATCCTTAGCCAGACTCATCAAGGAAAAAAGGGAGAGGATGCAAATCAATAAAATTAGAAATGAAAAAGGAGAAATCACAACTGACACTGCAGAAATAAAAAGGATTGTAAGAGTCTACTACAAACAACTATATGCCAATAGAATGGACAACCACGAACAAATGGACAAATTCTTGGAAAGGTACAATTTTCCAAGACTGAACCAGGAAGAATTAGAAAATATAAACAGACCTATCACAAGTAATGAAATTGAAACAGTAATTACAGATCTTCCAACAAAGTCCAGGACCAGATGGCTTCACAGGTGAATTCTATCAAACATTTAGAGAAGAGCTAACACCGACCCTTCTCAAACTTCCAAAAAATTGCAGAGGGAGAAACACTCCCAAATTCATTCTATGAAGCCACCATCACCCTGATACCAAAACCAGAAAAAGAGGCCACAAAAAAAGAAAACTACAGGCCAATATCACTGATGAACATAGATGCAAAAATCCTGAACAAAATACTAGCAAACAGAATCCAACAGCACATTAAAAGGATCATACACCATGACCAACTGGGATTTATCCCAGGGATGCAAGGATTCTTCAATATATGCAGATCAATCAATGTGATATGCCACATTAACAAATTAAGGAATAAAAACCATATGATCATCTCAATAGATGCAGAAAAAGCTCTTGACAAAATTCAACACCCATTTAAGAAAAAAACTCTCCAGAAAATGGGCATAGAGGGAACGTACCTCAACATAATAAAGGCCATATATGACAAACCCACAGCAAGCATCTTACTCAATGGTGAAAAACTGAAAGCATTTCCACCAAGATCAGGAACAAGACAAGGATATCCACTCTCGCCAATCTTATTCAACATAATTTTGGAAGTCCTAGCCACAGGAATCAGACAAGAAAAAGAAATAAAAGGAATACAAATTGGCAAAGAAGAAGTAAAACTTTCACTGTTTGCCAATGACATGATTACTATACATAGAAAATCCTAATGATACCACCAGAAAACTACTAGAACTAGTAAATG
Source organism: Eschrichtius robustus (assembly GCF_028021215.1). Taxonomy (NCBI): domain Eukaryota; kingdom Metazoa; phylum Chordata; class Mammalia; order Artiodactyla; family Eschrichtiidae; genus Eschrichtius; species Eschrichtius robustus. The sequence continues at coordinate 57,632,443 of NC_090833.1, read as the reverse complement.
AATTTGGCAAGGTTGCAGGATACAAAATTAATGCACAGAAATCTCTTGTATTCCTCTACACCAACAATGAAAAATCAGAAAGAGAAATTAAGGAAACACTGCCATTTACCATTGCAACAAAAAGAATAAAATATCTAGGAATAAACCTGCCTAAGGAAGCAAAAGACTTGTACTCAGAAGACTATAAAACACTGATGAAAGAAATCAAAGATGACATAAACAGATGGAGAAATATACCATGTTCTTGGACTGGAAGAATCAATATTGTGAAAATGACTATACTACCCAAAGCAATCTACAGATTCAATGCAATCCCTATCAAACTACCAATGGCATTCTTCACAGAATTAGAACAAAAAATTTTACAATTCATATGGAAACACAAAAGACCCCGAATAGCCAAAGCAATCTTGAGAAAGAAAAACGGAGTTGGAGGAATCAGGCTCCCCAACTTCAAACTATACCACAAAGCTACAGTAATCAAGAGAGTATGGTACTGGCACAAAAACAGAAATATAGATCAGTGGTACAGGATAGAATGCCCAGAGATAAACCCACACACATATGGGCACCTAATTTACAACAAAGGAGGCAAGAACATACAGTGGAGAAAAGACAGCCTCTTCAATAAGCAGTGTTGGGAAAACCAGACAGCTACATGTAAAAGAATGAAATTAGAACACTACCTAACACCATACACAAAAATAAACTCAAAATGGATTAAAGACTTAAATGTAAGACCAGACACTATAAAACTTTTAGAGGAAAACATAGGAAAAACACTCTTTGATATAAACCACAGCAAGATCTTTTTTGACCCACCTCCTAGAGTAATGGAAATAAAAACAAAAATAAACAAATGGGACGTAATTAAACTTAAAAGCTTTTGCACAGCAAAGGAAACCATAAACAAGACGGAAAGACAACCCTTAGAATGGGAGAAAATATTTGCAAATGAAACAACAAAGGATTAATCTCCAAAATATACAAACAGCTCATGGAGCTCAATATCAAAAAAACAAACCAGTTAAAAAATGGGTGGAAGACCTAAATAGACATTTCACCAAGGAAGACATACAGATGGTCAAGAGGCACATGAAAAGATGCCCAACATCACTATTAGAGAAATGCAAATCAAAACTATAATGAGGTATTACCTCATGCCGTTCAGAATGGCCATTATCAAAAAAATCTACGAACAATAAATGCTGGAGAGGGTGTGGAGAAAAGGGAACCTTCTTGCACTGTTGGTGGGAATGTAAATTGATACAGCCACTATGGAGAACAGTATGGAGGTTCCTTAAAAAACTAAAAATAGAACTACCATATGACCCAGCAATCCCACTACTGGGCATATACCCTGAGAAAACCATAATTCAAAAAGAGTCATGTACCACAATGTTCATTGCAGCTTTATTTACAGTAGCCGGGACCTGGAAGCAACCTAAGTGTGCATCGACAGATGAATGGATAAAGAAGATGTGGCACGTATATACAATGGAATATTACTCAGCCATAAAAAGAAACGAAATTGAGTTATTTGTAGTGAGGTAGATGGACCTAGAGACTGTCATACAGAGTGAAGGAAGTCAGAAAGAGAAAAACAAATACTGTATACTAACACATATGTATGGAATCTAAAAAAAAAAAAGGTTCTGAAGAACCTAGGGGTAGGACAGGAATAAAGACGCAGACATAGAGAACGGGCTTGAGGACACGGGGAGGGGGAAGGGTAAGCTGGGACGAAGTGAGAGAGTGGCATGGACATATATACACTACCAAACTAAAATAGATCGCTAGTGGGAAGCAACCGCATAGCACAGGGAGATCAGCTTGGTGCTTTGTGTCCACCTACAGGGGTGGGATGGGAGAGTGGGAGGGAGATGCAAGAAGAAGGGGATATGGGGATATTTATATATACGTATAGCTTTTTCACTTTGTTATGCACCAGAAACTAACACACCATTGTAAAGCAATTATACTCCAATAAAGATGTTAAAAATAAAAATAAATAAAATAAAAGTAAGCAAGCAAACAAAAAGGCTGGAGCATCTAGTGTGACTGACTTTGGAGATGAGTGGAAGAAAGTGGAAGCAGGAAGGTGGAGGTTGGCCCCTGGGCAGTTCTCTCTGACCAGGTCCCCTCACCTTTTCTTACCTTTGTCTTTCAGATTCCACATAGAATTGACAGAGCACCCACTGTTGGCTTGGCAGACAGAGAGGTGACTAGGACAGATAGAGCCCTACCCCATGGAGCTTCCCTCTGGTATGGGGTCCAAACAGTAAATAGGCAATTACATTAGAGCAAGCAGTGGTTCTCAAACTGAGTGAGCACCGGAATCACCTGGAGGCTTGTTAAAGCACAGATTTCAGGGCCCTACACCAGAGTTTCTGATTCAAGGGGCTTGGGGGGGGGGCGCTGAAAATCTGCATTTCTAACAATGTCCAGTGAAGCTGATGCTGCCTGAGGGACAGACTCTGAGGACCATTGCATTATAGTGTGATTAGTGTTAGGAAGGTGAAAGTATGGGGTGTGATGGGAGCATGTAAAGGGGGATCCTACCCAGACTCAGGTCAGGGAAGGCTTAAGTGGGAATAAGCCAGGCAGAGAGAAAAGCACATGCGGAAGAATGACAGCAAAACTAGAGTATCTATGGGAGGCTACAATCAGTACCATATGGCTGGAATTCAGACCAAGAGGGGCTCTGGTGACAACAGTATTAAGAAAACAATATTTTCTTCTACTAGGATTTACCAAAATAATCTGGTGAAAGCACATTGTAAAAATAGGAAAAGCAAATGTCCATTTCTGTATGAGCCTAGAGGTCTCTTTGCAAAAAACCAACAACAGAACAAAACAGAAACCTTAGACTGTGGGGACTGTACTTTCTTCACTCCTGAGATTCAAAATATGGCACCTAATTCCACTCCCTTTGAAAATGAGCCAGACGAGTGTCTCAATTCTAACAGAAAGTGATGCTATGTGATTTTTTGAGGTTAGATCATAAAAAGGATAGCTTTTTCCTGGGTTTCTCTTTCTCTTGAATCACTCACTCTAAGGAAAGCTGGCTGCTATGTTGTGAGAATGCTGAAGCAGCCTGTGAAGAGGCCCCCATGGGGGAGAAACTGAGACCTCTCACCAGCAACCAGCCCCAACTTGCTAGGCATGTGAGTATCACCTTGGAAGTGATTCTCTAGCTCCAGTCAAACCTTCAGATGACAGCGGCCCTAGCTGACAGCTTGACTGCAATGTCATGAGAGATCCAAGTCAGAACTAAGATACTCCCAACATTCCTGATCCATGCAACTGTGAAGATAACAAATGTTTATTGCTGTGTTACTAATTCTTTTAAGTTAAGATTTACAGTTGTATCAAAAAATATCAAGAATCTAAGAATAAATGTAACAAAATGTATCTAAGAATTCTACAGGGAAAATTATAAATCATTATTAAGAGATATTAAAGAAAACCTAAAAGAATGGAGAGAACTATACCACATTCATAAATATGAAGACGATATTGTCAAGATGTTGATCCTCCTCAAGTTGGTCTATAGGTTTAATACAGTTCCAGTCAAAAGCCCAGCAAGATTTTCCTTGGAGCTTGATAAGCTGATTGCAGTGTTCATATGGAAGAATATGGCCCAAGAGTAATCAGAACCTTTTTGAAACAGAAAGCCAAAGAAAAGAACCTCGTGCTAGCAGATATTGAGACTGAATAGGTACCTGGCTTAAAGCCAGTTTAATTTGATTGTGTCCCAATTCTTCTGCCAGGAATTCTAAACTCTTGCTACAGGATGTGAATCTGGAAGGGTCTAGCCTTGGTAGCTGGTGGCAGCCATTTTATGACTCTGAGAAGAGAAGTTGGTTGAGAATGCCCTTTACAGAGGAGAATGTGAGCCCAAAGGTGAGGAAAAAAGAGAAGTCATTCAGAACGTCTCCTAAAACCAGTTCTACCTCTACGTTTTCAGTTATACAATATAAACAAACAAAAAAATTCCCTTTTGGCTTAAACAAGTTTGGATAGTCTTCCAGTAGTTGCAACAGTAAGATTCTGATTGATATTCACCCACTTGTCAAACAGCCTGAAATGCCATCATTAGAGATTCAATCCTCAGCATTTCTACCCCTTCACACTTTTCATCCATTGCAGGGATCAGCACACTACTGTCTGTGGGCAAAAATGTAGCCCACCTCTATTTCTGTAAATAAAGTTTTATTGGAACACAGCCATGCTCATTCATTTACATACCGCCCTTGGCTGCTTTTGTGCTTAAAATGGCAGAGTTGAGCAGCTGTGACAGAGATCCTATGGTTAAAATATTTACTAGCTGGTCCTTTATAGAAAATATGTGCAGACCCCTGTCTAAGAAGTCCCTCTGATATCCTGCTCAGTACAGTGTTTTAGAGTTGCCCTGCCTATTTAAATTTAGCCTGCCCAGTCCTGCCTTCTGAAGAGCTGGAGGACTATGCAGTGTAGAAAAAATTGGTTCCTGAGGGTGACTGTAGGGACATCTCTTGTAATCTTTTAAAATGAGTGCCTAGTGGTGTGGGCTAATTCAACAGTTGTCCGTTGTTTCAGGTTGGATTTCTTTAGACAAAAGTCTCCGAACTGTGTCCCTGGATCCCCGCTCATCCCCTGCTGCCTGCCCACCCTCACCCCAATCTATTTCTAATTAGCAGCCACTGCTCATTTTCCCTGAGCCTAATGACTGGGGCAGGAAACGTCACTAACAGGATTGGGAAAGCAATTTGTCAGCCTTCCTATCTAGCTGGGGAGAAGGCTGCTTAAGCGCAAAATATGACTCAGGAATGACCAGACAGTTTCAAGATCAAACAACCCATCCTGTTCATCTGATGCAGAACTGCTTGGAGGAAGCCAGCTTCCTGGGTGGGTGAGAGACTGGAGTGTCTGGTGAGAGATTGGGGTGTCCACATCAGTCCATCTCCCCAGTATACAGATGGCAGGAACTGATGAAAAGACCATAGCTGAAGATTTTTCTTTCTTTTTTAAAAGCTGAGTCAGTCATTCATCCCCAGGCATCTCCCTCTCCTCCAGAATTCAGCACAGGCTTTAAAATCTGGCAATACAAGGGAATTTCATGTGATCAAGATGGACTTTTTTGCACAGAAAAGGATATTCAGAAGTTACTTTTTAAAAAATAATATTAAATTTATTCAAGTTAATTGAACCTAATTTTTCCTTAAGCTTTTAAATTCAACTTACAAACATCGTTATTTTATATATAATTTCAACAAACCTGACAATCACTTTTAGGAGCCTTTGGTTAAACTTGGACCCATTTATAAACTTCTTTAAGCATTAAACATTTTAAATAGTATTTATAAGTTTAATATATTCTATTTTATTAAATTGTTTTTATTTTTGTTAAAATAACTCATGCACATAACGTCACAAATAGTACAAAAAGCCTTATAACAAAAAAAGGTAGTTTCCTTGCCCCACTGCTCCCACTTCCCGCTTTCCGCTTTTCCAGAGGCAGCTACTCTTGACCCTTTCACCCATTCTTTTGGAATATACACTTCTCCATATTTCTAAATAATATGCATCTACTGCTAACTTTTGGCACCTCAGTTTGACTCATTTCTCCTGACCTGTAATAACCGAGGAGGATTGTGCTCTCTCATGCCACCTTCCCCTTTGCTCGTCCAGATCATTGTCTCACTACAGTTATATCAAGATCTTTGGTTGCAGTAATTCTCAGTGGTCACAGTATTTGTCTATATAAATGTAATTCTAAGCTAAGCATTGTATGGCACTATGACTTTTATTTCTTATTTTGTTTTCCCTGAAGTTAACAATTGCTTGCTTTTTAAAAAAATTTGCCTAGAGTTTTTGTTTGTTTGTACATTTTGCTAATTTGTCCCATAATTTTCACAAATCTCTCAGTACAGTATTTCATAAATTTTATCATGCCAGGATCTAACACTGCCATTTTTCCCCCTGGAGACTGCCCTTCAGGAGAAATTCATTCTCCTTCTACCTGTGCCGGTCTAGGCCTACCACATACAGTCACCTGTGACTTCTCTTTACTGTCATCCCAGGAATTCCCTTTGTCTTCTCATGAAAAAATCCCTGTTTCCTGGAGCTCATGTCTCCCTCCTTCGTGGTTTAGTCCCCTGTTTTGTTGGAGCATATCATTCAGTATTTTAGCTGATTTAGAAAGAGGGCATGATGGTCAGTGATGTAGTGATGAGAGTCTGTCTACCTCTGGAGTCTTATTGCTACAATTTCGATGTAGTCCCTATGTAGGACTCCCTGATACCTCCCTTCACTACTATCTTGGAGATTCCCTCCACCTGTGTCATGTGCTGCACACCAGTTTTCTTGTCCCTGTATAATTTATATAACACTTTAGAATTCTCTCTTCCTATTTAAACCCGAATACTTCTTAAATGCCCCACATTCTAACACAGAGCTGAGTGACCCACTTTCTCACCCTAAAAGAAAATCAAAATATAGCGACTCACCATTTCCGGTTGTTTCCTGATTAGGGCAAATTAATTCCCTTGTTTTGATAATGGACATCCTCCACTAGCTTCCCGAGTATGTGTGTGTGGGAGCTAAATGTTTTGATATTTCTGTTCTTGAAAATACCTTCTTTCTATACTCACACTTAATTGTGGTTTGGGTAGAAAATTCTAGGTTGGAAATTATATGTTTGCCCCCCCAAATTTTGAAGTCATTGTTCAGTTGTCTTCTAGTTTCCATTATGGCTGTTGCAAAGTTTCATCCCATTTCAAATATTCTTGCAACTTTTAATTTCTTTCTAGCACCTATGTATCTCCACAATTCCAATATTCTACGATGCTGTGGCTTGATGTGGATTATTTTCAACTATCGTGCTGGCAACCTGATGAGTCCTTTTAATATAGAAACTCCTGTCTTACAGATCTGGAAATTTTTCTTAATTATTTCTTTGATGATTAACTCAGTTATGGGTTTTTTTTCCCCTTTCTTTCTATTTCTGTTTCTCATCCATTATTTGGATGTAGCTTGTCCTAAATTTGTCCCTTATTATTTTTCCTTTATCCTCTTCTTCCGTCTTATTTTGCTCATTAACTGGAGGAATTCTTCACCTTTATTTCCCGACTCCTTTGATTTCTTTCATTTGTGCTGTCATGTTTTTCATTTCCGAGAGCTCTGTTTTGTTCCCTGAATGTTCCTTTTATCCCATCTTGTTCTTGTTTCATGGGTGCAATATCTGTGCTTATTTCTGATTATTGTAACAATCATGTTTTATGTAAGTGTCCTTCCCTTGTATAGTCTCTGCTCCCACTCACTGGTTTGTCTGTCTTGGTCTCTGTCTTCCATATTACAACCTTTTCTCAGATGTCCGGCAAACTTCGTTTGTCTGCTCATGTGTAAAAGTGAGTAAAAGAGCAAACTGGAAGTCTTAAGGATATGGGTGGAGTTTGTCGACTTTGAGCTTCACTTAGATGGGTCTAGCTGGGCCATTAATGAGGGATCCTTGATGCCACTATCTCTAGATCTTTCCTCTTGGGCTGGTGCAATTTCCCAATTTCCTGACTGATGGGTAGAGGCTTAGTGCTCAGTGGTTCTTAGAAGTGAAAGGGAAAGACTGGGATGGGGGTGGGGGAAGTAGGAGTGTTGGGGGGGGGTCTCAGCACGCCACGTGCGTACATTCATTTCCTCTCCTTTCTTCAGCACAGTCACCTGAGGCTTCATGTCCTCCAGTCTGGAGCCCCTCTGATTCTGCTCAGAAAAGAACCTCCACGTTTATTCTGCCAGGGATGGGGAGAGGCACTCACCTAGAGGCTTGCAGGAGCTGGGGGTGGTGGGGTGAGATCCAGGGCTCTAACTACTTTTAATCAATGCTCTTTTTTTGGCCACTATGCCCCACCTCCCTCCCCAGTTTCTGCTTTGAGTCTTTTGAGGGTTCTGTGGTTTAGATCAGGATATTCTTGGCGTTCTCCATTTTAGGCTTAAGATTCAGGTTTTTTGTATTTGCTAAGTAAATTAACAGTCATCCATCTGCTTTTTAGCTTCCAGAATTTATTGCCATTGTCTTCTTGCCTTTCTCCCCATCCTTTTGGGCTTCTATCTTTAAAAAAATAATAATGATGATCCCTTTGCTATTGTTTTAGTGGAGTTGCAAGAAAGAGGGAAGTTATGTGGGTGTTAAATCCACCATTATTACCATCCTATGGCTTTTTCAAGCACGCCAATTGTCTGACTTAGTTTATAACACTGACTACTTAACCCTTGTAAAGCTATTAATCAAACTCATAAACTCAGTGAATGTTAATTTTTACATGTCCCAATACTATTTATAAAGTAACTTCAACTTAAGATCATAAATTTAAATAATTCACTGAAGCATAAATGAGAAATTAGAATTACCAGACATGTCTTTATTCTAGCAGGCTAAATTATTTTTAAGTTTCGGAAATAACAAAATATTCACAGATTCCTTAATGCAAAAATAATAATGTCTATTTAGTTTTCTTTAAAAATTCTACTCTTAATTATATATCTGAGGTTAAAAGATGCTAATTATAAAATCCCAAACAATTTTGGGATCATCTTCCCAAATATTTTTGGACTTGCCATCCATTCTTGCCGTGATTTGTGAGCTACAGGAGAGGGTCCTCATGAGGTGATGACTAGATTTTTGCCATAACACTGAGGGGACACTTAGATTCCCACGTGTCTATGGCAGGGGCCGTTTTCCCATTCTTTCATCTTTTCAGCAAATTTGCTACATCTACTCAAGCTTCTGTATTGATTGAATTCTACACTTCTTAACTTTTAAAAGATTTAAATTGTTTTTATGTGTATCCCTGAAAACCTTTGACTTGGAGGGAATTCCACAATCTTTTCATCTTCTCCCAATTAGGGCTAAGCTTCTTTTAGGAAATAAATGACCTCCAATTACCCTCTTGATCTCCTCATTGATTACAACTTCTAGGGTTATTCTGTGGACATACTTAAAGGCAAAAACTGGTGGACCTAAGGCAAAAACCAAGCTTTAATATAAAGCAAAGTGCCTGAGGAGATTTGATCTCTGTCGCATACTTTTTTCACACATAATCCCTGGGGACTCTGTTACCAAATGTAAAATGTGTTGGCTGGACTGTGAATCCACTGGGGCTTCCCCCGGGGGAATGTGGGAACACGTGAAAGGAGGCAAATATGCCTAATTGTAGACCAAATGTGCTCTTAGAGCCAAAGAAGAAAAATGGAAACTACTTCTCATGTCATCTTCATGTGAGCCTCAAAGGAGCTTGATGGAAAATAGCTATATGGATGGCCAGAGGTGGTCAGAAAAGAGCAAGGCTGCCAAGACTGATTTTGAACACTAAGAATGTGCTAGTGATGTTTGCTGGAAGACTGAGGACCCAGGGGGACACTGACATCACATTTTCCATTCACTGGAAAAAGAAAAAAAAAGATCTGGCAAAACTAGCTTCAGTCTTTCTACTACAATTTATGGAGATGCTCAAAGTTATGACTGTGTAACTATCAAACTCACAAGCATTTCCTCTGAGGACAACTGATTCCCAGTAACCGTGTTTGTGTCTACTTATGTCCACTCCTCATCTAACAACCCAGCAACTGCCTCAAAACCTTTAATATATATCTTCTCTATATTGTGCTTTTTGCTTTCTCATAATTTTGGTTTATCCCAACTTCAGCTGGTTAATGATCCCTCTTGGTTTGTGAGATGCATGCTTTCAGCCTTAGATCTTCTCTATTTCAAATTCCTGAGGGCAAAAATCCCACTGCCCCTGCTCTTTCCTATTGGAGTAGAGTTTCTAGCACCACACCACCTCATGGGCCCCTGGCCAGCCAATGTTTTACCTGCCCTTGGGTCAGATCCACACTCCTGGTCCAATCAGCTGGAGCAGCGGTGGAAGCATTAATGCTCAGTTAAACATGGTAGGTACTAAGGGTGGGCAGTTTCTTTTGGAAAGAGATATGGATATGACAGAAACCATGATGGACATTTTTGGTACACCTGGCTTAGAAACCTTAGAGACCTGGAAAGGACAAACTCATTTCCTTGCCCTCTCCCCTGTTCATCAAGAAGAGCATTCAAAAGACTAGGAAGTGGGATCTTTGGGAGCATCTCTAGATGAACTAGAAACAAAGCCTTCTTTATCTGCCTTTAATTATACCCAGGGATGAATAATGGGGGCTCAGGGTTCGTGAAGAGATACCTTTTGGATTTGAAAACACTTGCTTAATTAGAAATTTTGGCCAGTGACCATCTTTGTACTTCTTGTTGCTACTCTTTTTGTTTTTTTAATTTTATTGAAGTATAGTTGATTTACAATGTTGTGTTATTTTTTTTTTGTACAGCAGAGTGACTGAGTTATACATATATATTCTTTTTGATATTCTTTTCCATTATAGTTTGTCACAGGATTTTTTTTAATATGGAAAAATATTTGTAGCATATTGTTAAGGGAAAAGAGGAATTTACAATCCAAAATATACAATATAATTCTTATTTCACTTAAACATATGTGCAGATATAATGAAATAGAACAAATACCAAATTATTAATAGTAGTTATCTTTGGGTAATTATATTGTCAGCAGTCTTTTACATTCATCCCTAATACCATTTTATGTATTTCTTCAATAAAAAATTAATTGATTTTTGGACGTAAAATAATACGTATTATTATTTAATGCTCTAGAAAAATTTAGTGAACTCTTTTTAAAAACAATCTGTTTGTAATATAGGCTCACACCTAATTCATATCTATACCATTTCTTTTTCTTTTTTTAAATTTTTTAAAAATGAAGTATAATTGATTTAAAATGTGTTAATTTCTGCCATACAGCAAAGTGATTCAGTTCTATATACATCTCTCTCTCCCTCTCTCTCTCTCTCTCTCTCTCTCTCTCTCTCTCTCTCTCTCTCTATATATATATATATATATATATATATATATATATTCTTTTCCATTATGGTTTATCATATGATATTGAATATAGTTCTCTGTGCTATACAGTAGGACCTTGTTTATCCATTCTACTGATACATATAAAAGCTTACATCTGCTAACCCCAACCTCCCACTCCATTCCTCCCCCAACCTCTTCCCCCTTAGCAACCACCAGTCTGTTCTCTGTCTGTGATTCTGTTTCTGTTTCATAGATAGGTTCATTTGTATCATATTTTAGATTCCACATATAAGTGATATCATACGGTATTTGTCTTTCTCTTTCTGACTGACTTCACTTAGTATGATAATCTCAACTTGCATCCATGTTGTTGCAAATGGCATTTTTTCTTTCTTTTTTATGGCAAAGTAGTATTCCATTGTACACATGTACCACAGCTTCTTTATCCATTCATCTGTCAACGGACATTTAGGTTGTTTCCATGTCTTGGCTATTGTGAGTAGTGCTGCTATGAACATAGGGGTGCATGTATCTTTTTGAATTATAATTTTGTCTGGATATATGCCCAGGAGTGGGATTGCTGGATCATATGGTAACTCTATTTTTAGTTTTCTGAGGAACCTCCATACTGTTTTCCACAATGGTTGCACCAACTTATATTCCCACCAACAGAGTAGGAGGGTTCCCTTTTCTCCACACCCTCTCCAGCACTTGTTATGTGTAGACCTTTTAGTGATGGCCATTCTGACTGCTGTGAGGTGGTACCTCATTGTAGTTTTGATTTGCATTTCTCTAATAATTAGCAATGTTGAGCATCTTTTCATGTGCCTGTTGGCCATCTGTATATCATCTTTAGAGAAATGTCTATTTAGGTCTTCTGCCCCTTTTTGTTTTGTTACTGTGTTTGGTTGGTTTTTTTGTTTGTTTTTTGGTTATTATGAATCTATTTTTTTATTGGAGTATAGTTGCTTTACAGTATTGTGTTAGTTTATACTGTACAGCAAAGTGAATCAGCTGTACATATACATATATCCCCTCTGTTTTGGATTTCCTTCTCATTTAGGTCACCACAGAGCACTGAGTAGAGTTCCCTTGTGCTATACAGTAGGTTCTCATTAGTCATCTATTTTGTAAATAGTATCAATAGTATATATATGTCAATCCCAATCTTCCAATTCATCCCACAACCCCCCTTTCCCCCTTAGTATCCATATGTATGTTTTCTACATCTGTGTCTCTTTTTCTGCTTTGTAAATAAGATCATTTATACCAGTTTTTTCAGATTCCACATGTATGTTAATATACGATATTTTTCTCTTTCTGACTTACTTCACTCTGTATGACAGTCTCTAGTTCCGTCCACGTCTCTACAAATGACCCAATTTCATTCCTTTTTATGGCTGAGTAACATTGCATTGTATGTATGTACCACATCTTCTTTATCCATTCCTCTGTTGATGGGCATTTAGGTTGCTTCCATGTCCTGGCTATTGTAAATAGTGCTGCAATGAACATTGGGGTGCATGTGTCTTTTTGAATTATGGTTTTCTCTGGGTATATGCTCAGTAGTGGGACTGCTGAGTCATATAGTAGTTCTATTTTTAGTTTTTTAGGGAACCTCCTTACTGTTCTCCATAGTCGCTGTACCAATTTACATTCCCACCAACAATGCATGAGGGTTCCCTTTTCTCCACACCCTGTCCAGCATTTATTGTTTGTAAATTTTTTGATGATGGCCATTCTGACTGGTGTGAGGTGATTGATACCTCATTATAGTTTTGATTTGCATTTCTCTAATAATTAGTGATGTTGAGCATCTTTTCATGTGTTTGTTGGCCTTCTGTATGTTTTCTTTGGAGAAATGTCTATTTAGGTGTTCTGCCCATTTTTTGATTGGGTTTTTTGTTTTTTTTTGATATTGAGCTCCATGAGCTGTTTGTATATTTTGGAGATTAATCCTTTGTCAGTTGCTTTGTTTACAAATATTTTCTCCCATTCTGAGGGTTGTCTTTTTGTCTTGTTTATGGTTTCCTTTGCTTTACAAAAGCTTTTAAGTTTCATGAGGTCCCATTTATTTTTGTTTTTATTCTTATTACTCTAGGAGGTGGGTCAAAAAGATCTTGCTGCGATTTATATCAAAGAGTGTTCTGCCCATGTTTTCCTCTAAGAGTTTTATAGTATCCAGCCTTACATTTAGGTCTTTAATCCATTTTGAGTTTACTTTTGTGTATAGCTTTAGGGAGTGTTCTAATTTCATTCTTTTACATGTAGCTGTCTAGTTTTCCCAGCACCACTTATTGAAGAGGCTGTCTTTTCTCCATTGTATATTCTGGCCTCCTTTGTCATAGATTAGGTGACCAGTCACAGAATATTGAATATAGTTCCCTGTGCTATACAGTAGGACCTTGTTGTTTATCCATTCTATATATAATAATTTGTCTCTGCTAATCCCAAATGCCCATTCCTTCCCTTCCCTACCCACCCCTTGACAACCACAAGTCTGTTCTCTGTATCTGTGAATCTGTTTTTGTCTAGTAGGTATGTTGATTTGTATCTCATTTTAGATTCCACATATAAGTGATATCATATGGTATTTGTCTTTCTCTTTCTGACTTACTTCACTTAGTATGATAATCTCTAGGTCCATCCTGCAAATGGCATTATTTCATTCTTTTTCATGGCTGAGTAATATTCCATTGTATGTATTTATATATACCATATCTTCTTTATCCATTCCTCTGTCGATGGACATTTAGATTGTTTCCATGTCTTGGCTATTGTGAATAGTGCTTCTATGAACATAGGGGTGCATGTATCTTTTCAAATTGTAGTTTTGTCTGGGTATATGCCCAGAAGTGGGATTGCTGGATCATATGGCAACTGTATTTTTAGTTTTTTGAGGAACCTTCATACTGTTTTCCACAGTGGCTTCTCCAATTTACATTCCCACCAACAGTATAAGAGGGTTTCCTTTTCTCTACACCCTCTCCAGCATTTGTTATTTGTAGACTTTTTAATGATGACCATTCCAACCACTGTGAGGTGGTACCTCATTATAGTTTTGAGTTGCATTTCTCTAATAATTAGCTACGTTGAACATCTTTTCATGTGCCTATTGGCGATCCGTATGTTTTTTTTGGAGAAATGTGTATTTAGGTCTTCTGTCCATTTTTTGATGGGGTTGTTTTTTTGTTGTTGAGTTATATGAGCTGTTTGTATATTTTGGAAATTAAGCCCTTGTTGATCACATGATTTGCAGATATTTCCTCCCAGTCCATAGATTGTCTTTTCATTTTTATTATGGTTTCCTTTGCTGTGCAAAAGCTTATAAGTTTGATTATGTCCTGTTTGTTTACTTTTACTTTTATTTCTATTGCCTTGGGAGACTGACTTAAGAAAATATTTGTACCATTTATGTCAGAGAATGTTTTGCCAGTGTTCTCTTCGGGGAGTTTTATGGTTTCATAGCTTATGCTTAAGTCTTTAAGCCATTTTGAGTTTATTTTTATCTTTTTCTCTCTTTTTTTTTTTTTTCTTCAGGCTGCTAGGCCCGAAAGCGACGGAGGCTGCGGCAACCCGGGGCAGAGAGACTTGAGTTTATTTTTGTACATGATGTGAGGGTGTATTCTAACTTCACTGATTTACTTGCAGCTGTCCAACTTTCCCAGCACCACTTGCTGAAGAGACTGTCTTTTTCCCATTTTATATTCTTGCCTCCTTTGTCAGAGATTAATTGACCTTAGGTGTGTGGGGTTTTTTCCTGGGCTCTCTACTCTGCTCCATTGATCTGTATGTCTGTTATTGTGCCAGTACCACACTGTCTTGATTACTGCAGCTTTATAGTATTGTCTGAAGTCTGGGAGGGTTATGTCTCCTGCTTTGTTCTTTTTCCTCAGGATTGCTTTGGCAATTCTGGGTCTTTTATGCTTCCTTATAAATTTTAGGATTATTTTTTCTAGTTCTGTGAAAAATGTCATGGGTAATTTGATAGGGATCACATTAAATCTGTGGATTGCTTTGGGTAGTATGGCCATTTTAACAATATTAATTCTTCCAATTCAGGAGCATGGGATATCTTTACATTTCATTGAATCATCTTTAATTTCCTTTATTAATGTTTTGTAGTTCTCAGCATATAAGTCTTTCACCTCCTTGGTCAGATTTATTCCTAAGTATTTTATTTTTTTGATCCAATTTTAAAAGGGATTGTTTGTTTACATTACCTTTCTGATATTTCATTCTTAGTGTAAAGAAATGCAACCGATTTCTGTATGGTAATGTTGTAGCCTGCTACCCTGCTGAATTCATTCATCAGTTCTAGTAGCTTTTGTGTGGAGTCTTTAGGGTTTTCTATATATAGTATCATGTCATCTGCATATAATGACAATTTTACCTCTTCCCTACCAATTTGAATACCCTTTATTTCTTTTTCTTGTCTGATTGCTGTAACTAGGACTTCTAATATTGTACTATGTTGAATAGAAGGGGTGAGAGTGGGTATCGTTGTCTTGTTCCAGATTTTAGCAGAAAGGCTTTCAGCTTTTCACCATTGAGTATTATATTGGCTGTAGGTTTATCATAAATAACTTTTATAATGTTGAGATATCTTTCCTCTATACCCACTTTTTTTTTTTTTAAACTTTGGGTTTATTTCTTTATTTATTTATGGCTGTGTTGGGTCTTCGTTTCTGTGCGAGGGCTTTCTCTAGTTGCGGCAAGTGGGGGCCACTCTTCATCGTGGTGCGCAGGCCTCTCATTATCGCGGCCTCTCTTGTTGCGGAGCACAGGCTCTGGATGCGCAGGCTCAGTAATTGTGGCTCACGGGCCTAGCTGCTCCGCGGCATGTGGGATCTTCCCAGACCAGGGCTCGAACCCGTGTCCCCTGCATTGGCAGGCAGATTCTCAACCACTGCACCATCAGGGAAGCCCTGTACCCACTTTTGTAAGGGTTTTTATCATGATAGGATGTTGAATTTTATCAAATGCTTTTTCTGCATCTACTGAGATGATCATGTGGTTTTTGTCTGTTCTTTTGCTGATGTGGTATATCACATTGATTGATTTGCATATGCTGAACCATCCTTGTGACCCTGGGGTGAATCCAACTTGATCCTTTTATGTGTTGTTGGATTCAGTTTGCTAGTATTTTGTTGAGAATTTTTGCCTCTATATTCATCAAAGATATTAGTCTGTAATTTTCTTTTTTGGTAGTATCTTTGGTTTTGGTATCAGGGTGACGGTGGCTTCATAGAATGTCTTTGTGAGTATTCCTTTCTCTTCAACCTTTTGGAAGAGTTTGAGAAGGATCAGTATAGGTTCTTATTTGTATGTTTAGTAGAATTCCCCAATGAAGCTATCTGGTCCTGGACTTTTGTTTTTAGGGAGTTTTTTTTTTTTTTCAGATTCTATTTCATTTCTAGTGATTGGTCTCTTCAAGTTATCTACTTCTTGTTGATTCAGTCTTTGTGGGCTGTGTGTTTCTAGAAAGTTGTCCATTTCTTTTAGGTTGTCAAATTTGTTGGCATATAATTGTTCATAGTATTCTCTTATGGTTTTTTGTATGTCTGCAGTATCAGTTGTGATTACTCCTCTTTCATTTCTTATTTTGTTTATTTTGGTCTTCTTTCTTTTCTTCTTGGTGAGCCTGGCCAGATGTTTGTCAATTTTGTTTACACTTTCAAAGAACCAGCTCTTGGTTTTATTGATTTTTTTAATTGTTTTTTAATCTCTATTTTATTTATTTCCTCTTTGATCTTTATTATTTCCTTCCTTCTAATGACTTTAAGTTTTGTTTATCTTTTTTTCCTAATTCTTCTTGTTGATACTCTTAACGGTTTGGGACATATTCTGCTTAGAATGGCTTTTGAAATCCTATAGGAATGAGGATGGGTCAGAGGACAAAGGAAGGGATCCTGCTTAAGGCTTGTTCCAGTTTTAAAGGAGAGAGAGGAAGCAGGACCTTAAGGTTTCACTCTAAATTAATGTAACTGAGTTTCCTATGGCGAGAGGTAGCAGGATTCAGGCCAGAAGTGTTGCCAGAGTTAACAACTTGAGCCATTGGCTGAAACATTCTCTGGTGGGCTCTCCAGAAAGCCAGCAGGTGAGCAGTGAAGTTCATCGTTGTAATGGACATGAGCGTGAGTTTTGACCAAGATAAATATCACCATAAATCTATTAATGGAACGTCTGTTCTCTGCTGTTTGAGCTAAAGGATGGCATGATGAGATTGGAGCTTGTGCTCCTAGGTCTCTGGGCCAGGGTAGAGAAGTTCTCCTGGCTCTGGCACTTGGCCCAAGGTGGGCACACTGGGCTTCCAACAGGCTCCCCTGCAGCTTGTCTTCCCTCCAGCAGACACTAGAGCTCCTGTATATTGCTCCCAGCACCTCAGTCATTCTTTCACCTGGGCTTCCAGTATTCCCAGGCCCAGTGAAGAATAGGGAATTCTAGCCCATGCAGCCCATCTTACTGCTATTATCCACAGAAAATAGATAAGCGTATAGAAGTCCTAAAAGATTTAAAATCCTATTAATGATGAGTCTTCATGAGATGCGAATGACACCAACCTGGCTCTTCCTTCATTCACTCACCACATTGCACTGCCTTTGGTGTCAATCCAGTTTAATGACTCCCATCAGCCGTCACGGAAGGACACTTGGGGTTAAGCACAGACCCATTAGTCCCTCATGGCTTGGGGGCTCTTGTTTACATCTCAGTGATCTCCTCCCCCAAAAGAATAATAAAAACAATAATAATTCAGAGGAAGAGAGGGAATACTATTTACTACAGGCTTACTTTCAGGCAGATGCTGTGCCAAGCTTTGACAGACATATCTTCTTTAATTCTCACAACAACCCAATGATTTGAATAGTATCTCCATTTTAAAGAGACACAGAGATGGTAATAAGTTTGCCCAAGTTTACAGAACAAGTAAAGAATGGAGCCAGGATTCAATCTCAGGTTTATCTGACTCCAAAATTCCTTCGTCTTTGTAAAAATAGTATATTCTTATTAAAACATCTATGCCCTAAGGAAAGAATAAAGAAGACAGTGAAAAATCACATGTAATTCCATTGCTCAGATATAATCACTATCAACATTTGGTGTATTTCTTTTTAGACATTTTCCCCCATGCATCTATATAGACGCACACATACACCAAGCACATATTAATTCATATACCAAATAATTTTTGAACATCTGCTATGTTGTAGGTCCTGTTCCACATGCTGGGATACTCCAAGTCCCCATTCTGGAGGAGGTTACATTGCAGTGGGGGAATCAGAAAATAAACAAATAAATGAATACATTTATGGTATTACGTGTGTTAGCATGTGTGCCGTATACAGCTATGCAGGTTGTACACTGCAGGCTTCTGGAGGGGCCAATCACATTGCAGCTGAGGTGAATGACCTCCTCAAGAGTTAGGCACAACTCCTACACCACATAATGGATACTGATAGGAGACAGGAAGCAACATAAAGGAGAGATATTATGTAAGGAATGACAGGTCAGAAAATACCTCTTTGATAAAGGAATATTTGAGAATTACCTACAGAAATAGAGCTAGCTGAGCAGCAATCTGAGAGAAGAGACTTGATTTCAAGCAGGGGAATAGCAAATGCACAGATCCTAAAGCTGGAATGTTCTGGGCATGATCAAGGAACAGCCAAGAAGCTAGTATAGGTGGAAAGCAGTGGTCAAGAGAAAAGGGTAGGAGATGATGTCAGAGAGGTAGCAGGAGCCAGATCACAGGGTCTTGTGAGCATGGTAAGGACTTTAGATTTTATCCTGTGTGATAAAAGTCACTGGAGTGTTGTAAGCAGAGGTGAATGCCTTAAAAGAATGAGTGTGGTTGCTTTTTAGGGAAAGCAAAAGAGGAGGCAGTGTGATCAGGTAGGACTGGAAAAAGAACGATATTGGTAGCTTAGACTAGATGAGAGTTGTAGAGTGATGAGAAATAGTCAGATTCAGAAAATGTTCTAAGATGTTGCTAGCATTTAGAGCAGATTTCAGAGAGTACCAGTGGAATTTAACGAGGCATTGGTGTGAAATGTGAGAGAAACCTAGGAGTCAAGATGACCTGAGTAGATAGAGGGATGCTTTATGGGTTGTAGAGCATGGAAGGAGCAGGTCCAGGGAAAACCAGAGGTTCCATTTGGGGAATTTAGGTTTCAGATGCCTATTAAGCATGCAAGCAGAGATGTGTTGAGACTAGAAATATCATTTTGAAATTCACAATATATTGTTGGTGTTTAAAACCATAGACCTGGATGAGATCACTTATAGACAGTATAGAAAAGAGAAAAGATTCAGGGACTAAACCCTGGAGCAAAGCAACATAGAAGTACATTAAAAAGTGAGGAAAATTAGGGGAATCTGCAGAATCATCTAAGAAAGAACCGCCAGAGAGGTAAGGGGAAAACCAGGAGGGTTTGATGTCCCAGAAGCCAAATAAAGGAAGTGTTATAAACAGGTGTGATCAACTGGAACAAGGTTGCTGAAAGGTTAAATAAGATGAGGAGAGGAAATTGAGCATTTGATTGACGAAGTAGAGCCAGATTTGGCATTGATGACTTCACAAGAGTAGTTTTGGTGGAGCAGTAGGAACAAAAACATGGTCAGAGTGAATTTAAGAAAGAATGAGTGGAGGGGACATAGAGGCAAATATAAATGTTTCAAAAAGTTTTGCTATGAAGGGAAGCAGAGAGATGACATGATAACTGGTAGGAGATGGAGGAGTCAAGAAAGTCTTGATATTTTGTTTCAGTTTTTTGGATAAGTCATAGTATGGCACATCTTTAAGGTGATGGTAATTATCCAGAGGAGAAGGGGAAAGGTTAATGATAAAAAGAGGACCGAATGACTGGACCCGTGCCCTAGAGGAGATAGAATGAATAGGATTTTTACACAAGTATAGCAATGCATCTTTTCTAGGCTAATGAACTTTTGTTAATTGTAATCGAAGGGAACATAACAGATATTTGTAATGGGCTCATACTCTGTATGCTGTCTTAAAATCTTGATTGGCTCTATAATAATAATATTACTTCATAAATAAATGTAGATCAATACCATGGTCAGACAGTATTTCAGAGCCTGCCTCTTCGATAATTTATTTTATCAATCTCTTCTTCTTGGACATCTAGGTTGTTTCCAATTTTTCACTGTTATAAACAATGACAAACCAGGCTCCTAACCTCTGGTACCCTGACTGCCTTCTTCTTGCAAGTCATCCTGAGCCAGTTCTCAACATGGGGCTGCCCCTGCCCAGGATCAATCTCCCCTCTAAGACTGAAATTTTGCTATACATTCAAGATCCAGAGCATGAATGGGAAGAATCAGTTGGTCCCCTGCTAATCATGTCACTTCCCCCGCCCAGAGGGATGTGCCCATTCTCTGGCAGGCAGGGCACAAGAGAGTTGAAACAGAAACTGCCCTGCCCCCTCTGGAACTCACAAGTGCTAAAAATCTTGAAGAGTATCATGGAGCCTTAGCCTCCAGCCCCAGAAGTCTTGAAAACATTTTAGGCCTAGATATGTTAAATGTTTTCTTTTAAGAAACAGATTTAGAGATGGGAAAGTGAAGGAACAGCAAACCTAATAATAGCTTGCTCTTAATTTCTCAGCAAAGCAAAAAGACAAGGTGGAAATCCCACTGGGGTCTGTCTGACTCTAAGCACCCTTCCCACCCTTCCTTCCACCCTTTCCATTGCACAAAGCCCTGCCACCATCACCAGCCCTTCGCAAGCTTTCCCAGGCATAACAGCAAAGCAGCCCCTTCCTGAGAACAGAGACTACTCTGAGCCAAACCTCCGGGTCCTTCCAGCCTTTTCTCCAATCTTTCTTTCACAAGCTCTGTGAAGCCACACAGGCCCTTCCTAGCCCCCCCAGTATACCCTGAAATTTCCTGTCTCCTTTTCTTTCCTTACGTCCTTCCTATGTCCAGATGCCCTTCATTGGCTCCACATGCTGGGATCCTACCCACTCTTCAAGGCCCGGCTCAGATGCCACCTACTCTAGGAAGCTTCGCCCAGTGTGTCTGGGCTTGCCCACCTCGGAATTCCTGGAGTGCTTTACCTGTCCCTGTCTTAACACTATCTTGTTTGGAGACCATTTTTACATATATCTTATCTCTTCTCCCACCAGACTTGAAACTCCTAGAGGAAAGAGATCATGTCTAAATCATCTAATTAGCTCTTTCAGCACCTGGCATAAAGTAAGCCCTTGTTAAAGGCTTGAAGTATGGGTGGATAGATGGATGGATGGATGGATGGATGGATGGATGGATGGATGGATGGATGGATGGATGGGTAAATGAATTCCCTAGCTATCCCTGGCTTAAAAACTTTTTGGATGATGTATTTTGTTCTATTTAAGTTCTAGAACCTGTCCTTACTGACATGGTTATGTAGAGCTGCCCCTAAGTGCCTTGAAATTCTCCATTCAATGTCCTTCCACTCCTGTTGCTGTTAGTAACCCAGTTCTTCAAGTCCACCTCCATCCTTTCCCCTTAAAGCTCTTACTCTAGTTTCCCATAATTATCTCACTCAAATATTCCTAGCTGAGAAGTCAGTTAATAGGTACTTAAAATATAGTCTTTGCCCCGGGGAGCTGCATTTTAATAGGATGTTCCAAAAGGCAGAAAGTATATAGATTTCTAGTAATGGAATTTTAGACACCATAGTAGGAGGTAGGGAGAAAACCTGTGTAATTTCCTGTTCCCTGACCTAAGGCTGGCCCAGTGGCCAGGCTTCCTGCAAGGAAATAGGAATTATCATAAGAAGTCCGCATCACTGCCTCCCGGCCCCACCCTGACTCAGGAACTGAGAACAGAACATCCCAGCGCTAATGTCTCCACTGATAGACTGCTTTGGCTGCGCCTGAACTCTCAGCCGACATCAACTTAGTGCTGCTGAGGCCATAGCCCTCAGGAGCAGTTGCCTCAAGAGTTAAAGGGCAAACTACTATGGATAAAATAAATAAGATACTAGGATACATTGTACAGCACAGGGAATATAGCCAATATTTAATAATAACTTTAAATGGAGAATAATCTCTAAAAATTTTGAATCACTATGTTGCATACCTGAAACTAATATGGTAAATCAGCTATACCTCAATTTAAAAAACAAGTTAAAGGGCATTATCATGGCCTAGTCCCTTCTCTAACTAGATGTCTAGAAGCCAAGAGCAGAGCTAGGGCCCTTTCCCACAGACCCACCAAGAGGCGGGCAGCCACTCACCTGCCCTTCTAAGCCTTGTCCCCAGAAGTGGGTCTTCAAAGGGTCCTAGTTGAGTTTCCTGGGCCTGGGAGGGGGCAGGGAAAACAGGTGGGGAGACATGAGTTGCTACCCCTAGCAACTGAGTCCCATCCTGTCTCTAAGGAAGTAGTCCCCATTACCTGAGCCAAGCTGGTCTTCCTAACATCCTACTATGGCAGTGAGAGACCCAAGAGGAATATTTTGAGCACTTGCTCTGAACTGATCTTTGGGTTCAGCGAGACTATCAAAAAAAGGGTTGGTTCTGACTGTAAGGATGGCATTAAAGTGCTAATGAACAAAAAAGCAACGGCTGAGTTCTGAGCCCAGTTCCATCATTACAAGCTCTGTGATCTTGAGCAAAATGCCCAACTTTTATCAGCCTTCATTTGCTATAAAATTATCATAAAACAATAAGAAATGCAAGGCACCCGGTACAGTGCCTGGGCTCATAGTGTGAGTTCCAATAATGTTAGCAGTTGTTAAGGAGATTACAGTATGGCTGCTCGAGACATTAGGCATGGTATTTAGGCAATGGACAGAGGAGAGAGAAGTCTCATTCCTAACACACATATACCACCACTACCACCCTACTTTTGAATCTGCAGTCCTACCATTGTCCCTCAGAGCTGGTGCCAGCCACCAGATACATGCTGCTCTCTGGCGTGACATTCAAGACTCTCCAAAGCATGTCCTTGCTTTCAGTCCTCATCTTTCTCAACTTTCTTCAGACAGCTGATGCTCTAGCCATACCTGACCATGCCCCCACTGTTATCTTTCCTGTCCCTGAGTCCTTGGCTGTCTGTGCCTCCACCAGTGTCAACATCCTCCACATCATTCAAGCCTTAAATCCAAAAGCCTCTCTGATAGATAGCTAGTGGGAAGCAGCCCCATAGCACAGGGAGATCAGCTCGGTGCTTTGTGACCACCTAGAGGGGTGGGGTAGGGAGGGTGGGAGGGAGACGCAAGAGGGAGGGGATATGGGGATATATGTATATGTATAGCTGATTCACTTTGTTATACAGCAGAAACTAACACACCATTGTAAAGCAATTATACTCCAATAAAGATGTTTAAAAAAAAAAAGCCTCTCTGACCCAAATTAGAATAAAACTTGTCCTCCTCTTAGCTTCCACAGCACCTTTAAGGTCAGTGAATCCAGAAGGCTATTTTTTCAACTCTCCCTTTGAAATGTAAGCACATCAAAGGCATAACAACTTTTCTGCCAAGTTTACAGTACTCTGGGTATAATAATACACTGAGAAGGGACACAGGACACAATTAAGCCACCCCTTCTTAGTCATCAAGCCCAGAACACCCTGGCCCTGTGCTTCATTCCCAAGGCAGCAGGTTCAAGCCTTCAGTGACTAGTTCCCAATTACCTGGGGCTTTCCTTGTCTTTCTCCAGTCCCTGGGGAAGCAGAGCTCTTTCTGTCTAAACCTTAGATCAGTTCCTCGCCAGGCAGCCTTGGGACAGCCTGGCTATCCTCATACCCACGGGATGCTCCTCTCACTTTCCTGATTTACTTTTCTAGCTTTAAAATTGCTCACAATATCTGCTTCATTTGCTGTTCACATCAGTCTCCGTGTTTCTCAGATTTTTAAAAACATATTCTTCTGTCTTTGATACTTAGGCAACCCCATAGCCAGACATCGTTGGGCACTTCTCTGATCAAACCCCACATCCAGGCTGCTAGATCTTACGTTAACCCCTGCAGAGCTCCCTGCCTTAGGCTTTTGTCACAGGAAGCCCCAGGCAACTCATCCCTACACTTCCTGCAGCAGCGGCATTATTGAGGGCCTTGTCTGTCACCTACATCACAGAACAACGTCTCCTATAAAAGCCCCATGTTAGATATTTCTTTGAGATTTTACTGCTAAGAAAAGCTCTTCTGCCTCCCCTGAGGAACTTTCCATAATTCTCTCTGATCATAAAGACTTTGTAACAGTTTATGCCCCAGTTTGGGTTTTTAGCTGCCAAAAGCTTGGCAGCAGATTTGAAGCCCTGCTAAAGGAACTTGGCTTTCTGTACAATTCCAGGGCTCCTTCCTCTAGGGTTACCTCTTGATATATAGGACAGTTCAGCCTGTTCTGTTTGGGTCCTTTGATTATTTCTACTTTGAGCTTCTTTGGGTTACAGATTCCATCTGGCCCCCCACCCTGTCACTGGCGGGTTTTCAGCCACCCGAAAACAAAGCCTTCCTCTCTTCTCTACCTCCTTGTTCCTGGACCTTTTTTTTTTTTAAACATCTTTATTGGAGTATAATTGCTTTACAATGGTGTGTTAGTTTCTGCTGTATAACAAAGTGAATCAGCTATACATATACATATATCCCCATATCCCCTCCCTCTTGCGTCTCCCTCCCACCCTCCCTATCCCACCCCTCTAGGTGGTCACAGAGCACCGAGCTGATCTCCCTGTGCTATGCGGCTGCTTCCCACTAGCTATCTGTTTTACGTTTGGTACTGTATATATGTCCATGCCACTCTCTCACTTCATCCCAGCTTACCCTTCCCTCCCCGTGTCCTCAAGTCCATTCTCTACATCTGCGTCTTTATTCCTATCCTGCCTCTAGGTTCTTCAGAACTTTTTTTTTTAGATTCCACATATATGTGTTAGCATATGGTATTTGTTTTTCTCTTTCTGACTTACTTCACTCTATATGACAGACTCTGGGTCTATCCACCTCACTACCAATAACTCAATTTCGTTTCTTTTTATGGCTGAGTAATATTCCATTGTATATATGTGCCACATTTTCTTTATCCATTCATCTGTTGATGGACACTTAAGTTGCTTCCATGTCCTGGCTATTGTAAATAGAGCTGCAATGAACATTGTGGTACATGACTCTTTTTGAATTACGCCCAGTAGTGGGATTGCTGGGTCGTATGGTAGTTCTATTTCTAGTTTTTTAAGGGACCTCCATACTGTTCTCCGTAGTGGCTGTATCAATTTACATTCCCACCAACAGTGCAAGAGTGTTCCCTTTCCTCCACACCCTCTCCAGCATTTATTGTTTCTAGATTTTTTGATGATGGCCATTCTGACCGGTGTGAGATGATATCTCATTGTAGTTTTGATTTGCATTTCTCTAATGATTAGTGATGTTGAGCATCCTTTCATGTGTTTGTTGGCAATCTGTATATCTTCTTTGCAGAAATGTCTGTTTAGGTCTTCTGCCCATTTTTGGATTGTGTTGTTTGTTTTTTTTGATACTGAGCTGCATGAGCTGCTTGTAAATTTTGGAGATTAATCCTTTGTCAGTTGCTTCATTTGCAAACATTTCTCTGTTTCCTTTGCTGTGCAAAAGCTTTTAAGTTTCATTAGGTCCCATTTGTTTATTTTTAGTTTTATTTCCATTTCTCTAGGAGGTGGGTCAAAAAGGATCTTGCTGTGATTTATGTCATAGAGTGTTCTGCCTATGTTTTCCTCTAAGAGTTTTATAGTGTCCGGTCTTACATTTAGGTCTTTAATCCATTTTGAGTTTATTTTTGTGTATGGTGTTAGGGAGCATTCTAATTTCATTCTTTTAGATGTAGCTGTCTAGTTTTCCCAGCACCACTTATTGAAGAGGCTGTCTTTTCTCCATTGTGTATTCTTGCCTCCTTTATCAAAAATAAGGTGACCATATGTGCATGGGTTTCTCTCTGGGCTTTCTATCCTGTTTCATTGATCTATATTTCTGTTTTTATGTCAGTACCATACTGTCTTGATTACTGTAGCTTTGTAGTATAGTCTGAAGTCCAGGAGCCTGATTCCTCCAGCTCCATTTTTCTTTCTCAAGATTGCTTTGGCTATTCAGGGTCTTTTGTGTTTCCATACAGACTGTGAAATTTTTTGTCTAGTTCTGTGAAAAATGCCATTGATAGTTTGATAGGGATTGCATTGACTCTGTAGATTGCTTTAGGTAGTATAGTCATTTACACAATGTTGATTCTTCCAATCCAAGAACATGGGATATCTCTCCATCTGTTTGTATCATCTTTAATTTCTTTCATCAGTGTCTTACAGTTTTCTGCGTACAGGTCTTTTGTCTCCTTAGGTAGGTTTATTCCTAGGTATTTTATTCTTTTTATTGCAGTGGTAAATGGGAGTGTTTCCTTAACTTCTCTTTCAGATTTTTCATCATTAGTATATAGGAATGCAAGAGATTTCTGTGCATTAATTTTGTATCCTGCTACTTTACCAGATTCATTGATTAGCTCTAGTAGTTTTCTGGTAGCATCTTTAAGATTCTCTATGTATAGTATCATGTCATCTTCAAACAGTGACAGTTTTACTTCTTCTCTTCTGATTTGGATTCCTTTTATTTCTTTTTCTTCTCTGATTGCTGTGGCTAAAACTTCCAAAACTACATTGAATAATAGTGGTGAGAGTGGGCAACCTTGTCTTGTTCCTGATCTTAGTGGAAATGGTTTCAGTTTTTCACCATTGAGAACAGCGTTGGCTGTGGGTTTGTCATATCTGGCCTTTATTATGTTGAGGTTAGTTCTCTCTATGCCCACTTTCTGGAGGGTGTTGAATGGGTGTTGAATTTTGTTGAAAGCTTTTTCTGCATCTACTGAGATTTTCATATGGTTTTTCTCTTTCATTTTGTTACCTGGACCTTTTTGTTTTGAGTTTTGTTCTTCTGGAAGGCAGCATGAGAATTTAGGGAGTTCTAGGATTTGAGATGGGAATAAAAAGAATTAGAAGGTTAGTTGCTTTCCCCCCTTTTTAAAGAAAAATCAGTTCTACTTTTATCAAATGTATACCTGATCATACTTTAGAGACAATAGTTCTCTATGTCTTGTTAAAAGGCAAAACACAACCAACAACTCTCCACCTCACTATTACCTTCTCCCAGAGGCAATTCTTTTCACCTCTTTTAGTTGATTCTTTTGGTATTACTTTACATAATCTGCTTATAGATTATTTCTGCTATTTATATTATTTTCTGCTATTTCTTTGGGGTTTTTTTAAATAAATAAAATAAATAAATTTATTTTAAAAAAAAAACTGGGCAAAGGTCTTGAATAGACGTTTCTGCAAAAAAGATAGACATGTGGCCAAAAAGCATATGAAAAGATGCTTGATGTCATCTGTCATTAAGGAAATTCAAATCGAAACCATAATGAAATACCACTTCACACACACTAGGACAGCATTTAAAAAAACACCTGAAAATAACAAGTGTTGGTGAAGATGTACAGAAATTGGAACCCTCACAAGTACCTTTTTTTTTTTTTAAGTTCTAGGAATTTTCTTTATATTTCCACTCAACTTTTATGTATTTTTTTTCTTATTAGTCATCCATTTTATACACATCAGTGTATACATGTCAATCCCAATCTCCCAATTCATCACACCACCACTCCCACCCCCCACCGCTTTCCCCCCTTGCTGTCCATACGTTTTTTTCTCTACTTCTGTGTCTCAATTTCTGCTCTGCAAACCGGTTCATCTGTACCGTTTTCTAGGTTCCACATATATGCTTTAATATGTGGTATTTGTTTTTCTCTTTCTGACTTGCTTCACTCTGTATGACAGTCTCTAGAGGCATCCACGTCTCTACAGATTACCCAATTTCGTTCCTTTTTATGGCTGAGTAATATTCCATTGTATATATGTACCACATCTTCTTTATCCATTCGTCTTTCGATGGGCATTTAGGATGCTTCCATGACCTGGCTATTGTAAATAGTGCTGCAATGAACATTGGGGTGAAGGTGTCTTTTTGAATTATGGTTTTCTCTGGGTATATGCCCAGTAGTGGGATTGCTGGATCATATGGTAATTCTATGTTTACTTCTTTAAGGAACCTCCATACTGTTCTCCATAGTGGCTGTATCACCTTACATTCCCACCAACAGTGCAAGACGGTTCCCTTTTCTCCACACCCTCTCCGGCATTTGTTGTTTGTAGATTTTCTGATGATGCCCATTCTGACTGGTGTGAGGTGATACCTCACTGTAGTTTTGATTTGCATTTCTCTAATGAGTAGTGATGTTGAGCATCCTTTCATGTGTTTGTTGGCAATCTGTATATCTTGTTTGGAGAAATGTCTCTTTAGGTCTTCTGCCCATTTTTGGATTGGGTTGTTTGATTTTTTGATATTGAGCTGCATGAGCTGTTTATATATTTTGGAGATTAATCCTTTGTCAGTTGCTTCATTTGCAAATATTTTCTCCCATTCTGAGATATTTTCATCTTGTTTATGGTTTCCTTTGCTGTACAAAAGTTTTAAAGTTTCATTAGGTCCCATTTGTTTTTGTTTTTTTTATTTCCATTACTCTAGGAGGTGGATCAAAAAATATCTTGCTGTGATTTATGTCAAAGACTGTTCTTCCTATGTTTTCCTCTAAGAGTTTTATAGTGCCCGGTCTTACATTTACATCTCGAATCCATTTTGAGTTTATTTTTGTGTATGGTGTTAGGGAGTGTTTTAATTTCAATCTTTTACGTGGAGCTGTCCAGTTTTCCCAGCACCACTTATTGAAAACACTGTCTTTTCTCCATTGTATATCCTTGCCTCCTTTGTCATAGATTACTTGACCATAGGTGCGTGGGTTTATCTCTGGGCTTTTTATCCTGTTCCATTGATCTATAGTTCTGTTTTTGTGCCAGTACCATACTGTCTTGATTACTGTAGCTTTGTAGTATAGTCTGAAGTCAGGGAGTCTGATTCCTCCAGCTCCGTTTTTTTCCCTCAAGACTGCTTTGGCTACTCGGGGTCTTTTGTGTCTCCATACAAATTTTAAGATTTTTTGTTCTAGTTCCATAAAAAATGCCATTGGTAATTTGAGAGGGATTGCATTGAATCTTAGATTGCTTTGCGTAGTATAGTCATTTTCACAATATTGACTCTTCCAATCCAAGAATATGGTATATCTCTCCATCTGTTGGCATCATCTTTAATTTGTTTCATCAGTGTCTTACAGTTTTCTGCATACAGGTCTTTTGTCTCTTTAGGTAGGTTTATTCCTAGGTGTTTTATTCTTTTTGTTGCAATAGTAAATGGGAGTGTTTCCTTAATTTCTCTTTCAGATTTTTCATCATTAGTGTATAGGAATGCAAGAGATTTCTGTGCATTAATTTTGTATCCTGTGACTTTACCAAATTCATTGATTAGCTCCAGTAGTTTTCTGCTGGCATCTTTAGGATTCTCTATGTATAGTATCATGTCATCTTCAAACAGTGACAGTTTTACTCCTTCTTTTCCCATTTGGATTCCTTTTATTTCTTTTTCTTCTCTGATTGCCAGGGCTAGGACTTCCAAAACTATGTTGAATAATAGTGGTGAGAGTGGACATCCTTGTCTTGTTCCTGATCTTAGAGGAAATGCCTTCAGTTTTTCACCATTGAGAATGATGTTTGCTGTGGGTTTGTCGTATATGGCCTTTATTATGTTGAGGTAGGTTCCTTCTATGCCCATTTTCTGGAGAGTTTTTATCATACATGGGTGTTGAATTTTGTCAAAAGCTTTTACTGCATCCATTGAGATGATCATATGGTTTTTCTTCTTCAATCTGTTAATAAGGTGTATCACATTGATTGATTTGCATATATTGAAGAATCCTTGCATCCCTGGCATAAATGCCGCTTGATCATGGTGTATGATCCTTTTAATGTGTTGTTGGATTCTGTTTGCTAGTATTTTGTTGAGGATTTTTGCATCTATATTCATCAGTGATATCGATTTGTAATTTTCTTTTTTTGTAGTATCTTTGTCTGGCTTTGGTATCAGGGTGATGGTGGCCTCGTAGAATGAGTTTGGGAGTGTTCCTCCCTCTGCAATTTTTTGGAAGAGTTTGAGAAGGGTGGACGTTAGCTCTTCTGTAAATGTTTGATAGAATTCGCCTGTGAAGCTATCTGGTCCTGGACTTTTGTTTGTTGGAAGATTTTCAATCACAGGTTCAATTTCATTACTTGTGATTGGTCTGTTCGTGTTTTCTATTTCTTCCTGGTTCAGTCTTGGAAGGTTATACCTTCCTAAGAATTTGTCCATTTCTTCCAGGTTGTCCATTTTATTGGCATAGAGTTGCTTGTAGTAGTCTCTTATGATGCTTTGTATTTCTGCGGTGTCCATTGTAACTTCTCCTTTTTCATTCCTAATTTTATTGATTTGATTCCTCTCCCTCTTTTTCTTGATGAGTCTGGCTAAAGGTTTATCAATTTTGTGTATCTTCTCAAAAAACCAGCTTTTAGGTTTATTGATCTTTGCTATTGTTTTCTTTGTTTCTATTTCATTTATTTCTGCTCTGATCTTTATGATTTCTTTTCTTCTACTAACTTTGGATTTTCTTTGTTCTTTCTCTAGTTCCTTTAGGTGTAAGGTTAGATTGTTTATTTGAGATTTTTCTTGGTTCTTGAGGTAGACTCATATAGCTATAAACTTCCCTCTTAGAACTGCTTTTGCTGCATCCCATAGGCTTTGGATCGTCAAGTTTTCATTGTCATTTGTCTCTAGGTATTTTTTGATTTCCTCTTTGATTTCTTCAGTGATCTCTTGGTTATTTAATAACGTATTGTTTAGCCTCCATGTGTGTGTGTTTTTTACGTTTTTTTTCCCTGTAATTGATTTCTAATCTCATAGCGTTGTGGTCAGAAAAGATGCTTGATATGATTTCAATTTTCTTAAATTTACTGAGGCTTGATTTGTGACCCAAGATGTGATGTATCCTGGAGAATGTTCCGTGCGCACTTGAGAAGAAAGTGTAATCTGCTGTTTTTGGATGGAATGTCCCATAAATATCAATTAAATCTGTCTGGTCTATTGTGTCATTTAAAGCTTCTGTTTCCTTATTAATCTTCTGTTTGGATTATCTGTCCATTGGTGTAAGTGAGGTGTTAAAGTCCCCCACTATTATTGTGTTACTGTCGATTTCTTCTTTTAGAGCTGTTAGCAGCTGTCTTATGTATTGAGGTGCTTCTATGTTGGGTGCATATATATTTATAATTGTTATATCTTCTTCTTGGATTGATCCCTTGATCATTACGTAGTGTCCTTCATTGTCTCGTGTAACATTCTTTATTTTAAAGTCTATTTTATCTGATATGAGTATTGCTACTCCAGCTTTCTTTTGATTTCCATTTGCATAGAATATCTTTTTCCATCCCCTCACTTTCAGTCTGTATGTGTCCCTAGGTCTGAAGTGGGTCTCTTGTAGACAGCATGTATATGGGTCTTGTTTTTGTATCCATTCAGCAGGCCTGTGTCTTTTGGTTGGAGCATTTAATCCATTGACATTTAAGGTAATTATCGATAGGTATGTTCCTATGACCATTTTCTTAATTGTTTTGGGTTTGTTTTTGTAGGTCCTTTTCTTCTCTTGTGTCTCCCACTTAGAGAAGTTCCTTTAGCATTTGTTGTAGAGCTGGTTTGGTGCTGCTGAATTCTCTTAGCTTTTGCTTGTCTGTAAAGCTTTTGATTTCTCCATCGAATCCGAATTAGATCCTTGCCGGGCAGAGTAATCTTGGTTGTAGGTTCTTCCCTTTCATCACTTTAAGTATATCATGCCACTCCCTTCTGGCTTGTAGAGTTTCTGCTGAGAAATCAGCTGTTAGCCTTATGGGAGTTCCCTTGTATGTTATTTGTCGTTTTTCCCTTGCTGCTTTCAATAATTCTTCTTTGCCTTTAATTTTTGCCAATTTGATTATGATGTGTCTCCGCGTGTTTCTCCTTGGGTTTATCCTGTATGAGACTCTCTGCGCTTTCTGGACTTGGGTGGCTATTTCTTTTCCCATGTTAGGGAAGTTTTCAACTATAATCTCTTCAAATGTTTTCTCGGGTCCTCTCTCTCTCTCTTCTCCTTCTGGGACCCCTATAATGCAAATGTTGTTGCGTTTAACGTTGTCCCAGAGGTCTCTTAGGCTGTCTTCATTTCTTTTCATTCTTTTTTCTTTATTCTGTTCCATGGCAGTGAATTCCACCATTCTGTCTTCCAGGTCACTTATCCGTTCTTCTGCCTCAGTTATTCTGCTATTGATTCCTTCTAGTGTAGTTTTCATTTCAGTTACTGTATTGTTCATCTCTGTTTGTCTGTTCTTTAATTCTTCTAGATCTTTGTTAAACATTTCTTGCATCTTCTCGATCTTTGCCTCCATTCTTTTTCCGAGGTCCTGGATCATCTTCACTATCATTATTCTGAATTCTTTTTCTGGAAGGTTGCCTATCTCCACTTCATTTAGTTGTTTTTCTGGGGTTTTATCTTGTTCCTTCATCTGGTACATAGCCCTCTGTCTTTTCATCTTGTCTGTCTTTCTGTGAATGTGGTTTTTGTTCCACGGGCTGCAGGATTGTAGTTCTCTTTGCTTCTGCTCTCTGCCCTCTGGTGGATGAGGCTATCTAAGAGGCTTGTGCAAGTTTCCTGATGGGAAGGACTGGTGGTGGGTAGAGCTGGATTTTGCTCTGGCGAGCAGAGCTCAGTAAAACTTTAATCCACTTGTCTGCTGATGGGTGGGGCTGGGTTCCGTCCCTGTTGGTTGTTTGGCCTGAGGCAACCCAGCACTGGAGCCTACTCGGGCTGTTTGGTGGGGCTAATGGCAGACTCTGGGAGGGCTCATGACAAGGAGTACTTCCCAGAACTTCTGCTGCCAGTGTCCTTGTCCTCACGGTGAGACACAGCCACCCCCGCCTCTGCAGGAGACCCTCCAACACTAGCAGGTAGGTCTGGTTCAGTCTCCTATGGGGTCACTGCTCCTTCCCCGGGTCCCGATGCGCACAGTACTTTGTGTGTGCCCTCCAAGAGTGGAGTCTCTTTTTCCCCCAGTTCTGTCAAAGTCCTGCAGTCAAATCCTGCTAGCCTTCAAAGTCTGATTCTCTAGGAATTCCTGTTCCTTTTGCCAGACCCCCAGGTTGGGAAGCCTGACGTGGGGCTCACAGCCTTCACTCCAGTGGGTGGACTTCTGTGGTATAAGTGTTCTCCAGTTTGTGAGTCACCCACCCAGCAGTTATGGGATTTGATTTTATTGTGATTGCACCCCTCCTACCATCTCATTGTGGCTTCTCCTTTGTCTTTGGATGTGGGGTATCTTTTTGGTAAGTTCCAGTGTCCTTCCGTCGATGATTGTTCGGCAGTTAGTTGTGATTCCGGTGCTCTCGCAAGAGGGAGTGAGAGCACGTCCTTTTACTCTGCCATCTTGAACCAATTTCTCTACCATCACTTTTAAGAAATGGATGTTATTATTCCCACTGTACTGATGGAGAAAGTGAGGTCCACATGTCAAGAGATATATGGCAAGTCACAAAGTTATTAAGTGGCAGAAGGAAGCTTTGCGCTCAGATCATCCTTCCTTACCTTTTGTTAGATGCTGCTCAATAACCTCTTCCTTATCTCAAAAGGGAAGGGAGTTCAGGTTGCAAGGACCACATTGGGCTGAAAGAGTGTTTCTACCTTAGTTCTCTGTGATTGGTTCCCATTGGCCAGTTCCCTTTGCTCCCCACCTCCTTGGAGGTCCCAGGCATTTTCTATTGCCTGGGGAAAAAACTCGGCAAGTCAAAATTCTTCTTAAATTCTAAAAATATTAGTGTCTTATTCAGTGAGGGGAGAAAACGTAGAGGCCGAGGAGGCCTAGAGAGTCAGTCTTGAGGAAAATCAAATCAACCACGTTTCCCATCCTACTTATTTTCTAACCTATTTAAATGGGATTGTAATTGCATAAAACAACTAATTTTGTTCATTAAGTTTCAATTAAATTCATCTGAAACTCAGGATAATGGCATTGTTGTGGAACAGCTGTATTAAAGATGAAACATAATCTCTCTTGACTCCACTTCCTTTGATAAAATAAAGTTCAGCTACTAATGAGCTTGCAATACAAGATCTCTTTTTAAATGGCAACAAAGGGTGCAAATTTATGAACAGCAGTTTTTATCATCAACAGCCATTTCCTTTGTTACCAAAATATGCAGAAATGATTATGAGGCCCTTTTACTCATTATGGCTTTGATTTGGGGTGGGGGGAAAGCTTGAGATAAATAGCTTCATAATCATATCACAGTGAAGTCACACATGGAGAGCCCACAGGGGGTGGCCTCAAAGCCTTGATTCAGGGCATTCTATGGACTAAGCAGACATTTCAGTTTCCAGCCTTGCAGGCTTCAGCCTCTCCCCTAGAGTCCAAATCTCTGTTTCAGGGCAAACAAGAAACGTTTCTCCCTACATGGTCTATCCCATGCCTTTTTACAGCCTCAGGGAGAAATTGGTTTGCTCTCTTGAGTCATGAAAGCAAGGAACAACCTGTCTAGGTAGCGTGAGTCTGCCTTGGTGAATGAGCCTTCCCACCCTCTGGCGACACCTGGGCCTTTCCATGAGTAGCCAGAATGGGATGATGCCACCATTTCACAATTAACCTCAGATGGCAGAGTGTCTTCCCCTGGTCAGCAGTACTGTGACTTTCAAGCCTGGTGATGTTAATTCAGTGCCCAAAGCTAAGACAAATGCCATCAGTTCCTCGCCCAGTGAGAACACACATCTGAGTGGCATTCAACCAATTGAGTGGCTGGCATACAACTAGGCTCAATGAGGGCCTGTGACATGCAGGGGAATCACAGGAAATACGGAGGTGAATAAGGCCCTGTAAGTAGTGAGTACTACCCAGCAAGTAATGGGTATAAAATAAGAGGGCCACACTCCCTTATCCAAAATCCCTGGGGCTAGATTTATTGTATGTAAGTTCAGAATTTTCAGGATTTTAGAAAAGTAGTTTCATACCAATTATCATATATTGCCTAACACCCAACATGAATTTTCTATTGTGATATGTTTGAATATTCATACTAAATGAGTTAAGAATGTAAACAGCCTCAAATCAGTTCAGGGTTAGGTCAGGTTTGCTTCTAAATGATTTATGAGTTATGAAAAAGCTTCTGGGAGCAAAAGAACACCCACCCAGGAGAGGAGAGCACCCCCAGGAGGGAAAGAAAAGAGGACCGGATCATCCATGATACTCCTGGAAGGGAACAAGGTACAGTGAATGGAGAAAGGTGACCTCCACTGGAACCCCTGGGACTCCTACCAGGAGGATGTGAGAGGCCCATCACTGAATGTGGGGCCAGGGATTCATCTTTCTCCAAAGAGCTGCTGCAAAAAGGCTGTGCTCTAGCGTTCCTGGTGGCTGCTGGAGCTGAGGGCCACACTTTCCGCCAGTCTTCTGGTCCTGACCTTCCAGGGCAACTCTGCTCTGCAGCCAGGGTGTGCCCTCCCCCTTTGTGGTCTGTCTTCCACTGAAAAGACTCACAGCACCACAATCAGAAGCCTGGCGAATCAACAGGAGGCATGCCTCCATTTGGCCAATTGTATCATCTTTTCAAATGAGTGAGTATAGTAAATAATATGTTTAGAAGAATTCTTCATATTCAAGAATATATACTCATGAAAATATTTTCCTGTGCTTCTCAGTCTCCAGGAGCTGCAGCAGAAACAAATTGAACATTTTTTTAAAATGCTGTAATATATGAAGACATAATGAATACTAGTCAATCAAAGCTAAATATTTAATTCTGGAATTATATAGTGGTAATGGCTGCACTGCCTTGTGAATATACTAAAAACCACTGGATTGTACATTTTAAAAGGGTGAATTTTTGCCATATGGATTGTCAATTTTAAAAAACTAAATAGTTAATAGAAACAAATTAATTTGGTAAAATGACTTTCAGCTCCACTCTACTCCCATGACCACACCCTATGTCTTATCAATACTTAAATCTCAACTGCAGAAATCTTACACTAATACCCCTCCTTCTGACCACTGAACGCTTTCTCTCACCCTCCCTCCTGCTATATCTGTTTAGCAATTGTCTTAGTTTCCTATGGATACTGTAACACATTACCACAACCTTAGTGGTTTAAAAACAACAGAAATGTATTTCCTTACAGTTCTGATGGCCAGAAGTCTAAAATCAGTTTTACTGGGCTAAAGTCAAGGTTTCAGCAGTGCTGGTTCCTTACAGAGGCTTTAGAGGAGACTATTTCCTTGCCTTTTCCACCTCCCAAAAGCCACCTGCAATCCTTGCCTTCTGGCTTCTGCCTCTGTGTTCAAAGCAGATCGCTCCACCCACTGCTACTATATCATATCTCCTTCTCTGTCTCTGACCCTCCTGGCTCCCTCTTTTAAAGACCCTTGTAATTACATTGGGTCCATCCAGATAATCCAGGATAATCTTCCCACCTCAAAATCCTGAACTTAATAGCAACTACAAAGTCTCTTTTGCCATGTAACGTAACATATTCATAGGTTCTGGGGATTAGGCTATAGACATCTTTGGTGGCGGGAGGGCATTATTCAGTCTTTTATAGCCATCCACTTCCTAGATCCCTCTGTTTTCTCCCAGTCAATCCCCTCTTGACATCAACTACCTTTCTTATTCAACCCAGACTCATGGGTAGAAAGAAACTATTCTCTCTCTAGCATCTTCAGTTCTCTTACAACCTTTTCCACATACCAAAACCACCTAGAAAGCCCCTTCCTGAAACAATTCTATAATCTGTCTTCTCTGTTCTTATAATCAGGATTCAGTCTTCCTGGATGAATCTCCCTTTTCCTATGTAAGGCCAACCATTCCACCTCTGATCTCAAACCCCTTCCCTCCCTTCAGGATCCCTCCATCAGTTATTCCCTTTAGATCTTCAATATCTGACTTTCAACTAGACTCCTGCCCGTAGCAATAAATTCTTTTCTCCCACCTAAAAGAACTACTTCTCCCACCTAAAAGGACTACTTGTTCTGGGCAAGGCAGAGTAGACTTAATTCTTCCTTCTCTGCCTGTCTAAGTATAATTAAAAACCATGGACATAATACAATAAACAATCATAAGAGGACTATGAAATGTTGAAAGAGGCAAGCAGACAAGCTAAAGACTTCAGGATTTAGGGACTACACAGTGGTGAGTTCTCTGGGGTTTTGTTGTATCTCTCTTATATCCTGGACTTGGAACTGGAGAAGCCTTGCAAACTGAAACCACCAACAGGCGCAGAAAAAAAAAAATTTTTTTAAGACCCAAGAAAATCTTACTCTTTCTAGTCAAGGGACCCAGAAAAGAGCAGCATAGCAGGACAAAAACTTTTTGGTAGTACTCCACCCCAAACATAATGAACGGTCCCTGCCCATAGAGCCTCAGTGGAGACCAAGTAGGTAGTTTGGATTTCTGACCCTCACTTGGTGGCAGCAAGTGAGCCAGAGCAGTGCTTCCCACCCCGTCTCCCCCACCCCCACTGTTGTGTTCATGGAGACTGAGGGGAAAGGCTGGACTTGCTCACTTAGCAGCTGGAGGTCCTGGGTAGCATTTCTGTCCATGCCAGCATGCAGGAGACTGAGTGGGATTTCCCAACAGTGGGAGGCAGCATCCCTCACTTTCCCAACTAGAGAATGGGAAAGAGGAAGGAAGGAAGCTCTTGAACAGCAAGGAGCTAGAGAAAGAAATTCTTTAAACCTGCTCAGGATCTTGCTGACCAACACATGGAACTGACCTACATTAACTCAACAAAAAGTCTTAGAATGAACTAAAGTGGGGAATAGCACCCAGGTTTACAGGGTGGCCTCTGGGTAGCATGCAAACAAAGCAGATCAGAAGGGCACTGTAAGATCTCTGAAAACTAAATTGTCATTGGAACCACAGCCCACAAAATCTGACCAGGAGCACTAACTCAAAACAGGGTAACTCCCTGCTAAAAGAAAAGATTTAAAATAGAATACAAAGTCTTCTAACATAATACGCAGAATGTCCAGGTTACAATCGAATCACTTGTCATACCAAGAACCAGGAAAATTACAACTTGAAGAGAAAAGACTATCAACAGACACCAATACCAAGATGAGTTAGATGTTGGAATTATCTGAAAAATAAAGTTATAAAGTAGCCATCAGAAAAAAAATGATGCTTCAATGAACAATTATGAATACTCTTGAAACAAATGAAAAAATAGAAAATTTCAGCAAAGAAATAGAAGATATAAAAGAGAACCAAATAGGAATTATAGAACTGAAAAATACTACAACCAGTATTTAAAAACCTCACTCAATGGCCCCAGTAATAGTTTGGAGGTGACACAGGATGGAATCAGGAAAGATAAATAGAATTTACCCAGTCTGAACAAAGAGAAAATAGGCTTAAATGATCATCAGGGACCTGTGTAACAACAAAAGATCCAACATTTCTGTCATTAAAGTCCCAGAAGGAGCAAAGAAAGGGTGTGGGGTTAAAAACAAATTCCAAGAAATAATGGCTGAAATTTTTCCCGATTTGGTGAAAGGCTGAGAAGTTGAACAAACCCCAAACAAGATAAACCCAAAGAAATCAAAGCCAAGACACATTATCAAACTTCTGAAACTAAAGACAAAGAAGAAAATTTTGGAAGGAGAGAGAGAGTGGCACAATACATGTCCAGTGAGGAACACCAAATCTGGGGGTTTTTGTTTGTTTTTTTATTGAAGTATAGTTAATATATGATGTTGTGTTAGTTTCTGATGTAGGGCAAAGTGATTCAGTTATACATATATATATATTATTTTTCATATTCTTTTCCATTATAGTTTATTACAAGATATTGAATATAGTTCCCTGTGCTATAGCGTAGGACCTTGTTGTTTATCCATGCTATATATAATAGTTTGCATCTGCTAATCCCAAACTCCTAATTTATCCCTTCCCCACTCCCCCTCCCGTTGACAACCACAAGTCTGTTCTCTGTGAGTCTGTTTCTCTTTCATAGATATGTTTATTTGTATCGTATTTTAGATTCCATATATAAGTGATATATCGTATTTGTCTTTTTCTGAGTTTGCTTAGTATGATAATCTCTTTGTCCATCCATATTGCTGCATATGGCATTATTTCATTCTTTTTTATGGCTGAGTAGTAGTTCATTTTGTGTGTGTGTGTGTGTTTGTGTATACATATATATATACCACATCTTTATCCAGGTCAATGGGCATTTAGGTTGCTTCCATGTCTTGGCTACTATAAATAGTGCTGCTATGAACATAGGAGTGCATGTATCTTTTTGAATTATATTTTTGTCCGAATATATGCCCTGGAGTAAAATTGCTGGATCACATGGCAACACTATTTTTAGGTTTTTTGAGGAACCTCCATACTGTTTTCCATAGTGACTGCACCAATTTACATTCCCACCAGCAGCATTTTTATTTGTAGACTTTTTAATGATGGCCATTCCACCCAGTGTGAGGTGGTAGCTCATTGTAGATTTTTTGCATTTCTCTAATAATTAGTGACGTGGAGCATCTTTTCATGTGCCTATTGGCTATCTGTATATCTTCTTTGGCAAAATGTCTATGTAGGTCTTCTGCCCATTTTTCAATTGGGTTCTTTGTTTTTTGTCATGTTGTTGTTGTTGTTGAGTTGTATGAACTGTTTGTATATTTTGGAAATTAGCCTTTACTGGTCACATCATTTGCAAATATTTTCTCCCAGTACGTAGGTTGTTTTTTTTGTTTTGTTTTGTTTATGGTTTCCTATACTTTGCAAAAACTTACAAGTTTGACTAGGTCCCATTTGTTTATTCTTGCTTTTATTTCTATTGCCTTGGGAGACTGACCTAAGAAAACATTGGTACGAATTATGTCAGAGAATGTTTTGCCTGTGTTCTCTTCTAGGAGTTTTATGGTTTCATGTCTTATATTTAAGTCTTTAAACCACTTTGAGTTTATTTTTGTGTATGGTGTGAGGGAATGTTCTAACCTCATTGATTTACATGCAGCTGTCCAGCTTTCCCAGCGCCACTTGCTGAAGAGACTGTCTTTTCTCCATTGTATATTCTGGCCTCCTTTGTAGAAGATTAATTGACTGTAGGTGTGTGGGTTTATTTCTGGGCTGTCTATTTTGTTCCATTGACCCATGTTTGTTTTGTACCAGTACCATGCTGTTTTGATTACTGCAGCTTTGTAGTATTGTCTGAAGTCTGGGAGGGTTATGCCTCCTGCTTTGTCCTTTTTCCTCAGGATTGCTTTGGCAGTTCTGGGTCTTTTATGGTTCTGTATAAATTTTAGGGTTATTTGGTCCAGTTCTGTGAAAAACGTCATGGGTAATTTGATAGGGATTAAATCTGAAGATTGCTTTGGGTAATATGGCCACGTTAACAACATTAATTCTTCCAATTCAAGAGCATGGTATATCTTTCCCTTTCTTTGAATCGTCTTTAATTTCCTTTATCAACATTTTATAGTTCTCAGTATATAAGTCTTTCACCTCCTTAAACAGTTTTATTCCTAAGTATTTTATTTTATTTTTTGATGTGATTTTAAAAGGGGTTGTTTTTTTACTTTCCCTTTCTGATATTTCATTGCTAGTGTAAAGAAGTGCAACCGATTTCTGTATGTTAATCTTGTATCCTGCTACCTTGCTGAATTTGTTTATCAGTTCTAGTAGTTTTTGTGTGGAGTCTTTAGGGTTTTCTACATATAGTATCATGTCATCTGCATATAATGACGATTTTACCTCTTCCTTTCTGATTTGGATACCTTTTATTTCTTTTTCTTTCTGATTGCTGTGGCTAGAACTTCAAATATCATGTTGAATAGGAGTGGTGAGAGTGGCCATCCTGGTCTGTTTTTGGATTTTAGCAGGAAGGCTTTCAGCTTTTCACCATTGAGTGTTATGTTGGCTGTAGGTTTGTCATAAATAGCTTTTATTATGTTGAGATATGTTCCTTTTATACCCACTTTGGTAAGAGTTTTTATCATTAATGGATGTTGAATTTTATCAAATGCTTTTTCTGCATCTATTGAGATGATCATGTGGATTCTGTCTTTTCTTTGTTGACGTGGTGTACCATATTGATTGATTTGCATATGTTGTGACCCTGGGATGAATCCAACTTGACCATAGGGTGTGATCTTTTTTATGTGTTGTTGGATTTGGTTTGCTAATATTTTGTTGAGAATTTTTGTGTCTATATTCATGAAAGATATTGGCCTGTAATTTTCTTTTTTGGTAGCGTCTGCTTTTGGTATCAGGGTAAAGAATGACTTTGGGAGTGTTCCCTCCTCTTCAAACTTTTGGAAGAGTTTGAGAAGTATAGGTATAACTTCTTTTTTGTATGTTTGGTAGAATTCCCTAGTGAAGCCGTCTGGTCCTGGACTTTCATTTGCAGGGAGTTTTTTTGTTTGTTTGTTTGTTATTACAGATTCTATTTCACTGCTAGTGACCAATCTGTTCAAATTATTTATTTCTTCTTGATTCAGTTTTGGTGGTCTGTATATTTCTAGGAAGTTGTCCATTTTGTCTTGGTTGTCCAATTTGTTGGCATATAATTGTTCATGGTATTCTCTTATGGGTTTTTTTTTTTTGCATTTCTGTGGTATTGGTTGTTATTACTCCCTTTCATTTCTTATTTTGTTTGTTTGGGTCCTCTCTCTTTTCTTCTTGGTGAGCCTGGGTAGAGGTTTGTTGATTTTGTCGACCCTTTCAAAAAACCAGCTCTTGGTGTTATTAATAGTTTTGTATTTTTTTTAATCTCCATTTTATTTATTTCCTCTCTGATCTTCATTATTTCCTTCCTTCTGCTGACTTTAGGTTTTGTTTTGTTCTCCTTTTCCTAATTCTTTTAGGTGGTAGGTTAGGTTGTTTATTAGAGATTTTTTTGTTTTCTGAGGAAGGACTGTTATCGCTACGAAGGTCTCTCTTACGACTGCTTTTGCTGCATCCCACAGATTTTCTATGGTTGTGTTTCCATTGTCATTTGTCTCAAGGTATTTTTAAATTTCCTCTTTGATTTCATCATTGACCCATTGGTTTTTTAGTAGCTGTTGTTTTGTTTCCACATAATTGGTTTTTTTCTCATTTCTCTTTCTGTGGTTGATTTCTAGTTTCATGCCATTGTGGTCAGAAAAGATGCTTGATTTCTATCCTCTTAAATTTATTGAGGCTTGTTTTGTGTCCTAGTATGTGGTCTCTCCTGGAGAATATCCATATGCACTTGAATATGCACTTGAAAAGAACATGTATTCTGTTTTTTGGGGGTTTTTTTTGGGTGTGTGTTTTTTGGATGGAATGTCCTGAAAATATCAATTAACTCTATCTGTTCTATTGTGTCATTTAGGGTCTCTGTTGCCTTATTGACTTTCTGTCTGGAAGATCTTTCCATTGATGTCAGTGGGGTGTTAAAGTCTCCTATTATTATTTTATTCCCATCAATTTCTCCTTTTTTGTCTGCTAGTACTTGTTTATGTATTCAGGTACTCCTATATTGGGTGCATGTACGTTAACAAGTGTAATATCGGCTTCTTGTATTGATCCTTTTATCATTATACAGTGTCCTTCTTTATCTTTCTTCATGACCTTTGTTTTAAAGTCTCCTTTGCCTGATATGAGTTTTTTTTAAATTAATTAATTATTTTTTAATTTTTTGTCTGCTTCAGGTCTTAGTTGCAGCATGCGGGATCTTTCATTGCAGTGCGTGGGCTCTTTGTGGCAGCACACAGGCTTCTCTCTAGTTGTGGCATGCAGGCTTCTCTCTAGTGGCATGCAGGCTCCAGAGCACATGGGTT
Organism: Eschrichtius robustus; assembly: GCF_028021215.1. Taxonomy (NCBI): domain Eukaryota; kingdom Metazoa; phylum Chordata; class Mammalia; order Artiodactyla; family Eschrichtiidae; genus Eschrichtius; species Eschrichtius robustus. The sequence continues at coordinate 57,589,792 of NC_090833.1, read as the reverse complement.
CTGTAGTTGCAGCACACAGGCTGTCTAGTTGTGGCATGTGGGCTTAGTTGTCCCGTGGCATGTGGGATCTTAGTCCCCAGACCAGGACTGAACCCTCATCCCCTGCATTGGAAGGCAGATTCTTAACCACTGGACCATCAGGGAAGTCCCCTGATATGAGTATAGGTAACCCCACTTTCTTGTCATTTCCATTGGCATGAATTACCTTTTCCCATTCCCTCACTTTCAATCTATGTGTGTCCTTTGCCCTAAAGTGGGTTTCTTGTAGACAGCATATTGTAGGCTCTTGTTTTATTATCTAATCTGCCACTGTATTTATTTTGATTGGAGAGTTTAGTCCATTGACATTTAAGGTAATATTGATAGATATGTATTTATTGCCACTTTAAACCTTATTTTCTAGTTGATTTTGTATTTCATCTTTGTTCCTTTCTATTTCTGGTTTTCCTTTTGTGGTTTGATGGTTTTCTTTTGTATTATGCTTGAGTTGTCTTATTTTTGGTTTTTGTAAACCTATTACATGTTTTTGATTTGTGGTTACCTTGTTTTTCAAGTATGTTAACCCATTACTATATCTACTTGCTTTAGACTGGCAGTCATATAAGCGCAAACATATTCTAAAAAAAAAAAACTACATTTTCTTACTCCCCTCCCCCACATTTTATGATTTTGATGTCCTCTTTTACGTCTTCATAATTATCCTTCTGCTGTTCACTGTAGTTACAATTGCTTCACAAAAAATTTTTTAAATCTATGTACTGGCTTATTTAAGTGATTTATTTTCCAATTGTGATTTTCTCTTTCCTATAGATTCTTGCTTTTTTATTTAGAAAAGATCAAAATTTCAATATTTTAGGATAAGTTTAATATTGCTGTATTCTTTCAGTTTTTTTTTTTAACTTTATTTATTTATTTTTGGCTGTGTTGGGTCTTCATTGCTGCACACGGGCTTTCTCTAGTTGCAGTGAACGGGGGCTACTCTTAGTTCCAGTGAGCAGCTTCTTACTATGGTGGCTTCTCTAGTTGTGGAGCATGGGCTCTAGGCACACGGGCTTCAGTAGTTGCAGCACGCAGGCTCAGTAGTTGTGGCTCGTGTACTCTAGAGCACAGGCTCAGTAGTTGTGGCACGCGGGCTTAGTTGCTCCATGGCATGTGGGATCTTCCTGGACCAGGGATCGAACCCGTGTCCCCTGCATTGGCAGGCGGATTCTCAACCACTGCGCCACCAGGGAAGCCCCTTTTTTAGTTTTTGCTTGACTAAGAAATTCCTTCTCTCTCCTTCTATTCTAAATTATAATCTTGCTGGATAGAGTATTCTAGGTTGCAGGGTTTTCTCTCTCAGGACTTTGAGTATATCTTGCTACTCCCTTCTGGCCTGCAACGTTTCTATAGAGAAATCAGCTGAGAGCCTTATGGGGGTTCCCCTGTAACTAATTCTTTGTTTTTGTCTTGCTGCTTTTTGAATCTTCTCTTTATCTGTAACATTTGCCATTTTGATTATAATATGCCTTGGTGTAGGTCTATTTGGGTTCATCTTGTTTGGGACCCTCTGTGCTTTCTGTACCTGGATATCTGTTTCTTTCTTTAGGTTTGGGAAGTTTTCAGCCATAATTTCTTCAAATACATTTTCAATCACTTTTCTCTTTCTTCTCCCTCTGCGATCCCTATTATGCATAGATTGGCTTGCTTTATATTATCCCATAGGTCTCGTATATTGCTTTCATTTTTTTAGATTTGTCTTTCTGTCTGCTGTTCTGATTGGGTGAATTCCATTATTCTATCTTCCAGATCACTTATTTGTTGTTCTGCATTATTCAGTTTGCTATTCATTGCCTTTAGCTCAGCTTTTGTCTCAGCAAATGAGTTTTCAAACTTTAACTGGCTCCTCTTTATAGTTTCTAGTTCCTTGTTACAGTGATCTGCATTTCTATCAATAGCCTTTCTTAATTCCTTCAGTATTTTCATTATCTCTGTTTTGAACTTGGGATTTGGTAGACTGGAGAGGTCTGTTTCATTGTTCTTTCATGGGTTTTCTCTTGTTCCTTTAATTGGGAGTAGTTTGTCTGCTTTTTCATTTTACTTTTATTTCTCTGACTCTATGAATGTAGGAGAAACAGTTATCTGCTGTGGTCTTGAAGGGCTGTTTTTACGGTAGTGTCCCTGAGTAGCCTGCATGAGTCTGGTATTTTTGGTGCAAGGGCTTTTTTTAATATGGGTGCCTGCCGTGTCTTTCCTCAGTGTGTGCTGGCCATTATCCCCTTGATAGGTGGTGTGATTGGTGTTGTGGTGACCAGAGCCTGCACTAGATGTTGAGCAGGGCGTCTTCTTTGCTCTTTGGCCATCACAGTCCTGTCAGGGGCAGGGTCTGCTCCCCAGTTGTTGGAGTAGAAGCCACCACATCTGTTTCTGAGCTGCAGTGTGGGATAGGCAGGACTGGAGCACTTCCACTGGGAGAGGAGCCACTGAGTATTCCTCTGCAGAGGCTGTCCAACAGCAAGAGAACTATGTGGTGTTGTCTGTCACCTTTTGTGTGGGCTCACAGCGAACAATGTTGTTGGCACTGCCATCAGCCCCACCTCAGCCATGGGAGTGCAAGCAATTGGCCCAGATGTCCCTCAGGCACTGTGCTCAGAAAGCCACCAGTGCAGATCCATAGGCACAGATCCACTGAAGTAAGGTACCAGGTTCACAGTAGTCGTGCATAGTCACTCACCTGGACCCATCATGGGAGCTACAGATTCAGCACAGACCCCAGCCCCGCCTCCATGCACTCATGCCCCCAAAGCCCTCAGCTGCTAACTCCAGACCCACCCCAGCCACGGGAGCACCATTAATCTTCTGGGATGTCCCAGAGGCACTGAGTTTACAAAGGCACCAATGGCATAAATCCACCAAAGTCACAAAGCTGCCAGACAGGGCTCAGATTTTAGTCCTGCCTCTGCATGTGGGCAACTGCTTGTGTGCTCCCAGAGCTTGCAGAGGTGGAGCCCTGGCCACTGTGAGCTTGCTGAGAATGAGGCTGCTATGGTGGGGCCCTGCCCTTCTCTTCACGTGTGTGTGTTAACAATGGGGCTTCTATGGTGGACCGGGTTCCATCTTGCACACACCCCCAGTTGTGGCCAGGGCCACACTCTAGCCCCTTCGGGCTTCTCTGTGCAGCCAACCCCAGTCGTCTCCCCACATCTGTCTTCTGAAGCCCGAGTTTCAGCACCAAGCCCCCACGCATACCAACAGATGCACCGCTGAGGCTGGGGAGTGCAGCAAGGTGGCCAGGACTATCTGTGCTTGTCTCTCTCCATTCTGCCTCCTGCAAGCTAGTTGCTGCACTCTCCTCTGAACCTCTGAAGCTCCCTTTCTGTCCCAGCTGATCTCCCCACTGGTGAAGGGGGCTCCCAGGGTGAGGGAACCTTTCCTCTTTCACAGCTCCCTCCCAGGATTCCTTTTTTTTTTTTTTCCTTTTATCCTACCCAGTTACGTGGTGATCTTTCTTGCAGCTTTGGTTGTATGAAATCTTCTGCCAGAGTTCAGTGGGTATTCTGTGAGAATTGTCCCCCATGTAGATGTATTTTTGATGTATCTGTGGGAAGAGGTGAGCTCCATGTCCTTCTATTCCGCCATCTTGATCTCTCCTCACCAATTTGAATATTAATAGGTTTCTCATCTGAAGCCATGTGAAATGCACTCATGAAGGACACCAGTGGCCTTCTAATGAAGAATTACATGATCTGGGACTCTGCAGCATTTTCTCTGTGTTGACCTCTCCTCCTTTTTGGAATACTCTCTTCCCTTGAAGTCCATGACATCACAGCATCATGGTTTCCCATTTCTTGGCCCCTTTCAGTGCTCATTCACAGGCCCCTTTTTCTACTCAACTGTGTGTAGCTATTTCCCAGGGTTCTGATTTCTTCTCACTTCTTGTCCTCCTCTCACGCAACATATTCTCTCCCTGAGTTACCTGACCATCATTCCACTTGATTTTATTTATTTATTTAAGGCAGGTTTATTGAGATGATACTTACACATAGTAAAATCCACCTGTTTTGTGTTCAGTTCTATGAATTTTGACATAGAGTCCTGTTAGCACCACCACAGTCAAGATAGAGAATATTTCCATCGCCCCAAAAAAGTTCCTTCATGCTGACCCTCTGTTGTCAATTTCCTCCTTCACCTCCAGTCCTTGGCAACCACTGATCTCTTTTCTGTCCCCATAGTTTTGCCTTTGCCAGAAGGTGAATTTCATGTATTTTTAAACAAAATAAAGATGATACTTTCCATATTTATACCTCTAACCTGTGCTGACCTGACAGTGCTGACCTGTCTTTTGAGGTTCAGAGTCATCTACCCAATGTCTTGATTGGGTCTTTTTGATTCAAAAAAGAAGTTTAGAATCCTTACTTTTCTTCATGCATCAAGAAGGTTGAGTGATTCAAAAGTTACTTAACCTCTCTGAACCTTTGTTACCCTCCATGAAAGAGAAGAATATTTCCTTTGCTGATTTCTTGGGGGAGATTAAATAAGACAAATGCCACTAAGGAGTCTACCAGGCTCTGTGTACACAATAGATTCTCAGTACATCATTAATATCATTGATGAAGTTCCATTTCTTCAAGGGGAACTGCACCGTCTGAGGATGGAGCATGGGGCTTCTGAGTCTCTAGCACACTTGCTGGAGAGGACAGGCTCCTCAGAGGCCCATCAGTGTTGTATGTCTCAACAACATGTTGTGCGAGAGTTCCGATGACTGCACATCTGAATTCTCAGAAGCAGTTTGTGGTACAGTCAAGTATTGCAACCAACCAGTTACTTCATGTAATGAGAATGTCTCAGGATCTCTAGTTAGCTTCAAGTTTATGGGGCTGATTAATATCTAAAATGAGGATTGTTTCATTTCAGATCCTTTTTATTTAAAGGCAAAAATAAAATAGTGTTATCTTGCAGCATATACTCCTCTAATATGATTACTCGTAAGACCTCCAGGTCATTTACAGTAACAATCACTATTCAGCCTTGCTTCACATTGGATGGGTACAAGGAGAAGTGGCAGACCCATTCACTCCTACTTGTTTTTGTATTCTGAGTCTTCACGTTTTCATATACCATTACCCAGTAGCAATTTATAATATATTCTGTGAAGCCATGTGATATTTTAGTGGATGCTTCTTCTCAATTTCTCTTTAGATGAACTAAACAGAAGTACCTTAATAAAAGTAAACTGACAAGAATCACATTGTTCTCATTTCAAACACATATAAAGGAACTAAAATGTCGTGAAATATGTCAGGCAGTTTCACTAATCCTCTAACCTCCAGAAAAAGGGCTTGTAATTAGAATTACATAATAATTATCCAGCCAGAAATTCTTTTTTTAATACTAGAAGGACTTCAGCTGATTTCACGCTACACATACACACTAAAAATGTAGTTAGTTTAATGCAAAGAAATTAAAATTACAATTGAGGTGTCACACGGTAAAGTAAAACAGCTTTACTGGTCTGTCTGGTCATAGAGCTAAATAATGACTTTATGCAGAATGCAGTGAAACAAAGGTATCTTTCTCAAGAGCCAGAGTGCACTTGTGGCCAGCACTATTTTGCTTAGGCTATATACAGCTGTACTTGATTATAGGAACATTAGTTAAGTGAGACCATAAAAAACAGCTGTATTTGAAATCACATAGGACTCTGCACATTTTCTCCCTGTGGCAGCCAATCAGAAATCTTGCTGACAGGCGAACTTGTACAAAACAAATGATCCTATTTAGATTAATTCCTCTTAATGCCTTACACAGGCCTACTTTCCTGGCATATTGTGGAGACAGCAGGTCAGTTCCATTCAAAATGTGGAGATAGAAAAGGCAAGCTTGATTACTTGATAAAACATATGACTATACTGGCAGAAGACATGGAGTGCTCAGTCCTTGTAAAAATATGGCTGATGGGCTCTTCCCCAGCTCAGAGTTCAGCCATGAGGCTCTCTGGAAAATGAGCACTCAGCCAGCTAGCAGTCTGCAAAACCAAGTTTTAACTGTGGCTCTGTCACTACTGTTTCATCTTCACTCTCTACCCAGTAACATGATACATCCTCACGTTTTGCCATAAAACTCTGAAATGCCCTCTAAATGCCTAGCTCTGGGCTTTGGTCCACAGGATGTTAACCAACATCACAGACAGATCTAAAATTTGCTTACTTGGCTGGCCTCTCTGCCTCTGCCAGCGACCTGAGAACATACCTGGGCTAGCCCACTGAGTCCAGTGGGCTGATGGGGACACATGGAGCAGATGTGTGAGCTGGCCCAAGCCGAGGTCAGCACAGCTGCCTAGCCAAGCCCAGCCTAGATCAGACAACCTGCAGACTCATGAGCAAAAGAAGTGCTTCTCATCACAGGACACAGATTTTGCAGTTGTTTGTTATGCAGCATAACTGTGGCCATAGTTAACTGAAGCATTACTGTGTGACCTTGGGCAAGCCCTCTTCCTTCCTCTCCTCCACTGCTCATCTGTAAAGTGATGGGAGGGATTGGAGGATCTGTACAGCCCCTTCTAATGAAGCTGAGGACCAAGAAACCTGGGATGAAAAGAGCTCCAGACTCCAGATGCTCAGATTTCTTCCAGGCCTGAAGATGGAGCTGAGGAAAACACTTCATCAGGCACTGTGGGCAGGTAGAGGAGCCTTGTCCCCAGTGGTATAGCCATAAATGTCTCACAGTGTGTCCACAGTTATGTAAACAGTGAGAGAAGAAGTTCTGACAAACCTGGGCTCCAGAATGTCCACAAAGGCAGCTCCCCCAAAAAACTTGTTTTCTATAGGTTTAAACCTAGACAAATAAGCAAGTTAGAAGACAGGATTGGAGAAAATGGAAATCTTTATTTTTAAACACTAGTACATTTCCAAGCTGTTTCAAAAAGGAAAAATCATATTACTTCAAAACTATGCATCAAAGCATATTTATTTTAAACTCTAATCTTACAAACACATAATGAAAGAAACATATATTTTATAAATATCTACTCAGAATATGTATTATGGAAAAAAAGTATTTAAAAATAACAGCCCCAGATCTCCCTCTTTAAATATATAAAATTCCCATACAATTCATAAGAATTCTTTCTCAAGAGCCAAAAACTTCACAAAGGCCAACAACTCAGTTCTCATCAGACACAATCAAAAGTAAAACGGATATTAAAAAATGTAAAATTTCTGTACAAGGGAAATGCAGATAGCATATGGGTAAATCTTATTACCATACATGCCATTTGTGTTTTAAAAATGTTTTATAAAAACTGCCATTTAAAACAAATAAGTGAGAGTCCTTCCCTGACTGTGGAAAATATATAAATTATCACCCTCCCACCTGGGAATCGAGGCTCCCACCTGCTAGGGTTGAGGAGAGAAGTCTCCATGTGGCTCCTGAATAGGGACTAAGTAAGCCACACGTGGGGATCCACCTCCTCTGGCAGTGGCTTTTTTTGATGGGTGATTCACTATTATTCCCTTCTACTTAGAAAAATTCTTTGGGATCACAGGAGACAACTGCTCAGAAGTAAATGCAAGACTGACTAGGAGACAACTTCAGATTGTGGTATCCAATTAATAATGCGTATTTTGTGGTTTTGGTGACCAAACTCTGGGAAGCCTAATTTTCCACTGTCAGAGACACAGCCCGTCACCTACCCCAGCGAAACACATGGCACAGTCCCAGGCTGTCCCTTCATCGTTCCTCTTCTAGCCCAAGTCATTCTGTTGCCTGCAGCAGTGTAGGTAGACTATTGCCTCTTCTGACACTTCTTCTGGAAAGAGCTCTTCAAAAACGTGCGGTAGACGGGGTCATCCACATATTCGTTCTTAAACCTGGAGCTCAGCACTCTCTGTCTCTTTTTCTCCCCTTGGATTATGTCTGTTCCATAAAATGTGTCTTCAAATCGCATATCAGAGGCTGTGGACTAAGAACAGCCAGTGTTACACTGCAGAAGGGCAGGCACTTGACAGCATAAGAACGGACAAAGATCGGACTCAGTCAGCAGTGGGGAGGGTGCTGAGGCCCAGAGAGAAGGCCCCATGCAGGGGCCTTGGAGCCTCCCCACCTGCTTCCATTTAGCTCAGTTTTCTTCAGGATCACCAACCCCCAGGGACTTTCCCCAACATGAGCAGGACTAAATTCTTCTCATTTAAATCTCCCTCACTCTTCATGCCCCCTCTGGCTCCTGCCCAACCAGGTATATGACAAATTTGTCCACAGTCATCTCTAATTCACCCCTATTCCTATTTACCTCTGGGCCTCTGTCCCCACCACTTCCCTGAAACTGTCCTTGCTCGAGTCCTAGTTCCTAGGACACTTCTCTACCCTAAATTTATGTGACTACTCTGTCACCTAACTCTTGCATGAAGCTGTCATTTTGTAAGCCCTCCTCCTGCCTCTCCTCCTCCTCCTCTGGCTGCTCACCGTGGATGTCTCAGCGGCTCCCCTTTCTTAACTATTTGCTCAACTCTCATGCCCCTGAGGCTTTGCGTGTGGCCTTTTCCTTGCCACATATGCTCCCCGGGCCTGCCTGCCCACACTCACAACTTCAATTTCAACATCAACCACAAAGATGCTCACATCTCTCGCCCCAGTTCAGACCTCCACCTGTGCTCAGGCCTGCAAACATGTCCAACAGCCCAGCAGGCATCTCAAAGTGTTTATACTGGAGGCACTTTGAACCAACCCAACCTAAAGTGAACTCCAAGTCTTCCTTCTCCATCTCTGTCCTTCCTGTATTCAATGAACGGCAGCACCATCCCCATCAATTCTAGCTACACTAATCGGAAACCTGAAAGTTATTGTAAACTTCCCCTTGTCCCTACCCTATCCAGGGCCCCTCTTACATGTACCTTGAAGCCCTCCATCCTTTCTTCTTTAACCCTACTGACCCCATGGCCCTCACACTTCCTCTCCTAAACCACTGTAACAAATGCTGCACCCCAGTCTATTTTTCACAGCACCACTAGAAGAAAGCTCTCTAAAATCTCTGATTATATGACAGCCTTGCTAATAGTCTTTCAGTAGCCCTACTGCCTTCAAGATGATGTCTACGCTTCCTAGGCTGGACATACATAACCAGGCATAATCCTACCCCATGCTTGGATTAGACTGAATTATTTGCAATTCCCGGCCACACCTTACTGGTTTATGCCCCTCCATCTTTAGATGTACTGTTTCCTTTGCATAGAAGATATCCTATCCTCTCTGCCACTGACAAGCGTGAGGTTCCTTCTTTTGGGTTCCTGTAACACTCCACATGTCAATGCAGTAGAATGAGGGCAGTGGCAGAGATAAGGGGTAGGTAAGTGTCTCCCCATAGGGGGTGCCTTGAACCCCTTCACGGTGAGGATATTAGGGACTATGAACTGAATTTTATACATGTTCCCAACAGCAAGGAATGTGCCCTGATACAGTCACTGCTCAGTAAGTGATAGCTAGGCAAAGGAATGTGGGCTTTTTCCGTTACGCTCAGGTAAAGCTCACTTTTTTTTTAATTTAACTTTTATTTTATATTGGAGTGTAGCTGATTTACAATGCTGTGTTAGTTTCATGTGTACAGCTAAATGATTCAGTTATACATATACATATATTCATTCTTTTTCAGATACTTTTCCTATATAGGTTATTACAGAATATTGAGTAGAGTTCCCTGTACTATACACAATAGGTCCTTGTTATCTATTTTATATATAGTAATGTGTATGTGTTAATCGCAAACTCCTGATTTATCCCTCCCCCCCCCATTTCCCCTTTGGTAACCATACTTTTGTTTTCAAAGTCTGTGGGTCTGTTTGTTTTGTAAATAAGTTCACTTACACAATTTTTTTTTAGATTCCACATATAAGTGATATCATATATTTGTCTTCTCTCTGACTTAGTTCACTTAGTACGATAATCTCTAGGTCCATCCATGTTGCTGCAAATGGCATTATTTCATTCTTCTTATGGCTGAGTAACATTCCATTGTGTGTGTGTGTGTGTGTGTGTGTGTGTGTGTGTGTGTATACACCACATCTTCTTTATCCATTCCTCTGTCAAAGGACATTTAGGTTGCTTCTATGTCTTGGCTATTGTAAATAGTGCTGCAATGAACATTTGGGTGCATGTATCTCTTTGAATTATGGTTTTCTCTAGATATGTGCCCAGGAGTGGGATTGCTGGATCATATGGTAGTTCTATTTTTAGTTTTTTAAAGATCCTCCATACTGTATTGCATAGTGGCTGTATCAATTTACATTCCCACTAACAGTGCAAGAGGGTTCCCTTTTCTCCACACCCTCTCCAGCATTTGTTGTTTGTAGACTTTTTAATGATGGCCATTCTAACTGGTGTGAGGTGATACCTCATGGTATTTTGATTTGCATTTCTCTAATAATTAGTGATGTTCAGCAGCTTTTCATGTGCCTCTTGGTCATCTGTATGTCTTCTTTGGAGAAACGTCTGTTTAGGTCTTCTGCCCGTTTTTTGATTGGGTTGTTTGTATTTTTTAATATTGAGCTGCATGAGCTGTTTATATATTTTGGAGATTAATCCTTTGTTGATTCGTTTGCAAATATTTTCTCCCATTTCTGTGGGCTGTTTTTTCATTTTTTTTAATGATTTCATTTGCTGTGCAAAGCTTTTAAGTTTAATTAGGTCCCATTTGTTTACTTTGTTTTTATTGTCATTACTCTAGGAGGTGGATTAAAAAGATTTTGGTGCGATCTGTGTCAAAGAGTGTTCTCTTTATGTTTTCCTCTAAGAGTTTTATAGTATCTGGCCTTAAGATTTAGATCTTTAATCCATTTTGAGTTTATTTTTGTGTATGGTGTTAGAGAATATTCTAATTTCATTCTTTTACATGTAGCTGTCCAGTTTTCCAGCACCACTTACTGAAGAGAATGTCTTTCCTCCATTGTAGATTCTTGCCACCTTTGTCATAGACTGGGTGACCATAGGTGTGTGGGTTTATCTGTGGACTTTATATCCTGTTCCATTGATCTATATGTTTGTTTTGTGCCAGTACCATACTGTTTTGATGACTGTAGCTTTGTAGTATAGTCTGAAGTCAGGGAGCCTGATTCCTCCAGCTCTGTTTTTCTTCCTCAGGATTGCTTTGGCTATTTGGGGTCTTTTGTGTTTCCATACAAATTGTAAAATTTTTCATTCTAATTTTGTGAAAAATCCCGTTGGTAATTTCATAGGGATTGTGTTGAATCTGTAGATTGCTTTGGGTAGTATAGTCATTTTGACAATATTGATTCTTCCAATCCAAGAACATGGTATCAGTATATCTTTCCATCTGTTTGTGTCATCTTCAATTTCTTTCATCAACATCCTAATAGTTTTCAGAGTACAGGTCTTTTGCCTCCTTAGGTAGGTTTATTTCTAGGTATTTTATTCTTTTTTGATGTGATGGTAAATGGGATTGTTTCCTTAATTTCTCTTTCAGATCTTTTGTTGTTAGTGTATAGGAATGCAAGAGATTTCTGTGTATTAATTTTGTATTCTGCGACTTTACCAAATTCATTGATGAGCTCTAGTAGTTTTTTGGCAGCATCTTTAGGATTTTCTATGTATAGTATCATGTCATCTGCAAACTGTGACAATTTTACTTCTTTTCCAATTTGGATTCCTTTTATTTCTTTTTCTTCTCTGATGGCCCTGCTAGGACTTCCAAAACTATGTTGAACAAAAGTGGTGAGAGTCGATATCCTTATCTCACTCCTGATCTTAGAGGACATGCTTTCAGCTTTTCACTGTTGAGAATGATGTTAGCTGTGGGTTTGTCATATATGGCCTTTATTATGTTGAGGTAGGTTCCCTCTATGCCCACTTTATGGAGAGTGTTTATCATAAATGGATGTTGAAAGCTTTTTCTGTATCAAGATGATCATATGGTTTTTATTTTTCAGTTTGTTGATGTGGTATATCACACTGATTGATTTGCGAATATTGAAGAATCCTTGCATCACTGGAATAAATCCCAGTTGATCTTAGATTCGGTTGGCTAGTATTTTGTTCAGGATTTTTGCATCTATGTTCATCAGTGATATTGGCCTGTAATTTTCTTTTTTTGTGGTATCTTTGGTTTTGGTATCAGGGTGATGGTGACCTCACAGAATGAGTTTGGGAGTTTTCCTTCCTCTGCAATTTTTTTGGAATAGTTTCAGAGGATAGGTGTTACCTCTTCTCTAAATGTTTGATAGAATTCGTCTGTGAAGCCATCTGGTCCTGGACTTTTGTTTGTTAAAAGTCTTAAAATCACAGTTTCAATTTCAGTGATTGGTCTGTTCATATTTTCTATTTTTTCCTGGTTCAGTCTTGGAAGGTTGTACCTTTCTAAAAATTTGTCCATTTCTTCTAGGTTGTCCATTTTATTGGCATATAGTTGTTTGTAGTAGTCTCTTATGATCCTTTGTATTTCTGTGGTGTCAGTTGTAACTTCTCCTTTTTCATTTCTGATTTTATTGATTTGAGCCCTCTCCCTTTTTTTCTTGATGAGTCTGGCTAAAGGTTTATCAATTGTTTATCGTCTCAAAGAACCAGCTTTTAGTTTCATTGATTTTTGTTGTTGTTTTCTTCATCTCTATTTCATTTATTTCTGCTCTGATCTTTACGATTTCTTTCCTTCTACTAACTTTGGGTTTTGTTTGTCCTTCTTTCTCTAGGTGCTTTAGCTGTAAGGTTAGGTTGTTGTTAGGTTTGAGATTTTTCTTGTTTCCTGAGGTAAGACTGTATTGCTATAAATTTCTCTCTTAGAACTGCTTTGCTGCATCCCATAGGTTTTGGATTGTTGTCTCTTTGTTATCATGTGTCTCTAGGTATTTTTTGATTTCCTTTTTGGTTTCTTCAGTGATCCACTGGTTGTTTAGTAACATATTGTTTAGGCTCCACGTGTTTGTGGTTTTTGCAGTCTTTTTCATGTGATTGATTTCTAATCTCATAGTCTTGTGGTCGGAAAAGAGGCTTGATATGATTTAAATTTTCTTAAATTTACTGAGGCTTGCTTTGTGACCCAGCATGTGATCTATCCTGGAGAATGTTCCATGTGCATTTGAGAAGAATGTGTATTCTGCTGCTTTCAGGTGGAATGTCCTATAAATATCAATTAAGTCCATATAGTCTAATGTGTCATTTAAGGCCTGTGTTTCCTTATTGATTTTCTGTCTGGATAATCTGTCCATTGATGTAAGTGGGGTGTTAAAGTCCCCCACTATTATTGTGTTACTGTCAATTTCCCCTTTTATGGCGGTTAGCATTTGCCTTATATATTGACATGCTCCTATGTTGAGTACATATATATTTACAATGTTATATCTTCTTTTTGGATTGATCCCTTGATCATTATGTAGTGTCCTTCTTTGTCTCTTGTAATAGTCTTTATTTTAAAGTTTATTTTGTCTGATATGAGTATTGCTACTCCAGGTTTCTTTTAATTTCCATTTGCATGGAATATCTTTTTCCATCCCCTCACTTTCAGTCTGTATGTGTCCCTAGATCTGAAGTGGGCTCTTATAGACAGCATATATGCAGGTCTTGTTTTTGTATCCATTCAGCCAGTCTATGTCTTTTGGTTGGAGCATTTAATTCATTTACATTTAAGGTAATTATCAATATGTATGTTCTTATTGCCATTTTGTTAATTGTTTGGGATTTGTTTTTGTAAGTCTTTTTTCTTCCCTTCCTCTTTTGTTCCCTTCTCATGTGATCTGATTATCTTTAGTGTTGTATTTGGGTTGCTTTTTTCTTTTTTGTGTGCATATCTATCATAGATTTTTGGTTTTCAGATCACATGAGGTTTTGATATAGCAGTCTCTATATATACAAGACTGTTTTAAGTTGCTGGTCTCTTAATTTCAAATGCATTTCCAATATCCTGCATTTGTACTATCCTCTGCTCATGACTGCTGGTTTTGATATCATATTTGTGTGTGTGCAGATGATTTCCTACCTTTACTGTATGTTTGCCTTTACCAGTGAGCTTTCCCATTTGTAATGTTCTTGTTTCTAGTCGTGGTCTTTTCTTTTCTGCCTAGAGAAGTTCCTTTAGCATTTATTGTAAAGCTGGTTGTGGTGCTGAATTCTCTTAGCTTTTGCTTATCTGTAAAGCTTTTGATTTCTTCATTGAATCTGAATGAGAGCTTTGCTGGGCAGAGTATTCTTGGTTGTAGGTTTTTTCCTTTCATCACTTTAAATATATCATGCCACTCCCTTCTGGCCTGCAGAGTTTCTGCTGAGAAATCAACTGATAACCTTATGGGATTCCCTTGCATTTTATTTGTTGCTTTTCTCTTGTTGCTTTTAATATTTTCTCTTTGTCTTTAATTTTTGTCAGTTTGATTACTATATGTCTTGGTGTGTTCCTCCTTGGGTTTATCCTGTATGGGAGTCTGCATTTCCTTGGACTTGGGTGACTGTTTCTTTTCTCATATTATGGAAGTTTTCAGCTATTATCTCTTCAAATATTTTCTCAGGTCCTTTCTCTCTTCTGCTTCTGCGACCCCTATAATGTGAATGTTGGTGCATTTAATGTTGTCCTAGAGGTTTCTGAGACTGTCCTCCTTTCTTTTCATTCTTTTTTCTTTATTCTGTTCTAACGCAGTGATTTCCACTACTCTTTCTTCCAGCTCACTTATTAGTTCTTCTGCCTCATTTATTCTGCTATTGTTTCCTTCTAGTGTATTTCTCACTTTGGTTTTTGTATTGTTCCTCTCTGTTCTTTAAATCTTCTAGGTCTTTGTTAAATATTTCTTGTATCTTCTCAGTGTGTGCCTCCATTCTTTTTCCAACATCTTGGATCATCTTTACTATCATTACTCTGTATTCTTTTTCATGTATATTTGCCTATCTCCACTTTACTTAGTTGCTCTTCTGGGTTTTTATCTTGTCCCTTCTTCTGGAACACATTTCTCAACTGTCTCATTTAGTCTAACTTTCTGTGTTTGTGGTCTCCTTTCTGCAGGCTGCATGATCATAGTTCCTCTTCCTTCTTGTATCTGTCTCCTGGTGGGTGAGCTTGGTCCAGGGGCTTGTGCAGGATTCCTGGTGGGAGGGACTGGCGGGTGGAGCTGGGTCTTGTCCCTCTGGTGGGCAAGGCCATGTCAAGGGGTGTGTTTACAGGTGGCTGTGAGGTCAGTACAAGTTTAGGCAGCCTGTTTGCTGATGGGTGGGGCTGTGTGTCCCCCCCCCCCCCCCCCCCCGTTGCTGGTGGTTTTGCCCGAGGCGTCCCAGCACTGGAGCCTGCAGGCTATTGGGTGGGGCCAGGTCTCAGTGCCAAAAAATGCAACCTCCAAGAGAACCCACACTGATCAGTATTCCCTGGGGCCTCCACCACCAGAGTCCTTGCCCCCACAGTAAGCCACAGCCAACACCCTCCTCTCCAGGAGACCCTCCAGGACCCTCAGGTAGGTCTAGCCCAGGCTCCTATGGAGTCACTGCTTTGTGCTGGGTTCCAGTGCACGTTGTGTGTGCCCTCTAAGAGTGAAGTCTCTGTTTCCCCCTGTCTTGTGGAACTCCTGCACTCAAGCCCCACTGGCCTTCAAAGCTCAATGCTCTGGGGGCTCCTCCTCCCAATGCCAGACCTTCAGGCTGGGGAGCATGACGTGAGGCTCAGAACTCTCACTCCATCTTGTTGTGGCTTCCTCTTTGTCTTTGGATGTAAAATATCTTTTTTGGTAGGTTCCAGTCTTTTTTGTCAATGGTTGTTCACCAGTTAATTGTGATTTTCGTGTTTTCGTGAGAGGAAGTGAGCTGCAGTCCTTCTACTCTGCCATGTTGTTGGAATCGAGGGGCTGCTTTTAGTTTGGATACTTCCTGCTCTTTCCTCAATGTGTGCTGGCTGTTATCCCCTTGATATGGGGTGGGCAGCTGTGGTGACCCGTGCTCACTCCTGGTACCCTGGGGTAGTGATCAGTGCCTACTTGTGGGTCTCCCAGCAGTGGCCTGCATGCCCGCAAGATGGCAGGGCCAGCGATTGGCACCTGCTCATGGGTCTCTCAGTGGCCGCAGCAGCCCATGCCCACCTCTGGAGCTCACGATGACAGCGGTGGCTCATGCCTGCCCCCAGAACTCATATAGGTGGTGTCCTGTTGCCTGAGAGTGCACGCAGGGAAAGAAGCTCCTGTGGCAAGTCCTGCCCCTCTCCTCTGCATCCCCCAACAATGGTGCCTTGCCTCTCTGGCAGACCCAGGCTTCTTCTGAGTGCATCCTCAGTTGCCACACTCCAGCCTCTTCAGGCTGTCTCTGTGCAGCCAGCACTGGTCCTTTCCCTGAGTCTGACCTCCAAAGCCCAAGCTTTAGCACCCAGCCCCTGCCTGCTCTGGCAGATGAGCATCTCAGGCTGGGGAGTTCAGGGCGGCACTACCAACCATCTGTGTAGGTCACTCTCTGTTTTGCCTTCCTCAAACTGGTTGCTGAGCTCTCCAAAGCTCCCCCTCCATCCAGGCTGATCTCCCCACCAGTGAGGGGACTTCCCAGGGCGAGGGAACCTTTCCTCCTTCATAGCTCCCTCCCTGGGGCACAGGTCCCATCCCAATTCCTCTTTTCTTTTGTCCTACCTGGTTTACGTGGAGGTTTTTCTGCCTTTACAGAAATCTGAGGTTTTCTGCCAGCGTTCAGTAGATGTTCTGTGTGAATTGTTCCACTTGTAGATGTGTTTTTGATGTATTTGTGGGAGGAGGTGAGCTCTAAGTCCTATTCCTCCACCATTTTGATTCCTCCCTCCAGGTAAAGCTTACTTTAAAGTACTATTCTTCCTTCCTAATTTCCTATTTTGCCCCTCAAACGTGTTCCCAACTGGTTTTTACTGAGATGACACCAACTGTGTCACAGAGGCCCCCTCCCCTGGTAGTGACACAGGCAGGGTCCAGCTTTTAAGGCTTGAAAGCACATGGTCAATCATGAAGAAGAGAGAAACAATGGAACAATTACAAAGAAGCTTGAAAACTAAAAATGGACCCAAGTGCAAAGCTGGGCATGTTCCCTGCTAGCTCGTGAGATGGTCATCCAGGGTGATAGGCTCCCTCCATGGATTCCCCCAGATGCTCCTAGCTTCACTCAGGAAGAAAAGTAAGAGACTGTGGATGGGCTGGGCACCCTCTACCGTTAGGATAAAACTGTTTTGGTTCATTCATTCTTGGCAAAGCACTTCCTCTGAGTAATCTTTCCCTTTTATAAGTGCTAAAGTTAAAGGAGAAAATAAAACATCTGTGAAAGCGTTGCCACTGTGTGAGGACAGCAGAAGTAAGCCTCTCAAATACAATAATAAAACCAGTTTACCAGCAGCATCAGTTAATCATACACCATTGCTATGCTTATTCTGTGAGACCATAAAAGGTAATGGGGCTGTTTCTGAAGTTAGTGGAAAGGAACCCAGCACAGTCACTGCCTCTTTAGAAAAATTTCTCCCCAAGTCAGCATATGTCTGGGTGAGCACAAGTCATTAAAACATGAAGGCCTCCCAGTGGGGGCTGCAACCCACCCCACCTTAAAAAAAACCAAAAGATTTCTCTAATTATAAAGTATCTTCCATCAATAAGTTTTCCAATTAGATTTGTTTCACCAACTGGAAAAAAAATAGCAGTCAGGAACAGACTAGCCAAGGGCCAGAGGGTTATATACAAACCTTAAGAAAAAGCTGGTTTTCTACAACAGAAGCACGTAAGTCTTTGATTCAGTAAAAACAGAGGTGGCAAACTGGATTTAGGGACAGTGAGCAAACTGGATTTTGTCTCTGAAGAAATTTTCTACTAGGCTCAACATAACGTAACAGGTTAGATTCAGAGTACCTATTTTTTAAATTAAAAATTTTCTATGAGAATTTTTAAAAAGCAGTTCAGTTTGGTGTGACTGTTCTGGGAAATGGACCTTAGAAAATTCGTGCTCAAGTAAAGCTACATGGGAAAGCATACTGGTACTGGAGCCAAATCTACTGTGGAACAAAGAGATTGTGATCAGAGCAGAAAGCAAAAAGCTTTCTTTTAATGTGATTAAGAAATGGTATTTGAAATCTATAAGACCCAGCTGGTAGGATGTTTAACCGTACATGGATTAGAAAATCAAAGACCTGAGAGACTTCCAGAGGGCTACCTACTCCATTTCCCAACCTCTAAATCTTTAGATTTTTTTTTTAAAAAAAGGGGGGAGGGAATGGGAGGGGACAGAGAATCCATGGAAGATAGGAAACAGGATGAGAGGCAGTCACCTCCAGCATCTTGAAAAGGCAAGTTTTTCTCAAGAGATTTCAAGACCTAGAACACTGACCAATTATCCAGGTTTTTAGGTCTTTGTTAAGGTTTAACAGATGTCTTTACTATAGGAATATTTTCTTTTCCCTTTCCCTGCTGTTTATTATCTGGGGGTTAATCTGTTTTCAGGTGTGTGGGTCCCCTGCATGCCACATTGCCTCACTGGGTGGGCAGCAGTGCTGTTACTATCACTCTTCTCTTGACTGTTTCACTTTGAAGGACCTTCCCCTCAAGGATGCAGCTGAGGAGGAAAAGTCAGTTTACACCTGATGCGGTTACCCTGTTCTCAGGATCCCATCTGACAGGAGAGGAGCTGAACATACAACTGAACATTTAAGGAAACCCATGTTCTTCCAAAGTAATCTAGGGTAACTCTATCACTGCATAAAAGTATACCATTAGCATGCAATGAAAACTAAGGATGTCATTTATTCAGAAAAAAATTTTCATTTTAGTCAGAAAAATCCCCTCATTCAAATTTCCTAGTTTAGGACTTATCATCTCACAGATGCACTAGATGCAATTCTAAATGAGTAAAACTGACTTCATTTCAGGGTCCAGTAAATATTTTATGATACAATAATGAAAACTAGGTTATTGTGAATTATATTTTTTAACAACTTCAGTTTTGATTATTTGTCCATGTTATTTGTCTTTTAATGGTATGTACAGGGCTTGAAACTAATAACGTTTTCTTTTGTAAAAAAAAACTGCTTTAGTATTCCCACAACAAGTATTTGGGCTTTGTTTATTCCTTTTGTTATAAAAATGAGAGTTTAGTTTAGTTATAAATTGACACAAACATTAATCAGCTTCTGAGAGAGAAGTTAATACAGTTGACCTTGAACAACATGGGTTTGAACTATATATGGGTCCACTTAATACATGGATTTTTTTTCAATCATAAACATGATGGTACTACACGATCTGCGAGGGACTGAATCCATAGATGCGAAACTGTGGGCAGGAAGGGACTGACTATATAAGTTGTATGTGACCGTGTGGAGGGTCAGCACTCCAACCCCCCACATTGTTAAAGGGTGAACTGTATATGATAAGGCCATAGGAAACTAGATGTTCGCTATGCTGAGTCCCCTTGAATCTCCTACTGAAAGCTTTCTTTTAACGTTGCTTCCACTAACAAGATTGTAAATGTCTGGATGGTATCTTTATATGTTCCCAGTTAGCTTGCATAGAACACATATTCAATAACTTTCTGTATGCCAATAGATGTTAACACAAAGAAGCATCATTTGACCTCATTAGAAAGAAAGATGAGGAACTTGCACCAGTTTCCCTGTTTCTGGCCACATTTGAGCTTTGGATTAAACAGATTTCAATAAGAGAAAGAGAAAAAAAAGGCTTTCTTCAAAATCAATCCAAAAGCCTAAGTATGTTTCCTGCTGGGCTTGGGACACAGTGAGAGAGGAGAGATTCACATGGCAGATCCCTCAGAGGGATTATTGAGCACTTACAAAACGAGCTTTCACTCTCTTGGGTAACTCTTCATCTAAAGTGTAGATGTCCTCTCTCTTCATTGCTATCTGGGATCCATCTTCAAATTCAACCTAATGAAAAATAAGACATCGAGCATGATCTATTTAAAAAAGAAGCAAGCACTCACCATTTTCTTCAGGGTTCCAATTAGCTACATAAAAAAGAAAAAAGGATTCAAGCAGAACAAACAAGAGAACTAGCCAACAGCCAAGGAAGGAAGAAAAGCTCTTTCCCTTATCAAACTAAGAACAAAGTATGTTTTCAAACAGGCTAAAATTCTTGAAAATGAGTGTCTTGCAATATGTGATATGAAAACTTTATCCCCCGAAAGCAAAAACAAAGAAAAGTAACTGCTGCTCAAATGATTTCTCAGAACATGAGATTGTGGCCAATTTAACATTAAGATGGGTGGGGCCTGTAAATACTGATTGATTGTTTCTTTAAGAGGCTCTGACAACATAAGAGGGAGGACAGTTTCTCTTTGAGAAAGAAGTGATGATATATTTACTCTTGTATAATAATCCTCCCAGATAAAATAATTTCTCAAGTTCTTATGGAGCTTTAACTTTCAAAACTCACTTTTGTTAAATTCAAACAAATGGCCAGGAAGATCTCAGGTTCTCCTTAACCTCACGTGTCAGCCACCTCAATTTGTGAAAATACATTATCATCTAAATGAAAATGTTTAAAACTTTTTTTTCAAGCTAATCAAATGGCAGCAAGTAATTTCGTTATCCAGTTTTTTCAATATTTTAGGATATTTTGTTAGAGAAAAACTGACACTGAATAACAAACAGAGCATCTGGGGGAAATTCATCAAATGCCCTACTCAAAGTGATCTTGGTTTAGGCTCAATCCCACATGAACTCTTCCAGAAGAAAACAACAAAAGGGATGCAATCAGGGTAGAATATCTAATATGTTCTAACTCTGAACCACTTATGGTATTTTTGAAATCCCTAACTTGTCTGTCTGAATTATTTACTTTTAAGAAATAAGTATATGCTTGCAATTCCAGTTAAAAGATAAGTTAAACCATGTAGCTGTGCTATTTATGTTAATAAAAAAAAATCTGCTGAAGTTTAAAAAATACTAAAGATAAAATATATAATTAAACTTCGTATTTATTATCCATGTACTGCTCACATTTGACTAAGCTCAAACAAGGGGCAAAATTAGGTCTCGGTCACAGGAGACCTCTCCCTGCTACTTCTCAGAACGCTGAGATGGGAAGGCTTTTCTTCCTGGCCTTGTTTCAGCAAAATGGTTTCTGTAACATTTAATTAGGCCAAGGTGTCATGCAATTTATACAGTTTGATAGCATAGCTAGAACTACCTGTGCCTACCTTTCTTCTGTTTTAGATCATTTGAAAATTCTAAAAGAGAAAAAGGCAATTTTAAAACTAAGAGGGAGTATGGTATGGTAACCAACCATCCCAGTTTGTCCAGGACTGAAGGGGTCTCCCAGGATGCAAGACTTTCAGTGCTAAAATCAAGGACAGTCACCCGAGTGTTCACCCGAGTTGGGACAGAGCCAAGAGTAAATTCTGGCCCTTCCCTTTACCAGCTGTATGCTCTTGAACAAATTATCAAGTTCACTGAGCCTTTTTTCCCTCCTTTGTAAAGCAGGAGTCAAAAACATCTATCTTGCAGGGCTACTGTGAGGGCCCCCAAAATGCATATACTTAGGATACTTAGCACTGTGCAGTAGGTATTTAGTTCCATTTTTATAAATATCTTTGCTTATTCAATGGTGAGGCTGAATAAATAGACACAAAACACAAAATGATCTCAAAAGGCCAGTTGGTTTAATGAGGAATTTTAAACTACTTCCTCGAGAGACAATTTTAATATTAGTCTTAACTTTTTCATTGAGTCTGTAAATATGCTCACAGTTCTATGTTGATAGGCCATCATAAATTCAACTGAAGTTAGCACACTGATTACTAATTAGCCTGAATTTCAACATGTCTTCATTATGATACTTTTCATGTAGCTAATAGCTTTGCTACATGTAAGATGCTTCACTTTTGCATTTATTGTTTAATTAAATGTAATTATTTTCTTTTGAATGATGTAGTAAACACTTCTTTTCTAGGAGTCTCCAGTATTACCAGCCTGTCTTGTGATTTTTGCCTAATTTTGGACATTCTGATACAAAAATGCTCCAGCACTTACCCTGCTGTAAATGACCTTAATCTGCAACTTAACACTTTGTCACCAATACAAAGGGGAAATGGCCTTCTCTCTCTCTCTCTCTCACACACACACACACACACACACAAACACTGGTTATGTACATCCTCCCCTCCCCACCCCGTTTGCTTTTTCTACACCTTAAAAAAATGTTCTCCCCTAAGTTTTCCAAACTTCTTTGAACACTTTTAATTACATTGTGCTCCAGTTTTTAGTGCAGTGTCTTTTAATGTACTGTTCCATTTAAGCCCTAGCCCTTTATCAGTCTTTGAACAGTTTCTCTGAGGAAACTGGAGGTCTTATCATTCTCAAGCTGTTTTTAACTTCACAGGCCTGAACCTTCTTGCTTTTTCTCCTTTTACTTCAATCTTCCTGTTTTTACACTACTGCTTAGCTTTAGAATGTTGATTTCTGCCATCGTGTTACTAAAAGTACTATAATTTATTGATTCTAATAAATTTGTTCCTTTTTAAAGTCTTTCTGAAGGAATATAAATAAATGCACATGCGCCATCCATGTTGTTTTCCTTATTAGAGCTTAACTCATCCTCATTTCTAATAGGGATACAATTCATTTTTAAATTGTATATATATTCTTTAATAATATGTAGAGTTGTTCAGTAACAGAATGCCAAAATGATAACTGCACTTTTCATTAAATAAGCACTCCTTTACGCTCGGGTGCACAAATGGCCACATCTGTGCCGATGCACCATTGGTTTAGGTTTGCTGAAACGCCCGACGGGGATGATGTCTCTCAGGGAAAAGCCACCCATTCAGGGGCTGCTGGATGAGGAACAGCCATCACTGATTTGGCTTACAGTTAGATAATCCCGCCAATTAGTCTCTCCCCGTATAGCAGAAACACAAGAAAGCAGCCCACCATCCAGCTGGGAATCTTTTTGACCTAACTTAACCCATTCATCAAATGTTACTAGAGTTTCCCAGTATCGAACTCGGTAATAAAAGTCTAATATCTAGGTCATCAAACATCGAATTTTTGCCTTTTTTATAAAACAAGAGGTGTTCCAAATTCACGTGGCTTCTTGGTCAGCAGTACACTGGCTGTACTGTCTGCCCTCTGGCTTCTCCTGTCCGTCTCAGCAAGCATCACACCCAGGGCGGCACTCACCTGGTACATGTGGGCAACATTTGATCCGAGATATTTTGCCCCGTAGAGTTTGCCATCAGGCCACTTGACTTGAACGACTTCTCCCTCGGCAGGAGGGCCTAGCCTCACACAGTCTCGGCTCTGCATAATAAATAGAGTTAGGCTTTTCAAGGCAAATGTCTAAGTGACTGCATTTAGAACGTAGCAAATGATGAACTCCTGGCAATTAAAAGGAGTTATTGCCTCTGTGTTTTATGGATTATGATCTTGCATGGGTGTTCAGGGGAAGAGCTATAAGCCAAAGGAGTACTTAAAGATTCAGCCTACATCATAAAGTTACAAAGGAACCACCATGATCCAAGAAGGAAAAAACAGCATTTACATTTGCTATTTGACAAAGAATTGTTCAGAGGGTAAGTAAAATGTGCATAGAAACTGCTTTAGCTGAGAAATAGACTGGCTAATGATTTATAACACCTGACATTTATACAGCATTTTGCAGTTATCGGAATGCTTTAACATACATCTCGTCTGATCCTCACAATCGTTCCATGAGGTAGGCAGAGACTATTAATTACCCCCATTTTACTGACAAGGAAACTGAGCCTCCAAGGAGGCTCCTTTCAGTTGTCAGGATCTCTGGAGAAGTGAAGCGGTGTAAGAGATGAAGAACTGAGGACACCCAGGTGGACCTGGGGACAGGAGAGAAGCAGACTGTCATCAGAGCTGGCAGGCCCGGACAAAGCAGCAAGGGAAAAAAATGCAGGAGCCTCCAGAGTGCAGCAGGGGAAGCTGTAAGGCCTGGGTCCTGCTCAGCAGGCCTCTTCTGAAGACCCCTGGACCTTCCCCTGCAGGTCTGGTTCTGCCTGCACCTCCCATCCACTGAGTAGTCCACCTCATTCCGCAGGTAATCCTGGCAGTGCCACAAGCAGTCTTCTCACCTCACTTCTTCCACTCAGCACTGCCTCCTCCTCGGGCAGCAAGTCAGAACAAACTTCCCACTAGCTCATCCTGGGAAGGTGCTTTTTAGAGGGGGAGGGATACATTTTGCAAACTTAAGTTTGTATGTATTGAGAATGACACAATAAAATTTTAATACAAAGGAATTAAATACTTGACGACTTTGATAAATTTTTTGCACATTTAGCAATTCATGTTTTGCTAATCCTGGTATTTTACTGATGAGGCCAATCTGACTGACTGAAATGCACACTTGACCAGTCAAGCTTTAAATACAGACTGGGCAGGGTTCTGTGGTTTAAATGAGAGGCACACACAGGAAATATTCAGTTGTTTATGATTATAAATCCACCATGTATTACTTTTCATTATTAACAGAAATTTTGCATCATAAAGGAGTGGGCCTTTTACTGTTGGGTTCAGAGTATACCTGAGAGGTTCATCTTTCTCACTGCAGACTATGCCTCCATTTAAAGCTATGGGCAAAGAAAAAAAAGTGTGTGCTCAAAGGCTCTGCAGAGTTGACAGTCTGCATCTTAGTCAAATGAAAATAAGTTTCTTCTTGGCCTTCATAATATTTGATCTCAGGCTACACAGAATTGAAAGGGTAGGATGAAGAATTGTATTCTATATATGCCCCTGGAGTTATCATCACTTTTCATTTCCCTTCCCTTCCAAAGATGTACATGGTACTAAGAAGACTAGAAGGTGTAGCTTCTAAATAGACGCTGTCTCCTAGGATAGGAAGCTACGTCAGCTCAGGGATAACTCTGAGCTAAAACCCAGATGGTTTGGTGATGGTGGCAAGGAGAGAACAAGAGTAAGTTTCTTCCTTCTCCTGAAGTTTTATTCCATGTGGAGGAAGCTCCATTAAGGTAATACTCCTGGCTTTTCTTTTTTTTTCCCACTCCCTCATTCATTCACTTTTTTTTTTTATTTTCATTGGAGGATACTTGATTTACAATGTTGTATTAGTTTCAGGTGTACAACAAAGTGAATCAGTTACACATATACATATACCCACTCTTTTTTAGATTCTTTTCCCATATAGGCCACTACTGAGTATTGAGTAGAGTTCCCTGTGCTATAGAGTAGGTCCTTATTAGTTATCTACTACTATATTTTATATATAGCAGTGTGTATATGTCAATCCCCGTCTCTCAATTTATCCCCCCCCCCGCCAAAGCAATCTACAGATTCAACACAATCCCTATCAAATTTCCAATGGCATTTTTCACAGAATTACAAAAAATTTTTTACAATTTGTATGGAAACACAAAAGACCACGAATAGCAAAAGCCATCTTGAGAAAGAAAAATGGAGCTGACGGAATCAGGCTCCCTGACTTCAGACTACACTACAAAGCTACAGCAATCAAGACAGTATGGTACTGGCACAAAAACAGAAATATAAAACAATGGAACAGGATAGAAAGTTAAGAGATAACGCCACACACCTATGGTCACCTATTCTATGACAAAGGAGGCAAGAATATACAATGGAGAAAAGACAGTCTCTTCGATAAGTGGGGCTGGGAGAACTGAACAGCTACATGTAAACAAATGAAATTAGAACACCCCCTGACACCATACACAAAAGCAAACTCAAAATGTATTAAAGATCTAAATGTAAGGCCGGATACTATAAAACTCTTAGAGGAAAACATAGGCAGAACACTCTTTGACATAAATCGCAGCAAGATCTTTTTGAATCCACCTCCTAGAGTAATGAAAATAAAAACAAAAATAAACAAATGGGGCCTAATGAAACTTTAAAGCTTTTGCACAGCAAAGGAAACCATAAACAAAACAAAAAGACAACCCTCAGAATGGGAGAAAATATTTGCAAACGAAGCAACCAACAAAAGATTAATATCCAAAATATACCAACAGTTCTTGGAGCTCAATATCAAAAAAAACAAACAACCCAATCAAAAAATGGGCAGAAGACCTAAATAGACATTTCTCCAAAGAAGACACACAGACGGCCAACAAACACATGAAAAGATGCTCAACATCACTAATTGTTAGAGAAAGGCAAATCAAAACTACAATGAGGTATCACCTTACACTAGTCAGAATGGCCATCATCAAAAAAATCTATAAACAAATGCTGGAGAGGGTGTGGAGAAAAGGGAACCCTCATACACTGTTGGTGGGAATGTAAATTGATACAGCCACTATGGAGAACAGTATGGAGGTTCCTTAAAAAACTAAAAATAGAGATCCCAGGAAGAGGACTGGGGTTGGCTGCGTGAACAGAGCCTAAAGGGGGCTAGCGTGACACAGCTGGCCGGGAGGGAGTCCGGGAAAAAGTCTGGACCTGCCTAAGAGGCAAGAGACCATTGTTTTGGGGTGCACAAGGAGAGGGGATTCAGAGCACCGCCTAAACAAGCTCCGGAGACGGGCACGAGCCATGGCTTTCAGCGCAGACACCAGAGACAGGCATGAAACGCTAAGGCTGCTGCTGCAGCCACCAAGAAGCCTGTGTGCAAGCAAAGGTCACTGTCCACACACCTCCCTTCCCAGGACCCTGTGCAGCCCGCCACTGCCAGGGTCCCGTGATCCAGGGACAACCTCCCCGGGAGAACACACGGTGCGCCTCATGCTGTTGCAACGTCACGCCAGCCTCTGCCGCTGCAGGCTCGCCCCGCATTCCGTACCCCTCCCTCCCCACCAGCCTGAGTGAGCCAGAGCCCCCTAATCAGCTGCTCCTTTAACCCTGTCATGTCTGGGCAAAGAACAGATGCCCTCAGGCAACCTACAGGCAGAGGCGGGGTCAAATCCAAAGCTGAACCCCAGAAGCTATGCAAACAAAGAAGAGAAAGGGAAATTTCACCCAGCATCCTCAGGAGCAGCAGATTAAATCTCCACAATCAACTTGATGTACCCGGCATCTGTGGAATACTAGAATAGACAATGAATCATCCCAAAATTGAAGCGATGGACTTCGTGTGATTTTGTCTGTATAGCTTTGCTTTTACCATTTATCCTAGGGTTTTGTCCATTTCCTTGGTTTTTGTTTGGTTTTTTTTGTATACTTTTTTAGCACTTGTTATCATTGATGGATTTGTTTTTTGGTTTGGTTGCTCCTTCTTTCCTTTTTTCATTACTTTTCAATTTTAAAAAAATTTTTAATAATTAAAAAAGATTTTTATTTTAATAACTTTATTTTATTTTATTTTTTTCTGTCTTTCTTTTTTTCTCCCTTTTCTTCTGACCCGTGTGACTGACAGGGTCTTGGTGCTCCGGCCGGGTGTCAGGCCTGAGCCTCTGAGGTGGGAGAGCTGAGTTCAGGACACTGGTCCACCAGAGACCTCCTGGCTCCACATAATATCAAATGGCGAAAGCTCTCCCAGAGATCTCCATCTCAATGCTGAGACCCAGCTCCACACAACGACCGGCAAGCTACAGTGCTGGACACCTTACGCCAAACAACTAGCAAGACAGGAACACAACCCCACCCATTAGCAGAGAGGCTGCCTAAAACCATAATAAGGTCACAGACACCCCAAAACATACCACTGGACGCGGTCCTGCCCACCAGAAAGACAAGATCCAGCCTCATTCACCAGAACACAGGCACCAGGAAGCCTACACAACCCACTGAATCAACATTAGCCACTGGAGGCAGACACCAAAAACAACGGGAACTACGAAGCTGCAGCCTGCAAAAAGGAAACTCCAAACACAGTAAGTTAAGCAAAAGGAGAAGACAGAGTAACACAGAGCAGATGAAGGAGCAAGGTAAAAACCCACCAGACCAAACAAATGAAGAGGAAATAGGCAATCTACCTGAAACAGAATTCAGAGAAATGATAGTAAAGATGATCCAAAATCTTGGAAACAGAATGGAGAAAATACAAGAAACGTTTAACAAGGACCTAGAAGAACTAAAGAGCAAACAAACAATGATGAACAACACAATAAATGAAATTAAAAATTCTCTAGAAGGGATCAATAGCAGAAGAACTAAGGCAGAAGAATGGGTAAGTGATGTGGAACATAAAATAGTGGAAATGACTACCACAGAGAAGAATAAAAAAGAAGGAAAAGAATTGAGGGCAGTCTCAGAGACCTCTGGGAGAACACTAAATGCACCAACATTCGAATTATAGGGGGTCCCAGAAGAAGAAGAGAAAAAGAAAAGGACTGAGAAAATATTTGAAGAGATTATAGTTGAAAACTTCCCTAATATGGGAAAGGAAATAGTTAATCAAGTCCAGGAAGCACAGAGAGTCCCACACAGGAAAAATCCAAGGAGAAACACGCCAAGACACATATTAATCAAACTATCAAAAATTAAATACAAAGAAGACATATTAAAAGCAGCAAGGGAAAAACAACAAATAACATACAAGGGAATCCCCATAACGTTAACAGCTTATCTTTCAGCAGAAGCTCTGAAAGCCAAAAGGGAGTGGCAGGACATATTTAAAGTGATGAAAGGAAAAAATCTACAACCAAAATTACTGTACCCAGCAAGGATCTCATTCAGATTCGACGGAGAAATTAAAACCTTTACAGACAAGCAAAAGCTAAGAGAATTCAGCACCACCAAACCAGCTTTACAACAAATGCTAAAGGAACTTATCTAGGCAGGAAACACAAGAGAAGGAAAAGACCTACAATAACAAACCCAAAACAATTAAGAAAATGGTAATAGGAAAATACATATCGATAATTACCTTAAATGTAGATGGATTAAATGCTCCAACCAAAAGACATAGACTGGCTGAATGGATACAAAGACAAGACCTGCATATATGCTGTCTATAAGAGCCCACTTCAGATCTAGGGACACATACAAAGTGAGGGGATGGAAAAAGATATTCCATGCAAATGGAAATTAAAAGAAAACTGGAGTAGCAATACTCATATCAGACAAAATAAACTTTAAAATAAAGACTGTTACAAGAGACAGAGAAGGACACTACATAATGATAAAGGGATCAATCCAAGAAGAAGACATAGCAATTGTAAATATTTATGCACCCACATAGGAGCACCTCAACATACAAGGCAAATGCTAACAGCCATAAAAGGGGAAATCGACAGTAACACAATAATAGCAGGGGACTTTAACACCCCACTTTCACCAATGGACAGATATCCAAAATGAAACTAAATAACGAAACACAAGCTTTAAATGATACATTAAACAAGATGGACTTAATTGATATTTATAGGACATTCCACCCAAAAACAACAGAATACACATTTTTCTCAAGTGCTCATGGAACATTCTCCAGGATAGATCATATCTTGGGTCACAAATCAAGCCTTGGTAAATTTAAGAAAATTGAAATCGTATCAAGTATCTTTTCCGACCACAACGCTGAGACTAGATATCAATTACAGGAAAAGATCTGTAAAAAATACAAACACATGGAGGCTACACAATACACTACTTAATAATGAAGTGATCACTGAAGAAATCAAAGGGGAAATCAAAAAATACCTAGAAGCAAATGACAAAGAAAACACAACGAGCCAACACCTATGGGATGCAGCAAAAGCAGTTCTAAGAGGGAAGTTTTAGCAATACAATCCTACCTCAAGAAACAAGAAACAACTCAAATAAACAACCTAACCTTACACCTAAAGCAATTAGAGAAAGAAGAACAAAAAATCCAGAAAGTTAGCAGCAGAAGGAAAGAAATCATAAAGATCAGATCACAAATAAATGAAAAAGGAATGAAGGAAACAATAGCAAAGATCAATAAAACTAAAAGCTGGTTCTTTGAGAAGATAAAGAAAATTGATAAACCATTAGCCAGACTCATCAAGAAAAAAAGGGAGAAGACTCAATAGAATTAGAAATGAAAACAGAGAAGTAACAACTGGCACTGCGGAAATACAAAGGATCATGAGAGATTACTACAAGCAACTATATGCCAATAAAATGGACAACCTGGAAGAAACGGACAAATTCTTAGAAAAGCACAACCTTCCGAGACTGAACCAGGAAGAAATACAAGATATAAACAGACTAATCACAAGCACTGAAATTGAGACTGTGATTAAAAATCTTCCAACAAACAAAAGCCCAGGACCTCATGGCTTCACAGGCAAATTCTATCAAACATTTAGAGAAGCGCTAACACCTATCCTTCTCAAACTCTTCCAAAATATAGCAGAGGGAAGAACACTCCCAAACTCATTCTATGAGGCCACCATCACCCTGACACCAAAATCAGACAAACATGTCACAAAAAAAGAAAACTACAGGCCAATATCACGGATGAACACAGATGCAAAAATCCTCAACAAAATACTAGGAAACAGAATCCAACAGCACATTAAAAGGATCATACACCATGATCAAGTGAGGTTTATCCCAGGAATGCAAGGATTCTTCAATATACACGAATCAAACAATATGATATACCATATTAAAAAATTGAAGGATAAAAACCATATGATCATCTCAATAGATGCAGAAAAAGCTTTAAACAAAATGCAACACCCATTTATGATAAAAACTCTCCAGAAAGTAGGCATAGAGGGAACCTACCTCAACATAATAAAGGCCATATATGACAAACCCACAGCCAACATCGTTCTCAATGGTGAAAACCTGAAACCATTTCCATTTAGATCAGGAACAAGACAAGGTTGTCCACTCTCACCACTATTATTCAACATAGTTTTGGAAGTTTTAGCCACAGCAATCAGAGAAGAAAAAGAAACAAAAGGAATCCAAATCGGAAAAGAAGAAGTAAAACTGTCACTGTTTGCAGATGACATGATACTATACATAGAGAATCCTAAAGATGCTACTGGAAAACTACTAGAGCTACTCAATAAATTTGGTAAAGTAGCAGGGTACAAAATTAATGCACAGAAATCTCTTGCATTCCTATACACTAATGATGAAAAATCTGAAAGAGAAATTAAGGAAACACTCTCATTTACCACTGCAACAAAAAGAATAAAATACCTAGGAATAAACCTACATAAGGAGGCAAAAGACCTGTATGCAGAAAACTATAAGACACTGATGAAAGAAATTAAAGATGATACAAACAGATGGAGAGATATACCATGTTCTTGGATTGGAAGAATCAACATTGTGAAAATGACTATACTACACAAAGCAATCTAGAGAGTCGGTGCAATCCCTATCAAAATACCAATGGCATTCTTTACAGAACTAGAACAAAAAATTTCACAATTTGTATGGAAACACAAAAGACCCCGAATAGCCAAAGCAGTCTTGAGAAACAAAAACGGAGCTGGAGGAATCAGGCTCCTGGACTTCAGACTATACTACAAAGCTACAGTAATCAAGACAGTATGGTACTGGCACAAAAACAGAAATATAGATCAATGGAACAGGATAGAAAGCCCAGAGAGAAACCCATGCACACATGGTCACCTTATTTTTGATAAAGGAGGCAAGAATATACAATGGAGAAAAGACAGCCTCTTCAATAAGTGGTGCTGGGAAAACTGGACAGCTACAGGTAAAGAATGAAATTAGAACACTCCCTAACACTATACACAAAAATAAACTCAAAGTGGATTAAAGACCTAAATGTAAGGCCAGACACTATAAAACTCTTAGAGGAAAACATAGGCAGAACACTCTATGACATAAATCACAGCAAGATCCTTCTTGACCCACCTACTAGAGAAATGGAAATAAAAACAAACATAAACAAATGGGACTGAATGAAACTCAAAAGCTTTTGCACAGCAAAGGAAAACATAAACAAGACGAAAAGACAACTCTCAGAATGGGAGAAAATATTTGCAAATGAAGCAACTGACAAAGGATTAATCTCCAAAACTTAAAAGCAGATCAATATCAAAAAAAAAACCCACAAACAATCCAATCTAAAAATGGGCAGGACCTAAATAGACATTTCTGCAAAGAAGATATACAGACTTTCAACAAACACATGAAAGGATGCTCAACATCACTAATCATTAGAGAAATGCAAATCAAAACTACAGTGAGGTATCACCTCACACGGGTCAGAATGGCCACCATCAAATAATCTACAAACAATAAATGCTGCATAGGGTGTGGAGAAAAGGGAACCCTCTTGCACTGTTGGTGGGAATGTAAATTGATACAGCCACTATGGAGAACAGTATGGAGGTTCCTTAAAAAACTAAAAATAGAACTACCATACAACCCAGCAATCCCACTACTGGACATATACCCTAAGAAAACCATAATTCAAAAAGAGTCGTGTACCACAATGTTCACTGCAGCTCTATTTACAATAGCCAGGACATGGAAGCAACCTAAGTGTCCATCAACAGATGAATGGATAAGGAAGATGTGGCACATATTTATAATGGAATATTACTCAGCTGTAAAAAGAAACGAAATTGAGTTATTTCTAGTGAGGTGGATGGACCTAAAGTCTGTTATACAGAGTGAAGTCAGTCAGAAAGAGAAAAACAAATACCATATGCTAACACATATATATGGAATCTAAAAAAAAAAAGTGGTTCTGAAGAACCTAGGGGCAGGACAGGAACAAAGACGCAGACATAGAGAATGGACTTGCGGACACGGGGAGGGGGAAGGGTAAGCTGGGACGAAGTCAGAGAGTGGCATGGACATATATACACTACCAAATGTAAGATAGCTAGCTAGTGGGAAGCAGCCACATAGCACAGGGAGATCAGCTCCGTGCTTTGTGACCACCTAGAGGGCTGGGATAGGGAGGGTGGGAGGGAGATGCAACAGGGAGGAGATATGGAGATATATGTATATGTATAGCTGATTCACTTTGTTATAAAGCAGAAAGTAACACACCATTGTAAAGCAATTATATTCCAATAAAGATGTTTAAAAAAAAAAAAACTAAAAATAGAACTACCATATGACCCAACAGTCCCAATACTGGGCATATACCCTGAGAAAACCATAATTCAAAAAAACACATGCACCCCAATGTTCATAGCAGCACTATTTACAATAGCCAGGTCATGGAAGCAACCTAAATGCCCATCGACAGACGCATGGATAAAGAAGATGTGGTACATATATACAATGGAATATTACTCAGCCATAAAAAGGAATGAAACTCAGTCATTTGTTGAGATGTGGATGGATCTAGAGACTGTCATACA
Source organism: Eschrichtius robustus (assembly GCF_028021215.1). Classification (NCBI taxonomy): domain Eukaryota; kingdom Metazoa; phylum Chordata; class Mammalia; order Artiodactyla; family Eschrichtiidae; genus Eschrichtius; species Eschrichtius robustus. Next base: position 57,556,690 of record NC_090833.1, on the reverse strand, counting down.
GAGTGAAGTAAGTCAGAAAGAGAAAAACAAATATTGTATAATAATGCATATATGTGCAATACAGAAAAATGGTATAGATGACCTTATTTGCAAAGCAGAAATAGGACACAGACGTAGAGAACAAATGTATGGATACCAAGGGGGAAAGCAGTGGGGTGGGATGAATTGGGAGACTGGGATTGACACACATATACATTAATGATACTATGTATAACATAGACAACTGATGGGAACATACTGTATAGCACAGGAACCTAATGCACTGTGGTAACCTAAATGGGAGGGAAGTCCAAAAGGGAGGGGATATCTGTATGTATATGGGTGATTCATTTTGTTGTGCAGTGGAGGCTAACACAACATTGTAAAGCAACCATACTCCAATAAAAATTAATAAAAAAAAAAAGACATATTTCTGGCTATAAAGCACATGAAAAGATGCTCAACATCAGTATTTCTTAGTGAAATGCAAATCAAAACTACAATGAGGTATCACCTCACACTAGTCAGAATGGCCATCATCAAAATGTCTACAAATAATAAATGCTGGAGAGGGTGTGGAGAAAAGGGAACCCTCTCACACTGTTGGCGGTACAGCCACTATGGAGAACAGTATGGAGGTTCCTTAAAAAACTAAAAATAGAGCTACCATATGATCCAGCAATCCCACTCCTGGGCGTATATCTGGAGAAAACCATAATTCAAAAAGAGACATGCACCCCAGTGTTCACTGCAGCACTATTTACAATAGCCAAGACATGGAAGCAACCTAAATGTCCACCAACAGAGGAATGGATAAAGAAGATGTGGTACATATATACAATGGACTATTACTCAGCTATTAAAAAGAACAAAATAATGACATTTGCAGCAACATGGATGGACCTAGAGATTGTCATACTGAGTGAAATAAGTCAGAGAAAGACAAGTATCATGTGATATCACTTATATGTGGAAACTTAAAAAGGGGTACAAATGAACTTATCTACAGAACAGAAATAGTTATAGAAAACAAACTCATTCTCCAAGAGAATAAGGAGTGACAATTTTATTGTTGAGTTTTCTGAAGGAGACTGCATTTTCCAAACTATGCACTACAGTGCCTTGGGGCACCACAGCGAACTCACTGGGGTTCTGAAATAGGGATATTTTCAGGGGAAACACAGGGACACTTGTCAGACACCGAGCTTATTACTACTATTAAGTTGTTTAGACCAAACTAGTAGATGGAACTGTTAGGTATTTCCTTTGGCCTAGGAGCGCTATAAAAAATGTGCTGAGATAGCCAGGGTCTGTAAGCCAAGCAAGGCTGGTAACTTCTGGCTTACCCCTCACCTTCCGTTTCTCTTTGGATCCCCTCTGCTGGCAGAGAACTTGCTTTCTGCTCTGCTCCTTTCACAGAGAGGATCTGGGCGGTGCCCTGTACTACCTTTCTAGGAGGCCTAATTCTCAGGTCCAGTATCAGGAAAATTCTTTGCCCACAGATGTAAGCCACACTCTCCAGCATCTGCTTTATGACAAAGGAGATATGTTAAGTTTTCAAACTCTGACTTCTTTCTCTCTCTAAATTGCTTGTCCTCAGGCAGGATGAGACGTTTTCTATTGGGCCCTTCCTCAATCCCAACAGAGGCAAGTCAAGGCCTCAGGCATTACCAGGCCACAGTCCCCATCTACTCACCCACCACAAGCCACCTCCAAGCAGAAGAGTTATGCCCTTAGTTTCACAGATTTGACCTTCAACAGAGGTTTACTAGCCTTTAAAATAACTACCCCAAACCAATCCTGACCTGCAATTCTGCGTACCATAACACCAAGGTGTGGCAATGGCCATAGAAATGTGGCCTGAGGAAAGTATAAAGTATACTTGAGGAATTTATCATAAACTTACATCCTTATTAGTAAACTAAATGTATACAACTTTACCAAGTGAGGAACAATTCCTTTTTGAAAAATTCTTTGGAACTAAATGTCTAAGATACAGTTTGACGTCTTGCTTACTGTCAATGAGCGCTTTACTCACAGCAAATCTAATTTGGCACAGTGACCTCCAAGAGCCCCTCAAGCTCAGCCTCCAGGCACAGTGACCTCCAAGAGCCCCCTCCAGCTCAGCCTCCAGGCACAGTGACCTCCAAGAGCCCCTCCAGCTCAGCCTCCAGGCACAGTGACCTCCAAGAGCCCCTCCAGCTCAGCCTCCAGGCACAGTGACCTCCAAGAGCCTCCTCCAGCTCAGCCTCCAGGGAGTGACCTCCAAGAGCCCCTCCAGGCACAGTGACCTCCAAGAGCTCTTCCATCTCAGCCTCCAGGCACAGTGACCTCCAAGAGCCCCTCCAGCTCAGCCTCCAGGCACAGTGACCTCCAAGAGCCTCTTCCGTCTCAGCCTCCAGGCACAGTGACCTCCAAGAGCCCCTCCAGCTCAGCCTCCAGGCACAGTGACCTCCAAGAGCCTCCTCCAGCTCAGCCTCCAGGGAGTGACCTCCAAGAGCCCCTCCAGGCACAGTGACCTCCAAGAGCTCTTCCATCTCAGCCTCCAGGCACAGTGACCTCCAAGAGCCCCTCCAGCTCAGCCTCCAGGCACAGTGACCTCCAAGAGCCTCTTCCATCTCAGCCTCCAGGCACAGTGACCTCCAAGAGCCCCTCCAGCTCAGCCTCCAGGCACAGTGACCTCCAAGAGCCTCCTCCAGCTCAGCCTCCAGGGAGTGACCTCCAAGAGCCCCTCCAGGCACAGTGACCTCCAAGAGCCTCTTCCATCTCAGCCTCCAGGCAGTGACCTCCAAGAGCCCCCTCCAGCTCAGCCTCCAGGCACAGTGACCTCCAAGGGCCCCCTCCAGCTCAGCCTCCAGGCACAGTGACCTCCAAGAGCCTCTTCCATCTCAGCCTCCAGGCACAGTGACCTCCAAGAGCCTCTTCCATCTCAGCCTCCAGGCACAGTGACCTCCAAGAGCCCCTCCAGCTCAGCCTCCAGGCACAGTGACCTCCAAGAGCCTCCTCCAGCTCAGCCTCCAGGCAGTGACCTCCAAGAGCCCCTCCAGCTCAGCCTCCAGGCAGAGTGACCTCCAAGAGCCTCCTCCAGCTCAGCTTCCAGGCACAGTGACCTTCAAGAGCCCCTCCAGCTCGGCATCCAGGCACAGTGACCTCCAAGAGCCTCCTCCAGCTCAGCCTCCACCCAGCTGTGCTCCGGATCAGCCACAGTCACTTCACACGTTTTCCCGTCAAAATCTAGGGAAGACACTTCGGTTTGCTTTCTCAATTTCTTGGCTTCAGAACTTTTTCTCTTTATTCATAGGAGAAGAATAAAGAAAAATAACCAACCAAACACATAAGAACATAAAATTTTTCTGAGAATCTCCCTTCCCCCTCCACCACCAGGCGGCATTATTGTCGGTCATGATGCCCAATTTCTCACCCTTTGCCAGGTCCTTTAGCTGGAAGTGGATGTACCTGGATTTGCATATAACTTCATTTAGTGAGTATTACTCATTATTTACACCCCAGCTACTTCCCAAATGGACCTAAGGCAGCTCATAGTAAAACACAAGAGTTAATTTCTGTAACATCTATTTTCCTCCCTAGAGAAGTGGTTTCAATTCATCAGCTGTCTCAATTCTTGAGTCTGCCAGAAATTTTCTATGTCTACATGGCATATAAAGCATTTAGACAGAAACGGGATTAGGAGCATGTGGGCTGATGAAAAGAAGTTGAAAAGTCTGATATTTACGTTTCCCTGACCCCTCCAGCATAGAAGCTGCTGGGTGTCCCCAGAACTGTCACAGTCACTAATCTGATATCTATTTACTGACCACCTGTGTGAGACACTAGAGGAGCCAACAGTGTCCAGCTCCCCAAGCTAGGGACAGACAGAGGGTGTCTTGTCCATACCTGGAAGCCTGTCACACTGAGCCCCACAGCTGGAGCCTCAGGGCTCCCTGCAAGGGCTGGAATCCATGTGGAGTACATGAGCTTTGGCCACCATGATCACTTCAGAACAGAATTTTTGATTTATACGTTGGGTTTCTGAGTAGGACTTCATGGAGGAAAAAAAAAAGTTTCTGTTAAAAATGAGAGGTCTGAAAATAATGAAATAAAATAAATAAAATGTCTGAAGATGAGGGGATTCAGTTTACGGAAAGCAATGGCTTGAAGGGTCTGCCTCTCTCTTAAAGGCCTTCAGCGGCTCACATCTCCCTGGCTGTGCATGAGGAATCAGACAATAGAGCAGAGCTTCTCAAAGTGCGGTCCCAACTGCTGGGGACACACTTTAAAAATGAAGATTCCAGCCCACACTGCCCACAGCTCTATGTGACCTGGATGGTTTTTTAAAGCATTATAGAATTTGAGATCTGTTCTACCAAAGGATGTAAAATGTTAAAGAGACCTTTCCTGATGCAGTTCTTAGCGTGTTACTGGAGCAAGTAACACTTTGCTGGAAAAGTATATGCATTAAAAACCTTGACTAATGCGTTTTTCTCAGTTGCTGTCTAGACCCTCAGAAGAAGTCTGCCTTCGCCTGACAGAAATACCTGTTTACCCTTTGCTGTACTGCCTCCAGGGATGTGTGAACTCCCCTGAAATCTGCCAGAGCCCTCTCCACAGGGACACAGGTGTCTGGAGCTGCCAGTAAGCCTGTAGCTAGAGTACTACATAGATGATGTAAACATTAAAGACAGAAATAGTCATCGCAGTCAGGAGTGGACTTCTGCCTATGATTAAAGGGCTGTGATTAAAGGACTGCGATGAGTCATAATCCCAGGCAAGAGGACGGTGTCATATCTCATTCCTGCCAAAGTCAGGGCCAAGCTCCTGTAGTTGCTCTCCCAACAAAGAGGAAAGCCCAACTGCCAGTCTGATTATTTGAATTCTGAAGTCACTGTGTTCTTGAACTGCCTCTAGGCCCTTTGAAAGGGACCTCTAGAAGGAGCAGCTGTCCTTGCACGCTGCCTGCCTTCCTCCCTCCCCCAGTTCCCACCTCTACTCCTATCAAGTATAAACCGCAGGGCAGGCTGCCCCGTCTATCAGTCCTGCTGCACCAGATGAAGACACGGTATGTGAATTCCCAGTACTTAATCAGCATATAGTTTGGAACCTCTTACAGTCCCCCATGCAGAAAATGCTTAAGTGACCGAGAGCAAACTGAAGCCAGCAGCTGCTGGCATTGTAAGGGATAATCACCTGCTCATTACTGGACTCGGGCAGAGATTAACAAGACTGACTGAAAGCCATGTGCTAATCATACTGGCTGTCTGTCATCTGGCTTCCCAGCATCTGAACCCCCTTCTCCCCTTCAGAGTCTCAGCGGAAGGCAGAGCTCACCTGCCATTACGAGTGCTGAAAGATGCCAGATACTCCCTTGACCAGCAGCAGGTATGGAGCGGGGCCCGGCCAATTAGCTACATCCTGCCAGTAGATGTAGAACCTGTGACCAGAGATGTAGAGAAACAGTGGAGGGGAGAATGCTCTCACAGGCCGGCAGCAGCAGTGGCAGCTCCCACGTGCCGATGGCAGAACCCTGGTCCAGGTGGACCGAAAGGGGAGTGGCCTGGTCCTACTCACGTTCCAGCCGAGCAGCCTCCCTCATTCTCACCTGTTTTTTGACTTTGTTTTTCTGCATTCCTGGAGATTCTGCGGGCATCCTTATAACTTTCCACTAAGTTCCTGTAGTGCCTAAATCAGTTACAGTCAGTTTTTTGTTTTGTTTTGTTTTGGCCACGTCGCAAGGCTTGCGGGATCTTAGTTCCCCGACAGGGATCGAACCCGGGTCCCCGGCAGTGAAAGCGCCGAGTCCTATCCCCTGGGCCGCCAAGGAATTCCTGAGTTACAGTTTTTGTTGCTCGACACTAACGACCCTGACTGATAAGGAACGGCTAGTTTGGGTGATGGCAGATCCTGCCTCACAAAGTGAGGAAAAAACCCTTTCATTTAACAGTGGAATATAAAAATGGAGGGTTTCCCCGACCATCTAATCCTCGTTCAAAGGGCCTATGAGGAAAACCATCCCTCACAAAGGAAGGGGACATATTCATGTCACCGCCCACCTGTTTACAAGGCACGGCCCTAGATGATTTGTGACTGTCCCCAAGTTTCCAATACTCCCCACAGTCTGAAGATTTCTCTCTGCAATGGTAGCCCTTTAGAGGGGACTCTCGTGGGGACTGCTTTCAAAGGGATGCACCATGTTCGCATGGATAAAATTCTGGACTGTTCGTTGAATATAAGTCATAATGATTTGCTATCAACCTTCATGTAGAAATTAACAAAGATAGAAAAACATTTTAAAATTCTTTTTCTTAAAAATAACTTTTTGTTCTGAGCTTCTACTATATATTCCTTTGGGGGAAATCATAGACTTTTTTTTTTTTTAAGACAGAAGATTTAAAACAACCCATATTTCCACCACCTAGAAGTAAATCCTGTTACCATGTGGATTTTCTCTCTACGCTTCTATGCATTTTTAAAAAAAAATTCGGGCTTCCTGTACAGATTAAATATTTTCCCTCATAGCTACAACCTTTATTTTCTTTCACATGAGCACACAACTGACCTCTCTCTGAAGAATCAGGCAAGGCTGCTGTTGTGAAGAGCTCACACTGCAGTTCCCACCGTGTTCCTCACTCATCCCATGGCACATCCCATAGGAGGGGAGGGCTCTTTCTATTGTGGTAAAACAGGCAAAACATAAAACTTGCCTTTTAACCACTTTCAAGTACACATTCTAGTGGCCTTACGTATATTCACAGTGCTGTACAACCATCACCACCCTCCTTTCCAGAAGCTGTTCATCATCCCAAACTGAAACTCCGTATCCATTAAACCATAACTCTCCATCCCCCCATCCCCCCGTCCCTGGTAACCACCATTCTACTCTCTGTCTCTAAGAATTTGGCTATTTGTAGGCACCTCATAAGTGAAATAATATATTTTCCCTTTGGCATATACATACATAATTTTGTACCTTGCTATTTATCACTTGTAATTAAGAGGATCTTATTAATTATCCTTTGAAAACTCCATTTTACTGAATATATGCAACATTATGGATATTCCACAATTAATTTAAGCATGCTCCTACTGTGAGATATGTAGGTCTTTCCAATTTTCCCCATCATGTATAATACTATTGTATATTTTTCTCCATAAATCTTTGTCCAAATTACTGTCTATATTCTTAGAATAGACTTGTAGAACCAGAATCACTTGGTGAAAAGGTATATAAACTATTTATAAAGTTAATTTCATCAGCTTTGAAAAATTCACCATCAGACTTACTTTTGTAGTGCAGCAAATCTATTCTTAGCCACTAGAGAAAATTCTGCTTCAGTCAGTCCAAGGCGGGGTCCAGGCTAAATGCCCTCCCAAGCCATCTGATGCTCAGCCACGTTGAGAATCACCGCACAAGAAGATTCTCTCTCCCAGCATAAACTATACATCCTACCTATAAAGGAAGAACTAATTCCATGCTGTTTCCGCTGACTACAGCTCTTCTACAGTGACAGCCTTCCAACATACCTCTTATCTTTGTTCTGTGCTAGTTGTGAAACACTGTCATTTCAGCCTGGGGGTTAATGGATTCAAGCCAACCTGCTTCCACACTGACAGCCATCATTCTGGGAAAATTCTATGTCTGATATCCAGTTTTCCTTTATAATAGGTTTTTAATTCTTTTTTAAGGGACACATATATACACACACACACACACACACACGCACACACACACACACGCACCCTTTCTCTAAGACGCTCTGGTTATCTCTGTTAAGCTGGCATGACACCCTCCTTATTCCCTCCAACAGCCAAATTCCTTTCCAGCAGCCACATTTCGCCAATGCCCTGACACGTAACCACACCTGTCTTCTAAACAATTGTATCTTCTTCAGAGACTAAACAGTACTGACACTTATTTGGTAAATTCCTGAGGGCCAATTGGTTAGTATACACTTTCCCTTCCGCTATAAGCCAAGAGTGAACACAATTCCTGGTAGAGGTACTGAGGTCCCAGAGATGGAGGCGGTCTTATTCTTCTGAAAGTTACTACAGCATTAAGCCTCAGAAGGTATAGTGCTAAAAGAAGTCACATCTTTGTTATTAGAACTAGGTGAGATTCTGGCATGGAAAAGCTTCTAAAATCATAGAAAGTATACAAAGTTAGGCAATTTCTTTTGGAATTATCTTTCTGGTTCTTTTGAAGTGAGGAAGCATAAGAGAAGTCAGTACGAGAATCAGGGGTGACACTGGGGAGCTGACCTGACGGCACAGGCCTGTGAGGGATGGACACAGGCAGGCAGAGAGCACGCGAGGCCTTAGCGAGGCAGCTCTGGAGTGCTGGCCAGGGGTTTTCCGCATCCTCGTAATTGGAGAGTATGAATGGAACTGAAAGGATCATTTATTCACCACTACCTGCCTTTGAGAGAGGCCTCTCCTCCCTCCTTTACTGCCTCTTCTCCCTCCTTTACTGCCTCTTCTCCCTCCTTTACTGCCTCTTCTCCCTCTCTGGCATACACTGAGTGTCTCCTGGCACCTTGCGCTGAACTTGGCATTGGGAAGACAGAGACAAAAACAGTCCTTTCTGAGTCCTTTCTCCCAAGGAATTCAGAATCCACTGGGGACTCAAATATGTACATGAATATCCACAATATGATGTACCGTATGTGATCATAGGTAAGTGGGCAGGGAGGTGGGAACTCTGTGTTCACGACTCATGCTCACTTGACATCACCTGTGTCAAGGACCTTCTCCTTACGATTAACCAAACTCCTCAGGCCTTCCCCTCAATGTTAAATCCCCTGCCATATAAACTGAATTAATCACAGAGTCCCCATTCAGGACTCTCCTGCACTCATCTGGCTAGGTCTATCTGAACGCTGTAAGCTGTGCAGAAAGCGGTGATGTAGCCCTTAAAGGCGGACATTGGAGGGAGCTCGCAGCTCCTGCAGCGCTTTGTGGGGATCACTGTTGGAGGCTCTGGCATGGCAGCTTGATTTTATTGGGGCTCCATAGTTGGTTATCACACTGACTATGTTGAGTGGTGTAGCCAAGCCAGGAAGACAGAGCGGTAGCCTGACCCTTTCTCTGCCTCTCAAGAGTGTTCTAGAATAATCCCACCAATGATCCCTGGGCTGATTCCCCATCACACCAGTAGCCAAAGCAGGAAATCTTTCCAGTTAAACTCCCCAAAGCCCCAGATGTACAAACTACTTGAAAATGGGATTTGTATGTTGAAAGTTTTCTGAAACTTCCTCTTAGATCCTTCTTTTAGTAACCTCTCCTCTTATAAAGGTATGGAAGATGTATAATTCCCAAGTATTACTGGGAATCTTATGCTTAGGGACTCTCTTGACCAATGAATTGACCGAAAATTACTAGCCTCCACCACCAATAATAATAACCACCACTATAAACATAAACACTACCTGAGTGTTTATTATGTGCTGCTGGGCACTATGCTAACTGCTTCATACAATATATTTCAATAATTCCAACAATCCTAGCATTTATTATTATCTTCATTTTGTGGATAAAGTAACTGGTGTCAACTCCCTTGCCCTGGGTCGCATGTTTAGTTACGGAGCAGAGATGTATACTAGGTCTGTCTGCTACACAACCAGTTCTTCCCACCTCAGAGAGACAGCCAACACCGTTCCTAAAGGCTGCCCCTGGCCTGGCTGCATCCTCCTGCTGTCTTCCCTATAGACACTAATGCATAAGCACCCCAGAGCTGTAACTCCTCATACTCAGAAAAGGGGAAAACTTCCCATCTATAGGGGACAGGTCTTTCCCCCTTTTTTAGTTGTCGGCAGAGGCTAAAGCATGAGGGGAACAAAATAATTTATCACGTCAATAAAAATGTATGTTGCAAAAGAAATGCAGGGCTTGAGGTGAATTTCTCTATAGTGGTTTCTAAAAATAAATGTCAGTTCCAAAAGCTGAAAAAAGAAAGATGAAAGGAAGGATAAGGATCAGCGTTGTGGGAGAAAAGGTTGTCCTGTGCTCACACGTCACGCCGGGGGCTCTGAGATCGGACAGCAGCTCGGGCCGCGCCAGCCTCTGCCCGCTCCCCTCTGTTCCGCAGGGTGTGCACCGCTTCCCAGAGCACGCGGCTGGGCCCAACGACCTGGCCCAGGGCAGCGCTTCCAGGCCTGCAGTCACGCCGCCCAGGGTCAAAGAAGAGCTGCTACCGTGCACAGGGGACTTCACCTCTTTATGTCCCGGCTTCCTCAGCAATAAAACCAAAATAACAATACAACCTTGCAGGGTTGTTGGGCAAACGAGAGCTAATATATACTGAAAAGGAGAGGAGAAGAGAAAAGCAAAGCACAGTGGCTGGCAGCTGGTGAGTCTGAAGTGAACTGTGACTGGATTTAATTCATTTCAACAGGGAACATCTGGAGGACGCCAGGCAGGGGACAAAAAGCCTTGGGAGAAGGTGGTTCTTGGCATTTAAAATCATGAAGAAAGGACACACTGAGAAGCCAAGAACCTACTGTTAAAGATGATCAGACAATGTTACCCTCTTTGAAAATCCAAAACAACCCCATGGGGTAGGAAGGCAGGTGTCATCTCCCATACAGATAAAGAAGCACAGTGACATGCCCCAGGTCACACAGCTAGTAAGTAGACAAGTGGGGCAGCCTTTCACTCAACATGTAACTTTTGATCATCTCCTATGTTCTAGGAATAGTGGGATTAGTAGTGAGAAAAACAGGTGCGGTGTTTTACTTCATGCAACTCTTTAGTGGAAAATGAAGGCCTTAAACTAAAATAATAATAATAAAGATAAGTGCAAGACATGTATTAGCTTTAATGTCCTTTCATTAACTTGCTTCAGGACCACTTTGGATGACGATAGTCTTACAAGACCACGTGTGCCCCAGAACCTGATTCATTCGTAGATCAGACACTGAAAATAAATATGCTTTCTTTAATCATTTTTGAACTGAAATTTTCTAAGTTCTTGTAAAACAAATACTAAAATATTAGTAGTTTCATATGCAATTAAACAGTAAAAAACAAAACAAAACAAAAAGATAAGTGTAAGAACTATATCATAGAACTTACAGTATAAAGCAGAAGCATTTAACAGAGGGATTATTGGCACACTACATGGTTACTGTATCCCAGACAGCCTCAAGATGCCCCAAGAGATGGGAGAACTAAAATGAAATTCTGACACAAGATTCTGAAAGAATCCTGATAAGGAAAATCAGGAAAAACGAGTCACAATATAAAGAGTTCTCAGAAGGGTTCAGATCTTTTTAAACAAATAACATTTTTTCCTGATGATAAAAATAAAACAGGCTTATATGGAAACTATAAGAAGGTGATAAGGTTGAAAATCATAATCACCTATGATTACACTCTCCAGAGATAATCAGTAACGTTTTGATGCATTTCCTTTGAGGATTTTTTCTTTGCATATTTATATTTTTATACATAATTGGGATCATACTGTATATACAATTCTGAGCCTGATTTCTCCACTTACAATTAAATATCCCTTGAAAACATGATTTTTCATTAAATATCCCTTTAAAACATGATTTTTAATAGCAGCATAAATAATTCATTTAACCTTCCATCTAGCTGAACTGTCTAAGTGTTCAAATGTCCAGATTAAGGGAACAACGAGTCGTCACGCTTGCACAGCCAGTTTGGGTTTCGGGCACTGTGTTCGTACATCTGAGACCAGCATTTTGTGTAGAACGCTGTCCCCAAAAATTTCATCTTGAGAGTGTCCTGGAGGAAGAACATTCTGAAAACCACTTTGTATTCACTGAATCATTCATTCCTTCCCAGAACAAATATGTATTAAGTGACTGAGGCAGGACGACCGCTTTGTTTGAATTTGAGATGACTGAGGAGGAACCTGATAGCATGTAAAAGCTGCCACAAAGAGAAAATGGGGGTATTTGGTTTTGATCTAAAGGTCAAGAACTGACTGGTTCTTGGGGTGTTTCAGAGGCAGCATTTAGACTCCACGCAAAGCTGATGCTCCCTAATAGTTACAGCAACAAATTGGAAGTGCGCTCCCTGCCACTTGAGTATCAACAACGGACCTGAGAACCACTCTCCAGGGCTAGGGTAGTAGATACTTTCTGCAGAGAGTGGAATCTGAGGGGGTCACAGAGGAGGGTTCGGGGAAGGGAGTAGGGTGGTTTAAAGGCTGTGGTGGGAGCAGACTGCACACTTAGCCCTTAGCCTGTCTTAGTTATGCAGCAGCCCTGAACTGAGCCAGGGTTACTCAGAACTTCTAGACAAGAAACCCGCTGGCTAAGATTCTCTCATTGAACAGCCTGTCCAAGTCTCACTGGACGTTACAGGCAGAGCTAGGATTATGGTTTCTAAATTTCTCAAGCCCTTGTCCAGTGCCCTTCCTCCTACACCAAAATGTTGGGAACAGAGTATGCAAAAAAAAAAAAAACAAGAAGAAAAATCAGACCTAGATGGAAAATAATCTTTTCCCCTAATCTAATCTCAGTCACTCTCTGGCTACACTCCTTGAGCTCCTTATAATATCAGCTTCCTCTATGGCCAAAGAAAGGGAGCATCCTTCTGGATCAACACCCCAAGAAGAGGACCTATTCACGCAGCACCGCCTCGTCCTCTGGTGGGCACACAGAAGGTTCTAACTTAACAACTAGGAAACTCGCAAACAGGGGAAGCAAAAGCATAGAAGTGATGAAAGAAGCCGGTGTGAGGCCTCTGCCTACCTCTGTGGAAAAGTCTTTTTTACAAAGCTTTTGCAGTGAAATGTACAACTGCAAAAAGACATCGCGGTGTATAAAAATATGTCAAGGATTAATTACTCTTGGGCTATGGCCTAAGAAGAGCTTGGCCCTCTAGTCTCCAAATGATATTGCAATATACAAGTGGCATGCCATGTTGTCGAGTGAGGCTATGTGCCCAAACAAACGGCCTCACCCAAGCTGGCCCAGCATGTGCTCCCTCACATGACCACACAGGTAGGTGGTCATCAAGGCCTGGGCTCGGGAAAGGGGCATATGTGTGTGTAAATGAGTGGACCGCTGGGCTGGGGGCACATTCTAATGCTTATAGTCAGAGATGATTATGGATGACCCAATGTGTTTCTTCCCTGCCACAATCAGAAGACGCCTACGAGATCTTCTAGGCCAATGTCCCATTTTAAAGAAATGGGCTGGGGCTTCCGTGGTGGCGCAGTGGTTGGGAGTCTGCCTGCCAATGCAGGGGACACGGGTTCGAGCCCTGGTCTGGGAGGATCCCGCATGCCGCGGAGCGGCTGGGCCCGTGAGCCACAGCTGCTGAGCCAGTGCGTCTGGAGCCTGTGCTCCGCAACAAGAGAGGCCGCGATAGCGAGAGGCCTGCGCACCGCGATGAAGAGTGCCGCCCGCTTGCCGCAGCTGGAGGGGGCCCTCGCGCAGGGGCAGGGACCCAGCACAGCCAAAAATAAAAATATAAAAATAAATTAAAAAAAAAAAAAGACCTAAAGAAGAAATACATGGCGAATATCTTTAAAAAAAAAAAAAAGAAGAAGAAAAGAAATGGGCTGAACAATGAAGTGACTGGCCCAGAGTCACAACTCACCAAGAGCTGGCTATTATTTAAGTTAATGTTGCCTTTCACAGCTCAGCAGTGCAAGATTTTGAGCAAATGAGTAACATCTGGGGAAGATTTTAAACAGAGGATTAAAAAAAAAGAACCAGGAAGGGGTGAAGACAAACTTAAGGATTTGTGAGAATATGATTTGTCAAAAAATGTCAGCCAGTATTATGTTAAATTCAGAAGCAGAGGAGTCCTAAAATGAATATATGTAGAAATGAAGTAATCCAGAATTTCTTCCAAGTTGCAGATGTGTCTAAGCATAGCAATAAAATATGAACTCACTCTATAAATGCTTCCCATGGAACCTACTGCTTCTCTCTCTGTTAATTTAACATGTCCTTCCTCTCAGATTTAATGCAAATGCATAAACTTAAACAATCATGTTCATAACAGACTGTCTTATGAAGAACAGGACGTGTGTAATTACTACCAGCCTATTTCCACAGAGGCCAGTCTGTCACAAATGGTAGACAGATAAATAAGATGGTTGAGGAGAGGATAATGAATCAATCTATTTACTCAACACTATTAACCTTAAAGAGAAGTCAGAAATTTCAGAAATTCCCCAAATGATTCTTGTGTTGTCAAAGGCTGTCAAATCGAAATAAGAATTTTGCTGTTTGTAGATTCCCGGAAAAGAATGAAAATGATATATAGATAACATGCTATTGTCAGATTCATCAAAACAAGAGCTTTTAATCCAAAGGCTTAAAAACACATTAGAGGAGGGCAGTGAATTTAGCTTTATTGATCACGCTCAAGCCCTGGAATGCCTGGTTCAGAATTACATTGAGGATTACGTTGTGCCCTTTTTTCTGATAGTTAATGAACCTTTGAAGTAGGAACCTCTCTGTCTTTGTCATGATAGATATTAATCTTTATTTGAAGCCTGATTCTTGCTAATATCTGATTTGCTTAATGAAAACTAAGCAGTCAGCCAATTAATATTTGAATTATGATATGGTCTTTTTTTCCCATCTCCCTCCAAAAAACAAGGTTTTGTTAGCATTGTCAGTTACTTTCCTTGAAACAGACACCCACAGTTTTGAATGGATGTAGACTGGCATGTACTAGCAACTGTGAACCAAAAACATGCCAAAGGGAGAATCCCAGGGTACATGGGCAGCTGTAAAGGGGGTGTCAGTGGAGGTGATGCTGGAGCCAGAACAGCTGAGCCTGGCTTTTATAGGTTAAACAAAGAAGGAGAAAGAAGACCCCAGGGATGCTACTATGAAGAAGTAGAAATGGAGGCAGAGAAGATAAGGGATAAAAGGAGATGGCTTTGCCAGCAAATGGTTTTAAACGTCCATCACTAACTACCAATCAGCAATAACATTAATAGAACATGGGATGCAATTCCTAGCTTCTAACAAGTCAGTATGATGCCAGGTGCCTTCAAATAAACAAAGATCTACATGCATATACACACACATAAGGACTATATATGCATTTTTTAAATCCTGGGAGGATATATAAGCAGCAGGTGGGACTGCACCCAGATGTGGGGTGCTCCAGAGACTTGTACCTTTCATCTCACATCCTTCTATATTTCTTGAGGTTTAGCCAGCCATGGGAATGTTATATAAAACACTGCGCATACGTGATTGCTAAATGTTAGCTGCTAATTCTTATTATTACTGCTAACCATAACATTTTGTCTACCAAAGTAAGTCACTGACCCTTTCCCTTTAAAAATGGTATGTGAAACTCAAAAATGAGGATGCTCAAGACTCTGGAAGTTCCGTCTCCTTCAGAAAATGAGAGCTCTTCCCAGAGCCTACAGCCAAAGGGGAGGGAGCACGGAAGGCAGAGGGGAAGTAAAAGTCCCAGAGAGGAGCCCACAGGCTATGTGTACAGAAACAGGGATGGGAGCAAAGTCAGGTAAATGAGTGCTGAGGAGAACTATGGAGTAAGGTAAGTTAGAATGAGCTATACAGTGAGACCAAGTCTACAAATGTGTGATTATGCCCAATTTAAATGTTCGTGTGTCAAGATGGGAAGCCCCATCAAGGGTAAACAGGACTCATCGATTTGGGTGGCCAAATTAATGGAGAATTAATTTGGTCAAATACTATTTTATCAAACGGGTTAGAGTTAGGTAATAGTGTGTATGTTATGATATATCCATTTAAAGATGAAAATGAAGTGACTGTCCATGCCATTTCTGAAATATGGGATGTCTGTTCTCACACTGTGACATGGGGCCTTTCACTCAGCGTCCCTTCAGCTCTGTGAGAGACAAACAAAACAAAACAGTCCTATGCTTTGCAACCCCAGGGTCCTGGGATGGCCATAAATACAGTAACTGCTCTAGATGGGAAGAGCAGGGAAGAAGGGAGGAAACCTCAACAATGGCCAAGTGTATACTCATAACCTTGGTCCTGAAACTTGGGCTTCCTTCCATTTGGCTGAGCAAGCTGGACCCTGCAAGTCATGCTGACACCTCTTTCTTCCTCAGCCCCAGTATAAGTACACCATGACTCCTCTTGATTTCACCTCCTAAATGTATTTTAGATCCTTCCATTGCTCCCTAGTCCAAATTACAACACTCCTCCTCTGATCTACTGCAGTGCTCTCCTAACTGGTCCCCCAGCATACACTACAGCTTACTCCCCGATTCATCTTCTCCATGACAGCCAAAGAAAATGCTTCATAACAAATCTCTTCATGTTGACTTCTGCTTAGGACCATCAGTGGCTTCCCCCTGCTCTTGGAGTAAAGATACAACCCTCTAACATGGTCTTCAAGGCATAGCCTAGCCTGCCCCTTTCCTCCTTCTCCAGGCCTACCACCTACCTCTGCCAACAGACACACTTGCCTTCTTTCAGCACCCTGAGCAAGATGCTTCCTCCTGTCAACAGCAGCCTTCACACATTCTTTGCTGGGACACTGTCCTCTGCCCTTTGTCCAGTGACGCATCCTGTAGGTTTTAGCTCAAGTCGCACTGATCACACGTCTATATAAGGTTTTTTGCTACCTGTTCTTATAGGATTACATTCCTATCACTCCAGGACTTATCTCAATTTGAAGTGCATTTTTATTAGTGTGATTGTCATATGTTACTCTTTCCCATTAGATTATAAATTATATGAGAGCAAAAACCATTTCAATTTTATTTCTCACCATCATATTTCCAGGGCCCAGCACAATGCCTGGCATGTAGCAGGTGCTCACTGGAAGCAAAATTTTTAGTAAGGCTCCACTTATTGAAGAGTAACATATCCCTTGGCTGGAGAATCCATAAATCACCAATCAAGTACCCAGATGTGGCTTATCAAAGACCTGGAGCTGCAGGGGTTCCTTTTCTACAAGAGGAAGGGCCTCCTGGGGAAGCATCAGCCTTCCACACTGATACGAGCCCCTCACTCTTGGAGAAGAAGGAGGATTTGAGCATCACACACGCTGCTTCCCATCCTCATTAGACTTCTCCTGCAGGGAACCCACTCTTAGATACTGGTTAGATGTTTGCCCTTCCAACCTCCTGCAAACAAAGACAAAAACAAAATACAAGACAAAACAAACAAAACCCCATTAGAAACGTAACTAATGACACAGGGTAGAGTTTCAACATAAATATAGGAAAGGAGTTTTACTAGTATTGAAATAAATTTTAAAACTGTAAATAAAATATTAAATTTCATACCAGTTCTCTTATAGTTCCTATTTTAACAGGGCTTCAGATATGGGCTGCTTAGAATGCAATGACCAAAGTCTGACTTGTTTTGTGCTAGTCACTACTTTTATGGTATAAATCAGATAAACTGTTTAGAAGATTCAATATTATCTGTTACTCCCTCAAAAAAGAGGATATCACATATAATAGAACATTAGTTCAGATTAGTTTTAATTAAAGGCTAATAAAAAGGATAAATATCAGGCTTGTTTTAAAAACAATAACTTACAAGTATATTCTTATAACTATACTACTAGAAACATGCATAATTTTACCCCCCCCTCCCTTTTAGCTGAGTTGTTAGCCATTAATCTGCAAAAGGCATCTTTTTCAGGCACAGATCATATCACCATTAATTACGGAAATTTCCAAGTAGTAGAAAACCCTACTTGGATCTGAAAAACCATGCATAAAACATTATTCAACATATTGTACTGTCAATATTATAACATTTAGAAAAAGCTAAAACATTCTTTATGTTTAATGGTACTGGATAAAATAAGCATAGAAGACTTGCAAACATAATATCTTCCATTTCACAGAAGCTAAGAAATCAGATAGGGCAGGGCAATTGATCTGCAGAAACACATACAACCAACAAAGACTACAGCAGGTCACAACTTCCAGGTTTTTCACTCACTTCTTAGCAGAGAACATTTTCTGACTGTGGGAAAGATTAGAAATGGAAGGAAAAATCGCACTCACTCCGTCCTCTCCACATTTCCTCTTCTCCCTTTACTCCCACAGCCTGACCTCAAAATATAATTCATTTAATGAAATGAAAGGCAAGATTTATTACTGGTTCTCTCTCACCCATGAAAATCAGCTAACCTCTTTCAAACAAGGTATGAAAGGGAAATAATAAAATGAAGGCAGTGCCGGTCTACCAATAGACAGTATTGACTTCTTCTGGATATACTTATCAGATAATAATCTAAGTTCACTCCATTACCAAAATAATTTAAACCCCATGGTCAAACAGAACATAAACTCTGTTGATTTATGAGCCCAATATCTTCTGGGATGTGTCACCAATTTATGTGCTATGTCCCAGTGTGTTCGCACCTGGGGTTGGATAGAGGTGAAGGATAATGTAAAAAAAGGCTTGTAAACAGGCAGCTCCCTGTTGACTGCTTGCCTCAGGAAGATCTCAGCGTTAGCTATATATTTCAGAAATTGCATGCAGAACGTTATGCTTACAAATGTGCTACAGGAACGGTCAGCTCTGGACAATTTAAGGCACTTATGAAACATGCATGATTATACCACACTCAGGGTCACAGTATCTAGGTTTGAGATCAAAATGTAGTCGGAGCAAAGAAAGATTTAAAAGTTTGAGACCTTGCCATCAAAGGCAGCTAGTGTGCCATTTTCATTTAAAGAAGAAGAGAAGGGTCAACAATGAACGCTGACATAATACTATGATGTGAAGCAACACTGACATCTGGCCATGTATTTATCAAAAGGAATAAAGAATTTTCATTATGCTTATATTTTCAATTCAATGCAAGTTGATTCAGCCCAACTCTGAAATTTAGAAATGATGTCACTTATATTCACAGTTTTGAGCTGAACATTCATGGTGGAACCTGCTAAGACCACAGGTGACTTTTCCCAACAGTCCTGCTCTCAGGCACACACAGGTACCAGCAGCTGCGTTAACACCATGGGTCCCTTAGCCACCTCTTCATGACAGATTCCTCACTCTTGTGGCAGAGGGACAGTACATAACTATTCACTTCATCTGTACCAGTGCTTTCTAATTTTTTTCAGGGCTCGAGACCTTCTTCTTTAAAGAAATCTTAGGTAGAAGCCAAACACTGAAGGCTTGGGTTTTCCCAGGGACTACTGCTGGAGCAAAGCTCTGCTCTAAGGATAAATATTCTTTACCTGGAAAGGACACGAAACTTACAATACGAACTTGGACTCAAATTCTAAAACAATTCTTGACATTGACTATGGATTTTAAAATAACATACCGGGGGCTTCCCTGATGGCGCAGTGGTTGGGATTCTGCCTGCCAATGCAGGGGACACGGGTTCGAGCCCTGGTCTGGGAAGATCCCACATGCCGCGGAGCAACTAGGCCCGTGAGCCACAATTACTGAGCCTGCGCGTCTGGAGCCTGTGCTCCGCAACAAGAGAGGCCGCGATAGTGAGAGGCCCGCGCACCGCAATGAAGAGTGGCCCCCACTTGCCGCAACTAGAGAAAGCCCTCACACAGAAACGAAGACCCAACACAGCCATAAATAAATAAATAAAAATTAAAAAATAAAATAACATACCAATTGTCTAAGGTATGACTTAGAATAACAAATTTAATACTTGAATATGTGATGGCTATTAATTTATTTACTCTTTAATTCAACAACTATTTATTATCCACTTACTATAAACCCTGTACTGAGAACTAGGTACATAACAGTAACTCAAACAGATACGGCCCTTGTTTTCAAGAAGCTCAAAGTTCAATGGCTATCATATATCAACTGAGGTAAGTGTTATGACAAACAAGATCAAGTTAAAATGGAAAATCTGGAGTTTAATTTCTTCTATAAGTAAGCACTTCTTCATTAATTTCCCTTATATTACTAACCAAAAAAAAATATTTCCTCTGTTTTTCTCTTCCTTCCTCCTTTCTTTCTTTGGAAAAACAAAACATGTCCTGGTTTGAAATACGATCTTGGACTAATCTAAAATCTATCAAGTATTTTTCAGGTCTAAGCACATTAACCATATTCCAGTTCTCTTTGCAGATGCAACCACGTTTTCTCTGGTATTTTCTACTCTTCTTTCCTTAAAGGTACAGAAATTATGTTGAAACTAAATTTCTGAAGGTTTATACAATACATATCTACAAAATATTCTTGCTATTAGGTAGACGTGCAAACAAGCCATCCATGAGGCTTTCTAGAAGTTCAGAATATTAAAAGAAATAACTAATTTTCCCTTCTGTAGTGCAATTTTGAGAAAATTAGGTGACGGAGCAGAGAAGAATGACGTTTTTTTCAGCACCTACTATGTAAAAGTTGCTGCACTATGATGATTATAGACATTCTCTCAATCCTTACAATTAATTGATTAAGTTAGGTTGTATGGTTTTCATTTTATGGAACTTGGACCCTGGCCTCACACCACACACAAAAATTAACACAAAATGGATTATAGCTCTAAATGTAAGACCTAAAACTATAAAACTTCTAGAAGAGAACATAAGAGAAAAATCTCTGTGGCCTTCAGTTAGGCAAAGATTTCTTAAACTATGACACCAAAAGGATGATCCACAAAGAACAAATTGATACAATAAGCTTCATTGAAATTTAAAACTTTTGCTCTTCAAACACCTTTAAGAAAGTGAGGACAACATACAAACTGGGAGAAAATATTTGCAAATCACATGTCTTACAAAAAATTCATGTATAGAATATTTTAAAAAAAACTTGCAACTCAATTTTTAAAAAAGTGAAATATCAGTATAGGCTTTTCAACAGAGGTGATGTATGAATAGCTAATAACCACTTGAGAAGATGCTCAAAATCATTAGTCATCAGGGAAATAAAAATTCAACTCACACTGAGATACTACTACACACCCACTAGAATGGTTATTATCCAAAAGACTGACAATACCAGGTGTTGGTAAGGGTGTGGAGAAATTATACCCTCACGCATTGCTGGTACAGCCAGTCTGGAAAACAGTTTGGCATATTCTTATAAAGCCAATCATGTATCTACCATATAACTTAGTAATCTCACTCCTAGATATTTATCCCAGAGAAATGAAAACACATGTCCACACAAAGACTTGAAAGAAGACTTGAAAGCAAACGTTCATAGAAGCATTATTTATAATAGCCCCCAAACTAGAAATAATCTAATCAACTGGATTTACAGCCATCAACTGGCAAATGGGTAAACAAAATATTGTATACAATGAAATATTATTCGGACTTGGAGAAAAAATGCTAAATATTTGGCAAAGGGCTTGTATCTAAAATACACAAAGAACTCTTACAAGTCAGTAACCTAGTTCATCTCTCTCTCCTCCCTGAAGTGACTTCCTTCAACCCTCTGGTCCATCACCATTGCTTCCGTCTCTGAACTTACTTTCAACAACCTTCATTGGGTATTTTTCTTGTAAAATCTTTCAGATCAGCTCCTGGTTGGGGTGACGGGATGTAAGGGGCATCAGTGATGAAAATAGAACACAAATGGGCTGAGATGGGGCATGAATTCCCAAAGCTGAGGTGGCCTCATAACAAGAGGTATCTCTTCATCAGCTTGGTCTCTATCACTATAATGTCTCTGTGGCCACTTGTCTTGAAAATCCAGGAGCTTCCCAAGAGGTAAAATTGCCATTATATGCAGATGGCATGATACTATATATAGAAAACCCTAAAGACTCCACACAAAAACTACTAGACCTGATAAACGAATTCAGCAAGATAGCAGGATACGAGATTAACATACAGAAATTGGTTGCATGCCTTTACGCTAACAGGGAAATATCAGAAAGGGAATGTTTAAAAAGAAAAAATCCCTTTTAAAAATGCATCAAAAAAAAAAAAAACAACTTAAGAATAAACCTGAGCAAGGAGGTGAAAGACTTATATGCTGAGAACTATAAACTATTAATAAAGGAAATTGAAGATGATTCAAAAAAGTAGAACGATATCTCATGCTTTTGGATTGGAAAAATTAACATTGTTAAAATGGCCATACTACCCAAAGCAACCTACAGATTTAATGCGATCCCTATCAACTTACCCCTGGTGTTTTTCACAGAACTAGAACAAATAATTTTAAAATTTATATGGAACTATAAAAGACCCAGAATTCCCAAAGCAATCCTGAGGAAAAAGAACAAAGCAGGAGGCATAACCCTCTCAGACTTCAGACAATACTACAAAGATAAAGTAATCAAAATGTGTGGTATTGGCACAAAGACAGACATGTGGGTCAATGGAACAGAATAGAGAGCCCAGAAATAAACCCACACATCTACAGTCAATTAATCTTCAACAAAGGAGGCAAAATTATACAATGGAGAAAAGATTACACAATGGAGAAAAAAACAGTCTCTTCAGCAAGCAGTGTTGGAAAAGTTGGACAGCCACATGTAAATCAATGAAGTTAGAACACACCTTCACACCATACAAAAAAATAAACTCAAAATGGCTTAAAGACTTAAATATAAGACATGACACCATAAAACTCCTAGAACATAGGCAAAATATTCTGACATAAATCATACCAATGATCAATGGTCAATCTCCCAAGGCAATAGAAATAAAAGCAAAAATAAACAAATGGGACCTAATCAAACTTATAAGCTTTTGCACAGCAAAGGAAACCATAATAAAAATGAAAAGACAACCTAGACTGGGAGAAAATATTTGTAAACGATATGACCAACAAGAGCTTAATTTCCAAAATATACAAATAACTCATACAACTCAATAACAAAAAAACAAATGACCCAATCAAAAAATGGGCAGAAGACCTAAATAGACATTTCTCCAAAGAGGACATACAGCTTGTCAATAGGCACATGAAAAGATGCTCATCATCACTAATTATTAGATAAATGCAAATCAAAACTACAATGAGGTACCACCTCACGCAGTCAGAATGGCCATCATTTAAAAATCTACAAGTAACAAATGCTGGAGAGGGTGTAGAGAAAAGGGAACCCTCATACAGTGTTGGTAGGAATGTAAATTGGTGCAGCCACTATGGAAAACAATATGGAGGTTCTGTTAAAAACTAAAAATGGAGCTGCCATATGATCCAGCAGTCCCACCCCTGGGCATATATCCAGACAAAACTATAATTCAAAAAGATACATGCACCCCTATGTTCATAGCAGCACTATTCACAATAGCCAAGACATGGAAACAACCTAAATGTCCATCAACAGATGAATGGATAAAGAAGATGTGGTACATATATATAATGGAATACTATTCAGCCATAAAAAAGAATGAAATAATGCCATTTTGCAGCAACATGATGGACCTAGAGATTATCATACTAAGTGAAATAAGTCAGAAAAAGAAAGATAAATACCAAATGATATCACTTGTATGTGGAATCTAAAATATGACACAAATTAACTTACTTATGCAACAGAAACAGAATCACAGACACAGAGAAGAGACTTGTGGTTGCCAAGGGGGAGACAGGTGCAGGAGGGATGGAGTGGGAGTTTGGGACTAGCAGATGCAAACTATTATACATAGACTGGATAAACAACAAAGTCCTACTGTATAGCACAGGCAACTATATTCAATATTCTATGATAAACCATAATGGAAGGAATATAAAAAAGAATGTGTATAGATAGACAACTGAATCACTTTCCTGTACAGCAGAAATTAACACAACATTGTAAATCACCTACTTCAATAAATTTTTTTAAAAACTTGGAAAAGAAAAGAAAATCCATGAGCTTCCCAGAATCCCATAGCATAGACTGTTTCTGATAACAACATTTTTCTTAGTCTTTCAAACCCACTTGGGTATTTTATTTTGCCTCCAGAACACCCAGGATCACTCCTTCACCTATGCTTACACATCTTGAATCCTCCATGGTGCCTAAAACAGCACTGAATACATAGGTCAAAAAGAATGATATGATTGGATATTCCCAAACACGGGTAGATTTGGATCATGGTGACTGCCACCCTTGGGATTAAGCCCTGCGTTGAGAAGAGACGATAAAGTCCTGGAAATTAATAACACTGCCCCCAAGTTCAATGTAGTTATTTTTATCTTGTTAGAGTGAAGATGAGATGCTATATACCTTTGAGTTCCCTTGGAAAGAAAAGGATGGGAAAGAAACACCAAAAACTGTCTCCTGGGAATAAGTTCCTCAAACCAATCACCTTGAGATAATTGCCAAAAGAGAAATAAGAGAAATACTGTCAAGTGAAGGAGGTATGTATTTGAAGGAAAATGTAATTGACATTGTGTCTTCAGGGCAACTAGTTAATATCCTGCATGGGACACCAGGGCAATGACATACTTTTCTTCAGAGGATCACAATGCTGAATGGAAATTGTCAATATGATAGCTACAGAATCATGGGCAGAGATGCATACAATTTATAAAACAGAAAGGGAGTCCAACTCAAATAAGGGCTTCAACATTCCATTAGTATGCCCCAGGTTTCAAGGCAAAAAGCCACACCAGAATTACACAAAAGAGAATAAAATTCCAGGATCTGGTAAGTACCCACCCCCACCAACTTGAGACAGTTCATGAAACTTATGAAACTAGTTAGAGCCTCAGTGAAGAGCACATAATTTAGAGAGTTGAAGAATCAGATGAAAGTTGACCTTAGTTAGGCGCCCCTGCCCAGCAACTGCAGGCTTAGTCTTCAAAGATATAACCAGACTCTATGCCTCTGAATGGCCTTGAGGTTCTTTGATTATTTTTTCTTAGTAAACGCCTAGCCAATATAGTAATACTACTCCCCCTTGGTGGGTAGATTCTATTTACTTATCTACCATTAAAATGTGTTTAAATACAGATTGTATTTAACAGATTATCCAATGTAAACTGTGTTTATATAAAGGTGCAGTAATATGCTTTATAAATATTGTACTGCTGTATGTGTTGTTTGCTTTTTGAAGATGTTTAAAACAGAAGAATTTGAACTACTAAATTAATGTCTAATTTATTAGCATTATGGACACTGAGTGCTTAAAAAAATTGTGACATTTGTGAGAATTACATATATTAAACCTATAAGCATAGTTAAGATGTCCAAGGAAATTTGATTACTTAAATGTAAAATGGTTAGAATTTGATCTATCAGTTTATACATTATATAAACATTAATCAAGGAACAAATGAGTTTGTTCTAAATTTTTATGTAAAAAATTATTAGATTTATAAATAAGAAAATTTGTTAGCTGAATTTGAAGGCTTAAAAAAGTAGATTTTAAACTGAATATTGATTAAAATCAAAGTAATAACAGATTTTTTTTTTTTTTACATATATAAAAGGCTTCCCAAGGATGTAAAAATCAACAGGAATTTAGCAAAGCCCTTCACCTCACAGACTCTCAGCTCTACAGCCAAGAAAGAGAAGCAAGGGTGCCCTTCTTGAGCAGTTAAATGCCATGTGGGCCACACCTACAGAATCCTAAACCAGTAAAAGTTCCTGGAGCCTTCTCTGGCAAATTCCATTGATTCTAGAAGAATCAAGACTGGGGGTGGGTGGGGGGGAGCATCAGTCTGGAGCACACATAACACAGATGGTCTGGGATGGGGCGTGACTTCCACCTGACTTAAAAATCCAGGGTACCTCACAATCTAGAAGCCAACAGGAATCCAAAAACACTTCCCAGGATCCTATAACATAAGATAGAGTTTCTTGGAAAACTTTTTTCTTAGTTTCTCAAACACCCTCAGATACTTTCTTTTGTATCCTGAACATCCAGAGTCACCCCTACGCCTACACTTGCCAAGTGGGGACTTGTGGAGGTGCTGAACCCTGAGCAGTTAGGTACAAGGTCTTCTACCACAGCGACGCTGAAGTCACAGAGAGCAGACTTCCTGGAAAGGTGCCCCAAAGCACAGAGGCAACAAGCAATGGAATGCAGGGGGCCAACCTACATTCTGCACCTGACTCTGTCACCCCTAATTTGGGGAACTCGCACAAATCATAGGGTTTTTGTGACTTGGCAAGTATCACATCTATGAAATGAGCACGAACTTATTCTGGAGCCAGGTTTGTCATGAAAAGCCAATGAAATAACACTTTAAACATGCAGAAAAATACATGCACAAATGCAGAGAACTGGGTTATTATAAAGTCTAAAGATGCCAGGACTGCTTTACAGCAAGTGGAAACAGTAATCTGACTCAATGAAATCTCACCTGTACAGATACCCATTTAACCTAACAAGTAGGAATAAAGTTCTAAGGACACATCTTCTAACCAAATTTCATCAAGACCAGAAAAGGGCAGCGTAAACTAGATGGGGGAGGAAAAAGGGAAAAAAAAGTTCTACAGACTGAAGTTAATTACCTAAAAATTTTGATTTTGTGCCTACCATGTAGGCATTTAGCTACATGGTAAATTAGCTCATTTAGTCCTTTCAATAACCTCAGAAGGTATAAATTATTATTCCCTTTTTAGTGGGGGAAAAAACAGGCTTCAAACAGGTTTGAGCAACCTGCCTATAACTGAGGAAAAAATTAGCTTTAAGAATTTCAGTTTGCACTGTAAAGCCCACAAAAACTAAAGGCCATGACAGTCCATCCCTAGAATCCTGAAGTGTACAGTTCTCGTGCTTTTTTCACATTTCAAAGGACGCTGAAAAATGTAGCAAGTCTTCATGGAAATTTCAGTGATGGACTCTTGCTGTCGAATTTCTAAATGGTCCTGTTTCTCTTCTCAAGCCCAGTGGTGAATGTTAAGTGCTTGTCCTAAAACTATCCGGATCACACTGCACCACCTTCCTCCCTCGAAATGAGCTCCAAGTGCAGAGGAAGGGAAGCAGCCATCATTCTAGGGTCATCATAGGCATGCCAGAGGATCCCAGGTTTTAGCAAAGGGTAATAGGGGGCCCTGGAATCACCATGCCCGTTGAATTCTCTCCTGTGGGCAACTTTTATTCCCATCAAAATAGTAGGAGACTACAAAAAAATTCATCAGGAAGTGTGTCACAATTTCACAGACTGACAGATGGAGGCGTGTAGCAATACATCTTTTGTTACTTCCCTTGACAGCTACAGATTGCATGCTGTGTTTAACTGGGCTGATACACATATCCTGCAGGTGTACTGTTGAGAGAAAAGATTCGGGACATTTTTCTGGCTATCACAGAAATAAAGTACCTAGGTCTGGAAAGAAATTTTCTGGTAGTCCAAAGAATGTTTCTTTCTACAACTCCAAACACTCCCTCTAGTCACATAACCCTAACAAAGGCATTTTAATGCCCAGCAAATTTATTTTCAAACATGGATAGGCCAGCCTGCATTAAAGGTTTCTCTTCTGTTGGAAGCATAAAGTGATCATAATCAGTGATTCTATAAATAAGGGAATGTATTTCTTTACTAAAGCATCAGGCTTCATAAAAGACTATGTTATATGTAAATAAACACTTTGGGATAATTAAACTTGATGTTCTAGATTTTATTTTCATAGTTAAAAAACTGAAATTGTGTTGTACCCTTACGGCAGTTCTAGTTAGCAAGTACCCGCAGCTTAGAGAAGCTGGTTCTCCGCTAGCCAGTCACACTGACATCACGTTGCATTTGATGAAAGGGCCTTCCCAAAAGCACTCACGCACGTTTAAGCACATTGTGTGGATTAGAGAGTTTTCAGACAAACAGAAGAAAAAATCATTTTCTAC
The DNA here is from genome assembly GCF_028021215.1 of Eschrichtius robustus. Taxonomy (NCBI): domain Eukaryota; kingdom Metazoa; phylum Chordata; class Mammalia; order Artiodactyla; family Eschrichtiidae; genus Eschrichtius; species Eschrichtius robustus. The sequence continues at coordinate 57,529,083 of NC_090833.1, read as the reverse complement.
CCCCAGCTTCAGACGGCACAGGTATATTATCTAATGAAAACAAGATTTCTCTGAGGAATATGGAATACATTTAATGTTTCCACACAAATAATTATTCTGCCACAATCTGCAAGATGCTGAGACAGAGGCAGACCTGGTCACATTTTTCTTATGTCCTGATGAAACTCCCCATTAGGGAACCAAGTAGCGTTCCCATCTCCCAGAAGACAGTTCTGATGTTGATGGATATCAAAAGTGGAAGTGGGACAATCATAAGAATTAACCCATATGGGCTGAAAAACGGTGATATAAACGTAGTTACATTATATCACATATGAGAATAAGTACGTTTTTTTTTTTCTGGGGGGGAGCAAAGATAGGTTTATTGCAGGGCCACGCAAGGAGAATGGGTGGCTCATGCTTCCCAAAACCCCTATCTCTCCAAAGGGTTTCAGCAAAGCATTTTTAAAAATATATATATATGATTTATATGTGAATATATTTATAACATACATAATTATACACATACATTATGTTTTGAAATATAACATCAAATTCCCCATATCCAAGTGAAGTCTAGTTGACATACTATGAGGGCATTTAATCATGTAGCTTTCATTAATTTCGGTGGGAAACACAGACCCCAATCCATCCCTGACAGTCCTTTAAATTTTAAAAGCTTGCTTTATAAAATCCATGACTTTGCCTTTTGGGAACCTGGATGATGAGCAGGACGGAGCACATAGCTAATGGAGTGGATCTACAGAGTGCTGCAAACCGACAAAAACAGCGTGGCTGCTTTACAGAAAGGGAAATTACATTCTGCCTATGAGTCAGCGCTTCTGGCACCACAAGGTAAGCAGTCTCCTAAAATGCCCCAGGACAATACATATGTGATGGTTAATTTTATGCGTCAACTTGACAGGGCCACAGGTGCCCAGATATTAGGTATTTGGTCAAACATTATTCGAGGTGAGTCTGTGAGGGTGTTATTGGATGACTGTAGTATGTGAATTGATAGACAAAGCAGACGATCCTCCTAGGGCCCATGCAACCAAGGGAAGGCCTGAAGAGAATAAAAAGGCTGACTCTTTCCCAAATAAAGGGGAATTCTTCTTGCCTGACTGGCTTTGAGTTGGGACTCAGATTTTTCCTGACTCTGGACTTGACGCTCGTCCTGGGTCTTGAGCCTGCTGGCCCTTGAACTAGAATTACACCATCTGCTCTCCTATCTTCAGTCTGCTGACTACGATCTTGGGACTTCTCAGCTTCCGAAATCACATGAGCCAACTACTTATAATAAATCATACATATTATACATATTTACTTGTAATATATTAAACACACACACACACACACGCACACACACTACTCTTACTGGTTCTATTTCTCTGGAGAACCCTAATACAATATTATAAGGAAAAATAAAACCTTCCCTATGGCACCACCAAAGAAGGAAAGCTGGGGATGTCTCATTCAGCACCAAGAGAACAAAGAGGAAGAGGCCACAGCAGCCAACAAACAGTGACATTATTAGAAAGTATGTGAAATTTGAAAATACAGCATGACAAATATTCCTACTTGGTTGGTGTAAGAGGCCTGGAACGAGTAACCAAAAATGTACCAGACAGGAAAGGGCGGTGGGGAATATCGAGGGAGGAAAGGCTGGATGAAAGAGAGAAGACCTGCACAAAGACAATTATAATTCTTTTCCCTGAAAAATATTATCATTCACGCAAATTCATACAGATGCCCCTCTCCAATCTACATTAACTCACGCCACCATGAGCACCGCCTCCCTCCAAGGCTAGAGCTGTGGCCACACACACGTACACGCACACACACGTACACACAAACGCCCCACTGCTAAACCGCAAATCCTTATCATATACGCTAAGTAATAGCTAATCAAGCTGTAAAGAATTTTTGCTTTTCCATTCTTGTTGATTTAAATGCCAAGGTGCTTCTGAACAATCTTATAAATTTTACAGCCTTGTTCTCACAACACCCACAAATACTTTAAACCAAACTTGTTTGGGTTCACAGAGAGTGGGAACCGAAGTTATCAAAGCGAAGGCTTGTGGATTCAAAAAACTCCTAGGATCACAGCCACTTTTTTCCAACGTACAAGTAGAAGACAATCCAAGAAAGCTTAAGACCAACTGGGTGTGTGGAGGCTCGTGAAGTGAAAGGGAATTTAGGATTCATTAAATACTCTCATGGATAAAGACCTAACTATTTGCTCAGGTTTTGGGATCAGTGCTCAGAAGTCTGTTGTCCCATCCCCAATATGCTCCCCAGCAAAGTTTTCTCTCTTTGGCTGGCTCAATATTGACAGCCTGCTCAAAAGAAGGCTGACTGATTCTGAAATAAGTGTGTAGGCTGGGCAGGGCTGACGAGAGCCTGCGCGTTTCTTTGCCTTTCTTGCCCTCACATACCTCTTCATCTTCCACTCTAAGTGTCCTTTCTTCCCAGGGGTTAAGAACAGAGGCTCTGGAGCCCAACTCTGGGACTGAATACGCTTTCTGACACTTAACTAGCTGTGGGTCACCTTGAGAAAGTTATTTACTGCTTTGTGCCTCAGTTTCTTCAGTAACCAGATGTAGAAAATCTGGCTTGTAAGCATGTAAGGTTGTGAGGATGAAATGATTCATGCGTGTCAAGCTCCTGAAGCAGTCCTGGCAGCATGTGGTACATGTCCGGCAGTGTCAGCCCTTATTGACCTTGTGGACTCTCAGACTCAAGTCTCCTGACCCCAACAGGTGGGAAGTTGCTTCTGGCTCATTTATAGCATTTATTGCACTGTCTAGAAAGCACCTATTTACCAGCCTGCCTCCCCCCAGACTGAGCAGGAATCACACCTTCTTTCTCATTATCTCTACCAGCACCCAGTGTGACGCTTGGCACACAGCAGATACTGCGTGCTTGAAGGGGTGGCCTAGTCTAACAAGGGGAGCATGGTACCTAAGGGCTGCTGCTTATGAAGAGCAATGGCAGTGCAGTAAAGCAAAGCTCCAGGTGGAATTCTGCAAAGAAACACAATTCACCCTTTTGGTGTACGATCAAGTCCTGGGATTTTTAATTTGTTTAAACTCATCTGCTTTAAAATCTTTCAAATAAGGTAACTTTTGTTTACATACTTGTCCTTCTTAAAGGCATAGAGAAGTAAGCCTAACAAAGCTAACTGAATCAATGTTTCTTCGGCCCCAGGAGACCAAAATTCTAGAAATATTTATGAGCAACCTCATAAGGTTACATTTAATTATCAGTTGCACATAATGCATAATTATTACTTTTAAAGAATAACATCTTTCCAAATACAAACAAGGGCATATCATCAACAGACCCAGGACAAGGCAGAAGTTACATTAGTGAGGCCTGGCTCCCCAGATGGACATTTCCCTTAAATGAAGAAGGGATAACAAGATGACCAGAAGACTAACCCTGGTCTCAGTTATCTGATTGGATCTCAGTTTCAAAAAACCTTCTGCTGAAAGTGCTTTTCTTGTGAAACATCCTGCTCAAAAGCAAGTCCCTGAGACACACAAACAGACAGACTGGCATGCATGTTTCCCACTCCAGACCACAGTTAAGAAACTCAGTAAAAGTCAGAGCCTTTTTCGTGCGTGATTTTTGTTACTCCCATATGAAACATCCACAGATGTTTCTGTCTGATCACAGATGTCACTGTCAGGTCAGATTAATAAAAGCCATATTCTCCAGCTAAGCAGAAAGAAAAAGAATAAAGGAATTCAAATATGTAAACACTTTGTAACAGAAAAGAACAGGTGAATTCACATTTTATGTTTCTGACCACACACATTTTTCACTTAGTTAAAAGAATTTGGGAAGATGAGTCTAAGTTCATCTACTATTTAGAATAATGACGGCTAAGGAACCTCCTAGAAAACAATACTCTTTGTGGTAGGAAAACAGAACACCTGAATCAAATATTAAATGAAATGAGTTACTTCAAGAGCCGAAGTAAAGATTCCCGAGAGGTTCAGCTGGTTTAGTTACACAAAAAGTAAACTGGGGAGCAGGCACCCAGGACCTTACTCACCACGATATCCTCGGGGAATGTGTCTCTGCTGAAGGAGCCGTCATCAAACACGACCTCATAGAAGGTCTGCGCCGTCACAGCGATCACCCTGCAGCTGTAGTACCGGGTGTTGCGATGCTTCGTGATGACCGTCTGCCCCACGGCGATGCCCTTCTCGCCAGCCTTGGACTTCTAAGGAAGGGGCAGAGAAAGAGGAGAGAAAAGAAACAGGAGAAAGAACAGAAAATAAAAGAAATATTTATTTAGAAAACATCATTGGTGTGGTCATGATATACACTTTTAATTGTTAAACCTTTTTTTGGGGAATAATTTCAAACAGAAGTTGCAAGAATATGAATAATACAAAAACAAACATATACTCATGACCCTTTACTCAGGTTCATCTATTGTTATTTATTGCTATTGTTAACATTTTACCATTTCCCTTTTTTTTTTGCCTATTCTCTATTTTACATATGTGTATATTTAAGTATATATAAAATTGTGTGTGTGTGCACGCCACAAACCATTTGAGAATAAGCTACAAATAATCATGGGCTTTAACACCTAAATACATCAGTGTATATTTTCTAAAAACAGGGATTTTCCTTTACATAACCACAGTACAGTTACTAACTTTAGTAAATTTAACATGGATGCCATACTTTAATCAACCATGCATATTCCAATTTCGTCAAGTGAGCCAATAACGATCTTTATGTCCCCCATCCTTTATGTACAGGATGCAGTCTTGAGTCACATACTGCATTTACTTGCCAAGTCTCTTTGACCTCCTTTAATCTGGAACATTTCCACAGCCTTTCTTTGTCTTTTATGATCGTGATACTTTTGAAGGATACAGCTCTCCCTCCCCCTGCTTTTTCAGTAGAGCATATGTCTGATGTTTCCTCATGATTAGATTCAGGTTATACATTCCTGGCCAGAATACCACAGAGACAATGTTGTATTCTTCTCAGGCTATCACATCTGGAGGCACATGTTTGTCCACCTTTCAATGGTGATTTTAATTTTAATCCTGGTCAAAGAGTAGTCCAATTTCTTCATTTTGTAATGACTATTTTTCCCTTCCAACTAATAAGCAATCTGTGGGAGGGACTTTAACACCAAGTAAATATCCTGTTCCTCCACATTTCTGCTTAGATTTAGCAACCATTGATGAGTCTTGCTTGATCCAATTTTACTATGATGGTGATGATATGCTGATTTTTCCTGCTCCAGCACTCCCTCCACATTTACCAGTTGGCACCTGGCAGTTATTAAGCAAAAATCTCCTACCTTCCCCCCATCTATCCATCCGTCCATCCATCCATCCATCCATCCATCCATCATCAGTATGGAATTATTAATTCCTCCTCCCCAACTGTTTAGAATTCATACTATAGTTAGTAATTTTGGTGCTCAGATTATCTCAGATTTGGCCAATAGAAGCCTCTTCAATCTGTTTTCCTGTGCCCCTTAAGATGTCTTTTTATTTTTTATCAGTTCCTTACTTTCTGGCCTAACAAGATGTCTCAAGATCATCTTGCCTCAGCCCTGGAATTAACATTTCCCTGAGAAGTGTGGTTCATTTTAGAGGGCAGTGATATTAGAGAATAAGATCCAGGTGCTTAGGTGTGTTTATTACTACAATAGCACCTTTGTTTCTTGACCCTTTCAGAAGACAGAGCAAAGAAATATATGCATGTAGATATATGTGTGTGTGTGTGTATATGTATACATACACACAGACACTATCACACTACAGGTATACATGCACATATGTATAACCATGGAAAACCATGGACTAGGTCTCAGAGTACTTGTGTCATGCTATGGAAGCAGAAGGCTTCAGGATAAATGCTTCAGGAAATGCTTGGCAGAGTGCTGGGCTCAGAGTAAGTACTCCAGAAACGTTAGCTTGCTGTATTTGGGGCTTTCTGTTTGTTTGCTTGCTTGCTTGCTTTGTTTTATTTTTCAGAATAAGGCTGTTGCTTCCCTGTCAGGAACTCATACAAACCCCATTCCTGCCAGGCGGAGAGGGTAGTCAACATCTTACAAGGAAGTCTGCTCTCAAACATTCAGTCCCTTTTACTCCCCAGCTCCAAGTCTCATTCATCACCCTTATTCTTTTGATGCCACAAGCTCTGACCCACTAGGGGGGCCCTGAATCAAGCACTTGGGAAGGTTCAAGACCTTTGCTAAATGGGCCCTAGAAGGCACAGTCTCAAGATCCCCAAGATACCAACATTAGTCTGACATGTCACCCCTAACCTACAGAAAGCCAAGATTCATTAAACCCCAGTGTCTTCTGGCAGCGGTATTTATAACATCACTGGGAAATAAAGTGTCATCAATTCAGAATCTTGGTTTAATTAGAGGTTTTACTTATTTTTTCCCTGAATTTCAAAAAAGGCTAAAACACCTTGTAGGAAACATATAAAGTGCTATGCTTCATCTTTTCCTTCTGGAAACCAAAGAAGAAATGCCCAGAGAGTTAATGATTCACTAATTCCTTCAACAGTCATGTGTTGCCAGCCAGTGGACACCAAGCACCTCCCCTGGTGCTGGGGACTCAAACAAAAACCACTAAGACTTGATTCCTGTTCCCTGAAACAGGCCCACAGAGGTACGTGCCATGAAGTTCTCTTACAGGTGGCATGATTCAAGACTGGTGATATTCTAGCATGCCATCTACAGCATGTCTTCATACTCACAGGCAGAATTAGGGGAGGAGAGCAATCAAGCACCAAGTAATGGGCATGAGCAGAAGCCCAGAAGCAGGAAACAGCCCATTCTGTTCTGGGAACTGCAAGAGATCTGCTGTTGTGTGGGAGGGGAAGAGTGGAGGAAGGAGAAGACTTTAGAAATGGCCTGGGGCCCAGAGGTCAGGCTATGGGGGAAGAGGGGAGTAGAGCAGTTCTTATGCCATCCTAAGGAGTCTATATATTACCCTGTGAGCCTAAGGAAGCCACTGAGAGGACTAAGCATAGAAGAAAAATGATCCAGGTCTGTGTGGCTTTTAGGGGAGAAGGGGCATCTCCAGGTGGGAGATGAGGGCCTACAGACAAAGATGCTCATGACTTGGGCAGAGGGCCAACTCTCTCCCAAACGTGTTCCTAAGAGTCCCCTCCTTGTAGAGTGAGCTCTGCCATCTAGTTTCTCACATGCCTAACAAAACAAAAGGATCTTTTCCTTCTTGAAATCATTCCCTACTGATTGCTAGGTTGGTTGGGAAATTTTTCTGTGCCTTTAGGTGTAGTTAGCTGTGTAAACATTTTGACAAAGGACAAGAGCAAGAAGCCTGTAGTGATTTAAACGTACTTTGCTTGAAGTAGAAATCTTTAACAGCTAGGCCACAGTACCCTACATATGCCAAAATAATTCCCTAGTTTCCCACTTCATTCCTCTGCCCAACCCCTTTAAATATATCTAACCTTTCAAAGTAAGAGAACAACTTAGATGTAATAATAAATTCAAGTGAGGGCACAGTCTGCAGAGTTCTGTAACTCCAAAATTGGGCCCATGACTGCTGCTTAAGATTGTATCAGGGCTTCCCTGGTGACGCAGTGGTTAGGAATCCGCCTGCCAATGCAGGGGACACGGGTTCGAGCCCTGGTCCGGGAAGATCCCACATGCCGCGGAGCAACTAAGCCCGTGCGCCACAACTACTGAGCCTGTGAGCCACAACTACTGAGCCCATGTGCCACAACTACTGAAACCCGTGCGCCTAGAGGCCGTGCTCCGCAACAAGACAAGCCACCACAATGAGAAGCCTGCACACCGCAATGAAGAGTAGCCCCCGCTCACCACAACTAGAGAAAGCCCGCACACAACAACGAAGACCCAATGCAGCCAAAAATAAATAAATAAAAAAAAAAGATTGTATCAGTTACAATTGACCCAAGGAGGCGAAGGTTGCAACTTGTTTGGCTGAACACAGTGGTCCTTAGTGACCTGGATTAGGGCCAGAAAAGGCTTCATGTTGGCAGCACATTTTTGCAAATGCTGTCCCTCTTTGTCAAACCACCTTAAAAACACTCATAGTCAGAATTGCACGTACTGTGTTTTACTATGATAATAGTTTCATTGTGCATATTTTATTAAAATTGGAATGCACCCTCTAAGGAAACAATGTTTTGGATTTGAATTATAAGCTCAGCTTCCTCCTAGCTGTGTGATCTTGGGGATGTTACATAACCTTTAGCAGCCTCAGTTTGCTCATCTGTAGAAGGGACAATAATACTTACATTAAAGGTTTCCTATAAGATGAAGTACATAAAATGCGTAGACTCATAGGCAGTTGGCTCTCGGCAACTGTTAACTGGCTTCGTTTTAAGAACTGGAGAACATATGTGAGAACCTAGCCCCAGGTTAATAAACCACTCTTCCCTACCGTACCCCAGTAACTAGCATATACAACTGTGCAGCACCCTGGTTTCACATGACAAGGCTCAATCCAGCTCTAAATAATCACTGTCCTGCTCTTTATCTCATCCCCTTCTGACTCTAATTCTTGTCAAACAGGGGCACATAGCTATGGTTCTTAGGAAGGAAGGCATAATAATGTGGTCTCCTCCCTCCACCACCAAGGCTCTCAAAGCCTTTGTTTACAACTCTCTTAAGGCTCTGGTCAAATGTCACTTTCACTGACTATCCCTCCTATAACAGGGCAGAATCCACAGGTCAGTGCCAGGACCTCTTTGTCTTTTTATTTGTGGCACCCAGTACACTGCATACAACACTGTTGCTGTCAGATGAACAATGAATGAATAAATGAATGGAAAAATGAATGAACAGGAAAAAACTAAATAAATGAACTGTGAGGAGGGGTAGAGACACATTTTTTAAATGGGAGAAGATTAATTCTAATTATTTACTGTCCAGAAAAGGGCAAAAAGAAACAAAGGGGAGTTTTAGGAAGAAGTTCCTCTTTCTTAGGGTGGGTAGACATGTATGTAGGTAAGGGGAGGAAATAAAGAAGGTTTATAGTGAGATTCACAAGGTCTGGAAAGTAGAAGCAGCCAGTCAAGGGAAAAGAAAAGTGACAAAGACTTGACAGAGAAAAGGTTGATTCTAGACCACAACCACTTTCTTCCTGCTAGGACACGAAATTTATGCAAACTGGCTGGTTGGAAAGATGGCCAGCACACAAATTAAATATACAGCCTTCATCTAAATACAAATTTTCATAAGCCTCAAGCATGACCATTTCATGGGGAGTACTAAAGAAAACAGATTTTTTTCATAATGTTACTTTAATATGATTTCTGATTTATTTTTGCAGGAAAAATTTATTGACAAGCATATCCCATAACTGATTATACATCCTCAATAATATTTCCTGTCAGAAAAGCCTAAGAATCTATTGATGTTAAGAATGTCATTTCTGATCAGAGAAGACGGACATTATGCAAGGGGCTCAATCAGATTATAGAAGTGGCTATGTTTTTTTAAGATTAGTGCACAGGCTAAGGCTGGTGAAAGTCACATTTTCTTTAACATGCACTAAGCAGAAATCAACAAACAGTGGTTTAAGAAAAAACACGACTTAAAGAAAAGCTAGAACCAGTTCAAAATTCTGGGGATGTGAAAAAAAAAATGTTAACTCAGAAAATGTTACAGACATTTTGCAAAAGCATCAAAGAGTCACTGGTACACATAACACAGATATGTTACCAACACATGTCCATACACATGAGTTAATTAAACTCTCCCAATTACTGTGAAGCAGTTGTTATTTTCATTAAACAGATGAAGTCACTGAGGTACAAGGTCAAGTGACTTTTCCAAGATCTCAGAGCTGGTGAGAGGCTGAAGTGGGGCCCAGAAGCAGATGCTCGCCCACCACAAGTGCCTTGGTATCATCAACCAGGAGAACACACGTGGAAAGAAATCAGAGGAGAAATAAAACTAACCAGGAAGTGAGACTAATGGAATTCAAGCAGTTCCCAGAGAAGTTACATTTCTTTCTTTTCTAACTGACTTATTGAGTTAGAACCTCCTCTGTTCTACATACCTTTTGAGGCACTTCATTTAATCTACCCAGTATAATCACAGAGTTGAATTAGCAACTTGGATTTGGAGCCTATCTGAAGATGAAAAGTGCAGAATGTATAATTGCATATGCTCTCAGTTTTCCTATGTGTACACACATGACACGCATACACACTGCAGTAAATTGCAAAAATGCTCACATACCTTCACACCTTCCTCTTTCCACATTCTTTGAAATGTGAGTTTGCAGCTCCTCACATCTAGGGCTGGAGTCTATTTCCCCAACCCTCAAATCTGAGCTAGGCTTGTGGCTTAGCCTGCTTTGACCAAAAGAATACAACAGAAGTAACGGTGTGCAAATTCAAAGCCTCTTGCACACTTCTGCTGTCTCCCTAGGGACCCCAGATTCTGTCATGTGAAAAAATTCAAGTTATCCTGCTGGCAGGTTGGAGACCACACTGACCAAAGCTGAGGCCCTACACATATGAGAGAACCCAGCCAAAAGAAGGCAAGCTGTTCTGCAGCTGACCACAGACAGATGAGGCAACCAGCCTGAAACAGAAAAACCACCCAACTGAGCCCAGCCTTAACTTCTGACCTACAGAATCAGCAGCTAAAGAGTTGTCATTGTTTTAAGCCACTAAGTTTTGGGATGGTTTGTCACATACACAACTTAGAAAAAGGAATACAGTGACCCTTGGAAAATGCAGGAGTTAGGAGCGTCAACCACACCCCGGCCTTGCACAGTTAAAAACCCACATATAACTTTACAGTCGGCACTCCATATCCATGGATTCAATCAGTCAAGGATTGTACAGAATTCAGTATGTATTTATGGAAAAAAATCCACATATAAGTGGACCCACACAGTTTAAATCCATGTTGTTCAAGGGTCAAATGTACTAAGAAAATAATATACTAAACTGTTAGCTATATACAATGTTAGGTAATGGGATTTTGTCTATTTGATTCTTTATGTACTTCTGTGTACTTTCCATTATACACAGTTGTCCCTTGAACACAGGGGTCAGGGGCACCTTGATCCCCTTCACAGTGAAAATATCTGCATAGTGCTATCTCGGCCTCAAAAACAAAAGAATTAGTACATGACTCAACCAAGGGCAGGAAGCTGAAACAGTTTGAATGGAATCAGGACTCTTTTGATGCCACATACTGTGATCTCTAATCAAACACAAATTTTCTCCACACTTAAAGATCTAAAAAATGAAAATACAGGTACTATATTTATTGAAAAAAATCCATGCATAAGTGGACCTGTGCAGTTCAAAGCCATGGTGTTCCAGAGTCAACTGTATTTCTTTAATTATTATCACCACAGCTTTCTGACCATCGGAACCAAGCCTAAGGGAGCCAGCAAGCCTATATGCACATGTGCCCAGAAGGCCATTGAGAATGGAATGTTTGCTGCCATGGAACCCCTTGGTTAACTTGTGAGCCTGTGGATCCCTACTCAGAAAAATGTTTTTAAATGCATAAAATAATACAACATTATCCTCCCCCACTAAAAAAAATTATATTGAAATAATATTGAAAAAAACAAATTTCTGGTATAATATCTATAATTCTTTAATAATGTACTAAATATTAATACCTAGTGGCAGGTCAAACAACTATGAATATCCTAATTTCAAAGTTACAATGGGAATCCTGCAGCCTCTGGAACAAAAACCACATTCACAGAAAGATAGACAAGATGAAAAGGCAGAGGGTTATGTACCAGATGAAGGAACCAGATAAAACCCCAGAAAAATAACTAAATGAAGTGGAGATAGGCAACCTTCCAGAAAAAGAATTCAGAATAATGATAGTGAAGATGATCTAGGACCTCAGAAAAAGAATGGAGGCAAAGATCGAGAAGATGCAAGAAATGTTTAACAAAGACCTAGAAGAATTAAGGAACAAACAAACAGAGATGAACAATACAATAACTGAAATGCAAACTACACTAGAAGGAATCAATAGCAGAATACGAGGCATAAGAACGGATAAGTGACCTGGAAGACAGAATGGTGGAATTCACTGCTTCGGAACAGAATAAAGAAAAAAGAATGAAAAGAAATGAAGACAGCCTAAGAGACCTCTGGGACAACATTAAACGCAACAACATTCGCATTATACGGATCCCAGAAGGAGAAGAGAGAGTGAAAGGACCCGAGAAAATATCTGAAGATATTATAGTCGAAAACTTCCCTAACATGGGAAAGGAAATAGCCACCCAAGTCCAGGAAGTGCAGAGAGTCCCATACAGGATAAACCCAAGGAGAAACAAGCTGAGAAACATAGTAATCAAACTGGCAAAAATCAAAGACAAAGAAAAATTATTGAAAGCTGCAAGGGAACGACGACAAATAACATACAAGGGAACTCCCATAAGGTTAACAGCTGATTTCTCAGCAGAAACTCTACAAGCCAGAAGGGAGTGGCATGATATACTTACAGTGATGAAAGGGAAGAACCTACAACCAAGATTACTCTATCTGGCAAGGATCTCATTCAGATTCGATGGAGAAATCAAAAGCTTTACAGACAGACAAAAGCTAAGAGAATTCAGCACTACCAAACCAGCTCTACAACAAATGCTAAAGGAACTTCTCTAACTGGGAAACACAAGAGAAGAAAAGGACCTACAAAAGCAAACCCAAAACAATTAAGAAAATGGTCATAGGAACATACATATAGATAATTACCTTAAACGTGAATGGATTAAATGCTCCAACCAAAAGACACAGGCTTGCTGAATGGATACAAAAACAAGACCCATATACATGCTGTCTACAAGAGACCCACTTCAGACCTAGGGACATATACAGACTGAAAGTGATGGGATGGAAAAAGATATTCCATGCAAATGGAAGTCAAAAGACAGCTGGAGTAGCAATATTCATATCAGATAAAATAGACTTTAAAGAATGTTACAAGAGACAAGGAAGGACACTACATAATGATCAAGGGAGGGATCAATCCAAGAAGAAGATATAACAATTATAAATATATATGCACCCAACATAGGAGCACCTCAATACATAAGGCAACTGCTAACAGCTATAAAAGAGGAAATTGACAGTAACACAATAAAAGTGGGGGACTTTAACACCTCACTTACACCAATGGACAGATCATCCAAAGTGAAAATAAATGAGGAAGCAGAAGCTTTAAATGACACAATAGACCAGATAGATTTAATTGATATTTATAGGATATTCCATCCAAAAACAGCAGATTACACTTTCTTCTCAAGTGCGCATGGAACATTCTCCAGGATAAATCACATCCTGGGTCACAAATCAAGCCTTAGTAAATTTAAGAAAACTGAAATCGTATCAAGCATCTTTTCTGACCACAACGCTATGAGATTAGAAATCAATTACATGGAAAAAAACGTAAAAAAGACAAACAAATGGAGGCTAAACAATACACTACTAAATAACAAAGAGATCACTGAAGAAATCAAAGAGGAAGTCAAAAAATACCTAGAAGCAAATGACAATGAAAACACGACGATGCAAAAATTATGGGAGGCAGCACAAGCAGTTTTAAGAGGGAAGTTTATAGCTATACAAGCCTACCTCAAGAAACAAGAAAAATCTCAAACAAACAATCTAACCTTACACCTAAAGAAACTAGAGAAAGAAGAACAAAAACCCAAAGTTAGCAGAAGGAAAGAAATCATAAAGATCAGAGCAGAAATAAATGAAATAGAAACAAAGAAAACAATAGCAAAGATCAATAAAACTAAAAGCTGGTTCTTTGAGAAGATAAACAACATTGATAAACCATTAGCCAGACTCATTAAGAAAAAAAGGGAGAGGACTCAAATCAATAAAATTAGAAATGAAGAAGGAGAAGTTACAACAGACACCACAGAAATACAAAGCATCCTAAGAGACTACTACAAGCAACTCTATGCCAATAAAATGGACAACCTGGAAGAAATGGACAAATTCTTAGAAAGGTATAACCTCCCAAGACTGAACCAGGAAGAAACAGAAAATATGAACAGACCAATCACAAGTAATGAAATTGAAACTGTGATTAAAAATCTTCCAACAAACAAAGTCCAAGACCAGATGGCTTCACAGGTGAATTCTATCAAACATTTAGAGAAGAGCTAACACCCATCCTTCTCAAACTCTTCCAAAAAATTGCAGAGGAAGGAACACTCCCAAACTCACTCTATGAGGCCACCATCACCGTGATACCAAAACAAGACAAAGATACTACAAAAAAAGAAAATTACAAACCAATATCACTTATGAATATAGATGCAAAAATCCTCAACGAAATACTAGCAAACAGAATCCAATAGCACATTAAAAGGATCACACACCATGATCAAGTGGGATTTATCCCAGGGATGCAAGGATTCTTCAATATACGCAAATCAATCAATGTGATACACCATATTAACAAATTGAAGAAGAAAAACCATATGATCATCTCAAGAGATGCAGAAAAAGCTTTTGACAAAATTCAACACCCATTTATGATAAAAAACTCTCCAGAAAGTGGGCATAGAGGGAACCTACCTCAACATATAAAGGCCATATATGACAAACCCACAGCAAACATCATTCTCAATGGTGAAAAACTGAAAGCACTTCCTCTAAGATCAGGAAGAAGACAAGGATGTCCACTCTCACCACTATTATTCAACATAGTTTTGGAAGTCCTAGCCACAGCAATCAGGGAAGAAAAAGAAATAAAAGGAATACAAATTGGAAAAGAAGAAGTAAAACTGTCACTGTTTGCAGATGACATGATAGTCTACATACAGAAGCCTAAAGATGCCACCAGAAAACTACTACAGCTAATCAATGAATTTGGTAAAGTTGCAGGATACAAAATTAACACACAGAAATCTCTTGCATTCCTATATACTAATGATGAAAAATCTGAAAGAGAAATTAAGGAAACACTTCCATTTACCAATGCAACAAAAAGAATAAAACACCTAGGAATAAACCTACCTAGGGAGACAAAAGACCTGTATGCAGAAAACTATAAGACACTGATGAAAGAAATTAAAGATGATACCAACAGATGGAGAGATATACCATGTTTTTGGATTAGAAGAATCAATATTGTGAAAATGACTATACTACCCAAAGCAATCTACAGATTCAATGCAATCCCTATCAAATTACCAATGGCATTTTTTACAGAGCTAGAACAAAAAAATCTTAAAATTTGTATGGAGACACAAAAGGCCCCAAATAGCCAAAGCAGTCTTGAGGGAAAAAAGCAGAGCTGGAGGAATCAGACTCCCTGACTTCAGACTATACTACAAAGCTACAGTAATCAAGAAAGTATGGTACTGCCACTAAAACAGAAATATAGATCAATGGAACAAGATAAAAGCCTAGAGATAAACCCACGCACCTATGGTCAACTAATCTATGACAAAGGAGGCAAGGATATACAGTGGAGAAAAGACAGTCTCTTCAATAAGTGGTGCTGGGAAAACTGGACAGCTACATGTAAAAGAATGAAATTAGAACACTCCCTAACACCATACACAAAAATAAACTCAAAATGGATTAGAGACATAAATGTAAGGGCAGACACTATAAAACTCTTAGAGGAAAACATAGGAAGAACACTCTTTGACATAAATCACAGCAAGATCTTTTTTGATCCACCTCCTAGAGTAATGGAAGTAAAAACAAAAATAAACAAATGGGACCTAATGAAACTTCAGAGCTTTTGCACAGCAAAGGAAACCATAAACAAGATGAAAAGACAACCCTCAGAATGGGAGAAAATATTTGCAAACGAATCAACAGACAAAGGATTAATCTCCAAAATACATAAACAGCTCATGCAGCTCAATATTAAAAAAACAAACAACCCACTCCAAAAATGGGCAGAAGACCTAAATAGACATTTCTCCAAAGGAGACATACAGATGGCCAAGAAGCACATGAAAAGCTGCTCAACATCACTAATTATTAGAGAAATGCAAATCAAAACTACAATGAGGTATCACCTCACACCAGTTAGAATGGGCATCATCAGAAAATCTACAAGCAACAAATGCTGGAGAGGGTGTGGAGAAAAGGGAACCCTCTTGCACTGTTGGTGGGAATGTAAGTTGATACAGCCACTATGGAGAACAGTATGGAGGTTCCTTAAGAAACTAAAAATAAAATTACCATATGATCCAGCAATCCCACTACTGGGTATATACCCAGAGAAAACCATAATTCAAAAAGACACATGCACCCGAATGTTCACTGCAGCACTATTTACAATAGCCAGGTCATGGAAGCAACCTAAATGCCCATTGACAGACGAATGGATAAAGAAGATGTGGTACATATATACAATGGAATATTACTCAGCCATAAGAAGGAACGAAACTGGGTAATTTGTTGAGACATGGATGGATCTAGAGACTGTCATACAGAGTGAAGTAAGTCAGAAAGAGAAAAACAAATATCGTATATTAACGCATATATGTGGAACCTAGAAAAATGGTACAGATGAACTGGTTTGCAGGGCAGAAATAGAGACACAGATGTAGAGAAGAAACGTATGGACACCAAGGGGGGAAAGCGGTGGGGGTAGGGGTGGTGGTGTGATGAACTGGGAGATTGGGATTGACATGTATACACTGATGTGTATAAAATGGATGACTAATAAGAACTGCTGTATAAAAAAATAAAAATAATAGATAACTAATAAGAACCTGCTGTTTAAAAAAAAAGTTACAATAGGCATAGTAATATTTTGAGATCTCTCTTACAATGGTAATGTGATTTCTATTGTGGACAGAGTCACAGGAACTGCTAATGCCACCTTTGCTTATGCTCAAAACTGACAGAACTGTTAAATTCTAGCTGGAACTTAGAAAGAAAATTGCTATTTTTTCCCTCAGGCTCTAACAGACAAATTTTTCTTGATACTAAATTGTTAAAAAGATTTTATCACCAGGAACATTTAAAGGCACAGCACTCAACCTTGTAACAACAGTCTTTATAAAAATCACAACAATGTTATTTACGTCTGGTGCTTGTACATACTGTCAATAAATGGACATAGTAATGAAATGAAACTCCATGAAGGCACCTCTGTGAAGGGTGAAGTTATAGAGGCTAAAGTGGGTAATTTTGGGGTGACCTAAACTGAAACAGCAATCTAACTTAAGCACTGAGATTGGAATATGTACTGCAACCTCAAATATCATTTCTCCCCAGTGACTTTTTGACAGAGAACAGAGAGGAGTTTAGTTCAAACATGACCTCTAAAGTGAGGGCTCAGAGAGGAGTTCTGTGTGGTAGAGGAAGGAATATTTCTATGCTTTGCAAGATGTGTCTTCTCTTTTTGGACCTGTGAAGGCTGATGTGCATTCACACCCTGAAGGAGAATCACCCACCATCTGATGAGATGAGTCATGGGTAGAGATGTTATCTTAGGAAAATCCCTGAATAGATTCTCCATCTGTAATAATGATGTTAATAAAGGGTGCAAATCCAAATACGATAGTATATGTAGAGGCTCACAGGTACATCCATCATTCATTCATCAAGGCTGGGGAGTTGAAGGAAAAAGCTAAGCAACTTATCCAATGAACAGGCCAAAAAGCACATTTCCATGTATATCCAATAACCCTTTTGCCTTCTCAACTTTATTATTTCTCCATAATTTCTATGAATTAATAAACTGAGATATTATTGTATTTTTTTCAAGGTATCCATTTTATTAAAAAATCCTAGAGGTATTAGAGTAAATAAATTAATACAAACTATTATTCTTTTACCAAACTTATGCAGCAAAAATCACTCATCTAAATTTGCCTTGTAATAATGAAAGCTTTCTTTATAAAATTACGAGAACTAGGTAAAAATATTTTACCCAGAAAAACCTAAATCCCTGGGGCTTCATGAAGAAACAATTGCTCTTACAGCACAAATGCACATGCAGGCTCATAAAAATGTCACAAGTATTTAATTTCCGACATGTCTGTTTGTTCACATGTACTTTATTTCTTGTGGGGTTTTAAGTACAAACATATAATACAGTGGGAAATGGTGGTAAGCAGTTTCCCAGCAGATTTAAGGTCTTATTCAATTTAACACCTATAGAAGTATAACTAACAGGCTGCAGAAGATACTGAGATGAAAAAAAATGAATTTCTTTTCCATCTGAGTCATTAGCTCACCTCAGAGGTGGTGGTCTTATTCAGGAGCTAAGTGAAGGGGACTGGGATGGGAGAACCATCTTCAGATGCTTCACTGTGTTAATGTAGGAAACTCTCAACAGGTAGGCACCACCTGCTTTCTATTCTGAATAGTTTTCAGCAAACATACTTCATAAAGAGCAGACAGGAAAGACCTGATGTGAGCTCTTGCCAACTCATTTCCAATCTCATTAGTTGTAAGAGAACATATGAGTCCCTGGATGCCTGGCACTAGAAGCTCTGCTTTGGGTTTTTATATTTCAGATGCTCTTCAGGCCTCTTGGGTAGTAACAGTAAAATGGGGGCGGGGACCCTATAGATTCAACAAAATCTCAATCATTCACAGCAGCTGTGTGTGTGTTTAGAAATCAACAAGCTGATTTTTAAATTTATGTGAAAATGCAAAGAACCTAAAATATACAAACAATGCTCGAATGAATTACAATTTAGGGGAAATGAGGAGGAAAAGCATTCATTCATTCATTTATAAGGTAATGGAATTTTTAAAAATTACCTCAGATGGGACATTTTCAACAGAGAGAAGCAAGGGACATGGGGCATTACTATATGGTATTCCTACCTATAAGGATTTTTGAATCTCCATTACAGTAGGTGAATGGGGTAAAAATAGCTAAAATAGATGCAAAGATTTTCTTAACAACGTGCCCCAAATCAAAACAGACTAATTAAAGGCTTTAACAGTTTTTCTGTGTCACCAAGAAGGAAGCCCAGGTAAATAATAAAACCATGTAAACTAATTCAAGGCATGGTCTCAAACTGGAAAAGTGAAGCCAAATCAGCACCATCTAAATGACACACCATGTGCTCTGACTTTGAAGAAACGGAGGTTCTGTAACTTTAATGACTGCTGAACCTCTCTGAAGTTCCATTTCATCATCTGTAAAATGGATACAATTAGAACACCTGCAACAGAGGGTTACTGTGTGGACCAAATGAGACAATGTACTATTGGGTTGGCCAAAACGTTCCTTCAGTTTTTAAGTAAAAATAAAAGACACATTTTTTCATTTTCACCAAGAACTTTATTGAACAATGTATTCACCATTTTGTTCCACTATCTTCCGCCATTTTTCAGGCAGCTTCATAATTCCATCTTCCCAACACTTTTTATCTTTTTGAGCAAATAACTGTTCCAGGCACCTTTTACAGTCTTCCAGAGAACTGAAATTTTTTCCATTAAGAGAATTTTGTAAAGACTGAAATAAATGGAAATCCGAAGGTGCAAAGTCTGGTGAATACGGCAGATGAATCAGAACTTCCCAGCCAAGCTGTAATAGTTTTTGCCTGGTCATCAAAGAAACATGCAGTCTTGCGCTATCCTGATGGAAGATTATGCATTTTCTGTTGACTAATTCTGGATGCTTTTCGTGGAGTGCTGCTTTCAGCTGGTCTAACTGGGAGCAGTACTTGTTGTAATTAATCATTTGGTTTTCGGGAAGGAGCTCATAATAGAGAACTCTCTTCCAATCCCACCATATACACAACATCACCTTCTCTGGATGAAGACCGGCCTTTGGTGTAGTTGGTGGTGGTTCATTTCACTTGCCTCATGATCTCTTCCATTCCACTTTATTATACAGTATACACTTTTCATCACCTGTCACAATTTGTTTTAAAAACAGAATGTTTTTGTTACGTTTAAGTAGAGAAGCACATGCGGAAATACGGTCAAGAAGGTTCTTTCACTTAACTTATGTGGAACCCAAACATCAAAGCAATGAACAGAACCAAGCTGGTGCAAATGATTTTCAATGCTTGAGTTGGATATTTTGAGTATGTTGGCTATCTCCTGCGTAGTATAACGTTGACTGTTCTCAATTAACGTCTCGATTTGATCGCTATCAACTTCAACTGGTCTACCCGACCGTGAAGCATCACCCAGTGAGAAATCTCCAGCACGAAACCTCTCAAACCACTTCGGACACGTTTGATCAGTCACAGTACCTTCTCCATAAACTGCACAAATCTTTTTTTGCATTTCAGTTGCGTTTTGACCTTTCTTGAAATAATAAAGCATAATATGCCAAAAATGTTGCTTTTTCCCTTCCATCTTCAATATTAAAATGGCTGCACAAAAATTCACCAATATCAAAATGATAAGTTTTTTAAAAATGTACGCTGATATGATAGCTGTCACAATACCATCTAACAAAATTGTTTCAAATGAAGTTAAAGACAACTAAGTACTACTAGAGGCATCTTAAGGAAAAAACTGAACGAATCTTTTTTGGCCAACCCAATACTTATGAAAGCGTTCAATAAACTTTAAAAGACACTAAACCAATATTAGCTATTATTAATTTTATTTACCTCATCTACCTTGATATGCTGCTCTCAACAAAAGGGGGAAGTCACCTTGAACAGGAGAGAAAATCAGGGTGGGACAAGCAATTCTGATTCTACAAAGGCACACTACTTACATGAGCATCAGAGAGAAAGAGGGGAGGGAGAGGTAGAGAGAGACAGAGGAGAGAGAGAGAGATTGAGAATGAACAAGTGCAAGCTTCCTAAGCTTCGTTTGAAATTTCAGGAGAAACAGCCAAAGGAGCAGTGGCAGAGAAGTCAGCCAAAAGCTTTCTACTGCCCATCACAACAACAGCAGGAACAGTGCAGATTCTGCCTCACTGGCTCACCAATGTTAATCAAATCATCAATGTTAATCAAAGAGGACAAATCCAGTCTTTAACGTCCGCTATTAAGCAAGCAAGCTAATATCCATCTGTCAGTCTATCAAGTGTTAATTAAATGCATCTATGTGCCCAGAACTGTGCTTGAAAGAGAGCTGTGTGGGGTTCCAGTGGAGGCAGGAAGGGCAGGGGAAGGACTGAGAGGCCCTGGAGCAGCCCCTGCTTTCCAGCCCCGTGCCTTGTCGCCCCCCTTTTAATCTCTATGGGCTCTGCAGCCTTGACAAAAGTTACTCCTTTGCATCTATTAAGGATGCTCTTCTTTTCTCAAAATACATGATAGAGATACATGACAACACACTTTAAGGTACAGTTAAAAGTTGTTTAATATAAGGGTTTGCAAATTTTTAATTTTCTTCTAATTCCTAAGAAATATATGAGAAAAGGGGGACAAAGTTAACTAAAAGGCCTACCTAATTCTCAAGGAAAGACAAACAAAATGGAAAATAACCCATGAGCGTATCCGATGCCCACAAAGAAGAGGCTTTTCACTTCTCCCTTCCTCCTGCCCCAAGAAAAAGCTTCTGAGTGACAGGTCAGCCCAGTAATGGCTGAAAGAAAAATTAAAAGAATGTTTTATTGAAAGATGTAGAAACAGGAATTTCCTATGTTCCTTCAGATAACTATAATTTCACTGACCCACTATACCCAGTGTGGGACAAGACAGGGAGGATACATGAAACCTCACGGTGAAAACAAGCCAACTTCAGATAAGGAATGGTCAAGAAACCATCCCTTTTATACCCGGAAAGAAGTATTTATTTACACATGAGAAATGTGTCAGAGCCCAGGATGGCTACCAACACTCTGTGGAAAGGGGGGAAGTAGCCCCAGGCTGCCTGGCTTCCTGCCAAGAGACCTCAAGAGGCCTTTCTAGTTAATCCAGAGTTTTATATATCATGTTTGCTGAAAGTGGACACAGAACATAGACCTAGACTTTCAGATAGGAACCTTGGAACTTACCTCATTTAAGTGTCTTTTCTATTGCTTGCAGTTAATAGTCTCATAAAATTATACTCTCATTACATTTTGTCAGTATCTATGGATTTCATTACGACTATGGCATCTAATTACTGTTTTCTAAATGAAGGAATTAAATATCCTGCCTCTTATGCTTTACAAGATGTTGGAATGTCAAATACCCTTTGCTGTTGTGGCACATTCCATTTATATTTCTCTACTGTATCCATGGTGCTTGACTGTAATACCCATGTTAAAATACGGGATTTAGTGTCACTACTTAATTTTCTTAACAAGCTATCAGACAATAATGCAAGCCTTAATTACTTTTTTAAAAAAGGTGTATAAATTGCTGAAAAGCTTAAAATTTCCTGGGAACTGAGAAATATTAATTCTGTGAAAAACTGAGCAAGTGTTTCATATAGAAACACATCTTACCTATGCTAAAAAACGTAGCCACATAAGTGGTTGTTAGAGTGGAAGACTTGATTTTCCTCAGTACGTGTGGTCCTTGAAGTTGCCAAGTATCCACCGTCCCATGTAAACATTCCTTCCTGCAGTTGGCCCCTTTGCGGCAGGTCTGCTGACTGGTCCCTGGTTCCATGATGCACTTTGGGGCAGGGGGTGGGGATAACAGGGCCAAGCAGGAAATACAACACTGACAAGTTTCTCCTGGGGCTTCTGATGAGTCTGCTTTAGTGATAAAAACCAAACACCTGTACCAAGATGCAGATTTTTTTTTTTCATGAAATGTTCTTGTTTAAATCAGGATTAATTTGCAGTTTTACAAGGCTGAAAAAAGTTCAGGCAAAATTCTCCTTCCTATAAAGCTACCTTATTCTGCATTTTGAGAGAGAGGAAGACAGCCAAGGCTGTCGAACAAGAGAGCTCCTGAAAATTAAGGCTCCAAAGAGGGTGATTGCTAACACTCACATCAAAAACACTTAAGGCCTCAGTAGCCAACATGGCTTCAGAGTTATTTCAGGGGCTCTTCAGGCCCTTAGGAGCAAGTGCTGTCTATTTGCAAAATAAATAGGGCGTCCCACACAACCTATGTCCTAACATTTTTCAAATGCATTTGGATGTTTCCGGGAAGCATTTGAAATAATGTTTTTTTACCCAACCAGATTAAAGGATAAAGGATAAGAAATCAGGGTCTGGAGAAATGCTGTACTTAAAGGCAGAGATATTGTTCTGAGCCCCTGGAAACCCACTCTGCTTTCAGCCCCCAGATGAGGATGTGGCTTTGCTGACCAGAAGTCTGATTCCAGAGCCAGTTGCTTGCAAATTTTTCCTTAAATGGAAAGACCCAGACTGTTAACAGTACATTCTTCCAGAATGGGAATGTAAACCCTTAATAGAGAGCAACTATCGACATATGCTAGCAAAATACAGTTTTGATTCAGATCCAGCAGCAGCCAACCCCATGCAGATACTGCCACAACTGGGTAGCCCACTAGGGAACAGTGTGCAGGAGAGGTGGCACACCAAGGCATTTGGCCTTTCTCTGCCTGCATGGTCTCCCCATTCTGATTAGTTTCTGTATCCTTGACTGTATTAAAATTGGAATCTGCAATGGAGGCACCTGTAATCTCTTCCCACAAGTTCAAAAATCCCTTGAAACACTTTAATTAGCATCAGAAATGGGTCTGGAATCTCTGCAGCTGGTGCCCGAGCTGGGACGGGCACAAAGACCCTTACCAAGTGGCCAGACTTTGAAAAGGAGCTGGAAAATGGAGAGGGACAGAAGGGTAAGCTAAAGATGGCTCAATGGAGACAAAAGAGCCTCTGGCCTAGGACCATGAGGTGATTGCAGGGAGCTTGTGGGGAGAGTGTCAGTGTCAGTGGAACTTTTCCTCTATGCCCCACAGCCAGGCCCAGCAGAAGGTAGGATGGCCCTCAGAGAGATTCCCTAACTACACTAGCTATGAAGGCAATAACAATGGGACCCCAGGGACCGAGGATGTGCCACAGATCCTCTGAAGCCCTTGTTCTACTGACTGGAAGCCTGGGGGAGAAAAGCTCCATGATCACTGGCCTCGTCCTTCCCCTGGAAATGTCTACAGAAGGAGGAGCAGGAAATTAAAATGAGGGTTATTAATAGAGTACAGAAGTTTGAAGTGGGATATACTTAATTTTCTTGATATAATTAAGAAAAACACTGTCTTCACTGGTTCTACCTGACAGAGTGAACAAGGGAAAAATTGGTTCCAATTGTAAATATTCTAAAATGTCTGTGTTAAATATTTCTCCTCCCAGGCAAATCTGGCCTTACCTTTCTGTCATCTAGGATACATGGATTGAGATCTCAACAAAACACTCCTACTGATAAAAGGGTAAGGGATTTCTTTTTCCAAATGTATGTATGATTTAGAAAGATTGATCAGATTCATCCTTGAATCACCGTATTGTTTGTTTGTTTGTTTGTATGTTTGTTTGTTTGAACCCTTGCTAAGAACTTTTTACTCCAGACATTTGCTTTGGTCAGAATTCTCTCTGCTTTTCAGTAACAGTACAAATTCAGAAGGGCATTTCAAAAATAATTTACACAGAAGAAACAAATCATATACAAATACCAGATTATTATGTGCAAGTCTAAGAAGAGCTTGTTATCTGGTCATAGCAAACTTTACTGACTGAACAGAAAGGGAGTTAGCAATATCCAAATTGTTATAGGAAAAACAACAACCACCAAACACTGTCAGTTAAACACAAAGACACCCAGATCTGGGGGGCAGGAAGAGGATTGTGGAAATGGCACCATTCAGATCATTGTTAGATGAGTGTTAGCTAAATCCTGGTTCTCTTTCTTAAGAGCATGGAAGAGAAACTAGAAGGGGACAGAGTCAAGCCATGGAATGGAAATCCAAACTAAAGGAGGGAAAAGAAAAAGAAAAAGAAAAAAAAAACACTGATGGATTCAAACTATAGTTTGAATCAAGAGACAACTGGATAACTGAGAACTAATCACAAGTGAGAGTTTAGTTTGCTTTCAGTGTGGCCTTCCGATCCCAGCGAGTTTGCCTGGCTCCGACAGGGTCAACACATCGACTCAAACTCTCAGCAAACTCAAACTCTGTTTAGAACCAGCACAAATGTTACCTCCTCTGTGAATTCTACCTGGCTGCCCCCTATAGAATTAGTGACTTCCTTCCAAGCACTCCCAAAACATTTTATTCATATCTTTATTTACCCTATCTTATTATGGAATAGAGCATAGCAGCTAAGAGCCTCGTTCTGTGTCAGAGTGCCTGGTTTTGAAACCACATGGTCAAAGTGTGACAGAAGCACCAAGAAGAAAATTACAGTCAACTGGTACCTGTTGGATCTCTAAAAGGCTAGAACCCATAATGATGCTCAAAATGGTCAGTGGGGATTTAGAGTGGGAATGAGTATTTGGGGTCTCTCCCTATCAATCCATAATCAACCTGAAACACTGCAGACCCTTTTTATAATTAATGAATTCATATAAAATGTTACTGATTTCTTAATGGTTTTTTTTTTTTTTTTTTGGTCACTTGGTGTTTTCTCAACAACTGATACCGAAAGTACAATACACTATACAATATTCTAGGGTTTAGAATTTAGGGGCCTTGATCGTCCATTGCTCCACATGCTGGCAAGGTGAAAGTTGTTTCTGCACACCAAGGAAAGGTTTTATTGTCAGTGATGACAGGTATCCTCACCCCATTACCACCCAAAGGTTAGTTATGTAAGCATAGATTAACCAGAAGAGCTGCTTTGCTATAAGCCCTTCACCAGATCCTGGGCAATGCGGGTGTCCCTCCTGTCCTGAGCCATGCATAGTGCCAGCAGGGAAGGAGTTGTGCTAAAGCTTGTCTGGGCAGCTGGCCTGAAGACACAGGTGGGGAAAGAAGTCAGTACGTGCTGAGCAAGAACTCAAGTTCTATTACAAAGGTGAGTGCTAGAATAGAACATGAAGGCAAGCTAAAGGGGCAGAATAACAAGAGAAACTTTCAGAGTGTGTGGGGGGGTGCCATACAGAAGCCAACATAACCACTACTTTCCATTGCCCACACCAAGAACACTGCCTTGAAATAAGGTGCCCATATAAAATATCTAACACACACACGACATAAAAGATGTTCAATAAACACTAGCTCTCTTCTGTCCACTAAGCTCATTCCCTAGCATTAGCGAGTTATTTCAACAAATTTATACCAAGCAGCTTCTATGGAAGGCTGAGTACTAGTTTAAAAGATAAAACACTGGTTAAATCAGTTAATATAATGATCTAGTTAAAATAATAGAAAAAAATTGAAGAAAAGGTACACAAAATAGCGGGAAAAAAATTGACCACTAAGATGTTTACTTCAAGTTCTTCCTCTTTTTTGAATAGGTGTCTGTCTCCCTGCTAATAGCCACAACTTAGAAAATTATAAAGGAAATAAATTTCTCAAATGTCTTTGATAGGAGAGAGTATTAAGATGAAAATGATGTACCTTGTATAAGATTCTGTATTAGACAGGCCTTGTTCCTTACAGTGTATTAATGCATAAAGTACAAGTGATTCTGGAGCTCCAACACTGCATATATGGAACAAACACTATAAATCTAATATTGAAGTAATTTGCTTGAAAAAGAAATCTGTGCATTCCATCTTTCTCAGTTCTGTTGCCCTTCATTATTCAGGCATCTCTTCCATTGGACACCTGTCTAGTTTACTCAGGTGTGAGGAGATGGCCCAGTGGTGGATGTACTTTGCAGGAAGTATATAATTTATGAGCAGCTTGTAGTTTGCTCTGTAGAAGAAATGTTTTCAAGGCTCCCAGGTTCAAAGCCATTTTACTATTTATTGTGTTCTCTGTCTTTTCCTTATAAACATCTGTGCAACATGCATGTAAGTGGGTTAGGAATACATCCAATGGAACCTTCAGAAATAGAGCCAGAAAAGAGGTCACAGTGGCTCACGGCAAAGGATGGTCAAGTACCACAACACTACACACCTAAACACATGTGCACACATACATGCACACACGAATGAAACCTCATATTTGAAAGAAAGTAAGGTGCCAGTCAAAAAATATGTTTGACAAAAACACTGAAAACTGCAAACTAAAATTTAGATTAACAAGGATTAGCTGAACACTTTCTGTAATATGCTCCTTTCTACTTTAAGAATTTGAAAGCTACCTATTTTTCCAAATACTATCATTCTAATTACAGAGTATGATTACTGTCTACTGGAAAAGTGCATTATAATAAATCAGACAAAATTTTTATACCATTATCCAGAATGACTTTACACCCAAAGCTCAACAACACTGAATAAGCTAGTATATTTTAAATAATTTATGGCATTAAAGGAGGAGTAGAATTTACTTTAAAATGGTCCTTTTGGATGCAAAAAAGCAAATAATGTAAGAAGCAAAAAAAAAAAAAGGGAAACAAAAACTCTAAAGTGAGTAAAAATGGAATACTGAAGTAACTATAGCTTTATACTTCATTTCACCTAAATTGTACAGGCATCCTCTACTCTCTAAAATGCCTGTGTTGGTTCGCCAAGATAGCCTGAAATTTATCTCAGAGTTTTTTCCACTGCTATGATTCAGTGATTGCCCATTAGTCCCAAACAATCAAGGCATGGTTAAGAACATAGACAAACTATACTTCCGACTCTTGGGAGTGTGTCCCCTGGCACTCACAGTTTACACAAAGAGAGATCCTTGAGTGAAGTTCAATTTTTTTATACTTGAAAAATGAAAGGACACTTAACGCAGTAAGGGTAATTACAATGCTCTTAACCAAAGTTGCCAGATTCTATGAATTCCCTCTAGTTAGTTGTCAAACATTTTGGGGAGGAATCTATACTTGAAGTCTAATTAAAGAATAATGGATAAGTATTCGCTCTCAGGAATGTATTTTAGAAATCCAGTATTCATAGTGCTTCCCCCTAGAGAGCTTTGCAAACGCAATTTACGATCACTAAAATGTTTTCCTCATAAGGAAAACCTGTCACATGTAATGTAAATTATACGATCTTTTCCCTACCCTTTACAAAGTATACCAAGCTTAAAGTAATCTGTAGGGGAGAGTAGTTTCTAAATCACCTCAAAGTCAAATATTTTCCTTTTCATCATCATTTATGAAACACATTAGTAACATAAACCTGACTGAGCCACACATCAGAGTTAAGAGGAATGAGGTCCTGATTGAACACCTGGATCTCTTTAATAGCAACTTCAATATAATCATCAGTAACCACAGAGCTCTGGAATATTAAAAAGGGAATGTATGATCCCAAGCAAAGCTTTAGATGAACACCTCTAGCACCACTGGAGGTTTGGGGTTTGGAATTCAACAAATAGTAGAGTAGGGGCTGAAAAGACATTTACATTCCAGCACCTGTCGCTCATTAACTGAATCTATTTGGACAAAAAACTGAACCTCTCTGAACTTGAGCTTCTTATCCTTGAGGCAGGGATAATATTACTCATGTGGCCCAGTTCACGTAGGATTGTAGCAGCAACAGCAGCAGAAGTAGCAAAAAGAGAAAGCAGTAGTACAACTTTCATTTTCTGAGGGCTTACAGTGTCCGGTGGATTGAAAACCACGTGGTAAGGTAGGCATGCCATTGTAGACAAGGAAGCTGAGACTCAGAGAGAAGAACTTGCACAAGGCTGCACATGTGTTACTGGCAGAATCTAAGTGTGAACACCAACAACTCTGACTCCAGAGGCCATGACCTGGTTCACATCTCAAAATGTATTCACATGTGTCATCTAATGAGGTAATACTAGTGACTTCACTGTAAATGGCAAAGCGCCACGTAATGCAATGTGTTATTAGTGTAATTTTTTTAAGCTGCTGAAGTGTGTTTTCTGCTGAGTACATATACTATTCTTAGCAAGAGCCCATCAACTCAAGAAACTAAGGAAAAAGCACGAATGAATATGTAACTTGAGACCTAAGACAATGGAAAAGTATGGAAAATGACTTTAAAATAGATGTGACAGTTGGTGATGTCATTTTCTACATTTGCACATTCGCATGCATCCACACCGAGTTCCAACCCACAAACATCAAGCATCTCTCAAGACACCAATGGAAGTTGCCAGAATCATTAAAAAGCCGAGAGATCTGTTGTGTATGCGTCACGGCTCCCCAAGCCCATACCGACGACTTGGCAGGCTGCTCACAGGAGGTGATTAGAGACATAGGACAAGCATGTTAGTCTGCAAATAATCTGTGGCCAAGCTTCCCAGGGATAACAAGGGGCAGCACGTTAGCAAAGCTGAGGGTCGATAGGATGCTTTAGAGTCCTCACTGGCAGCCAAAAACAATGACGATGAACAGGAGAGCTAACAAAGGCATAGCAACTACCTCTTAATGATTCTAAGCCTTTGAAACAGAGGAAAGACTCCATTCACCAAGGACAGGTCAACTGACTTACAGTTAAATTCACATGTTAGTTAGTTGCAAACACTCTTTTCCCAGAAATAGGTTCAGTCCTGAGTGAAATGGAAAAGGCAGAAAACGCTGCCCTCTGAACTTCTCTTCTGCATTTCTGCTTTTCTGAGCTTGTCCTCACTCCTCCCAGGGCCTCGATGCTGCCCCTAACTTATCCCGTCTCAGACAGCAAGTCCCCAAACACTTGTGATCACCCTCTCCCTCCCTTTACTGGGTTGCTGCTCTTTGTTTTCTCTAGAAGGGATTAAATAAACCCCTAAGGCCAGAGTGTACAGGTGTCTGGATTAAACACTGCAGGATCTCAGGAGATGCTTTCACATTAGTCTCTTCCCAGAAATGCTCTCCCCCTCATCCCAGAGATGTGCAGGACACAACCTGTACAAGCATACTCAGCAGCCCTGTATACAGACCCCAAACCAGAACAGGCATAAAGAGTTTTATCCATTCATCTGTTCATTCACTCATTCAACTCAATAAATATTTATTGCATCTAGCATGTGCCAGACACTGATGGGTCTTGGGCAAATACTAGTAAATAATAATGTATAATACCTGCCCTCAAGAAACTCACAGTCTAGACACATCATCAATGAGTAACATTACAGAGTAGAGCACGCTAGCCCTGGGAGGTGTGCAGGAAGGGATTCATATGCAGTCTTGGCATCGCTAAAGGGAGAGCAGGCCTTACCACATTTGGGTTGACTTTATGTCGAAAGCACGTGATGTTCACCACATACGGCCAATCGTCAGGCTCCATCAGCACCCCAGCAGCATGAGCACACGTGACGTGGAATGAGGCCGGGCAGCGGCCATAGGAACACTGGATGCAGGCTCCAGAGACCTTCTTCACCCGGTGCCTGCAGAACATGCATTTCTGGAGGGTTAAAACAAAGAAGAGCATCAATTCAAACTCAGTTAACTCAGCCAATTTCCACACTTCACAGCATAATAGCTATTAGAGAGTAAAAAACCTGATTACATCAACAAGGCCTGACCTCCAGGGCCCCTAATGGTGAGAGTGACTGTGACAACATAAGCTGCGTACCTTCAAGGAAATACACAGCTACGGCCGCATACTACCAGACACGTGCTGAAATAATCCTTGTGGTGAGGAAAGCCAAGCCCTTTTGCACATGCTTCTCCAGGCACAGAGCTGAGGAAGAGGCCCCCCGGGTGCTCCTGTAAATCACCCATGAATGCTGAAGCTACTTCTCTTTTACCTTCTGCATGCCAGGCCTTTCTGTACATCAAGAGATAGACTATGGGTTTGACAGACAGGCACATACTCTCCTAAGTTAGACGAGGTCTTCAGAAATACCCAAAGAGCACACAACTGGGCTCACGTTTCCATTTACAAGGAAACGTAAAGTGTTAAATGGTCCAATGTGGAAACTGCAGGCTCAAGTGTTTAATAATCCAAATCTGAACCCTTCATGACTGAAACAAAAATATGCCTCCCAAAGTGAGAAAATTGAAAATCACCCCAAAGGGCCTAATTCTGTTGAACATCTATAGCTGACTATGCCTGGGGAAGAAAGAATGGAAATAAAAACTGCAATAATAATTATCACAATATGAAAATTAAATTGCATACAATTAGCCCTAAACATTATCAGTACATTTGTTATGAGAGATGGAAAAAAATCAAACAGCTTCACTAAATGCAAGATTTGTGAACTAATACTTGAAGGTTAGGAAAAAATAGTTGTAGAACAACACAGGGTCAGGTTCAGAAAGCAGAAGAAACAGAATGATCAAAAAGCTCAACTTTTCATTCCTAAGGATAAAGTAAGTCTGCAATCTGATCAAATGATGATGCAAATGTTCTTCTTTTATAGGTACATTTTCCTACCTGGGACAAAAAAGGTACTTATACTCAATGCCTTTTGAGGACTGTAATATTTTATCAACAGACCTGTAAGAATCAATGTGGACAAAACTTCTAACTCTTCTTTGCCCTCACATCTGATCAGCATCTTCAGTCTTATAGATTCTGCACCTTAATCTTGCTCTGATCTCACCTACCCATCTATACCAACTTTCACCATCTCTGTCCATGGTGTCTTGTCCAGTGTAGTAATGGCCTCCTAACCAGTCTCGCAGTCTTTTATTTCATGCCATTTTGATTCATCTTCCCATAGAACTAAAAAAAGATCCATTACAATACAAACAAAAGCATTATCTAACATCTTGATATCTCTTTGGCAATTCTTGGTATCAGTTTCAATATATTCCTGGTAATTCTTGGTTTACCAGTATCTTTTTGTCAATGCCAACCATTTGAAATATGATGACAGATATAATAGAAAGACCTCATATCAGGAACCCCAGGCATAATCAGATAATCTTTTAAGAGCCTAATCACACCACAAAGAGGTCAGTGTTTGAATAAATTCAGATATTGACAGATGTACGAAAGGAGAAATTGTTTCCTATTTTACCAATTAAATAGGATTAAGAGTAAGAAAGAGTACTATGACTTAGCTAATTAATGAACTGGTAACTCCCAGCCTCTTCTACCATTAACTTCCTCAATAAACAGAAGCTCTCCAGAAAGACGGAAGGAGACAGAGAGAATACATTTAGGCCTACTAATAACTCACTCCTTGGAATCTAGTAAGGGAAGTGCCTCCTTTCCCAGGAAGACCAGAGGTGGCCATTTCTAAGGATAAAACCAGAATCCTTAGAAAGCCAACCTGCAGACTATTGTGATGCAATGCTTTGGAAGATGTTTATTCACAGAGTTGAGAAGTTTGGCTTAAACATCTGATAGGTTCTCGCAGAGATAGAGAACTCCACAAAACTTAGTAGGGGAGCCATTCCGTATGCTGTATTACAGTCTACATAGTATTTCCAAACCCCAGTTTCACTTGCTTGCTACTAAACCAATTGTTCTCTACCTTGGCTAAAGCATCTATGGCAATTCAACACCTGTACTGCTGGGCTGCGGAATTTAATTCAATAGGGCAAAGATTAGGACATATAAGACACTTCCTAGAATGTTACAATAGAATTAAGTACTATGAAAAAAGTAGAAACAAAATGCTATATGAAACTAGAATGACCAGTGCAATGAGGTATGCTTGGGGGCAACATAGGGAAGAAGGCTTTAAAGAAATGCAATGACTGACTGGATCAAGATGGTGGCCTCAGCCCCTGCTACAAACCCACCAGCCCCAAACCCTAAATAAACAGAGATAGGAAAAAGAATGAAACCACAAGAGCACTGACTAACAAAAAAGAGAGCACTTAATTCCAGGGAGGAGAGCCCCAGCAAAAAACTATTAGTAGGTATCCCTGAGGAGGCAGTTCTGGCAAGGCCAACGTCAAGAGTGGAAGCAAATAATTAAAAGACAAGGACCCACTGTCAGGCCAACCCCATGGCCCACCTGCCCCCACTCATCATCAGCAGGTGAAGTAACCTGATCCGATCTGAATCCGAGTCCTGTGACCTGACCTATCATTTGCCAATAAGACAAATGAATTCTCGTTTGGGCTAAGGAAAAAAAATAGTGCACCCAAGATAAAATACAATCATATACTTTAAAAATCACGAACACTTGAAGGAAAACAATGCCATGAACAAGAGGTACTATAATTAATAAATAGAAGAATAGCTGGCCTAAGGAATCAGGTAAGGGGAAACAGAAGACGAGTTTAAAAGAGATGCAGCACGTGTTATGATAGAGATTCCCAAACAGATCCCATCAATTGAAAAAAACCGTAACAACCACCCAGTTCTAAAATTAAAAATATTATTGTAAAAAAAAAAAAATTAAGATGTGCTGAATTCTGAAATGGATCCCACTGAAGATCAAATTAGCAGCTGGAAGATGGAGTCCAGAGATTGTACAGAACACAGAAGAAAAGATCAAAAAAGAAGGAAAATGGAACACAAATGCTAAGCAGTATGGAAAAGAGATCCAGATGTTCTATTATCTCTCTAAAAGGCATTCTAGATGAATAGAAAAAGAGAAAATAACAGAAATTTTCCAGACCTGAAAAAAGGCCCAACAAGTAGGGTTAATTTTTTTTTTTTAATCACCTAAACACATCTTAGATACATCTTATATTTCCAAATAAAAAGAGAAAATCCCAAAATCTTCCAAAGAATAAAAGAGAAAAATCAGATTACTATCAGATCTCTAATCTGCAATAGTGAGTGCTAAAAGACAATGAAACAATGTCTTCCAATTTATGGAGGAAAATTAAATTTGGTCTACATCCAGCCTAATTTTCATTCAAATGTGAGAGCAAACATAAAGATTATTTTTTCTTTTTCACATTCAAGGGTCAGAAGTATGCAATGAAGAAGTAACAAAAATGCTAAATATGTGGATAAATCTAAATGAATATGGACTGTATGAACAATAACAGTAATGTCTTCTGGGTTTGAAAACAGAGAGAGAATTTGAATAGATGACAGTTGTAGCATATAAGGAAGAAGTAGTAAAAGTGAAGTTTTAAATGTTCTAAATGTTCTTGAATTGTCTGGAAAAAGGGTAAAAGTACCAATTCACTAATAGTGTGAGAACAAATAGAATAAGGAAAAATAATAAATTCAAACAAAGACATGAAAGGAAAGAAACAGAAACATAGAACAGGTGGGAGCAAAGGAAAAAGCACGTTGTAAATTGGTAGAGCTAAACCCAAACATATCAGTAAGTTAACTGTAAACAGACTAAATTTTATCTTATAGACCAAGGGTAGCAGAAGTTTTCTTAAAGTGCCAGAAAAATATTTTAGGCCTGTGAGCCATACAGTACCAGTTGCAAGTACTCGACTCTGCATTGTACAGTTGAATTGAACAATGTGGGGCTTAGGGGCACCAACCCCAACCCCTGCACAGTCAAAAATCATGTAACTTTTGCCTACCCCAAACTTAACTACTAATAGACTACTGCTGACCAGAAGGCTTACCCATAACATAAACAGTCGATGAACATGTATTTTGTATGTCATATGTATTATACACGCTATTCTTACAATAAAGTAAACTAGAGAAATGAAAATGTTATTTAAAAAGTCAAAGAAGATAAAATACATTGACAGTACTGTACTATATTTATCCATACCTAAGTTTATATCATCTGTTTACAAGGTGAATTGTCTGTCAGTACCTACATCAATATTGTCTTATATGATATGAAAAACTGTAGATGTTAAACATATTGCTAATACTAGGCATCAAAAATGAAAAGATAATGTTAAAAAAAATTCACATTTATTTACAGGTATAATGATTCATGCATTAATAATGAAGAAGCAGTAATATGACTGCTCTATGGGAGCCAAATGTAATGGGTGGCGCCATGTGTGGTCTGTGTTTGTGTGTGTAACTTCTGATAAATTTTAACTTTTTATAATAGATCTGGGTATATTTTATGGTAGTAAATGATAAAATAGACTAGTATCTACATATAGTTTATGCATTCATGACATACCTAACATTTTCTTAATTTTTTCCATATTTCTAAACTACATGGTTCATCTGCAAGTTTTTCAAATTGCCACGAATCTCCAAAAAATTTTCCCATATATTTATTGAAAAAAAAATTCCACAGATAAATGGACCCATGTTGCTCAAGGGTCAACTGTAGTGTAAAAGCCACTACAGATAATTCACAAATCATGGGTGTGGCTGTGTTCCAATAAAACTTTATTTACAACAACAAGCACGTGCCCTAGTGTGCTGACCCCAGCTATAGGCCATGGGCATGTATTTGAAGATAGTGAGCTGTGAAATGATGGAATCAGTATTCAAGTAAGATCACTCTAGCAGCAAGGTGAATAAAGAACAGACTGGTGGGAAATGAAACTGTTAGGAAGCCACAGAAATACTGAGGCAAAGGATGATGAGGACTTGGACTAAGGAAGTGGCTATTAGGAGGAAGGTAAATGTTAAGTGTTTTTCACTCTTGCTATTCTTTGTTGACAGAGATTCTATATCTTCCTTTAAATAGAGCTACTCACTCAAGGCCAGGGCTGGACAGTCTGTGTGCTGTGGGAAAGAACCTCTTTAGCAGCTGCTCTAGTTTTGAAATAGATGAGGGTTGAGGTGACCAGTTTCTAGAGGGATGAGGACTGAAAGGAATGTGTGAACAGTAAGACTGTTGGGCACTTAAAATCGCAGAAGGTTCAGAAAGACAGGGCCATTCTTCCTGCAGTTCCTGTTTGAGATGCCAGTGACCCACTGGGAAAGGGATAAGGAACCAATTTCTGGAAGACGATAAATAAAGGAGGTTTGAGAAGTCAAATGAGGCAGCCTAGACAGCCATCACTTGGGGTGCTTCAGAACAAAGTCGAGGAGGGCTGATGTCCAGGGAGACCAACATAGCATAGTAGGAAAATGCTGACACAGATGACACTGGAGAGTGACTTTAAGGTGTCATTCACCTTTATGGTTTTCTAGTAAGGATGCCTGGGACATAACAGCTGCTCAGTGTTTGTTGAATTAAACTGAATCCAGGCAAGTATATTTTGGTCAAGCTATAGACCTGCTCACCTGTTTCCTCAACAGTGAAAAAAGACCCCACACGTAACTATGCCACCAGAGATGTTAGAGGACTTCAGAATCACTGGGAGGCCTGCTTCAAGCGCAGGTTGCAGGCGCCACCCCCAGAATTTCAGTGTGTCTGGGCTGGGGCTGTTGAACTTGCATTTCTGACAAGTTGTCAGTAATACTGATGCTGTTGATCCAGGGATCACACTTTGAGAACCACTGGGCTGGAGGGTTAAAGTGTTAAAGGGTGTGGCTTATTCTGAGAGGCTCTAGTATAAGGCAATTCAGGAAGTACAATGTTTTTTCATCTGTTCTTCTGTGTCAAGGGCTGAGAGAATCCTCAGGCAAGTATGACTTATAGATCACTGTACTTTCTTGGGGGACTGGATTTCCATACTTATTCCAACGGCATAGGCCATTAAAGCTCCTAATGGATTGAGGATTTAATGAAGTATCTGGCAATGAGGCTTTGTGTATCATTAGATTCCTTGAGCACACAGCCTGGCAAAGGGCATCAAGAAACGATGGGCTGTGAAGGAGTTACAGGTTCAAAGCACATCCCCTTCCCTTCTTTTTTTTTCTTTTAATATGATTTGTAGTATGATTTTATTGTTGTTTTGCCAATTTTATGAGTCTTTTTTCTTCCATAAATAAGCTGGTAATTTCAAAACAGGCACAAATACTTTTATTTTAATTAGTATTTCCTTATCAGACAAGTAACAAGCTGATATTACCTAATTCCTTTTTCCTTTTGCTCTCCAAAGACACTTTTTCCAGGTACTCCATGGCAAGCTGACATTTCCAGCTCCAACAGGGAATACTGTTGGACTCGATGGATGTCACTGTTGTTGCAGGCAAGTCAGAGGACTGAGGCTGAAAGTTTGATTTTGCTCTACATCCATAAATATAGGTTTTAAAAGAGAAACCCTTTTTTTTTTTTTTTTACTCTACCTGTAAAATTTATGTTCTGCTCATAAATATTCATTAAGTCAGTCACTCACGTGCCAATAATGGCCAGCACTGGGGGAACACTGTATGATGAAGTCTAAGATCTACAGCAAGGAGCTTACAGTCCAGGGGAGGAAACAGACGTGTAAACAACTTAGGCAGAAGGAAAAGCAGAACACGAGAGCTGTCCTGTGAGAGCAAGATTCAGAAGGAGCAGAGAGAGGAGTAGATTGATACCGAGAGAAATCAGTTTACCCAGAGAGCTAAAGAGCGGCTGGGGAGGAAGGGAGAAGGGAAGGTTGAAACCCGCGGTGTCCATGGGGAACTCACACTGCAGGGTGTGTGCTGCTATAGTAAGGGGCAGCAATTAATATGCAGTCTCACACCACTCGGGCCAGACAGAATTGTTCTGATCTCAGCGGTCTAAGGATGTTACAAATGGCAGACATCATGAAATGATACAGTAAAACTCAATTCTGAATACTTGTGCACCAGCTCGTAACATGGTGAGCGCTCTGTCTCTCCACACCCCCATCAAGAAAAGTTATTTCTACTTTTCAAGTTCAGAGCATTAAAATAAATGGCTCACGGTGTCAAGTGTGTTGAATTAAATCATTGTTTATGATATGTATCAGAAGCCATTTATCTCATTGCTTTTTGTTTAGTGAGATTCACCCCACAAAAGGTGAGAAGCTAAGAAAAAGTCAAGCAGCAGGCTAAAGAGGAAAGGGCAGAGGAATGAGCTCAGCCAGGCCAAGAGACAGAGCCAGAAAAACGGGCAGAGGTGGTGGGGATCAGCCAGAAGGCTGCACTTATTCAAAACAAGCAAGGGAGGCTTTGTTGGCCCCGAGAAATATTAAACAAGAATCACAAAAGGATTCTAGAACTGGAAAGGCCATGGCAGTTCATACACAAACTGACAAATTAACAAATGACTCTTGAAAAGCATTATGTCAACAGCCCAGTCACACTTTTTTTTTAAAATTTTGGATCAGCAGAAACACCGCCGGGAAGATCACCAAATAGGAATCCTCTGGAAGCACCTTTTAAATCCAGTAATAGAACACTGACTGCACACAGTAGGTGCTCAATAAATATCCATTGACCACGTGAAGGTTTCCTTATTATATATAACACGTCAATTCATTCTTTCAGCTATCTCGATATTTATTAAATATCTTCTATATGAAAGGCATTTCAAAAAATGCAAAAGGAGACCCAAAAAGATGCCATCCATTTATTCAAGAAGCTTAACTTGGCAAATAAAAAGAGCTGTGACGAAGTGTTGCCACGGTCATCACAATCAGCAAGATGAAGGGCTACGGATTTGGAAGGAGATGGGGCTGGACCATCAGGACAAAGGGGAGGCCGGCATGTGCACCTGCACAGTTACCCATCTGCGCCCCGCTCTTCACCACTCTTCAACTGAGAAAGAGGGGCAACGAAGAAGGAACTTCACGACAGCCACCCGAGGGACACCAAACACAGGACGAGGAAGGAGGTGCGATTCTGCTTGGACGGCTCAGGCCAGGTGGCAGGATTGCTCAGGCAGGTGACCTGTGCACCGCTCTGAACTGAGGGCCATGAGTCACCAAGTCCAGGCACTTCTGGGTCAGTTCCACAGGCTGGCTCCCGGGAACTCATAATAAAGTAAAAAGGGGGTTTCTCCAAAGTCAGAAGTTCCCTGTAATTAACTTCTTGGTGTTCAGAGGCTACGTGCAATGCTTCTACGCCAGATCCTATGCTGCCTTGCAGGGTGTTGGGGACGTGCTGCATGACGGCTGAGCCTGCAGTGGCGGCGGGGACACGGGGTCCCCCGCGTGGCTCAGGGAAGCTGTCCAGCGGGTTTTAGAGAACTGGGGGAGCCAGCGAGAGCGGGCTGCCTTTGAGTTCACCTTGAAGGACTAGCAGGTTTCAGCCAGCCCACACGCAGCGGGATGAGGAGGGAGGGAGGGAGGACATTCTAGATGGATGTACCAAAGCTAAGAGGCTTCTGAGTGGCTTCAGCAACCAAGCAAGTCTCCAGAGCAGCCCAGAAAATCTCAACAACCTTGGGCTAAGAATGCCTGTTGCCCAGGCATGTCTCTTTGCTCATCCATCTTTTGCTCTTTGAGGGTTGGACAAATTCTACTCGTCTCGTTATCGAAGGCACCTGGCATGTGTACAAACTAAATATCTGGGGAGTGCCCTGACCAAACACCACACTCTCCTGGTCTTCCCTACGTGGACAGTATTTCACGGTTATTAGAAGCATGGACTGGGAGGTCAGACAGACCTGGTTTTGAATCCAGCTCAGCACAGGCACAAAGGCTAGTCACAGAAACAGCCAAAATAACATGGCCTGAATAAACAGAAGTGGTGAGAAGTCATGGGGGCAGCAAGCTAGCCCCTGAACATCTCCTGCCCTTCTTCCTGACACCCCCTCAGCAGAAAACAGAGCTTCTCCTCTGCAGTTACTACCTGGGCTATGCAGAAAAGCCAGACATATAAGCAGCATTTGCAAGTAAATTAAATATTAAAGGCAACATCACAACCTCATGTTGAAAGAGGCACTTCACTAATAGCATAAAGCAGCATTTGCTGAATCACGAAATAGGCAATGTTATCTATGCTGAGAAAAATCAATCACTTATCATTTCTACTTCTCTAACAGCCTGTTTGGGTTCTATACTTCATTCCAAGTTTATTTCAGATTTAAAGGGCGAAGGGGGCATACAACTATAGCATATAGAGAGCTTTAGAACAAATCTTATTCTGAGTACTTATTAAGTGTCACTAAACATCTTTCAGCTGATGGGTGGGGAAAGCAAGCCTCCTAAACCACAAAATAAACATTTTCTAAGTACTTTTTATTTGCACTTTTAATTCTTTTTATGTTAATATTAAAGAGCACCTGTTTCCTAGAGGAAATTTCATTTTTTGAAATTATTGTTTACAAGAGATCAAACAGAAATTCTTACTCTCCTCGAATAAAGCATTTAATTGAACCCAGAATTACTGAATTACGTACTTACTTAAAAAAAAAAAAAAAGGCACTCTGTCCTTTCTGATACAAGGAGGTCCTGCTTAGTCACTGATATGTGCTCTCCACCCTACAAAAATCAACACAAATTTGTGAGGTTACTTATAACTTAGAAGAATTTTTATAGATCGCTCTGAATTAATGCTGGAAATGATAGCATTTTAATCATTTCATTCTCTGTTAAATCTAAAAAGAAACACAATTTTCCTGTTTGTCACAGTTTAGGGAGGCTGGCTTACAAGCTTCCTGCTGTTCCAAGGACAGGCAAAAAAAAAAAAAAATCTTTATTTATTATGAATATCTGATACGACTTGCTATTGGCATTATCGGATCAAGGACTAGGACACATTTTCTATTTATTTCTGGCCTCAAGCCTGAAGGCCTTAAGATATCTGACAAAAAAACAGAATAAATCAAAGACAAAGACTAATTATCCTTAGCAATATTTGTTTTGAGACAGTGCAAACATCCAACACTATAAAGGTTGCAGGGTTGTTTTGTTCAAGGTTTTTTTTATAGAGGAGTGTATGTTTCTGAAATGCCTGTTTTCTGTATATTTCCTGAAATTGCGTTCACTGGTCGGGTCTGAGAGGAAACTGTAAAGGCATCTCTAATCGGCAGTGAAGGAACTGATTCCCAGGAGCCAAGTCTCAACCGCCTCTCTTATCTGACTTCCCACAGGCACTTTTTAACAGTTTAAACGAACATTTATGTACACTCCTGCTACATATACTAATCTTGGTGAATGGTAC
This sequence comes from Eschrichtius robustus, assembly GCF_028021215.1. NCBI lineage: Eukaryota > Metazoa > Chordata > Mammalia > Artiodactyla > Eschrichtiidae > Eschrichtius > Eschrichtius robustus. Next base: position 57,488,548 of record NC_090833.1, on the reverse strand, counting down.
TTATTTGAATGTTTGGGAAAAGGAAAAATAAAGAGATCTCATGATTTTTTTTTGATCACTACACAAACCGAGATGCTGGGGTGTACTTCCTGCTCTAAACACCAGAAGCTGCCCCAAGGCCCCTGAATACATCTGACTCTTGTGAGGAACTGTCACCCATGAACGGTTCTCTCTGTGGCCTGCTGCAACCTCTTTGCCTCTTGTCTTTCAATTACACCAGCAGCAGACCACATTGAGAAAATTTATGCTTAAGTTAAAACACCCCAGCACCATGTCTCCAAATAAAACTGAGGAAGCAGTGATGAAAAGCTATTAGGTCAACATTAGCAGACGTGCCACAGGTGGCCTTTCAGAGGAAGACCCTCTCCCCTCTCCGGTGGGGAAAACTGTGGCCCTGAGAAGAGCCAGGTCAGGGTACAGCCCCCTGTGTGGACACTGTCCAGTCCAGAGCCCCTCCCTCCTCCTGCTTCTGGAGGAAAAATCACCTAACAGTGAGTTTGGGGATTTGTCTTCTAGATTAGACAAATGTGGGGTTTCAATCTCAAGTGGCCCTTAGGGTCACCGAGAAGTTCTTTTATCTTTCCCAGCTGAGGGAATGGGCAAAAGGCGGTAAAACAGGCTCTGGTCAAAGGATTAGGATTGAATCCTAACCCTGACTTGCACTGATTTACTAACCAGGATATTGCTTCTGGATTATTTAGGTGGACTTCCTCTGAGGACGAGTAAATGGTCAACATCTTTTTCAATGATCTATTTGTGGGTAATCTTTCCAAGCTTAGCTGCTTCACTGGTCAAGTAAAGGTGACAACAGCAACTCCTCCTCAGGAAGCTGTTCTCAGGCTTCAAAGAAATAACATCTGTAAAAGGTTTCTCAGTCCCTGGGACATCGTCAGAGCTAAGCAAGGCTGCCCCATCTGTTCCCAGACCTTACCACTCTGGAACCCAAGCCCAAACCCTCACATTCTAAAGACAGCTGAGCCTCTTCCTTCACCCAGATAATAGGGACCATCAGGCATGAAGTTCCACAACCGCCCTGCCCTCCCCTTCATCTTCAGAGCCACAGTTTCAAAACACTGATGCTCGTAATCATTCAGACGCTAGGTAACTATAGATTTCTGCATCTTGTTATTTAATGCATTGATTAAAAAAAAAACACATGTTACCATGTCACAAACTAATTTTTTTAATATTTTGGTAAGTGTACTTCAATATTATTGTTTCCTCTGTAATCCTATGTATTTTATTTTTAATATTTTAAAATACTTCTCTGAAGAACTATCCACAGCCTTTACCAAAAACTGCCAAGAGTCCATGCAACAAGTTAAGAATCTCTGACACAGAACAATTAAAAATGTCTAAAATCACCATGAATGAACACAGTGATTACAATCACCACATAAGAACAAATATTTCAGTGAATAAGCAAAAATGGAAAACATCATGATTAGATTACTGGAACCCTAGGTTTCTCTTTCTTAAGGCTGTTGCTTTACTGTTTTTACAATAATAATCAAAAAAGGTTAGAGCATAAAAACCATGGTATCTTTAGAGCTTTTTTTTTTTCTTTCCTAACATTTCAAAATCAGAACTGGCAGATTTGTTTCCACAACGAACCAAAGACACTGTGCATTACCCTCAGTTTCCCTGTTTTTGCAACTAGCCATGAACAGGTCATAAAAAGGTGTATAGCGGCAACAGAGGAGTCAAGTAATTCTAACCATGCAGATTTTCTTCATGAAAATAACAATACATTTACCTACAATGTTTACTACCTACAACATTACCTACAATGTTTTTCTGTCATGAAAAATTGGCTAAACAACGTCAAACAGGTATTAGACTGGCCCAGCAACTGACTCTTCAGCAAAAGGGTGAGAACACTAACTTCTCTGAAAAGTTCATTTAGATTAAAAGTAAACATTTTTCAGATGTGGGCCACATCTTGCTTATTCTTGGCATGGCTTTTATGGTGAGCTTTTCATTCTCCCTCTATTTCTCAATGGAATTTTCTCAATATTTAAAAATTCCATTTCTGTGAGATCTGTTCAAACAGAACAGTGAATTACCAAAGCAGATGCGTGAAAGAACTCTAAGAGACATTTACTGCTTCTATTATGGCTCACTGGCAATCGTAAAACTAAAGTGTGGTCGTCTTCTATCGTTCACATTACTTTTTTAAAAGATGAGGATAATCCGTTTCATCCTGAAGTTCACAGCCCTGCTTCCCTTATGTGTATGCCTGTGTGCGATGAGAGAGCCCCTCAGCTGATCCGTGGAACAGGAGTCCATCAAGCTTCA